>NC_134103.1:2966747-4380497 GCF_000715075.1 Nicotiana tabacum | reverse complement strand
ATTAAGGACCCGTTTGGCCATAAATTTTGCCAAAATAAACTTGGGTTTTATTTGGCAAACACATGTTTGGTCATAGATTTTGCCTATATTTTGGCCAAATCCCAAGTCCCAAATCTCAAATCCCAAAACCAGTTGCCAAAATATCACTATTATATTTTTTAAAAATTTCTCCAAACTTTTATATTTTATAAAAGAGCCCACCATTTATTATTTTGTAGCGATGTTGCTTCATTTTCTCGGTCATCTGATAGTGTATCATGTAGTTCAGTATAAAAATGATAATTTTGTATCAAATTTATTTATGTTCAGGACTATGGCTTGCGATAATATAATGAATGTTATTGATAATGGTACTGTTGGGTATTTGTGATAGTTTTTAAAACTTGTGAGTATAAGTCATGTTTCATGTTTTTCCAAACCAAACTTCACCCAAAACAAATGTCCAAACACATTTTCATCTTCAAATCAAATTTCACCCAAATAAGATTTTTCAGAATAAATTTGGGAATATATGGCCAAACGCTAGCTAAAAATGAGCACATTCACTACAAGGTGCAAGTAGCACACATTGAGAATAAAATAAGAGAAGTCGCTTGAGATAGTTTGGTCATGTCCTGCGTCGACCTACAGATGCATTGATCCGTAGGTATGAAACTGTGGTGTGGGAAGTGTGAAAAGGAGACGGGGTAGACCTAAAATCACATGCAAGGAAGTTGTCTCGAAAGACCTACAAATCCTTGGAATCAATGCATACTTAGCTAAAGATAGGATACAATGGAAGAGAAAAATCCATATAGGTACCTACTAGTTGGGAATAGGTTTTAGACTTGGTAGAGAACTTCTACTACTACTCTCAATATATACTGAACTGGAGCATGATATCTTAACAAAAGTTGTAGCCCTTGAAATCTAGTTTCCACGCTTCGAACGGTATGCGTTCTGGATTATCCTACAGAAAGTTATAGATATGTAGTTTGTTCACTTGCATAGAATTACAAAATAAACTGCAGAAGATTAG
Source organism: Nicotiana tabacum (assembly GCF_000715075.1). Taxonomy (NCBI): domain Eukaryota; kingdom Viridiplantae; phylum Streptophyta; class Magnoliopsida; order Solanales; family Solanaceae; genus Nicotiana; species Nicotiana tabacum. The sequence goes on along the minus strand of NC_134103.1, from coordinate 4,379,479 downwards.
TTCAGACTGTAAAATTGTACTCTCTTTCCAGTGCCTACCAAGAAAAACACAGAGATCATACTCTTTTACCTTCCCAGAAAGGAAGGCTTACATTGTTCATATGCATACAATTGACATCTAAGAAAAAGCTATTACAGACAGGACGCGGATACTGCTAATATGCATATATTCCTAAGGACTACATATATGATATATTATGTATGCAAGGGTGGTACAAAACCAAACCAAGAACTCTTGATGTTTAAGTTTCTTAGTGAAATACCTAGTTCGATTTGTAAATGTAACGGACCTATGGAAGAAACAAGGATTCAGCCCTTTCTTTCAGTAGATTCAGTATAATTAGATGTTGCCATTCCAAGTCCTTCATTTTGGTGCTTTTGCCATCCACCAGTATCAGCCTTTGAGTGTATCCAATAGTAGAAAACGGATCCGATCATTGATAATAACGTCAGGGCAGCGCCAGCTGCAAATACACCTTTTCGGAGGGTGGCACATGACAAGTGGTCAGCTCGGAAAAACCCTCGATACTTTGTATGATATGCATTCCTTGCTGATCCTGCCAATAAGCACGCTTCTGCTCCTAAAAAGCTAACCCTGTTTGTCATTCAAAAGAGGAAGTCAGCCATAGCTTTATGTAATTCTAGTGCCGTCAAGTTCCAGTGGCTCTTTTAGTAGAATTTTGATGGAGGTTAAGTAGCAGGAGAAAAAGATTAAGTGCTGCGTTAAATCGAGTGACAGAAAAATGTAACCGTGGTGAAACAGTGGTTAGAGACTATGTGCGGAAAGGTAATAAGAATTTGATAGAGAAGAGACGTCAAAAGTAATCAAAGCATCTCACTGAATTTTGCTCCAATTCCCCCTCCGCCCTCCCCCTTTTCATTTTCTGGGGAACGAGGTTGAATATACTCTTATTTCGTCATGCTCACTTTTAACAGGCCTTTGCATACTATTTGCATCTTAACTTATATCTGCATCATTTCAAGGGATTATTAATTTTAGTTCGGCACCTTACAACAATCAACGTATCACTTCACTGGAGTTTATATTCTTTTTCATATGAGTGTTTGTTGAAGCTTTTACTCACCAACCTCACGCATTAGCAAACAAATTAAACTAGATATCACCTGTCATCATCAAAACCATGTGTGTCTATGCTAGTTGTCCTGGTAAAATCTTGCACACAGAGTTTACACCAAACAAATGAATGCAAGACAAGTGTCTTTTATACACTCATTTGTCACTCATGACTCAACCATGGTTAAGTGATATGTATTCCCAGTTCAATGTTTAACTACTAAGATTAAGTTATTTGGTTTGGTGCAAAAATAGTGTACAATTAAGTATTTAACATCCTTCTTATCCCTTTTGTAGTCTAACTTCTTTACCATTTTTAATTCTGGAGGAGCTGGGTTAGGACTGATGTACACTACCCTACTCAGACACCACTTGTGGAATTACACTGGGTTTTTTGTTGCTGTTATTGTTGTAGTACATTAAAAAATAACTTTCACTTTCCCTAATTAATTACAACTATGCCAGGCCCTCAGTTCCAAACAAGTTGAGGCTGGAAAAGTAATATTGGCATAAGGCTAATACTGGGATGAGATGAGTTTAAATGGAGTAATTTGGTGCATGTAAGCTGGGGCAAGCATCAAGTGGTAATTCAAAAATTCATTGAGGGTTTGCACCTGTTACAGGTATCATAGCTACTCGCAAGCAATTTAATGTATCAATTTCCACAGTGCAATAGTTATATTGGTGAGTATTTCTTTACCTATTGCACAAGTACAATCACAACTTAGTGTCACACTATAAAGGTCAAATTTATTTAGTGGCACCGTTTTGGCTCGGACAAAAAGAATGTAAACTACTTCACCCTAAAATAGTGCAAACAGACGGAAAGAAGAGTAAGGTCACTAACTAAATTAGTGAACATTTAACACGTGACCACTGTTACTCTACGGCAAGATTAAGTTTCAAAACGGTATGATCCCTTGATTAGTTTATAATTGCAGAAGTACTCAATCAGTCAATCTTAACTTCCTAGCTCTTCAATCTGATCCAAAAAGAGACGAATTCCAGCGTCTAATTAGCACTTAATTTGACCACACTGGAAAAGCTCAAAGCTAGAAGCAACAAAAAAAATAATGAGTTTCTGGAGAAAACAAAATTAAAATACTTGAGTAACATAACATAATACGACACCTAACTAACCTAAGCAAACAGGTAAGGCCGTATAGACACATTGACGTTATTCAATAAGCAGAGAAACACACAGATATATGCAAAGTAACTAAGCAACATCAACACTTGAAACAAATACGGCTCCACCAACCATCCAAACCAAACAGCAACAATCAAACTCAATTAACAAAAACAACCTCATTACCTATTCGCATGAATATTTCACAACTCTAGGTGGCGAATGCGCTACAACCAGAGCATGAAAATAGCGACAAAAGAATGTAGTTCAGGCTATTTAGCTTTGGGGGGGGGGGGGGGGGCAGTAATCAAGTACTTATCAGGAGAAGACAAAGAAGAAAATGGCACAGGTAGTAGAACTACCACCCATCATTCCTCTTCCAAAACATAAACACTTAGTAATGCCGTTAACCAACATTTGGCTAATCAGAAGCAACCCAAACGCCGCCAATCCATACACCGTGGAAGCATCCGTTCCATACACACAGTACGTCCTTTCATCATACTCGTCCGGTTGCACTTTCGCCTTCACAAACACAAAAACAACATTCAAAATCCATTCTTTAAATACACTCAAATACTAAAAAAGTAAATTATTACTACAACCAGATATGGGGGAAAAAATCATATCTTTAACTATACCCAGAAACAACACCACCAAATTCACTGAAAAAAAGCACCCAAAAAATTCAATCTTTAACTACACCCATAAATGGAAAAAAAATCAAATATTTAACTATACCCAGAAAACAAAAACACCAAAAATTTAATATTTAACTAGACTATGAAGCAAATAAAACTAACAAGTTCAATCTTTAACTACAACCAGAAATGAAAAAATAAATCAAATCTTTAACTATACCCAGGAAAAAAAATACCAAAAAATTAATCAATAGCTAGACTATAAAGCAAATAAAACCAAAAAGTTCAATCTTTAACTACAACCAGAAATGAAAAAAAATAATCAAATCTTTAACTATACCCAGGAAAAAAAGGCACCAAAAAATTAATCTATAGCTAGACTACGAAGCAAATAAAACAAAAAAAATCAACCTTTAAGGCTTTAACTATACCCAGAAAAGAAAAACAGAAAAACACATACTCACAACACACACACAAACATAAAGTTCAATCTTTACCTATATCCAGAAACAAAAGCAAAAAAAGAAAGATCAATGAAAACAGAATATAAGCTATATAGAGGGTACCGTGCTACGACGTCGTTCAGCACCGACGGCAAGAACAAAGGCGATAAGGTGAAAGGCAATCACTATTACAAGTATAGGAATAGAAACCCCCATTACTACTGAGCCAAATTCAAGAACTGATTCTTCACTTTAATTTTCCACTGCTTTTTTATGTTTCACTTCATTCTACTTTTATTATTTAATTAATAAAAATAAAAGTGGGGCTTTTACTTTTATTCGAATATTAGGAGTAGCACTTAGCAGCTGCTTTTTGAAGCTTTGGGTAATGAGAAGTGTAATTTTTTTGTTTGCTTTTATTGCTTTTATGAAAGAAAAAGAAGGGAGTAAAGAGTGGTAATGATTAAACAAAAAGTAGTGTGTTAAAAATTTAAAATGGTAGGGTCCTCCTCATTGAAAATATTTGTTTGATAGTGAATTGTGTAGTGTGAGAGTTTTATTTGAGTAGAGAGATTGAAAGCTAGATATTTTGTTGTAACACTTTCGTTTGTTCTATAGGTCATGTAATAATTTTGAGCCGTGAAACTAGTTATTAATACTTATATTGTGGATCACACGTTCAAATCGTGAAAGTAGTCACTAATATTTGTATTATAAATTATGTGTTCGAGGTGTGGAATTAGTTAATAATACTTATATTATGATAGGTTGTCTACATCACACACTTTAGGAGTGCAGTCCTTTCTCGGATACCGTATGAATGTGAGATGATTTGTTATATTAAAAAGATAATTAACTTGTAAAAAATTAATGTAACTTTGTAAATATATACCCAAAAAAAGAAAAGAAAAACTTGAGTGAAATGTGAAAGTGAAAGAGGAAAAAGGAAGAAAAAAAAAGAGAACAAATATAGAGCTGGAGTTTGGGTTGCTTGTCGGAGTGCCGGTTTTCCTGCTGTTTTGACCGGCTTTTCTGCATTGCTTTTTTTTTTCCTTTTTTCTTTTAGCTTTCCTTCTTCACTTGGGTATTTTTTGCTCGGGCCTCATTTGTTTGTACTTAATAAATATTTCAATCTTAATCATTCAGACCTCAAACATTAAATGCGTTTATTTTTAAAATTTAAATCTTAATCATTCATATCTTAATCATTCAGATCTTAATCATTAAGTTTGTTTGTTTTTTTTACTTCACAACCACCTAATGGGTCTGAATATGTCTGTATGATTAATATCTATAACAAAAACTTAATTTTATTAAGATGTTATCATCCATATTCATTACTAATTGTCGTTGCCTACCATTATTAACTACCACCACCACCACTAACCTCACCCACTACCCCCACCACCATCATCCTCAACCATAACCACACACTCACTCACCTCAACTACCACCACCAACTACCCTATCACCATCAATAACCATAGTCGGCACTGTCCGCCATTATAAACTACCTCCACCCACCATCACCCTCCTCAATCACAACCACAACTACCACCACCATCCTCAACCATAATCGTTATCGCTACCAATCACCACTAGCTACTACCTAGAACCACCACCATCATCCAAAATCACCACCAACCACTGCCTCTAGTCGGCACTCACAAGCACCTCTGTTTGAAATACAAAACTACCATATATATATATATATATATATATATATATATATATTAGATTTTAGTATTTTATTTGAATTTATGTTTATTATTTTTTAAATAAAGATAAATTCTATATATTCAGATGTTAAAAAATAAATAGTCTTAATTGTATTCAGATCTTAAAACACATCTTAATGTTCAGATGTCTTAATCTTAATACACATCTTGATAATCAGATATGTATTCAGATTCAAGCGTTTTAATCTTAAGAAAAATAAATGAGGCCTTAAGCATCCTTCGAATATGTTTGCAATTCAATATCATTCCTACCGGCTTATTTAGTACAATATTTTTAGTATGTCAAATTGAAAAAATCAGCTTATTTTGAAAAGTATTTTTTTTAAAAGTGCTTTTCGAAAAAGTGCTTTTGGAGAGAATTAGTTTGTGCTTGGCTAATCAATCTGAAAAATATTTTTGAGCAACAATTTGTGTTTGACCAAGTTTTTCAAGAAGTGATCTTAAGTATCAAATTAAGAATAAGAACATGAATAGATTTACTTAATAGTTAATATTATAAGTGTGATGACTCGATAGGTCGTCTAGAACTTTAACTCTTAATTTTGTGTTTTGAAACCTCAAATAGCTCCTTTTAAACTATCTTGATTTGCGTGTGCAGTCCGTATCTTTTTTCGGAAGGCTTTTCTGTGAAAAATTGATTAAAATATAAATTTGTGCCTTAAAATTTATTTGAGTTGACTTCGGTCAACGTTTTGAGAAAACGGACCCAGACCCATATTTTGACGGTCCCGGTGGATCCGTATCGTGATATGAGACTTGGGCATATACCTAGAATCGAATTTGGAGGTCCCTAACTCGAGTTATCGTAATTTATTAAAAATTTAAGGTTTAAAGGTTTAAGGAATTTATAAATTTGACTTTATTACTACCGAGTCCGGATTTCGGTTCCAGAGCTTGGTATAGGTTCATTACTGTATTTATGATTTGTCTGCAAATTTTGGTGCAAAACAAAGTTGATTTGACGTAATTCGGAAGTCCGATTGTTTAAGTTCTTAAGTTTTATTAAAAATTTCATTCGTTTTAGTGCATGATTCGTAGTTCTTGGTGTTATTTTGATCGCGCGAGCGAGTTCATATAGTATTTTTGGACTTGTGTGCATATTTGGTGTAGATCTCAAGGGCTCGGGTGAGTTTCAAATAGGCTACGAAAGTTTTGAAACTTAGAAATTCTCGTTTTCCTTAGCTTCTAGTGTCATCTGGTGTTTTCTTCTTCGCGATCACGAAGGTACTCCCACGATTGCGAAGAGTAAGCTGGGTTGGGGGTGGAATTTACTCTCCGCGAACGCGAAGGGCCGGACACGAACGCGAAGTATAGGAGGGTTTCCCTTCGCGAACGCGGACAGCACCTCGCGAATGCGTAGTAATGAGGACTTACGAGGGGGAAGCCAGTGTTACTCTACGCGAACGCGAAGGCCTGGGGGGGCAGCCTTCGTGAACGCGTGAGTAAACTTGTGAATGCGTAGGCCTTTTGGGTTGTTGTGCTTCGCGATCGTGGCAGGCCTTTCGCGAACGTAAAGAAGGCCTGACGCCTAGTCAGTTAAACATTTCAAAAACAAGATTCAGCTATTTTTCACAAACTTTCTATTAGAGCTCGGCCTAGAGGCGATTTTGAAAGAAAACTCATCACCAATTCATAGGTTTGTACACTTTAACTCATTTTCTTCCATTTCTAACATCATCCATTAATTTTTAGTCTTAATCTTTGTTCTTCCACGGTAGAAAACTAAGAATTTGGGAAGAATTTGGGGGTTTTGCAAATTTAAGATTTAGATCTCAATTTGGGGTCGGTATTCGAAACTAATGACATAATTGGGATCGGGGGCGAATGAAAAAATGGGTTTTGGTAAGAATCTCGGGTTTTGACCAAGCGAATTCGGGGTTGACTTTTTTTGACTTTTTAAAAAAAGTATAAAAATCTCAACTTTATGTATTGTAATTGATTCCCTTAGCATCATTTGACGTTATCGAGTCGATTGTGGTTAGATACGATTGGTTTGGAGGGTAGATTCTAGGGGAAAGACCCTAGTAGAGCTCTGAGTTGACTGCGGAATGAGGTAAGTGCTGGGTTTAACCTTGATTTGAAGGAATTAAGAACCCTTGAACTATGTGCTATGTGAATTCATGTGTTGCGGCGTATATGCGAAGCGACGAGTGCTTATACGTCGCCAAATTACTTGTTTCCCGGATTTTTTGCATTTCATAAATTATTTCCTGCCATGCCTTAATTTTTACGTGTTTTAAATACTTCTCATGCCTTTAATTACTACTTGTCACTTATTATTCTAGTGTTAAAAATATTAAATTTTTCCATGCACTCATGATTTACAACTACTTGCCTTAAATGACTTACTTGTATCCTTAGTTGTCATTTATTTGAATTGTTTTGCTGTTTAGTATTCATTGTAGTGGATTCTTAATTTGAGACGAGATTCTCATTCTGTTTTCGCTTCATATCCATTACTCGTAGAGGACTCTTGTAATTTAAGTTATTAAATTAAATGCACTTATTCATTTATTCATATTGTACGGTGGGATCGGGTTGCGTGCCGCAACAGGTGAAATAAGGGTGGATTAATATGGCAAAATAAGGGTAAAATTATATTGATACGGTGGGATCGAGTTGCGTGTCGCAACATGTAAAATAAGGGTAGATTGATACAGTGAAATAAGGGTGAATTATCATATTGATTCTTATTATATGGTGGGATCGGGTTGCGCGCTGCAACATATATTTATTTATTATTGTTGATATTATTATGCTGGAATAAGGGAGGATTGTGTTGTACAGTGGGATCGGGTTGCGCGCCGCAACAGTCTATGTATTTCTGTTTCCTTATTGTGTTGTGTTGGCTTCGGTATTTTTATACGAAACTCTAAGGATTGGTATTTCTCGCATTTACTAGTTTTCCTTTGAAGATTGAGATACTTTCATGTATTGACTGCTTTAAGTCGTACAGGTTATAGTAAGTGACTACCTTAGCCTCGTCACTGGTTCGTCGAGGTTAGGCTCAACACTTATAGAGTACATGGGTTCGGTTGTACTCATACTACACTCTGCACTTCTTGTGCAGATTTTAGACTCGGTCCCAGCGGCGATTCATAGATTGCTCGGGTCGGGTATTGAATGGAGACTTAAGGTACAACTGCCCGGCGTCCACAGCCCCTAAAGTCTACTTCTTCTCTATCTTATCTGTGTACTTTCTCTCATACAACTTTATTTTATTCAGATCTTTATTTGCACTAATCTAGTAGTTCGTGCACTTGTGACACTGGATTCGAGATTGTATTAGATGTATCAGTTATTATGATTTTTTTCCGTACTTTACCTCAGCCTTATTGTACTTATTTGAGCTTCTTTATCATCATTTAATCTGAACTGTTAAAAATGGATAAAGTATTCTAACGCTGGCTTGCCTTGCAAGTGAAATGGTAGGCGCCATCACGGTCCCGATGGTGAAATTTCCGGGTTGTGATAATAAGTAAATAAATAATCTCAGAATTTTGTTCTTAAGACAATAGTGAAATCTTTTCATTTTATTTAAGTAATTATTAAATAAAATTAAAAAGTACTTTAATTCTTTTAAGATGATTTAAATATATTTTTAAATTATTCAACAAATATAAAAGCATTCATCCCTTAAGTCACTATATATTAGAAAGCTAACTTAAAAATAAGAAGAAATACTTATACATTAATATCCTAAGTATTAGGTTTAAAATAAGTAAGGTTATTTTGGTATATACTATATATTGTTAAGGATATTATTGGTAAGAGAAAAAGTCAAAATTGCTTCTTCTTCCGGGGAGAAACTACTTTTGCCTTTGAAGAAGCTTGACCAAACATGCTATTAGTTTGATTGTTACTTGATATTTATTATTATAATATTCAATTTATTACTATACATAATAATAAAAAACTCATTTTATATAAGGATTAATATATTTTAGTATTAGTATTATTACAGAGTAATAGTAATAGTTTTGTTTTAAAATGGAGACTTCACAATACTTTCTTGGCCAGTTTACAACTTTACCTCCTATCTGACTTATTGAGCACCACGACTGAGGGCTTCTCTTTTTTTTTTTAACATCCGAATTAGTCACTAGTAATTTCTAGGTTAAATAACACTATATAGTGGCTGTAAAAATAATAGGCGAAAAAATATATAATATTTGTGTTATATATATATATATATATTCTGTATGTTATATACAAAAATTATACAAAATTTATATACTTTTTCGACTATCAGATATAAATAGTTTCTGACGCGTGCTAAAAGTCATAATATCCCTAAATTCTACTACCAGAAATTAAACAAAAAAAGGCTAAAGAAATTAAAGTTAAATAGAGCGGCATTTGCTGGTATAATTCTTTTAAGATGCGGATGATAGAGAGCTCATACGAATTACTTGAAAGAATAAATGAAATGGATAAATACCAATTCATGACTTGTAAAAGAATAAAAACACGAACTCATGATCGGGCATAACTCTATGATCATGATCTAATCCACGTATACACTAAAATTTTATAACATGAAGAAGCATATCTAAACTTACCCGTTTTCTATATTAATTATAATATCCTGTGACCAAGCAACTAAAAAAAAATTTGAATTCATCTTTAAGGTTCAAAATGTGATTATGCCATATTGGAATATTGGATACATGCAAAGCACCTATTAATTAACAATAGACGAAGGAAATGATCTGTTTCTGTTGCTGTTACAGATCTGTTATTTTTTTTTTTGAGCCGAGAATTTATTGGAAACATCTCTACTCCTTCAAGATAGGGATAAGGTTTGCGTACACACTACTCTCCCCAAACCCCGCTTGTAGAATTTTATTGGGTTGTTGTTGTTGTAGACGGGAGAAATAATATCTTATGATATGTTACAATTTGAATAGAAAAATCTACAAAGATCTAATATGTTTTATTTATTGATCTTGTGCACTATATTTGACTGCTCTCCTATTGTTTACCCGAAAAACGGATAGAGTTAAATTTATACGTAGTTTTAAGGGTATGTGGTATAACTTGACACGAATCGTAAGAAAGAATAGAAATATCAAGTGTTGACTATAGAGAATGAAAAATAAGCAAAGTTGGGAAGAAGATGATTTACAGATTAAGCAAGATGAATCAATTTATCAAGCTGAAAAAGGATAACTCTTCAATGTATGGGTGTATGATATCTCAGTTACAATGTATACCAAAACTTTTTTCTTACAGAAATAATAACTATCCCCTTTATAGTGAAGGAGTCCTACTTTAAATATAATTAAAAGTATATAGTGGGAGGCCCATGATAAATCAGCTTTTCCATAATTCCTGCCAGGATTCTCTCCTCTAGTAGGATTGCAGCGGTTCTTGTCTATGAGCTCGATATTGACTCGAGCTTGGTATCGACTCGAGCTCTCGATCTTGACTCGAGCTCGATTCTGACTCGGATCCTTGTATTGATTCGGGGTCAGTGTAGGTCGGTCTCTGCCTCATAAGCTCGACAACTTCATTTCGCGTCATAGTTCGATTCGGACCCGAGCTCGAGTATGAATTCGAGCTCGGTGTTTAACCTGTACCTGAAATCTGAAGCTCGCTTGTGCCATCTTTGGATCCATCTCGATTTTATGAAGACTTTCTTCGGTCCATTATGCTCCCAACTCGATCAGACGTACGAAGGCCGAAATCAGTTTCGTCTGTATACAGATAGTTCCCTCGTTTCTCGGGAAGGATGTGGCGAGAAACGATATGATTTCCCAACGAGTCGATCAGATATAAGCTGACATTTACATCGGGCTCGATCATGACGCACGTGATAGTTGTCCCGTCGGTTTAATTTTTCAAGATATTTAATACGTGTCAGACGGTGGTCGGCCACCGCTGATGTTGAACCGCCATTGTTCAATCTATAAATAGCCCTTCCTTCTACCATTTATCACTTTTACATCTCCAAATTTTCCAAGTTCTTCTTTTGAGTTCATCTATAAATATGTGATCTTTTACTGCAAAGTCTCTCTTAAAAAATAACAAATCTTTGTTACCTCCTTCTATTTTCGATCTTTAAACCAAAAATGGCAAAAACATCAAAAACCATTCCTCAGAAAGAAAAATCTTCTTTTTCACAGTCCGCCGCCGACAAAACACCGGTGGAGCCACGGCCTGAGGAATACGTTCCTGGAGCGTGTGTTCTTACCTCCGATTTTAAAGTCGACAAAGGCTCGTCGGTTCCTGGCCGATGTGAGCCAGTATCGAGGTATATGTGTTCGATAACCGAGGGGCACCTCGAACAACTAAAGAAAGATTGCAGTTGAGAGAATAAAGAAATAGTAATCACGTCTCCTAAAGAAGATATTACCACTTATATGAAAGAGTTTTTAAGTGTGCATACTTACCCTTTTACGTTAGGTCCCCCCGACCCTGTTATTATCGATTTTTGCTGTCAATACCAAATAACCCTAGGCCAGATCCATCCTTCTTTTTGGCGGATCATTATTTTGATCGGTCTCTTCGTAAACAAAATCGAGGGGATGCCTTTCACCCTCGATCATCTCATTCGATTATACTGTCCTCGCCTCTTTCGAGACGGGTTAATAAAACTTCAGCGCTAGGCTACCAAGGTCCTGTTCTCGAGTATAGACGAGGACAGGGATCGAGGCTGGATGGGCAGGTTCGTTCGAGTGAAGACTTCAGACCTAATTCCCACTGAAAAGATGCCTTTTCCCGAGGAGTGGAACATGAGGCGTAAGTGTAATTCTGATGTAACCTTCTACTATTTTCCCCCTTCATTCCCTTTCTCGCCGATATCCCTCTTTTTTGTGATGCAGCGGTTCCTTGGATGCCCGGTGCAGTCCCCGATCTCAAGAACTGGGTACGGGATCTAGCTTCGACCTCCACATACGCCAAGCGCTTGTGGCGTGATTTGTCAAAGGGCCGATGGAAGGCCAAATATCATGGTGAGCCTTTCTCGTATCTTTGGTAGCTCGAACGAGATGCTTTTTATATACTTAAATCGATTTTCATGTATGTAGGTGTGGGCAAAGATGCGGTTTTGAGGCCCCCGCCCGGTGAGGAAGAGGATTCAATCTCTGATCCAAAATCGGTGAAGGATAATAAAAGAAAAAGGGCCTCTGTTTCCGAAGATCCAAAATCGAAAACGAGGATGGCTCGTAAGCCGAGGAAGAATACCATCCCTTTAACCATGGAATCAGTTCTGCGTCTAAGGGATGAAGACGAGGAGGAAGAAGAAAATGATGGGTCTGTGCTGGTGGCCCGAATGAAGAAAACCATCGATGCCCCAAAGGCAGCTGCATCGATGGTGATTTATAAAGCTCCGCCTCGGACTGAGGAGATGTCGGGGGAAGGTTCGGGCAGAGTCCCCAAATCAGTGGAGATCGAGGATGATTCCCACCGAAGTCAACAAACAGTGGGTATATAGGAAGGGGCTGGTCCTGAAGCTCTCCGAACTGAGGAGAACGCCCCAAGCGAGTCGCTTGGGGCATTAGTAATCGGAGACTTGCCTACTCTCCCTGCCTTTTCCAAAGGGGCAATTCAGGAAGCCCAGGCTTTGGGGGCCCTCGAGATGAGCCGGTCTCATGAAGGGGAGGACCCCTTCAGTGATTTGTTTACTGGGGTCGAGGACGCTGCTGGCCCTAGTGATGTGTCGGGCCTTTTCTGCGAAGTGCAGCAAGCTCTGAATCGGGTAAGCTTTAACTCTCTTCGTTGATATTATTTTTATGTTTGCTATTCTTTTCTAAATTCTTTTCTTCTTTCTTTGCAGGCCATGGCGGTTCATCGAGAAGTATGTTCTCGGTCTCGAGCTGAGCTACATCGATTCAAGGCCGACCTTCGACGAGCTACTGAGGATAGGAACGCCCTAGACTCTTTTCCGGTCAAAGAGAAGAAGAAATCAAAGGCCTTCGAGCTGAGTTAGCCAAGGCTCATCAAGACCAGACCGACCTGACCGAGCATGTAATGATAATATAAGAACTCATAGTCTTGATTCAGGATCAGAGGCTAATATTTCGATCTCATATCTGCAGCAGAAACTTGAGACGATCGGGCAGCTTCGTGAAGAAATTGATATAATAGGGGCCGAGACCATGGGATGGAAAGATGTCATGGACCGTCTTGCTGCAGAAAAGGAGACTGTTCGGGCCCAATTATCATCGACTAGAAGCCAACTTCAAGGCATGAAGGAGAAAAGCTCAGTTCAAGTGAGAAGAATTGAGGAACTCGAGGCTCGGTTGGCCTCCGAACTTGCCAAGGCCAAATTTGATGCAAAAGGCAAAGTCCTATGCGGATGCATTAGTGGTCGTCTATCGGGCGGATGCTGAAGCTGCTCAGGTACAAGCAAGAGAGGCATCTCAAACCGCCAATACTCGAGAACATTGGATTGCCGAACTTGCTAAATGCCAATCTCGGAGGGAGACCCTCAAAGAGATCCATGCTCGAGGCTTCGATCTTACTGAAGAGATAAAAAGAGCAAAAAAGCTTGAAGCCTTGGCTTCTGATGATGATGATGGTGGTGATGATGATGATGGCAATGATGGGAGCAAGAGTGGGTCCGAGAGCGGGGAGGAGCCCGATGGAGAAGAGACTGCCCCCGTAGATAACCAAGAAACTTAGCCCTTAGTTTTTATTTTGGTTTTTTTTGTAGTGTCCTGTTCGGACATTGTAAATATTCTTTTATATATAAAGATCTTTTCTTTTCCTGAGTCGCCTCCGTTTTATTCTAGAGAAGATTTTTATTCATGCCCTATGAAGGTTTTCATAAGGTTTTAGGCAATTTGATCAAATTTGGAATAAGGTAGCCCATAGGCTTAGTAGTCGAGTTGAGTGATTGTTTGAACCTGAAGTAATGTGGCCCGTAGACTTAATGGTTGAGTGAGAGTTTGCTCGAACTCGAAATAAGAGTAGCCCGTAGGCTTAGTTAGTTGAGTGAGTGATTGCTTCAAATTCGAAATAAGAGTAGCCCGTAGGCTTAGTAATCGAGTGAATGATTCGAACTCGAAGTAATGTAGCCCGTATGCTTAATGATCGAGTAAGTGATTGCTCAAACTCGAAATAAGAGTAGCCCGTAGGCTTAGTAGTCGAGTGAATGATTCAAACTCGAAGTAATGTAGCCCATAGGCTTAATGGTTTAGTGAGTATTTGCTCGAACTCGAAATAAGAGTAGCCTGTAGGCTTAATGGTCGAGTGAGTATTTTCTCGAACTCGAAACAAGAGTAGCCTGTGGGCTTAGTAGTCGAGTGAGTGCTTGCTCAAACTCGAAATAAGAGTAGCTCGTAGGCTTAGTAGTCGAGTGAGTGCTTGCTCGAACTCGAAATGATATAGCCCATAGGCTTAGTAGTCGAGTGAGTGCTTGCTCGAACTCGAAGTGATGTAGCCCGTAGGCTTAATGGTCGAGTAAGTATTTGCTCGAACTCGAAACAAGAGTAGCCCGTAGGCTTAGTAGTCGAGTGAGTGCTTGCTCGAACTCGAAATAAGAATAGCTCGTAGGCTTAGTAGCCGAGTGAGTGCTTGCTCGAACTCGAAGTGATGTAGCCCGTAGGCTTAATGGTCGAGTGAGTATTTGCTCGAACACGAAACAAGAGTAGCCCGTAGGCTTAGTAGTCGAGTGAGAGCTTGCTCGAACTCGAAATAAAAGTAGCCGTAGGCTTAGTAGTCGAGTGAGTGCTTGCTCGAACTCGAAGTGATGTAGCCCGTAGGCTTTATTAATTGAGTGAATGATTCGAACTCGAAGTAATATATCCCGTAGGCTTAATGGTCGAGTGAGTATTTGCTCGAACTCGAAATAAGAGTAGCCCGTAGGCTTAGTAGTCAAGTGAGTGCTTGCTCGAACTCGAAGTGATGTAGCCCGTAGGCTTTATTAATCGAGTGAATGATTCTAACTCGAAGTAATGTAGCCCGTAGGCTTAATGGTCAAGTGAGTATTTGCTCGAACTCGAAACAAGAGTAGCCCGTGGCCTTCGTAGATAGTCCCCGAGTGAGAATGGTTGCTTGAACTCGAGTCAGTGTAGCCCTTGGGCTTTATAGTGAGTGTTGCTCGAACTCGTTGATTTTTCGATTAGCAGTCCCCGATTTATGGGGTAATGGTTGGCCCTTAAGCTTGTTCGCGTAATAGGTGTCAAAATAGAGGAATGTTTCTTGGATATAAGATATCGGTAAAGAAGAAATATTTCTTTGTAAGTCATTATACATGTGTTCATGTTTTATGTCAGGGCTCGGGCCAACTACATGGGCATGGCTCATTTGACCATTTAGCCCTTACAATTTTTTCTGTAGAGACCATGTTACCATGAAATAACGAAGTAACTTCCTTTCCACCGTACTTGATAATTATCGTTGATATGTTCGATGACAATGGTATCCCCTAGTATTCGAGTTGATTATAAGGAGGCCTCGAATACTGTTGAATTGTTCCGGGTTAGCACGATCAATGGTTGCCTCATTAAAAAACCTTGCCAAAAAACCCATTTGGGACAAAATCGGTCTAAAGAAAAAAGAGTGCAACGCGTGCTTTCAGACCTAAGGCTTCGTGTTAAATAATCCATCTTTGTTCCTGATCGAATTCATTAACCCTCATCTTTGGTCAAACACCTGCAAGGGTTAGTTTTGAAATATAATTGAATAGAGGGGGGTCGTACCTTAGCAGTAGTATCGTTTTAGCCGTTTATCACACCGAGCTCATAGGATTTCCATTATACGGCCGGTATCGGTCTTTGATCGATCTCTGTTCTCGGTTGGCAGCCCTTTTAATAACGGACCCAGAACCCAATTGGTCATCTTCGATTCTTATTTTGGACTGATATCGATTATGCGCATCGGCCCAAGTAATAGCTGGGTACTCGATCAGGTTATGCTTCAGCCGCCGTGAAGCCATCGAGCTTCATTCGTTTAGACCTTGAGTGAAAGCTTGAATAGCCCAATCGTCTATGACTGGTGGTAGATCCATTCGTTCTATTTGGAAACGAGATACCAATTGTCTTAGCATCTCGTTATCCTTTTGTCTTACCTTGAATAGGTCCGACTTTCTGGTCTCGACATTTATAGCCCCAGTATGTGCTTTTACGAAAGAATTTGCAAGCCAAGCAAAAGAATCGATAGAGTTAGACGGTAAATTATGATACCATATCATTGCTCCCTTTTGTCAGGGTTTCACCGAATTTTTTCAATAATACAGATTCGATCTCATTGTCCTCTAGATTGTTCCCTTTGATGGCACATGTGTAAGAGGTGACATGTTCGTTGGGATCGGTCGTTCCATTATATTTAGGAATATCAGGCATACGAAACTTCTTTGGGATCAGTTTAGGAGCCGCGCTTGGGGGGAAAGGCTTTTGTGTAAATTTTTTGGAATCTAAGCCATTCAGTATCGGTGGTGCCCCGGGGATCTGATCAACCATGGAGTTATATGTTTCCAATTTTTTGTCGTTTGCCTCGATTCTCCTTTCTCCTGACTCTATTCGTTTGGTCAGTTCTTCGAACATCTTAGCAATTTCGGGATTGGTCCCCGATTCTTGCTCATTTGACCTTACTACAGCTGGCTCCGTTATGTGGGTGATTTCCCGGGATAGACTGGGCTTCGATCTGCTCGGTACTTGTGTTTGACTCTGCAACTGAGCTATCGCTATATGTTGAGTTTGCAACATTTCAAAAATCATACGCAAGCTGATTCCGTTTTCCTCAACGTTATGGGTGTCTCGAGGTGCAGATCGAGTACCACCATGAATGCTATTTTCAGGCTTAGAACGTTGGTTTTCCTCAATAGCCACGTGCGGATTAACGTCTAATGCTACTTCGATTCGGGCCCCAACGGCATTGACAAGCAGCCTTTCGGCCCTGATTGTCAAGTTGTTGTTTTCTCCTTGAAGGCCAACTTCGTTGTCGATAGGTAAGGCCATTAATTAAGAGTTCGTTGTTGCTAATCCGAAATCAAAGACACTTCCAAAAATAAGCGTAAAACGGTGTGTTTTTGCAGATTCGTATCAAATAACCATTGTTATCCTTAGCCCCACGGTGGGTGCCAAACTGTTTACCCGAAAAATGGATAGAGTTAAATTTATACATAGTTCTAAGGTTATGTGGTATAACTTGACACGAATCGTAAGAAAGAATAGAAATATCAAGTGTTGACTATAGAGAATGAAAAATAAGCAAAGTTGGGAAGAAGATGATTTACAGATTAAGCAATATGAATCAATTTATCAAGCTGAAAAAGGATAACTCTTCAATGTATGGGTGTATGATATCTCAGTTACAATGTATACCAAAACTTTTTCTTAAAGAAATAATAATCATCTCCTTTATACCGGAGGGGTCCTACTTTAGATATAATTAAAAATACATAGTGAGAGGCTCATGATAAATCAGCTTTTCCATAATTCCTGTCAGGATTCTCTCCTCTAGTGGGATTGCAACGGCTCTTGTCTATGAGCTCGATATTGACTCGAGCTTGGTATCGACTCGAGCTCTCGATCTTGACTCGAGCTCGATTCTGACTCGGATCCTTGTATTGATTCAGGGTCAGTGTTGGTCGGTCTCTGCCTCATAAGCTCGACAACTTCATTTCGCGTCATAGTTCGATTCGGACCCGCGATGTTTAACCTGCACCTGAAATCTGAAGCTCGCTTGTGCCATCTTTGGATCCATCTTGATTTTATGAAGACTTTTTTCGGTCCATTATGATCCCAACTCGATCAGACGTACGAAGACCGAAATCAGTTTCGTCCGTATACATGTTAAGTGATTATATAACTAAAAGAACAATTGTAATGGACCATAAAATCAATCTTCCTTATTATGGAGGACAAATGACCAACTACCAAGAAATTAATATATACGTAACTAGTTTTGTCAACGAAGGTGGTTGTGTATCTTTCTATTTTTTTTGGTTGTGCCTTATCTTCAGTTGAAAGTTTATGATATTTCAAAAAACAACACATAGCCACATTAATATAATTAATTCATGAATATGGGCATGAGGAGTTTAGCACTTTAGATAAGTACGTGACAGGATAATTTAATTATATGTGATTATAATTTGAATTATTGATCTAATTCGTCCAAAAAAAAAAAACTCTGTGATATGTTAGGATTTATTCTGAGTAAGCAACTTTAATTTAAGGTCACAGTTCAGAATTTGCATAAATTTCTATCTAGCAAAACTTATTGGGGCTCTTTACTTACTTGAGCTATATATAATTGCAAGTACTTATTTCTTCTTTTAATTTATAGTTCGTATTATTTGGCTAAGTACCATAACTTTTGTTCTTGTTATTGTCATTTTTCTTTCAATTTAACTATGTGGCACGTAAAAACAATGAGAATCATTAATTAATATCACAATCAAAGGATATTATCCATCAAACTGATATCTGAAAAACGTCTAATCTGTCACAATAATTATCAACGTAAAATATCATAATTGTAAATTTTTAGAAATTAATCCTTTGAGTGGTTAATTCCATGTTTAGCCATTCTATTGCCTGAATTTCCTTGATTAAGAATTTTGAAGAATTAATTAGCGTCAAAGAAATAGATCTATAGATTACAAGAAAACACTCAAGAAAACTCTAAAAATAATACCGTAGTAAATATTATTTTTACAATGTGATATCGGAGCACCTTACGCACATCAGTCTTCTCTATCCGATTTGTTACCACTCATCAACACAAATGAGGATTAACCACGTCGATAAAAAAAAATTACCTAATATTTTTTTACTTCGCCGGAATTTAAACTTTAATATTCAATGATTTTCATCGAACTTTATTAACATTAGGCCACATCTTTAGATGTAAAATGGGAATATAAACATGAACAAACCCTAACCAGAATAACTCAAAGCCCTCTAAATTCTTAAGTGACATATTCGTCAAGATATATCCATCAAAATTAGATACATTCACCACCACGTCAGCATATAATCAAGGCTTTGACTTCTGGATTAATCCTTGGATAATGCTAAAAAAAAACTATAATTTACATTATTAAATGTACAATAATATACTTTCACCAACCAATGAAATTAAACCACCATAATATTATTACCAAGAAGAATTATGGTGGTCCGGTAATCACTGGTTTCGAGTTCGAGCCTTAGGTATTAGGTTATCTTAATTCAAATTTAGTCGGGATTCAATACAAATACTTTAATGTAACACTTTCTGGTACGAACTCGAATTTAGTCGAGCCCAATATAGATACAACAAAAAAAAACAACAAAAAAGAAAAACCACGATATTGTTTTATGCGGCGACTGGACTGCGCCTATTCGTTTAATTAATATTTCTTGCATGATCTACACCAATATAAATAGTATCTGTCTTTCTTTCTATACATAAGACTCATAAATATACACACATAAAATTTGGTTGTGATCACGTCCTTATTCATAGTCTTAAATTTCAAGTTTTGAAAGATTTAAAGCTACAAAAATCATATTTAATCATTAAGATCTAGTAGATAAGTATAATCTTTGTGGATTCTTTTTCTTCTCTATAATTAATTTCTTGGATTTGAAGTATAGAGATGGCTCCAGATCTATCTATGATTCTTCCTAGGGTTCTTATCGTCTCCAGACGAACTGTTCGTAAGAACAAGTTTGTTGATTTTGTTGGTAAGTTTCTCTTTCTTTTTTTATCTCTCTTTTTGCTATATTAGATCTTCAGAATTGTTTTCTGAATCCGAAAGAGAGTAATCGAGTTTTTTCAATAACTAAAAAAGTGTAGCATATATAATTGAATCTAATTGGTGGAGGAACTGGATCGGAAAATAAAAGAACAACGATTTTAGTTGTAAGATATCTAATGAAACCGTTACTGGAATTGAGATGTTCAATCATATAATTAAAAGGAGAATACTTCTTGTGGGGATCCTATTTTGTTATTGAAAAACTTCAATACTATTTTATTTGCCTAAAATCCTGTGTAATATGCTTTACATATATAATTTCTGATCACATGATCTTTGTTGTTGTTGAGAATTGATCTATTTGATCCATTCATAGCTAAACTCAATATTCTTTGCAAGATTAAGGTGGGATTTAGCATCTTAGCATATAGGTTAGTAGTTATATATATCAAAATTTTGAAACAAGAGAACTTGTTTAAGCAGTAGTATTTTGTGTTTTTGATAACTTTTAGAATTTAGAATTTTAGATTGTTGAACTGTGTGATGAACTCATCTAAAATTTAAATAGCTAGAAATGATGTACTTTTATTTACTTAATTTTTCAATAGACGCCCTCATGTGTGTTCTGATTCTTTTTCACGAACCAAACACATGAAAAATCTTTTTGATAATGAATTATGGTGAGAATTGAACATAGTACGTATGTTGAACTGTGTGATCAACCTATCTAGCATCTTAAGCTGTTATAAACGGTACGCTCTTATTTACTTAATTATATCTTCAATATCTGCAGGTGAATATCATTTAGATCTCATTGTGAGTTATGGAGCAGCGCCTGTTATAGTACCGCGAGTTAGTGGTGTACACATGCTATTAGAAAGCTTTCAACCAATTCATGGAGTTCTTCTATGTGAAGGAGAAGACATTGATCCATCACTTTATGATGCTGAATTATCTGGTTTTTCACAAGAAGAATTAGAAGAAATCAAGAAATTACATGCCAGTGACACAACAATTGATCGCGAAAAGGATTCAATTGAACTCGGACTAGCAAAACTATGTCTTGAGAGGAACATACCTTATTTGGGAATTTGTAGAGGATCACAAGTTCTTAATGTTGCTTGTGGTGGTACACTTTATCAAGATATAGAGAAAGAATTGTCCAAAAACTATGAAAAAGAAAAAGAAAAGGTTGTTCATATGAATTATGAAAATTATGATGGACATAGACATGTAGTGAAAATAGTGGAAAATACACCATTGGATAAATGGTTTAAAGATTCATTAGAAGATGAGAAAATGGAGATTTGGGTAAATAGTTATCATCATCAAGGAGTTAAAAAATTAGCACAAAGATTTGTGCCAATGGCTTTTGCTAATGATGGATTAATTGAAGGGTTTTATGATCCAGATGCTTATAATCCTGAAGAAGGAAAATTTATTATGGGATTACAGTTTCATCCTGAACGTATGAGAGGTCAAGATTCTGGTGATTTTGATTATCCAGGATGTGCAATGGCTTACCAGGTAATTAATTAAACTCCAACTTGCTAATGTCATATTAAGTGTTTAAAAAATAGATTTTCTAAAGTTTGATGTATATTGGCTACTTGTGTATGTTTGTCGTTTAAGACGGGAACCTTGGAGCAAACGGTAAAGTTGTCTCTGTGTGACCTATAGGTCACGGGTTCAAGCCGTAGAATCAGTCACTAATACTTGTATTAAAGTATGTTGTTACATCTAGTGCGACCATTTCCCGGACTTTGCGTGAACGTGGAATACTTGTGCATCAGGCCGTCCTTTTTTGTGTATGTATGTCCTTTTGAATAAGTATAGAGGTATCATGTTCGATTCTCAAAATGAAGAAACTCCTAATAAGAAGTGTACTCTTCTTTAATGGACAGTAGATAACCGACATACCAAATGGTCATCAAATAAAACAAATATTAAAAGTAGACTTTCTAAAGTTTGATAGTAGTATATTATATTGGCCAGTTGTCTGTGTCCTTTTGCAAGAATACAGCTATTATTTTAACAAGACTTGGATCAAATCATGTGACTGATATCACTCATAAAGTGTTAGAGAAATTAATGAAAAGATAGTATATAAAAGTAAGCTTTGAAACGTGAAAAGGCGCTGAGCTTGAAACAATATTGTGTGTAAATTATTTAGAGAAATACAGACAAGGTTTTAGGATACATACAACAAAATCAAATGTATAGTTCAAATCAACTTAACCATAAAAATTTACGGAACTGAAACTACGTCAATTCTGGACAGACATCTTTTTAATTATTTGGTGTTTGGAACCAAATAATTAGGCAGGATATGGCGTTGCTTCAACTTACTAAGGACATGACCCTTGATAGGAAAGTGTGGAGGTCGAAGATTATGATAGAATGTTAGTAGGTGATTGAAAACTTCTCCTTTTCTTACTGGTAGTTTTAATAGCACTCATGTTCCTGCATCTTAATTAAATCTTTATTACGTCATGTGATCTAGTTCGCTTCTGTTGCCGTATTTCATGATGTTATTATTTAGTACTACTTATTCTTTCCCCTCCCTCTCCCCCTCCCACGAGCCGAGGGTTTATTGGAAATAACTTTTCTACTCTCACTAGGTAGCTAGGGGTAAGGTGTGTGAAAACACTACCCTCCCTAGACCCTTTTGATAATATACTGGGTTTGTTGGTATTTGGAACCCACTGAAGGGGAGTCTTGGAGCAATGACAAACGTGTCTCCGTGTGACCTATAGGTTACGGATTCGAGCCGTGGAATTAGCCACAGGTGCTTGCATCAAGGTAGGTTGCCTACATCATATCCGATCTATGGTGCGGCCCTTCCCCGTACCCTGCATAAACACGGGATACTTCATGCACTTTTGGTGTTCAGAAAGCACTGGCCCGACCGAGTTAGATTCGCACCCTAAAATGTCAACTATGGGGAATTTTAGCGGTCCTGAGAACTCTATTTCTAAGACTCAGAACCTGAAACTCCTGATTAAAGAAACCTTTACCATTTTACCACACCGTGACAGAACTTGACGTCTTAAATATATTTAATTGGTGTGTAGGAATTTGTCAAAGCGGTAATAGCATATGAGAAGAAGCTTAATGGTTCTGGAAATGTACCAAAAGGTGTAAAGTTTAATCATGAATTGGAGAGCAAGAGAAAGAGTATTGTTCGAAGTTTTTCAATAGCAAAGAACATGTATAGCACAGGACGTGGTAGAATTTCTGAAAAAGAGTCTGAGCTTGAACCAGGAGCTGAATTTCTTGAGGTAAATACAATTCACATTTTCTGTATAACTCATTCTTCAACTGATTAAGTAAATCTTAAATAGATTATTAACATGTTTATCATATATGACAAGAATAACACACACACAAGTTTAACTATTTTTTTATTATCATTATATTTTAACTTGTTGTAACAGGTAACCTGTATTATTTTTTATATTACAAATTTCACTTTTTTATGTTGATTACCTGAGCTATCTTTTAAGGTAACCCGATAGTGTAAAAAAAAATATTAATATCAATATGTAGAAGTTACACTTATTTTACGAAATCAAAGACGATATAGTGAATGTATACACATAATAAAATCATATTTATTATGAAAAATCTGAAACTCACTGACTTTAAATTCTGAGCGTTTTTGCGCATGGCATGTAGGCAAACACAGCACTAAGTCTACAGCAAGAGAATAGGTTGAAGCAAATGGGGGCAACAGTGAGAAATGCATCAGCATATATGAATAGATTGAAGATGAATGAAGAAAGGGAGAAAATGGCTAGAGCTATTCTTGGGAAAATGTCAATTGAGCAACTCTCTGATATGGTTGGTTTTTACCATAAAATGGGACAGCTTTGTTCTGAGGCTTTAGAAAAGAAGCTCAAGGAGAAGGAAGCTTGATAAATTATCTCATCTACAATATAAATATGCCTTCTTCTTTTTTTGCTGCAATATTTTTCTCCATGTTTTGATTTTATGACGTGAAATCTAGTTTTGTCTGTGCTGGTTTTAAGTGTATAATTGAAAGGGTTGTTAAAGAGTTTAATTGTTTGAAAAATGAAGAAGAGGCTTTGAACAATTTGTGACTATGAAGTATGAACACTAACGGAATTCTTTCACAATGCTCTATTTCCTTAGGGTCGTTTGGCTGTAAATAAGTTATCTCATGATTAATTATCTCGAGATTAGCTATCATATGATTAATTATCACACTCCTATAGAAAGAAAAAAAATACTACAATACCGAGATTAGTTATACCACGATTTTATTCCAATCAAACATGAAATAAACTGGCTCAAATTTAATCTCGAGATTAATTATCCCTTATCCTTCGTACCAAACGAGCCATTGAGGTGGTTAGAAGGATGGCCATTTCTGTCTTTTTCGGACCCTTCTTTTCAATAAGAGGAGGCTATTTTCGCACACCAGATATCGAAATTGCATTTTTAGGTCACTTTCTACTTTTTACCCAGTTAGTCCGGTAGGTTAAATTTGTCTATAGAAAAATCACATATCCCTACTTTTAAAGGCGAAATTCACCCACTGAGTTAACAGAAGACAGAATTTAACTGAGTACCCTAAAAAGGGGCAATATTGTGCAAACAATCCCTACAAATGCTCTTCATTTGGTCCTCTTTCAAAATAAAATCAGTAAATTTACTTTTAATAAAGTCACAATGAAGAGAAACAACTCGAGTACATAGAACACAGAAAATTTAACTAGTGTTAATAACACCTCATTATGATAGTTCCATAATTCAGAACTGATTTGCGCTCCCTACAAAAAGTTATTCATTATATGGCTCCAACCATCTTTCAGAACCTATTCGCCCCACATAAACACACTTTAGTAAAGCGCTACCTATCAAAAAGTTAGTCATTGTATGGCTCCAACCATCTCACCAAACCACTTAAGTGGTGCCAAAATCAATTTCCAATGTTAAAGACTATGACATATTTCTCGGAGTACCCTCCTATCAAAAGGATCCGAAGCTAATGATATCTAACAAGAGATACTCAGCAATGATTGAAATGACACAAGATTTACTCTTCTGGCTCTACTCGTCACAATAAAAAGAATTAGCAATATACATACCTAACCCCCCTACGTAGTCTCCCAAGTCCCACCTTAAGTTACTTCCTAGATGCTAAGAGTACAGAAAAACAGCATACATACCAAGAGAAACGCATAAACTTGAAAGGCTACCAAGTAGTACCTAATAGTACCATATTGTCTTCCATGTGACACATCGATCTATAAGGAGCCTTAAAGCAACGGTAAAATTATTTCCGTATGACCGAGGTTGTCAACATCACACCCCAAGGGGTGTAACCCTTCCCCAGACCCTGCGAAATGAGGGAGCCTTAAAGCAACGGTAAAATTGTCTCCGTATGACCGAGGTTGTCAACATCACACCCCAAAGGGTGTGACCCTTCCCCAAACCCTGCGAAATGAGGGATACTTTGTGCATCAGGCTGCCCTTGATTTATATTTCAATCGCTTCATCAACAGTGCAAACACTGGCGAATAACTTAATTATTCCAAAAAAGCTGGTATTTAATTTCAAACTGATACTGGAGAAAAACGCCTTCGACTCTTAACCAGCACCAAGAAGACATCCCAACAATCAATAGCTTAGTTTTAGCTCCAAGAACATACCAGAAAGAAAATCAAACAGGTAATAAGAGACGGAACTGCCCAGAAAACTGAAAAAGAATAAGCATAGGAGAGACTTATACCTAAATAGTCTATTAACTATTAGTCTATTATTACTACCAAATAAAGTCATTAAAAAGATAATGTACATGTCATGGGGAAGCTACATTCACCACCATAGTAGCTCTATCAAAATCTGCTAGATGCTAATATAAATAACACACCTACAAATTCGGGACAGTAAAAAACAGCCTGCTTACTATAAGGTGAAAACGAGGAGCACTTTAGTGCCAGCTTAATATTCTTGTTTTTCTTTCACAGTCTTTTGACCTCTGCATAGGCATTTTTACTCATCTTCTCATCTGTTACCGATCTTTTGTTCATAACTTCTCTCAAACTTTAGCTCAGTTTGTTTCTTTACTATTTTCCGCTCCTCTCCAATCAGTATTCAGCCCTTGCCTGGGGGCTGCTTATCCATTTACTATTTCTTTTCTTTCTTCTTTTCTTTTTTTTTTCTTTTTTTTATATTTCTCTTGGCCTCATAATATAGATACCAGGATCATAACTTAAGATTAGAGTGAGTCCTCACAAAATCAACAGCTGCACAGATTGGTTCTCTGGGCTTTGCTTACACACAGGCTGAGGAGACACTCTAGTTTTCACCTTTGGCAGAAGAAACTGAAATCTGGGTGATTGACCTGAAGCAGCGTTAGCCAGTTTTCAGCAGCCTGCAAGAGTAAGCTCATTAACTGTCTTCCAGATCCTCCATTTGGGGTCCAAAGTGAGGCTTTAAACTTGTATGAAGCAAGGCCAAAAGCAGGCAATGGAATCTTAGGGACCGGATCCGTATCACTCGGACATGTTACCGCCGCAGGATGAGCACTTTGACTTCCTGCACAAAGTCCATGTGCAATTTCAACAACTCACTCGCAACATAACAAATTTAGTTAAATGCCAAAAGTAACCCACAATAGGCTATGTAACATACTCTTAATAGTTAATACATACTTCACCAGATAGAACAATTTCAGCCTAAATTATTAGTGACCTACCCATTTTAGGGAATAATGCCTACACACACCTCATGTTATGTTTACCATTTCGAGGTCCATAGTATTTGTCCACACATCATAAAGTAGGAGGAAGAAGTAGGCAGACGAAGGAATAAAAGAAGTGAAACATGGGAGGGGAAAAGAAAGGAAACAAACAAGAGATATTTTAAGTTCCTGTGCTCTCACCCTCCCAACTCTTCTCCCTTTCATGACCATAAACGGAGAGCAGATTTTATTTTTAATGCCAATGTAAACATTTTTACAGTCATGACTAATTTGTTCACCAGGATGCACATGAATAACAAAACCTAAATTCAAGAAGAGATTGACTTTCTAACATGCTAGAAAAGAGTTAATGAATTAAGGTGGACATCTTTTTCATGACTAACTTTTTTTAACATATTAACGCCCCGGTTCTTTCCCGGACGACATGCGAAAATCAACCGAAGAGAAAGTTGACAATTTGGAGGAAATCAATTTCAGGTTGCGTAAGTCATTCAAACAGTCTTGTTCTAACCTCACTTTTAATGATACCAAATTACCAATGGGAACTTCCAATTTCTTGCCATTCTATTCCTTTCAGACTATATACTTCAAGATACACAACACAGTGCTTAAAAGAATATTATATTCTTATTCTTAATAAAAGATTTTGAGACAAACGAAAATCTCCAATCCACTTCATTTCAACGAGACCGAAATAAATTTAAAAAAAGGAAGAGGAGACTTCGCTACAAAACTTTCACATGGATTGTGTTTTTCTTTTATGTAGCTATTTTGGGAGCTTCTTAATCCTTATTACCGGGTCAAATGAGTAAAATATATTGATTGTGATGAATCTAAGAAGTTGATACAGTCAATCATTCTTTGTTTGACAGTGAATAATGTCTTTTCTTTTTTTTCTCAACAAGATTAAGGAAACATATGAATATCACATACTAATACAGATGAAAATACATAGACAAACATCAAAAAACACCACATTACATTATGAAAAGAATACACACAGAGATATAGATGGGTTTAGAAGAAGCAGTAGTTGTAATATCCAACAGAAAAACAAAAGCAATCTAGGGTAGAAACTGTCAGATACCTGTCATGGGTGTATGAAGAGAATGAAAGGTCAGAAAACAAGCGTCCAAAGCTTTTAAAGTTGGTCCAGTAGGTATCCGGTAAATTGGATACCTGCAAGAGAGACATCAGCATTACAATTCAAGATACAAAAAATTACACTCATATGATATGCGCAAAGAAAAACAAAATACCAGGCTACAGAGATCCAACTGGAAGGAAGGAGATCAATACTTCTCAGTGTTTTTAATTCCGGAAAACGTTGAGCAAGATCAGATATCTACAGAACAAAAAACATAAAAGAAAATATGAGATACGATAAAGAAGCAAGAAGGGTAACTTATACATTACTCCCCATAGATGAAAGACACAAAAAGAGGACTACTTTGAGGAAGAGGGAGGAAACACCAACCTTATCTGCCAAAGGTTCACGACCATAAGGCTGACCATGCTCAAGATATTCAAACAACAAGGCACCCTGAGAAGACCCAGATTCACCCTCATCGCTTGAAAATCCTTCTTGGAAGGTAGCATTCCTGTCTCTTAATGATAACCGGTCAATACTAAGGGAGCTTTCACTTGTTTGGCTATGATACATCCGCTGCTCCCTTGTATAATTCAAACGTCTCTCATGTTCAGAGTCACTGCTTCCATCACTACTAGAATCCCGGAAATAGTCACTATCACTTTCCTCACCTGGTCGCCTACTGTGTAAGAAAATGCAAGTCAATATCATAGTTTCTTAAAGCTACTCATACAAAATCTAAACAACTTCAATTCAAGATTCAGGGAGAAGATGAGGGGGTAGTAAAGAGACACAATGATGCACATTTACAACATAAACACACTCATAATACACACTTTCAAGCTATACCCCACCTGTCCACCCATGTACAAGCTAAGGAGCGCATTGAAATCAACAATGTCTCAGGAAAGAGCAGAATGGTATCAATGATACATCAAAAAGATGCATGCAGAAGAAAGAATGGCAAATTGAAAATTCCACAGCCTTTGACGAAATATTCTGCTCCTATTTTGGAAAGCAGAAAAAACACATCGTGAATAGGGAAAGGCAGGCTTAAGGAGGGAGAGAGAGAGAGAACATGGCAAAGTACAACTGAGGAGCCCGGTTCAGTGCTGACCAATAAAAATAGATGGAATAGCAATGAGCTACTTGCCTGAATGACTAGGACATCCATTTCATAGACTCTGATAATGCAAATATTTCTTTTACTGAACACGTTTCTAATATTCACTTTATGGTAGTTCGGAATATACGATATCAGTTCTTCATTCAACTGCTTGAATGAGCAACTAGGGACATATCCACATCCTAAACTCCCATTTCTAAATCAAATTCTAGTCAAAAATTCCCTATTATTAAAATAAAAAATAAAAACTGGGGAAAAAGCTCCGTATTATTCTACTCACTTTTGGTGTAAAAATGAAATTCCTTATTGTATAAAAAGTTGGACAGATTTTCAAGAGGCCTAACACAGTTGGAATTTCTTTTGTATAGTTACACCATCTTGCCATGATTTTTAACAAAAGACCTTATTTATCAAAACTAGCTTTAGTGTACGTGCGTTGCACGTGAATTTTACATCTGTCAATAAAAGTATATAGAATATAGAATATAGATTTAAAAAGAATTATGAATATAAACTTGAACTCATAATTAGGATTAAACAAGATTAGGAAAATTTAATCTTTAACTTAATTCTCTGACTAAAATAAAATAATAACTAAATTGCTTTCAACTAGTGTAAACCGTGTTCATAAGCTAAATATATTCAGTAGTATTTTTCTATAATTTATAAATGTTTATTAACCTTGCTTGATGATCTAATAACTATGGAGGGAATTACAAATGTCATAATGCACTTCAAAGTATCTATAACTAACATTTACATTTTTAAGTTCCTTTATTATATTTATATTTACGTTAACTTCTCTTCAAATATATACATCATAAAGTGTCTTAGCAAGAAAATCATTGTTATTTGGTAAACCCTTAATTTAAATAATAATTGACTTCTTAAAACAAATTTAAAGCGACAATGATGTTCTACGTTCATACATAGAAGGAAAGGGGTTCAAATAT
The DNA here is from genome assembly GCF_000715075.1 of Nicotiana tabacum. Lineage (NCBI taxonomy): Eukaryota > Viridiplantae > Streptophyta > Magnoliopsida > Solanales > Solanaceae > Nicotiana > Nicotiana tabacum. Next base: position 4,349,913 of record NC_134103.1, on the reverse strand, counting down.
TATTTAAAGGAAATAATTTTAGTTCAAATAAGGAAATAATTAATAAGTACTAAAATTTTAGTTGATTTCAAAGTACTATATTTTAGGAAAATAATTAAATGACTATTCATAAATATTATGGAACTAATTAAATAATTAATCCTACATATTAGAAAATTAATTAAATGACTATTTTGTCTAGTGCGAACTCTATTTTTAAAGAGGTAAAAAAGATGAACGACATTTCGCTAAGGGTCTTCGTGCTTTTAATATAGTATAGATATAGATATAGATATAGATATAGATATGCATATATATGATATTAGTAGTGAGTTAAAGAAAAAACAGTAAACATCTAGATAGTCCCTTCTAGCCCTTTGAATTACAAATCCATCTTTATCATAATCATTTTATAGTTTGATGGACCAATAACTGGGGGAGAGGACATTTTGTGACAAGTTAGATATAGATTTTAAAAGAATTAATTTTAGTGTACGTGCATTGCACGTGTATAGTGCGTCAATTAATAAATATATTTATACGTAAGAAGAACAAATTATTAAAAAATAGCAATTTATATCAAAATTTAAATATTTGCTTAAGGAAATCATTTGTAAAAGATGATTAAAATTTTAATTAATCTTAAATTTTATATATTAAGACTTATGACATGGTTCAAATAATACATATTCGATAATAAAATTAATTTTAAAATACTAAATAAGTAAATATTAAGAACATTAACACATGAATAATTATAGTTTTGAAACAATTTAATAAAATATAATTTAAACAAACCAAGAAATATTCTATGAAAAGGAAAATAAAGGATCAAAACTGATCTTGCACGATAAAATTTTTCTTGTACGATATAGGCACAAAAAATGTACACGAAAATTATAAAATATTTTTTGTCCTTGTTTGAAAATAAACTTACCTTTTACTTTTTATATTCTCTTCTTTTTTCTTAATATATTTTATCCTTGTTTAGTTGATTTCGAACTCCTAGGTATTAGGTAATAATTAAAATTTTACTTGATTTTAAAGTCCTAAATATTAAAAAAGTAACTTAAATTACATATTTGTCCAATGTGAAATTAATTTTTAAAGGGTAAAAATGACGAACGACATTTAGCTAAGGGCCTTCGTGCTTTTAATATAGTATAGATAAAAGGAAAACAACAACCATTAAAAAGAAAAACTGACAACAAATAATAGATGTGTCGAAGTGAAGATCCGTCATTTCATTAGGCACTAGGCAAATCAATTCACATTTCACTAATAGTACCATGAATTGGTTAACATATAAAACTTAGATGGGATAGAGCAAACAAATTGCATGAAATAAGATGAGATAAAGGGAAGAAAAGCAACCGAGTACGAAAGTTCAAAATGTTGGGTAAGTACAAAAGTTTATTCAATGTAATTACCCAGCATTTACTTAGTGCTAGTTTATTTTAAAAGAAGAGCACCCAAGGGTGTGGCGTTGAAAATCACGAGGTCTAACGTTCAAATTCCAGCAGAGACTAAAACACTAGGTGATTTTTTCTCATTTGTCGAAACCTTGGTAGATAGAATTACCCAGTACATATGGTGGTGAGAGGTAGCAGGTACTCCGTGGAATTAATCAAGGTGCGCGCAAGTTGGCTTGGACACCATGGTTATCCAGGAAAAAAATTTACTCCCTCCGTTTCAATTTATATGTCTTGCTTTCCTTTTTAGTTTGTTTCAAAAAGAACGTCTTTTTCTATATTTAATAACTCTTTAACTCCAAGAATCCACATGGCATTTTTGGTACATTACACACATTTTTAGTTTAAGACCACAAGATTTAAAGTATTCTTTTACTTTTCTTAAACTTCGTGCGCAGTCAAACTAAGACACAAATTGAAACGGAGAGAGTAGAATAAGAATTTTTTTCATAATGTAAAGTTTTATTAATAAAAAGTACCAAGATGGTGCATAAGACTTGCATCAACAGCAGCTTCAAAAGAAGAAGTTTGCTTCTTATCAAAAAAGAAACAAAAGCATGTTGAAGTTGTATATTGTTCAAGAAGGAACTACAAGTATGGTAATAATAAGTTCATTTTAGAAGGTGAATATTAGGTTGAGAAGGGATCAAAACCTATGAAAAAGAATTCACCAAGTAAAATCAACAATTTTATACTCATTCATGCCTAAATCGTTATGCAGGCATACTTCTAGATAAATTTACTCAGGGCACTATTTGTAGGACAACGAAGGACTATAACGGGAGTGGGACAAAAAATTTCTTTCTAAAAAAATAATAATTGACTTGAAAGAAACTAAAATCAGGAATGCAGAAGTTCCTTCACTGTTTCACATGTCAATGAGATGGTAAAGGTTTTACTTCCATCTATATACACTAAGGTGAGAGTTGAACGTGTTCTTTGGACTCCTCAATTAGTGAAGTGCAATAGGTTTTGCACCTATCCACAAACACTAAGTTAGATAGTAACAATAAGGTTTAGGAGCAGCTGTAGCTGATCAGACAGCTCTTACAGAAGCAGAAGCTTACAGGTCCAAAGAAATGTGCAACAATGTTAAGAGGCCATCTAAAAAAGAAGACTGAAGGACTTGGTTAAAGAGCCACATCTCAGAATCGGGTACCAATTTGGATTATAGCAATCACCCACAAATCCACCCAAAAGCTCATTCGGTAATTTTATGACATTGCAAAGCGGAATGAACTTTTTGCCATCCACTTTTTTATTGAAAAGATGCAGATAGAACTATTTCTCTTATCAATATTGGGTTTAAGTTTTTCTCACAAAACATGCTTCAGTAACAACAATGAGGAAAGTGAAAGACACAAATAATATATCCAAAGCTTTTCCCTAGCTGAGTCCTGATAATCTGACCGAGAGTATTAGACACAATTTTGCATTAGTGCCACAACTATTGTGTATCAGCATTTCATGTAAAAACAAATAATCATTACTTACAAAGCCTAAATATACGCAATAATAATTGTGGAACTGAAATAAGGATCAAGGAGTACACGGAAAACCAGAGAATACAAAACAAGCATCTTCAGTGGGGTATTGAGAGCATCGATTGATGTGGCCGGCAATTTGACTAGGCCATGAGTAACAAAAACTAAGTTTAGGCTAAATGGGGAAGGAGAAACCATGCAAATATATACCTTGTTTTTGTTGAAGCCTTTGTCGAGTCACCATACAACTGAATACCTGACAAATAGGGCACATAGTACTGAACTACGCTATCACCTTCATTCAACACCAATGGAACTCCAGCTCCATATGCACTCCATTCTCTAAAAGACTCCCATAAGTCACCAAGCACAAAGTATGGCTGAAACTCCACATCACACGTCCTCCAATCCCTCATAGTTGTCTGTTACAAACACAACCATTTGTCGCTCAAAACCTATATTCTTAACAACAAAAATAATAAAACTTTCAACCATACCCTACTAACAACAGCTAATTATCAATCATATCCAGTAAAAGATAAAAATGTATATCTATACAACCATTTTTCAATCAAAACCTATAATATTAACAACAAACAACTCAATTTTCAACCATACCAATAAAAAACAGTTAAATTGTTAGTCATACCCGGTAAAAAATTAGAAATTTATATCAATACAACCATTTTTCAATCAAAATCTATAATCTTAACAACGAACAACAGTTAAACTTTCATTCAAACCCAATAACAGCAGTTAAAGATTATATATTTAAACTAAAACAACCATTTTCAATCAAACCTAAAATCTTAGCAACAAACAGAAGTTAAATTGTCAACCATACCCAGTAAATGATTTAAAATTTAAACTAATACAACCATTTTCAATCAAACCTATAATCTTAGCAACAAATAGAAGTTAAGTTTTCAACCATACCCAATAGACAACAGTTAAATTTTCAACCATACCCAGTAAAAGATTATAACTTTAAACTAATACAACCTTTACAATCAAAACCTATAATCTTACCAACAAACCACACTTAAACTTTCATTTAAACCCAATAAACAACAATACTTTCAATCAAACCCAATAAACAACAGTTAAGTTCAATCATACCCAGTAAAAAGATTACAACATTAAACTAATGCAACCATATTCGGTCAAACCTATAATCTTAAAAACAAACAACAGTTATATTCTCCGTGAAAATACCAACTAAAGTATTATTCCCTCAATCCTAATTTGATGCACCTTGACTTTGCACACAGTTTAAGAAAGAAAAGAATACTTTTGAAACTGAAACTTGTGATCTAAAACAAGCTATACATTTTTGTAAACTGGAAAGTTTAGAGTTAAATTATTTCTAAACTTAAAAAGGAATTATTTTGTTTCGGACAAACTAAAGAGGAGTGCGGGAGTACAATTTTATACTAATCCAATCGTTTAAACACTTGAATAACCCATACAAACACAAAAATTTTCAACCAAAACACATATCAAAAACCGACAAACAATAGTTAAACCTTCAATCAAAACCCCATAAAAGAGTTTTAAAAAAGATTAATTAAACAGTTGATAAGATAAAAAGGCATAATTTATTAAAACCTTAGATAGATATTGAGCAGGTACTGAAGGAGAAACAGATTTCAAAAACCGCTGAAGATTACAAAGCGGCGGGGGCAGAACATCCGTCGGCGGCACGGCGGAGACCTGATCCTCCGGCGACTCATCGGCGGCAACTTTCATTTTCGGCTTCGTCGGGGAATGAATAACGGGGACATCACTCTTAGCTCGCCGGAGATTATCCTCACTACCGGTAGAAAAACTCCGATTAACATTCCGACGAAACTTCCCCGCACTATAAAACCGATCTTCGCCGTTAAAACTCCGATTAAACTGTAATCCACTCCCCATCATATCTCTTTATATCAAAATCCCTAAAAATTATAAAAACTTTTAAATTTATCAATTTTTTTCTCCTTCGTGTAAATAACTGTGAAGATATATTCTGATTTATATATGAATTATATAAAGGGCTAATTGATTCTCGTAGAAATGAATCAAATTAGCCACAAAATAAAATTTTCTTTTTTGTGTGTGAATTCGACGAATTGAAGTTATTTATGAAGAAGTTGAATAAACCCTAGCAATGTTGACTCAGATCAAATTATTCAGGAGGTGTTCGTAAGATATAGTAAAATAATTTATCAGAATGGTATCTGGGTGTGTATAAAGAGCGAAAAAATTTCAGTTGAAAACGGAGGAGAGAGAGAGAGAGAGAGAATAAAATTTGTATGGGCAAGAGAAAGTGGGAATTAAGTGGGAAGAAGAAAACAAGGTCATTTTGAATCTTTGTTTTAGTTTTTTTATTTATTTGCTAGTTTGTTATTTTTACCAATGTTTTAAGTAGTGGACTACTATTTTTCCTAGCTAAAAAAGGCACCATTTTTTCCTTAATTTTAAGCAGTCATGACCAAAAGAAAATATTAAACAGTAGGGTACTACTATTTTCTAGCTTAATTTAAGTAGAACTATGTTTTGAAGAAAAGTGATTTTTATCGAATAAATTTGTGAGTTATATATTATTTTATTATAAATATTTACATATTTATCGTGTGCGAAACTTCTATTGATATTACTATATTATAATTCTTTGGTCTGGATTGGGATTATATATTTTAGGTTTGGAGATATTTAAAATTTATTCATCTAATTAAAGTATAATTGTTTAAACAAAATATAAAACAAAGCATAGTAATTAGTTCACTTTCCAAGAGTTTAGCAATTAAGTTGACTGCAAATTCCCCGTTATTATGAACTTTTATAATATTAACTCTGTTTTCTTTGTATCTATTGCGTATCATGTCAAAAATGCTATAATTGGATATAGATTGATGTTGTAAACTATTTCTGCACTCTCATTTTCATTTTTTAGAGTTTGGTAGATTGTTGAAAATGTTAAAATCTTTCCAAATACTTTAACAACAAAATCATGGACCAGATTGGAAAATAAATTTTTTACTAAATCTTGTAAAGTATAATGGAAAACGAGGCAATAATTAAAATAAACTTTTAGAGGCATCCTGTACTTTTCCATTTGCACACCACAAATAAAAGCATACAGCACACCACACGCAAGAGTTTTGGAACTTTGGAACTGATGTTTGTTTTTTGTTATTTTTAAAATATTTGTCTAATTAGGAGGATCTATAATGTTTTTACAATTTTCTTCTAGCGTGACTCGAATTCAGGACCTAACGATCGTAGGTGGAACTAATTTTATGTAGAAAATAATATGGACTATTAAGGGTTTATGAGCAATCGATATATATTTTTAAATTAATGAATATAAGATAATCGATTTTCTATATATATATATATATATATATATTTATCACTTAATTATTATTATTATTATTACTATTATTATAAAATGTTAATGTTAAATTATTTGGTTCAGGACAGATAAGGGAGGTATACAAATATATTTTTTTCCATTTTTAGTAGAAGTTTTGGCTCGAGCCCTATGAAAAGTATCGCCTTTGGTACGAGTGCTTAGTTAGGTTCCAATTAGGGCTGCTTATCAGACGGATTGGGCGTTTAATTACTCTTAACGGTTTGGCTTAACGGTTATCGATTTTTAAATGTATTAATCCGCTAGCCACCCAATAAGATATCGGGCAGATTGGTATCGGTTTAGCTCTTATCGGGCGGTTATTGGGCGGTTTATCGGCCTAATTCAATTTATATTGCGTGTATTAATTGTTTGCTGACCACCTAACATACAAATTCAGAATAGGAAATTATACATTGAGTCCAGACATACATGTCTTTTAACGCCTACATAAGAATGATGTAGTGTCATGTGTTGTAGAGTGAAAAAAGATGTGGCACAACACTGTTGTTCTTCTATTAAACATAGACAACATGCATTAGTTTTAAAAAACAAAAGCAGAGGTGAACCATAGACATCAACTTAAACAATCTTGTTGTAGGGTGGGAGAATAAGCTAAGCTAAGCCAAGCCTGGGATCTTCTGATGCATAGTACGTAAGGATTCTGATTATTTAGGAATTAGGCGTTAGAACTTAGAGATAGAGTACTGGAAGAAGTGGAAGGATTTTTGATCTTTAATATATATATATATTCTTAACGGATTATCCGTTAAGAAAATTGAATAATCCGACTCCAAACCGATAAGCCGTTAATAAAAAAAATTCAATCTGTTCCCCGTCCGTTAAACCGTTAAACCGATACCAATAAGCCATTAAGGTTCGATTTCGGTTTGGTTTTGAATACCCCTAGTTCCAATATATACATAGGCGGATCAACCATTTGGATAGGGGTCATTAGAAGACTTAAAAACAAAAATAATATATATATATATATATATATATATATATATATATATATATTTATTTTAAATAATAAGTTTATATTTTGATTGGCATCCTAAGATTCAAATTTTCGCTAATTGTATTGGTCGATTTGGAGGTATAACTAGACTTTTATTGTGATGTTTGGGTTCGATTCCGACTCTAATATTTGCTCAAATATTTATTTGATAGTAATGCTCCCGGCACCTTTAAATTCCAAATCCGCATATTAATATAGATGCCGAAAATTAGTATTTTCGCATAGGAATTATGTGAAAAGTTGAGGGCTCTTTAGGAATATTATGAATAATGGAAATATGAAACATTATCTTATGGGTTAGAACCGAACAACATAATGGCTAAGACAAAAGGTGATTGGTTCAAACGTGAAACAATTGGATTAGTCAATGAGAGTTGAACAGACATGTGTACGATAAGATGTCGAAACTATGTCGTTTTCTTACCAAAGTTATCAACCCGAGAGAACTCTGTCCTCTTCTTACCTTAGTTATCGACAAGTAAAACACCAATATCAATATTTGACATAAATATTACGGTCAAATATTTCTATAACAATCTCGTTTGTTCTTAAATTGATTTCACTTGTTTAGTTCTAAAATTCATCTTATTCACAACCGTATCTATTTCGAATTCTTTGCAATCTATACTTGACATTTCTATTTATCCTTACGATTTATATTAAAATTACACCATATCCTTAGAACTACGTACAAATTCAACTCTATCCGTTTTTCGGGTAAACAATTTGGCACCCATTGTGGGACTAAGAATAACAGTGGTTATTTGATACGAATCTGAAAAAATACGCCATTGTGTTTTGCGCTTGTTTCCAAAAATATCTTGGATTTCGGATTAGCAACGACTAAATACCAATCAAATGGCTTCACCAATCGACAACAGAGCCGGTTTTCAAAATGAAAATAATAACTTGACACCTAGTACTGAAAGACCACTTGTAAACGGTGTTGGAGCTCGAATTAGAGCGCCGATAGATATCAATTCGCATGTAGCCATTGAGGCAAACCTACATTTTGAACCCAAAAATAGCATTCATGGTGGCATTCGGTTCGCAGCTCGAGATACCCATAACGTCGAGGGAAACGGCGTTAGTTTGCGTATGATTTTTGAAATATTGCAAACTCAACAGGCAGCAATAGCTCAGTTGCAAAGCCAAAGTCAGCTACAAAACGGGCCGGATCCCAATCCACCTCGAGAAATCACCTACAGAACGGATCCAGCCATAGTGAAGTCAAATGAGCAAGAATCGGGGACTACTCTCGAAATTGCTAAATTGCTCGAGGAACTCACAAAGCGAGTCGAAGACAACGATCAAAATGTAGAAACTTATAACTCTAGGGTCGATCAGATCGCGGGAGCTCCACCAATGATAAAAGGGTTGGATTCAAAAAAAAATTGTGCAAAAACCTTTTCCCTCGAGCGCAGCCCTGAAACCAATCCCCATAAAATTCTGTATGTCTGAAATTCCCAAATATAACGAAATGTTCGATCCCAACGAGCACGTCACTTCTTACACATGTGCCATCAAGGGGAATGATTTGGAAGACGATGAAATCGAATCTGTGTTGTTAAAAAAATTCAGAGAAACCCTCTCGAATGGAGCAATGATTTGGTATCACAACTTTCATTGACTCGTTCGCCATGTTAGAAGATTCTTTTGTGAAAGCACATGTCGGTGCCATAAAAGTCGCAATAAGGAAATTGGACCTCTTCAAGGTAAGACAAAAGGATAACGAGATGTTGAGGGAGTTCGTGTCTCGTTTTCAAATGGACCTGCCACCAGTCACGGACGATTGGGTTGTTCAGGCTTTCACTCAAGGTCTGAACGAACGAAGTTCAACGGCTTCACGACAGTTAAAGCATAACGTGATCGAATACCCGGCCATTACGTGGGATGACGTGCACAATCGGTACCAATCAAAATTTAGAGTCGAAGATGACCAATTGGGGGCTGAATCCGATGTTCGAAGGGATATTAATCGAGAACAAGGTCCGATTGGAGATCGATACCGACCGTACAATGGAAACCACAGAATCAGCGAATCGAGACATAACCTCAGACAAAATAACAAAAGAAGTGATCGAGGTCAAGGGTCCCGGGGGCTGATGAACAGAAGTAAGTTCGATAGGCCTGCCGTATCTAAGGAAGCGCCTCAGCTATCAGAATATAACTTCAGCATTGATGCATCCGCCATCGCTTCGGCCATCGGATGCATCAAGGACACTAAATTGCCTCGACCCATGCAGACCGATCCTGTCCAGAGGAATCCCAATCAAATGTGCGAATATCATGGCACCCTCCACAGAACGGAAGATTGCAGGCAACTAAGAGAGGAAGTAGCCCGGTTATTCAATAAAGGGCACCTTCGAGAAATTTTAAGCTATAGGGCGAAGAACTATTTTAAACACAGGGATTTCGGCAAGCAAAACGAACAAGAAGAACCATAGCACGTCATTCACATGATCTTTGACGACGCCGATATCCCGCATGGACCGGTGCTTAAACGCACTAAGTCATCGATTGTGAGAGAAAAATGTTCTCGAACTCAAGATTACACACCCATAGGATCTTTGTCCTTCAATGATGAAGATGCAGAAGGAGTCATACAACCTCATAATGATGCACTGGTAATATCCGTACTCATGAATAAAATTAAAATTAAGTGTGTGTTGATTGATCCAGGTAGCTCGGCCAACATCATCGAATTGAAGGTCGTAGAACAACTCGGCCTGTAGGACCAGATCGTACCTGCAACCCTGGGAACGGGGTTGATCCCCGAACTTGGGGAGAAACTTATTCAATTGCTTATCGATAACATTGATTGTTTTGCTTGGTCCCATTGAGATATAACAGGGATCTCACCGGACATAACGAAGCATAGGCTAAGCTTGGACCCTAGGTTCAAACCGGTGAAGCAAAAGAGAAGACCCCAGCCCGAGGTAAAGCACGCATTCGTAAATGATAAGGTAACCAAACTTCTCAAGATAGGGTCCATTCGGGAGGTGAAATATATCGAATGGTTAGCCAACATAGTTGTAGTGCCTAAAAAAGGGAACAAACTTAGAATGTGTGTGGATTATAAGGAATTGAACAAAGCATGCCCCAAAGATTCCTTTTCGCTGCCCAACATCGATCGCATGATCGATGCCACGATCGGCCACGAGATCCTTACTTTTCTCGATGCCTATTCCAGGTATAATCCAATCCAGATGAACCCGGAAGACCAGGAAAAGACTTCATTTGTCACAAAATATGGAACATATTGTTATAATGTGATGCCCTTCGGGCTAAAAATGCACGAGCTACTTACCAATGCCTAGTAAATAAAATATTCGAAGAACAAATAGGTAAATCAATGGAAGATTTTATTGATGACATACTAGTTAAGTCCATGCACGCGGAGGACCATTGACTCATTTGCAGGAAACGTTCGAGATTTTGAGGAAATACATCATGAAGCTCAACCCCGAAAAATGTGCTTTCGGTGTCAGTTCGAGCAAGTTCCTCGGCTTTATGGTGTCAAATCGGGGACTCGAGATTAACCCCAATAAAATCAAGGCCATCGAGGACATCACCATCGCGGATAGCGTGAAAGCCGTACAGAGGCTAACGGGACGTATTGCAGCCTTGGGCCGATTCATTTTGAGATCGTCCGATCGAAGCCACAAATTTTTCTCTCTACTCAAAAAGAAGAACGATTTCGCTTGGACCCCGGAATGCCAACATGCATTGGAGGAATTAAAACGATATCTATCGAGCCCGCCATTACTTTATACTCCAAAAACAGATGAAAAACTTTGTTTGTACTTGGTAGTGTCCTATTTCGAGAAGAACAATGTACGCAATTTCCCGTTTATTATATAAGTCGAACCTTAGGAGAAGCAGAAACTAGATATCCACACCTAGAAAAATTGACACTTACACTGATAAGCGCCTCTAGAAAATTAAGATTGTACTTTCCATGTTACCCCATATGCGTATTAATCACTTACCCTTTTCGTAATATTTTGCATAAGCCCGAACTATCAGGCCGATTGGCCAAATGGGACATCGAACTCAGTGGGTACGATATCGAATATCAACCCCGTACGACCATCAAGTCTCAAATTTTAGCAGACGTCGTGGCCGATTTCATGCCAACCCTCGTACCCGAAGTCGAAAAAGAACTCTTGTTGAAATCGGGTACGTCGTCGGGGGTATAGACCTTTTTTACGGACGAGGCTTCAAATGTAAAGGGGTCCGGGCTAGGCATAGTTTTAAAGCCACCCACGGGTAACACTATTAGGCAATCTATTAAAGTTACAAGGTTGACTAATCACGAGGTCGAGTATGAGGCCATGATTGCAGGTCTCGAGCTAGCTAAAATCTTGGGAGCAGAAGTCATTGAAGCCAAGTGTGACTCTTTGCTGGTGGTAAATTAAGTAAACAAAACCTTTGAATTTCGAGAAGATAGAATGCAAAGGTATTTTGACAAACTACATGTCACTTTGCACCATTTCAAACAATGGACTTTACAGCATGTTCCACAAGAACAAAACAGTGAGGCTGGCGCACTTGCGAATTTGGGATCATCAGTAAAGGAAGGTGAATTGAGCTCGGGGACTGTCGTTCAACTCTCGAGATCTGTGATCGAAGAAGGTCATGCCGAGATAAATTCTACGAGTTTAACCTGGGATTGGAGAAATAAGTATATTGAATACTTAAAGAACGGAAAGCTCACATCGGACCCTAAAGATTCAAGGGCTCTATGAACCAAAGTTGCTCGATTCACGTTGGCTTCAGATGGAACGCTATACCGAAGGACATTCGATGGACCATTGGTTGTATGCTTAGGTCCGGGAGATACCGATTAAATCTTACGTGAGGTGCACGAGGGTACTTGTGGGAATCACTCCGGTGTCGATTCATTAGTCCGAATAATAATCAGGGCATGGTATTATTGGATCGATATGGGCAAAGATGCAAATAAATTTATTCGAAAATGTGACAAATGTAAAAGGTTTGCACCAATGATCCATCAACCCGGAGAGCAACTTCACTCATTCTTATCCCCATGGCCATTCATAAAATGGGGAATGGATATCGTCAGCCCTCTTCCATCGACCCCAGGTAAGGCTAAATTTATTTTATTTATGACTGACTATTTCTCTTTATAGATTGAAGCGCAGACGTTCGAGAAAGTAAGAGAGAAAGAGGTTATAGACTTTATCTGGGATCATATCGTATGTCGATTCGGGATATCCGCCGAAATAGTGTGTGACAATGGGAAACAATTTGTCTGCAGCAAAGTGACAAAATTTTTTGAAGACCACAAAATAAGAAAGATATTATCAATGCCGTATCACCCAAGTGGGAACGAACAGGCTGAATCAACGAACAAAATTATCATTCAAAACCTAAAGAAGAGGTTGAACGACGCTAAAGTAAAATGGAGAGAAGTCCTACCCGAAGTCTTTTGGGCATATCGAACAATATCAAAATCTAGTAAGGGGGTAACCCCGTTCTCCTTAGTATGTGGCTCCGAAGCCTTGATACCAGTCGAAGTCGGCGAACCCAGTGCCAGATTTCGATATACAACAAAAGAATTAAAAAATGAGGAAATGAACACTAGCCTCAAGTTATCGGACGAAAAATGAGAAGCTGCCCTCGTCCAATTGTCTTCCCAAAAGTAACGAATCGAAAGATACTATAATCGAAGAACCAAGCTCCTCCATTTTAAGCCTGGGGACTTAGTGCTAAGGAAAGTCACCCTCAATACCCGAAATCCAAACGAAGGAAAACTAGGAGCGAACTGGGAAGGACCATATAATTTCTCAAAAACGTCGAAAAGAGATCATACAAGCTCGGCGTTATAAACGGCAAACAACTATCTAGCAATTGGAATGTGTCACATCTAAAATGATACTACTGCTAAGGTACGACCCTCCCATATTCGTTTATATTTCAAAACTAACCCCTGCAGAAGTCCGATAAGGAGCTAAGATGGATCCTTCAATACGAAGCCTTAGGTCTGAAAGCACGCGTTGCACTCTTTTTCCCTTAGACCGGTTTTATCCCAAATGAGTTTTTTGGCAAGGTTTTTAATGAGTCAACCAATGATCGTGCTATACTTGGAAACAATACGACAGTATCCGAGGCCTCTTTACAATCGACCTCGAATATTAGGGTGGCATTAACCCTCAAATATATCAAGTTCTGATGCAAGAAAGTTATTTCATAACAATAGAGTTCCAATTGGAAAAGTTGTAAAAGCCAAATGGTCAAAACGAACCATGCTCATGTAATTGGCCCGAGCCCCGACGCAAAACATGAACACATGTATAATGACTTGCAAAGAAAGTTCTCTTCTTTACCAATATCTTATATCCAAGAAAAATTCCTCTATTTCAAGATTTATTATGCAAACAGGATCGAGTTCGAGCAAGCACTCACTCGACCATTATGCCTACGGGCTACATTATTTCGAGTTCGAATCATTCACTCAACTACTAAGCCTACATGCTACTTTCATTTCGAGTTCGAGCAAGCACTCACTCGACCATTACGCCTATGGGCTACATTATTCCGAGTTCGAATCATTCACTCGACTACTAAGCCTACAGGATACTTTTATTTCGAGTTTGAGCAAACACTCAATCGACCATTACGCCTACGGGCTACATTATTTCGAGTTCGAATCATTCACTCGACTACTAAGCCTACGGGATACTTTCATTTCGAGTTCGAGCAAGCACTCACTCGATCATTACGCCTACGGGCTACATTATTTCGAGTTCGAATCATTCACTCGACTACTAAGCCTACGAGCTACTTTCATTTCGAGTTCGAGAAAGCACTTACTCGACCATTACGCATACGGGCTACATTATTTCGAGTTAGAATCATTCACTCGACTACGAATCCTACGGGCTACATTCATTTCGAGTTCGAGCAAGCCCTCACTCGACCATTACGCCTACATGCTACATTATTTCGAGTTTGAATCATTCACTCGACTACTAAGCCTACAGACTACTTTCATTTCGAGTTTGAGCAAGCACTCACTTGACCATTATGCCTACGGGCTACATTATTTCGCGTTCGAATCATTCACTCGACTACTAAGCCTACGGGCTACTTTTATTTCGAGTTAGAGCAAGCACTCACTCGACCATTATGCCTAGAGCTACATTACTTCGAGTTCGAATCATTCACTCGACTACTAAGCCTACGGGCTACTTTTATTTCGACTTCGAGTAAGCACTCACTCGACCATTACTCCTACGGACTACATTATTTCGAGTTCGAATCATTCACTCGACTATTAAGCCTACGGGATACTTTCATTTCGAGTTTGAGCAAGCACTCACTCGTCCATTATGCCTACAGACTACATTACTTCGAGTTCGAATCATTCACTCGACTACGAAGCCTACGGGCTACTTTCATTTTGAGTTCGAGTAAGCACTCACTCAACCATTATGCCTACGGGCTACATTACTTCGAGTTTGAATCATTCATTCGACTACTAGGCCTACATGTTATTTTTATTTCGAGTTCGAGCAAGCACTAAGTGATTATCGTGATAACTAGACCATAGTAAAATGGTTTTTGTGTAACAAAATAAAGAAAGATTTTACTTAGACACGGCAATCACTTGACAAGATAATCACTTTGACAAGATTTTATAAAATACAGGTAAAAATTAAAAATAAAATCAGTTAAGGAAAAATTAAATGTACGAATATATTATAAAAATAATAAATAAATAATAGTAAGTTATTTTAGTTATAAATAAAATACCTAGGTAAAAATATATTATATAGTATATAATATAGAAGGTATTATATAAATATGAAGATTTATATAATATCAAAGGCATAATAGACTTTTCAAGTAAAAATATTATAAAATCTGGCAAATGTGACTTTTGTGATAACTAGAGCAAAGTAAAATAATTTTTGTATAAAAAAAAAAGAATAGTGACTTTTGAGTAATGAACATAAAGTTAAATGATTTTTACGTAACAAAAAAAAGAAAAGTGACTTTTGGGTAACAAACACAAAAGTTCAATGACCATGGATAAAATTAATTCCTAATAGCTTCCTTTGCTCAGAGATTCAACAGTTTGTATATAACAACGAAAATCATTTTAGACATATTTATATCAAGTTTAGATATTCAATCCAATTTTATATCAATGCAGAATAAAAACTGGTCGAAACTAAAAACTAACAATGTATGATCCATAAATTTGGTAGACATATATACCTAGCAATTGATGTTTACTTCAAATATAAAACAAGAAACTAAACAAAATCTCGATTAATTCTCTCGTTATAAGTTGTCAACCTAAACCTCAACAAATGTTAATGGGATAATGTTCTCAACAAAACTACTAACATGTCTTAATAAAAATAGATTGGGGAACACCAAATTAGCCGGGGCACTAATAAGGCTTGTTGTCGCTAAAAAGGCAGAGATATTTCCGGAAGACCCTCGGTTCAGAAAGGGGAGAAAAGAGAGGCAATAACAAACAAACCGATCTAACAAATTTTCCTCTACGAAATCGAAGTAGTCAATAGGACTATAGAATAAAGTACTCCTCCAATAAAGTATGCCATTGAGGAAAATACAATCCCTAGCAAAATACCCAGGTACCACCAGTATTTCCAGAAAGAAAGATTACGAATCTATCTTCAAGTGGGACACATCTTCTTAATTAATTAGAAAAAGAACATAAATGAGAAAAGACAGAGGTAGCCAGGTTTAATAGGAATACATTTGTTTTTGGAATTTTTGCGTACTATAGGAAACTTTATTATTTTTCCTACTCAAGTTTCAATTAAATTACCTTATATATACAAATATATATATATATATATATATATATATATATATATATATATATATATATATATATATATATATATATATATGTGTGTGTGTGTGTGTGTGTGTGTGTGTGTGTGTGTGTGTGTGTGTCGATTATTTTTAGTTTAAGAGATTAAGTGCGGGACTATTTGAGTTAATTCTTCGATTTTTTATTTTTTAAGAAAAAGAAAAGAAACTAGATTCTAGGCCCACATCGCTTGGGCTGCACGATCAGAAGCCTTTTTAGGTGTGGATTTAATGCCGCTACAACAATGTTCCTGTCACTGCATTATAATATCAAGGTTTTTACATGGTAGGTTTTTTTAAAGTAACTATTAGCATAAATAACACGAATTTCAGTTTATTTGAAAACTAGCAGTTTATTTTACTTTTATAGCATATTCTAATAAATACCTATATCTGATTTCAATTCAATCTAAAAGTTAAAATCCCAAAAATTTAGGATTAAATCCTCCTTTCTCTCCCCTCAATTAACCTACAGATGAAAATAAATACTACACTCTATAACTTCACAGATCAAACATATATAGGTAATAATAATAGTAACAGATGAAAAAACAGAGAAAATGATTAAGTGCTTGCCTGACGGAAAGAAACGATGATTCTGATTTTCGTTGCTTGCTTTACTTTTGATAAATAATTGAATTGGATTTTTAGACTTAATTATTTGGTTTTAACATTAACTAATTTATTTTTTGTTGATTCCAAGTTTTAAATATTTAATTATAACTTAAAGGAGATTATAATTATGTTACATCGTTCAAATAAGAAAATAATTATATAAGGCAATTAAAATTTAATTTATTTAAAGTACTGAATAAAAATTTCTACATAGTTCAAATAAAAAAAAACACCTAGTTAATTTTCAGATCCTAAATATTAAAATAATTAATATGAAATATATTATAATTATGTTAATAATTCTAATATGGAAGGATTAAGAAGCTATTGGCTATGATAGAATACCTATATATTTTCGGGGTCAAACGTAGTAATTATATGTTTGACCCCGAAAATATATAATGATAGGACATTTTATTATAGCATCCATAAGATTTTGTTAATTGCATCATTCCTTTGGTATCTACCATTTCATAAAGTTTTCACTAATAAGCGTTAAAGTAGTTATCCGTAACAATGGCTGCATATGTATAATTTTTAATTTTTACAGCAATTGTAGAATAAGATTGTACTTGTTCCAACGCGTAATGCTTTTTCTCTTTGTCATCCTAGCTTTTGTTAGCAGTCTGTGTAAGTAAACTTTGATTTGAGCTTAAATTTCTAACTATTAGGATTTTTACATAATTTAAATAAGGAAGGATTTTGATTACCAAAATTTTAGCTAATTTTAAAGTCCAAAATATTAGAAAAATAACTTAAATTACTATTTTGTCCAGTGTAAAATCTGTTTTTAAAGGGTAAAAAAGGCAAACGATATTTCGCTAAGGACTTTCGTGCTTTTAATATAGTACTAGTCTTATGATACACGCGTTGCGCATTAACCTATTTAAATGAATAAAACCTTTTAAAACATTATATAAATATTATATTTTAATTATAAAATAGAGTGTAAATTTCGTAATTATATTTTTATTCACTAAGATTTTTTTTTCAAATAGTAAAAAAATCGAATAGGTGAAAAATCATCCATGCGGGACATGTTCCCTAAAAAGGGCAAAAGGAAATTCTCTGTAAATCTTAAAGAAATAAGAATCACTATATACCATTAACAAAATCTAAAATTGAAATGCTCTTTTAGAAGCCATATAACTAATGTCAAAGTTTATTATTGATTCCTGCTCACCATTCCGAATAATTGCAATTGTTAATATAGAACTTTCTATTATTAGTAAAATAGTCTTGTATATTTTATTTTTTTAAATATAAATATTTTAATATAAATCAGAAAGTATAAAAGTTTATACAAAGACTTGAACCACCTCCATCATTATCCTAAACCCCGTACTTTCTCTTTCTTTAATCTTTTTAATTTTTTCTTTTATTTAATTTATTTATAATTTACATAAATTTAAGTGTAAAATTTATATTTAAGATAAAAATTTAATAATTTTGAAGTCCTAAATATTAGAATTGCAATATAGTAATAAGGAAAGATTTAATGTACAATTTCAAACTCTTAAAAAATAAAAAAAATTAATGAAATAACTATTTTTAAATATTAAAAAAATAATTAAATAATTATCTAATCTAACTTTGCGCGTATACCTCTATCCATGAGTATATAATTTTAAATAATAATATATATATTATTAAATAATATGTTTTAAGTTATAAAAAAGATAAAAAAAAATATAAATTTCTGAAAATTATAAATTGATTCGCTAGTTCAATAAAGAAAGAAATCTTGTCGGATTGAAGTCCTCATATGCCTTATTATGATTTCGAATGATTTATGAAGGAATATTTTATGGAACGTGTTGTTATTTTTGTGATCTAATACTAAATAGAGAATACAAAAATATTTTATTACAATTCTTTAAAGAGTTATTTGAATAAACGGTTAAGGGTCTGATTTGCCCCCCTACTATCATAAATAAGCGTTATTTACCCTCCGTTTAAATTTTCTATCAAAAGTATCCCTACCATTATACATTAGGGCCTGATTTGCCCGTCTACTATCATAAATAGGCCTTATTTACCATCCGTTTATGTTTTCTATCAAAAATATCCTTACAGTTATACATTAGGGTCTGATTTGCCCCTCTACTATCATAAATAGGTCTTATTTATCCTCCGTTTAAGTTTTCTATAAAAAAATATCCTTGCAGTTATATATTAGGTTTATATTTACCCCTTACACGTTAAAAATACCCTCAAATTTTTTAAAATCCACGTGGCATCCCCTTATCGGATCAACTGACCCGCCCCATTTTTTAAATTTAAATATTATGTGTTCGGAATTGTAATCTTATGGGTTCCATTACCTTATGGGGCGGAGCCAAGATTTGAACCTTATGGGTTCGAAATTGTAATCTTTTTAAGTTACTGAGTTCTAAATTAATAAGTTGTACATATTCAATTGCTTTTGTTAAAAACAAATATATATTTTGAACAAAAGCTATCGGGTTCGGTCGAACCTGCATCGAGCACTGTACCTCCGTCCCTGGCTATCAGCCTAAAAGAATAAGGCATATGCACTTGATCTCTTGTCTTTAGAGATGGGGAAATTTCCACTCGCTGGCCAAGGAAAAAAAGGATATTAGAACACTCTGTAAACTAACCTGTGAAATTAGCTATACAGAAAAGGGAAAAGATGTAGAGTAGGACGGTAGCTACTCTGTTGCTGGATCCGGCGGGTTTGAATTAAAAAAATAATGGGCGGGTCAGTTGGTCCAATAAGGAGATGTCACGTGAATTTTAAAAGATTGGAGGGTATGTTTAACGTGTAAGGGGTAAATATGAACCTAATGTATAACTATAGGGATATTTTTTATAAAAAACTTAAACGGAAGATAAATAAGGCCTATTTATGATAGTAGAGGGGCAAATCAGACCCTAATGTATAACTGTAGGTATATTTTTGATAAAAAACTTAAACAAAGGGTAAATAAAACCTATTTATGATAGTAGAGGGACAAATCAGACCCTAATATAAACGATAAGGATATTTTTGATAAAAAATTTAAACGGAAGGTAAATAAGGCTTATTTATATTAGTAAAAGGGCAAATCAAACCCTTAACCGTCGAATAAAACATAAAAGTACAAATACTGCATCATATTACGTTTTCCAGCATTGTTGTCCAAGTGCGAGTAAATCGGAAATTGAGAAGAAACTAAAGTGGGGTGCATATTACGACTACACAAACACAGCTAAAATATACCAGCAAAGAAAACAAGATTGAAATATTTCAACAATAGTAATCTCAATTTTTTTTTTCCGCTCCGATACTCGCATTAAGATCCTATTAAATTTGAATTAACAACAAAAAATTTCACATGAAGGGATAAAACGCTCCCAAAAAGCTACTCTATACCCATCAATGCTTCCACAAAAAACACATAGCTAAAATATCCAAACATTAGTATAGCAACCTATAGCTCCCAACATTCTCGGGCAAACTACAATCACCAAATAAGATAATCATTTAAAAGTTGATAACCAACTAAGCTTTCTTGTATAAAGATGACGTGCCTTTTCGTTTCAATTCACGGATATTAATATGTCAATTAAGTGAACTCAAACGGAATCTTATCTATCATCATTAATTTTTCTTAACCTTTTGAAAGTATTGTTGTGTATAAAATCAAAAACTAAAACAAACAATAATAAATAAGAAACAAATAAATAGCTGGAGAATATCGAAGAACAAGACAGAAAACCGGATACGCATTCAAGTATTATACCAAATTAAAGTTATAAGATGTAGTGTTTGATAAAAACGAAAAATAAAAAATAAAAAAGAGTTGTAAAGAATTACTTACATCGGTGGTTCTTTTACTCTACATAAAGGTCATGAGTGAAATTATTTTTAAGCTACTTTTAATGATTATTTTCCATTACTGATCTGGAAAGAGTAAGTTAGTTAATCGTAAGTATGATTATGTTCATTGCCTTGGGAGAATCAGTTTACATAGTCCTTATATGAATGTGCTAAATATATTAAAAATTCAAGTTTCTAATGATGGTGTGGTTGCCCTCTTGAATGATATAGATTAATTCCTTATGCTTTTTTAAATAGACAATTGAAAGAAAAATTATATCCATTTTGGCATGACTTAGATAAAATTATATCCATTTTGGAATTACTGCAATTTTACTAATTTAGTTTAGATGATCATGCCGACTTCTAATGTGAACAACTTGAATCCTTGGTTTCAGAGATTTTTAGCAAATTTGTATGTATTTCCAAATTCTGATTATTTCCAAATATGTTATTGTAGTGTTGGGCCAGTGCAGAGCAGTAGAAATGGCGTGGGATAGTCACTTTTTAATATGGTATTTAGTTTTTATCCAGTATTTTTAATGTTGAGCAAAAATAGCCACAACTCTATTAAAACTAATACAAAAAGATATTTTTATCCTTTTTTCATGAGTGCTGTGTAAATATTAAGGACATGGTGTCCTTAACATTTACACTGCACATATGAAGTTAAGGACATGATGTCCTAAAGTTTAACAACGGAAGGTGCAACTACATGACATTTTGTCCTTAATATTTACACAACATTCATGAAGTTAAGGACACCATGTCCTTAATATTTACACAACACTCATAAAGCTAAGGACACTATATTCTTAATATTTACACTGCACACATGAAGTTAAGGACACCATGTCCTTAACATTTACACTGCACATTTGAAGTTAAGGACATGAGGTCTTAAAGTTTAACAACAGAAGGTGCAAATACAAGTTAAGGACATTAAGTCCTTAACATTTACACTGCACACATGAAGTTAAGGACGCCGTTCTTAACATTTACACTGCACATATGAAGTTAAGGATATGATATCCTAAAGTTTAACAACGCAAGATGCAAATACAAGACACTTTATCCTTAATATTTACACATCATTCATCAAGTTAAGTACACCATGTACTTAATATTTACGTAGCACCCATGTCTAGCACAAGGGTATTTTCGTCTGGGCGGATAAAAATTTATTAAGCACTGTCTAAAAAATAAATATATTTTAAATAGTGGCTAAAGAGTAAAGATATCTCTAATTAGTGACTAACTGTTCACTTCCCCTGCAGAGCATGGGCAACCGGCATCTAGTAGATATATAAATAGATAGAAAGTTAGGTTGCTAGCTCCTTTAATAACTTGTCATTTTCTTGTTAATTTTTTTCCTTTTTGTTTTTAGGAAATACTTATTCATACGCGGTGTTTAATTTTTCAATTTCGATTTAAATTTTCATAGTAAAGATGGGCCTATATACTCAGAAGAACTCTTTCACTCGTGAGTTTGAGATTAAATTAACTGTGATTCTCCTTCTCTACTTTTTGTTTTCGCACCCTGTATACGGGTATAATCGAGCTCTATGCTTGATCGAGGTATCTGGAATAATAGATCAAGCCTTGGCACCTACGTAAGAAATCGAAGTTACAGATGTAACTTCGATCGATATCGAGGATCAAAGTTCGAACAAGACCATCAGATTTTCCCTCGAGTTTATCGGGGGCACAACCGACCCCGCTTTTAACGACCTCGAAGAAAAACTTTGCCAACTCGCACGACAAGTATCCGTGATTCTCTCCATTGACCAATCATTATGGTAGAAATTACGGGATTAAATAAAAAAGGGAGCCAACGGTCTATATAATTTCCTATAAAATAATGTCTTAAATGTTTCATCTCCCTGTATATATATAAAGGGAATGGAGTAATTCATGGGACACGCTGTAACATACTTAAGAGAATAAGATACTATTTTTTCCAGCTTTGTCCATATTATTCCGGCTTCAATAATATCACATCTAAATTCGAAGGAAATTAACCTTGCGAGGCTTAAGTTGTTCAATCTGCATGGTTTGTATCTATATTTCTACTTATTCTTCCATATTAAATCTGATTTCTCACTTTGTATCAAATTAGATCACATATCCTTAAAGCTAAGTATAAATTTAATTGTTATCCGATTTTTGGGGTAAACGCTTTGGCACCCATAGTAGTTATTTGATACAAATCTTCATAACATACACTACTTTATACTTGCTCTTTGAAGTATTTTTGATTTCAGGCCAAAAATGACAAACTCTCAAATAGCACCTCTACATATCGACAACGAGCCCGGTCATCAAGGTGAGAATAACAACATGGAGCCCGCTAATGCGGGGCCACCCGTTGATGTCATTGAAATTTAGACTGCGGATCCAATTTATGTAAATTCACATGTGGCCATCGACGCGAACTTGCTTACCGACCCTAAAAATAGCGTCCGTGGTGGAGCTCGATCTGCAGCTCGAAACACATAAAATATTAAAAAAGACAGGATTACCCTACGCATGATCTTTGAAATACTGCAAGCTCAACAAGTGGCGATAGCTCAGCTACAGAGCCAAACTCAGGCACTGAGCAGGGTTGAACCTGATCCGCCCCAAGAAGTCACACATAGAACGGAATTGGCCGTGGTAAGGTCGAATAAACAAGAATCGGGGACTAACCCCGAAATTATAAAAATGCTCGAGGAGCTGAAAAATGAGATAGAGTCAGGGGAAAAGAGGATCGAAGCGAACGATAAAAGGGTTGAAACCTATAATTCCAAGGTAGATCAAATCCCAGGGGCACCCCCGATATTGAAGGGACTGGATTCTAAGAAGTTCGTGCAAAAACCTTTTCCCCCAAGCGCGGCCCCAAAACCGATCCCCAGAAAATTTCGTGTGCCCGAAATACCTAAGTACAACGGAACGACCGATCCAAATGAGCATGTAACCTCTTATACATGTGCCATCAAAGGGAACGAATTAGAAGACGATGAAATCAAATCTGTTTTGCTGAAAAAAATTGGGGAGACCCTGTCAAAGGGAGCCATGATATGATATCACAACTTACCTCCTAATTCTATTGACTTATTTGCTATGATTGCAGATTCTTTCGTAAAAGCACATGTTGGTGCCATCAAGGTCGAAACCAGGAAATCAGACCTCAAAGTCAAATAGAAGGAGAACGAGATGCTCAGGGAGTTCGTGTCCCATTTTCAAATGGAACGAATGGATCTACCACTAGTCGCTGATGATTGGGTTGTTCAGGCTTTCACTCAGGGACTCAATATTCTAAGCTCGGTGGCTTCGCAGGAATTAAAGCAAAGCCTGATTGAATACCCTGGCGTTACCTGGGCCGATATACACAATCGGTATCAATCGAAAATCAGAGTCGAAGATGATCAACTCGGGGCACCTTCGAAGTCTATATATCCCACCAGGACTCTCGATAGATCCAAGAAGGACATCGATCATGAGCTAGGATCAAACGGGGAACGCTATCAGCCCTATAATGGAGATTGAAGGAGCAGTGGGTCGGGGCGAAACCCCGTAAGAAATGACAAGAGAAGTGATCGAGGTCGAAGCAACCGGGGGCTCATGACCAAAATGGCTTCGACAGGTCCCTCGGGCCTATAGAAGCACCAAGGCTATCAGAATACAACTTTAATATCGATGTTGCCGCTATCGTATCTGCTATCGGGCGCATCAGTGATACGAAATGGCCTTGACCTCTACAAACCGATCCAGCTCAAAGGGACCCTAACCATATGTGCAAATATCATGGCACTCATAGTCATAGAACAGAAGATTGTCGACAGCTGAGAGAAGAAGTAGCCCGTTTATTCAACAATGGTCACCTTAGAGAATTCTTGAGCGACCGAGCCAAGAACCACTTTAGAAACAAGGATTCTAACAAATAGATAGGACAAGAAGATACCGAACCTCAACACGTCATAAATATGATCATCGGTGGAGTCGATATCCCATAAAGGCCAATGTTGAAACGCACCAGAATCTCCGTCACCAGGGAGAAATGAACTCGAGACTACATACCTGAAGGAGCCTTATACTTCAGCGATGCGGACGCAAAATGGATCATACAACCTCACAATGATGCACTGGTAATATTTGTACTCGTAAATAAAACTAGCACCAAACGTGTGTTAATTGATCCAGGTAGCTCGGCCAATATTATTCGATCGAAGGTCATAGAATAGCTCAGTCTACAAGATAGGATCGTGCCAGCAGTCCGAGTCCTAAAAGGGTTCAACATGGCATGTGAAACTACTAAAGGGGAGATAACGTTACCGGTCAACACCGCCGAAATCGTACGAGAGGCCAAGTTTTATGTAATCGAATGGGATATGAGGTACAACGCCCTTCTCGGAAGGCCATGGATCCACCACATGAGAGCAGTACCCTTAACTCTTCACCAAGTGTTAAAATTCCTAGTCCCAGGGGGGATCAAGACAATCTACGGGGAATAACCAGTCGCAAAAGAGATGTTTGCCATCGAAGAAGTGGTTCCGATATCAATGACGAGCGCAAAACACACACTTAAATTGTGCTTGCTACTCAAAGATAGTATAGTATAATTATTATTTTCACAGGGATTGGATTTAAACAGTATTCTCGTTGTTCCTAGCTTGATTTCTATCCAGGAGGATCAACAATGGAGATTTATACAATTAAGAATTGAAACTAAATAAGAACCTAAACTATTGACTAAGGACAATCTCAATAAAGGTAAGCAGGGAAGTTATCAATGGGAGAAAATATGGGTTGATAGGATAGTGCAAGATAATTGTTCAGGATCTAACTCTAGATAATTCACTTCTAATGTTCAAGTGAGTCTCTCGAATTCACTTAATTATTAGTACAAATATTTAGTAGAAACTCCTCTCTCGATTAAGTTTCAACCTCACAATATGAACCAATTTAAGCTCGGTGAAGATATGCAAGAATTCATAATGGATTGGTCTTTAGGAGAACCTCTTTCGATTATCCTTCTATATGGTTTAATCAAGGATTCAACTAACCTCTTTCGATTACTTAAAAGAATCTATGAACTCAACCAACAACATAGTACAAATATATCATAAGTTATGCCTCTTTCGATTACAAGAACAAGTGAACATAGACACAACAATTAAATCTTCCAAAAATGATTCAAATACATAAACATAGAGTTATAATCCACAAACAACCATCAATACACCAAATCCATCAAAACCCAAATGGTTCTACTCCATAGACATGGAGGAGTTCTTCAAAAATGAAACAAAAATAGAGGAAAACATAAATACAATCCAAACCCGGATTTGAGTGAGGAAGGAAGGATGAAATCCTTGAGCTCTTGCTTCTCCCTCTTCTCCTAAGCTTCCCTAGGTCTAAGGTATGTCAAAAGTGTGTCAAAAATGGTATTTTGGGGTATTTAATCTGCCCCCAAAACAAATTCCGGATGAAACTACCCTTTCTTAGCAAAATAGGGATTTTCCCGAATAGGACATGCGCGACCGCGCACCTGGTCGCGCACTTTGCACACCATTCTTCCCCAAGTGCCCGCCCAATGCGCGATCGCACACTTGGTCGCACATCTGGGTTGTATATGTTGGGAATTTGGGAAAGTGTAAAACATGAAAGTTGTAGTGCTTTTAAATAGCTTTCCAACGATATATTGTGGACCCAAACGAAGTTCCGAGCAAAACGTTATGTGTATTTTACTAGACACTGCAATATGCCTGCTCGATTCTTCGTTTCGTTCCACTATCATCCGTTGATCCCTGAACTCGATCCCAAATTAGAGTGCAATAAGCGACTAAAATACGGTATTATAGCCTACCATCAACACCCCACACTTAAACTATTTCTCGTCCTCGAGCAATCAAACTACACTTCTCTTAGACATGACCTTTTTAAGCAACTCTCCTAACTCATCACACCAAGAATATTAGAACAGATTAAGCACAAGACCGTAACATCCTCACCTGAAGAGTTGACTCAACAACACCACGCATTTTTCACAACTTTCTCACTTACTCTAACACAGAGGTCAATGACATTACCATTCCTTCATGAATCAAGTGCCCTCACACAATAATAGAGAGTAGTTCCACAAACAATAAAGTTTAAGAACAATCAGGAACTCAAAATAGGAAGAATTCGCTCACTCTCAGAACAACATTCATGTGCAACAAAAGATGTACCATAAGCTTGACCGTAGTGTACTACTCTACTAATTGAGCTTATTCAGTCAAGGATCAAGTAGGACTTTAATTGGTTGTAATGTAGGTTGCGGGATGGGTAGGATACATTTGGATATATTGACTACACCTCCCTAAGCACTTTAATACATACAATTGACCATTCAAAATCCCACACTTATGTCAAACCATAACCTCACCTTTACATCAATATACATTAACTCCCTACTTCTTTAAGCATAATTATATCAAGTAACCATTATCAAGGA
The DNA here is from genome assembly GCF_000715075.1 of Nicotiana tabacum. Classification (NCBI taxonomy): domain Eukaryota; kingdom Viridiplantae; phylum Streptophyta; class Magnoliopsida; order Solanales; family Solanaceae; genus Nicotiana; species Nicotiana tabacum. Next base: position 4,322,764 of record NC_134103.1, on the reverse strand, counting down.
ATATTTTTCACAATCATATACTTATTTTTTTTTCTTTTTCAATTCAAGTGGCTATTTCTTTTTCAAAATAGTTCACCTTTCTCCTTAGTTCAATAGTTCCACTCAAAAGCCAAACCAACCACTCCACACTTCAACTTTTACAAAGTTCATACAATTTCAAGTGTTCACGAGAGGTAAATGGTTCAAATAGATGGTCAATTAAAATAAATGGTTAAGGCTTGTAATGTGGTTACTAAAGAAACAAGATTATAGGCTCAAAGGGGGTTAACTAAGATACATAATAATTTGGTGGGTAAACACATTATCTGGTTCAACAAAGAAATGCCTAAATTACTTCCAAGACCGAACAAAACTACTATTTTGCTTTGTAAATACACGGAGCAAGTTCTAGACATCAAATGCAATGCACAGAATACACAAAACCTCACCCACACATGGCACATACTCACTCAGGATCGGACTCATCAAGACACTCTAGTCAAAGCAGTTAAGCAAAGTTAAGATCATATAATTTAAAGTGCTTATACAAGAGTCAAAATCTGAGCCTAAGCGTCACAACTAAAGCACTTACTATTCTCAAGGAATAATACAGTTAAGAGATATTGCTTTCATTTCAAATTGCAGCACAAGATCTCCTACTCCTAAAAGAAAATAAGACTAACTACACCCGGTTCAAATAAAACCCTTGAAAAAGAACCGCGACACAAAGAAAAATCAAGGGGGAATTACTACACTACATACAAAGAAAATCTTTTTGTCTTTTCGTTCAACTTAAATCCCTCAAGAAACTTGTTGAATGAGATCCATATTCGACTAAATCCCTCAAGAAACCTGTCGAATGACATCCATCGTCGGGAAAAATTAAAAATTTTAAAATTTTCAATCAAATAAATTACAAAAACACACATAAACATTTATACATTCTATACATATATACATACCTACCCCACATTTTAAATTGTGTCATGTCCCTATGACATACAAATAAAAAGAAAGAGGTAAGGACAACTTCCCTGAACATCCAGTCGGGGTTTGAATCGAAGTTGGGCTCCATCCCTCGCGCCCGAACTAATGCACACATCCATACAGACAGCTTCTTCTCAGCCTTCTTTGGATACACCCCACACTTATCTTTTTCGCTCGCCAGAGTCTTCTCTTTCTCGCCCTTCACTTTCCACACAACACTAGCAGCTAGGTTCTCCCTTTTTACCTCCGTTTCTACATCCATCTCAAAAATCACAGTCTCCTCGCCCACTCTAAGCATGAGTTTTTTCTGATGTATATCTAATATTGCTCTACCCGTTGCTAGGAATGGTCTTACTAGGATGAGGGGGACCTTCTTGTTCTCTTCCATATTAACCACTATAAAATCCACATGAAATACAATCTTATCTACCCGAACTAAGACATCTTCAACTATTCCCTCGGGTATTAGAGTCGTTTGGTCTGCCAGCTGCAAAGATATTGGTGCAGACCTTATCTCTCCAATCTCCTACTCCAGTTTCCTGTAAATAGATAGCGACATTAAATTAATTGAGGCAACCAAATCACATAGAGACTTATCAAAATTAGTAGTGCCTAAAGAGTAAGGTATGGTAAAACTCCCTGGATCTCCACACTTTTGTGGGAGTTTGTTTTGCAATATTACACTGCAATGCGCTGTGAGCTTGACCACTGAGGTCTCTTCTATTTTCCTCTTCTTTGTTAGAATTTCCTTCAAGAACTTGGCATAAGCCGACATTTGTGAGAGCACTTCTGTGAATGGTAGGTTTACATGAACCTATTTTAGCACATCTAGAAATCTCTCAAACTGCTAGTCCAGCTTTTCTCGATTCAGCTTTTGGGTAAAAGGCAGTGCAGACATATGCTTGCTCTCATCATGTTCCGCCCTTCTTGATTTTTCTTCCTTCTTTTTCTCAGTTTTCATCGGGCCTTTATTCTTTTTATCAACATTACCCTTCAACTGCTTCTCACTTTCTTTTTCAAAGTTCACCTCATTTTGGATCGGGGTAGGATCTTTCAACACTTTACCACTTCTCAGAGTTACAACCATCACTATTTTTTTGGATTTCTCTCAGTATCAGCGGAAAATGTTCCTGGGGCTCTCTCCAACATTAGAATAGCTAAGTGCCCAACCTATTTTTCCAGTCTTCGAAAAGATGTACTCAATTCTGTGATAGCTGGATCATGGGCATCAAACCTCTCATCTGTCTTGATAATAAAGGTCTTCATAATATCTTCCATGCTAGATTGATTTTACTGTGGAGAGTGATACTGCTACCTCTGTTGATTTTGAAAACTTGTAGCTCCTTGTTCTTGGAATCTAGGGTTGTTTTATTGCCATGCATTTGCAGTACCCCCAAGTGAACTCCATGGAAAGTCGGGGTGTCTCTGACCTATTGCATTATAGTTTCCTACAACATTCACTTCCTCAGTTGAGGCTTGACACTCATGGGTAGGGTGTCCTCTTCCATATATATCACATGCTGTGTGGTGTACATTTTGCATTGAAGTTACAGCTAGCTTCCGTATTTCTTTAGCCATAGCATCAAGTTGTACTTGCGCAGATGTAGTAGCATCAACTTGGTAAACACCAATTGATTTTCTTCTTTCCATAATCTCAGAGGGCCACTGATTAGCATCTTCGGATAATTCATCAAGAATTGAACTATCTCCTCTGGAGTCTTCTTTATAAAAGGGCCTCCAACTGCATTGCTCAAAGTTCTACGCGAGACCAGAGTCAATCCATTCCAAAAATCCTGGAGTTGCATCCAGAGTTCAATTCCGCTATGTTGACACCTTCTAACTATCTCCTTAAACCTCCCCCATGCTTCAAAAATAGTTTCATTCTCTTGCTGGCAGAAGTTATGGATTTCTCTTCTAAACTTGCCCGTCTTGGCTGAGGAGAAATATTTATCAAGAAATTTTCTGGTCATTTCCTCCCATGTTCTAATTGATCCATTTGGCAAGCTTCGAAGCCACTGCTTGGCATTATCTTTAAGTGAAAAGGGGAATTCCCTTAAATACACTGCATCTTGTGACACCCCATTATATTGAAAAATTGTTCATAATCTCCTCGAAGTCTATCAGATGTGTGTTTGGATCTTCGTTCATCTTCCCTCTGAAAACGCAGCTGCTTTGAATGGTTTGAAGCAAACCTTGCTTCAACTCAAAATTATTGGCTGCAATTGGAGGTGGTCTAATACTTGACAATCCTTGATTGTAGATTGGTCTGGCATAGTCACCCAATGCTCTACCAGGCCTTAGTAGAGCATTCTCGAACTGGTCTTCAATCAAGGGTCGATTTATATTGAATCTTTGACCCCTATTGTCTTCGACAGTTTCCTCAGCAACTATCCTTGCATCTGCCTCTATCCTTGCTGGTGCTTCTACCTCATTGTCATCATTATTAGCCATGTGTTATTGGGTTGAAGGTTGCCCCAAGAACCTTACGGTAAACTCTTTCTCCTTCCTCAGTTGCCGCAGGTGTTTTTCCAATTCCGGTTTGTAGGGTATAACTTCTCTACAAGTAGATCGTGTCATACACAATGGACTTAACTTGTTGCCTGCACACGGAGGAGAAACCCGGGAAGAACAAAAATAAAAGTAAAAATAAAAATAAATTTCTGAATTAGCACTATAAACTATCTCCAACACTATTAAATGCAAATTTCCGGCAATGACGCCAAAATTTGACAAACGCAAAATACACACTTAAATTGTGCTTGCTAGTCAAAGATAGTATAATATAATTATCGTCTCCACAAGGATTAGATTTAAACAGTATTCTCGTAGTTCCTAGCTTGATTGCTATTCAGGAGGATCAACAATGGAGATTTATACAATTAAAAATTGAAACTAAATAAGAACTTAAACTATTGACTAAGGACAATCTCAACAAAGGTAAGCAAGGAAGTTATTAATGGGAGAAAATATGGGTTGATAGGATAGGTGCAAGATAATTGTTCGGGATCTAACTCTAGATAATTCACTTCTAATATTCAAGTGAGTCTCTTGAATTCACTTAATTATCAGTACAAATATTTAGTAGAAACTCCTCTCTCGATTAAGTTTCAACCTCACAATATGAACCAATTTAAGCTCGGTGAAGATATGCAAGAATTCGTAATGGATTGGTCTTTAGGAGAACCTCTTTCAATTATCCTCCTAACTAGGTTTAATCAAGGATTCAACTAGCCTCTTTTGATTACTTAGAAGAATCTATGAACTCAACTAACAATATAATACAAATATATCACAAGTTATGCCTCTTTCGATTACAAGAGCAAGTGAACATAAATGCAATAATTAAATCTTCCAAAAATGATTCAAATACATAAACATAGAGTTATAATCCACAAATAACCATCAATATACCAAATCTATCAAAACCCAAATGGTTCTGCTCCATAGACATGGAGGAGTTTTTTACAAATGAAACAAAAATAGAGGAAAGCATAAATACAATCCAAACGCGGATTTGAGTGAGGAAGGAAGGATGAAATCCTTGAGCTCTTGCTTCTCCTTCTTCTCCTAAGCTTCCCTAGGTCTAAGGTATGTCAAAAGTGTGTCAAAAATGGTATTTTGGGGTATTTAATCTGCCCCCAAAATATATTCCGGATGAAACTATCCTTTCTTAGTGAAATAGGACTTTTTCGGAACAGGACATGTGTGACCGCGCACCTGGTCGCGCACTTTGCACACCATTCTGCCCCAAGTGTGCGCCCAGTGCGCGATTGCGCACTTTCTCGCACATTTGGGTTGTATTAGTTTGGAATTTAGGAAAATTTAAAACATTAAAGTGTTAGCCTTTTTAAATATCTTTCCAACGATATATTGTGGAGCCAAAACGGAGTTCAGAGAAAAAAGTTATGTGCATTTTACTGGACACTGCGCAATATGCCTACTCGATTTTTCGTTTCGTTCCACTATCATCCGTTGATCCCCGAACTCGATCCCGACTTAATCCTTGGGCTTTTACTCAGACTTCAAAACTCAAAAATAGCATGAATTCATGCCACAACATCTACATAGTTCGGAATCACTCCTACAGGGCATAAAATACACAATAAGTGCAAAACACGCCTAATTAAAGCTCGACATAAGTAAAGTGCAGTGAATTAGAGTGCAATAAGCGACTAAAATACGGGATTATATCCTACCATCAATCAACGCTCACAACACCGAAGGAACCATATTTTGGCGCCGATCCAAAAGCCAAATAGCAATTATTGATTTCGATAACGATCCGATAAGATAAGCAAAAGACTTACGAATACGATGATTACGGGGTTCCCCGATCTTTTATAATCCCCGATGACTCTGACGCAACCAAATCAACGGTCGAAGAGCTGGAGCAGGTTGTATTAATCAAGCATTTGCCCGATCGAAAGGTATACCTGGGCACGAGATTAACTCCTGAGCTCAGGAAAATAATATTTCAATTTATTATAGTTAACATAGATTGTTTTGCTTGGTCCCATCTTGATATGACAGGGATCCCACCAAAAATAACCACTCACAGACTAAGCATGGACCCAAAAATTAATTCGGTCAAGCAGAAGAGGAGGCCCCAGTCCGAGGTCAAACATACTTTCATCAAGGATGAGGTATCTAAACTCCTAAAAATAGGGTCCATTCGAGAGGTTAAATACCCGGACTGGTTAGCAAACATAGTGGTAGTCCCTAAAAAAAGGAATAAACTAAGAATGCGTGTAGATTACAATGATTTGAATAAGGCATGTCCAAAAGACTCTTTTTCTTTGCCCAATATCGATCGTATGATCGATGCTATGACCGGCCACGAGAACTTCAGTTTTCTCGATGCCTATTCCGGGTACAACCAAATACGGATGGACCCGGGTGATCAGGAAAAAACCTCCTTCATCATAAAAAATGGCACATACTGTTATAATGTAATGCTGTTTGGATTAAAAAATGTTGGTGCCACATACCAACGCCTAGTAAATCGGATGTTCGAAGAACAAATAGAAAGATCGATGGAAGTTTACATTGACGATATGTTGGTTAAATCCCTGCGAGTACAGGACCATTTAAAGCATTTGCAGGAAACCTTCAGTATATCGAAGAAGTACAACATGAAACTGAATCCAGAAAAATGCGCGTTCAGAGTCGGGTCAGGTAAATTTCTCGGGTTCATGGTATCCAACCGAGGAATCGAGACCAACCCTAACAAAATCAAAGCTATCGAAGATATCACGATAGTGGACAACGTGAAGGTCGTGCAAAGGCTAACCAGGCGCATTGCCGCCCTGGGGCGATTCATCTCGAGGTCCTCCAAGAAGAGTCATCGGTTTTTCTCATTGCTGAAAAAGAAAAACAACTTCACATGGACCTAGGAATGAAAACAGGCCTTGGAAGAACTTAAGCCATATTTATCGATCCCGCCATTGCTTCACACACCGAGGGCAGACGAGCCACTATACTTGTATTTGGCAGTATCGGAGATAGCGATAATTGGAGTCCTAGTTCGGGAAGAACAAGGTATGTAATTTTCGATTTATTATGTTAGCCAGACCTTGGGTGAGTCCGAAACTAGATACCCCCACTTAGAAAAATTGGCGCTCGCTTTGCTAAGTTCCTCGAGGAAGCTAAATCCATACTTCCAACGTCACCCCATATGTGTCGTAACTACTTACCCGTTAAGGAACGTTATGCATAAACCCGAACTCTCGGGCCGATTGGCCAAATGGGCCGTGGAAGTAAGTGGGTAAAATATTGAATATCGACCTCGGACCGCCATTAAGTCCCAAATATTGGAAGACTTTGTGGCCGAATATACACCGGCCCTGATACCTGAGGTCGAAAGAGAGTTATTGGCGAACTCAGGGACATCTTCGGGAATCTGGACCCTCTTTACAGACGGGGCCTTGAACGCCAAAGGGTCCGGACTTGGTATCGTACTAAAGACATCAACATATAATATAATTAGACAATCTATTAAGACTGTGAAATTGACTAACAACGAGGCCGAATATGAGGCCATGATTGCAGGCCTTGAATTAGCCAAAAGCTTGGGAGCAGAGGTGATCGAAGCCAAGTATGACTCCCTCCTTGTGGTAAACCAAGTTAACGGAACATTCGAGGTCAGAGAAGAACGAATACAGAGATACTTAGACAAGTTACAGGTAGAATTACATCGGTTCAAAGAATGGACTTTGCAACATGTACCTCCGGACCAAAACAACAAAGTCGATGCCCTCCCTAACTTGGGATTGTCGGTCGAAGATAACGAGTTCAATTCAGGGGAAGTCGTGCAGCTTATGAGATCGGTGGTGGAAGAAGGCCAGATTAACTCGACGAGCCTAACTTGGGACTGGAGGAACAAGTACGTGGAGTATCTCAGGACCGAAAATTTGCCATCAGACCCAAAAGAATCGAGGGCCCTGCGTACAAAAGCAGCCCGATTTTGCCTGGACGAAGACGGAACCTTGTTCAGAAGAACATTCGATGGTCCACTTGCAAAATGTCTAGGGCCAGGGGGATACTGAGTATGTTCTGAGGGAAATCCACGAGGGTACTTGTGGAAATCATTCAGGCGCCGAATCACTGGTTCAAAAAATAATTAGAGCCGGTTACTACTAGATTGACATGGAAAAAGAAGAAAAGGAGTTCGTTCGAAAATACGATGAATGCCAAAGGCACGCTCCGATGATCCATCGACCTGGGGATCCACTGCATTCGGTCTTGTCACCATGGCCTTTCATGAAATGGGGGAGGGACATATCGGCCCCCTCCCTCGGGCACCCGGTAAGGCTCGATTTATTTTATTTATGACTGATTATTTTTCTAAATGGGTGGAAGCACAGGCGTATGAAAAAGTCAGAGAAAAAGAAGTCATCGATTTCATCTAGGACCACATCGTATGTCGATTCAGAATACCAGCCGAGATTTTGTGCGACAACGGGAAATAGTTTATTGGCAGCAAAGTAAGCAAGTTTCTTGAAGACCATAAGATCAAAACAATCTTATCCACTCCTTACCACCCTAGTGGGAACGTACAAGCAGAATCCACCAATAAAACCATAATCCAAAATCTCAGGAAGAGGTTGATCGACGCCAAAGGAAAATGGAAGGAGATGCTACCTGAAGTCCTTTGGGCGTATCGTACAACCTCGAAGTCCAGTACCGGGGCCACCCCATTTTCTTTGGTTTATGGCACCGAAGTTTTAATACCGGTCGATATCGGAGAAACTAGCCTCAGATTCTGACATGCAACAAAGGAATCAAATGACGAGGCTATGAGTACAAGCCTGGAACTATTAGATGAAAGGCGCGAAGCCGCCCTTGTCCGATTGGCAGCCCAAAAACAGCAAATCGAGAGATATTATAATCGAAGGGCCAACCTTCGGTACTTCAATACCGGGGGCTTATTACTAAGAAAAGTTACACTGAACACCCGAAATTCGAACGAAAGGAAATTGGGGTCAAACTGGGAAGGACCGTATCAAATTATCGAGATCACAGGAAAAGGATCCTACAAGCTCGGAACAATGAACGGTGAGCAATTACCGAATAACTGGAATATATCTCACTTAAAACGATATTATTGCTAAGGTACGACCCCAATTCTTTCTTCTATTTTTCTTTTTTACATTTCAAACTGACACTTGCAGGCAACCTACAAGGGATGATATGAGATCCTAGGTTTGAAAGCATGCATTTCGCTCTTTTTCCATTGAATCGATTTTGTCCCAAATGGGTTTTCCGGCAAGGTTTTTAACGAGGCAGCAAGTAAATCGTTCTAACTTATAATCAAAGGCCGGCTACGAACCGGTGGCAATGGTTACAGCAGTATTCGAGGCCACTCTTCAGTTAGCACCAAACACTGGGGGGCAACACCCTCGATTATTAACTCTAACAAGGAAATAAACTTCGTGACTCGATCAATAGGATTTATTGTAAGGGTCAAACGGTCAAAATAACAGTGCCCACACGGACCGCTCGAGCCCTGGCACAAAACATGTATACATGTATAACTGTTGCTCACAAGAATATAAGAAAATATTCTTCCTTGCATATAAACATCTTGTCCTTTGAAATATTTCTTACATCTTTCAAGAAGCCAAAGATATCGAGCCCGAGAGCCACCTTAATCCGAGTTCGAACGTTCACTTCACTTGGGGACTGTAGGCATTGCCTAAATATAAAGGCTAAGGCCATTTCGAGTTAAAGACACTCGAGGGCATGAAGCTTATTTGGCATTGCCCGAATTTAAAGGCTGAGGCCAGTCCGAGTTAATAAAACTCGAGGGCATAAAGCTTATTTGGCATGCCCGAACTTAATGGCTAAGGCCATTCAGAGTTAAAGATACTCGAGGGTATAAATCTCATTTGGCATTCCCGAACTTAACAGCTAAGGCCATTCCGAGTTAAAGATACTCGAGGGCATAAAGCTTATTTGGCATTGCCCGAATTAAAAGGCTAAGGCCGTTCCGAGTTAGTAAAACTCGGGGGCATGAAGCCTATTTGGCATGCCTGAATCTAAAGGCTAAGGCCATTCCGAGTTAAAGATACTCGAGGGCATGAAGCTTATTTGGCATTGCCCGAATCTAAAGGTTAAGGCCAGACCTAGTTAATAAAACTCGAGGGCATGAAGCCTATATGGCATGCCTGAATCTAAAGGCTAAGGCCATTCCGAATTAAAAGATACTCGAGGGCATGGAGCTTATTTGGCATTGCTCGAATTTAAAGGCTAAGGCTAGTCCGAGTTAATAAACCTCGAGGGCATGTGGCTTATTTGGCATTACCCGAATTAAAGGCTAAGGCCATTACGAGTTAAAAACACTCAAGGAAATGAAGCTTATTTAGCATCGCACGAATTAAAAGGCTAAGGCCATTCCGAGATAATTATTTTATGCTAAGGCATTTCGACCGTCGCTAAGATAAATAAAATAAAAGCAAGGGAAAAATTCGAGAAACGATGAAAGTAAAAAGCCTTATACATATATATCAAAATTTATTTACAAGGGCCGGATAGCCCCGATGCATGTTTTTACAAAGGCCGAACGGCCTCAACAAAAAAGTTAGTACAAAAGACAAAAAATGGCCTAATCCTCATTGAGGTCTACGTCGTCACCTACGGGGTCTTCTTCACCACCGGACTCACCCGACTCTTCAGACGCCTTGAAATCCTCCTCGGGAAAAGCTAGCCTCCGAGCATTAGTTTTGCATTCTTGGCGTTCTCGATTTTGGTCAATATGTCGAAATTCTGAGCATGGACTCCCTCGAGGGTCTCCCTTAGGGATTCCCACCTCGCATGTTTCACCATGTTTTTTGCCTGCTCCTGGATAGCCTCGATATCAACTTTGAGCCGGGCCACTTTTTTATCAGCTTCATTCCGGGCCGTAATAACTTCTGACTTGGCAACCTCGAGCTCATTGGCCAGATTCTCTTGACCAGAAATAGCCGAGCTCAGCTAAGATTGGAGTCCCTCGATCATTTTGGCCTGCGCCAAGTTCTTCTCCTTAGCAGCCCGAAGCTGAACCTCAGTAGAAGCCAACTATGTCCGGCCAGTCTCTTTCTCCGAGGCTATGCGATCCATATTTTTCTTCCATTTCTCGGTTTCGGCTTTGACCACATCCACCTCACCTCGGATTTGCTCGATCACATCAAGTTTATTCTGAACCTGCGAGTTTAGATTGTTAGCTACTGAGTCTGACTCATTATCACTAACTCCAAAAACTCTCCTTACCTGCTCAACCAGGTTGGTATATTCCCTACGAGTCACTTCCAGCTCAGCTTGGGATTTTTCATTAAGGAGCTTATAAGCATCCCTCTTTCGGCAAGCTCCTGGGCCTCGGCCTCGTAACATTTTGACTCCTCCTGGTATCGAAAAAAAGCCTCGTGATGAAGCACCGAGGCCTACAAATACAAAGGAAAAACGTTATGATTATCCATGATTAAAGCTAAGTACATAATAAAGGGACATTCGAAATTACCCAATTCAACGCATGTTGAGCTTCGTTGAATAGGCAGGGCGACTCTACCTCATTCATTTTTGTTTGATCCTCTTCGGTCACCAAGCACCGAAGGTAACTGGCAATCCCCACTGGGGCAGAAAGAATTCGGGCGTCCTCCGGGATAGATATGTAAATTTCCCGCCTCCGAGTATGATCAACACTCGAAGCTGGGAACTGGTTCACTAATCGAGGGCTTGAAGAAGGCCCGCCGGCATTCGAAGACAGTGTCTTTTTTGGTACCAGTAAGTCGCCCAACCCGGTAACATCCTCTGATACGGTAGAATCCAGGCCATCAAAGAAGTGGTGAAGAGAATCTACTGCTCCTTGGCCCCCTTGTCGAGGTTACCTTTCAGTGTTTGGGCCTCGTTTATCATTAAATCAGTAAACGAAGGCAAACCAGAGAAGTCGATCACCCCTATCGCCTCCTTAGGCATATTACCTTCTGACCGGGAAGTACCGGCCAAATTCCCTTCATCAGCTTCCCCAGCTCGGAGTGAAACGGTCTCGATCCTCCCTGGTTCGGAGGCTTCGACCACTACTTCTTCTATGGCCTCCCTGACTTGAGGCAGTTCAGAACCACTTCTCACACGGGCTACCAAATTGGAATCTTCTTCTTCTTCTTCGGACTCATCCCTCAACCGATTGAGTGAGTCCGATGAGAGCTCACGAGCACTAGCATCTTTAGTTTTACGCACCAGTCACTTACTCAGTTTTTTCTTTTCTGGGTCCGAGGGACTCAGGGCTTTTCTTTTCTTCTTCTCTTTATCCTGTTTCGAAGCAGGGGGATCGACGTATCTATTATCGTCAGCTGATGGAGGCCTCATTTCGACGTCCTTTTATAAACCTGCAAAATGAAAATATAACGGATCAGAAACCGATGATGAGAACATAAGATCAGATATATTATTAAAGAAAAACTCTTACCATGATTACGGGCCTCCTATCAGCCCTTCGAGAGCTCATGCCATAAGCGCTCGGAGTAAGGTCTCTGTGTTGCGATGCCCTCGACCCACTCTTTGAGTTCAGGAATGGGGTTCGGCATTCGGGCGACAACTGCATCACATAACATCGATGAGAAACCAACAGAATGAAAAGCAATAAAGGAAATATCGAAGGCAAAGCTAAACTTACATTTCATGTTCCATTTCTCAGGAAATGTCATGTCCGCAGCCGGGATTAAGTCCGAGGTCTTCACTAGAACAAATCTACCAAACCATCCCCGGTATCGATTCTCGAGTACAAGGTCTTGGTGGCTCAGCGTGCAAGTTTAATTAACCCTCCTCGGTAAAGTCGAGGGTTGTACAGGCGCATGAGATGGTCGATGGTGAATGGTCATCCCTCGACCTTGCTCACAAAGAATCGAAGCAGAATAATGATCCTCCAAAATGAAGGATGTATCTGCCCGAGAGTCACATCATACCTTATGCAAAAGGCTATGATAATCGGGTCTAGAGGACCCAACGTGAAAGGGTGAGTGTAAACACTTAAGAAACCCTCCACGTAGGTGGTAATTAATTCTTCAGGGGTAGGCACTACTATGTGTTTGCCTACCCAGTTGCAATCGTCTTTAACCTTATCAAGGATGCTGTCTGTGATCGTACATATGTACCTCGAGACTGGTTCACATCGACCCGGTACTATGGGCGTATTCTCAACCTTAATATCAGCCAAAGTAGGGCACCCAGTAGGGATGTATGATCTCAGAGGGGGTTCCCCAGTAGCAACGCGATGAGCATTTTTAGAAGGTTTTGAAGAAGAAGGTGTTTCTTTTTTAGGAACAGGCTTTGAAGTTTTTGCCATTTTTATAAAAAAATGAAGGAAATAGGTTGTTGATAAGGGGAAGCTTTGAGGTTGGCAATGAGAAAACCGGAAGATGAAGAAGATGAAGTTCTTAGAACGCAAGAAGGATGTGAGCGTAAAAGTTCTAACAAACGGATTAAAGGGTATTTATAGGTCCTTCAAGCGGCGGTTCATCTCCCGAGGTAGCCGACCATCAACTGACATACATCTAATGCCTCGAAGACCGGGTTGACGGGATATTTCCACTATTTTTATCACCTACGTCATGTACCCGTCGTCATGATTTATCGAAGTAAGGACCGGGGGTTCATATCGATTTTAATTGCTTATTCTCCGAAAATGAGGGGACTATTTGTATACGGGTAGAACCGAGCTCTATGCTTGATCGAGGCATCTGGAAAAATAGGTCAAGGCTCGGCACCTACGTAAGAAATCGAAGTTACAGATGTAACTTCGATCTATATCGAGGATCAAGTTCGAACAAGACCATCAGATTTGCCCACGAGTTTATCGGGGGCACAACCGACCCCGCTTTTAACGACCTCGAAGAAAAACTTTGCCAACTCGCACGACAAGTATCCGTGATTCTCTCCATTGACCAATCATTATGGTAGAAATTACGGGATTAAATAAAAAAGGGAGCCAACGGTCTATATAATTTCCTATAAAATAATGTCTTAAATGTTTCATCTCCCTGTATATATATAAAGGGAATGGAGTAATTCATGGGACACGCTGTAACATACTTAAGAGAACAAGATACTATTTTTTCCAGCTTTGTCCATATTATTCCGTCTTCAATAATATCACATCTAAATTCGAAGAAAATTAACCTTGCGAGGCTTAAGTTGTTCAATCTGCATGGGTTGTATCTATATTTCTACTTATTCTTCCATATTAAATCTGATTTCTCACTTTGTATCAAATTAGATCACATATCCTTAAAATCGCGTATAGATTCAATTGTTATCCGATTTTTGGAGTAAACACACCTTATTCTTTGGTTGGTTGACTTAAATTGGTGCATTTATGCAGTGTACTCTCTTGACTTGAGTTTGGTTAATCATATTATACATCATCCCTACATAAATTGGGATCAACTATATGAATCCTCACTGTACTACTATTAGGCTAACATTATGCAGAATTAAAAAAAAATAGACATAGAGTACTACTAATGTTTGCAAACAATCCAAAATATATATTTGTTCCGATAGGGATAAGCCAATTAAGGATCCTCTAGGATTGCAAAAGAATACATCATGTCTACGGGACTAAACTCAAATAGGTAGAATGAAAACTGATCGAAACTAAAATTTAATAACAAAGCAGAATCCATAAATTGGTAAGACATACTTAGCAGTGTTTACTTCAAAACTAGTAATTAGCTAAGCAAAATCTCGATTTCTCACTAATTATCAATAAATGATAACGGGATAATGTTCTCAACAAAACTACTAGCATGTCTTAAGTTAAAATATTTTGGGAATACCAAAAGTAGCTGGGGCACTAATAAAGCTTGCTGTTGCAAGAACCTGTCACTCATTTTTGCTTTAAGCAAGGGACCCTTCTTTGAATTTGGATCCTCGGATTTTAATTTCATAAAAACCTCATCATCATTGGATAACAAATAGCACTTTTTATATATGTTATCCAAAGGCCAATACAAGTCCAGCTTTTTCCACCAAGTATTTGATATTATATTCCTATTTTGTGGGGCGAACGAATCCCAAACTTCTCTTCCCTCAAGTCAAAGTAATAACTATAGAACCAACTAATTTTCCTCTAATAAAGTTGCCCATTGAGAAAAATTCAATCCCTAGAGAAATTATAGAAAAAAGATATTTCAGGGATTAATTCTATTTCTCTCCAGAAGTTGGTTCCTAGAGTTAGAATCTCGGCCTTTAGTTGATCTAAACAGTAAAAAACATGAAGCAATTTGTATTTTTTCGTGACCATATCAAATCCCAGTAACAACTTAGGAACGCGATGGAAACAACTAACTAGAGAGGATGGCAAATGTTTCATCTCCCCTGTGGTGACATTGTACAAGTAAACTTGAGATTTGTCTTTATAAAAAAGACAAACAAGTCCATTGCAATGGTTTGATCATATAACGATCTTATCTCTTGTGTCTGAATAATGATGAGGCGCTAGTTGTAAAGAAAATCCTTCTAGAGATTGTGTCTTCGGGATATAGTGTCTTTGAAAAAATTCTAAATCTAGAGGAGAAAGTATATCCAATTGAAACAAGAGGTGAATGGTTGAGAGATCACGAGCATGGGAACGAGCAATGTGGACTTTCATAAAGTTGGGATTATGTCGTATCAAAGTGTTCCACGCTTTACAAACACACTTGATGAATCGCATCAGAGACTTAGAGGGCAGCCACGTTAATATCTCGAATACTATGTCATCTCCAAGTTGAACCCTAAAACCATATTTCTTCTTTTTAGGGATTCGTTCCATGTTACTGTTAATGCGAAGCAGAAAGAGAAAACAGGAGAAAATTTTAGTTGTATTGCCATGAAAAGTCAAGTGTTATACCACAGGTCTCTCCATATTTGGGTGGCCTTTTTCTAATTCAACTAATATACACTACAAATTTCACATTTTTTATGCGAAAATAAATACTACACTCTATAACTTCATAGATCAAACATATATAGGTAATAGTAATAGTAACAGATGAAAAAACAGAGGAAATGATTGAGTGCTTGCTTGAGGGAAAGAAACGATGATTCTGATTTTCGTTGCTTACTTGCTTGTTGGTATTTAGTACTCTGCTTTTGCTAGAAGAGCAGTGGGCCAAGGACTAATGAGGTGATGGCTGGGCTGTGGGCGATAAAGCCCGATGAGCATGAGCCCAACATGAAAAAAATTGGAAGTAAAATTTCTTAGGCGAATTGACACCGTATAACAATGCATTAATATAATTGGCATTTTTTTGGTCTTAAATTTAGTTTGACAGTAGAGGCCAATAAACTTTGGCATTGTATTGCCAAATTTACAAAAATCTACTACCTATTTATTTTCTATTTATAACCCCCCTTTCTAGGTATCTTTTTCTTTTCCCTCTCTCTTTCTCCCCTTATATTTCTTCTATCACTTTTATTTCTCTCATGGCTTAGCAAAAATTATTGCAAATTATGCAAAAAAAGTTAGTGGGATAAAAAGGTAAGGTTGATCTCATATCAGAAGCAAAAAATAAGAGAAAAATAGGAAAAAATAGAGTTCAACTTTATTTTTCTTCTCTCTTCTTTTTTAATTTTTAATTTTTTATTTTTATAAATTTGATTGAATGAGTGGATGTGATTGAGTTGGTTTAAAATACCTAGAAGAGGTTGTATAAAAAATGTGAGCAAGATTAGAAGTGATTTAGACTGGTTTCAGGAAAAAAATCAGACCTAAAAATTCAATTGCGACATGTGTATATCACTTTGTATATCGTGTATATTACACAAAACCTTTATGGACGCCTATGTATATCACATTGTATATCATACATATAACACAGATTTTCATTATACATGAATTTGTATGGATATACACAGATTCAGTATGTGTATATTATATTGTATATCATGTATATAACAGATTTTCATGGATATACACACATACATGAGATATCACTGATTACATGAAGAAATATACTGGATACAATGGAGGATACATACGTGGAGTCGTCTCTTGATATAGAAAAATACTTGAGAAAAATATTAAGAAGAAACCATAACATAGTATTTATCGGAGAAGAAGAGAGAGATTTGGGGGATTTGAAAAATTTGGAGTAAAATTTGGTGAAGATAGAGAAGAATATCGTTAAAGAAGGAGAAAGGGGAATATGTTGTACGTTACTTTTGATTTTGAATAAAATTAATTTTGGTTATGATATACTAATTAAAAGAAAGAAAAACTTAAAGTTGGGATAGAGGGTGCAGTGCCAATATCTAAAACTAAGGCTTTTTTATACCAACTCGCTTCATAGTTTGTTATACCATGCCATTTGTTCAATTTCTTAATAAAACTTGGTACAAAATTATATTTAGAAAATACCACAAAAATTGTCCGTCCAAAAATAATTTTAACCAAAACTAGCTCAAAATAAAATATCTACCCAAAAAGGCCAAAAAATTATTTTAATCCGAAAAGTTTTCAATTAATGTCAGTTTCTCTTCACTCTCCTTTTTTTTTATTGTATGATGCTCTTTACTGGTAAATTATAATTTGTAGGTCATTTCAATCTGCTCGTGCATGAAAAGAGCCTTAATTCAAATATTGGCTAATAGCATTTCAATCGGCAAGCCAATGACAGAAATTCAAGTACAAAAAAGTTAGAACTTAGTAAAATAATTTGAAAAGTGAAGAAGATGAGCTAAAACTCTATTGAAAGCCATTGAAGCTCGCTTAAACTTGAGTTTGAAAATTTGGCTTTCCGAAATTAAAGTTTGGAATAGATTAGGTAATTCTCAAGGAGTTTGAAACTCAATTTTGGGACGAATTGGTAGATATTTGAGGTGGTGTATCATATCGTGTATCACTTATGTATCTCTTATGTATCATATGTGTATCCCTTAGGTATCTCTTTTATATCCATGTATACATATGTCTGAGATACATGCGTGATACATGTTCGATACATATGTCACAAAGGAACTTTTTAAACTCGAATCTAACTACGAACTTTGATACCAAATCAGTCCAACTCACCTCCATTCTTCCTCAAATTTTATATATTGCCTCATTCATTTGTTCTCAATGAATTCCAACCATATCCATTGAAATAAATATCATTTTCTACCTAGTTTTTTAATATTGTATATCATTGGTAACGAATTTTGACTCTAAACTAGTCCAATTCATTTTCGGTTTTCCTTAGATTTCGTATATTGCCTCATCTATGTATTTTCAACGAATTCTAACAATACCCATTGAAAAAAAAAATTGCCTAGATCTTTTGAATGTTATATATCATTAGTAATGTTTTTGACTATTTTTGGTATCATGAGTAAAATGAATAATTATTGGTACCCAATGTCTTTTTTGTGGACATCTATGGAATTTTCCCTTATATATTTTAGGATAACCATGATTGGTTGCAAAGTTAAATAAAACACTTATCAACTAAATTGTAACAAAAAAAAATTAAAACAATTAAGATTTTCTTCTGCACGAGGTCACAACCATGAAACAATCACTATATGCTGTTGGATCGAGTGATTTCACATTAAGAATTTATAAAGAAGATTATATTTTAGAGATTCTCAAGGAAAAAACACTAAGAGGAAAAATGCCCTGAAAATTATAAACAAAAGCTCTGGAATTATAAGCAACATATTGCTAAAAATATTATGTAACTTCAAATCTTAATGAGACAGCTAGGGTGGTCATAGTTTGGGCAAACCCGAAATCCAAATCAAAATCCGATTTTTTTTGGAGTTTTGGTTTGAATTTTCGGATTACAGATTGGATTTTGGATTTAATTTTTAATTTTTTTGAATTTTAGATTGGATATTGGATTTGGTACTTCGAAGTTTTGGATATCCGATAATCCGAAATTCTTATACTTTATATTTACTCAATTATCCATATGTCAATAGTAATAAGTTCAATACTCTACCAATTGGATATTATGTCATATATTCAATATTAATTACTAAGTTACTATGAGAATACTTTCTATTTGGACATAGTTTTACTATTTTTACTTCTTATCGTCCGTACTAATATCTCTATTGTATTGTTTTGATAATAATTTAATTACTTGAATGCTTCATTTGGATAATTTCGGTGAGAATGAGCAACTTTTCAGGCGACAGGATTTCGAGAAAGTCAGAGAAAAGGAAGTCATAGACTTCATTTGGGACCACATCATATCCCATTTGTGCTGCCTTTGTGCGCAGAGCTCTCGATTCCTTTGAATCTATTGGAAGCTTCCTGTTCTTTAAGTACCCTATGTATTTGTTTCTCCAATCACAGGTTAAACTTGTGGAGTTTATCTCGGCGTGACCTTCTTCGATTACCGATCTCATGAGTTGTACGACAATCCCCGAGTTGAGTTCGTCATCTTCGACCGTTGAACCTAAGTTTGCAAGAGCATCGGCCTCGCTGTTCTGTTCTCGAGGTACATGTTGCAAGGTCCGTCCCTTAAATCGATGTAGAGTCATATGTAGTTTATCCAAGTACATCTGCATTCAATCTTCTCGGACTTCAAAAGTCCCGTTAACTTGGTTTACCACGAGGAGGGAATCACACTTATCCTCTACGACTTCCGCTCCCAAGCTTCTATATAGTTCGAGACCTGCAATCATGGCCTCATACTCGCCCTCCATCCGAGATTGTATGTGATAATGGAAAATAATTCATCGGCAGCAAGGTAACTAAATTTCGCAAGGATCAGAAGATCAAAAGGATCCTATCAACGCCTTATCATCCCAGTGGGAACGGACAAGCCGAATCAACCAACAAAACCATCATCCAAAATATTAAGAAGAGATTGACCGACGCCAAAGGAAAATGGAGATAAATACTACCCGAGGTCACATGGGCATACCGCACAATATCGAAATTCAGTACAGGAGCAACACCGTTCTAGTTGGTTTAAGGCGCCGAAGCTCTGATCCCGATCGAGGTTGGAGAACCTAGCATCAGGTTTCGATATGCAACAGAGGAGTCGAATAACTATTCCGTGAATACGAACCTAGAATTGTTGGACGAAAGATGAGAAGCCGTTCTCGTCTGATTGGCCACCCAAAAACTGCGGATCGAAAGATACTGCAATCGAAGAATCAATCTTCAACATTTTAACATTGGGAATTTTGTGCTAAGAAAAGTCACCCTCAACACCCGAAATCCGAATGAAAGGAAACTGGGTCCGAACTGGGAAGGACCGTATCAGGTTCTCGAAATCATCGGAAAAGGATCCTACAAGCTCGACATGATAAACGACAAACAACTACCGAGCAATTGGAACGTATCGCACCTAAAACGATACTACTGCTAAGGTATGACCCCTCCCATTTTCATTTATATTTCAAAACTAACCCTTGTAGGTGTTCGACTAGAAGCAACAATGGATTCTTCAACACAAAGCCTTTAGGTCTGAAAGAACGTGTTGGGCTCTTTTTCCCTTAGACCGGTTTTGTCCCTAATGGGTTTTTCGGTGAGGTTTTTAATGAGGCAATCATTGATCATGCTAACTTAGAACAATTCAATAGTTTCTGAGGCCTCTTTACAATCAACCTCGAATACTGGGGGCATTACCCTCGAATATCAAGTTTGATGCGAGGAAATTACTTCATGGCAGCAGGGATAGGAAAATTTTGTAAAGGCCAAACGGTCAAACGAACCATGCCCGTGTAGTTTGCTCGAGCCCTTGCACAAAACATGTACGCATGTATAATTATTTATAACGAGAAGTATCCTTCTTAACGATATCTCGTACCTTAGAAAAGCTTTTCTACTTCATATTCTCGATCTATTATGTAAACAGGCCTAAAAGCCAATCATGACCGGAGTTCGGATGATTACCCCCACGAATCGGGGACTGCCGTCCGAAAAATCAACAAGATTGAATTATATAAACTCCGAAGATCATAAGACCTCTTAGGCAACCCTCTATTTTTATAGGCCACGGCTACCCCACTTGGGGACTGACACTTCGGGCAAGCTCGAATTAAAACGGGAAAATAAGCCCAAGAGGCAAATCCCGAACTAAAGAGGAATTTTTATAGGCCATGGCCAGCCCACTCGGGGACTGACACTTTGGGCAAGCTCGAAGTAAAACGGGAAAAAAAGCCTAAGAGGCAAATCCCGAACTAAAGAGGCTATGGCCGAATTAACACGGATCAGAGACATCCGAATTCCATAACAAAACAGGCCTTCAAAATCTTTCATAAACCGGCTAAAAAGCTACCCCCAACAAAATCATAAAAGTCTTCGATAATATCAAAGCCTCAAAAAACTCTAATGAGTACAAAATTGTTCGAACTCTCTAACAATTCCTTATTTCATGCCAAGGCATTACAAGTTTCGCAAATACAAATAATAAGAAACTCTTTCAAGCTGAAAAGGGGAAAAAGCCATAAAAATTCTTTTTACAAAAGCCTAAGGGCTATTTTTTGTCTTGAGTTCGAGAAACCGTCCTTGCTCAAATAAAAAACCTAAGGGTTACCTTACTTCGAGTTCGAGCAAGCACTCACTCGACCATAAAGTCTAAGGGCTATACTAATTCAGTTCCAATCAAATTGTTTAAACCTCGGATCTTAGAATACAACTTCATAATTTTATAAGGCGGAAAGGAAGAAAGTTTTATATATATGTGTCAAAAATCATTTACAAGGTCAGCATGGCCCGATCAAGTTTCTTTACAAAAGACCGAAACGGTCTTAAAAGAAACACAAAAAATACTAAAGGACTTAGTCCTCTCCGAGAGAAGCATCTTTGCTCTCGAGGCCTTATTTGCTTTCAGATCCGCTCATACTCCCGGTATCATCATCATCAGGAAAGGACAACACTCTGGCTTTGGCTTCAAGCTCCTTAGCATTCTCGATCTTGCCTATAAGATCGAAGCCACGAGCATGGATCTCCTCGAGAGTCTCCCTCCGAGACTGGCATTTACCATGCTCGGCAACCCAGTTTCCTCGAGCTTGAGCAGCCTCGGCAACCTCTTTTTCTCGAACCTGAGCAGCTTCAGCATCGGACCGGTAGACGACCACCATTACATCAGCATTAACCATGGCTATTTCGACCTCTGATTTGTCCGCTGCAACTTCTGTGGCCAGTCTCTATCGATCAGAAGTTGCTGAGCCCAACCGAGACTAGAACTCCTCGATTTCCTTGGCTTGCACCAAGGCCTTCTCTTTTAAGCTTCGGAGTTGGGTCTCAGCCGAGGCCAGTTGATCTCGAGCAGCCTCATTTTCTGAGGCAAGGCGGTCCATGTTCTTTTTCCACTCCTCGGCCTCCGCTTTCACTGCGTCCACTTCAACACGAAGCTGCCTGATTACATCGAGCTTTTGCTGGACCTGTGGGATAGAACTGTTAGCCATCACAACCGAGTCAGTGCCATTAAGTTCAAAGATTCTTTTTACCTGCTTTGACAAATCAGCTTGTTCTTTTCGAGCTTCTTCTAGCTCAGCCCGAAGTCTTTTTGCTTCTCCTTCTCTTTTCTCACTAAGAACCTTGAAGGTATCTCTCTCCTCAGTAAGCCCTCGGATTTCGACTTTGTACCTGCTCAGCTCCCCTCGGGATCGGAGAAACACCTCGTGATGAAGCACATAAGCCTACAAAAATAGAAAGAGGGAATTATACAAGGAAAGAAAAATATAAGTATGAAAATTGACAAATAGAAAATGAGTGTACCCGATTCAGGGCCTGTTGAGCTTCGTTGAAAAGACAAGAAACTCCCACCTCGCCCAAGCTCTTCTTCGGAGCCTCCAAGTCACTCAAATCGGTGACATCTTCTACCACAACAAAATAACCATGGAAAAGATCTTCCTCTCCATGGGCTCCCTCCCCGTGACAAGTCTCCACGGCTTGAGCATCACGTATCATCGACTGGGAAAATGAAGGAAATAAAGGGGAATCCCCGATATCTATTGCCCCAAGTAGGATTTTTGGGGTGCTGCCTCCGTCTTGACGAGCCTCAAGCCCGATTTCTGCATCAGCATCCACCGCTTCTTCAACGGTCCCTTCGCCCCGAGTTGAAGCATATTCGATTCTTCTCGGCCTGGGAACTTGGGCCGGAGTCTCCTCCTCGACCTCATCGAGTCTAGACGGAGCAGTATCAACCTCCACCGATCCCAATATTTTATGAATATCGGTGCCAGCTCGTCCATGGGCCACCAGCCCAGAACCTTCTTATTCTTATTCTTCTTCTTATTCTTCTTCTTCTTCTTCTTCTTCTTCTTCTTCTTCTTCTTCTTCTTCTTCTTCTTCTTCTTCTTCTTCTTCTTCTTCTTCTTCTTCTTCTTCTTCTTTTTCTTAGTCTTTGGACTGACTCCATAGTCAGTGGGAATGGGTTTCCCTTGGGTTTATGGGCCACTCTCTTCTTGGGTTTTTTACCCTCGGAGTTCGAGGCCCTTTTTCTCTTAATCACCATCGCTGGTTTAGAGATAGGCGGTAAAGCTTCTTCATCACCGGACAAGGGTCTCATAGCCGCATACTTTCCAAGACCTACAAAAGGAGAAAGTAAATAAACTCTTACTTGAGAAACAATGCTTGAACGATAGGCTAATCGGTAAGCTAAGAAGAAGGCTTACCATAAGTACAAGCCTCCCACTGTCCCTTTGACAAATCACGCCATGCGCGCTCGGCATATGTTGATGTAGAAACCAGGATCCTGACATCGAAACCAGGCTTCTTTTGTAGCTCGTGCACGAGCCTGTTGAGCTTCGTTGAAAAGACAAGAAACTCCCACCTCGCCCGAGATCTTCTTCGGAGCCTCCAAGTCATTCAAATCGGTGACATCTTCTACCCCAACAAAATAACCACGGAAAGGATCTTACTCTCCATGGGCTCCCTCCCCATGACACGTCTCCACAGGCTGAGCACCACGTATCATCGACTGGGAAAATTAAGGGAACGAGGGGGAATCCCCGATCTCTATTGCCCCAAGTAGGTTTTAGTGGCGCTGCCTCCGTCTTGACGAGCCTCAAGCTGGTTTCTACATTGGCATCCACTGCCTCTTCAACGGTCCCTTCGCCCCGAGGTAAAGCATCTTCGATTCTCCTCGGCCTGAGAACTTGGGCCGGAGTTTCCTCCTCGACCTCATCGAGCCTAGATGGAGCAGTATCATCCTCCACCGATCCCGATGTTTTCTGAATATCGGTGCCAGCTCGTGCACGGGCCACCAACCCAGAACCTTCTTCTTCTTCTTATTTCTTCTTTCTTCTTCTTCTTCTTCTTCTTCTTCTTCTTCTTCTTCTTCTTCTTCTTATTCTTCATCTTCTTCTTCTTCCTCCCTTAGTCTTTGGACTGACTCCATAGTCAGTGGGAATATGTTCCCCTTGGGATTACAGGCTGCTCTCTTCTTGGGTTTATGAGCCGCTCTCTTCTTGGGGTTTTGACCCTCGGAGTTTGAAGCCCTTTTTCCCTTAATCACCATCGCTAGTTTTGAGATAGGCGGTAAAGCTTCTTCATCACCGGACAAGGGTCTCATAGCCGCATACTTTCCAAGACCTACAAAAGGAGAAAGTAAATAAACTCTTACTTGAGAAACAATGCTTGAACGATAGGCAAATCGGTAAGCCAAGAAGAAGGCTTACCATAAGTACAAGCCTCCCACCGTCCTTTTGACAAATCGTGCCACGCGCGCTCGGCATATGTTGATGTCGAAACCAGGCTCCTGACATCGAAACTAGGCTCCTTTTGTAGCTCGTGCACGAGCCTATTGAGCTTCGTTGAAAAGACAAGAAACTCCCACCTCCCCCGAGCTCTTCTTCGGAGCCTCCAAGTCATTCAAATAGGTGACATCTTCTACCCCAACAAAATAACCACGGAAAGGATCTATCTCTCCATGGGCTCTCTCCCCATGACACATCTCCACGGCCTGAGCACCACGTATCATCGACTGGAAAAATTAAGGGAACGAGGGGGAATCCCCGATCTCTATTGCCCCAAGTAGGTTTTAGGGGCGCTGCCTCTGTCTTGACGAGCCTCAAGCCGGTTTCTGCATCGGCATCCACTGCTTCTTCAACGCTCTCTTCACCCCGAGGTAAAGCATCTTCGATTCTCCTCGGCCTAGGAACTTGGGCCGGAGTTTCCTCCTCGACCTCATCGAGCCTAGATGGAGCAGTATCATCCTCCACCGATCCCGATGTTTTCTGAATATCGGTGCCTGCTCGTGCACGGTCCACCAACCCAGAACCTTCTTCTTCTTCTTATTTCTTCTTTCTTTTTCTTCTTCTTCTTCTTCTTCTTCTTCTTCTTCTTCTTCTTCTTCTTCTTCTTCTTCTTCTTCTTCTTCTTCTTCGTCGTCGTCGTCTTCTTATTCTTCAACTTCTTCTTCCTCTTCTTCTTCTTCTTCTTCTTCTTCTTCTTCTTCCTCCCTTAGTCTTTGGACTGACTCCATAGTCAGTGGGAATATGTTCCCCTTGGGTTTACGGGCCGCTCCCTTCTTGGGTTTACGAGCCGCTCTCTTCTTGGGTTTTTGACCCTCGGAGTTTGAGGCCCTTTTTCTCTTAATCACCATTGCTGGTTTTGAGATAGGCGGTAAAGCTTCTTCATCACCGGACAAGGGTCTCATAGCCGTATCCTTTCCAAGACCTACAAAAGGAGAAAGTAAATAAACTCTTACTTGAGAAACAATGCTTGAACGATAGGCAAATCGGTAAGCCAAGAAGAAGGCTTACCATAAGTACAAGCCTCCCACCGTCCTTTTGACAAATTGCACCACGCACGCTCGACATATGTTGACGTCGAAACCAGGCTCTTGACCCAATTCTCGAGGTGGAGAACCGCACCCGGCATCCACGCAACGGCTGCATTGAGAAAAATACTGATAAGAAAAGATGAAGAAGTAAAAATAACAAAAAATAAAAACGGGATCATACTTACGTTTCATATTTTATTTCTCAGGAAATGGCATACTCTTAGCCGGGATTAGGTTTGAGGTCTTCACTCGAACAAACCGACCCATCCAGCCCCGATATTTGTCTTCATCTATACTCGAGGTAAACAACTTGTTGGACCGGCATTGAAGCTTTATCAGCCGACCTCGGTAGAGTCGAGGTCTATATAATCTTACATGAGAAAAAATGCTTGAACGATAGGCGAATCGGTAAGCCAAGAAGAAGGCTTACCATGAGTACGAGCCTCCCACCGGCCCAATGACAAATCACGCCACACGCGCTCGGCATATGTTGACGTCAAAACCAGGCTCCTGACCTAGTTCTCGAGGTGGGGAACCGCACCCGACATCCAAGCATCGACTGCGTCGAGAAAAATACTGATAAGAAAAGATGAAGAAGTAAAAACAACAAAAACTAAAAACGGGATCATACTTACGTTTCATATTTTATTTCTTAGGAAATAGCATACTCTCAGCCGGGATTAGGTCTGAGGTCTTCACCCGAACAAACCGGCCCATCCATCCCCGATCTTTGTCTTCATCTATACTCGAGGTGAACACCTTGTTGGCCCGGCATTGAATCTTTATCAGCCAACCTCGGTAGAGTCGAGGTCTATATAATCTTACGAGGTGGTCGAGGGTGAAGGGAAGACCGTCGATTTTGCTCACAAAGAAACAGAGAAGTATCATGATCCTCCAGAAAGAAGGGTGAATTTGGCCGAGGGTCACCTGTTATTTCTTGCAAAAATCGACGATGTCCGGATCGAGAGGACCCAGCATGAAAGGATAAGTGTAAACACTTAGGTACCCTTCCACGTGGGTAGTGATCGCTTCCTCCGGTGCCGGTATCACAACCTCTTTGTTTTCCCAATTGCCATCTTTCTTCACCAGAGCAAGAAGACTTTTGGGTATCGAGTATATATATCTCGATACCGACTCGCATCGACCAGCATCCGATGAGGGTTTTTCGACATTAAAGTTGGAATCAATAACACACACCCCGGGAATAAGTTCTTCAAGGCGTGGCTCCACCACTGGTTTCTCGTCGGCTGGCCGAGATGAGGAAGCAATTTCTTTCTGCTGAACGGTTTAAGATGTTTTTGCCATTTAGTTTTTGTGAACAAGGGAGAATGGAGATTGAAGTATTTGGTGTTTTAAGAAGAATAAGCAAAGAAATTTGAAAACCTGGAAATAGGGAGCTTTGGAGAAGGCAAAATACTATGAAGATAAGAATGAAAAAGATTTGAAAGTAAAAGTTTGGAATGATGAAGAAATGAGCTATTTATTGGCTTCACAACGACGGTTAAAAATTGGTAGTGGCCGACCATCGACTGACGCTTATTTAATTCCTTGGTAACTGGACCGACGGGACGTTTGTCGCAAATGTCAAAATCGGGCTCGTCACTGACATCATCATCCACCAAATCGAACTTCGGAAATTCATATCGTTTCTCGTCATCTTCTTTCCGAGAAACTAGGGGACTATTTGTATACGGTCAAAACCGAGTTTGCCCTTCGTATGACTAATCGAGATTAGAACATGATGGCCTAAGGTTCATCATTGTAATATCGAGCCATGATATGAAATTAGGTTATCGAGCTCGAGCCCCAGAGACCGATCAATAGCGAGATCGATCTCGAGACCCAGAGACCGATCAATACCAAAACCGGCCAAGATCGAGATCTAGTCGAGGTGATAAAACTTGAAGGCTTAAGCTAACTAGTTCATTCGGTTTGCATTCATTTTTTTTATAACTAATTTCGATATTCATTTACATATTTTTCCCGATTTGTATCAATTTATATCACGTTTTCTTAGAACTACGTATAAATTCAATTCTAACCATTTTTCGGGTAAACAACTATGTCATCTCCAAATTGAACCCTAAAAACACGTTTCTTCTTTTTAGGAATTCATTCCATGTTACTGTTACTGCGAAGCAGAAAAAGAAAATAGGAGAAACTTTTAGTTGTATTGCCATGAAAAAGCAAGTGTTATACCACATGTCTCTCCATATTTGGGTGGCCTTTTTCCAATTCAGTTAATATACACTACAAATTTCACATTTTTTATGCAAAAATAATTACTACACTCTATAACCTCACAGATCAAACATATATAGGTAATAATAATAGTAACAGATGAACAAACAGAGGAAATGATTAAGTGCTTGCTTGAGGGAAAGAAACGATGATTCTGATTTCCGTTGCTTGCTTGTTGGTATTTAGTACTCTTCTTTCGCTAGAAGAGCAGTGGGCCAAGGACTAATGAGGTGATGGCTGGGCTGTGGGCCGTGGGCGATAAAGCCCGATCAGTACGAGCCCAACATAAAAAAATTTGGAAGTAAAATTTCTTAATAAAACTTGGTACAATATTATATTTAGAGAAAACCACAAAAACTGTCCGCCCATAAACAATTTCAACCAAAACTTGCTCAAAATAAAATATCTATCCAAAAAGGCCAAAATATCATTTTAATTCGAAAAGTTTTCAACTAATGTCAATTTCTCTTCACTCTCCTTTTTCTTTTATTGTAGGATGCTCTCTATTGGTAAATTATAATTTGTTGGTCATTTCAATCTGCTCGTGCATGAAAAGAGCCTTAATTCGAATATTGGCTAATAGCATTTCAATCTACAAGCCAATTACAGAAATTCAAGTACAAAAAGGTTAGAACTTAGTAAAATAATTTGAAAAGTGAAGAAGATGAGCTAAAACGCTATTGAAAGCCATTGAAGGTCTCTTAAACTTGAGTTTGAAAATTTGGCTTTCCGAAATTAAAATTTGGAATAGATTGGGTAAATCTCAAGGAGTTTGACACTCAATTTTGGGACGAGTTGGTAGATATTTGAGGTGGTGTATCATATTGTGTATCTCCGTGTATCACTTATGTATCTCTTATGTATCATATGTGTATCCCTTAGGTATCTCTTTTATATCCATGTATACATATGTCTGAGATACATGCGTGATACATGTTCGATACATATGTCGGAAAGTAACTTTTTAAACTCGAATCTAACTACGAACTTTGATACCAAATCGGTCCAAATCACCTCTATTCTTCCTCAAATTTTATATATTGCCTCATCCATTTGTTCTCAATGAATTCCAACCATATCCATTGAAACAAATATGATTTTCTACCTAGTTTTTTAATATTGTATATCATTGGTAACGAATTTTGACTCTAAACTAGTCCAATTCATCTTCGGTCTTCCTCAGATTTCGTATATTGCCTCATCTATGTGTTTTCAACGAATTCTAACAATACCCATTGGAAAAAAAATTGCCTAGATCTTTTGAATGTTATATATCATTAGTAATGTTTTTGACTATTTTTGGTATCATGAGTAAAATGACTAATTATTGGTACCTAATGTCTTTTTTGTGGACATCTATGGAATTTTCCCTTATATTTTTTAGGATAACCATGATTGGTTGCAAAGTTAAATAAAACACTTATCAACTAAATTGTAACAAAAAAAAATTAAAACAATTAAGATTTTCTTCCGCACGAGGTCACAACCATGAAACAATCACTATATGCTGTTGGATCGAGTGATTTCACATTAAGAATTTATAAAGAAGATTATATTTTAGAGATTCTCAAGAAAAAAACACTAAGAGGAAAAAGGCCCTGAAAATTATAAACAAAAGCTCTGGAATTATAAGCAACATATTGCTAAAAATATTATGTAACTTCAAATCTTAATGAGACAGCTAGGGTGGTCATAGTTTGGGCAAACCCGAAATCCAAATCAAAATCCGATTTTTTTGGAGTTTTGGTTTGGATTTTCGGATTACGGATTGGATTTTGGATTTAATTTTTAATTTTTTTGGATTTCAGATTGGATATTGGATTTGGTACTTCGAATTTTTGAATATCCGAAAATCCGAAATTCTTATACTTTATATTTAGTGAATTATCCATATGTTAATAGTAATAAGTTCAATACCCTATCCAGAGGCGGATCCTGGATTTAAATTATATGGGTTCAATTTTAAAGTCTCTGGCATTGAGCCCACTATATTTTTAAACTTATGGGTTCAAATTTACTATTTTTGTAATTTTAATGAATTATTACTTACAAATTTTTATACCGCGTCGAAAATTATGGGTTCAGTTGAACCCGTAGGTAATATACTACATCTGTCTCTAACCCTACCCATTAGATATTATCTCATATATTCAATATCAATTACTAAGTTACTGTGAGAATACTTTCTATTTAGATATGGTTTTACTATTTCTACTTCTTATCGGCCGTATTAATGTCTCTATTATATTTTTATAATAATTTCATTACTTGAATGCTTCATTTGGATAATTGCGGTGAGAATGAGGAACTTTTCAGGCAATTTAACATGAGCACTCATTTGGATATTCATTTTTGTAAAAAGAAGAAACTTCTCAATTTATAAGTGAAGTTTGTTTTGATGATTAACAAAAGAACTCAAGCATGAACCAGGTCCATACACAGTGTACACAGTCACAAGAAGAATTCGAACATAAGGGATGCACGTAAAGGAGATAAGCTCAAGTTGTTATATCTGATATCTCCTGATCGAAAATGTTGCATAAGTGATAAGGAGAAGGACTCCTTACTCGAGAGAACTCTATTCTAGATAAGGGAGGAGTTAGAAATTGAAGATAACTAGAACTCTTCCACCAAGGAAGAGTAGCATTAGAACTCTAGTTATTTTCCATCCTACTAACTCTATATATTGCAGGATGTTCTCAATTTATAGGGATGCACAAATACTGAAGTTAAACGTGAGTTGAGGGGAAAGTATCAAGGCACTTTACAAACAATTCTTGTGTGATTCAAGTGTGCGAACCTGAAGCTACATGAACCAGATAGAAGAACCAGTTCCAAGTGTATATCTTTTATTCTAGTTCAGCTGTAGTAGGGCTTTTCAAATTGTACTTTTCAGCTTTATCTATAGGCAATTATATTAGGTACTCTGAGTATTCAAGTTAGAGTTAATTTGAAGTTGTTGCAACAGTTAGAGGCTAGTTGCAACAAAGGGATTAGGGTAATCCTTAGGTTTACAAAGAGTTTTGTAAATGTTGGTTTGGCTCGGTGATTTAGTGTAGTGTTGGGAAAAATCCTACTGAGTAGTAGGTCGTAGTTTTTTCACCTTTTCAGCCGGGTATTTTCTACGTAAAAATACTTGTGTTTTACTTTCTGCATTTACTATTTCCGCAACAGTTGTATAAGAAATACTTAGAAGAACCAGGTCCTTTTATAATCAGTGTACGTGAAAATTGGACACCACACAAATCACCTCCCTTTTGTGTAGCATTAAAATATAAAACATCAATTGGTATTAGAGTAGGTTATCCTTGAAGAGGCTAACACCTTAGGAGAAGATCAATATGAGTGCACCACCTGGAAACTGGGAAGGGCAATCTACTGTCAGGCCACCACTCTTTAACGGCCAGTACTACTCTTGGTGGAAAAACAAGATGAGAGATCACATTATAGGAGAGGACAATAAGCTATGGGACATTCTCACCGATGATCCACTAGCTACCTTGAATATAAATGCTGAAGGAGTAGAGGTGCCAAAGACAAGAGCGAATTGCACCGCTGAGGACTTGAAGAAATGGGAGAAGAATGCAAAAGTTAAGAAATGGATTGTTTGTGGACTTGGTCGAGATGAGTACAGCAGAATCCAAAATTGTACCACTACTAAGAAAATTTGGGACACATTGCAAGTGGCTCATGAAGGAACACCACAAGTGAAGAGATCCAGAGGAACTCTACTGTATTCTCAATATGAGAACTTTGCTATGAAGGGAGGAGAAACCATTCAAGAGATGTACACAAGGTTCACTACATTGACAAATGAACTAAAGTCTCTTGGAAGGATTTTCCCTGAAGAAGATAGAGTCGAGAAGATACAGACTAGGGTTTCGCCTATACCTTGGGAGAGAAAAATCATTGCCATTCAGGAATCAAAGAATATTTCCACTCTCCCACTGGATGAATTAATTGGAAATCTCATTGCCTATGAACTTAGGAGACAAACCATGAAAATGGATGTACCTAAGAAGGAAAGGATCTTGGCACTCAAAATTACTGAAGGTTCTGATCTAGAAGATGATGAAATTGCTATGATGACCAAGGACTTCAAGAAGTACCCGAGGAGAGGAAAAGGCTCTTCAAGAAGTGAAAACTATAGCAAGTCAAAATCTCTTGAGAAGCAAACCAATGATGGCTGCTATAAGTGTGGAAAGACTGATTACCACATCAAGAACTGTCCTCTATGGGAAATTAAATGGAAGAAGGAAATAGTTTAATGGAGGAACAGGAAGAAGGAACAGGTTCAACCCAAGAAAAGCAACAACAAAGGATCAACCAAGGCTATGGTCGATGCTTGGGGAGAAAGCTCAGATGAAAGCTCGGATGATGATGATGGGGATGAACAAGCACTTATGGCCATTGGAGAATCTGATGAAGAAATGAGGTAAGTGTAATTCATATCAAAGACAAGATTAAATTATTGTCTAAAGAAAGGTTATCTGAGTTACTTCTAGAACTAATTGATGAATCTGATGATGTAAAGAATGAAAAGAAACAGTTTTCTAAAGAATGTGTGATTTTGAAGACTAAGTACAAAAACATGAAACTTAGGGTTAGTGAAACTGTAAGTGAAAATACTGTGTTGAAGAACCAGGTTCATGCACTTGACTCAACTGTCCTAGAGCTTAGATCTGAAAGTCTAAAACTGAAATTAGGAACAGGTAAAAAGATAGTTGTTCACACACAACTCACTCTAGAAGGAAATGTACGAAAAATGAAAGATAAGTTGTATAAAAGGGATGAGCAGGTAAGAATCCTAAAGGAGGATCTAAGCAAGGTCAAGCATAAGCTAGACAGAACTTGTAAATAGAACAGGTCCTCCGCTGCACTTTCATGGCTACAAGAACACCATAGTAGCAACAAAAGAGGGCTTCGCTTTGGGAACCTGACACCTAAGTGGGATCCCAAAAACAAGTACATCATACTTCCTGAGAATAAGATTTGCACAAAATGTTGTAAAACAAGCCACTATAAAAGTTAATGCACTGCAAAAGAAAAGGCAAGTCAAAAGAACAAATAATTTGTTCAAAGGAAGAATAGGCTACCAAGTTGGGCTAAGAAGAATTTGATTCATCCTTTTGCCTATATAAAGGGACCCAAAGTAGTTTGGGTTTCTAAGACTAACCCCTAATTTCCTTTTGCAGGTCCAAGTGAAGGGGAGCAGCCAAATATGGTACATGGATAGTGGTTGCTCAAAGCACATGACAGGAAGCAAGAACCAGTTCCTTTCACTTGAGGAGCTTAAAGTAGGTAATGTCTCCTTTGGAAATGGGAAGAAAGGTGAGATCATTGGGGTTGGAAAGGTAGGTAATACTGATTCTCACTCTATTGATAATGTCTACTTGATAGATGGACTGAAGTACAATCTAATAAGTGTATCACAATTGTGTGATAGAGGTAGCATGGTAGCATTCACTTCTACAAAATACTTTGTGATTAATCTTACTACCCGACAAGATAGTTTTGCAGGGAAAAAGAATGAACAATATATATGTTGTAGATCTGTCCACACTTTTAGATAATGAACTCACTTGCTTAAGTATGTTGGATAATGATCCCCTCCTTTGGCACAAGAGACTTGGACATGCCAGTCTAAGTCAACTCAACAAACTAGTCTCCAAGGACTTGATAATAGGGATGCCTAACATTAAGTTCAAGGAAGATCAAGTTTGTGAGGCTTGTGTAAGAGGTAAGTAGGTAAGATCTTCTTTCAAAAGAAAGAAAGTGTTAAGCACCACCAGGACGATGGAACTGGTCCATATGGATCTTTGTGGACCAATGAGAATATTGAGAAGAGGTGGTAAGATATATGTGATGGTACTTGTTGACGATTACTCTAGATTTACTTGGACATTGTTTTTAACATCTATAGATGAAGAATTTGACACGTTCACCTCATTTGTTAGAAAAACTCAGAAACAACTAGGTAATCAACTTGCATCAATTAGGTCTGATCATGGTACTGAATTTGAGAATACTAAATTTGTTGAATTTTGTGATGAGCATGGCATAGATCATAATGTTTCTGCTCCTAGGACTCCACAACAAAATGGAGTAGTTCAAAGAAAGAATAGGACATTGGAAGAAATGGCTAGGACTATGCTTCTTTCTAGTAAGCTGCCCCATAGTTTCTGGGTAGAAGCCGTGAACACTGCATGTTACATAATAAATAGGTTCATGACTAGACCTCTTGTTGAGAAGACTCCCTATGAGTTACTTAAAGGGAGAAAGCCAAACATATCCCATCTTAGGGCATTTGGATGCAAGTGCTTTATGCACAATAATGGTAAAGACTCCCTAGATAAATTTGATCCCAGAAGTGATGAGGGAGTATTCTTGGGATATTATTCACATAGTAAAGCTTATATGATTTATAACAAAAGAACTATATGTGTAGAAGAAAGTGTACATGTGGTTTTTGATGAAACTAACATTCTTTCTGAGAGGCAGGAACATGATAATGAAGCAATTGGGCTGGTAAGAAACTCAAATGAAACCACAGCCCAGACTGAAGCTTCACCAGAGGAAGGAACAGGGGATGGAACAAGTCCTTCCACCTAGGGAAACTTGATAGGGGGAACTGAACAAAGAGGAACTGATCCTCAAACTTCGAGGGAACCTGTTCCTTAGCAACAAAACATTGAAGGAACATCTAAGGGAAATCAGCTGGTTGTGAAACCTTACAAGTATTAAAGTTCTCATCCCATTGAGAAAATAATTACTGCTCCAGCCTCTAGAATCAAAACCAGATCTTTTTTTAAGAATAATTGTGCTTTTGATGCCTTTTTATCTCTTATTGAATCTAAAAATATTGCTGAGGCTTTACAGGATGCAGACTGGGTGAATGCAATGCACGATGAACTCAACCAATTTGAGAGAAGTCAAGTTTGGCATCTGGTACCAAGACCCAAGGACAGATCAGTAATTGGCACAAAATAGGTCTTCAGAAACAAACTTGACGAAGCTGTAACAGTTACAAAGAACAAGGAAAGATTGGTGGTTCAATGATATAGTCATGAGGAGGGCATAGACTATGATGAGACTTTTGTTCCAGTTGCAAGATTGGAGGCAATTAGACTCCTTATAACCGTTGCTGCTTATATGGAATTCACTCTCCATCAGATGGATATCAAAAGTACTTTCCTCAATGGGTATCTAAATGAAGAAGTATTTGTCAACCAACCTCCGGGCTTTGAAAGCAAGGAATGTCCTGATCATGTGTACATTCTTGACAAGGCACTTTATGGGCTCAAGCAGGCTCCAAGAGCATAGTATGAAAGATTATCAAAATTCTTGCTTGAGTATGGCTATACGAGAGGTAAAATTGACAATACTTTATTCTTGAAAGAAAAAGTAAAGATATCTTGGTAGTTCAGATATAAGTCGATGATATAATTTTGAAGAAACTACTGATAAGTTAAGTAAAGAATTTGCTAAACTAATAGGGAGTGAATTTGAAATGAGTATGATGAGTGAGCTTAATTTTTTTTAGGCTTACAAATTAAACAAAATTCAAATAGAACTATGATCCATCAACAGAAGTATGTAAAATAGTTGCTTAAAAGGTTTAAAATGAAAGACTCCAAAAAAATTGGCACTCCTATAGCAATAACCACAAAATTAGATGTAGATGAACCTGGTTTATCTGTTGACCAGAAGTTGTATAGGAGAATGATTGGCTCTTTGTTATATCTCACTACTAGCAGACCTGACATTGTTTTCAGTATAGGCATTTGTGCTAGATTTCAGGCAAATCCAAAGGAGTCTCACTTGACTGCTGTCAAGAGGATCTTGAGATACTTAAAAGGCACCACTGACCTTTGTCTATGGTATCCAAAAGGTAGTAATTTCAACTTAGTGGGATATGTTGATGATGATTATATAGGTTTTCTTGTAGATAGAAAGAGCACCTCAAGTATGACACATTTGCTTGGCTCATGTCTTGTGACTTGGGCTACCAAAAAGCAAAATTTTGTGGCCTTATCTACTATTGAAACTGAGTATGTTGATATTGTTGTCTCATGTTGTGCTCAATTATTGTGGATCAAACAATAATTAATAGACTTTGGAATTGATTTAGGTTGTATCCCCATCTTTTGTTATAACACCAGTGCAATTAATATGACCAAGAACCGGTTCATCACAAAAGAACTAAACACATAGATGTTAGGCATCACTTTTTGAGGGACAACTATGAAAAGGATTTGATCATTGTGGAATTCTGTGTTACTGACAGGCAAATAGATGACATCTTCACAAAAGATTTAAGTATATATTACTTTGAAAGGAACATGTTAGAATTAGGGATGATTAAGATCACCTAAAAAGAACCAGTTCTAACTTAAAAAATTGGTTAGAAAATCTGTGAATTTTTGTACATAATTAGATTAGATTTTGCTCAGTCTCATACTTTCTTCAGTATACTATTGTGCCATGTGCTAAAATATCTCATTAATCTCTAATGATATTATCTTTATTTTCTTGGAAAATTCATACTTACACAAGAGATTTCTCAGTGAAGAACCTGGTTCATCAAGATTACATGGTATGTACTCTCCACTCTGCATATTTTAAAATAATTATATTTGGAGTATGATCAAATGGAGAGTCCCATTTAATCCTAACTTGCTTGAGCTTATCCATTACGAAATGAACCAGTTTCATTCAAAAGAGTCCCAAAAACGCAATAAGTGCCTAGATTCTAGGGAAATTCATAAACATCTCTTCAAACTGACTCCCAGTTTGATTAGACCTATTAACTTCTGAAAAAGCAGTTGTTACCCAATTAAACTCATCCTCTTTATATTGATTAGGCCTTAGTCGCTTCTTCACTTCAAATTTCTAAGCCGTCAAACAATTTTCTCTATCTTCTCTCATCTTCTAAACAAACACATACTCATCTTGTCTCATACCCAAACACAACAATGGCAAACACAACTGAGAATCCCTAATCACCACCCAAAGAATCCATACCCACTCCTTTAACCACACCCTCAACCACACCTATCTCCAAGAAAGGAAGATTCAAGATGCTTGCTCGCAAAGTAGTCGCTGGAGGAGAACAAATCAAGAAAATCAATGAGGAACTGAAGGCAGGGCAGGCAGCTGAACCCCAAAAATCTGAAGATTCTTTCAAGTCTGCAACTGAGAGGGAAGAAACTGTTTTTTCTGAAACACAACAGGTAACATCTGGCCCTAAAATTACATCTGAAGTAATCTTTGAGGTTGCTGTAAATCTGGAAAATAGATTTGTTCTAGTAGGAACTGTGGCTGGGGTAGAGACTACTAAGTCTGGGAAAATTGATGGTAAAAATAAAAAGGAGAAAAGAAAAGGAGAGTGAGGGTGCTCAAGGTGATCTGAGGGGAATGGAAAAAGGAGTGGTAGAATCTTCATCCACTCCTGTTGGTTTGACTGAAGAAACATGAACTATGGTAGTATGGAATGAGGAATCTGCTGGAGAAGAAGAAGAAAGTGTGAAAGAAAAAGAGGGAAGTAGGTCTGGAGAAGCACTGAAGGGCTGGTTAGGTTGAGGAAGAGGTTCCAAGAACCTGTTACATCTGTGCAGGGACCCCTCAGAAAACTTACTGAGAAAAGGGTATGACAGTTACAATCCTAAAAAGAAAAGGGGGTCAGGAGTTAAAGTCCCTGGTATTGCTAGGGCAAACAAGAAGAGAAAGACTGCCTCTTTTATCCCTATAGAGACCCCTTCTACAAGAAAAAGAGCTAAAAGGAGTCAGAAGAAGCTAAGTGAGGCTAAATTGGAAAAGGCCCTCGAAGAAAGTAAGATAAAAGCTGTTGTTAAGGGAAAGAAGAAGGTGGTTGAGCCTGTTGAGGTAGTTGAAATTAAGGAGATGGACCTGGTTCTTCGTGATGAAGAGGAGGCAAAAGAAATAGAGGCTGTGACTCTAAAGGCTAAGAAGATCAAGACTTCCACAAAGAAGTCTGTTTCAAAGACAAAGCTGTAGGGCCCTCTACCTTGGCCAAAAGAACCGGGTCTGCCTTGAAGTCCAGAAAAGTGAAAGTAGTGGAAGAAAAATGGAGTGGAGAAGAAGAAGAGGAATCTGATGCAAAGAAGGACAAGATGGTTAAGTTTGGGAAAAGAACCACCTTGAAAGGTAGACTCCTCAGGAACCTGGAGGAGGAAGGCATGGTGATGCTGCTAGAAAAGTTACAACTGCAGGGTTGGAAGGACATGGTCCTTTAGATGGATGGAAAGCTTGCCAGAACTGAGATTGTGGAATTCATGGCAAACTGTGAGATCAAACATGGCAGAGGCACCAGTGTGGTGAAAGGGGTAACAGTAAGTTCTGATGATAAGAAATTGGGAGAGATCTTATGTATACCTGTTGCAGGATACAATGATTACAAGAAACTCAAATGGCCAAGTCTAGAGAATCTCCCCACAAAGTGTTGTTCGAATTTGTTAACAAAGTTGTGCTGCCTAGGCAGGAAAGGAGGCACATTGCCACATTCATGGACCTGGTCCTTATGGAATGTCTGGATAACGGAAGGCAAATCAATTGGCCTG
The DNA here is from genome assembly GCF_000715075.1 of Nicotiana tabacum. Classification (NCBI taxonomy): domain Eukaryota; kingdom Viridiplantae; phylum Streptophyta; class Magnoliopsida; order Solanales; family Solanaceae; genus Nicotiana; species Nicotiana tabacum. The sequence continues at coordinate 4,284,792 of NC_134103.1, read as the reverse complement.
AATTTATCATCCAGTTTCTTGATAGGATTCTGACTGGCACCAAAAGTCATGCCATACCCTATGGGTTCATTCTCACGGATGTACTTGCACACTTCAAGGTACCTAGAAATGGTAAGTTGGTACAAGCAAGGAACATTTTAGGGCAAATACTTTGACTGCTTGTTACTATGAAGTACACACCATTCCCAAAGAATTTGGTTCATCCAAGAAGGCACCTGTGAACAGCAAAGTGCGAGCCTTGGTGCAAGGGAGTGGGGCTAAGGATGCTGAAATTGAAAGGCTGAAGAAGAGGTTGGCAAAAGTAGAAACTGAGATAGATGCTCTCAGAACTGAGATTGCAAAGGAGTAGGAGAAGAATGATGGCATTCTTCATGATATGCTGAAACTACTTCAAGCTAAGAACCAAGAACCTGGTCCTTCCCAGCCTTAAGACCTTCCTAGCCTAGTTAGACAAACCAATGACCCAGATGAGATTCCTTTTGTTCTTTTTGCTCATGATTCAATATTTTTATTTCTCTTTATGCTTTGTGGATGACTAGTATCAATGATAATCAACTGTTTTTGTGCTCTAACTGTTTGTTGATGCTTCTTAGATGGATAATATCATTAGATTGATAAATGATGCTTGACTCCTTGATTGCATTTGAAGTAGTCCCAGTGGCCATGACTACTTTTTATTAAAATCTGGTTATCTAACATAATTATGCAACTTTTTGATGATGCCAAAAGGAGGAAGAGGCTGTGCTTTTTACTTTGGACTATGATGTTTATAACCTAATAAACTTGGTCTTTGATGATTAGTGACTTTAAAATGAAAAGTATTCTAACCTTGCGCTGATGTTGAGCTGAGTTGAAACAAGGATTATGATTATGAAAAGCACAGAGTTTGTCATCATCAAAAGGGGGAATTTATTGGCCCAAGTGAAGTTTGTTTTGATGATTGACAAAAGCACTCAAGCATGAATCAGGTCCATATACAGTGTACACAGTCACAGGCAGAATTCGAGCATAAGGGATGCACATGAAGGAGATAAGTTCAAGTTGTTATATCTGATATCTCCTGATCGAAAAGGTTGCATAAGTGATAAGGAGAAGGACTCCTTACTCGAGAGAACTCTATTTTGGATAAGGGAGGAGTTAGAAGTTGAAGATAACTAGAACTCTTCCATCAAGGAAGAGTAGCATTAGAACTCTAGTTATTTTCCATTCTACTAACTCTATATATTGCAGGATGTTCTCATTTTACAGGGATGCACAAACACTGAAGTTAAACGTGAGTTGAGGGCAAAATAGCAAGGCATTTTGCAAACAATTCTTGTGTGATTCAAGGGTGCGAACCTGAAGCTAAATGAACCAGATAGAAGAACCAGTTCCAAGTGTATGTATTTTATTCTAGTTCAATTGTAGTAGGGCTTTTCAAATTGTACCTTTCAGCTTTATCTAGAAGCAATTGTATTAGGTACTCTGAGTTTTCAAGTTAGAGTTAACTTGAAGTTGTTGCAACAATTAGAGACTGGTTGCCACAATGAGATTAGAGGTAACATAAAGAGTTTTGTAAATATTGTTTTGGCTTAGTGATTTAGTGAAGTGTTGGAGAAAATCTTACTGAGTAGTAGGTCGTGGTTTTTTTACCTTTTGAGTCGGGTGTTTTCCACGTAAAAATACTTTTCTTCTTTACTATACGCATTTACTATTTCCGCAACAGTAGTATAAGGAACACTTAGAAGAACCAGGTCCTTCTACAATTAGTGCACGTGAAAATTGGACACCACACAAATCACACCCTCTCTTGTGTGGATTGAAGTATATAATATCACTTCTCAACTTATAAGCTCAAAACCGAAAATTCAAAATAACCAAACCGATTAATCCAAAACCGAACTTAAAAAATCTGATTCGATCTGAACTTATTTGGATTGTCATTTCTTCAATCCAAAAACTAAAAATCCAAACAGAAATTATCATATGCAATCCGAACTGCCCAAACACTCACCCCTAGAGACTGCGCCAGAAAATATTTTAAATCAGGTCGGTATTTTAGGCTACTTATGTTAAAAAAATCCGCAATTTAAAAAAAATAAATAAATGAAAATCTATAAAAGCATGTCGCTAGTTGTATAGGCGATCGACTAGGTTCCCCAAAGTTACCAATTTAAAGCATTGTCGCCACTTGTATAAGCGTCCATGGTTCTCTGAAATTACCATTTTACCCCTCTAGATAGTTAAACTAGCACCGTAAGCGTGACACCGCTTATATACGCAACTTATTTGATTAATCAAAATTACCAATTTACCCCTATGGACAATTAAACTTGCATTGTTCGCAGTCGTCAATTGTACATGCGGCCTACCAAAATTACGAATTACCCCTCCGGACAATAAAACTTGCATTGTATAGGTAAAAACAATTGCTCTTGTCCGGATTTCCATCAAATTTTTCCCATATCTTCAAGCTTTCACTTTCAATTACTTCTTCTTAAAACTCATATCCTCTACACTAAATAATCTTATTTCTTAGTAAATTAACATTAAACTATATTAATTACTTTTTCTTAAAACAAATAAAATTAAAAATTAAGATAAACTTAACTTGTTAAAAGGTGAATATTTTTAGGTCTCTTGCATAGAACTTTGTCTAAAGTATGATACCAAATGTTAAGTTTATAATTTTAATAATTTTCAATAATCTAAAGAAGCCTTGACTAATGACATCTCATTGTGTGCAAATTCAAAGAGCAATGGCATTGATGAAAGGAAAGAAGATCATATGGGAAATCAAAGGAACTCAACGACTATATATTTTGAACTTTGCATCAAATGGAAAGAGAATGAATAAATCAAAGAATAAAGAAGGAAAGTCAATCAATTAGACTTGCTAAAGATCCTAAAGCACGCAAGAAAAGAAAGAGAGCTAATCACGGCTAGAGAACAAATCAAGAACAATCTGCGGAAGCTCTAATCAAGGATAAATGGAGGAACCAATTCGTCAAGATTAGAGATGAATCTAGTTACCCTTTCAAGTTAGATTCATGAGGCTATCCTTGGGTCTCACTCTTAGATGTATATGTCTTACAAGGAAAGGCCTCCAATAATTGATGTCATGTGATCCCAGAAAACAAGGAATCAGAAGACTCATCAAGCTATAAAGGAAGAAGTAGAAGGGCATCGAAGCATACGCAATACACATCTCTTTCTACACCTTTCTAGTTCTTAGTACAAACATTATATTCTTGAATCTACAAGTGTCGCAAAAGATAGGAAGAGTTAGAAAGCAAAATAAGAGTTGCGTCAATATTAGAAAGAAATATTATTGTTTTATATCGTTGGTGGTGAACGTACTAAAACCATCACTGTTATAAACGCTTACTGAAGATCTAAAAGAATTCTTGTGACCCAAAGGAACTGGACATAGGTACCACACCGGTACTGAACTAGTATAAAAACTGTTACGCCTCCTTTACTTTTCTGTTTGCTCAGCTTATTTCTGCTACAATTTATTTCTGTGTAAAGTCTAGTCGACTAATTTCCTACATAGTCAACTAAGTTTTACAAATCGACTACAATTCACCCCCTCCCCTTGTAATTTTAATTGGTATCAGAGCGGGACTCATGAACTTTGCTTAACAGCAAGTGAGAAAATGATCATGGCATCAAAACAGTCGTTGGAGCACTATTTCAAGAAGGAACTTCTCAGGTACGACCTCCTTACCTCAATGGCCAGCACTTTTCTTATTGGAAAGTGCGCATGGAGACCTATACTATGTCATATGACATTAAGGTTTGGCATGTGATCAAAAAGGAAAATCTTCCAATTCCACCAAAGAAGGAAAAAGATGATGAAATCATAGTATCATCTGATCCTTTTGATTTAGATTATTACACTGAAGAACAAGCAGTTGTTATCCAAGTGAATGCCAAGACAAAAAATCTGTTGTACAATGCTATAAACGGAGAAGAATATGAAAAGATATCTAGCTGTGAAACTACAAAGGAAATATGGGATAAGTTAGAAGTCATATATGAAGGAACTAACAAAGTGAAAGAGACAAGGATCAATCTCCTGGTTTGAGATTATGAATTGTTTCAAATAAAGGATGGAGAATCAGTGGAGGAAATGTTCTCTTGATTCAGCAAAATCCTTGGAGACTTGAAATCTTTTGGTACACCAATCATAAGTGAAGAACAAGTTAGAATAATTCTGAGAAGTCACCCAACAATAGGGCAACCCAAAGTTATTGCTTTGGAATGTAAGGATCTTGAAAAACTGTCCTATGATGAACTGAGAGGTGATCTAATTGCGTTTGAGAAAACACATTTAGCAGGCAAGTACAATAAGAAAAAAAGAAGACAGTTGTGTTCAAAGCAACTGTGGTTGAATCAGAAAATGAAGAAGAAGAAGAAGAAGAAGAAGGAGGTGGAGGAGGAGGAGAACAATATGAGAATATAGCTATGCTCTCTAAAGTTGTAACAAGTATGATGAGGAAAAACAAAAATAGTAGAAGAGGTAAATCAAATTTCAGAAAAGGGAAGATGAATAATGAAAATGACAAAAATGACGGAAGATGCTACGAATATGGAAAACATGGACACATTCAAGCCGAATGCCCTGAACTAAAAAAGAAACTAAACAGGAATTTCCAAAAGAAGAAATCCTTTGGAGCTTGGAGTGATGAAGAAGAATCTAACAATGAGGAAATTGCCAACATATATTTCATGTCCATCAAGAAGATAGCGATGAAGACTCGGGTGAGCTTGGTCTCATGGCAGACGAAGGAACAAGTGAGGTACGTCTTCCTACATGTCCTAACTATCATGAAGTCCAAGTATTTATTGATATTGCTCTTGTAGATATTGAGAAAGTTCTGAATGAACTTCGAAAAATCCAAAGAGAAAAGAAAGAATGGGCTCTGAAATTAGAAGTTTGTGAAATTGAGAGAGATATGCTTCAAGATGAAGTTAATGAACTTCAACTAAATGGATTGCAAAAATCTACCAGTCATAGCTCAGTCCGATCAAATCAGTTTGCTCCTCATAATTTACTAAAGGTTGATAACTGAGTGACGTCGAGGGCTTAATTGTGAGGATATTTATGGGATCGGGTTGCATGTCGCAATATGTTTCATGACTTGATCTTATTCAAAGAAAATGATACCCTACGAACCAGAGTTGGAGAAACACCTGCGACAACTGAGAAAAGAAAGAGAATTAATAGAGAATTTCTTGGGTCATACTTCGACTCAAAATAACATGGCAAACAAAGAGAACGATGGAGTAGACTTAGCTACAATAGAGGTAGCACAACAAGAAGCTGCACGGTTAGCAGCTGAAGCAACTCGGAGAATTGCTGATGAGACCGTCGACAATGATGGGGGTCGAAGATTCAATACTTGGTTGAAGACCAGTTTGAGAATGCAACATCCAAGCTTGGAAGATCATTCGGTGACTATGCCAGACCAGTCTACAATCAAGAACTATCAAGTATCATACCTCCACCCATAACAGTAAACAACTTCGAATTGAAGAAAGGCTTGCTTCAAACCATCCAAACAACTGTATTTTCAGAGGGAATGTTAATGAAGATCATAACACTCACTTGTTGGACTTTGAAGAAATCATGAACACCTTATAATACAATGGAGTATCAAAAGATGCGGTCTACTTGAGGGCATTCCCCTTTTTATTGAAGGATGATGCGAAGAACTGGCTTCGTAGCTTACCCACAGGGTTGATCGGGACATGGGAAGAGATGACCAAAATGTTTCTTGACAAGTACTTCTCAGCTGCAAGAACGGTGAAATTCATAAGGGAAATCCATAATTTCTTCCAAAAGGAGACAGAAACGATTTTCGAAGCTTGGGAGATTCAAAGAGATAGTTAGTAAGTGTCAGCACAATGGAATTGATTTGTGGATGCAACTCCATGAATTCTGGGATGGACTGACACCTTCCTCGCGACGAACTCTAAATACTGCATGTGGAGGTCTACTAATGAAGAAAACTTCGCAGGAGGTCATCTTAATCCTTGATGAATTATCTAAGGATGCTAATCAGTGGCCGACTGAGAGCAATAACAGAAGAAAATCAGTTGGGGTTCACCAGATGGGCTCTAACACATCCATGCAAGCCCAGATAGACACCATGGCCAAGGAGATAAGAAAGTTGACATTAACTAAGGTACAGAGTGAGCCACAAGCAACATGTGACTTTTGTGGAATGGGACACCCTACACATGAGTGTTAAGCACCAGCTGAGGAAGTCAATCCTATGGGGAACTTTAATAGAGGAAACTGCCAAGATGGGAACAACTATAATGCTATGGGTAAAAGACATCCATGTTTTTCATGGAGTTCACCTGGTGGGAGCTTGAACTCATAGCATCAAAGTAATCTCAGACCCTAAGGTCAAGGACCACGAGGGTTTTAGAACCAGCAGAGGCAGCAATACCAGCCACAATAGTCAAATCAATCTAGTATGGAAGATCTCATGAAGGCATTCATCAACAAATCAGATAAAGAATTTGAGAATCAGGGCACAGCCATACAAGAGCAGGGTGCAGCCATCCAGAATTTAGAAAGACAATTGGGACAAAATTGCAAATTTGTTATCTAAGAGGGTTCTAGGACTTTACCCTTTGACACTGAAAAGAGACCAAAGGAAATAATCAAAGTTGTATCTTTGAGAAGTGGCAAAACATTGGCTGACCTAGTGGTGAAATAAAGACCAGAGGTGGTGAACAAGCAGACCGAGACACTGGAAGAGAAATAGAGTGAAGAACAGAAAAGCCAGAGTAGTGGGATACAAAAGGAGATTGAAGAAAGTAGACATGTGCCACCTCTACCATTCCCTCAAAAGATAAAGCGGGAAAAACTTGAGAAATATTTTGGGCGATTCTTGGAGGTTCTCAAGTAACTTTATGTGAACATTTTCTTCACAGAGGTACTCACTCATATGCCTGCTTATACAAAGTTCTTGAAGGAAATCTTGTCCAACAAGAGAAAATTAGAGGCAACAACAGTGGTCAGGCTTAATTCCCACTATAGTGCCATATTGCAAAACAAAATTCCCCAAAAGTGTGGGGACCGAGGAAGCTTCACCATACCATGCTCATTGGGGGGGTGATAAATTCGACAAAGCCATCTGCAATTATGGTGCATCTATAAATCTAATGCCTCTGTATATATTCAGGAAACTGGAAGGTAAGCTTCGAGTGATCAAATCAATACCAGTGTCCCTACAACAGGCTGACCAGACCACTATTTTACCTGAGGAAATCATTGAGGATATTCTAGTGCGGGTTGACAAATTTGTGTTCCCCGTAGACTTTATTGTGGTGGATATGGAGGTGAACAAGGAGGTGCCTCTAATTCTAGGGAGGCCATTTTTATGTACAGGTAGAGCTATCCTTGATATCTATGAGGGGCAACTTATGCTGAGAGTAGGCAATAAGAAAGTGGTGTTCCAGATGAAGAGGATGATGAATTACTCGTGCTGAGGCGTCTGCCTACTCGTGCTTCAAGCCAGATGTTGTTGGGGGAATTGGGTGAAAAATACAAGTTTGACAAGATTGTGAGGGATACTCTAGAGAGGTGTATTTCTCAGTCTAGAACAGAGGAGGATGAAGATCCTGAAATAAAGAAAGAGGTTGAAGCTCTTGAAGCTGAGGATCAAGTGGTTAATGCGGAGGAACTAAGAATGGAGGCTTCTAAGCCTAATGTGGAATTGAAAGTCCTTCCCACTCACTTGAAATATGGTTTTCTTGAAACTAACAATTTTTCTGTGATTATTTATGCTGACTTGACAGGTACATAGGAGCAAAAGCTGGTGGATCTGCTGTAAAAGCACAAGAAGACTATTGGCTGGAGTATAACTAATATTCAAGGAATCAGTCCAACCATTTGCATGCACAAAATTCTGTTGGAAGAAAATAGCAAGCCAATGGTGCAGCCCCAATGCAAGTTGAACAAAAATTTGGAGGAGGTAGTGCACAAGGAGATCATCAAATTAGTCCGGTGCAAGTTGTACCTAAGAAGGGAGGCATGACAGTGGTGAAAAATAAAGACAATGAATTGATCCCCACAAGAACAGTCACTGGGTGGAGAATGTGCATTGATTATAGAAGGCTGAATGATGCAACAAAGAAAGACCACTTGCAACTCCCCTTTATTGACCAAATGCTCAAGAAAGTGGTTGTACATGGATGCTACTGCTTCATGGATAGGTAGTCAGGCTATAATCAGATACCCATTGCCCTAGAAGATGTTGAGAAGACCATATTCACTTGCCCGTCAGGTACTTTTGCTTATAGAAGGATGTCGTTTGGGTTATGTAATGCATCTGCCACTTTTCAGAGGTGTTGATATCTATATTCTCTGATTTAAATGGGAAGTGTCTAGAAGTATTCATGGATGATTTCACCCTCTTTGGTGATGACTTTGAGGATTGCTTGAAGAATTTGGAGCTCGTGCTTGAACGTTGTGAAGCCACTCGCTTAGTTCTTAACTAGGAGAAGTGCCACTTCATGATGAAAGAGGGAATTATCCTGGGCCACAAAGTAACTGCACATGGAATTGAAGTTGATAGAGCTAAGGTTGATGTAATTTCTAGGCTCCATCCACTGACTTCTATGAAAACCATAAGGAGTTTCTTGGGACATGTTGGGTTCTATAGAAGGTTCATAAAAACCTTTTCTAGCATTACCAAGCCGTTGACTGCATTGCTAACTAAAGATGTCAAGTTTGTTTTTAATGTGGAGTGCTTAAGAGCATTCGAATTGATAAAGGAAAAGCTTATGAGTGCTCATATTATGGCGACACCTGATTGGAGCCTGCCATTTGAGATAATGTGTGATGCTAGTGATGTAGTTGTGGGAGCAGTTCTGGGGCAAAGAAAAGATAAGATGTATAGGCCCATTTACTATTCAAGCAGGACGTTGAATGATGCTCAAGTCAAATATGCCACTACTGAGAATGAGTTCTTTGTTGTGGTCTTCGCTTTTGACAAGTTTAGATCATTCCTGGTGGGGAGTAAAGTGATTGTACACACTGATCACTCAGCCTTGAAATACCTTTTGAGTAAGAAGGAGTCCAAGCCGCGTCTGATGCGGTGGGTGTTATTTCTCCAAGACTTTGACTTGGAGATCAAAGATAGGAAGCGCACAGAAAATCAAGTCGTAGATCATCTATCTCGACTTGAGAGACCTCTGGTTGAAATAATTAAAGTAAGGGAAGAGTTCCCTGATAAGTAGATTTGCTCCATTGTTGCGGTCTCTGAAAGGCCTCCTTGGTATGCTGATGTAGCCAACTTTTTGGATAGTGGATGGTTGCCTCGTGACCTCTCTCGTGATCAAAGAAAGAAGTTTCAAGATGAGGTAAAAAGCTATTTTTGGAATGACCCTTTCTTGTTTAAACTATGTGCAGATTGTGTGATTCGAAGGTGTGTGCCTGAAGGAGAGATGGCAAGCATTCTTTATCATTGCCATGATGGAGCAGTTGGAGGACACTATGGTGGAAATCGCACTGCAGCAAAGGTCATGGAAGTCGGTTTCTATTGGCCTACTTTGTACAAAGATGCAAGGGGGTATATAGCTGCATGTGACAAGTGTCAAAGGGAAAGTAACATTATCAAGAGGGATGAGATGCCACTAAACTTCATTCTGGTATGTGAAGTTTTTGACGTTTGGGGCATTGACTGCATGGGCCCGTTCCCATCGTCTCATTCATATGAGTAAATCCTAGTAGCCGTTGACTACGTCTCTAAATGGGTCAATGCAATCCCTACTAGGACCAATGATGCTCGGGTGGTGTGTGATTTCTTACAGAAGAACATCTTTACCTGCTTTAGGACACCTCGAGTGATTATCAATGACAATGGATCGCACTTTGTGAACAAGCAGTTCGCTGCATTGTTGTCTAAGTATGGGGTCACACATAAAACATAAACCCCATACCATGCCCAAAATAGTGGGCAAGTTAAAGTGACTAACCGTGAACTTAAACGAATTCTTGAAAAGATGGTTAGTGCTTCTCGTAAGGATTGGTCTGTAAAGTTGGATGAAACTCTATGGGTGTACAAAACTGCGTTCAAAACAACCATAGAGACTTCACCATTTAAACAAGTGTATGGAAAATCGTGACACCTACCTGTTGAGATAGAACATAAAGCTTATTGGGCAATTAAGATGCTTAGTCTTGATCTTAGTCTTGCAGGTGAACACAGGTTGATGCAGATGAACGAATTGGAGGAATTTAGACTGGACGCGTATGAAAATATGCAAATTTTTAAAGAGAAGACAAAGAGGTGGCATGATCATCTTATTAAACCAAAGTAGTTTCATAAAGGGGACAATGTCTTACTATACAATAGTAGACTTAGGTTGTTCCCTGAAAAATTCAAGTCAAGATGGACAGGTTCGTATGTGGTGAAACACGTCGCACCGTATGGCACCATTGAAATACAGGATGAAGAAAGGAATGAAAGCTTTAAGGTGAATGGGAACAGGTTGAAACAGTACCTTGTTGGAGGATTTGACAAGCAATCCTCTAGTATCGTGATCAAATGAGCCTAAGTGACGGAGTCAAGCTGACGACTATAACTCAGAACTACTTCTAACCCCTTTTCTTGATTTTGTAGAATAGTTGGATAATTGTAGTATAGGATTATTAGAGTTTAGGAGTTTTGATGGTTGTTTGAACATGTATGAGCATGAATTGGACACAAAATATGTAAATAATAGAGTTGGGGTGTGACCCGCATGCTAAAAAGTGGAAAATATCATAACTCAGAGAAAAGCGGCCTAGTGCATCGCGTGGGGCACCGCATCGGGCGCCACGCTAGGCCAAACAAGCAATTCTATCAGAAACCCGCTCTCTGAATATCTCCACTACCGCGCCGCATGGGGAACCGCGCCTAGCGACGCGACAATGTAAAATTTTGGCAGTTGATTTTTTTAAAAATAAATTGTAAAAACTGGAACAGAAAACTAACTGACCTCTTTTAATATATATCCCCCACCCTTTTTTCCCCTTCTCTCTTACCTCTCATTTTTTCTCTCAAATATTTCCTCTCTAAATCAACCCAAAATCCTCCATTCTTCTTCTTCTTCAAAGTTCTTCCCCTCCAATTTCAAGGTAAGTTCTTCCTCTCATCTCTTCTTTTTTCTTTTAGTATTTAATTGTAGTGTTTAAGTAGTTTTAGTTTAGTTCAACCAAATCCTAGGTAGTTGTGGTTGTGATTTGTTTCTCCAGTTTCCTTGCTTATTATGGCAGAAAATTGTGCTTCAAATGTGGAATTTTTATTGTTCATATGATTTTGGGTGATTATTGGTATGTTTTTATGGTGTTGGGATTAATTTGTGTTGAAGCTTGGTGGGGGTGCCCATGTGGCCGAAAATTGGTGAAAATTTGTATAGAATTTGTGCATTTTGTGCTATTGTGAAGATGTGGTGATGCTGTGGTTGTGGTGAGTGGTGTATTTGATGTGGTTGTATGGTGATTCTAACCCACTTTGACTTGAAATAAGATGGTGTAAGATATTCCCACAATGTGTTTATTGAAATGCCTTAGTGACATAAGATTGTGTAGTGTCGCTAATTTAAAAGGGAAGTGCTTTGGGAATGTGCTGCTTGATGATAAGTGTGGGGTGGGAGGTCATGTTCTTATGTTGTGAAACTTTAACGTATTAGACCCGAGTGATAATCGATTGACCGTCCCATGCTAATGTTTTGCTAGGTGCTAATTGGGGTATCCGATTCATGCTAAGTACATGTGTAATGTTGTATTATAACTTCTTTATTTTGTTAGTGGTAAATTAGACTAACTTCTTATTCTTCTTTTCCTAGTGACTAGTTTAGTTTCTTAATTTTGTGTTTAACACTAGCGCAATCCATGTTATGTTGTTGTAATATTATGTTGGTGGTTGGGTGGGTTGTTGATTATTTGTGGCGTGCTTCTAATGGGCTAGTCTGAGTCCCTGATATACATTGTACTTGTAAACAAGCCAATAACATAAGTTTGGGTGGTTACCCCGTTTTGTCTTGTTTTTGTTTCATGTGGTGTGGCTAATATTGTTTGTCTTATGCAGGTACAATGTCTTGCCGCCCTAGCAAATGCTCTAACACAAGTTCTTCCTAGGTTGCCTCCAGTAGCAATCGAGGAGGTAGGCGGGCACTTCCCCCCACCCCAGTGGAGGAAGAAGAGGAGCGTATTGATCCAGATGCGGATGTGGTACTAGGCTGCAAGTATGGCATACGGACTGTGCCGGCTCATGCTAGGATGTGGTAACGGACCTTTGTTTCGACAGTGAGTCCCGGCCCGGAAGACAGTATTGATGATGGTAAGCTAGCCAGGAAGTACTCGGGGATTTACAACAACATCAGATACATGGGTTTTGAAAGCTTGTTCGGTCCCGGTGAGTCGGTGAATACGAACATGGTCAAGGAATTCTATGCTAACTGGCAACTTGAGGCCAATTTAGATGCAGTGTATGAAGTTGAGGTGCGAGGCAAAATGATTCCATTTTCTTCCCGGGTAATAAATCAAATCATGGGATTCACGAAATATTCACATAAGTTGTTCTTGAGGTTGATGTATCAACCCCCTATCCTAATATTAGACGCCAGCTGTGTGGCGCGGGTCTCTTGCCAAATGGATGCGAGATGCTAATGAGTTCCATAAACACATGAAGAAGTGCCCTTTCCAGCGTCCTGCCAGAGTCATTCTCCGGTTGATTAATGCAAATATCATGCCTACCCAGAACGACACTGACATCTCCCGGTTGAAGGTGTGTCTCATTTATGCTATCTTGACTCGGATGAAGTTTGATCTGGGTAAGATTATGCTTGAGCACAAGTCTCGAGTATGACCACTTGGGGGCCGCCGTATGTATTTCCTTAGTATGATCACACGGCTTTCGAGGACACGCCATGTGGAGGAGGAGTACCATTATGACATGACGATTCTGGTTCTGCGGCCTCTTAAGCCTTTTGATGTCACAGCTATGATGCCCCCCCCCCCCCAGACTGTTGTTGTTCCTGTAGATCAGAGATTTATTTGTGTTGAGGAGACACTGCAACTGTTTTTTGGTGATATGCGCCTTCGCGCTGCTCTTGGGAGGTTGACTTGGCAGAGCAGCAGGAGGACCATCCCCTCTCCACGGTCACTCAACAGTGGTTGGGGTTGGCTGATTGAGCACAAATGCCACCAGATGAGGACACAAACTCTGCTATCTCTGATGATGAAGAGTACATGCGCACCTTTGAGGGTGTTGATAAGGAGTAGACCACCGGACTCAGGGAGTTACCTTTTCACTCTTGTTTTACTATTTTGCATTGGGGACAACGCAATTTCTTAAGTGTGAGGTGGGGTGCTCCTATTTTATTGTATTTGTACTTGTTTTCTATTTGCCAGTTGGTGTTGTTTGATTTGTTTCTTATTTTTTAGACAATATGGTCTATTATCATAACTCTAAATTCTATCAGCCTGTAATAGTTAGTAATTAATTATTTAGTTTCGACCCTTCCCGATGAAGGATTCCAACGAGAGATTTGAAGTCGAATGAGAAAAATAAAAAACATTAAAAAAAATTGTTTAGTTATTAATTATTTTGTTTCGACTCTTCCAGATTATGGATTTCGTCGACTGGCTTCTTGAGGGATTTGAAGTCGAACGAGAAAAATACAAAACAAATTTAAAAAAATTGAAAATCCAAAAATATATCTTTATTTTATTTTATTTTTACTTTCTTAGGTAGTGTAGTAATTCCCCTTTGGGTTTTCTTTGTGCTGCGATTGTTTTCCAAGGGTTTTACTTGAATCGGGTGTAGTTAGTTTTTTGTTTTATAGGAATAAAGAATCTTGAGTCATAGTGCTAATTTGAAGCAATTTTCCTTGACTATATATGCCTTGAGAGTGGTGAGTGCCTTAGTTGTGACACCTAGGCTCAGTTCTTAACATTTATATAAGTGCCTTAAATTGGTTGATCGTAACTTTGCTTAACTGCTTTGACTAGAGCGTCGGTAAAGAACCGATCCTATGTGCCTTATGTGCCAAAGTGTGAGTGAGGTTTTTGTTGATATTCTGTGCATTTCAGTGATGTCTAGAACTTGCCCCGTGTGTTTACAAAACTAAATAGTAGTCTTGTTCAGTCTAGGAAGTGATATAGGCATTTCTTTGTTGAGCCAATTATATGTCTGTGACCCGCCTAATTGTTGTGCATCCTAGTTAGCCCTTTTGAGCCTGTAATCTTATTTTTTTTGGCAACCACACTACAAGCCTGGCTCATTTGTTTGAATTGACTATCTGTTTGAACTGTTTACCTCTCTTGAGCACTTGATATTGTAACACCCCAAAGTTTTACAAATATTTGCATTCTCGATTGAGCATCTTTATAATGAGGAGATATTTAACTTTGCACTACCTAAACGTAAAATTGACAATATATAAAAATTCCTTACTTTAGGTTGTGTTAATAATGACAAAGAAGTTCTATGGTGTTGCTATGTGTAACACTTAATATTATTTTGATGAATTGTTATTAAATACATTATATAATTAAGATTTTGGGCTACCACCCTTTTTTTTTATTTATCTAAAGATATTTAGTAGGTTGGGCAGCCACATTTTTCATATTTATCCAAAGTTTAGATATTACTTTGGTTGACTTGCTTTTCCATAAACTCCTCTCATATTTAATTCTTTCAAGACAAAGAAAATCCCTACCCTCTCTCCTTCTTATCACCTGAAAAACATCATGAAAACCATCATACATATCCACTAAACCAACTAGCAAAACTCGTTCTTGGTGAAGCTCAAGTTGCTCCTCTCTTTTGTGGTAAGTTAGTAAACTTGTTTTTACACTATACAACTATTAGTATTTTCTTCATATCCTTTTGTATAGAGATCTGTTTTAAGTTAGATCTGTTTTAAGTTATCCAAGACTTTCTAGAAAGCTATTTCATAGATCTATAACTCTTATTCAGGAAACAAATTCTATTTCAAAGAAAAACCTTTCTCTCTCATGCTCTCAGCGCACATTAGATAAATGTACGCCGGTGTGGCCGCCATGGGGAAAGGGAGAGGTCGTGGGCGAGGAACACCAAAACGAACACCTGTTATAGCTTTTGGAAGTACAGTAAGCACTAAGACACAAGCGAGAAAGATGAATTCAACACAAGAACATGCAATGAAGACACCAGAGATGCAATCGATAGCAAGGGAAATTGGTTCATCTTCGAGAGATACTGGGGTAAGTAAGAAGCTCAATCTCAGTGGTTCACCTTCAAATTATCAATTGGCTCAAATAAGTAAAGGACAATCTAAGGGGAAAAGCACTGGAACAGTACCCATTGACAACCCTAATGGGGAAAGCAATGGACCAGTACCCATTGACAACCCTAATTTAGAGAGGAGGAACAATGAGGACCCAACTCGAGAAAGCACTCCTGAGGAGGACAATTTGAACAAAATTGAAAAGTTGAATACCAATTTAGGATCGAGTCGTAGTGAGAACCCCTAGGTGAAGGCTAATGAAACAGAACAACCTACTATTGTTGCGGAACCCAAACCATGGGTAAGTCTTTTTCAACAGAATATGGTCGCAACTCGTGGAATAGCATTGAGATAAATTCCCTCTCAAATTATTGATGGGCAGACAGTTGTTCAATTGGAATTGCAAGATGTGGAAAAAGAAGAGAAAAAATGGAGTTGTGATTTGATTGCCTACATCATTGGAAGTAATCCAGGATACAATGCAATGAAGAGATGCATTGATCAACATTGGTTGGATGTTGCAGAAATGGAGTTATTTTTACATGATGAGGGGTATTATGTCATCAAGTTTCAGTCAATAGAGGATATGCACAGAATCTTCTATGTTTGACCTCACACTATTAGTAATAGACCAATCATCTTGAAGCCTTGGACGACTTATTTTGATCTGAGTAAAGGGTTTCTCACATAAATTCCTTTATGGGTAGTCTTACCTAAGTTGCCAATGAGCTGCTGGGGAAGTGAGTCGTTAAGCAAAATAGCTAGTGCAATTGGGAAGGCACTGTTTGCAGATGAGTTCACTACAAAGCAAATAAGAATATCATATGCAAAAATATTGATAGAGGCTAATGTGACTAAAACTCTACCAACAAAAGTCACCATCATGGATCCAAAAGGCAAGAAATTTCAACAGCAGTTGGTGTATGAATGGAAACTAGTGTACTGTGATAAGTGTCAATCTATCAGACACACATGTGCTAACCAACAAGTCCCCAAGCCACAACATGTAGAGCAACCTAGAATAAGAAGAGAGGCCAGAAAAGTTACCTATGAATGGAGAACCAAGGGCCATGTGGTGAATGCAGAGGCTACTAAGGAAGAACAGCCTCATGCACCTAATATGCAACATCATAGTCAAAGAAGTGACCAAAGGATAGCCCAAAAGAATTGTCCATTCCCATAAGCAAATACAACAGTGAGGCAAGAGTCAGTGCAAAAAGGTAAAGACAAGGAAGTGGCCAGCCCAGAAATAAACTTGACAAATTTTGCTATGCTACCAACTTCCACAAGCAGAACTGAGATTTTGGTGACTAAAAGGGGTCATAGTGCAAGACTTTCCCTGCCTCATGATCGAGGAGGGATTAAACAATCCAATTAATGAATTGGCTTTTCTGGAATATCAGGGGTGTGAACAAGTGGTATAAGCAGAAAGAATTGAAGAACTACCTGAAAATTAATAATGTTAGATTAGCAGGTATAGTAGAAATAAGGGTGAAAGAACATAATGCAAGAAAGGTATGTTGCCATATTACCCCTGGCTGGGAAACTATTTATAATTATAATTATGCGGTTAATGGAAGAATATGGTTACTATGGGATTCGAGTTATTATACAATTACCATACTGAGAGCAGAAGCATAACCAATTCACTGCTCAGTTAAAGGGATTGCTAATGATATTGATTGCTTAGTTACAGTTATGTATGGATACAATATTGTAGAAAAGAGGAAATATTTGTGGGAAAAAATGGAGGAGATTGCACATGGGATTGCCAAACCATGGCTTATTGGAGGAGATTTCAATTCAGTTTTATACTCACAGGATAGAATTTATGGAAATCCAGTTACTGCAGCAGAGACTAGAGACTATGCAAATTGTGTACAAACACTAGGTCTCAATGAATTGACTTGGGAAGGAGAATATTATACATGGTCTAATAATCAATCGAGAACTGACAGGATATGGAGTAGAATTGATAGAATGTTTGGGAACTATGATTGGATGATGAAATTGGGACACATTTGTACTGAGTATGGACTGCCTTATATCTCATATCACTCCCCTATATGCCTGAAATTAACAATCAAACAGTGGACTGGGAAAGTACCTTTTAAGTTCTTCAATGTATGGGCAGATCATGAAGATTTCTTATCCATTGTAAAAAAAAGGGATGGGGGCAGAGACTCAACAACAGAAAAATGCAATATATCTTGTTGAAATTGATGGCACTCAGACTTGTGCTAAGGAAGCTGAATAATGAGGAATTCAAATTCATTAAATAGAAGATAGAAAGAGTACGAGCAGAGCTTACTATCATACAGGGCCTAATCTCTACACAATGTACAGATGAGCTATTAGTGGAAGAGAGACAATTAATACAAAACCTAAAGAAATGGGATTTGATGGAGGAAGGTGCCTTGAAACAAAAACCTAGAGCAAAGTGGATCAAGCTAGGAGACTCAAATTCAAAATATTTTGCAGCAGTTATAAAGGAAAGGCAGCAGAGGAAATAATTAATTGAGCTTACTTCTCTTACTAGAGACAAGTTATCTGAACCTGAAGATATCACTAATGAAATAGTGAGCTTTTATAAATCATTGATGGGATCTACAACGCACAGCCTACCAGTAATAGAAAAGGACATAATGCAGAAAGGACCAATACTGTCACAGCAACAGAGGATTATACTATTTTAAGATGTCACTGAACAAGAAGTTTATAATGGACTAATGTCAATTGGTGATGACAAAGCCCCTGGTGTTGATGGATTCAATGCATATGTTTTCAAGAAGTCATGGAAGGTCATCCACCATGAAGTTACAACAGCTGTTATGGATTTCTTTGCCACTGGAAAGCTATACAGAGCAATTAATTATACAGCTATCACCTTAGTTCCTAAGACTGGAAAACCTAAAACAGTTAAAGAATTTAGGCCAATTGCATGTTGCACGGTTCTTTATAAACTTATTTCCAAAATCCTGGCTGCTAGAATTCAAGTTGTTATCTCTACTGTAATTAGCGAAGCACATGCTGGCTTTATACCTGGTAGGAGGATATCTGATAATGTCATTTTAGCACATGAATTGGTCAAAGCCTATTCTAGGAAACACACCTCCCCCAGATGAATTGGTCAAAGCCTATTCTAGGAAAGCCTATGATTCTGTGGAGTAGCCCTACTTGAAGCAGGTTATAGAAGAGCTAGGACTTCCTAAATTGTTCATATCATGGGTTATGGAATGCATACATATTGTCAACTATTCTGTCATAGTTAATGGAGAATATTCAGTTCCATTCAATGCTGCCAAAGGCATCAGACAAGGAGATCCAATGCCACCTTTCCTTTTTGCAATTGTTATGGAGTATTTTAGTCGAAGCTTACATGATCTTAAGACAAACAAAGATTACAGCTATCATCCTAGGTGTTCAAGGCTCAAGATTACTCATTTATGTTTTGTTGATGACCTCTTGCTATTTGCTAGAGGGGATGTGAAGTCAGTTGCTGCAATAGCTCATAAATTCCTACAGTTTACAAAAGTATATGGGCTACAGGCAAACCAAAGTAAGAGTGTAGTATATTTTGGAGGAGTATTAACAACAGTGCAATAACAGATCTTACAGCACTTGGGTTTCACCACAGGAGACCTACCTTTCAAGTATCTGGGAGTTCCTCTATCTACCAAGAAATTGAGTATCATGCAATGGAAACCTTTGATAGATAAGATGACATCAAAACTAACCTCTTGGAATACAAGGAAGCTCTCATATGCTGGAAAAGTTCAGCTAGTCCAAATTGTTTTGTTTGGAATACAAACTTTCTGGGCTCAATTTTTTATTATTCCTTCCAAGGTTATCAAGGTCATTGAAGGTATATGCAGATCGTATATGTGATCAGGTACTAATGTGATCACAAAGAAAGCTTTGCTAGCCTGGAATAAGGTGTGTCTACCCAAAGAAGGAGGTGGGCTAAACCTTATAAATCTACAAATCTGGAACAAAGCTGTTATAGCTAAAGTATGCTGAGATTTGGCTCACAAGGAAGATAAGATATGGAATCAAGTGGATCCATACCTACTACATCAAAAATCAGCAATTCAACATTACCCCGACCCCTCAACGTGCTTGCTGGATGGTCAGGAAGATATATGAAGCTAGAGGTTCTCTAGAGACTATTATAATTGCACAAACGACTAAGAAGAGCATAATCGGGCACATATACTTTCATCTATTGGGGGACTATGCCAGGGTTGAATGGAAAAGCATCATGTTCAACAATGTTGCACGACCAAAAGCAAAATTCACACTATGGCTATTGTTGCATGGAAGACTATTGACAATTGATAGGTTAAGAAAATGGGGTGTACATGTGAATACACAGTGTGCCTTATGTCAAGAGGAGGAAGAAACAAAAGAGCACTTGTTTGTACACTGCAGATATGCAAAAGATATATGGACAAAATTATGGCATTGGATATAGTTACACGAGCCTACCACAAGAGATTGGAGCGATTACCGTCAATGGGTCATCAAGTGTTCAAAAGGGAAATTCCAACAAGCACTAATTTTCAAACTTGTCTATGCAGAGGCTATTCACCACATTTGGATTGAGAGGAACTTACGAATATTTGAGCAAAGGAGTAGGCAACATGGAAACATTGCAAAGGAGATAGCTTACATTTGTTGTGTTCGGGCAACCCCTAGGATCAAAGCTCAATTACAGTCTTATGTCTTCTAATACACCATGTACTACTGTTAGTAATTTTAGTATAACATTTTGTAAAATATATGTATTATGGATAGCATAACTGAGGTCCCCAGCAGAGTCGCCAGAGTTGTCACACCTCTTTTTGCCCCAAAAGATATGTATTATGGATTATTATGGGTTAAAGAATTTTTCCAATTAAAGTGACAAATTTGAGTAGGGGTTATTGTATTTACAGAGTCGCCACTTAGAATTGATTTTTTGGGTGTTCCAAGTCACCTTTTATTTGAATCCCTAGTCAAAGGAAGGTTTGACTCTATTATTATTGGTCTACGAAAATAAAGTCCAGGTAAGGAATTCTGTTGACCGGGGAGAAGGTGTAAGGCATTCCCCGAGTCCCGTGGTTCTAGCACAATCTCTTTATTGACTATATTTGGCTTATATTATTGTCATGACCCAAACTAACCTCTGTCGTGATGGCGCCTATCGTGGAACTAGGCAAGCCGACTCATTTTCAAAACAAACCAATATTTTCATTTCAAAGATAATTTCAAGGTTATTTAACATAAAACCTCCATATAAAGAGTTCAAATCAAAGAAAAACAGAAGTGTGGAAAAGAAAAGTCTGACATTAGGGTGTCATTAGTCATGAGCATCTACTATAATCTGTCTAGCAATATCAAGGCTAACTCAGCCTGAAAAATAGCTAAATACAACTAGAGGAAGATAAGAGGGAGAAGAGCAGGGGTTGTGACCACCAAACAGCTACCTTGCTATCTCCAAGAAAAATATCTGCAACCAGAACACTCAATAACCGCTACTGTGTCCAGCTACACCTGAATCTGCACACAAGGTGCAGGGAGTAACGTGAGTACGCCAACTCAGTAAGTAACAACAATAAATAAAGACTGAACAGTAGTGACGAGCAATAAAGCATATAACGTTCATATCATGAAACATCAGTAAAGTAAAACATGATTTAAAAATCAATGTTTGAATCAAATCATCTCGTTTAAACCCGGTTCCGGTAAAAAAATCATTTAAAGATATTTTTCTAACAGTTTTTCAAACAAAGGCTCAATGCAAAGGTGAGCAAAAATGATGAAATTATAAACAGCCCCTCGGGCATAACATCACTCATATACAGCCACTCGGGCAAACCTCACAGTCACTCTTGCCACTCGGGCATACCTCACAATCACTCTTGCCACTCGGGCATACCTCACAATCACTCTTGCATCCCAGTCACTCAGCACTCGGCATTCGCACTCAGTAGGTACCTGCGCTCACTGGGGGTGTGTACAGACTCCGGAGGGGCTCCTTCAGCCCAAGCGCTATAATCT
Organism: Nicotiana tabacum; assembly: GCF_000715075.1. Lineage (NCBI taxonomy): Eukaryota > Viridiplantae > Streptophyta > Magnoliopsida > Solanales > Solanaceae > Nicotiana > Nicotiana tabacum. Next base: position 4,263,489 of record NC_134103.1, on the reverse strand, counting down.
GCACGGACAACTCACGTGCCATAATAATAAAGTATACTGCAGGCGGGAAGCCCCAATCCACACTCATCCTCACAAATCAGGACCTCGGCCTCACTCAGTCATAAACCTCTCAAGTCACTCGGGCATTTCAGTAAAACAGGTCATTCGGCCCAAAACATTTATATGCATCAAAATAGAGTCATAAAACTGAGTTATGCGGTAAACAAGTATAAACACGACTGAGTATAGATTTTGAATCGAAAACAATGAGAGGATGGTAAGAAACAACCCGTAAGGGTTCAAACAGCATTGGTGCAAGGCCCAAACATGGCATTAAGCCCAATTTACAGAAATTCTTTCTAAAACATATAAGTATCATATGGTTTCAACAAAGTATGCAACTTTACAGTTGCTACGGGACGGACCAAATCACAAATTCCCAACAATACACGCCCACACGCCCGTCACCTAGCATGGGTGTCACTAAAAATAGTAGAATAATACAAAATCCGGGGTTTCATACCCTCAGGACTAGATTTACAATCGTTATTTACCTCAAACCGGTCAAATCTCTACCCCGCAATACCATCAATATGCGCTAATGGAATGAATTCCACAAGAAAAACCACAAAATTAGACCCAAACCCGAAAATAGCTCAAACCCGGTCCCCGGGCCCACGTCTCAAAATCTGACAAAATTTACAAAAATAGAAAGATCATTCACTCACGAGTCTAACCATACCAAATTCATCAAAATCCGACATCGTTTGGTCCTTCAAATTCTTAAATTACTCTCCAAAAACTCCAAGCCCTAACCCCTCATTTTCACTAATTACAATGATTAAATAATGAAAAATCACCATATATACAAGTATTAGGGCTCAAGTAACTTATCTCAACAAAATCCCCTTTATTCCCTCTTCAAATTTCTCCCAAAAGCTCTAAAAACCAAATAGAAATGGTGGAAATGAACCAAATTCGCGAAGGGTTCTATTTATGGTTTCTGTCCAGGTTTTTCGCACCTGCAGCCATTTTCTCGCACCCGCGCGACCGCACTGTACTCTAATACTCATAATTAATCAATTTATAATAATTTTCAACTTCGCTCAAAAAATCGATAACACAACTCTCGGGCCCACGTGCCCGGATTCCGAAAATTTTCGAAGACAAACACTACCCATAGCACTACGAACTCAAATATATAATTTATTCTCAATTTCATGCCCAAATTCGTGATCAAAATCCAAGAATACCAATTTCTAGGTTCTTCTTCAAAATCCCAAACTTCTACAAATTTCCATAAATGTTCAAGCCTAAATTCGTATATTTAACTCATAAGTGGTAGAAATCACTTACCTCCTTATGGACAGTGAAAATGGTGTTCTAAAATCGTTCCAAGGTCGGCTCCCATGGATGAAAAGAAATGAAATTGAGCCAAATCCTCATTTTAAAGAGAAACACTGCCCAGCCCGACCTTCGCACTTGCGGTCAAATAGCCGCTTCTGCAGCTCTGCACTTGTAGAAATTCCATCGCAGGTGCGGCTTTAACTCGGTCCAACATCCCCGCATCTGCGCCCCATGTAGCGCATCTGTGCTCCATGTAGCGCATCTGCGCGTCCGCTTTTGCGGTCACCAAGCGCTTCTGCGCTCGCACACCTGCGTGTTTATGCCCGCTTCTGCGGCCCACGACTTTTGGCCAACTTCCGCTTCTGCGACCCTCATGGCCGCTTCTGCGGCTCCGCACCTGCGGCCCTAACCTCGCGAGTGCAGTTACACCAGAAGACAGCAGGCTCAGCATTTCCCCCAAACACAACTCGATCTGTTAACCGTCCGGAATCCACTCGAGGTCTCCGGGGCCCCAACCAAATATACCAACAAGTACTAAGACATCATACGAACTTAGTCGAGCCTATAAATGACATCAAACAATCCTTAAAACACGAATCACCCTCCAATTCGAACTTAACGAACTTTGAAACTTCAACTTCTACAATCGATGCTGAAACCTATCAAATCACGTCCGATTGACCTCAAATTTTGCACACAAGCCATGATTGACATTACAGACCTACTCCAACTTCCGGAATCTGAATCCGACCCCGATATCAAAAAGCCCACTCCCAGTCAAACTTCCCAAAAACCTTCAAATTTTTAACTTTCGCCAAATGACCCCGAAATGACCTATGGACCTCCAAATCCACATCCGAACGCGCTCCCAATACCATAATCACCATACGGAGCTATTCCCAAACTCGAATCCCAAACGGACATCAATAACATTGAAATGCACTTCAACCCAAATTTATGAAATTCTTCCAAAACGCCAACCTTCCACAATAGGCACCGAAACGCTCCCGGGTCATCCAAAAACCCGATCCGGACATACGCCCAAGTCCAAAATTATCATACGAACCTGTTGGAACCTTCCAATCCCGATTCCGAGGTCGTTTACTCAAAAATCAAACTTTAGTCAATTCTTCCAACTTAAAGCTTCTAAAATGAGAATTTTCTTTCCAAATCAACTCTGAACTTTCCGAAATTCAATTCCGACCACGCGCACAAGTAATAATACCTAAAGTGAAACTACTCAAGGCCTCAAACCGCCTAACGACCCACTAGAGCTCAAAGCAACTGGTCGGGGTGATGAATTGCTGGATTTTTTAAAATAAAGAGGAATAAAGAATGAAACGAGTAGAAATTCCCTTAGCGCAAAAGAAGAATTTTTTCTTCTCCTTCTCCCCTTTTCTCCTCACATTTTTCTTCAATTTATAGAAAATATTTCAGAATTTTTTCAGATTGTTTTTATTATTTTATTACTTTTTAATTAAACAAATTTCCACTTCCCATTTTTATTCTTTTTTAAATAAAAAAAAATTCCCCACTTCCTTTACTTTTATTTTCTAATTTCCCACTTTTTAAAATTTCTTTTTTTTATTTTCCACTTATTTTAGTTTTCTTTTTTTTATTTCCACTTATTTTACTTTTTTTTTAATTTCCACTTTGTTTTACTTTTCTTTTTTAATTCCAACTTTCTTTTTCTTTTCATTTTTAAAATTTTCACATTCTTTTACTTTTATTTTTTTTTAATTTTCCACTTTCTTTTGCTTTTTTATTAAACAATTTCTACCTACTTTTACTTTTACTTTTTAGTTACATACTTTTAATTTTCCTATTATTTTATTCACATTCAAAATTTAAAAAAAAATTTAATTTTTTTGTTTTTTTTAATTTATTTTATTTTTAAAAAAATAATACTAATAGTAATAATTGACCTTTTAGATTATTTTTAATTTTTACCCTATATAAAAAAAATGTAACAAAGCTAAAAATTATATATTAAATTTTTAAAAATATTTACATAGTAGAAGGTGATAAAAATTCAAATATAGTCAAAAATTAGGTGCTCATAGTTGCCCCTCTTTACTTGGAAATATGAAGAGTTTCAGGCAAAGACTAGGTGAGCCATGTGACTAATTTTTGACCAAACCGTTATTCAAAAGGAAAAGAAATAACAGATAGAGTGCAACTGAGTCCTGGTTTTGGACAGCCTACATATCTCGGGTTATAGGAAAATCAGGTCACGTGTAGTTCAAGGAGAATGGTGGAATGATGAGTTGAGGAGTCGAGTGAGGCTCCGTCGAGGCTCCGGTCCGCGGTCTGCTATTATATCAAAATAAAAAATAAATAAAAAATAAAATAAAAACTAAACAAGCCTATCAGCTATGAGTTACAAGATTCCTATCTTTGAGTCTTTGGAAACTTGATCTTGAGTCTTAACTGGTTCTTCATGCAGACTCTGATCTAAACCTTGATGCTCGCTAGCTGTGGGTGCTAGTTCATTGTTACATAGCTTCTTCTAATCAAAACGGTACACCAATGCTCAGGGATTTAGTCATATATTGAGTATTCCATATTTTTTCAACTATTTTTGCATTTTGGATTCACCTATTTTTTCTTTTCTTTTATTCTGAATTGAGACTTCTTCTTTTGGTCATCTCGAACCCTATTCCTCGAGGTAAAATCTACTCAAACACCAAAATAAACAAACGAACGAAATTTTTCTGCCCCAGTTTGCACTAAGAAAATTTCGTGAGTTATTGTAACAAAATTCTAAACTACTTCTTTATTGAAAGCAATAAAAGGTCGGGAATGGTGTACCCCGAAAAAAATAGAGACTAGGGAATGGAGACCCTATGTCTAAAATAAAAGAAACTAGGGAGTGGAGACCCTATGTTGGAAAAGCGACTAAGGATTGATGTATCCTGATACTGGTAAGGAAATGTAACCAGGGGTTGGTACCCTGTATTACGGAAAAATAATGTAATCAGGGGTTGGTACCATGTATTACTGAAAAGAATATAATCATGGGATGGCATCTTGTATTACTGAAAGGAAATGTAACCAGGGGATGGCACCCTGTATTACGGAAAAGAAATATAACCAGGGGTTGGTGCCCTGTATTACTGAAATGAAAATGAATCCCCTGGGAGAAAAAGTTCTACCTAGGTTAAGCTACGTAAAACATCCTGGGCGAAGAGTACTTCTACCCGGAACTATGAGTTGGATCCCCCTAGGAGAAAAAGTTCTACCTGGGTTAAGCTACAAAAAACAGCCTGGGGGAAGAGTACTTCTACCCGGAAATATCAGTTGGATCCCCCTAGGCGAAAAGGTTCTACCTGGGTTAAGCTACGAAAAACAAGCCTAGGTGAAGAGTACTTCTATCCGGAAATATGAGTTGAATCCCCCTAGGCGAAAAGGTTCTACCTGGGTTAAGCAACGTAAACCATCGTGGGCGAAGAGTACTTCTACCTGGAACTATGAGTTGGATCCCCTAGGCGAAAAGGTTCTACCTGGGTTAAGCTACGTAAAATATCCTGGGCGAAGAGTACTTTTACTCGGAACTATGAGCTGGATACATCAAGCCGAAAAGGTTTTACCTGGGTTAAGCTACGAAAAACAGCTTGGGCGAAGAGTACTTCTACCCAGAACTATAAGCTAGATCCCCTTAGGCGAAAAGATTCTACCTGGGTTAAGCTACGAAAAATAAGCCTGGGCGGAGAGTACTTTTACCCGTAACTATGAGTTGGATCCCCCTAGGCGAAAAGGTTATACTTGGGTTAAGCTACGAAAAATAAGCATGGGCGAAGAGTACTTCTACCCGGAAATATAAGCTGAATCCCCCTAGGCGAAAAGGTTCTACCTAGGTTAAGCTACGTAAAACATCCTGAGCGAAGAGTACTTCTACTCGGAACTATGAGTTGGATCCCCCTAGGCGAAAAAGGTTCTACCTGGGTTAAGCTACAAAGAATAAGCCTGGGGGAAGAGTACTTCTACCCAAAAATATGAGCTAGATCCCCCTAGGTGAAAAGGTTCTATCTGGGTTAAGCTACGTAAAACATCCTGAGCGAAGAGTACTTCTACCCAGAACTATGAGCCGGATCCCCCTAGGCGAAAAGGTTCTACCTGGGTTAAGCTACGTAAAACATCCTGAGCGAAGAGTACTTCTACCCGGAACTATGAGCTGGATCCCCCTAGGTGAAAAGGTTCTACCTGGGTTAAGCTGAGTAAAACATCCTGCGCGAAGAGTACTTCTACCCGGAACTATGAGCTGGATCCCCCTAGGTGAAAAGGTTCTACCTGGGTTAAGCTATGTAAAATATCCTGAGCGAAGAGTACTTCTACTTGGAACTATGAGCTGGATCCCCCTAGGCGAAAAGGTTCTACCTGGGTTAAGCTACGAAAATGAGAAGTATGAGCAGTAGTGATGCATGCAAAACATAAAGGAAAGTGGATATTTTGAGGAAACTTACCTTTGGTGACATTCATCCATTAGGAATCTCCATTCTGCACGGCTTTGTTCCTACTGCAAACAAACAAAAATCATGAGTGTTCAAAGTGGTGGTCAGTTTGTGGCCTTGATGCCCTTACCGAGGCTGGGTGCCTTTTTCAAAGTATATGTTCGCTTCAAACGAGAGCCTTGTAATCTGTCTTACCATCCTTTCTTTGCCTTTATTTTGACACGAAGTTATACCAAAAGGGATTCAAAGAAAAACAACAACGGAATGGAGAATGAGTTTAAACAAGAGGTGTCCCTTTCGGGGAACAGAAATTAAAGAAGGACTTATATGGGAGTATATGCAGACTTCAATGGACATGACATGCTTTTTTGACTGGATGCCTGATCTATGTAAACCGTCTGACTCTCACCAATTCATCACAACCTTTTCCTCGAAATCGAGAAACCTTGCCCAGGATTGTGTCAATGCCAATAATTGTGAAGATCCTCTTTTCGATTAGTAGTGCTCTTTGCGAATTTTCACCAGCTGACCTCCCTCATTTATCTTCTCACCATCTCCTAATTGTGCCCTTTGCGAGTTTTCACTACCAAGACTCTCTCATTTTTATTTTCTCTGCTCGCCATCGCCCTACGGTGCCCGTGAGGGTTTTCACCAATAAGACTCTCTTATTTTATTTCTCTCATTTGGTTGTATCATATCCAAGTAATTGTATCCTCCAATTCTTGAACATTCTCGTTGATTGATCGAAGGACTTGAAAAAGATTTGGGTAAAAAGGATTTGGATTGAATTACAACTTTGGAACCTTTCAGGAAAAACCATCGCCGAACCATTATAACAACTGCCCCAGTTTTAATTTTTATTTTTTGGGAATGTGGATTTTTTTGTTGGTGTGCATGCACCCTAGAGAGAGGCTTCCTACGTATCCTTTCGGAATCAAGTCGAACGTAGTTCAAGGAACATAGTTTTTGATTTTCTTTTGTCTTTTTTTTTTCTTCTACCATTTGTTTTTTAATAACATCTTCAGGATCCAAATAGGGTAATCAAAGAAAAGTAACCGGCTCAAAAGGGTTAGAAAAGGGTTGATGATGTTTGGATAATGAGAATGAAAGCATTCGTTATCCCAATCAGAGAACATTAATGCTACATAGAGGGTCAAATATAGTACTTTTTGACTACATCCGCGTTGACAGTTATTTCAGGGATATTTTTTTCGATGCTTTCCAGGTACAACGCTCTCTTTTGGCAGTACTCTCGTTACAATGTATGAACTTTTCCAAATTTGAGCCAATTTCCCTTTAGCTTCTTCATGAGGTGGGAGGATACGTCTTAGAATGAGTTGTCCTATTTCAAATTTCTCGGGCCGCACTTTCTTGTTGTAGACACGGGCCATTCTTTGTTGGTACAACTGCCCGTGGCAAACTGCGGCATATCATTTTTTGTCAATCAGTATCAATTATTCCAATCGGTTCTTGACCCAATCTTTATCCTCAATCTCGGCTTCAACAATGATCCGAATAGAGGGAATTTCAATTTTTGCCGATTACATTTGGACTTGGCTTAGGCCTACTATACCAATTCTTTGTTTATTTTCTCACAAGTCTTATCTTCAATACATTCTGCTTCTTGATTCATTATTTCGAGGTCTGACAGCGTTTTAGGATCTGGGTATGAAGTCCGAAAGCATATCATGTTATAAAAACTGCATTAACAGAACTGAAAAGAGAATAAGAAAGGTGACAAGAATAAGAAAAGAGACATTCTTGTACAATGAAATATTATTTTCATTTGATTTGATTTTTTAAAAAATTTTAAAGATAAAAGGGTTTACATTAGAAAGTAAGACAATAAAAGTAAAACATCCGGATTACACCCTAAAATAATCCAGACGCAGAAAAGATAGCAAGACCGTCTACCGAGACTCCCATCTGACAGAGAACTTTTCAGGTTTGGTGTCCGTTTTTAGGTTTCACTTCTGCCGCGGCAATGGCTACTGTGGCTTTCAGTACTGCATCAAATTCCTCATCTTCACAGATCATTCCGACTACTTGCCTATTAGTGTGAGTAGGCAGAGGATTGTTCATCATATTAGGGGCATCTTCATCCCTATGCACTATTGCCTTGACCTCGATGAGGTCTTCCACTGCTCTCTTAAGAATCCAACAGTCTTCCGTATCATGTCCCACTGCTCCAGAGTGGTATTCACATCTAGCATTAGCCCGGTGTGTTGGGGACTCAGGGGCTGCAGTAGACCTAGCATGACTAGCTTTTGTAACAAGCTCGAGTATGATTCACCAATATGGGTGAACTGATACCTTCTGGGGAGGCTCTCTCTTCGTTTGTTTTTGAATTTTTTTTCATATCTTGATTTCTTTTTTCTTTCTCTTTTTGTTGTTTTTCGCTCTTTGTTTTTCTTTGTTATTTCTTTGTCACTCTTTTCTTTCTTTTTCACTCAATTGTTTTTCTTTTTTTTCGGTTTATTTTTTCACTCAATTTGTTTATGGCTAAGATCGAATCCGATGGGGATTGCCTATGTATCATGTCGCCCCATGAATCAGATCATTACGTAGTTCAGGGAAGATCAGGAATAAAGTAAACAAACTAAACATTTTTTCCTTTATTTATTTTTTTACTCAAACACAAACAAGACCACTAAAACTTCTAACAAGGAACATATTTTTGAGTTTTGATTTGGTTTTTTTAGGAAAACTTTTGAAAGGAAAACTTCTTTAACAGTAAAGAAAATATTTTTGGATTTTAATTTTTTTTATTTTTTTTACTTTTTTTATTTTTTTGAAAAGAAAGACTTCTACAGAAGAAAGAAAATATTATTTTTTTTGAATTTCGATTTTTATTTTATGTTTTCCGATGAAAGACTTCTAAAGAAGGAAAAAAATATATTTTTGGATTTTGATTTGATTTTCTTTTTCGAATGAAAGACTTCTAAAAAGAAAGAAATATTTTTGGTTATAAATTTTGTTTTATTTGGGATTTTTTAAGGAAAGACTTCTAAAGTAGGAATTAAATGAAAATATTTTTGGATTTTTTAAAATTGTGGCCGAAACCGACTAGGTTTGCCTACGTTTCTCACATCCAGTGAGAATCAAACCCGTGTAGTTCGGTCAAAACCGACTATGTTCTTTTCGTTTTTTTATTTTTATGAAAATTAATCTTTAAAAACTATTCGCACTAGACCATATCATTTTTTTCTCATTTTTTTCTCTGTTTATTCAATTGATTTATGCTATAGTCGATCAACATGCAAGCCTCCCAAATAATGCAACAAATAGCACATAACATGACATAATGGTCTCAATAAGATACTTGACCTAAAACAGAACTCGGCTCCTCTGCCGACCCTTGCTAAGTTAAATGCACGTGATGCAAATAAAGCGAACCTACTAGGAATATCTGGCATGAGGTTTATTCTTCTAGGTTTAAATAGTGATGGAGAAGGTATCTAGACTGGCTTACTCGAGCGGTCAACTCGAACCAAGGAAGATCAGCGTACCGGTAGCATTGCTTTCCAGCTTAGCTGGTAGTGCTCCCCGCCTAAATATGTGTGACTTAAATACTACACCGGGTGACAAGCACCTCGACTATCTCAAAGAAAGCGGTCTATGTCAAGTAAATGCCCAATTAATTTCAAGAAGACTTAGCAAAAACTTGTTGGTTCCCCAAGTACACGCAAGTATACGTGGCCGTCAAGTAATAAAGTGATTCAAAAGTTGGATGTCGAACCCACAGAGACTTAGATTAACCGTTAACTAAGAAAACTAAAATCAACTTACTGTCCAAGATGATCAAATGTTTAACTTTTCTATTACAACTACTATTGCGAAATTCAAACACGTAACCAAGGGAGATATAGATTCCAGGGTTGTGATCGGTTTATCAATCATATTGAGTTCGTAATTACACTTATTAATCCAAATTATCTATGATTTCTAGTTGACCGGATCGTTTATATAAATAGCATGATCCCACAATACTATCCGTCTATCCATAATATATCAACCCTATATTCCTATGGTTTTGAATCTATCATGAATGAATATAATACGGTATTTTTAACTAAGCAAGACTGTTAGGTATATTCCTATCCTAACCGTGAAATCTTTTCCCGAGCCACGGGTTCAAAAACAAGCTCTCTCAAATTCTACTCTAATCTAAGCACGGCTTTCCCAAGCATAACATAGATAGTAAATAGAACTCAACTGCTGGCCAAACAATTAAGCAATTATGCACAGAATTAGAGAAATAACCAAAGATGATAACTCGAATTAACGGTAATATAATTAATAAACTTCAATATTCATGACAACCACAACCCTAGAACGTGAAGTTTAGCTCCACATAGACATGATAGCAAAACAACAATTAATCCAAAGAAACGTAAAGATTACTAATTTTGATGGAATAAAGATGGAATCAGATGAATTCTGTCTTCCACGGCGGCTTTGTGCTCTCCCTTCGTCCAATCTCCCTAAACAATGATGTTTAAAAACTTTTTATAGGTGTAGGGAAAAGGCCTAGACAAAATAATTAAGTCCAAAATCAAAATGGAGACAAACTAACTTCAAAACTAGACTCGGGCGTCACAACGTGAAACGCCTCAACTTTCTCGCGTTGGACCTCGCGTCGCTGCCTTTAACGCGAGGAAATAATCTCGTCTCTTCTGCTTCTTTGCCTCTTTACGTTATTGCCTTAGGTGTTTGCAATTAAGTATATCTATTTGTGCTTCTTGTCTTATGTTTCCTCCCCGTATCCATTTTTCCAAGGTAATGACTTTACATTCCTTTCTTTATTTTTATTTTACTTCATCCCATCATTGTCCCATAATGTCCAATCATTTGATACTCATGACCTAATCATTAGTGTATAAAATACACCGTAGAATCTATACTTTGCTATAATTTTATCTCCCAAATACCTATATATAAAATAAACTCAATTAAGCACAAATATAATACAATTTCGCATTAAAGTACCAAAATGCGAGGTAACTAATGCACTAGAAATATATAATTATAGCCAAACATCACTATCCCACACTTAAATGTTGCTTGTCCTCGAGTCAACCAAGAATTCACACTATCCTTGAGCACTTCATATTTACACAATCGAGGCACACTACACCAATGACCATGGTTGATAGCAACAATTAAGCTAGAGCATATGCAATCACATATATACCTCCCCTAACTCATGCCATTCTTCAAAAGAAATATTCACAACGAAGACAACATGCTCATAACAATCCTAGCCTCAAAAACCGACTCAGTGTCACAATGCAACTCATGGGTTGAACACCCAACATCTTGGAGAAGTCTAATAACGTTAGCTATCCCTTATGAAACCATGTGCCCTCACAACAAGAATAAAAGAGTAAGTTGAATTCACACATTCAAATCAAATTCTCAAATATATTTTAAGGACTCATATATATCAAAGGGAATCGCTCACTCTCACAAAAGAAGTCACATGCATGAAATTGGTACCATATGCTTGCCCTTAATGTAAATCTCTACTAATGTAAGCTCACTCAGTCTAAAATCAATTAGGACTTTTTTATGGTTGTAATGTGGGTTAAGGGACGGGAAGTATATATTTAGGAATAGTGGCTAACCCTCCTAAGCACCTTAACACATCACATAATCAATTGTAAGAGCAAATTCTTCAATTGCAATTTTAATTTCACAACTAAAATCATCCCTAACAATGCTCCCTCTTTCTTTAAGCACTACTTTAATTCATTCCCACTAGCAAGACAAAATATCAATTTATTTATCTAAAAAAAAAAATCTTTTTCTCTTTTGCAATTTTCACTAGTGGTGTAGTCTTTTACAAAACAAGTGCACATTTCTTCCTTTCACTGGTTCCACTCAAAAGCCACCCCACACTTAGTCTCTTCTTACTCCTTTTAGCGCTCATCTCACAATTAAAGTGCTTTAAGAGGTAAAAGGATCAAAACAATGTCAATTTAGAACAAAAGAGATTTAGGCTTGTAATGTGGGTGCCAAATAAAAGTCTATAAGCTCAAAATGGCTAACTAGGGTTATATTTTATTTGAGATAAGCATTAAACTCAAAAAGAACAAAGATAGCCTAAAATTATTTTTCAAACCGAGTATCACCTAAAATTTCGCTTCGACTCACATACCGGGCAAGTTCTAGACACAAGCAGAATAACATGGACTATACAAAAATCTCACCACACATGGCACATGACTCACTAAAGACGGTTTCATTCCGACTCTCAAACTAATGCAAGTATTCACGGATCCACGAGATGTTAAGCATTAAGCACAAAGTGAACATAAGTCAAGGAAATGAGACATAGCCATCACAAAATATGCTATCCAAATAACCAAGGCATCATAAGCACTTTTATCACATAGGAAAGATACTACGCATGCCAAAGCCTAAATATGCTACTATCAAACAAGTCAAGGGCGCCTAGAAATCTCATCTTTCTTCCTCCATTTATTCCCTAATTTCTAATCTACACTAAAAATAAAAGGAAAAACTACTACACTATTCAAACTACATCCCATGGAAAAGAACTGAGGCACAAAAAAAAATCACAGGGGATTATTACTACCTAGAGAAAGCTAAAAGACATATTTTTGGATTTTTGTTTAGACTTTAATCCCTCAAGAAAACTATCTAGGAGATCCATCGTCGGGAAAAGTCCAATTTTTTTACTTTTTTCGATTTTAATTTGATTTTTCTGATTTTTCTTATTTTCCACATTTAAAAAAATAAATTAAGCTACTAAAATACTACACAACTACGAAAATAAAAATAAGAAGTTAACATTTTTCTAACATCCTACTACTAATTATCTAGAGAATTCTCCCACCCCACACTTAAAAGAGTGCAGTGTCCCCAATTAACAAATAAAGTAAAACAATAACGGGGGTGGATAAGAAACTCCCTGAAATGCCAAAGACTGAAGCAATCACGGCTCACGAGATACTCAGACTTCCCCCAGGCATGGTCCTTTGTGTGGGCACCCATACTTAGTTCTCACCATCTAGCTCACTTTTGCACTCTTCCAATGGCTTTGCCTCCTATGCTTATAATCTTACAAAACAAAAACAAACACTACAACAATAATAAGATAAGAAATAAAAATAAAAGAAAGCATTAAAGATGGGTTGCCTCCCAACAAGCGCCAGATTTAACGTCGAGGCACGACTTGTAGTACGTTTTGTCTCCATTTCGAACTTATGAATTGAGCCCCCAATAGGGCATCCAGTGTAACGACCCGACCAGTTGTTTTGAGCTCTAACACGTTGTTCGGAAGTTTGAGGCCATGAGCAGCTTCACTTCAGGTATTATGACTTGTACGCGTGGTCGGAATTAAAATTTCGAAAGTTCAGAATTGATTTGGAAAGAAAATTCTCATTTCAAAAGCTTTAAGTTGGAAGAATTGACTAAGATTGGATTTTAGAGTAAACAACCTCGGAACTGAGATCTAAAGGTTCCAGCAAGTTCGTATAATGATTTCGTACTTGGGCGTATATTCGGATCGGGATTTGGATACCCCGGGAGCATTTCGGCACCTATTGTGGAAGTGAGCATTTTGGAAGAATTCCATAAATTTGGATTGAAGTGCATTTCAATGTTATCGATGTCCGTTTGGAATTCCGAGTCTGAGAATAGCTCTGTATGGTGATTCCGGTATTAGGAGCGTGACCGGAAGTGGATTTGGAGGTCTATAGGTCATTTTGGGGTCATTTGGTGAAAGTTGGAAATTTGGTAAATTTTGAGAAGTTTGACCAGGAGTGGATTTTTTGATATCGGGGTCGGAATTCGATTTTGGAAGTTGGAGTAGGTCCGTAATGTAAATTATGATTTGTGTATAAAATTTGAGGTCAATCGGACGTAATTGGATAAGTTTCAGCATCGAATGTAGAAGTTGAAGTTTTAAAGTTCATTAAGCTTGGAATGGGGTGCGATTCATGAATTCGACGTTGCTTGATGTGATTTGAAGGCTCGACTAAGTTCGTAATGTATTTTGGGACGTGTTAGTATAATTGGTTAAGGTCTCGAGGGCCTCGGTTGGATTTCGGAAGGTTAACGGGTCGATTTTTGGACTTAAGAATTTCTGAAGCTTAATGCTTCTAGTGTAATCGCACCTGCGTGACTTTGGCCGCAGGTGCGAGATCGCGGGTGCGGAGAATTTGCTTGCAGAAGAGAGAAAGGACTGGAGCTGGGGGGATCCACAGAAGAGGACTAGAGGAGAGCACCTGCGCGTGTGCAGGCGCGAGGCAGCGACCGCTAGTGCGTAAATTGCGCAGAGCATGTCGCACCTGCGATGCTCGCAGAAGCGAAGAACTTCCGTAGGTGCGAGGTCTAGGCTAGACTGTGAGGACCGCATGAGCGGAATTTAGACCTGCACCTGCAGAGCCGCAAGAGCAGCTATTGGACCGCATGTGTGATGGACGGGGCTGGGCAGTGTGTTCTTTAAAAACGAGGGCTTGGCTCATTTTCACCTCATTTTCTCCATGACAGCCGGTCTTGGAGCGAGTTTGGAGCTCATTCTTCGTCATCAATGCCAAGGTAAGTTATTCCCACATATTATAAGTTAAATACATGGTTTGTATAAGGATTTAAATATGGAAATTAGTATAAATTGTGGGGTTCTAATAGAGAATAAAATATATATTTGAGTTCGTGAGATTATGGGTAAACTTATCTTCGAAAATGTTTGGAATCCGGGCACTTGGGCCCGAGGGTGATTTTTATCGACTTTTCGATCGGGGTTAGAAATTGTTATAAATTGGATTATATTGAGTATTTGAGTATATATTAATCGGTTTGCATAATTATTGGCTAGTTTTGGAGTGTTGTGCATCGATTCAAATTGTTTGAAGGGCTCAGAAGCCGGTTATGGAACTACGGAGCGAGGTAAGTCTACTTTCTAACCTTGTAAGGGGGAATTCACCCCATAGGTGAACTAAATTATTATGTGCTTCTATTTGTGGGGGCTACGTATGCACGAGGTGACGAGATTCCGTACGTAGCTACTAGCTATGCCTACGTCCGGGTAGTTTTAGGCTCACATCATGCCTTGTTGATATTGTTATTGATTTATGTTTATTGTTTGCCTTGAGAGGGAGCGAGATTGAGTATGCTTATTAAATGATTTGAAGGGAGTTGAAATTGAAGAACTTAAGATTTAAAAGGTTTCATTTGAACTTCGTAATTTCGAAAAGAATTGAGGAATAATATAATAGCTAAAGAAATCTATGTGTAACCGCGTCGCATGTATGTTTCGCGAGCGGGGTAATTTCCTCAAAAAGCTACAAGCTGAATTTCCCTTATTTTGAAAAAAAACAAGAAAGAGATATGATTTTAATGTTAAATTTATATTTGACCGTGTCACACGTATGATTCGCGAGCGGGGTATTTCCTACTACTCTCATGGGAGCGAGCCGATTGCCTCGACTGGTTATATAGATACATCTATGGTTCGCGCTATTCGACCCTCTGGCAGTGCACAGTTTAAATATTTGTTGGATCGGGCCGTACGACCTCGGCATGATTTGCGCATGCTTGTATTGCTTGCCTTGAAATTTTTAAATAATGATATTGGCTCCCTCGTCTGAGATAAATTGATAAATGATGAAATAGGAATTTGGAAATCTCTTATTAAAAAAAGAATTGTTTACTCATTTCATGATATTGGGCCTACAGACGCTCTTCGTGATCCATGCTTAAATTATATCATTGGTATATTAAATATAGCCCATAGTAAGTGTTCGAGTCAACCCCTCGTCACTACTTCTTTGAGGTTAGGCGGGATACTTACTGGGTACGCATTGATTACGTACTCATACTACACTTGCTACACATTTTGTTATGCAGGCACATGTATACTATTGGCCTTGTGGGCACAGCGGCATGGTTGATACGGGAACTTTGGTGAGCTGCATTTTGTGAGATGCTCTACAGCCAACAGAGTCTCCTTCAGAGTATTATATTTTCTTTCCTGTCCAATTTGTATTCGGACAGTTATGGTATTTTATTTTAAATTCCTAGAAAAGGCTCACGCACTTGTGACACCGGGTTCTGGGATGATTATGGGATGCTCAGAATTGAAATTTGAAAACATTGTTATTATTCTGTAAATTCATATTTTACTAGATAAATTGAAGTAAATTTACGATTTCAAAAATATTAAAATGAGAATTTAATTAACTATTTAGTGTTGGCTTGCCTGACAGTGGTGTCCGGCGCCATCACGACCTTTAACGGATTTTGGGTCATGACAACATGGTATCAGAGCACTAGGTTCACTTAGGTATCACGAGTTATGAGCAAGTCTAGTAGAGTCTTGTGGATCGATACAAAGACGTATGTACTTATCTTCGAGAGGCTACATGGTTGTTAGGAGCACTTCCCTTCTTGATTCTCAATGTGCGATTTGATTCCTTTGAGGCTTATGCCTTCGTTTCCCTCAAATTCAATCTTATGCGACGTGAAGCGCTTGCTATCGATCCAGAATTGAGGAATTGTAATGGTACTACAGATGTGGTATGGGATGTTTCTCCCTGCGTAGTTGATTGGGCTATTGTCGTTGCCTTGTGGAAAGATATTCTATCATTTCAGCTCAATAGCTGTACTTATGAGAGCTTTGAGGCTATGCATAGGTTGCTATGATGCCCATGAGTTGTTATCGCACAGTATTGAGGTGATGGTAGGATTCTTTCCTATGTCTTGGGGCAGAGTATTATAAATGGTGCCGAGAAAGCAGTTATCAGAGGTCATAGTGTGCAGTGGCTCAGGATCAGATCGGCATTCCCGGTATTGATGGCTCAAGAAAGATGATTTTTGAAAGGGTTTAAAGTTGGTAGAGATCTATCGGTTCAAGTGCTACAGAGGTAGATTTTGATTTAAGGCAACAACTGGGTAGCGAAGGATGAGGAAGGACATGTGGGAGGTGTCTTATGGTGGTTAAGTTACTAGAAGGCCATGTGTGAGAAACAAAAGTTGAGTAGTTGCTTAAAGGAGAGGGTTTATCGAAAGTGGGAGAGTAGCAAGGTAGCATATGGGTTACGGGGTAGGATAGCTACACGTCTTGAGGAAAGTTTGGAGTGATTTGGGATTCATGGTGGACAATGACTAGGTCTACAGACTTAGTTTCGAATGTTGGCTGTTATACTGGGGGGAGATTGGATGCGACAGAAATGAGTTTGCCGATATGAAGAGGGATACAACATGACTTTGGATTGGAATGTATTTTCGCACCTTTAGTTGATGTACATGAGGAGTTAACGGACTTGTACAGCTGGTGAACGAACACGGGCTAAGGATGGTTTATTGGCTTCGTGGTTATTGTACTCGGTGCAGCATTGTTGGAGGATGTCGGCATGGAATTTTCACAGGTGGGTTATCTCCTGTGAGCAGGATTAGCGGTCGTGTGGTGTTGATGAAGCTTCTGCGAAGAATTTTACTGGCTACCCGGTAAAAGATTGAATATGTAAATGTGGCTAATGGTTCGGAGTGTTCATTAAAGATTAATGGGAGGATTCCGAGGAATTTGGTGGGTTGACTGTGCTAGATCATGTCGATGAAGGGAAAATCTTGGTAGGTTCCAGGTTTATGCAATAGTAGCTTCAAGCTAAGTGGGAGAGCCCCATCACCTATAGTTGGATTGCATGGTCGTCTATTTGTAAGATTTATGGGTATCGGTATATTGATGGGTTGTTACGACTAAGTAAGGGGAACATCAGTGGTAATTTGAGCAAGCGAATTGAGGAATGTGTGCTATAGTTGGTCTTATCGATTCATGCTCGATCTTTGGTAAGACTCAGGATTTATGCTTCGTGTAGAGTCGAGTTACAAGGAAGATTATTCGGCCAGGTGCTTCTTTGAGAGGGCATTCATGTGCTAGAAGAGCCTTTGAGTTTATTATATTCGGGACCAAGTCAGAGTGGGTGACTCTCAATAACGGTCCTAGTAGATTCAAAAGTTAAGGTGTGGTGTCTAAGGATTTCGAGTCCATAGTATGGTTGAATATCGAGCTTTAGCAGCGATTATTGATAAAAGGAGCTTGGAGTGTTCCGTGTTACCTTTGGTCTACGGGGTGTCATGAGAGGAAGGGGAGTATGTAACTTTGGATTTATAGAAGAATCATCAGAGTGGGTGTATCATTTGAAGACGCAATTATGCACACAATGAGGGTATAAAATGGTTTGTGGGTTTTGGGGACAATGTGGTCTCGTAAAATGGGGTCACTCGAGATAAGTGCGGATTGAGTTTGTTATATTGATAAATGAGTTGTTGTTATTTCTAAGGAATATCCAAAGTAAATTAGGGGAAGTCGGGTTCGGTTAGCAATGGTTGAATCGGCAAAATGATGGCAATGATCAGCTCCTTTAGTGTGTTGGGTTATTCAGGTGATTTGTGACGGTACGTGCGAGGTATGACGGTCGCCGTAACTGATCTTATTTGGAAGCTTTCGAGTATTATGGCATGTTATATGCAGATGGATCCCGGAAGCATTATGGTGGTTTAGACCACTACTTGAGGTTGATATTTCCTGCAGATATGAGGATTCAGTCACGTGTTGAGATGGTTCTCTTGGAATGAGTTAAGTAAAAGGTTTCTATGTGGTGAAATGTTTACCCTATTAGTAGTTCGGAAGTTAAGATGAAATTCGTGTACTCTTGCGCATTGGCATGATTAAGTGCAGTGATCGGCATAGGATTCGGAAATTGAGGATCAAGGTTGCAGTTTGGTGTCGACAATAATGTCAAGATCTCGGATGAGCGGGAAAGGATTCAGATGGTTAGAGTAATCTGGTATTGTCTTTGGCGTCACCTGAGATCGGTGCCTAGTATGAAGAGGCTTTGCATACTGAATGCGGATTCTTGAATTATTTTATAGCGTTGGTGTGGCCGGTAGTGTGAATGTACAGGCTTGTTACCTGGTGTGGAAGGTCATGGGAGCATATCCCACGGGAAGATTGTATAAGTGTGACGTGTAGTCACTTGATTGAGTGAAGAATGAAAGCCAAGTATGAAGATTGTTGTAATATCGCTAATTGGGAATTTATGCCTGGAGGGCGCTCGGTTCATTTGGTTGTGGACTGCGGAAGTTTGTTCCGGTTATGATGATTGTTCTCATGTGTTTTGGGAAAAAGGGATTATTATGGATCCTTGAAAGGTTATTAGCCTAGTACGGTGCGATCAGAATTGGCTTGAGGTCTGTGGATGAATTTAAATGTGAATATGGGCTCTATGTCAGGCACGATGTGTTCAGTTCAGCATAGTGCTCCTTATGGAGGAGGATTCGGACGTTGGATGTTGTTTCATCGCCGGCTTTTTCATGTAATGCTATATTGTGCCGTGTGAGTTATGAAGCGGCTTGATAAATTTCACATGTGTTGAGGTTCCACGTAGCAATGATGTTACGTGAGCAGGATGGCTCTCGAGATTCATATCATATATCGCACCTTAGTTGTGCTCGGGTTTTGTAGTGTGTGGCGCTATCTGTCTCCCCAGGGATGGTATTATGCACTTAGCGTGCTTGTGGTCGATATTCGGGTATTTTGTAACAATAAGCATTCTAGTTCGGTAAGTATCTCCTTATATAGATTTTATGTTTGGATCGGGTTGCGCACCGCAATAGTGTGATGTTAAGTATAATCCCTTATATTCTAGTTTGTGTGTTTTATGTCCCATTTTTTGAGGAAGGTTCATGACACCTTTTCGGTTGTCTAATTAGTTACGTGTGTTGAATAGTCCCTTCCAGAGTTCATTTTCCTTATGTATCACGTTCGAGTTGGTAGCTTGTTGGCATATTGTGGCATCACATGAGACTTTTTATCGTGTTTGAGGTGGCTTATTGCCTGAACAGCTTATACTGGGTGAGACGAGATCATTGGATCTGGAATAAGTGTGATCGGATTATGTAAAGTATAGTAAAGAGCAAATACCATTATTTGGTTATAATAGGGTGATGATTCTAGTTAGGAGGAGAGACTCAATGATTTGTTGACTCGGCAGTCGGTTATGAACTTCTACACGTCTCTTCCGTCGTGGCGGTATTGCAAGAATTGGAACCAGACTTATATATGTCATAGGTGCAGGGTAAATGTCAAATTATAGGAATGTCGGTTATTATGATCAGAGACTGTTATTATGGTTATGTGAATGTTGCGGTGCATGGCGTGAATTCAGCAAAGGTGTGTAGTCATGTTATGGTATATCGTGTGGTGATTGATACAGTGTTCGTATGTTGGAAGTCGGCCTGGTAGAGAGTTCCGGATGTTGGAACTGGGCTCTAGGCTTCTTTGCCTAAATAAAAGAGAATATCTTCAGATTGATCGAGCTAATGTGCTCAACTGAGTTGTGGTAGCACGGGTAGGTGCACGAGGCGATTAAATAGTAATTTTGGACAACTCAAGCGCAGTTCTTAGCACGTTCGAGGACGAAGGTTGTAGCAGGTTCATATAATAATTTTAGACTTGGGCATATATTCGGATCGGTATTTGGATACACCAGGAGCGTTTCGGCACAAAGTTGGCATTTTGGAAGAATTCCATAAATTTGGGTTGAAGTGTATTTTAGTGTTATCGA
This sequence comes from Nicotiana tabacum, assembly GCF_000715075.1. Taxonomy (NCBI): domain Eukaryota; kingdom Viridiplantae; phylum Streptophyta; class Magnoliopsida; order Solanales; family Solanaceae; genus Nicotiana; species Nicotiana tabacum. The sequence continues at coordinate 4,243,118 of NC_134103.1, read as the reverse complement.
TGTCCGTTTGGAATTCGAGTCTGAGAATAGCTATGTATGGTGATTCTGGTATTGGGAGTGCGACCGGAAGTGGATTTGGAGGTTCGTAGGTCATTTTGGAGTCATTTGGCGAAAGTTGAAAATTTGGAAAATTTTGAGAAGTTTGACACGGAGTGGACTTTTTGATATCGGGGTCGGAATTCGATTCTGGAAGTTGGAGTAGGTCTGTAATGTCAATTATGTTTTGTGTGTATAATTTGAGGTCAATCGGACGTGATTTGATAGGTTTCGGCATCAAATGTAGAAGTTGAAGTTTTAAAGTTCATTAAGCTTGGAATAGGGTGCGATTCATAAATTCGACGTTGTTTGATGTTATTTGAAGGCTCGACTAAGTTCATAATGTATTTTGGGATGTGTTGGTATAATTGGTTAAGGTATTTCCTGATGATCTTCCTGGGTTGCCTCCAGAAAGGGAGATTGAATTTCCTATAGAGCTTGTCCCTGGAACTACTCCTATTTCTATCGCTCCTTATAAAATAGCTCCAGCTGAATTAAAAGAGTTGAAGGCTCAATTGTAAGAACTTCTTGAGAATGGTTTTATTCGTCCCAGTATTTCGCCTTAGGGAGCTCCTATTTTATTTGTGAAAAAGAAAGATGGCACTCTTAGGCTTTGCATTGATTACCGACAACTGAACAAGGTAACAATCAAGAACAAATACCCACTGCCTAGAATCGATGACTTGTTTGACCAACTGAAGGGTGTCAGCTTGTTCTCAAAAATTGACTTGAGATGTGAATATTATCAGTTGCGCGTGAGGGAGCAAGATGTTCCTAAAACTGCTTTTTGGACCAGGTATGGCCATTATGAATTTTTGGTAATGCTATTTGGTTTGACAAATGCTCCTGCTGCATTTATAGATCTAATGAACCGTGTATTCAAGCCTTATCTTTATCAATTTGTGGTGGTGTTTATTGATGACATTTTAATCTATTCCAAGAATAAAGAAGATCATGATAAGCATCTCCGGATTGTCATGCAAATTCTAAAAGGGAGGCAACTCTATGCAAAGCTTTACAAATGTGAATTTTGGCTGAGTGAAGTGGTTTTTTGGGGCATATTGTATCAGCTGAAGGTGTGAAGATTGATCCTTGTAAGATTCAAGCTATTGTTGATTGGAAACCCCCTAAAACTCCAACTGAGATAAGAAGTTTCTTGGGTTTAGAAGGATACTATAGGAGGTTCGTGAAGGGCTTCTCTATTATAGCTTCTCCTTTGACCAAACTTTTGGGTAAAGACGCCAAGTTTGTGTGGGATGACAAGTGTCAAGAGAGCTTTGAAAAGCTCAAATCCTTGTTAACACAAGCTCCAATACTTTCTTTGCCAGCTGAAGGGAAAGATTATGTGATATACAGTGATGCATCTCACCGTGGCTTGGGTTGTGTTTTGATGCAAGAAGGGAAAGTAATTGCTTATGCCTCTCGAAAGTTGAAATCGCATGAGTTGAATTATCCCACTCATGATCTTGAACTTACAGTCATTCTTTTTTCCTTAAAAATTTGGAGGCATTACTTGTACGGGGAGAAGTGTCACATATTTACTGATCACAAGAGTTTGAAGTACTTAGGTACACAAAAAGAGTTAAACTTGAGACAACGTAGATGGCTTGAACTCATCAAAGATTATGATTTCACGATTGATTATCATCCTGGTAAAGCCAATGTGGTTGCAAATGCGTTGAGTCGCAATTCCCTTGCAAGTTTAACTCTAAGTCCTTTGCCTTTGCTTCTTGAATTAAGATCCATGAATGCTTGTCTTTAATTTAATTCTAATGGTTCTATCATTGCTAATTTGCAAGTCAAGCCAGTCTTACTTGAGCAGGTCCAAGAAGCACAGAAGTTAGATGAGAAGCTTGTGAAACGGGTTGAAGAAGTCCAAAATGGAAGAGAATCAGATTTTACATTGAATAAAGATGGTACCTTATTTTATAAAAATAGGTTGTGTGTTCCTAATGATGATGAATTGAGGAAGCATATCTATATTGAAGCACATAGTTCACCTTATGCAATGCATCCTAGAGGTACTAAAATGTACCGGACCATCAAGGAGCACTACTGGTGAAGTGGTATGAAGAAAGACATTGCAGAGTTTATTTCTAAATGCTTGGTATGTCAACAAATAAAAGTTGAATATCAAGTCCCAACTGATCTACTGCAACCCTTGTCAATACCTGAGTGGAAATGGGAAAGGATAACGATGGACTTTGTTTTTGGACCTCCACGCACTCAAAGGAATCATGATGCAATTTGGGTCATTGTAGATAGACTAACTAAGAGTGCTCATTTCTTGGCAATCAGAATGGACTACTCACTGGAACATTTGGAAGAGTTATACATTAATGAGATTATGAGGCTGCATGGAATCCTTGTTTCTATTGTGTCTGATAGAGATCTAAGGTTTACATCCAGATTTTGGTCTAGCTTGCAAGAAGCTTTGGGTTCCAAGTTGAATTTTAGTACCGCTTTCCATCCACAAACAGACGGCCAGTCTGAGAGGGTAATACAATTCTTGGAGGATATGCTTCGAGCCTGCATTATTGAGTTTGAGGGTAGTTGGGACAAACACTTAGCCCTGATAGAATTTGCTTATAATAATAGCTACCAATCAAGTATAGGCATGCCTCTTTATGAAGCTTAAATGGGAGAAAATGCAGAACGCCTCTTTGTTGGAACGAGGTTGGTCAAAGAAAATTGGTGGGTCCTGAGATTGTTCAACAAACTGAAGATAACGTAAAAATCATCAAAGGTCTCTTAAATATTGCCTCAGATAGACAAAAGTCTTATGTTGATCTTAAGAGGTGTGAAATTGAGTATAAAACGAGTGATAAGGTTTTTTTAAAGGTTTCTCCATGGAAGAAGATTATGAGATTTGGCCAAAAAGGTAAACTTAGTCCACGATTTATTGGATATTATAAAGTGCTTGAGAGAGTTGGCCCAGTTGCTTATAAACTAGCTCTTCCACCAGAGTTAAACAAGATCTACAACGTCTTCCATGTTTCTATGCTTAGAAGATACCGCTCAGATCCATCTCATGTTCTTCTTATTGAATCTATTGAGGTCAATCCTGATTTGACATATGGAGAAGAACCAATCCAAATCTTAGCGCGTGAGTTAAAAGAGCTTAGAAATAAAAGCATCCTTTTAGTGAAAGTTCTTTGAAAAAATCATTCTGGCGAAGAAGCTACCTGGGAGCGAGAAGAGGATATGCGAGTTCAATATCCACATTTGTGTAGGGACTAGTACAAGGTAAGGGGGGGAGAGTTGTAACACTCCAAATTTTTACTAATATTTGCATTCTCGATTGAGCATCTTTATAATGAGGAGATATTTTACTTCGCACTTCCTAAACGTGAAATTGACAATATATGAAAATTTCTTATTTTAGGTTGTGTTAATATTGACAAAGAAGTTCCATGGTGTTGTTATGTGTAATACTTAATATTATTTTGATGAATTGTTACTAAATACATTATATAATTAAGATTTTGGTTTGCCACCTTTTTTTTATTTATCTAAAGATATTTAGTAGGTTGGGCAGCCACATTTTTCACATTTATCCAAAGTTTAGATATTACTTTGGTTGACTTGCTTTTCCATAACCTCCTCTCATATTTCATTCTTAAAAGACAAAGAAAATCCCTACCTTCTTTCCTTCTTATCACCTGAAAAACTTCATGAAAATCATCATAAATATCCACTAAACCAACCAGCAAAACTCATTCTTGGTGAAGCTTAAGTTGCTCCTCTCTTTTGTGGTAAGTTACTAAACCCGTTTTTATACTAGACAAATATTAGTATTTTCTTCATATCTTTTTGTATAAAGATCCGTTTAAAGTGATCCAAGACTTTATGAAAAGCTATTTCATAGATTTATAACACTTATTCAGGAACTAAAATCTAGTTTTGCTTGTATTTACCCGAAAAGGGATCATAAAGTACAGGGCAGGTGCTGCCCAGATTTTCAGTTTTAAAAATACTCCCAGTACTAATGTTAGTAAGTTTAGCATAACTTTTTGTAAGAAACTGATATTGAGGTGATTCAAGATGTTCTGAAATGCTAAGACATATATCTACAATTGTAATGAGACCATACAGTCTAGTTTGTCCTTTTTTATCTCCAAAACTGAGTCACAACACAAGACAGTGATATTGTCCACAATTTCTGTTTCAAATATTTCGGGTAATTTTCACCAATATCATGTTTAGTTTGACATGTTAAATCACTGAACTTATATAGATATTGGATTATGTATTTAAGGTATATATACCCTTGTAAAATCTAAGGGGAAGTGCTTGAGGAAGTGGACGGATTTGGTTTATTTATGGCGTAGACGATTCGAACGTGCTCAAGTTGTGGTTGAACTGTTTTGTGTAAAACACCAAGGTTTGTATATAAACTTTGTACTCTTTTTACTTGCTGGAATATTTTAAAATAACCTGATAGTTTATTTTTTCTTGTCTTCAATTTATATCGTTGTATTTGTGTTATATCAAGTATTGTAAGATATTCGCTAAATCGCCCACTCGTACGGATTGCTTGATCGTTTTGCATTCTTGTTGGGACTTTGTCCTTCTTGTGGCAATGACTTTGTCACTCATCTTGGCATGCCTCTTGATTTGGATCTTTTGCCATCTTGACTTTGGATTTGTAGTTCGTCTTAATTTAAGGAATTTGTCCGTGTTAAGTACGAACTAGAAAGTCATTTTTAATATGGTTCTTGATTCTCTTGACTATTGGGTTTTGACCTTACTTGATTTGGGACTTCGGTCTATCTTGATATCTGATTATGCTTAGTATGATGGCATAACGTACATAATGGGGAAAAAATAGATATTTGACAACCTCTCTTGGATTGATAGTATACGCTTTCTCGACTCTTGAACATTGTTATTGATATTTGGAAACACTTCAAGGTTTGATATTTGATACTTTTGATATATTTGTTCACTTATTTTAAATTATGTTAAATTTGAGCTACCTATGACTGAAAAGGAGAATTGAATAATTTAATGGCTCCAAGCTAAAGTTTATACGCCACTAAGCTTTATGCTTAGCGATAGTTATTTTCTATCATAGATAATGTACGGGATAAAATTTGAAGATGGCCTTATGAAGTAGTCTTTTTGGGAGAACTTATTGAGATCACATTTGCATATGCACCATGGTTTTGTATAGTTTTGGGACATGTACATGATATATATATATATATATGTCACACTTATGTATGTTATTTGGAGGCTTGTTGGATTTTAAGACCAAAATCTTATAACTTGAATTTGGTAACCTATTTTATTATTTTAGGGTGTGTTAATAACTCAAGTCTTGTAATATGTTGAATTTACACTTTGTCTTGTAAATATGTACAAAGGAGAAAACTAGTTTTCCTTTTTATACCCGATAGTTTAAAATTTATGTACAATACAAACTTGTAGTGATGTTGAATGAAAGTATAATTTTGTTAGGAAATTGCTTTTAACGTGTTGATTTTCAATAAGGGTTATATCACCTTATGTTGATATTTTGACATTGTATTTAATTTTTTATATAAAAGTATGATTTTGTTAGAAAGTTGCTTTAATGTGTTGATTATTCAAGAAGGGTTATATCACCTTATGTTGATATTTTGACATTGTATTTCATTTTTATAAAAAATTATGAAGAGTATTTTCAAAAATAAACATATTGCACTTTGGACCTCATCACATGGGCCTATTTCCACTACTAAATTATTCTGAATATTTTTTTAATTAATATCTTCTTAATATTGTAAGTAGTAAATTAGATTTGTTTCGTAAGTAGCACCCTCCCAAAGGGGTTGATACAGCTATATTCATGAGCTTGTTAAAAGTTAAGTGGAGGTATGGTTGGATTTTTGAGTGGAATTATAGAAATTGAGAAAGGTGCACTATTTGAAGAAAAATATTTGTGTGAGCCACTTGTAGGGAATTGAAAAAAAAGAAGAAGAGAAAATCAGAATCTAGAAAAAAGGGAAAAAAAATAGTTGTATATATTATAAAGAAAATTATTTCTTGCTAGTGGTAAATCTTGCTTTGTTTGTGCTTAAAGAAATGAGGAGTTTGATGTTAATATGATATGAAGGTTGGGGTTTGGTTCAACACAAGTATGGGATTTAAATTGTGAATTTGTAAGTATTAAAGTGCGCAGGGAGGTGTAGCCATTATATCCATATGTATCATACCCGTCTCGTAGCTTACATTACAATCAAATAAAGTCCTACTTGATCTTTGACAGAATTAGTTCAATTAGTAGAGTATTACACTACAAGCAAGCTTATGGTACATTCTCTGTGGCGCATGAATTTTATTTCTGAGAGCGGATAAATTCTTTCTATCTTGAGTTCCTATTTGTTCTTGAATTTTATTGTGTGTGGAACTATTATCTATTGTTCGAGTGAGGGAACATGACTTGTGAAGGTAAGGTAAAGTCTTTGACCTCTGGGTTAGAGTAAGTGAATAGGTTGTGAAAAATGCGTGGTGCTTTTGAGTCGAGTCTTGAGGTTAGGATGTTATGATAGGGTACTTAGTCTATTTTAAATATTCTTGGCATGATATGTTATGGAGGTTGTTAGACGAAAAGGTCATCCCTATGTGAAGTATAGTTTGATTGCTCGAGGACGAGCAATGGTCTAAGTGTGGGGTGTTGATGGTAGGCTAGAAACTCGTGTCTTAGCCGTAGTATTGCATTCTAATTACTGCATTTTACGTGTGTTTGAACTTAAATGATAGTGAATTATACTTATTACATGTTTTATGCCTTGCAGGAAATTATTCCGAGCTATTTAGGGAATTTGGAGATAAATCGAACAAGTTGGACCTTTGAAGTCTGAGTATAAGCCCAAGAAATTAAGTTGGGATCACGTTCGGGGGTCGAGTACCAAGTCTGGATGTTTAAAAATTGGACGAGAGAATTTACTTTGAGAAAAAGGCACAGCCGCACTGCATGGGCCGCTACGAGCTGCGGCGCGGCAGTGCAAATGTGGTCTGACAGGTTTTTGGCGAGCTCTCTAGATTTCCTCACAAACGTGCCACATGGTGTGGCGCGGGTGCACAAAAATTACAGAGTAGTTTCCTACTTCGGCTAGGAAAGGGTAGCTTCGTTCGGATTTGTTTCTACATGGTATAAATACACCAAAAATATAATTTTGGGAGGACTTTTGACCTATAAAAGATTGGAGAACCAACAAGGCAAGAAGACTCAAGAATTCATCAATATTTCAACCTGCAATCGGTGCAATACGGGAGTTTGTATCGAATCATTAGATTTGATATTTTCTTTATTTTTGAACCTTATTGAGAAGTCTTATTCCATTGCTATGGAGTAATTTCCATTAGGGTATGGACATATACGTTGTTTCAATAATTTGATTAGGGATTCGATTCTTGATAATTGTTAGAATTAATTGATGGAGCTTTAATTTATATTGTGGAGTTATTTATTATTTTGCTTAATCGAAAGAGGAGTTTGATATTGAATTTCGTCACATCTTATGCTCTAGTTTAAATTCGTGATTCAAATAGGTAATTGAAAAAGCTTCTTGAATTGGTCATCGAACTAGAAAATAGGGAAATATTCTTGAGAAGTCTCCATTTAGATCATAACCATCATTTTATTGTTGCAATTGTTTATCGTGCTTCAATTATAATAATTACTAAAATTAACGTTTAATCGAAAGAGGATCATTAATCTCAAGTGTAATCTGATTATCGGTTGAATTCGTGAGAATCAAGCGTATTATAGAGTGGATTAACTCAAGAATTGGATCCCGAGTCAGTTATCTTGCACCTATCTAATCAAATCCTGTATCCATCTCATTGATATTTCTTCGTTGCTCATCTACTGTCTTTTATGCTCAATTGTTAATTGTTTAAATTTTAGTAGTTAATCATAGAAATAGTCATCAAATCAAGTGTTAATTTTCCTGAATAGTAATCAACTGAAGATTATTCGAATACAGTTTAAATCCAATACTTGTGGAGACGATAATTAAACTATACTATCTTTGTCTAGCGAGCATTAATTTCGTGTTGTGTTTTGCGCTCATCACTTAACTAGTACCATTATTAGCTATTGTTCTCTTCTTGCTATTTTTGATTGATATCAAAGGGGGAGAAGGAAAAGACTACAAAGACAGGGGGAACAACAAACAAGGCACAACAAAGTTCAAAGATAGGGGGAGCAGAAGTACACTCGTAAAGGGAAGTATCCCCTAAATTAGTCGAACTCTTTTTAGATTATTGTCATCATCCAAAAAGGGGAGATTGTTAAGTTTAGAATTTTAATAATGTTCAATAATGTAAAGAAGCCTTGACTAATGATATCTCATTGTGTGTGCAGATTCAAAGAGCAACGGCATTGATGAAAGGAAAAAAGATCAAATGGGAAATCAGAGGAACCCAACAGCTATGTATTTTGAACTTTGCGTCAAATAGAAAGAGAATCAATCAATCAAACAACAAAGAAGGAAAGTCAATCAATCAGACTTGCTAAAGATCCTCAAACGTGCAAGAAAGGAAAAGAGTTAAGCACGGCTAGAGAACAAATTAAGAACAATATGTGGAAGCTCTAATCAAGGATAAATGGAGGAACCAATTCGTCACGATTAAGGATGAATCTAGTTACCCTTTCAAGCTAGATTCATGAGGCTATCCTTGGGTCTCACTCTTATATGTCTATGCCTCACAAGGAAAGGCCTCCAATAATTGTTGTCATGCGATCCCAGAAGATAAGGAATCAGAAGACTCATCAAGCTATAAAGGAAGAAGTAGAAGGGCATCGAAGCATACTGTTACACCCCATATTTTCGTACGTGAAAGTACGCCATAAGTAAATTGATGAAAGCTCGGAAATGAGATGTTATATCATGCATTTTCGTACGTTAAAGTTTCGTCATAAGTTAATCGACGTAAGCTTTGGAATGAGATTATAAGTATTATGCTATTTCAAACAAGTGATGAGTAAATTCGTGAAGGTGAGAGGGTAAGCAAATCGAAGAAAATGAATTTCATCGAAGTTTGACATTTTGAGATAAAATACGGTCCAAGCTACAATACCCCGTATTTATGGATTAGTACCATACACGGTACCACACGACCATGATAGTAGGATACATAAAGTGTGTTAAAAGTGAGTAGTATTTTAAGTAATTTGAGATAATTTCTAATTATATTAATAATTGGGTAATTAATAATTTTTGGTAGGAGATTAACTAATTAATCATAAATTTTGATAAGCCTAATCCCCTCCCCTCCCGCAATGTGGAAGCAAACCACCCCAAATTAGTGACTCATAAGTTATGATGGTGAGGTGGCAAGTTAGAGGATTATGTGGCTAAGCCACCACATAAGTGGGGCCCACACCCAAAGACTTAAAAGACATCTCTTTAATTCACAAAATGAATGCACACATCTACTAAGTCACGGAAGAAAGCTTCAACAAAGATCACATTTTGCAATAGCAACATGATTTGCTTCAACATTCATACGAAGACTACTTAATACTATAGTAACGTGGGATTTGCGATTCTAAGGAAGTACAATAAAATATTTCTCAAAAATATCATACGGATTTTTCCCTACTTAGATATGTCGTTACATGTTTTGTCGCAATTATCGTGTGTTAGAGGAATTGTCAAGAGAATCGGCTCAGGCATGTTAAGGTTGTCCCTTCTTTCCTTTTGGCATGATCCATACTATACAACCGAAACGAGTAAACGCATAATTTTCATAAATGACTCTATTCATAGAAGTGTTAGGGGTGTCTATATTCTTGATTCCCCATGTGAATTATTATTATAATCTTCTGTTCATGGGTCCAAAAAAATACGTAGTTAACATAATTTATTCGAAAGGCATATTGATTTTAGGACATTCCGAGAAATCTTATTAACGTATTTCTTATGTATTTCATGCATTTATATATGTACATTGACCTATCACCAGATGACGTTATATACGCGTATATTATATACATATGGGATATGGGAAAATGTTATGGCATTATATACGCACCACCACATGATCAGCTGGTATACGTTGATGATTTACCCGCAGTGGCCGAGATGATATGATGGGATGCCCTCAGAGGCTTGATGATGTTATGAACGCATATACCTACGCATGGTATGACATTTATACGCATACGCATGACATTATAAATATGAAGTGATTCACAGAGCTATTCATACTTACATGTTGAGTCTTTTACTCCATGTTTCTCTATGTCTTTTATTTACTGATTTTCATTCCTTACATACTCGGTACATAATTTGTACTTATGCCCCTTTGCCTGGGGACGTTGTGTTTCATGCTCGCAGGTCCCGATAGACAGGTTGAGAGTCCTCCAAGTAAGCTATCAGCTCAACGGAAGGTGTTGGTGCGCTCAATTTGCTCCGGAGTTGCCTATTTGGTGAGTATGCATTGGACACGTATTGATTGGTATGTCGGGCCCTGTCCCGACCTTTATGGTATTTATCTACTCTTAGAGGCTTGTAGACATATGTCATGTACGTGAAAGATTATATGGCCTTGTCGGCCTATGTTCAGTGTATGAGTGACCATTTTGGTCTTATAAGCCCGTATGTCATATGTATAAGTTGGGATTACATGTTGAGTCGTCCAATGTCAAGTATTTCCTTATGTTTTATTCTACTTATCTCACGACAGCCTCTCCGGCTCATTTACCTATGACAGTATGATACGAAAGATACGTTACGTTGGTACTCGATTGAGTAATATACCAGGTGCCCGTTGCGGCCCATCGATTTGGGTCGTGACACATACGCAACTACACATCTATTTCTACACCTTTTTAGTTCTTAATACTACAAGTGTCACAAAAGATAGGAAGAGTTAGAAAATAAAACAAGAGTTGTGTCAACACTAAAAAGAAACATTGTTGTTGTATATCGTTGGTGGTGAACGTACTAAAATCATCACTGCTGTAAACGCTTATTGAAGATCTAAGAGAACCCTTGTGACCCAAGGGAATTGGACGTAAGTACCACACCGGTACTGAACCAGTATAAAACCTATTGCGCCTCCTTTACTTTTCTGTGTACTCAGTTTATTTCTGATGCAATTAATTTATGTGTAAAGTCTAGTCGACTAATTTCCTACATAGTCAACTAAGTTTTACAAATCGACTACAATTCACCCTCTCTTATAATTTCACCAAAAACATTTACTACTGTTATAGCAAAAAAATTATAAACTAAAATATTACTTTTAAAGAATAGTAGACCATTAATAATTTTGACAGAGAGACTAATTTTATGTACGTCTTCACTCTATTAACTATTAATAGAGTGCTCAACTGTTATATGTAAGGCAATATAATAAAACTTTTCAAGAATTAATCTTATCAACTATTTTTTGGCTTCTAAAATGGTGATAAACATAGGCAAAGTCACAAGGCTAAGTATGAACCTCACGCATAATACCGGCTAAATTAAAAAAATCGGTTGAACCATAAATTTTGATTTTCTGGTGTCGGTTTAATTGGTGGTTATTCGATCGGCGTGCGGTTTATATATTATTAAATTTCGGCATTCAGTGCGGTTAACGGTTTTGGTGTTGAAGTTTTGGGTATGAGAATTGACAAATATAGGATATTAATTATTGGGTTTGGGTTATCACTTTTGAACATATGGGCTCACCCACCTGGCCACCTCCATTTTAGCCCAATTTATCCAATATCCATCCACAAATCTAAAGCCCAATTTACCTAAGTCTACTTACGTTACTTCCTAGTCTTACTTCCTTAGAAATTAGAAATTGTCTTAGTTCTAATTAGGGTTCTTGAGTCCTCCTCTTGTTGGCTGCTGCTGCTATGCCTGTTGTGCCGATTGCCGCTCATTGCCTGCTGCTGTTGCGCCTTCTTCCTCTTCTGCCACTCGTTTTGGTGTTATTTTCGATTTTTGGTTATTTTTCCTAGATTTATTTTGGTTATCTCTTGTTGGGTTTGCATATTATTATTTTTTGTGTAACAGATTAGTTTTTCAGACTTGAGCAATTAGTTTTCCAGACTTATTTTGGTTATTGTTTTACGGCAGTCCCTAGCAGCCTGTAATCAGAGGGTACTAGAGCCTAACTGCTTTGCTCTTGCGATCAGCCTTCGTCCTTTCTGTAATCTGGTGGTTGGAATGGAATGATAGAGTTGACTATATGAATAAGAATGGAATAGAATTCTTACAAAGTTTGTGGTAAGGCACATGGAATGAATAACAAATTACGTAGGGTTCAGTTGACTATATGAATTGTACATAACAAAAATTCCGCTGCATTTACTCTTTTTTATTCCAGTAATACGGATAAGTTTGTAACATGTATTTGAAATGGTCTTTCTTATTCATTTCTCATCTCAGCTAGTTCTTAAATTCAAGGTTCTTGTCCTTTTCCAAGGCAAGTAATCTGATTCTTTAAACACCTATTGATATTCCTTTTGAATTTGGTGTTTCGGATCTGTAAGTTAGGTTCTGCCTTGTATTAATGAGCACCAATTGACTCAATTGAATGATTGATACGTAAAAATCTTGCACCGATAATAACCTTGAAAAAATAACCTTGAAAAAAAAATATCGAACCGTAAATACTTTAGTTTGGTTTGGTTATTAATATTATAAAACCGAAAACTGATAAATCGAACCGTACTTTTATACTAACCGGCCAACGTCGCAATGCTGGAGGTGGGTTTTATTTGGGGGGGGGGGGGGAGGGGTTGGAATTTTATGATTGTAGAAAAATCTTGGTGGCGGGAGAAAATCTTTACTCGCAGAAAGCTATATATATGAACAAAAAAAAAAATCAAGAATCAGTTTTGTTAAGCCATTATTTTTTTTCCTTCTAAAAGGGGTTGGAATATTATGATTGTAGAAAAATCTTGGTGGCGGAAGAAAATCTTTACTCGCAGAAAGCTATATATATGAACAAAAAAAAATCAAGAATCAGTTTTGTTAAGCCATTATTTTTTTCCTTCTAAAATGGTGATAAAGAAATGCAAAGGAGAATAGAGTCAGTCAAAAGTCGGTGTGAGAAGCCTTCACATCCAAAAGATTATACAAATCTTTGGATGATATTGTTATTCCCGTCAATATTCCTGTATCTGTAAATATTAATTCTGCAAAATATAAGTTAACGTAATGAAACAATAATAGTAAATTCGAGCCCACTGAATTCACAGTGTTTCCTTAAGGAATTTAATCCCCTCCTAGTACCCAAGGTAATGGATTATTTCCTCCCAGGATAGAACGAATAACACACTGGTGTAGCGGTACTTCAAACCCCAGTGTTTCAGCGAACACAAAGTTCGGTAGCAAATCACACTTACAGTTGCTTTGTTTGAAGTTAAAAACAATGCAGAACGAAGGAGTATAAACTCAGAAAATCGTATGGAAATGCTGAGAGGAAGGAGTGCAATGTATAGCCAATTTGTTGAGCGAATTGTGTGTTGTGGGTTGAGTGTCTTTCTTCAACATCTGCTGCTCATATATATAGCAGAAAAAATGTTGAAGAAGACCAAACGTCCACCCTCCATAGTGGAGCAAGCACTTCATGTTTGTGGAGCAAGCACTTCATGGTGGGAAGACCATTATCCGGCTGCCAAATTATCAATACACGGATTGAAAAATATCCGTTATAAATACGGATAATCTTACGTTAATATTCACTATTAACAAATAAATTTGGTCCAAAAAATTAATCAATCGAAGCCGTAGCCGTAGCCGTAGCCGTAGCCGTAGCCGAAGCCGAGTCGAGCGAGCGACGACGACGGCGCGAGGCTTGCTTTCTTCTTAACTCTTTAAGAGCTACAAGAAGAGCAATTATATATATACCCACCAAAAATGTCTTCCTCTTTCAATATGGGACAATGTCTCATTGTTAAGAGGGAAAAACTTAAAATTTTACTCAAAATTTCATTTTCCCTCCATTTCCCATTCACCCTTATTTTAAGAATATTCATCTTAAAATAAAACCTCAACAGATATATCCCCTTTGTAATTCAGAAATATCCATCAGGAGATAAAAAAGAATCAATTTTTCTGATCCCGTATTTCCTTGGGATTGTAGTTTAATTAGTCAGATGATCAAAATAAAAGCTTCGAGTTCGAGTCTCGTCGTCCCGATGACGTAAGGGTATTTTCAGGTACATAGAGCACCCTGCCTTATTTTAACCACGCAAGGATATTAAAAAAATTACTACTAGTTGAATGCTTGAACTAGAAAAAATGGTAGTCTAGTACATGGAACATCCAATGCAAAGAATTGCACTTTAAAGAGTATGATGTGTATGTAGTTTACTCCAATGCAAGTATTAGTGATTGATTTCATGAATCTAACCTATAACTATTAAAAACTAGTTGAATGCTCAAACTAGAAAAGAAATAAGGGCTCGATTGGTTAGTAGAATGGGATAGAAATTAAATGATATCCTATGTGTTGGAATATCCACATTTAAATTATATTCAAGCTCTACTTCTATATTAAAACGGTGTGTAAAAATTATTTATACCATTGGTTCATTTAAACAATAATTATAGATAACTTTATTTAATATACATCCATTGATAACATAGAATAAACAAGTTAAATTACACGAAGTGATGTAATGCGGCTGTCTCTCTCCTTTGTTGCAGAATTCGATGTCCGTCGAATAGCCGTTGGCCTCTAAGTGAAGAAAGGGAAAATGCTAGGCGATCTTGACAAGGACGGACGTAACTCTATATCAACGAATTTAATTAAACTCATAATTTTTAATGCGGAACATAAATTTATGTGCAAAAGTTTACTAAAATTATAACAAATTGTATATACGAACTCATAACTTTAAGAATATAATTAGTTCAATACTAAAAACTTTAAAAGTTGAACTCATAGAATTTACATCATGGATCCGCATTTGGATCTTGATGGAAGTTTTGGAGCGTTATTAAGTAGTTTTTGTTTGGAGTAATATAGGAATTCAAGTTTTTTAACAATATGTTGATGTATCATGTATCACATATATCGACATAATTTTAAAGAAAGAGGAAAATATGTGGTGATACATAAATTAAGCACTTAAATAAATTTGAAGGAAATATGCAGTTCACTCTAACATAATTCTCTATAAACCTAATGCACATAGCATGAATAATAGGAGTGAGACTTGTCCGTGTTTGTATAGCTCATGTATACATTTCCAAGTTTGTCGTTTTGGTTAAAGAAAAAAAGGATATAATTATCTTCACTTTTTCTTCTTTTTTTTGTTTGGATCATTTAGCAACATTTTGAAGTCCTTATGAAAAACTTCATTGAAGGACGATAACGTTATCTTTGGCGCCGCGTTACACTTCTTCTTCTTCTTCTTTTGGTTTTTCACACGGTGTTTAGTATTCATATTGAAGCTCTGGCTATCCGAATTCACGTCGTATAAGGTTCATTTAAGAAGAAAATATTTTCTAATAGAAACCCGAAACCCGAAACCTCTAATCAAGGATGAAGACATTCCATCGTTAGTTGGTAGCGTTACTGATCTTTTGTACTGTAAAAAGAAAAGTGTATAGCTAAAGAAAAGCAAAAGGCCAAACACACCAAGAATAAGAACTCGATAAGGTGTGCCTTGACAATGACATAGGCCAACTTGTCTTTCCTAGTAGAGGGCTAACTCTAACTATTTTTATTCATCAATTTTATATTACACGATAATATTTGAATGTGCACGAAATTTGATTATATTACTGATAGTTAAGAAAATATCAGTATAACGATGAAAAAATTAGTTTAATAAAAAATATATTATAACTTCTGAAATTAAATCATTAGATGATAGAATTGATAAAAGCCGTGAAATTTGTATAAGATACTTTATTTACAGTGTCAGTGTTTTCAAATTTCCCGGGATAGATAGTAATATACTGTAAATTGGGGATTTAGGTTGTAATCTATCTATATGTATATTTATTTATATTATTATAAAAGTACGATTATTTTATATTAAATGTCGAATGACTAAAATATTCCCAGAACCCTTTCAAAGTTAAATAATTCATTCAAACAACTGACTTGATATTGGGTAAATTTGGTAATATTAGGACTTTTGATATCAGTTAAAATTAAAATTTGATTTCTATGAATATTCTTCCGTTTTTATAGGAATCTAAATTTGAAAAGGATTGAATTGTGTGGTCATAGAATCTGAGTAGGAATGTGTTACGTACTATATATCATTTTTTCATAGGATCTTTGCAAAAAAAAAAAAAAAAAAATTACAGGTATGAATTTTAGCCAAGTAATGAATATTTAATGCATAAATTCTTCTAAATTTTCTTTTATTTTCCTTTAGAGTATGAATGATTAGCCTAAAAAGACTATTTATTTTACGGAAAAGGGTCAGAAATGCCCTTAACGTATTAGAAATGGCTCAAAAATGCCCTCCTTCCACCTATGGGTTCAAATTTGCCCTTAATGTTATTTTTAGGCTTAAAAATGCCCCTCTCTTAACGGAAAGAAAATTTAAACACATAGGTGAAAGGAGGACATTTTTGAGCCATTTCTAATACGTTAAGGGCATTTCTGATCTTTTTCCGTTTTAATTAAACATGCAGCATTTATTTAGTCTGAAAAAAATGATTTTTTTTACTAAAACCTGGAAAAAAAAAACGAAAATATTTTTTTTCAGTTTTTACCAAAAAACTGCTTTAAAAAAAGCTGAAAAATATTTTTGTAAAAACTGAAAAAAAAACTGAAAAGCAATGTTTTTGTAAAAGCAAAAAACAAATATTTCCTCTTCTTCTTCCTTCCTTGTTTGTCCATATGCTTTATGAGTTCTTTTTTTATATATTTTAGTTCTTCTAATGAGTTAGTATATAAAAACTGAAATATTTTTGCTTTTTTCCAATTTTTAGTATTAAAAAAATCATTAGTCTCGAAAAATGTAGCATTTATTTAGTTAAACATGTAGCATTTATTTAGGAATAGATTGGCTTTCTGAGTTCTGGAAAAATGGCATTTTAATTAAATATGTAGCATTTATTTAGTCTAGAAAAAAATAAATTTTTTTACTAAAAACTGGAAAAAAAAAATATTTCAGTTTTGATGTACTAACTCATTAGAAGACCTAAAATATATTAAAAAATGAACTCAGAAAGCATATGGACAAACAAGGAAGGAAGGAAGAAGAGGAAATATTTTTTTTGAGCTTTTACAAAAAAATTGCTTTAGAAAATTGCTTTTCAGTTTTTTTTTCCAGTTTTTATGAAAATATTATTTTAGAAAATATTTTTCAACTTTTTTAAAGCAATTTTTTGTAAAAACTGGAAAAAAAAATTCAGTTTTTTCAGTTTTTAGTAAAAAAAAATTACTTTTTTCCAGACTAAATAAATGCTACATGTTTAATTAAAACGAAAAAGGGCCAGAAATGCCCTTAACGTATTAGAAATGGCTCAAAAATTTCCTCCTTCCACCTATAGGTTCAAATTTGCCCTTAATGTTAAAATGTCCATCATTGCCATGTCATCTTTCCGTTAAGAGATAGGCATTTTTAAGCCCAAAAATAACATTAAGGTCGAATTTGAACCCATAAGTGGAAGTAAGGCATTTTTGAGTCATTTCTAATATGTTAAGGACATTTCTGACCCTTTTCCGTTTATTTTATCTCAGACAAATAATGTATAAAGTGCAAATGATCTGTAAAATTTTTAGAACTTGTCTAAACTTAAGAAATTTATGAGCTATTAAAATTTAATTCAGTAAAATAAATTTATGAGCTATTAAAATTTAATTCAGTCAAAATAAATCTTAAGATTCCATATTTCATCCGGAGAGATGCAACATTCGAAGGAGCACTTAAGAAAAAGTTTATGGAATGCACGATACAGTTTTATCACCATATACACATAGAATCAAATATGCATATATACAAAATATATTAGCAAATAATTCTTTGAACGATAACAACAACAACCTAGTATAATTCTATTAGTGGGATTTGGGACGAGTAGTGTGTACGTAGACCTTACCCCTACCCTGGGTAGAGAGGTTGTTTCCGATAAAACCTCATCTTCCTTCCTCCAAGAACTCATCACCTTGCTCTTGAGGTGACTCGAACTCACAACCTCTTGGTTGGAAGTGGAGGGTGCTCACCACTAGAGCAATCCACTCTTGTCAAGCAAATAATACTTTGTTAGATAAAATTAATTAATTGGGAAACCAAAGTATTAAATAAATCTCTATAGCAATAAGACCTTTGTGGATCCCACGATATCGGCATGTAGCCTAAACATGATCTTTAACATGAGTCTCAGCTCAATTTTCTCTAACACGTGGAGGATATGTGAATAATGACATGATTGTTTGATTATGCAACTCCACATAATCAATTAAATCACAATTTCTATAGTGCACGCCCAAACGCCTGTCACCTCCATACAATTCTCATAATACGTAATTCGAAAATTTATACTCTCACAACCAAGTTTAGAAGTGTTACTTACCTCAAACCGTGTAATTCTTTATTCCAATATGCCTTTGCCTCGTGAATCGACCTCTGAACGCCTCGAATCTAGCCACAATTAATTCGATACAGACAACACAATTTATAGGAATTAATTCCATATGAAAATACTAATTTTCCAATAAAATTCGAAATTACACTTAAAAATCGCCAGTAGGGCCCATGTCTCGAAACCCGACAAAAGTTACAAAATATAAACGTTCATTCAACCACGAGTCCAAATTTACCAAATTCCGACATCAACTCAGTCATCAAATCATCAAATCTTATTTTCAAATCCCTAGGACCAAATTCTCGAATTACACCTCAAAAATATGTGATCTAGTCGAAATATTGGATGATAATTCAATATTATTGACAAACAATGATCACAAGTGACTTACCTCAAGATTTTTCATGAAATTTCTCTGAAAAATCGCCCCAAGCCATGTTCCTTTGCCCAAAAATGTTGAAATGGGCTAAAAAAACAAAAATGTTGTAGCACCCGGGAAAATTTTGAAGTTCTTAAGCGTTATTAAAGAAGTTGATGTGTGCTAATTATATTATTTTGTGTGCATACGAAGGCTATTAATATGATGGATGTCAATTGGATATGAAAATAAGTGTACGAGGCATATTATAAGTGATGTGGGGTCTAAGGAGAGGCCTAAGTCTAAGCCAAGTTGGAAAATTACATGATAGACTAAAGTTTCAAATGAGTACGGAGAAGACCAAACTTTGGATGAGCATATCTACATTTACAATGATATTGATATATATATATATATAGTCTAGACTTTGAACAAGCATATCTAAATATATATAAGGTATTATGTGATTAATAACCTATCAAATGAAAGGTCTCTGAGTCAAGTTTCCAACGTTTCAAATTGTTTGTCATTTGGACACTCCTACAAGAAGTTATGACTAAATTGCCAAACGCTGGCAGAATGTGACACTACTGCACCGGATTTCCAGAACACTTCAAAATTTTGTTTCTAGGCACATTTTTCACTACCGCGCCGCACTCCGCAGCGCCCCATGCGGCGCAGCTGTATAAATTTTGGAATTTTTATAACCCGACCCCATTTTAATAAATAGCCTTTGGGGCTTTATTTGAGACAATTTTCTGGTGAGTTTAGAGAGAGAAGGAGAAAACATAACCTCCCAATCATCCAATCTTGCACCAATCTTCAAGAATCAAGGAAGTCAATCACTAGATTATCCTTCATCCGGGTAAGTCCTACTTCTAAGCTTTCATACAAGAGGTTATGAGTTCAAATATATTATGGAGTTGGAAATAGGCCATGCATGTGACACAAAGTTATAGTACGCGGGGTTAATGAACCATTTTAGGTAGTTACTAGTTGAAATTGATTGAGGGATGAAAGGATCTCCATTGTAGAGCCTTGTGGTCTATTTCGCATGTTAGGTGTTTGACAAAATTTTCAAGAGAGTTACATCATGAAAATCCTTCTAATTACTAACCAATTTTCACTATCTTCCTATAGATTGTTATTGCTATAAGTGTTGGGGAGTTGTAGTAACTTAAGAAAATCTCAGACAAGGTATGTTGGCTAAACTTTCTCTCTTAGAATCGAATTCCATAATGTTTCCGTAAGTTCAAGTATGGTAGGCTCAAGATTTCTAATTTCTATATTCTGGGTTATCTCCTATAAACGTGACTATTCCGAATGAGCCTTATGTCGAAAGATATATGTTCAAAATATGGTTTGCATATTAAAATGTTATGACTTTGAGTTGTGTTTTAAATAAAAACTAGTATGCCAATTGGGTGAAAAAAACTCGATGTTCTTAAGACTCTAAATTGCTCATATGTATACCTAAAGTCTTGATTGAAAATATCTTGTTGTTGATAATCTATAAATATGCTTGAAAATAAAATAAGTGAATTGGGGATATAGAGTGTGGCCAAAGTGCCAAGAATTTAAGTTATGATTGTGGCTAGTAGTGCAAATAAAATGAGAGGATGCGATAAAGAATATTAAATGAGTCTGGACTCAATTGTTTAAAAATAATTTCGAAAATAGAATTGCCTAAAAGCTTTTGTACTCAATTCATGCCCATAAGTGGTTGGTTTAACTAATGCTTTGCTTTATAAATATATCCAGTGTGATTCGAGTTTTTACATACTCAGGTGTTGAAATTGTACATTGTCATTTATGGGGAAGAGTATTGCAAGAATAAATGGTGTATTGATTGTTTATGATTTTGAAGCGTGTTTCTATTGTTGGTTGGTATGACCCATTCTTTGGGAAGAAACCTTTTGTGTTTAAAGTTCCTATTACAAATGGATTTGAAGTATATGATTTCTGAAATACTCTGTATGTTGATATTTGATGGTGGTCCTTGAAAATAAAAGAGGTAAAAGTGTGGAACATGAAATACGGCCACCGTGCTAGGAATAAAGAATCTTGTGAATGGCCAAATGAGCCAAAAAAATATTGTTGTTATGGGTGACTAGAAATACTAATGAGAATTTATACAATGTGAAAGAGGTTGAGGTGAGTACATTGTATTTATGTTACCTTTATGTGCAAATCAAATAATAAAAATATTTTTGGGAGTATCATTAGTAAAATCGAGGAAGGGTGGGTCATAAGGCCCACACTGAAACTACACGTGCCGGTGTAGGGGTGGATTGTAATTATTCCCCTTATTTGGGATGAAATTGAAATATTGGTAAAATTGTGATTATTCTCCTTAATTGGGATGAAACTGGTAATAGCTATGAATTGAAAAAGTCAAACCATACGACATATGTGGGAAGGCAGCCTAGTTGATCGTGTGAAGATCGGACGCCATGTTGCGCACATGGTGGTACTACTCTTGGTAATAACTTTCTTTCCTATCTCATGTCAAACCACATTGATCGTGGGGAGATGGCCTAGCTGATCGGGCGTGATCAGACTCCGTGCTAATAAAGTAGGTGGTATATCGGTGCTAATGATCTCCCAACCAAAAATATATATTATTTTCGTATTTTAAAAATTGTTATGTTTCAATTGGGCATTTAGATATAGTTGATTGTGACTTGCTGTTTCTATGGTTTTCCTTTTATTATATGGTCATTCTATTTTGAAAGAGAACTTTTAGCTTTACATACTAGTACTATTCGACAGTACTAACGTCCCTTTTACCGGGGGGTGCTGCATCTTTAATGGATGCAGGTGGTTCCACAGCAGGCGGCATTGATCTGTGATAGCAGTATACTCTCTTCAGCTGACTTAGTGAGCCCCCTTCATTCGGGGTCATGTATCTTTTGTTTCTCATGTAGTGTGTTTTGAGGTATAGCCGGGGCCTTGTTGCCGATATTTTCATATTACTCTTCAGTTATACTTAGAGGCTCCGTAGACAAGTTGTGGGTGGTGTTTGATGTTGGGAATTGAATTAGAACTGTTGGTATTGGGCAACATATTTTTTATTAAATCTATAAACTCGTACTATTTGGGAAATATTGAATGATGTTGTTAATGGAAATAAAATGGAAGTGGTTAATGAAATCTTTTCTGTATTTGATTAACGGAGTACATCTCCTCTTTATTCAGGGATGAATGTGGGTAGAATTAAATCTAACAGGCTTGCTCAACCGGGTTTACTCGGTTGAGTACCAGTCACGCTCCCCGAGTTTGGGGCGTGATAACTGCTCAATAAAAATACATTTCTCGTCACTAAAGGTTCGCACCAGAACCTGCTTGCACCAGCAATCTATATTTTTTACTAAAAAGGCTCTAACTCCATCATACAAACTCGGAATTCAACGATTCTTGTTCCTATGAGTCACAATATAATAATACGAACCTAGTCGTTCAATCGAAACTTAATTCAGAGCTCATTTGCTCAATGCGATACCAATTTCGCTCGTTAAATAATTAACTCATTTTTCGTGCTAAAAACTCAATCCCGGCTTGATGAAATTAGACCAAAACATTTCAGATCATTCCTATAATTCATTATCAAACTTTCGGAAGTCTCGAAATCGAATTTCGATCTCTAAAACTAAAAATGGACCTTCGGATCATTACATGCTTATGCTCAAAACACAAAACTCTTTCAAAACTCATCTGAGACCCATGAGACCCCAACCAAGTATACTAACAAGTACCATAATATGACACGAACTTAGTCGATACCTCAAATTACATTAAACAATACTAAAACACGAATCGCACCCCAATTCAAACTTAATAAAAATTAACAAATTATAAATTCTATATTCGATTCCAAAACCTATCAAATTACGTCTGATTGACTTCAAATTTTGCACACAAGTCGTACATGACATAACAGACCTATCACAATTTTCATAACATGACATAACAGACCTATCACAATTTTCATAACATGACATAACAGACCTATCACAATTTTCATAACATGACATAACAGACCTATCACAAGTTGTACATGAAACCATCAAAACTCTATTCCGGAGTCGTTTGTACAAAAGACAAACTTCGGTCAACTCTTTTCATTTAAGCTTCTAAACAAGGATTTTTTTTCAATTTAATCCTGAATCATCCGAAAACCAAAGCCGACAATTCACACAAGTTATAATGCACATTACGAAGCTGCTCAAGACTTCAAATTTTTGAACGGGATGTAAATGCTCAAAACGGCAAGTCGGATCGTTACATTCTCCCCCACTTAAACATACGTTCGTCCTCGAACGTGTAAACCTTCAACTTACTATTCCACCTTACCAAGCATATACCTGGGGTGATCCTACATCACCCAATTCCATATAGGCCTGACAACATAACATAATTGAAAATGATTACTTTAACAGTGGCTCATAAACCTTGAAACCCAATTTCTAATATCTGAAAGTCTTTTCAAGACCCGAATCTCACATCTACATACTTTATAAGTCTGAACAAGCTGTATTAAGCCTTAATCATAACCCAAGATATAATCACATAATATACTAAATAACTCGTATACTCGCAACACCATTTCCGATCACAGTAACTACTCAAAACCAACCAAGTACTAGTATTAAACCCCACATTCTACATAACCTCATTCCAAAACTTACGTACACTGCCGATAATGAAAGAAACATATAGGAACTCACAACCACTCACCAGATCAACATGTCATGGAGCTTTTCCTCGTTCAACAAGTACCATAGCCAATTATTTAAGCCAAATTCTAAATTATTCTTCCAACACGCTGTAATCAAATTTGATAGTATCCATTCTAGGTTCAATGACCTTATATCACCAAAAATAACTATTCTAGCTATTCCGGTGTAATCCTACTTTTTTTTAAAACCGGCACAAAACATTATTTAAAACCAACTCATCAAATTTCGTGAGAAGAACATTTGTGTGTGCATCTGCACAATTTTCTCAAATTGCCCTGATCATGCAATATCATAGCATGTAGAGGAAGGAAATAATTAATCAAATAAACAATCAGGGAAACACGATTTTCACACGCTTCACGGACAACTCACGTGCTAACAATAGAACCCGTACGGATAACTCACGTGCTAATAATATCAATATATGGATCTGCACGAATAACTCACGTGCTAATAACATAATCCACATGGTATAGTCTCAGTCCCCCAGTCCAACATATCATATGGGAGCATTTAAACAGGTATACAGGTATATGATGAGTAGGATAAGATTCTCATGTTTCTGGACTGGTATAAATGACATGCTAAAGTGTAGGCATGTACAAAGTGTGCTATCGTAGCTCAAAGTGAAAATCTTTCATCAGTGAGGCATTTATCAAGTTCGTTCAAGGATTTTAACCCCTATGTAGCCTCAAACACGGCTCAAATAGCTCATGCAATGTTACAAATATAAGAAATATCGTAACTTAAAGCTTAACAGTCAATTCTACGCTTATTATAGCCTAAACGCAATTCGAGCATGGATAAATAGCTCTTTAAAAAGTACTCAATGACTTAACCATAACACATACTATTATCTAGTTAACTTGGCCTCATCTTCACAATCTGTGGCACTGAAACAATTTACTTCTGAGAACTCTCAGTCCCCAAATTCATAGAATACATGAACCACCGTAACTGATCATAACTCCAGCACTCGAATGACTAACACATCCTTCATGCACGATCATCCCACTAGGAATACTTTCATAATTATTCCGCACCACATAGAAATAATTTGAATACCAGCAGTCTATCAACCAGGTGAGTACCGCAATATCAATGAATATCTGTAACTCAAAACACAATGCGCCTTCTGAAATACGCATCCTTCTTAGGAATTACTGAGCAATTATAACATTTATTTAAATATCTGAAATTAACCATGTTGTCCAAAATTCGTGACCTTCCATTCAAGACTGAACTGCCACCTTGTACATGTAAATCTTAATCTCGCACAACACACCACATTTATCATGCCATCATGTTAAAAGCACTAGAATCTCATTATCAACTCAAGTCACCAGCAAATTACATACCCGGTTAGTTAGAAACCTTCCATTTGCTCTTATCCAGGAGGAAATCACAATACACAATATGTTCCTCACACCGGTAGAAAATATCTTGCTCAAACCATGGTAGAAACCATCAAGAATATTTTAAAATCCATTTGTACATAACCAAGCTATCGGAACTGAATTCCTCTAACTCGACCAAGCCACATATTTTCCGTCACTAAAAGTCAATTTTCCGTCACTAAAGATCCGCACAAGAACCTGCTTGCACCATCAATCTATTATTTTTACTAAAAAGGCTCTAACGCCATCATATGAACTCGAAATTCGACGATTCTTATTTCTATGAGTCAAAAATAATAATACAAACCTAGTCGTTCAATCGAAACTCAATTCATAGCTCATTTGCTCAATGCGATACCAATTTCGCTCGTTAAGCAATTAACTCATGTTTCGCGCTAAAAACACAATCGCGAGTTGATGAAATTAGACCAAACATTCCAAATCATTCTTATAATTCATTATCAAACTCCAGGAAGTCTAGAAATCGAATTTCAATCTTTAGAACTAAAAATGGACATTTGGATCATTACATGCTTATGCTCAAAACACCAAACTCTTTCAAAAACTTTTCCAAAACTCATCCAAGCCCCATGGGACCCCAACCAAGTATGCTAACAAATCCTATAACATGACACGAACTTAGTAGATGCCTCAAATTATATTAAACAATACTAAAACACGAATCGCACCTCAATTCAAGCTTAATAAAAATTAACGAATTCCAAATTCTACACTTGATGCTGAAACCTATCAAATCAAGTCCGATTGAACTCAAATTTTGCACACAAGTCATACATGATATAACGGACCTATTATAATTTTCAAAACTGGATTTCGACCCCGATATCAATAAAGTCAACTCCCGGTCAAACTTCCAAACCTTCAATTTCCAACTTTCGCTATTTCAAGCCAAAATCAACTACAGACTTCCAAATAAATATCCGTACACACTCCTAAGTCCAAAATTATCATACACAGCTATTGGAACTATCAAAACTCTATTCCGGAGTCGTTTGTACAAAAGTCAAACTTCGGTCAACTCTTTTCATTTAAACTTCTAAACAAGGATTGTTCTTTTAATCTAATCCTGAATCATTTGAAAATTAAAGCAGACAATTCACACAAGTCATAATACACACTACGAAGCTGCTCAAGACTTTAAATTCTTGAACGGGATATAAATGCTCAAAACGACAAATCGGATCGTTACACTCTTCCTCCTTCTTATATACTCAATATTTTTTGAATTTTGAAAGTCTAACTTTTCAGATTTAGCTCCCATGGTGTGAATTCCATAAAACTAAAACAAAGAATGATTCAAAATATGCCTTAGGTATGCGATTATATTTTTTCACTTTTAATATAGGATCTTCCATAGGCCTTTTCTTTATTTTAGGTTGTGGCGATATGAATTATTAAAAACTTTTGGATCTTTGGAAGCCAACAATTCAAGACAGTTTTATGTTTTTACGATATTTTTATTTTTATTTTATGCTCCTTTGAATATATGTTATGCAGCTATGTACATTTTTATTTTGCAAAGTGAAGTTTACTTAAATTAGTCTATCTACTTGAAAATTATATAATGGAACGCCTTGTAGTTCATAAGTTATCAGTTTTTATTTAAATTTTATATTTTCTTTATAGTATTATCCTTCAAGTAGAATCGAGACTAATCTTAATCTCAACATTATTTCTACTTATATTTTTGAAATATTCATAAATTTAATAATGTTAAAATTTCATCTCATTTTGTAGTACTTATATATCCCTAATATAAACAACGTAACATACTTTATAATGTCTGTCTTCCTCAAGATGAAGAAAGTAAAAACTTTTTTAGAAAGGATTGTATAAAAAAAAGCAACAAAGTAAAAACTTTATTGGAAAGGATTGTATAAAAAAAGCAACAAAAAATTGTTTATTGGAAAACAATTAGGATTTTATTTGCTAGAGGAATTATGTTTGAAAGACAACAAATTTTAATTATTTAGCGTAAAAGAACCATAAACAGAGAATGCATTTACTAATATAAATTTTAGTTTGTCTTTTCTTAAATTTTTGGAGAACATTTAGTTTCATTAAAAATTAATATATTAATCAAGATCAATCTGCTATGATTGTCGGTGACTAATTAATTAATTAATTAATTATATGAGAGTCTAAATAGTAGTAAGATATTTATATAAATAGCAAGGCTAACATTGTTGACAAATTCCGCGACCAAAAGCTTCTCTTCCTTCATATGACAAAACGACACAACACGAAGCAAGTTCTTACAACTCAATCTATCAAGTCTCTTATGTACGCACGAAAGTCTTCCTTATCTTTATTTATAAGCAACTAAAAAAGTAATTATGATTAAAAAAAATGAATTAGCTAACAAAAAGTGGTATCTTTAATATCATAAGTTGGATGAAATCAGCGCTTTGCTGTAACAAGTGTATTCACATATCTCCCGTTAACTATTAGATATGTTATTGTTATACACTTTCTATATTTACTCTCTTGTGTAATCTTTTTGTTTTCATATTTTTATTTTCTTAGTGCTAGTATAGAGACTAATAGTATATTATAAGTACGAAGTCCCTTATCGAAATGTCATTCGCTTTTTTTATCCTTTAAAAATAGGTTTCACATTAGGCAAAATAGTCATTTAATTAATTTTTTAATATTCATTGAAATCTGGTTATTAAATCTTTCCATATTTGAATTAAGTAGCTCAAATTTAAGATTTTAAAATTAATTAAAACTTTACCTTAAAATAAATCACTAAAAATGTCAATTAGTTGGAACGTCAATTTTTAACTATCCTACACTTTGAATTCGAAATTGATAAGCTAAACTACCTATTTCTTTGTCTTTGTCTTGAAAATATATAATGAATCTATTATGTATTACTATTATAAAAGCATAAAGGCGTTATGCAAAAGAGATATTTTTATTCTTTACGAACATATTTCACTTGGATAAAATTGTAATTAGTTATTTTCTTAATATTTAATATTTTAAGTTAACTGAATTTTTTACTATCAAAACTTTCCACGTTGTAAATGTTCGGATAGAGTTTGACGGTATAGGACACAAAAAGTTCCTTCTCTCTCTTTTGAATCACAGGGATTGCCTCAGGGAAGAGGTCAGTCCTTGAAAAAGCCATCTCGATTGGTATCATTCAAATGCTAATATAGGCCTGATTTTATAGTTACATTTAATTATTTAATGTTTAGGATGAGCTAATATGAATATAATTAATTTGAAAATAATTAACTAAATAAGTAATTAAAGTTATCCAATTCAATTCCTTTCCAAATTCACTATATAAGTAAAATTATTTATCGAGTTGACGAAATTCTTAGGCTATGTAAATTTATTTTTATATATAAGAAAAGCATTGGCAATGAAAGACACCAGAAAATATAGCAAAGTTAGTTATAGTATAGTATTAAAAGTTAATTGATAAAAATATAAACTTGAAGCAATAAGGACGAACCATTAGTAAACAAAATATATTTTAAATAAGTTAATTTTGTCATTAATTTATTGTTTCTTTTCACAATCATTTCAAGGAATGATATTCCATGTATTTTTTATATTAAATTATTTTTGGTAAAATATCATTATTAGTCATTTTTAGAATTTGAATCATCACTTATTAATTATTTGAATAAGCAATAAGGCCGAACTCCTTATTCTCAAATCTCTAAACATTTAACTTTTAAATTTATTTTATTTGACAAATCTTTAAAGAATCAAGATAGAAATATTTTTATTATTTATTTATTTCAGTATTAGGTAATAGAGATATCTATAATTTTGAAATGACAATAAGCCATCTAAGGACATCTGTGGAAAAAGGTTTCTTCCATTGAGATCAACTTCCATCATTTTAAAGAACTTATCATTTTCTAATTTTTATTTTATAACTCAAATATATAATGTGATTTTTTACAACTGAGTATCCATTAATATAAATACACGCGTAAGGTGCGTACTCTAAAAACTATGAAAAAATAATAAAATATTTGGACATGCTTATATATATATATATATATATATATATATATATATATATATATAATATATATATATATATATATATATATATATATATATGGCTAAAAAATGATAAGGAAAGAAAGAGGATCAATTAGTCAAATCAGTGCTGATAATTTCAGATTAAGAAAATCATAAGAATGTGTATATTACTATGAAATATGAATATCGAAAAATCAGTAAGCGGGTAAAACCTTGAAAATAATTAGTAAGATAAGCTTTAATTGTGTAACAATATATCTTATTTTAGAATTTTTGTAAATATCAAGGTGGGGTGGTGATATACCAAGCTTCTTGTACGTATTTGTATGCTCAAAGAACATATTTCATTAGTTGTAATGCATTTATAATATAAGATTGAAGATCTATCCACTAACAGCTCCAAATTAATAGCTTTTTTAGATATCGTTTCATAATTTGTCTTATTATTACTATATATGTTATTATTTTGATAAAAGTATAAATGATATATATAACGTGGGAAAATTTAGATAAAATGTAATGTTGAAGTTGGTCAAATTACATTAAAAGTGTGATCTTTATAAAACTTAATTTTCTTTTATAACATTTATAGAACACTTCTAAGGTACTATTATTGAGCCAAAATATTGAATAAAATGCCCCAATTTCAATCCGTAGGAGTGGAATAGTTCATAAAATGGGGTTCTGTTGCTGAAAAAATGGGGAGAGTCCGAGAGTGTTGATTTGTTATGGCCGGAGTTATTCGCTAAAGTTGCTTTAATTCGTGGTTAAGTTTTAAATAAGTATTTAAAGTGGTTATTTATGCAAATGCCCCATTTTTCTGTCTCTATGATTCGAGTAGAAATGGCGTGGAATAGCCACTTTTTAACATGGTATTTAGTTTTTATCCAATATTTTGAATGCTAGGCAAAAATAGCCACTACTCTATTAAAATTAATACGAAAATACGTTTTTTTACCCTTTCTTCATGAGTGTTGTGTAAATATTAAGGACATGGTGTCCTTAACATTTTCACTGCACACATGAAATTAAGGACGCCATGTCCTTAACATTTACACTGAACATATGAAGTGAAGGACATGATGTCCTAAAGTTTAACAACGGAAGATGCAAATATAGGACACTTTGTCCTTAATATTTACACAACATTCATGAAGTTAAGGATATCATGTCCTTAATATTTACACGACACTCAAAAAGTTAAGGACATTATGTCCTTAACATTTACACTGCACACATGAAGTTAAGGACACCATGTCCTTAACATTTACACTACACACATGAAGTTAAGGACATGAGATCCTAAAGTTTAACAACAGAAGGTGCAAATACAAGTTAAGGACATTATGTCCTTAACATTTACACTACACACATGAAGTTAAGGACGTCGTGTCCTTAACATTTACACTGAACATATGAAGTTAAGTGCATGATATTCTAAAGTTTAACAACAGAAGGTGCAAATACAAGACACTTTGTCCTTAATATTTACACAACACTTATAAAGTCAAAGGACATTATGTCCTTAACATTTACACTGCACACATGAAGTTAAGGACACTATGTCCTTAACATTTACACTACACATATGAAGTTAAGGATATAAGGTCCTAAAGTTTAACAACAAAAGGTGCAAATACAAATTAAGGACATTATGTCCTTAACATTTACACTGCACACATAAAGTTAAGGACGTCGTGTCCTTAACATTTACACTGAACATATGAAGTTAAGGACATGGTGTCCTAAAGTTTAACAACGGAATGTGCAAATACAAAATACTTTGTCCTTAATATTTATGAAGTTAAGGACATCATGTCCTTAATATTTACACAACACTTATAAAGTTAAGGACACTATGTCCTTAACATTTACACTGCACACATGAAGTTAAGGACACCATGTCCTTAACATTTACACTGCACATATGAAGTTAAGGACATGAGGTTCTAAAGTTTAACAACAGAAGGTGCAAATACAAGTTAAGGACATTATATTCTTAACATTTACACTGTACACATGAAGTTAAGGACGCCATGTCCTTAACATTTACAACTGCACATATGAAGTTAAGGACATGATGTCCTAAAGTTTAACAACGGAAAGTGCAAATACAGGACACTTTGTCCTTAATATTTACATAACATTCATGAAGTTAAGGACACCATGTCCTTAATATTAGCACATGGGTATTTTTGTCCGGGCGGGTAAAAAATTATTAAGCACTGGCTAAAAAGTAAATATATTTTAAACGGTGGCTAAAGAGTAAAGACATCTCTAATTAGTAGCTAACCGTGCACTTCTCTCCATGATTCGAGTAGCTCAAAGCCTCAAACTTCAAACTTCAAATTAGGTTCTTTTAAGAGAAATTTTCAGAAATAACTATTGTTTAGTGCCTATTAACTTGGTATAGCTACCATTTACTTAATTACTTCTCGTAGCTATGTTTTCACTTGTTATAGAGTGAATTCGATGTATTCAAGCTACTGTATTCATGAATACAATAGCAAAATTCAGCGAAAAACAAGAAAGTCCAGCTAAACATAGACTGTATTCATATGTATTCGCGAGCTGTATTCGTGAATACAGTAATGGAAATCTGCGAAAAAAAGGTCTTCAATTGTTTAAAACGGTAAGTGATAACGCGATAGACTCCTAATATAACTCAACAAACTCAATTATAACACGCAAAATTTGTATTTTCAGTTATAGAAAAGATTTTTTCCTAAAAACACCCCAAAAACAGAGCAAATCTTCAAAGATTCAATCCATCCTTTCATTTTTAGTGGTATCTTTACTAAAATATTTTTTAGTGGTATTTTTTACAAATAGATTTATATATTGAAATTATATAATTACATTGAATACAGTTAAATACATACAATAAATTAAATACATGAAGTATATCAGGTCATCTATAGTGTAAAAATATATGAATACATACTGTATATACATTTGAATACATAAATTATATTAATTAAAAAAATATATGAATATATTTTACAATACATTGAATACATATTGCTGAATATATACTGCTGGATAAAACTGTGAAACAAAGTGAATCTTTGAAATTATATAATTAACTTGAATACAGTTAAATACATTGAATATATTGAAAAAGTAGAAAAAACTAAATTCGTGAATACAATGAAATACATGAAATAGAGCGAGATACATTGAATACAATGAAAATAAAAGGTAACGGACTCTTCAAGTTCCTCAGTCCCAAACTCTGTCCCCAATCCACCGATATCAAGGCCGCCGCCATGTGAGGCGTCGCCGCCGGTACCGGCGCCCTCTGGGTCGTCCAGGGAGTGAATCTCTCATTTCTGCTTTGAAAATTTTGAGATCTGCACTTGTTGTTCTAGATCTTTGTTTCTCTTTTATCTTTTTCTGTTTCGTTTTGTCTTGTCTTTTCCATTCAATTCCGATACCAGCGAAAATTTATCAACTTTAACACTTACCACAACTTTTTGGAGCAAAAAAAATTAAAAATTTCGCTAGACAATGGAGATGAATCAGTGGAGAATCGTGGTTGTATTCATGGAGAAGAGACTGGCGTTGAGAGAGAGATGGTGGAGAGAGATATTGGTTAAGTTGTATATAGAAAGTAGGAGAGATAAAAATATTATCTAGCGTATTTAATGGCTAAACAGTAGGAAGTGACCATAAATATATATTTTGTTATAAACCCTAAAAGGTAACTATAGAAAATAATATTTAAAAAAATATTTATTTATAATAAATAAGGTGTAAAGCTTTGCTATAGGAGGTAAAATTTCCTTCTTTTAATCGATGAGCTTGTAAATTAGAGATTGAAATTTGATTAAACAAGGAATAAAAAAAATCTATTCGAAAAAAGTATCTCAATTTTTTAAAAGGAAAATATCCCAGTGTACCTTTTTTAGTGTAAATGTAAAATGTATTTAATTATTAGCCCCTTTGGCTTTCTCTTGCTTAACGCTTTCATATTTTATCAAATCTAAATTCACTTTATATCCTCACAAGTCACAGGTCAGAGCGTTTACGGGGGAGGAGGATAAATACAAAATTTATTTAATTATTAATCATTGTGGCTCTTTCTTGCTTAACGCTTTCATATTTTATCAAATTTAAATTTAAATTCCATCCGCTTTTTATCCCAGTGTACCTTTCTTTACGGCAGAATAAATGCAAATTTATTTAATTTTTAGCCCTTTTGGCTCTTTCTTGCTTAACGCATTCACGTTTTTTTAAAATCTAATTCAAATTCCATCCGCTTTTTATATCCTCACTCTACTTTTGACTAAAGGAAGACTGCTTGCTTTGCTCCCTTTCCTCTCCACAGTTTCACGCTTCTCTTCACTTTATCTCTCCAATTATTTGAATTTCCAAAAACCTCTCCCAAATATTTTTCGCTCTCATACGCATTTTCTCGAACATCTTCCAGGTGAAAAATTCTTCCATTTTTTATTTTGATAATAATAATGTACTTTTTCGTTCTCGTATTTTTAATGCTTTAGTTTAACTCCTTTAGTAGTTTTGTTTGGCTAACTATGGCGTAGGGAGGAAAAGTAACTTGCATGTTTGCTGCTTTTTGTGTTTTATTTTAGTTGTAATTAGTGGAAATTTGGGTTAGCTTGTGGAAATTTAAGTGTACGTAAGCATTATTGTTAGGAAAATGAGAATTTGAAGTTAAAATTGAAGTACTAAGGGATGCAATTAAAGAGTAGTTTGTGAACACGTTTTATTACGCGATTTTTTTTGTGTGGGGATAAAAAGCAGGTTCAGAAGCTAGAAGGATTAGTTAATTGATTGATTGAATAATTATTTGGTTCGGATAATGCTAAGGTTGTAAGCTTGAGGAAATTAATCTACGTAAGTGTTATTGTTAGGAAAATCTGTAAATGAGAATGTAAAGTCAAAATTGAAGTACTAAGGGATGAAATTAGAGAGAAATTTGTGAAGACATTCTATTGTGCGATTCTTATGGATAAAAATACTTTCAAAACCTAAGAGGATTAGTTGATTGATTGAATAATTAAGTGAACGATTAATTCATTTACTTTATTTTCTGTAAACATTGTTCGAAGTTCGAACTGGTTTATAGGGAATAGAGTTTAAATTGCAGGAGTAGGTTGTTGGTAATTTAGAGGATGAGGTGCTGACTAGTAAGTAAAACTGAAAACAATAGGGAGGAGAACTAAGTTAAACAACTGACAGCAAGTTCTATCATCAAATGATAAATTTGCTTAATCTTGGAGTGCTTACTGTAGTTAACTCTTTTAGTTGAAGAATTTGAACTACATTGTGAGAATAATTTGTCGTGTTATTCATATTTGATATGTTCAATCGCATGGGAAAAATAGGAATTTAAATGCATCAGTGTGCAAATCGATGCGACTGATTTAATAAGTAATTCTGAACTCTTAGGGGAATCGTTTCTTTTTTAGGTTCGTATGCAGCTTTATTGTTATTTTTACCTTATGCGACGTCTTAGCTTCTTTTAGATTAATTCCGATGAAGGTTTACTCTTTCAGCTTTATATTCTGTTTGCTTTTGTATGTGCTTCTATGGTTGGAACTTAGGTTATTGATTATTGGTATGATATGTGACTAAATGGAGGGAAATGGATTGTAAGGATCTATATGGTTGAGCCCAACAAGCTTTGGATTGAGGCTTAGTTGTTGTTGTTGCTTTTTGTATTTGTATGTGATCGCTATCAAAATTTAAAACACTTTAGATGTTATCTGTTCTTTTAGCAATTGTGTTGTAGCCATGTCGTCTTTTCGTCTTCTTGAGCAGAGGGTTTTTCGGAAACATGGGTAGAGGTAAGGTCTGCGTACACACTACCCTCCCCAGACCCCACTTGTGGGACTATACTGGGTCGTTGTTGTTGTTGTTGTTGTAGCCATGTCATATATTTTGCTTTTTCAAAAATGCCCCTTTTCTTCTGTATCTAAGTGCGGTAGAGAAAATATTGAGTCTCGTTGACTATAACGAGAACATGATTAATCTCCTGTCTCTCTACATATATGGTACCAGAGGCTATCTCTGTTTTTGCTACTTATATATCAATCTCGTACAAGTTTTATTGACCGATATTTTGGTTGTGTTAGTTGGTAAAAATGCCGGAGATTCAGTTGGGCGCCCATACATTCAGAAACCAGGGAGTGGAAATAGCAAGGTTTCACATGCACGACTGGCTTATTCTTTTTCTACTTGTGGTGATCGATATAGTTTTAAATGTGATAGAACCGTTTCACCGTTTTGTTGGATCTGACATGATGACAGATTTAAGATACCCTTTGAAAGACAATACCATTCCCTTTTGGGCTGTTCCGGTAAGTGCAACCCTCAAGACAAATTGTGTTTGGGACAATACATAGTTATAAAAGTAGTATGTGTTTTCTTATTTAAACTTCTTTAGTGGACATTTTATGATCCATATGTCTTTCAACAGATTATTGCCATAATCTTACCGTTACTGGTCATACTTGTCTTTTACTTCATCAGAAAGGATGTCTACGATGTGCATCAAGCTATATTAGGTATTCTTTGTCCCTTATGTGACTATCAGCTTTTGCCTGGTGGCAAGTATATACAACCAGATCAGACTGATTACTTTGTGTACCTCTGTTCAGGATTGCTGTATTCTGTACTAATCACCTCAGTTCTTACTGATGCAATCAAAGATGCCGTTGGTCGACCCCGTCCAGACTTCTTTTGGCGGTGTTTCCCTGATGGAAAAGGGGTGTGTTTATTCATTACTTGGAATCTCCCTTCTGTAGCAGTAACCGATATAACAGCATTTGCAACTATCAATTATAATTTTCTGTGTTTAGGTGTTTGATACAATCACAAGCAATGTCAAATGTACTGGCTTGAAAAATGTTATCAAAGAAGGACATAAAAGTTTCCCAAGCGGACATAGTTCTTGTGAGTATAACTATTCCCTGTCAATTGCATTGTTGGCATCAGAGAATTGTGATTATCTCCTTTACTTGACCCTTTAAACAAAATGAGCATATACCCTCAGTTTGTCCTTTTCTCCAATGAAACTTTCTCAGTTATATGAACTGTTTTTTTCCCTTTTCATTGATACTTTTATCTTTCTCAGTTTGTGTAATGATTTGTTACGCCAAATAATACAATTTTTATTACTACCGATCCTATTTTTCCCATATGTTTGACCTATTACTTTTTAGTAGTTCACCTCAAATAGTTAAGTCACATTAAATAGCAACTTCATAGGTGACGATGGCTTATGCTGGGATAATCTACTTAAGTAAAAATCTAACTCATTACTCGGAATTCCTGCAAGTGCATAGGTGACTGTGGCTTATGCTTCAATTTTCACTCGGATATGACAATATGAACTCTTATGGTTCTCTATGTGGTTATAAGGTTGTTGGCTGTTTTATCAAAGATCTTGGCTTGCTTTGAGTAATTTTTGAGTTCTTAGAGAAAACTGAAGCTTGTTGCTATCTGTTGGTATCATGTGATAGGGTCGTTTGCTGGTCTTGGCTTCCTCGCTTGGTACCTGTCTGGGAAAATCAAGGCATTTGATCAAAGAGGCCATGTTGCTAAGATCTGCCTTGTTTTCCTGCCCTTACTGGCTGCGGCATTAGTTGCAGTTTCCCGGGTTGATGATTACTGGCACCATTGGCAGGATGTATTTGCTGGAGGTCTCCTAGGTTTGTAGAATATTGATGAACATGTACATTTTCTAGTTTTCTTGTTTCTTATTGCCTTGGTTAGGGATACTTATTGTTTATTTTCTTTGTGCCATTTGTGCAGGATTGACTGTGGCTTCAATCTGTTACTTACAATTCTTTCCCCCACCATATGATATAGATGGTACTTACTCACTATCGTCATTATCTCTTTTCACAGTAATCCTACTTTGAATCAGCAAAAACAAAGAAATAGCCAGTTTACTAGTTAAAATCCTTAACGGTAGGCATTATAGATTTTTTGTGAAGTAAACTGTAAATCAATTCGACTGCCACATGTGTAGAATGAGTTTGTATTTGTTAGCAAAAAAATAGTAGAGAAATGTATATTTTTAGCCGCTCCTCAAAATAATAGCCGACTAAGTGTATATTATTTTATGTATGTGTATTATATACATATTTTGTACACTTTTTGGCTAGCAAATGCAATTAGTATCGGCCAGCCGGCCAATTTTGTATTTTGCCCAAAATGTACGAAAGATATGCAAATGAGTTCCTCTGTTAAATTCTCACTCTTGCAAAAGCTCATAATACGTAATGGAAGCTGTCTGGAGGATATCAGATAACTTCAAATTCTATTACTGCAGAACTCTAAGCATACTTTCTCCTATTAGAACACCTCTCCATCCTCAAGGGTGGGGCTGCACAGGTGCTGTCCTTTTCATCTGCTATTAGAGAGTGGTTGGTCCATCCACAATTCGCATGTAAATTAGAAGTTATGAGGCGTTTAGCCATTTGACCTGCATAATTTTAAACTACAATTTATGATGTAGAAATATGTAATGTTACTGAAGTCAAGAGTGGTTTGCATGTTTGTCTATTTATCTCCATAAGAAGACATGGACTCATTAAAGGGTATCTAATAGAAATTTCTAACTAGCAGAAATGTTAGGCTGTGGACACAAACTAGCAGGAAGAGAGAAATTATTTTTTTGCTTTCCGAATTTTATTAGATGCAGCTTTTGTCCAGCTGAAGGACAAAAAAATGTAAATGAAAAATTAAGGGACCAATATTCCATAGCTTATTGCTGATTATTCATGCGTGGTTTATGCAAACCGCGATAGTTTCCGAGCTTTATTGTCCTTCTATTCTTAAAGTAGCATGTCCCTTGCATTTTCTATAAAAAGTCCTGCTTGTTCGTTTTGCTGTTATCTTCCTATGAGTGAAACAATTCGTATTTTCATTATTACTGGAGTAAGTTTATTGATCTGAAGACTTGGAAGAAGAAGTTGACATAATATTCCATATTTAGTTGAACTCCTTATGGACATTTTGATACATTGCCTCTTCCCTCCAGGTAGGATGCCCCATGTGCATTTACAGAGGCTGGCAGAACAGCGCAGTGGTACACAGTCTACGGCAAATAATCCAGGTTGTCTTACTATAAGGCAACCCGAAGTTGACAGTGTGTATGCTCAACCTCAACATGGCATTGCCGTATCAGGACTCGGTGCACGTGAGACCGGACCAATCTTTGATGATGACGTTGAAAATGGCAGATGGAGGCATTGACTTCATGTTTCATGCATTAACTGTATAGATCAGAATAGGTATGCCTCACTCTGTTAGTTTCGTAGGATGTGTTTGCTTCTCATCAAACAGGTAGATTCTTTGAGGAGTTGCTTGTTTTTCCACTTCTGTGAACTTCTGCCCTTGTAGTTATACATTTGTTTCTTAAATTGAGTATTTGACTTCACGAACGGATGTGGTAACTAGTTACTGACTAGTTCTCAAGATTAGGTAATTTCCATGATTTCTTTCATTAACAGACAAGATAAATGTGATGTATGGACATGGCATCACAATAAACTTTGGGTGAATAGACTACTAAGACGGCCTTATGGCCAAGATTATGGTTATAAGCATTTGTTTAAGAGATAAGGCTGAGGTCTTTTCGTTGACACTTCATGAGTTAACCTTTTATTGTAAGCATGGAGTTTTCTTGTTGGGTGTACGAACAAAGTTCCATATTGGAACTTGACAATAAGGAGAAGCTACTTATAACATGTAGTGATACTCTTAATGGTGTGAGACATTACGGAAAAAGTTGTGCGAGCTTGGCCGAAAGCAAACAATATCACACCATGTTAATAGTGCTTTTGAGTTGGCTTAACCCAACATTTCTGATGTATGAAGTGTATGTGCTATTGTATATGATTTCTTTAAAGTCGTTTCAATCTTTATATATTAAGCAGAAGAGATGGCAACCCTTGGCAGCAAGTGGTAATGATTGTATTAGACCTGTTCAATTCGCTTAATAGCAGACAACCTTGTCTTATCTTCATATTATCGAAAATGGTTACATAAGTTTCGGTATCAATTTGTCATCTTCCTGGTGGCAAAACTTCCAAACATGCGACCAATATGATAGTCTCCTATAGTTTGTTTAAGAAAGAATGATATTTATTATTCAATAATAATTAAATATTAAATATCTTATTTTATTCTTAGTTACACATTTTTATAGCTACAGAGACGTTATGGCAAGGTTAAGATTAAAAATTTTACCAACATGAGTTGTGGTGGGATGGATAACATTCCTCCACCCTTAACTAGAGGTGTTGGGTTTGAGTCATGGGTATGGAAAAATCTTGTTAGGGAGCGCTTTGCCCTTAAATGGGCCCTATGCATCGCAACTTCGTATATAGTCGGACTCCAATACGGGTACTGGACACGGGTGGGAAACCAAAAAAAAAAAAAAGTTACAAATTTCAAAAGTTTTTTTCTTGAACTTCCTATCGTTTAAACTACCCAGATAAGTTCGAAAGGATTGGTTAATTAAGTTGTCCTACGTAACAAGGTTTCCGTAGATGAATTTGCGGAAGGATCATTGTCGAAACCTGCAAAGCAAAACGACCCGCGAACTTGTTTAAACACTGGGGAGCGATGCGGCCAGGGTGCTTCGCCCTCCATCCGCGCAGCTCCCTCCTATCTCGGTGCGCGCACTCGCGTGCGTGCCGGATGAAGCGCCAAGGAAAAAAAAGGTAGAGGAAAGAAGGAAGAGATGTAGGTAAAAGAGTTTTAATATTTTGCTGAAGACGCGGGTAGAAGAATTTTAAGAATTTGTTCTGGGTGTGGATTTATGACCAAAGAATAGACAGGAATTTCAGTTAGCACTGGTGTATGAGAATGTTATATTGTTCATAAGCCTTGCCTCTTTTGTCATTAAAAAATCTTAATAAAACATGCCACCATTGTGGATAGAGTTACACGACATGTGGTCATGCGAGTTACAGGTATCCCGTAAAATTAGTTCCGAACACCACAGTTAATTAAAAAAAATGAATACTATTTACTCCGTTTCTCCAATTTTTGATGGAAAGGAACTTGATACTTTTTTGACCATATTCTTTTATCTCTCTCCTCTTTTTCTCTCATTTTTTTTAAATTCTAGATAAATATCTTAAAATTTTAAATCAAATGGATATTAAAAAAATAATTTTTCAATGGCTGGAACAATGAGACAACAAACTGCCGGATATCTGAAAAGGATAAAATCTAGTCTCCTATGACCTGGTTGCTTTGAAGGAAATCTCACATATAATCTTCATGCAATTAAAATTGACTTTTCTTTTCAATTTTATTTGTTTTGTAGGGACGAAAAGGACTAGATACAAGCAACAATAGCTTTGGCTCGAATCATTCAACGTATTTAAAGTTAACTAAATAAATATAAATAATTGAATTATAGTAGAATTTAAAATTCAAATCCTGAATCTTACTCCAGTAGCTACCGAATTCTAATTCTGATTTTCTTTTAACATTCTCGCTATAATAGTGACACAAACCTAATAATTTATAATTTCTTTGCTGGCCAAACAGACACTATCGACTTATTAAATTGACCAACAAACAACTTTTGTACTCAAATGACTCTCAACTCAATATATATCTTGATCCCACATTCTCTTTTACGTGTTTGAAAAGGTCAATATGAATTAATAAGCAATATAATTAGCAATTAATACGAACCTTTCGACTTGGCTCCATCGCTATAGCCAAGTTTAATTCTATTGTTATGGTGAAATTTCATAAACAAATTTTACTATGCTGAAAACAATACATGCACAAAATGTATCGTGTCATGTAGTTAATGTTTGTAACTTACTCTTACATAATCAAATTATTCATTGTTATCGGTCCTATAATTAACTCTAACCATATATTCCACTTCCATTCATCTATATATATTGTCCCTTCTCACACCTTAAAAATTCACACAATTCTTTAAACTTCTAATTTGTACCCTATAGTTCCACTTAACTCATCATCAAATCTTCATCACCCAAACCTTAGAGTAACCAAAAAAAATAATAATAATAATTATTATTATTATTATTTTTTGTCAGCGAATTTCGCTCGTCAAGTTCTTGTTTGATCTAGCACGGTAAACAAAATCTCATTAATGAGAATTCTTGGGTTTTCATATTTGGATAACCTAAAGAAATTTTGGAGGGGGCAAAGATACCAAGGACTAGGAGATACAAAAAGGGATTACAATAAGAGGGAGATGAGAGTTATTAAGCTTGGAAACAAGAAAAAGAGAGTTGTTTTGAAAATGAAACAAGCACCCATTAAGTTTCATTGGAAGCAAATTTCACCCCTGAAGTTGGTTGCAAGTTTTCACAATGGTTATGTTAATACAATGATAGGTTTAGAAGGAAATAAGAAAGTTGGAGGAAAAAAAGTTACAAGTGGAAAAACAATTCCAATGGTGGCTTCTTCAACTAATGATGTGGTTGATTG
Source organism: Nicotiana tabacum (assembly GCF_000715075.1). NCBI lineage: Eukaryota > Viridiplantae > Streptophyta > Magnoliopsida > Solanales > Solanaceae > Nicotiana > Nicotiana tabacum. Next base: position 4,201,588 of record NC_134103.1, on the reverse strand, counting down.
CAGAATGGTTTTGAAAATTTATAAAAATATAGTGTCTTCTCGTGAATTAGCACATCTCTTAATTTGATATCCTTAATTTTCTTTTTTTACTTTTTCTAATTCATTGGTCAGGTATGTGTATGATCTCCTCAAGTGTTATTTTTATTTTAATAATATTTTCATCGATTAATTGGTAAGAAGCGATAAAAAGGTTTCATTTTCAGTTCTTTTTTTGGGGACAATTTCTTATATTAATTTCACCATTGTGGTGAGAGGTTCGGCATTGACATACCCATGATAATAAACTCAGAATGGAAGCGGCAGTAGAACTTTGCACACTTTCGTAATTCATGAATAAGATTTAGGGTAAAGGTCCAAATTTGTGCATGTACCATTTGCCCAATTTTGCCTCAGTTACACTTTTGATCTATTCACACCCTTGCTTTTTACAAATTATCTCGTATTTGTCCTTACAATTAATAAAACACCATCTTGGAATGATAGACTCCGCGTGTCCAAATGCTTCAACAAAAATCCAAATTTACCTCTCACCTTTAACTAACAGTCTCAAACAAGTCGGGATCAGCTGACCTCTCAACTTTAACTATAGCTTAAAATTACCCTTAAGTTGAAACTCCAATAAGTCACGGATTGCAAAGTTGCTCAATTTCGGATAGTATCTGGCAAGTATAACCCTTTTTTTTATGAAGTAATTAATTTAATTACTGGCATCAAGAAGATGCATAATAGTTACAAAAGAGTTATAGCAAAAAGGAATAATGCCAGCTCCAATACAGATGTTCAGGCTAATACTAAGGAGCTAACAAAATTCAAATAACTATCACGGGAATCTATGGGGGATAAATAAATCCAAGTGAATAAAAACACAATACAATTAGCTTTGAGAGATTGGAAAGTAGTTGATAGTCCATCAAAACATCTGCTATTCCTTTCCTTCCAGATACTCCAAAAGATAGCAGTAGGAACCATCTTCCAGACTTTCTTGATGGTGCTGTCAACTTCCCAAAATCTCCAACTCTCAAAAGCCTCCCTGATGTTATGTGGCATGACACATCTGAGTCCAAAAAGAGAAATAAACATATTCCATAGATCTGCTGCAACTGGCAGTGTAGGAAGAGATGGCTATGTGATTCTGCCTCCCTCTGGCACATGTAGCATCTATTGACAATCTGAAAATTTCTTTTGACTAAGTTGTCTTGTGTTAGACATGATCCATGGAGAGCAGTCCAGTTGAAACACGCAACTTTAGATGGCAGTTTTACTTTCCATATTAGCTTCTAAGGCCAGTGGTCGGTGATTGCATTTTGAGCTTATGATAACTTGTAGGCTGCTTTCACGGAGTACCTTCCTGCATGTGCATTCCCCCATCTGAACTGGTCTGGTACTAGGATGTTACTGGAGCAGTCACTCAGTGTGGCTAGTAGTCTGACTAGCTCTTCAAATTCCCAATCTTGCAAGTTCCTTCTACATAGTATGTTCCAAGTGTCCCCTCCCTACACTGCAAGATTGTTGAATCTGGATCTCTGGCTATCTGAAATATTGCAGGGTAGTCATTTATCAAAGCAGTGCTTCCTAACCACTTGTCCTTCCAAAACTTGATATGTTGACCATTCCCTACTACAAAGTATTTGTTCGCTGAGAATTCTTCCCATAACTTACAAATGTTCTTCCAGTCTCCAACTCTGTGGGGTGCTCTTGATAATTTAGTGCACCAATAATTCAGGACTCCATGTTTGGCGTTGACAACTTCCTTCCAAAGACATTGCTCCTTTTGTGTGTACCTCCAAAGCCATTTCATTAACAAGCATTTGTTATGAAAGGCTAAGATTTTTATGCCCAATCTGCCTTGGTGCTTTGGTAATTGAACCTTAACCACTGGACCAGATGAAATTTGTGATCCTTGTTGTTCCCTTCCCACAGAAACTTCTTTCTTGTCTTATCAAGTTGTTTCAGGACCCTACTACTAATCGGATATAGTGACATATAGTAAGTGGGGATGCTATCAAGGACATTATTGATCAGGGTCAATCTTCCACCCATTGATATATACTGCAACTGCCATGATGCTATCCTTTTTTTAGAATTTTCAATTACCCCATTCCATATAGCTTCTGATTTAAAGTTGGCCCCTAGTGGAAGTCCCAAATAGGTAGTTGGGAAAGTCCCTATGCTACAATCCAGTATTCCTGCCAATTCCTCCAGGTTATGTACCTCATTTACGGGGTAAATCACACTATTGAGTATGTTGATATGCAAACCTGAAAGAGCTTCAAAAATAAGTAGAGTTAGGTTTAAATAGAGTACCTGATTTCTGTCTGCCCCACAGAAAATCAGAGTGTCATCTGTATAGAGAAAATGTGAGATGTTTACTGAATTGCTTCTCCCCACATTAAAGACATTAATCCACTGCATCTTCTTAGCTTTATCCAACATTCTACTTAATCATTCCATCACTGGGATGAATAAGAATAGAGATAAGGGGTCTCCTTGCCTCAAGCCCATTTGTGGAGAGAAAAAACCAACTGGACATCTATTGATCAAGATAGAGTATTTCACAATGGACATGTTAAATTTAATTCATTTGATCCACCTTTCTCCAAATCCCATCTGCCTAAGAATAGAGATGAGATAAGACCAATTTAGTTGGTCAAAAGCTTTCTCTATGTCTAGTTTGCATAAGATGCATGTTCCCCCTTGCTTTAGTTGCCAGTCAAGAACCTCATTTGCTATCAGTGAAGCATGTAATCTGCCTTCCCTTAATGAAGGTATTCTGTTGATTTGAGACCAATTTTTCCACAACTTTCTTCAATCTTTCTGCCAATACCTTAGTTATAATCTTGTATACACTATCAATGAGGCTAATTCGTCAGTAATCTCTAAGCTCCAATGCTCCAATTTTCTTGGGGATCAATGCAATGAAGTAAGCGTTGCATGATCTAACCATCCAACATTGCTGATGGTAATGACTCATAGCTGCAAGGATGTCATTCCTAATGAACTCTATGACTGCTGGTAGAAGGCCATTGTATATCTATCAGGTCCAGGTGCTTTGTCCGGAGCACGTGACTGTATAGCTGCTAACACCTCGTCTTCAGCAAAGGGAGCTTCCAAATCACTCATCTATTCATCTGTGATGGATGTTATACCTTCAAAATTAGCAGAAGGTCTCTAACTTTCTTGCCCAGTCTATAGCTTTTCATAGAATTCCAGTGTTTCCTTCTTTATCACCTCTTTGTCCTCTATGATTTCATCACCAACCAAAAGTTTGTCTATGTGATTCTTTCTTCTTTGTGAATTGGCCATCTTTTGAAAGTATTTTGTGTTCCTGTCTCCTTTTCTTAACCACAGACACCTGGATTTCTGCCTCCATGATATCTCTTATGTTTTGGCTATCTGTTGTATTTCAATTCTTAGACTCAACATTTGGGTGAATTCGGATAAAGTCAGTTGCCTTCTTTCTATCGCCTGCTCAAATGCCATGAGTTCATCTAGTGCCTTGGTTTTTCTGGTTTCTATCTTCCCAAACTCTTCCTTGTTCCAAGTAGTGATATCCTTCTTCAAGCTTTTCAGCTTTTGTAGGAGAATGAAGTATGCACTACCTGTGAAAGTGTAACCCTACCACCAGTTTTTCAGCTTGTCTAGGAATCCTTCTTCTTGTATCCACATGTTCTCAAATTTAAAATAGGAAGGAGTTGCATCCCAGTATCCGCTCTCCAAGAGTATTGGTATGTGATCTGATATTACCTTTGGAAGGACAATTTGTCTCACGGCTCTGGATGAATTGTTCCATTCAGGACAAATGAGAAATCTGTCAATTCTAGATGCCTGTAAGCAATTTTCACCTCTAGACCAGGTAGAGTGATCCCACTGCATGGGTAAAGCGATAACATCAAGGTCTTGGATAACCTCTGAGAAAATTCTCATAGCCCCGGATCTTCTGATGCAATTTAACCTTTCACTCTCAAATCTGCATATATTAAAGTTATCCCCCAAGACCCAATATTCATCCCACGATCCCCTTGCCCCTGCAATTTTACTCCACATCACCTCCCTATCTGGATTGGAATATGGCCCATAAACACCTGTAAAGCACTATCTAAAATTTTCTTCAGTACTTTCCAGCATACAAGACATAGAGTATAATCCCTGATGAGCGTCTACTTTCTTCCATAGTCTTTTGTCCCATATCATTACAATCACTCCTCTTGTACCACTTACTTTTCGCTCATCCCAATCGACCCACCTGTTGCCCCATAAGTGTCGAATCATTCTTATATTCCAATCCTCAATCTTAGTTTCCTGCAAGCATAAGATATCCACCTTCCATTTTTGAATGAGAGAATTAATGGTAGTCATTTTTTCCTTCTCATTCAACCCCTGCACTTTCCAACTCAAGATTTTTAGCTTCATCCGGAGAAGGATTTGTTGTACCTACCATTGTCTACCTTGTCATATTGCCATTTCCTATCATAATTGAGCCCACAAACTATGATGACCCAAAAGGTTATCTTTAAATTTAATAATTATTTTTGTATTCTAAGATCTTGAAAACCACTATTTATCATTCATCGACTTGTGTGCGCAGCCCGTATAATTTTTCAGAAAGTTTTTATGTGAAAAATGGATTAAAATGTGAAATACAGCTTTAAAACTCAATTATATTGACTTTGGTCAACGTTTTTAGCAAACGGGCCCGAATCAATATTTTGACAGTTCATGTAGGTCCATATTGTGATTTGGGACTTGGGCGTATGCCCGAAATCGAATTCAGAGGTCCCTAGATCGAATTATCACATGTTGTCGAAATTTTGAAGTTTAAAGGTTTAATGACTTAAGAGATTTGACTAATGATTGACTTTATTGATACCGGGTCCGTATTTTTGTTTCAGAACCCGGTGTAGCTCTATAACTATATTTATGACTTGTCTGCCAAATTTGGTGAGAAACGGAGCTGGTTTGACGTGATTCGGGAGTCCGATTGTTAAAATAGAAATTCTAAAGTTTTCTTAAAAATTTCATTTGATTTGGTGTCTGATTCGTAGTTCTAGGAATTATTTTGATGTTTTAATCATGTGAAAAAGTTTGTATGATATTTTTGTACTTGTGTGCATGTACGATTTAGAGCCCCGAGGGCTCGGGTGAGTTTCAGATAGCCTACGGACCATATGAACTTTGGAAAAAATCTGGTTTTTGAGCTTCAGCTGTCATCTGGTGCATGGTGCTTCGTGATCGTGAAGCCATTTCTGTGATTGCGAAGAGGAAATTTTGAGTCGTGAGTTTTACCCTTTGCGTTCGTGAAGATAGGCACGCGATCGCGGAAGATTAGCTCCCAGTGCACCGCGAACGCGTATAGTGGATCACGTCCGCGTAGAAGGAATGAAGGCAGAAGCTGGGCATGCCATTTGTGCTACGCGATCGCACAAGTCAGCACGCGGTCATGTAAGGCTGAGAAAATGTTTTCTGCGGTCGCATGACCATTTACGCGATCGCGTAGAGTTAAAACTCTGGGCATCCAAAATATGCTTCGCGGTCGCAAAGAATTATCTGCGATAGCGAAGAGTAAAATGGACCTAGGCAGAAATTGATCTACGCGATCGCGATGACTAAATATCTGGGCAAACAAAACTTAAGTTCTGGAAATGGAATTTTGTCCCATTTCCCACCATTTTCGATTTTGAGCTCGGGTAAGATAATTTTTGGGCGATTTTTACAAACAAGCATTGGGGTAAGTGTTCCTTATCCTATATTGATTATATTTCATGATTCCATACTCATTTACATCATGAATCCGTGAATTTATGGGGAAAAAATCAGATTTTTATAAAATCTTCCAAAAATGTAAAATGAAGATTTGAAAGCCAATCCGATGTCGGAATTCGATAATTTTTGTATTGTTCGGAACGGGTGTCCGGATTTCGTGAGTTTTTTGGGATTCGAGACGTGGGTTCCATGGTTGATTTTTAAAATGAATTTCGGATTTTTATCCAGAAAAATTTATAAATTCATATGGAATTAATTCCTACGATTTGTATTGACTATATTGAATTATTTATGACTAGATTTGAGGATTTCGGATACGAATTCGCGAGACAAAGGTTTATTGGATTCTTGAAATTTGGTTGCAAAGCGAGGTAAGTGTTGTGGTTAATCTTGACTTGAGGGAATAGAACCCTTGAATTATTTGCTATGTGAATTTCATGTGTAACGATGTATAGGCAAGGTGACGGGTGCCTATACTTTGTCAAATTAATTATTTTCTTAATTATTTAAACATCTTAAATTATTTTAAGACACGAATTAATCGTTATAACAATTGTTTCACTCACATTCCTTGTCAAATATAAATTCTTGAATTCCTGCAATAATTGTTACATGCTTATTTGATTTATGTGTCTTAGTTACTATTTGACATTTAGCATATTAAATATTAAGCTGCATATTTTCTTCCTGATTTCCATAATTAATTGCAAGTTGTCATTGTTTGTTTCATAATTAAATTATAATTATTGTATGCCTTGATGCTCAATAGCTTCTCATTGAACGTGGTATTTATCGGAGTATTTCTATTACATTTAAGAGTTTTATAAATATATATGGGGGAACGGGTTGCACGCTGCAACATATTTATTTAAATTTTATATGAGGGAACGGGCTGCACACCGTAACAGATTTATTTAAAGTTTATATGGGAGAACGGTTTGCACGCCGCAATGGAAACAAATTGAGGGATTGTGACTGCTAAATTGACTTTAATTTTTAATATTATTTATCGGTCTTACTACTAATTCCGTTATTATTATTATTATTGCGCACAGGTTAATGTTAGCGACCCGCCTTAGCCTCGTCACTACTTCGTCAAGGTTAGACTCGACACTTACCAGTACATGGGTCGGTTGTACTGATACTACACTATGCACTTCTTGTGCAGATTTCGGAGTTGGTCCCAGCGACGTACCATAGATTTGTACCCGGATACAACTACCAGTGGAGACTTGAGGTATAACTGCAAGTCGTTCGCAGATCTGAAGTCCCTTTCTATCTTATCTCGGTTGTATGTTATATTTCAAACAGTTTGAATTTTATTTAGAACTTTATTTGTATTATTCTAGAAGCTCGTGCACTTGTGACTCCAGTTCTGGGATGGTATTTAAATATCGCAATTATTGTGGATTATTCACTTTATTTACGACTTTATTTCTGCATTTGTCTTCTTGTTATTAAATAAATTTAAAATTTTATTAAAATGGCTAATTAAATTCTAACGTTGGCTTGTCTAGCAAGTGAAATGTTAGGCGCCATCACGATTCCGAAGGTGGGAATTTCGGGCCGTGACAGTTGGTATCAAAGCATTAGGTTACATAGGTCTCACGAGTCACAAGCAAATTTAGTAGAGTCTGAAGGTTCGGTACATAGACGTCTGTACTTATCTTTCAGAGGCTATGAAGTTTAGGAACAATATTACTTCTTTCTTATCCTGTCGTGCGATCTTATTCTATCATCGATAATTGAACCATTCTATTATTATTCTCTCGCATATGGCGAGGACGGGTAATACATCTACCGACGAACAAGGACCATATCCCCCGGTGGCAACTATGGCCAGGGGTAGAGGTCGAGGCCGAGGTCGTGCTAGAGGCCAGGCAGAGGTAGAGCTCAGTCTAGAGCTCAAGCAACAACACATGTTGTAGAACCTCGGGTGGATCTTCAGGAGGAGGTTCCAGTTCAGACTGTACCTGTTGGACCAGTTCAGGTCCCGGAAGGATTTATAGCTACTCTAGTGCTTCAGGATGCTCTAGTCCGCTTGGTAAGTCTTATGGAGGGCGTGGCCCAAAATGGTATATTTCCAGTGGTACCAGCAGTCTCACAAGCTGGGGGAGGAGCACAAACTCCCACTACTCCCACTCCGGAGCAGATGGCTCCCCAGAATCAGGCTCCAGCAGCCCCGCTAGTTGGGGTAGTTCAGCTAGTTGTTGCGGCATAGGCCCGCCATGTCTTTTGAGGCCTTATTGAGACTGGATAGGTTTACTAATATCTTTCCAGTTCACTTCAGTGGTACACCTTCTGAGGACCTATAGGATTATCTTGAACGCTGCCATGAGGTGCTGCGGAACATGGGTATAGTTGAGACCAATGAGGTCGATTTTGTTGTATTTCATATGACGGGTTCCGCCAAGAAGTGGTGGAGAGATTACATATTGAATAAACCAGTTCGATCGCCTGCATTGACCTGGGAGCAATTTTCACGGCTATTTCTAGAGAAATTCCTCCCTATCACATTGAGAGAGGATTACCGCAGGCAATTTGAGCGTCTACAGCAAGGCAGTATGACTGTTACTCAGTATGAGTCCCGTTTTGTGGACTTAGCCCGTCATGCTCTCCTTTTACTACCTACTGAGGGAGAGAGAGTTAGGAGGTTTATTGAGGGACTCACTCACCCTATCAGGCTTCAGATGGCCAAGAAAATCGGAAGTGAGATTTCCTTTCAGGCGGTAGCTAATGTCATGAGGAGGATCGAGATGGTTCTTGCACATGAAAGAGGACAGAGGTTTGATAAGAGGCCTCGTCGGTTCGGCGGTTTTAGTGGTACCTCGTCTGGATGCAGGGGTAATTTTGGTAGGGGTCATCCTCCTAGACCGTTTCATTCAGCACTTCAGGAATCTCCCGGTGCTTCAGGGAGTCACGGTCCTATTATGCCTTACTCTGAGCAGCCAACATTTAGTGCACGTTCAGCTCCTACCAGTGCACCACCACTCCAGAGTCACTACAACGGTTATCCGGCCCGTTCGGGTCAGCTTCAGCAATCACGACATCAGGATGGGTGTTAAGAGTGTGGGAACATTAGTAACATCAGGAGGTATTGCCCTAGGTTGTCGAGTAACGGATCTCGGCAGCATTCTCGTGCTATCATACCGGCACCGGTTGCTTCACCGCCTGCTCAGCCAGCTAGAGGTAAGGGTCAGGCAGCTAGAGGTAGAGGTCAGGCCATTAGAGGTGGAGGTCAGACCATTAGAGGGGGAGTCCAGCCAGTTAGAGGTCGTCCTAGAGACGCAGTTCAGAGTGGTGGGGCCCAGCCCTGATTTTATGCTTTTCCAGATAGGCCTGAGGCCAAGTCATCCGATGTTGTGATCACATGTATTATTCCAGTTTGCCATAGAGATGCTTCACTTCTATTTGATCTAGGATCCACTTATTCCTATGTGTCCTCCTATTTTGCTTCATATTTGGTTGTGCCTTGTGATTCTATGAGTGCTTCTGTGTGTGTATCTACACCGGTAGGAGATTCTATTGTAGTAGAGCATGTCTATCATTTGTGTGTGGTTATTATTGGTAGTCTTGAGACTAGTGTAGATCTTCTACTTCTTGATATGGTAGATTTTGATATCATCTTGGGTATGGATTGGTTGTCACCTTATCATGCTATATTGAATTGTCATGCCAAGACAGTGACCCTAGCCATGCCGGGGTTACCTCAGTTAGAGTGGAAAGGAACTCATAGTCATTCTACCAGCATGGTTATTTCTTATATGAAGGCTCGGCTTATGGTCGAGAAAGGGTGTCTAGCCTATTTGGCTTATATTCGTGATCCCGGCGAAGATGTTCCTTCTATGGACTCAGTACCAATTGTTCGTGAATTTTCAGAAGTATTTCTTGTAGATTTGTCGGGGATACCACCCAACGGAGATATTGACTTCTGTATTGATTTAGCTCCGGGCACTCAGCCCATTTTTATCCCACCGTACCATATGGCCCCGCCGGAGTTGAAAGAACTGAAGGAGCAGTTACAAGACTTACTTGATCAGGGATTCATTAGACTCAGTGTCTCGCCCTGGGGTGCACCAGTATTATTTGTAAAGAAGAAAGATGGTTCTATGCGGATGTGTATAGATTATCGGCAGTTGAATAAGGCCACTATCAAAAACAAATATCCGTTGCCAAGGATTGATGACTTATTCGATCAACTTCAGGGTGCCAAGGTGTTTTTGAAGATCGATTTGAGATCCGGTTACCATCAGTTGAAGATTAGGTCATTCGATGTCCCTAAGATAACTTTTCGGACTTGGTATGGGCATTACGAATTTCTAGTGATGTCATTTGGGTTGACAAATGCCCCAGCAATATTTATGGATTTGATGAATCAAGTGTTCAAGCCCTATTTGGAATCTTTTGTGATTGTATTCATTGATGATATCTTGATTTACTCCAGCAGTCGAGAGGAGCATGAGCAGCATCTTCAGAGTGTGCTTTAGACTTTGAAGAATAATTAGTTATATGTTAAATTTTCAAAATGCGAGTTTTGGTTAAACTCAATTGCCTTTTTTGGGCATGTTGTATCGACAAAAGGCATAAAGGTGGATCCTAAAAAGATTGAGGCTATTCAGAATTGGCCTAGACCTACTTCAGTTACAGAGATCCGGAGTTTCTTGGGTTTGGTAGGTTATTATCGTCGGTTCATGGAAGGGTTTTCATCTATAGCAAGCCCATTGACCAGACTGACCCAGAAAGGTTCCCCATTCAAATGGTCAGACGAGTGTGAGTTGAGCTTTCAGAAACTCAAGACTGCTTTGACTACGACGCCAGTGTTGGTATTACCCACAGGTTCAGAATCTTATACGGTATATTGTGATGCATCTCACATTGGACTTGGTGTAGTATTAATGCAAGATGGCAGGGTGATTGCATACGCATCGCGGCAATTGAAAGTTCACGAGAAGAATTATCATGTTCATGACTTAGAATTAGCAGCCATTGTTCATGCGCTGAAGATTTGGAGGCATTACCTTTACGGTGTCTCGTGTGAGGTATTCACTGATCATCGTAGCTTACAATATCTGTTCAAACAAAAGGATCTCAATTTGAGGCAGAGAAGATGGTTAGAGCTATTAAAAGACTATGATATCATTTTTTGTATCACCCCAGAAAGGCTAATGTGGTGGCTGATGCTTTGAGTAGAAAGGTTGTGAGTATGGGCAGTCTTGCGTATATTCCGGTTGGTGAGAGGCCGTTAGCTACAGATGTTCATACTTTGGCTAATCAGTTCGTGAGGTTAGATGTATCATAACCCAATCGGGTTCTAGCTTGCATAGTCTCTCGGGCTTTTTATATGAGCATATCAGAGAGTGACAATATGATGATCCTCATTTACTTGTCCTTAAAGACACGGTGATGTACGGTGATGCCAAATAGGTTGCTATGGGGGAAGATGGAGTTCTGTGAATGCAGGGTCGTATTTGTGTGCCTAATGTAGATGGGCTTCGTGAATTAATTCTGGAAGAGGCCCACAGTTCCAGGTATTCTATTCATCCAGGTGCCGCCAAAATGTATCAAGATTTGCGAAAACATTATTGGCGGAGGAGAATGAAGAAGGATATAGTTGCATATGTAGCTCGGTGTCTGAATTGTCAACAAGTTAAGTACGGGCATTAGAGACCTGGTGGTTTGCTTCATAAGTTAGAAATTCCTGAGTGGAAGTGGGAGCGTATCACTATGGATTTTGTTGCTGGGATCCCACGGACTCAGGGAAAATTTGACGCAGTTTGGGTCATTGTGGACAGGTTGACCAAGTCAGCACATTTCATTCCAGTGGCAGTTACCTATTCTTCAGAGCAGTTAGCTGAAATTTACATTCATGAGATTGTCCGCCTTCACGGTGTGCCTGTGTCTATTATTTCAGATCGAGGTACGCAGTTTACCTCACACTTTTGGAGGGTTGTACAACGTGAGTTAGGAATGTGGGTTGAGTTGAGTACATCATTTCATCCACAGACAGACGGACAGTCAGAGCACACTATTCAGATATTGGAAGATATGCTTCACGCTTGTGTTATAGACATATGAGGTTCTTGGGATCAGTTCTTGCCACTTGCGGAGTTTGCTTATAATAATAGCTACCAGTCGAGCATTCTGATGGCTCCATATGAGGCATTATATGGAAGGCTATGTCGTTCGCCAGTTAGATGGTTTGAACCGAGAGAGGCTCGGTTGTTGGGTACCGATTTGGTACATGATGCCTTGGATACGGTCAAGGTTATTCTGGATCGACTTCGCACAACTCAGTCTAAGAAAAAGAGTTATGCCGACCGTAAAGTTCGAGATATTGCATTCATGGTTGGAGAAATAGTATTGCTTCGGGTTTCACATATGAAAGGTGTAATAAGGTTCTGAAAGAAAGACAAGTTGGGTCCTAGTTATATAGGACCCTTCAAAATTCTTGAAAGGGTGGGGGAAGTAGCCTACGGGCTTGCATTACCATCTAGTTTATCAGTGGTTCATCCGGTGTTCCATGTGTCTATGCTCCGGAAATATCATGGTGATCCGTCCCATGTGTTAGATTTCAGCTCAGTCCAATTGGACAAGGATTTAACTTATGAGGAGGATCCGGTAGCTATTCTAGCCCGACAGGTCTGACAGTTGAGGTCCAAGAGTTATCCTTCAGTTAGGGTGCAATGGAGAGGTCAGCCGGTAGAGGCATCTACCTGGGAGTCCGAGTTGGACATGCAGAGTAAATATCCACACATTTTCACCAGCTCAGGTACTTTTTCTAACTCCGTTCGAGGACAAACGTTTGTTTTAGAGTTGGAGAATGTGATGATCCAAAAGGTCATCTTTAAATTTAATAATTATTTCTGTGTTCTAAGATCTTGAAAAGAACTATTTATTATTTCTCGACTTGCGTGCGCAGCCCGTTTAATTTTTCGGAAAGTTTTTATGTGAAACATGGACTAAAATTTAAAATAGAGCTTTAAAACTCAATTGGGTTAACTTTGGTCAATATTTTTAGCAAACGGACCCGGATCAGTATTTTGACAGTTCCAGTAGGTCCGTATTATGATTTGGGACTTGGGCGTATGCCCAGAATCGAATTCGGAGGTCCTTAACTCGAATTATCACATGTTGTCGAAATTTTGAAGTTTAAAAGTTTAATGACTTAAGAGATTTGACTAATGTTTGACTTTGTTGATACCAAATCCGTATTTTGGTTTTGGAATCCGGTGTAGCTCCATAACTATATTTATGACTCTTCTGCCAAATTTGGTGAGAAACTGAGCTGGTTTGACGTTATTCGGGCGTCCGGTTGTTAAAATAGAAATTCTAAAGTTTTCTTTAAAATTTCATTTGATTTGATGTTTGATTCGTAGTTCTAGGTATTATTTTGGTATTTTGATCGTGCGAGCAAGTGCGTATGATATATTTGTACTTGTGTGCATGTACGGTTTAGATCCCCGAGGGATCGGGTAATTTCGGATTGCCAACGGACCATATGAACTTTGGAAAAAATCTGGTTTTTGAGCTTCAGCTGTCATCTGGTGCATGGTGCTTCGCGACCACGAAGCCATTTTCGCGATCACGAAGCTATTTTCGCGATCGTGAAGAGGAAATTTTGAGCCATGAGTTTTACCCTTCGCGTTCGGGAAGATAGGCACGTAATCGCAGAAGGTTAGCTCTTAGTGCACCGCGAACGCGTATAGTAGATCGCGTCCGCGTAGAAGGAATGAAGGCAGAAGATGGGCATGCCATTTGTGCTACGAGATCGCACAAGTCAATACGCGATCACATAAGGCTGAGAAAATGTTCTCTGCAATCGCATGAAGATCGCATAGAGTTAAAAATCTGGGCAACCAAAATATACTTCGCGGTCGCAAAGAATTATCTGCAATCGCAAAGAGTAAAATGGACCTAGGCAGAAATTGTTTTGCGTGATCGCGAACGAATTCCCGTGATCACGATGAGTAAAAATCTGGGCAAACAGAACTTAAGTTCTGGAAATGGAATTTCGTCCCATTTTTCACCATTTCGTTTTTGAGCTCGGGTAAGACGATTTTTGGGCGATTTTCACGGGAAAACATTGGGGTAAGTGTTCCTTATCCTATATTGATTATATTTCATGATTTCATACTCATTTATATCATGAATCCGTGAATATATGAAAGAAAAATCAGTTTTTTATAAAATCTTCCAAAAATGTAAAATGAAGATTTGAAAGCCAATCCGATGTCGGAATTCGATAATTTTTTGTAACGACCCGACTTGTCATTTTAAGAATTTAAGCTCTGTCTGGTGGCATAAGGCCCTGAGAAGCTTCTTATTATGTGTATTGACTTGCGTGCGTGGTTGAATTCAGTTACCTGATGATTCAGAGTTATTTGGGACACTTGGTCCCCAAAACGGAAGCTTAAGTCTTAAGATTTTTACCGTAGTCGGAACTGTGTGAAGACGACTCCGAAATGAAATTTTGATGATGTCAATAGCTCCATATGGTGATTATGGACTTAGGAGCGTGTCTGGAAAATTATTTAGAGATCTATAGAGTAATTTGGCTTGAAATGGCGAAATATGAATTTTTGGGAAGTTTGACCGGGGGTTGACTTTTTGATATCGGGGTCGGAATCCGATTATGGAAATTGGAATAGCTTCGTTATGTCAATTATGACTTGTGTGCAAAATTTAAAGTCAGTCCAGATTGATTTGATGTGTTTCGGCACAAGATATAGAATTTAAAATTTCAAAGTTCATTAGGCTTGAATTGGGGTATGATTCGTGGCTTTGATGTTGTTTGATGTGATTTGAGGCCTCGAGTAGGTTCGTGTTATGTATTGGGACTGATTGGTACGATTGGATGGGGTCCGGGGGGCCTCGGGTTTGATTCGGGGTGGTTCCGGACCAATTTTGGGTGTTTTGATGTTGTTGGTTGCTGGTTCTGGGGTTGTTCTTCACGTTCGTGAGGAGCCTCTCGCGTTCGCGAAGAAAGATTTTGCTATTGGGACTTTGTTCTTCGCGTTCGCGAAGAAGGAAATTGTGTTGCTCGTCATTTGACTTTAAAGGCTCATATCTCGCAATCTATAAAAAATTTGGAGGTGATCCAAAAATAAAAGTTATAGCCCTTTATGTCTAGTTTTAAGAAAGGTAAACCATTTGGCATTTGGAGTTGTGTACCAAAGGTTATGGTGGATACACTACAAGCTATCTGGGAAGAGTTTGGAAATCTCTGTTGCATAGGGCTGACTTTGGAAGCTTGTATTTCGCAATCTATAAGGAATGGGGAGATAAGCAACAAATGAAAGTTATAGCTCTTTGAGTCTAGTTTCTAGAAAGTTAAACCATTTGTCATTTGGAGATTTGTATAAAACGTTATGACCATTATACTAGAGGCTGTCTGAGAAATGTTTGAAAATAGTTAGAGAATTTGTTTATCGCGAACGCGAGGGAAGGGTCGCGAATGCGAAGAACAAATCCCTCGGCAGCAGAATAAAGTCCAAATTTGTCTCATTCTTCCATTTTTGGACCAAGGAAGCTCGGGTGAAGCGATATTTGGAGAGTTTTTCAAGGGAAACGTTGGGGTAAGAATTCCTAACTTGATTTTGGTTAAATTACATGAATCTATTGTTGTTTTTATCACTAAATTGGTGAATTGGGTTGAAAATGGTAGACATCCTCTAGACTTTAATTTGAGATTTGAAGGGCGATCCGTTATCGGAATTTGATAATTTTGGTATGGTTGAACTCGTATCGGAATGAGTGTTCGAATTTCATAAAACATTTGTCGGGTTCCGAGGGGCAGGCCCCGCGTTAACCTTTTAGAATAAAATTTTAAGTTGGTATTTTATTATCCGAAATTATTTCCGATAAATTTTAATGAAGTGATACAATTAATTTGGATAGATTTGAGTTGTCCGGAGGTCAATTCAAGCAAGAAGGTAATTTTGGAATATTGGCACAACTTCAATAAGGTAAGTGTATTGCTTAACCTCGAGTGGTGGAAATACCCCTTAGGCATTGAGTATTATGTACAAATTGCGTAATTAAAAATCATGTACGCGAGGTGACGAGTACGTACTTAGTTTATATGTGCAAATTTCATTGATTAAAATCCTTAGACGCCCTTATGAATTAAGTTGGAAATTATTGGCACTTATTAAATCCTCTATTTGTCATGCCTAGATTCATGTTTGTTAAAATTATTTTTATATAATGATTTGGTATGATTGCCACCTTGAATTTATGTAAAATATTATTTTGTTGAGTTGTTCACTCCCGGATATTTTTGTTAAGATTTTTGTGCACATTATGGTCGATCCATGGGCTCCTTATTGTGAAAAATGATGTATTGTTGGTTTCCGTAACAAGTTGAAATATTTGAGCACTTGATGAGCCATTTATGATATGTGAGCACTTGATGTGCAGTTGTTGAAATCATATTTACTTTGGAACTACGGAACGGTATTTCGGGAGATCCCCCTGCCCTAAATATTAACTTTGGGACTACGGAACGGTATTCCGGGAGATCCCCCTGCCTTGCATATTTACTTTGGGACTACGAAACGGTATTCCGGGAGATCCCCCTGCCCTGCATATTTACATTGGGACTACGAGGCGGTACCTCAGGAGATCCCCCCCTGTCTTGCATATTTACTTTTGGGACTACGAGGCGATACCTCGGGAGTGCCCTTTGTTGATATTTTTCTATGGATGCACTTGCCTTTGGTTATTTTATTTTTTTTCGTGATATGTAAATTCTTGTGTTCATCTGTGATGCATTATTTAATTTTATTATGTGTTTTAAATTCCTTGTTGTATTGTATTGGCTTTGATTCCTTGTACAAGACTCTATAGATTTGTATTATGTATTTTACTGATTTTCGAGAATTGAGTTATTTCGAATAAAAGAAAATTGCTATTATGTTTTAATTTAATAAATTTTACATCCAAATTAGTAGTTATCGGATGCTTCATTTTAATTGGAATGTCATTTTCTTCACCCAAATGATTTCTAAAATAAATTCATTCCTTTGTTGATTTCTTACTTGATTTACAGATTTTAACCTTACTTTAGTGAAAATAAATTGATCCGGCGGATCTTATATATATTGATATTTTGACACGTGAGTGGTCCGTGTGATGGTGATAAAAATATGGGCACGAGGTGCCGTGAAAAAAAATATGAAAGTGGGCTGAGACCCATAATTTTTATGATTGTGAGATGAGGTGTCACATGGTGACTTTTACTTGAAAATATATGTATTGGAAAGTATTATATCCTAAAAATTATTATTTGAAAAACATATAGCGAAAGAATTTATATTTGAAGGACTTGATTAATTGGTTGTACATGTGCTCCTTATTCGTCTCAGCAATAATTATGATGTTCTTGTTGCATTGTTGTTATATCACTGGTTGATTTTGTTGTTATCATTGCTAGTTATTTTTCAGTATTATTTTGTATAATATATTGCACAGGTTATTAGACTAGTGAGTGTCTTGACTGTACCTCGTCTCTATTCCACTGAGGTTAGTCTTGATACTTACTGGGTACCGACCGTGGTGTACTCATACTACACTTTTGTATATTTTTGTGCAGAGCCAAGTATTGGAGGTATCGGACCCGGACAGAGTTAGAGTGTGATCGCAAGGATTCAAGGTAGAGCTGCTTGGTCATCGCAGTCTCTTGGACTCAGTTCATTTCATTGTACTGTTAATTTTTAATCAAACAGTATTGTATATTTGGTCTTCGTGATCATATCATGTATTCAGCTAGAGTTCGTGACTCAGTACTACCAGTCTTGGGAGATTGTATATTCTTTTTTGTCCTGCTGTTAGTTTTGATTACTTATTTAATTAAAAAAAATGGCTTCAAAAATGTAATTGAAATCGGCTTACCTAGTATTAGAGACTAGGTGCCATCACGACGCCTGTAGCGGGATTTTGGGTCGTGACATTTTTGTATGGTTGAACTCGTATCGAAATGGCTGTAAGGATGTAGCGAGTTTTTCGGGATTCGAGGCGTGGGTCCCACTGTTGATTTTTAAAATGAATTTTGGATTTTTATCCAGAAAATTTATAAATTCATATGGAATATATTCCTATGATTTGTATTGAGTATATTGAATTATTTATGACTAGATTTGAGGATTTCGGACGCGAATTTGCGAGGCAAAGATTTATTAGATTCTTGAAATTTGGTTGCAAAGCGAGGTAAGTGTTGTGGTTAACCTTGACTTGAGGGAATAGAACCCTTGAATTATTTGCTATGTGAATTTCATGTGTAACGATGTATAGGCAAGGTGACGGGTGCCTATACTTTGTCAAATTAATTGTTTGCTTAATTATTTAAACATCTTAAATTATTTTAAGACACGAATTAATCATTATAATAATTATTTCACTCATATTCCTTGTCAAATATAAATTCTTGAATTCCTGCAATAATTGTTACATGCTTATTTGATTTATATGTCTTAATTGCTACTTGACATTTAGCATATTAAATATTAAACTGCATATTTTCTTCCTGATTTCCACAATTAATTGCTACTTGTCATTCTTTGTTTCATAATTAAATTATAATTATTGTATGCCTTGATGCTCAATAGCTTCTCATTGAACGTGGTATTTATTGGAGTATTTCTATTACATTTAAGAGTTTTATAAATATATATGGGGGAACGGGTTGCACGCTGCAACATATTTATTTAAATTTTGGAACGGGTTGCACGCCGCAATAGATTCATTTAAAGTTTATATTGGGGAACGGGTTACACGCCGCAACAAATTTATTTAAAGTTTATATAGGGGAACGGGTTGCACGCCGCAACAGATTTATTTAAAGTTTATATGGGAGAACGGTTTGCACGCCGCAATGGAAACAAATTGAGGGATTGTGACTGCTAAATTGACTTCAATTTTTAATATTATTTACTCGTCTTACTACTACTTCCGTTATTATTATTGTTATTGCGTACATGTTAATGTTAGCGACCTGCCTTAGCCTCGTCACTACTTCGTCAAGGTTAGGCTCGACACTTACCAGTACATGGGGTCGGTTGTACTAATACTACACTATGCACTTCTTGTGCAGATTTCGGAGTTGGTCCCAAAAGCGTACTGTAGATATGCCCGGATACAACTACCAGTGGAGACTTGAGGTATAACTACACGTCGTTTGCAGATCTGAAGTCCCCTTCTATCATATCTCGGTTGTATATTATATTTCAAATAGTTTGAATTTTATTCAGAACTTTATTTGTATTATTTTATATGGTATTTAGATATCACAATTATTGTGGATTATTCACTTTATTTCAGACTTTATTTTCGCATTTGTTTTTTTGTTATTAAATAAATTTAAAATTTTATTAAAATAGCTAATTAAATTCTAACGTTGGCTTGCCTAGCAAGTGAAATGTTAGGCGTCATCACAGTCCCGGAGGTAGGAATTTCGGTTCGTGACACAAACTAACCTCTTTCTTTCCCCTTCCCCTTTATTCTTCTTCCCTTTCACAGAATTTCCCTTTGGCTCCTACTGCTGAATTGGGACTTGTCTCCTTTACTCCATTCTTAGTATTATATTCAGGAGATCATATTCAAACCCAGTCACATTGACCCCAAATGCCTTGCATGCCTTTGCCATATTAATTTTGGTCCATTTTGAAGTCTCAATGAGAGAGGGTGTGCCAATTGTCTGACAATTCGTATGGACCTCATTCCATGTTAGTGAAAGAGCTTCGTAGATTGCATGAGAGGAGAACTATGTATCTGAGATACTTATCGGAATCAAATCCAAGCTTTGACGGGTGATGTGCAATGGTATGTGGATTCTCAGCTGAGGGGTGGCCTCATCGTCTGCATCTGATAGGCTAACTTCTGAGAGGTTAGCTTCTGATCTCTCCTCTACCTGGTAAGAAGTGGAGACTTCTAGTGTTGGGGCAATTTTTGATCCTAGAAAATCGATGTTTGTGTTATGAAAATAATTATATTGTGGATATTCATTTATTACTCCACTATAGATAATCTTCCTGAAGAAGATTATCCATTTAGTACTCTGTTGAAGTTTATCTACAAGCAGCTGATGCAGGCAGGTTGCAAGCAGCTCAATGAAATGATTTGCAGCAGCTTCTTATTAAACAGGCAGGTTGCAAGCAGCTCATGCAGACAGCTTACAAGCAGCTAAAGAAAAGCCTTGCAGTTGCTTCCTGAAAAGCCTCGCAGCTGCTTCCTTTCTTTTATAAATAGAGGAGTCTGCAATTCATTATGTACATAAGTTTGAAGTTTGAATAATATATCAGTTTCTCTCTATACTTGTCTTTACTTTACAGTTTTTATTTTATAACACGTTATCAGCACGAGACTCTGCCATCTCGAGAAAATACTTTGAAAGTATCAGAGGTACGAACTTTATTTTTCTAAATAATGTCAAATCTTTCTAAACTTGAGTTTGTAGCCCTGGATATATCGGGCAAAAGCTACATGTCTTGGGTGCTTGATGCCGAAATTCATCTTGATGCGATGGGTCTGGCAGACACCATCAAAGATAAAAATCAGGCATCAAACCA
This sequence comes from Nicotiana tabacum, assembly GCF_000715075.1. Lineage (NCBI taxonomy): Eukaryota > Viridiplantae > Streptophyta > Magnoliopsida > Solanales > Solanaceae > Nicotiana > Nicotiana tabacum. Next base: position 4,181,264 of record NC_134103.1, on the reverse strand, counting down.
AGACCATGCCAAAGCAATGATATTCCTACGCCATCACCTTGATGAGGGCCTGAAAATGGAATATCTTACTGTTAAAGATCCAGTCATACCGTGGAGTAATTTAAAAGATAGATATGACCACCTGAAGATGGTCGTTCTTCCACAGGCACGTTATAATTGGACTCATCTAAGGCTACAAGATTTTAAATCTATCATTGAGTATAATTCTGCTATGTTCAGAATTATTTCCCAATTGAAACTATGTGGTGATAATATTACTGATCATGATATGTTGGAGAAAACTTTCACCACTTTTCATGCCTCGAATATGCTTCTGCAGCAGCAATATCGAGAGATGGGATTTAAAAAGTATTTTGAACTTATCTCACATCTTCTTGTAGCCGAGCAACATAATAGGCTATTAATGAAAAACCATGAAAGCCGACCTACTGGTTCTTGTCCATTCCCTGAAGTGAATGAGACGAACTTCCACCAAGCTAAGCGTGGAAGAGGACGTGGCCCCAGTCGTGGTCATGGCCGTGGTCGGGGAGGAAACTCTAATCGTGGTAATAATAATGCACCAAAGAACCCTCCTCACTACCAGCAGTGGAAAAGGAAGGAACAAAAGCATGAAGCAGTGCAAGCAGCAAAGCCAGAAAATACATGCTATAGATGTGGAGGAAAAGGGCACTGGTCACGTACATGTCGTACGCCAAAGCACCTGGTTGAGCTATATCAAGCTTCCCTGAAGAAGGCAGAGAAAAATATTGAAGCAAATTTTATTTCTCAAGATAATTTAGACTTCATGCATTTAGATGTAGCTGATTACTTTGTACTCCCAGAAGGAGAAACAAGTCATGTGATCGGTAGTGAATCTGTAGAGATGTAAATATTTTAATTTTTGTTATTTGTAGTAGATAGTATAGTTATGTAATTGTTGTACATAAATAAAAGTTATAATGTTTACTATCATATTTATTTTGTTTATGTCATTTTGAAGAATATGGATAATCCTCAAATTATGTTTGGATCAGAGACCAATCATGAAGATATTTGTGTAGTTGATAGTGGAACAACTCATGCCATATTCAAAGATCAGAAATACTTTTCTTATTTGCATAAGAAAAAAGTAAATGTTTCTACAATTTCTGGTAATATAAGTTTGATTGAAGGCTCCGGAAGAGCTATTGTATTTTTGTCTAAGGGAACAAAACTTATTATCGACAATGCATTGTACTCCTCCAAGTCCCGAAGAAACTTGTTGAGTTTTATAGATATCCGCCGAAATGGTTATCATGTTGAGACAATAGATGAAATGAATGTGGAATATCTTTGTATTACAAAGAATATTTCTGGCCAGAAATGCATTGTAGAAAAGTTACCAACTTTATCTTCTGGCTTATATTATTCAAAGATTAGTACAATTGAAGCACACTCTATCGTAAACCAGAAGTTTACTGATTCAAATACTTTTGTGCTTTGGCATGGCCGTTTGGGCCATCCTGGATCAATAATGATGAGACGAATTACTGAAAATTCGTGTGGGCATCCATTAAAGAACCTGAAGATTCTTACAAATAATGAATTTTCTTGTGATGCTTGTTATCAAGGCAAAATGATCACTAGACCATCACCAATGAAGGTTGGCATTGAGTCCCCTACCTTCTTAGAATGTATACATGGGGATATATGTGGACCTATTCACCCACCAAGTGGGTTGTTTAGATATTTTATGGTCCTAATAGATGCATCTTCAAGATGGTCTCATGTGTGCCTATTATCATCTCGCAACCTAGCGTTTGCAAAGTTATTAGCCCAAATAATTCGATTAAGGGCATAATTCCCAAGGCTATTCGGCTTGATAATACTGGAGAATTCTCATCTCAAGCTTTTGATGATTACTGTCTATCAGTTGGGATAAAAGTTGAACATCTTGTAACTTATGTTCATACTCAAAATGGCCTTGCAGAGTCATTCATTAAACGGCTGCAATTGATAGCAAGACCACTACTTATGAAAACAAAATTGCCCACTACTGTTTGGGGCCATGCTATCCTGCATGCAACATCACTTATCCATCTCAGACCGACACATTATAATAAATATTTTCCGTCACAATTAGTTTTTAGTCATGAACCAAATATTACCCATCTATGAATTTTTGGATGTGTTGTATATGTTCCAGTAGCACCACCACAGCGCAGTAAGATGGGCCCCCAAAGAAGCTTAGGAATATATATTGGGTTTGAATCATCCTCTATTATTCGCTATCTTGAACCATTGACGGGAGATTTATGTACTGCTCAATTTGTAGATTGTCGATTTGATGAAATAAATTTCCCACAATTAGGGGGAGAGAAAAAGGAAATCAAAAGAGAAATTGTGTGGAAAGTTTCATCATTATCTCACTTTGATCCACGTACCCCTATATGTAATCAAGAGGTCCAGAAGATTATCTATTTACAGAATATAGCAAATCAAATGCGAGACGCATTTACTGATTTGAAAAGGATAACTAAGTCACATATCCCTGCAGAGAATGTGCCTATCCAAATTGATGTCCCAGCAGGACCATCTATTAGCATGAGAGCTAGTAAACCTAAAGCACGCCTGAAGCGTGGTAGGCCTATGGGTTCTAAGGATCAAAATCCTAGAAAAAAAAATCGACAAATGATCAAAATGATATTATGAAGGGATCTCCTGAAGAGACCCAAGATCTGATTAGTTATGAGATTCCTGAAGAAATCAATAAACCTGAAACTCAAGTGAGAGGGGAACTTTTAATAAGTTCTACTGGTGATGGGATTAATTTAAATCGATCTGAAATAGTGGTGGATAATATTTTTGCATATAATGTTGCACTTAACATTATGCAAGATAATGAGTATTTTGAACCCCGATCTGTCGAAGAATGCCAACAAAGATCTGATTGGCCAAAATGGCAAGGGGCAATTCAATCAGAATTGAACGCACTTGCTAAAAGAGAGGTCTTTGGACCAGTAGTCCAAACACCTACTGGTATAAAACCAGTTGGTCATAAATGGGTTTTTGTGCGAAAAAGAAATGAGCAAAATAAAGTTGAAAGATACAAGGCTCGCCTTGTCGCACAAGGATTCTCACAACGACCTGGAGTCAATTATGAAGAAACATATTCACCCGTTATGGATGCCATAACATTTCGATATCTCATCAGTTTAGCCTTACGTGAAAGGCTTGAAATACATATGATGGATATGGTTACAGCTTATCTGTACGGGTCACTTGATAATGAGATTTACATGAAAATTCCTGAAGGATTTAAAATGCCTGAAGCATATTCAAAATCTCGAGAAATATACTCAATCAGATTACAAAGATCTTTGTACGGTTTAAAGCAATCTGGGCGCATGTGGTATAATCGCCTCAGTGAATATTTGCTGAAAGAGGGTTACATAAATGATGTTATTTGTCCATGTATTTTTATAAAGAAAATGGCTTCAGAATTTGTTATACTTGCTATTTATGTTGATGATATAAATCTTGTTGGAACTTCAGAAGAGCTCCAAAAGGCAATTGAATATCTTAAGAAAGAATTTGAGATGAAAGATCTTGGGAAGACAAAACTTTGTCTTGGTCTGCAAATTGAACATTTAGCAGACGGGATCTTTATCCATCAATCTGCATATACAGAAAGGGTCTTAAAACACTTTTACATAGACAAAGCGCACCCATTGAGTACACCAATAGTTGTTCGATCACTTGAAGTGAATAAGGACCCGTTCCGACCTCCAGAAGAGGATGAGGAACTCCTGGGTCCTGAAATACCCTATCTCAGTGCAATTGGTGCACTTATGTATCTTGCTAATGCTACAAGGCCTGACATAGCATTTTCTGTTAATTTACTAGCAAGATATAGCTCTTCTCCTACACGGAGACATTGGAACGGGATTAAGCATATATTGCGATATTTAAAGGGAACTCTTGATATGGGTTTGTTTTATGCTAACAAAGATAGTGCAAATCTTGTTGGTTATGCAGATGCAGGTTATTTATCTGATCCCCATAAAGCTAGATCTCAAACCGGGTACGTGTTTACATGTGGAGGTACTATCATATCATGGCGCTCCACAATAATCTATTGTTGCTACTTCTTCAAATCATGCTGAAATAATAGTTATTCATGAAGCAAGTAGGGAATGCGTATGGTTGAGATCAATAATTTATTTTATTCGAGAAAAATATGGTTTGGAATGTGAGAAAAGACCCACAATTTTATACGAAGACAATGCTGCATGCATAGCCCAATTGAAGAGAGAATTTATAAAAGGAGATAAAATGAAGCACATTTCACCAAAATTATTCTACACACACGATCTTCAGAAAAATGGTGACATTGATGTGCAACAAATCCGTTCAAGTGATAATCCGGCAGATTTATTCACCAAATCTTTACCAACTTCAACTTTTGAGAAGATGGTATACAAGATTGGAATGCGGAGACTTAAATATTTGAAACAAGGTTTTCATCAGGGGGAGTAAAATAGGCGATGTACTCTTTTTTCCTTATTAAGGTTTTTTCCCACAGGGTTTTCCTTATAAGGTTTTTAATGAGGCAGCTAGAAATGTGTATTACTAAATATGTGCTCTTTTTTCTTCACTAGGATTTTTCCCACTAGGTTTTTCCTAGTAAGGTTTTAACGAGGCACAATACCTTTTAATGAACATCCAAGGGGGAGTGTTATGAAAATAATTATATTGTGGATGTTCATTTATTACTCCGCTATAGATAATCTTCCTGAAGAAGATTATCCATTTAATACTCTGTTGAAGTTTATCTACAAGCAGCTGATGCAGGCAGGTTGCAAGCAGCTCAATGAAATGATTTGCAGCAGCTTCTTATTAAACAGAGGTTGCAAGCAGCTCATGCAGACAGCTTACAAGCAGCTAAAGAAAAGCCTTGCAGTTGCTTCCTGAAAAGCCTCGCAGCTGCTTCCTTTCTTCTATAAATAGAGGGGAATTCAGTTCATTATGTACATAAGTTTGAAGTTTGAATAATATATCAGTTTCTCTCTATACTTGTCTTTACTTTACAGTTTTTATTTTATAACAGTTTGTTGTATTAAAAAGATTTGTGTATGGGTTGGGCTTGTGCCCTACTATCCTCCATATAGTCTTCTCTTTTAATAAGTTTTTCTCCTTCAAATGAGCTTTCTTTTTTGGGCCTTTTTTGTAATAGTTTTTGTTAGCATCCAGGCCCACATTTTTAATTGTATTTGTAGGTCCATTGTCCTCTAACCTTAGTAACCCTTTATCCTTTGGGTTAACAGGTGGCCTAACTTTCAAATTAAAGCTGCCCAGCTGTCCACCCACGTGCGTGACTGCTGCCCTTGATGTATGTCTCGAGGTACCTACTTATTCTGACGTACCTTTCCCTCCACTGATGACTGGTTTACCGACAGGTCAGATTTTGGTGTGGAAATCTTCAAGTATTGAAATTTCAAAGCCCCAATCATCCTTTATCAGCTCCAAATTTCTCGGCAAATCTCCACTGTTGGTTTTAACACAAATGTGAGCCCAGAACAGATGCACCTTGTGCTTAGTGTCTTCGTCAATTCCGACGACACCACCACACTTGTCGCCTATGAATTTGAAAGTTTCTGAGGTCCATGAATGGATAGGAATTCCGAAAGCCTTCACCCATCTGTGATTTGATTTTGCTTCTGTCATCTCTGAACCAGCCACCAGAGACCACCATTTTAGAGTCAATCTTCTTCCATTCCAAAACTAATCGCCGGCTATGACTCTGTTTGCTTCCGGCCTGGAAGGAAAGCTCGAACAAGAACTGATTATGGTTGATTGGTATGACTCTAAGACCAGTTGTGACCTGCCATCTACCTGTGAACCATTTTTGAATTACCTCTGCATTCGGACTGGTGCTGAAAGGGTCATTAAACTGGCCTATGAGGCATTTTGACAGGAATTGCTTATTCCCAGATTCCTCCTCCAGGAGATCTAGACTTTGCCATGTTGTGGCTGGCCATTGTGAAATCCTTGTTGCTTTCATATAAGACCTGGACTGATCTGTATAAAGATAAAACCTTGGATTTGCATATGACCCTAATTATCCTTGCTACCTCCTCCTTTGTTGTAATTGCTCTCTGGAATAATGACATCAAAAATTTTCTCCCCCAATATAGACTCGACTCTAACAAAACCCCCGTAGCAATTGAAATTCTGTACCACCCTAAAGGTGTAAGTTTGCACCTTCCTACCACATCTTCTGCATTTATTACCAGTCTGAAGTGGTGAGGCTTGAATTAATGCTTCACATACCCAACGAAGATTGCTTTCATTAATCTTGATACTGCTTGTAAATTTTCTATTGCGCTCAATAATAATAAATCATATGTCAGTTTCTTTATTAATGCTAACTAATTCAAAGGTTTTCCCGCTTGAAATAAAAGTGATTCCCCGATCCATAACTAGGCAAAGATAGGTTTTCCATCAGAAGGAACTATGCCGGAGTGTGGAGTGGAGGAAAGGAGAGAGAGAACGAAACTGACACGTTCCCCAAGATAGAGCATTTTCTGGGCAAGTATAACCCTTTTCCCCAACATATGTATATCTCAATCAGAAAAATGAAGAGAAAAGAAAGAATCTAAATTAATTGACAAACTTTTCGAAACCAATGAAAGATAAACATAAATCATGGATCACTAAACTCCCTTATAAACTTACTCAAAGAGCAACCACATGAAATGCCGTGGAATATATTTGCCTGCTCTTTAAGACATAACTTTATATTTATAAGGTCCACTTATTTTCTCATATACGACATTTCCTATCTACTTTTTGATTAGTCATAAATCAATTGATGAAATACTAAATAGCTTTCGAACAAGTAATGACAAATATTTGAAGAGATTCAACTACTTTAGGCTTCGGGACCAGCAGCAAATAAGTTAATAAGTCCACGAAATACTTGAGCTGAAAGTTGATGAGCTTGAAAGAGCTCGCCATCAACGTTCCATATGCTCTCCTTGCCGAAAGAAGTGAATGTAAATGCCGGAGTCTGCTTAGGAGAATGCAGAAAATGTCATGATAAAATAGCTTCGTAGAAAAAGATAAAGAGGAGAACAAGAGTTTTTCAGAAATTCTTACTTTGTGATGCTCCACGAATTCATAATCTAGCGGGTTCCCATCCTTCTTTGCTAGCTGGAGAAGGTGACTGCATAAAATAGACAAATTATGTGCGAAAAAGTCAGCAGGGCGGAGATGGATAATGCTCAACAACAACAACATACTCAGTAATATCCCACACTGTGGGGTCTGGGGAGGGTAGTGTGTACGCAGACCTTACCCCTACCTTGTGAGGATAGAGATGGATAATGCTCATGCAAAGAATATGGACCAATTCAAAGTTGAACCAACTTGGTCTCTTTCTCCATTTTCAAGTCATTAGAATCAATAGTTATTTAGCACGGAGGCGGAGCTAAGCCTATTAGGTGTAGATTCGGCCGAACCCAATCACTTTTGCTTAAACATTGTATTTGTACTATGAAATTCATTAAATATTTAATTGTGAATCCAACAACTAAGACGAGCCATGAGTTCCGTGGTAAATTGAGAACCCATAAACTTCAAATCCTGACTCCGCCTCTGATTGAGATGTAGTAATGAGTTTAGTTGTTAAACAACTAGGTCCATTTAGTGAAGGAGAAAGAAAGAGAGATTTTTACCACAAATAAAATGCATGAGGGCAGTCCTTAATTAATATAAGATGTAGAAAACCATCTGAAAGGTGTGCATCAGCCACCAGACCATCGGGCGCTTTTTCATTTCTGCAAGAGATTACTGCCGCTCCAACACTAAGAAAACGCCCTCTGGACTTTAACCATCTTGAATCTTTCGAATAGGGCTCCAAGCTCGGACATTTAGCCGACGTGTGGTCTGCTTTTGTTTTGCAAATACCACAGTTTGCACGACAAGCTACTCTTTCAGACTTTTTGAGTAGGGGCCACAATCCCTTCGTCCAGCTGCCCGACGACCCTTTCTCAAGACCTATGTTTTTCTTTTCCGATTCAACTTCCACGTATGCAACTTCTGCTTCATACGATCTAAAAAAATATGAAGTTATAACATATACTACAGCATTAAGAAGTATATGAAGTTGAGTGCTCTAGAGAATTAAGCTTAGAGGAAGTATAGTAGCATGTGAGATCATTGCCATTCCTAAGACGCAGCATAAGACATGGATCCGAGTTCAAGTCGGTACAGTCAAATTCTATCTTACACCAAAAACAATTGTCCACAAAACATACCTGTGACGAAGAAACACCTTTGTTCCCGCATAATCATACCGCTTAGGACCCATCCACCTGTACTTCTCGCTCTCAGTGATTACATCTCCATAAAACCCATACCTGATAGGTGAGCAAATGATTATGAAGGAGAAGAGGAATTTAATCTTAAGTTCACAAAGAAGCATGTGTTATCCCTGCATGGACTGCTTAGGCCGACGGCTAATACAGTTTATAGTAAAAGGGGACTGAAACCCGGTGAAAAAGAAACCAGATGTGGCAAATAATATGATTTCCTGAGTAGATTATAAGAGCAAAGTCATTGACCAACTCAAAAGTTTAAAAAGCTCATGAGCTTATTGTAACATCCAGTCAATAGGGGACCATAGATTGCATTGAATACTTTGAGCAATGGTTCAGTGCAATTGTAACCACTTAAAATACCAAGTTCACAAGTGAACGACTAAACAGAATATGTCCCACATAGTGAAAACATTGAGCTGGTTAATAAAGAAAACCCATAGATTATCATATTTCTTATAACCGAGATATCCTCGAGGGCCAGTGGCGCAAGGTTCGAAACTCGGTGGATAATGGGTCCACCCCTCTACCCTTCTCCACTTAAATATCAGATTTTTGTCTGCGGCAGGGTTCGAACCCGTAACGTAAAACCATAGATTATCACAGGCATAGCAAACCAAAGAAAAGAAGGATTCAGTAGGATAAAGCCTGCAAATTTAATAATGTATTGCTCACTTTTCAACTAAATGCAACATATTTACCAATAAGTTAAAACAAAGCAGGCTGCCACCCCTGGATATAGGTGGATTCAAAATAAACCAGAAAGAAAGGCGGAAGAGTGCACCACCCACTAACTGTAAGTATCGGCTTAAATGAAGACATTTTTGAAACAACATACGAGTATACCAATGATAGATGAAAATTACCCAGCGAAAGAAGCTGCATAACGTACACAGGGTTCATCTTTAGATGTACAAGTTTTTTTCCATCTTACAACTTGAGCTACATCAAGGCACACCGCTTTACCAAGGACAATCTGCAATGCAGAAGTTATAGCATCCCTCGCCCCTGTAGTACTGCAAAAAATGAATGTCAACTGCATAACTCTAGTATTTTAAAAACAAAATACACATGCATATTAAGTTAATAAATATCTACGAGGTCGACAACATCCATAGCTGGTAAAGAAGCGATACAATATCAAAGTTACACTTAGAAAGGCTATTTGTTGTTAGCTCACTCATATCAGTTACACACAAGGACAACTTTCACAGGATGCCTCTAAACACAAAGTTACCATTCAACTATACTAAATGAGAAGGATTGGTATAGGACCTTACCAAATTACAATGGCATCTGTTGATCCTGCTGGAATAATTCCAAATCTGAATTTTTCATTTGGGAAAGAAAACTCAAGATCTTCTGCTGCTGAGATGGCAAAAGGGTAAATCAAGGATGTTGTATCGATAAAAAGAGCTCCTCACAAGAGGAAAGAGCTACTGCATTTAGGTTGGTTTCAAAGGAAAGGAAGAAGAAACGAAGGAAAAACTTAAATTTAACTAACCTGTTTGGCAGGAATCTTCTCCGGTTCCTGTAATTCCGGATACACTGTTCATAAGCATACTTCACAAATATTTATCATGCAAAGAAAACAAAGTTATGGAGAGAATTTTACGTGTTTACATACTGAGGTTTGCTGATTGCTTTAGAAGAGGGGATTCATCTTCACAGCTATCGGATGGGTCCCTGATATCCCCATTGGCATCAAGAACAGGCCTGTTGCCATTTTCCTCAACGGGATGGTTAAGTTCAGTAGGGCGTGGTGGATATGAAGATTTGTGCCTCGACAAGAGAAGACCGTTCAGTATTTCATTGAAAAATCCATCACCGCCCTGAAATGCATAAGTACACCCTTAGCATCTTTACCTTCACCCTCCCCCTTTATTGTTATAAGGGAACAACTCAAGATTTCCAATCACCATGTAAAGAAACGCAAGAACTAATAAAAGGCAGTGAAATCCCTTGCAACTCCACCACATTGGTAGAAGAAAGAACAAATGCATCAAAATGAACTGACTAAAATGGGGGGAAAAAATACAATTGCATTTTCATGGAGTCTACTGAACATGAAATTTGATACTACACGAATTCTCTAAACAAAACAAAACCCAAAAACCTTGCTGGAATTTTGTTCCGAAATACAACGATAATCTTGCAATGCATCTGCCTATTGCATAGATAAAGTGCATTAGACCATAGAACCTTCTAATAAATCAATTTAGGGTACCTGTCAGCTAAGATGACAACGTTTCAGGTTATTTTCTCAAGAAAAAGGTTCTTTCATTTTCTCAAGAAAAAGGTTCTTTCATTTGTTGATCATTAGGCAGCTGTCCTATGGACTATTTCAATTTTTTCGTATAAGCTCAAGACAAACTTTTCATACAAACTATCAGCTGATTAACAAGGAGAAAACCCGAAACATTCAATTCTCTCTTAAACTCATCAAATGTATATGAAAAAAGATTTGAAGCATTAGACAAATATATTTTACCAGTGTACTGATTTCCACTTTCCTATATGCATCTCATATAACAAATTAGAGCTAAAAGCTCCAAATTTTCAAGAATCTTGTTAATGATATTTATACACTTCAAAAGAGTGCTCAAGTTAGGCACCAAATTAAGAGAACATCATGATCGAAAATTCCTTCCCCCCCCCCGACAAAAAAAATAGAATAGAGACAAGCTTTAAAGGAAAGCACAGCTATCTCTCACTACTTACAACTGCTACTACGCCATCATATGCACTGAGCTCTTTATTTGTAATGGAGGACATTATATCCAAAGCTTGTCCTGCCCTTTCTGTCACAGTCACCTGATGATAAGAATACAGTGAATTAAAAAAAGAGTACAAACTGGAATGTAAGCATTACAAATATCCACTTTGAAGCTGAATTATCAAAAGTTCAGTTTACAGATATCAGATAGAAAAATTAGGAAATTAAATCCTATTACCACAAGATTGAAGAGTAAATCCCCTGAAACTATTTTTGTTTCTTTGTATACAATTTGTCCGATCAACAGCCACTACTCATGAAACTATCCGGTTATGCCAAGCTCATGTAAAACTCAAGAAGCAAGATGAAGCTGGATAGCATTCATCGGTTTCCTTTTAGGAAACACACAAAGGGCTTTGAGCAAAAAGTCCTGACCAGTTGACTGTTTACAGTCATATCACAGCGATAATCTTTGAAGTCCCAAGAATTATCATCCTCAAACTAACATAATGAAACAACGAATTTTAATTGACCTGATTGACAATTTTGCAGCTAAAGAGAAGAAAGCTTGAATGAGTTTCAGGTTGTCAGTATATAGAGACATTATGCTTCTCCTAAAGGTAAGGGATATTGATACGTTGCAGCACGGAAACGGGGCATCATTTTATGCAGTAGATTTTTATGTGCTGCTACTGTGGAAGATATTAATGACCTTTTGCTGCAATAGCGAGATAGCAAGTCAGATCTGGAACTTGTTTTTAATATTTTTGGTTCCTACTGGGTAATGCCTAGGATAGTTAAGGAATTGCTGACGAGTTGGCCAGGGAGAAACCTATGGTTCGCTATCGGTACGTCGCCTAGAGAGAAATCAAAGATGTTTTGCGGGCATCTCTGTACATGTACATAGGCTCAAATACAAATGTTTGTACATTTTGGCTCCGTATTGTTACATACAAGATTATATGACATGGATGCATCACCGAAATTCCTCAGTTCCCTACATTTACAAGGGACAACTAAGTTTTTACACACTGTAAATATTCTGCACCATCTTGGTGCTGTTTTAATGGAAAAAGATATCGCAGCAAGTTTCCAGCTTAATAGCCATACTTTAAGATGTCAATAGTATATAAAGCTGATAGATCAAACTCATTACAAATTAAGTACTATTACCATAACTTAATAAGGCTGTTGAAGATAGTGATAATGACATTTAACAAAAGAGGCCACCATCTCGCCATAACCAAAGTAAAAGACAAAGAGGCCACCATTTCGGCATGAGCAAAGAAAATACGTGGAAGTAGCCTTTTGAAGATGGTGATTTATTTGAAAAAAAAGCCAAAATTTTGAAACATTTCTAGTTATACCATTTGCTGAAATTTTTATCTTGAGTAAATTCTAAACAGAATTTAAAAAAATGCTAGAACCTACAATCATTCATGCTTTTTATTTTCTCTGTTCCACTAGTTCTTTCTACAGTTAAGATGAAAGAAAAGGTGAATACAAGCCTAAATAGTACTTTTGAAAAAAGAAAAAGAAAAATAATTAGTGATGATTGGTTAATGCTCATAGAGTATCAAACTTTACAAAAATTTCTCTTTTTCTTGAGAACATTATTTGGTTGAGAGTTGACAATGGAAACGATGAATGAAATACATTAGGGTTAAGCAACAGTGCATTGTATTCCATAGACTATCTAGAATGAAATGCACAGTCAAAACATCCATCAATAGTTAAAGACTTGAGCTTCCAAAAAAGTTTACCTTCGTTTTCACTTTCGCTTGAGAAAATGTCGGAGCCACCGTTTCCCAAACTTTATATCCGAGTCCTTTCCCACTCTTTGGGTGAACAAAAACCTACTAATCACAAAGGAGAAAGTCTGAAGAAACTTAAACTTCAATCCGAAGTTAATTTCCGTCGAGCAACAAACAGACATGTTAAAAATTGAAAACTTACTATACATACCATAAGGTTCTTGGGCCTTTCCGCATCCATGTTTAGATGATCATTAATCCGATTAACCCACATCTGACATGTTTGTGAATCCTTATGGCCAAAGGTGTAAAGGGATGGAACCAAAACAGAAGGCTGCGACTTTGATTTCTGGACTCCGCGAATTGTAAATCGGTACATCTGTATCCACATGTACATATTGTTACCTCTTGATCAAAGAAGACATACTTAATTAGACCCTTAATCGTTGTTAAATAATTATAACCTCAAATGATTGGCCCAAGAGAGGTCCTCTAGCATTTAGGAACGAAGCTTCGTGTACCAAACCGCAATTTATGAACTCTGCGGAGTATATATCACTAAAACACAATGTGGTTTCACTCTTAGAAACAAGTTCTATGCCGAAACAAGATGATGGATCCTGACCCTGCAATACATTGAACAATCAACACCATCACCAAAGTTCAGTAGAACATCTTTACTATCAACATATCAATGAACGTAAAGACTACTAAGATTAAGAAAAGTAAAGAAAAACACTTTCTTTTTCCTCTTTATGAAGGTAAAGAAAAACACATTGTTACAGCTAATGGTTAATTTTGATAACCAAAAAATTAACCATTAGCTAATGGTTAATTCTAGAGATTGAAATTCATAAAGCATAACTAGGCTACCATGTTAGATTAATCCGAAACAGTATAAGGTACCCATTCCTGTAATTTCCCTAGTAAATTTACCGGTCATTGACAATGTGGACTAAAGAGATTGAGATATTGGCAACCTCAACTTACCAGAAACTATATAACATGATAAAGCAAAAATCTTTTGTAAGCGGTAACCCATTGACAACCTGAATTCACAAGAGACTTGGTAGCGGAACACATTACAAATATATTACGAGGATCAATTTAAATTTCTAGTATTTCAGTTAATCAAATTATACGGACCTTAAGGGAGAAGAAATTGGTATACTAGGTAATCCAATATGACAAATTGCATAAACAAGTCAATAAAACCGCTTGAACTAAGAGAACTTTTGAAAGCACATTTTTTTTGGTATCAAATGTCATACACCAATTATCTTTTCTCTAAGCCTTGTTAGCTTTATAGGGCTTACACTAAATTTTTAGTACTTTAGTCTAATACCACCATTTTTCTTGTATAGGAGCTGAAGCTTTCGGGCCAGCTCACCCCTACTTCCAATTTATTAGCACAATACTTTTCAATGTTTAATCATCAAATCGGACTCGACGTTGTCGATTATCTAAAACATGTATTTCAGTCATAGATTAGCAAAAGCCAACCAGAACAAGTGAGTTTCCTAATTGCTAAATACATATCAAAAGCAAAAATAAGAATGAAAAGTGAAATTAAATAATTAAAATCAAATCTTTGAGCTCTTAAAGCTCCAACCTCCAAACTGTTTCATATCAACCAAACAATAAAAATGGCATATTTTCCTTAAAAGTGCATTCATTGACAACCCAATTCACCAATATTAAACAGATTATTTAGAATAACAAGAATCTGAAAAACTGATCATAGAAAAGACTGTAACTTTAAATTATTTACTTAGAATCAAAACATGGAAAAATGGGCAAAATACCATAAGCTTAACAAGCTCACAATAAAAAAATAAAAATGGGAACTTTATAGCAAAAATAAAAACAACAAAAAAGGTAAAATAAAACCCAAAATTCAATAAAAACTTACATTAAGTACAGATTCAACAGATTTCCAATGCAATTTATCAGAAGTTTGAGTTAAAATAACTTCTCCATCACCATCCAAGAATAGATTTGAGCTAAAAATTGAGTCTTGAGAATTAAACGGTACATTTTCTGGTGAATTATTTTCAAGAAAATCATTTTCATTTGGGTTTCTCTCCATAATATTGAATCCACCCAATTTTCTTGATTTGGAAAAAGGCAATTTTGGTGATCAAAATTTTCCAGAAGCTGAACCAGTTTTTTGTTTTTGTTTTTCTTCTTTTTGGGATTTTTTTCTTTTCGTTTTTGTTTTTTTGGGGGTATAAAAGAATTTAATGTTTAATTAAAATCTCCAAAGTCTAATAATACCCCTTATAACTTTTCTGCCATGGTCCCATTCTCCAGCGTGATCCGTGGTAGGCTAATGATTTCTTTTCTTTTTGACCTTTTCCACGTGGAAGTTGGGGATTAAAAACAGTATGACTTAAATCAAATTTGGACGAACAAAAATGATTTATGTTAATGAATTTATCATGATTTAACTCGCATAAAATAGTATTTAAAATAGGAAAAATTTCAGCTGCTTTTCAATTTTATAGTTCATATTTCAATTTACAACCAACTAGCACAAAAATAACAGGCTAAGATTTAACATCCAACTCCAATAGGTTCTAGAAATTACTATTTAATTTTTAAAAAAGATTGTTAAACCTTTTAAGTTAAATTTCGAATCAGTAACTGTGACTCAAATATTAGTTCAATAAAATAAATCCATTTAGATGATGAAAGTTAAATTTTTAATAAGCTTAAACATGTGGGTTTAAATTTCGAATTGGATTTTGTGAGAAATTTGGAGTGGGTGTTATTTAGACTTGTTAGAAATAGTATAAGGAGGTTGTATATAAAATTTGAAGTCATTTAATGGAGATTTGGATTGGTTTTGAACAAGAATTGTAACTGAAAATCGTGGAAGAAGTTCGTCTACAGACGCTTGTATAAAAGTGTATAAGATGTGTTTATACACTATTATACAATATTATACATAATTATACAAAAAACTGACTCCGTCTTCTTCCTTGCGTCTTTTCTAAAATTTAACTCAAATCTTGCTCAAATCTACTCCAAATCACTTCAAATTTAAATTTTGAACTTCTTTTGATATTTTTAATCAATTGGAATAACACCCAATCCAAACAACTAACAAACTAAAAAAAATTATATTTTCGAAAGCAAAGCTTTGAATGACCTTCAATGGTGGACTTCTGCTCTTCAATTTTCTTACATCGCAACCAGGTGACATAGGGTACAAAGCAGCAATGGCGGACGAACCCTTGAAGCATATGTAGAAGATGTGAGTAGAAGAGAGAGTGAAAGCAATGGTTGTGAGAACACATATTTAATTCCATAGCTTTTAGAAGCAATTGTTGTATGAACACAAGTTTTGAATTTGCTACTACTTTCAAAATATGTACAATATGGGCTAGGTTGGGTAAAACCAAAAAATGTAGGATATTTTTTGTTATGGTGTGAGGTCATGTATATTTTCTTGTAATTCTTTCTTTAAAATAAGTTGAAAGTTGAGCTAAATAGTTGATCATAATTCAAATAGGACAATTAAAAAAATCATAGTCATTTTTCACTTGTTTTTTTCAATTTATATTTTGTTTAATTGTCTAATTCGAGTTTAAAAAAATCTTTTTCTTTCGTGTTTGGCGAGAGCTCATGAAATCTTTTAGATATAAAAAATCATCCTTACAAGTATTCTTAAATGCCATTCGTTATCTCTGTAATCCAAATCGAACCTTTAAATGGGTTAATACAACCTATACTGACTCTTTAACATATTTATTTATAGCTTAATACATCCAAATTTGAATAGACTAAAAAGTTAAATTCATACGAGTCGATGCGTTTCTCTTGGCTAACGCTCGATTGATTGAGCATCTTACAACACGTTATGAAAGTTAGCAAATTCAATGTGTCTATGGTATATAGCAGGGCTCAGAGGCGGAGCCAAGATTTGAACTTTATGGGTTCGAGATTGTAATTCTTTCAATTTATTGGGTTCTAAATTAATATGTTTTACATATTCAGTGAATTTTTTAAGACTTTACATAGTTTGAATAAAAATTACTGGGTCCGACCGAATCCGCATCCGGTACTGTGCCTCCGCCCCTGGTAGGGCTGCAAAGCTTTACTACCACGACAAGCTAAATTTTGATACATCTAAGTGTGACCCAAGAATATTATTAAGTTCACGAAGTAATCGAAAGATAGATTTAAAGAAAATGATAAGTTGTTAAAAGAGAGTTAAGCTCCTTTGCTCGAGAAAATGAAACCGTTACAAAGTTGTTATAGTCACATACTCATATCCTAAATTTTTTAAGCCGTTGATTCATTGAAAGCGCTTTAATACTAAAGCAAGTCTCACTCGCCATATATTGATAGCTTGATACTCTTCAAATAAATGGTAAACATAATAAACATGACTGTAGTTGGGGTATGCTCAGGGCTGTGCATTATTTGGGTCGAGCCGAAAATTCGAGCCGATCCATGTTATTTGGATCGGTTCGGATCGGATTTCAACTATTTGGATCAGATTTCGGATTATAGATTTAAATATTTTGGATATCGGATCGGATACGGTTTGGCTTTATTAAATCCGAACCGATCCGAAATCCGAAATATAAGGCCTACATATGGAATACTTTAATATTTTTTTGTCTTCTTGAGTTCATCCTTTAAATAGTGGAATACCTATATCTATTTTGCTGATCTGTTACCTTGATGGTACTGCAGTTTATTTAGTTCTGTTGCTACAATTATCCGTTAGTATTATTCAGTTTAACTTTTTGGGTTTGTTCAGTTCTGTTGCTACAATTATCAACTAATATTATTCAGTTTAATCTTTTGAATCCATATTGAATTATTGATGTTGTTATCCTTATAGAGTATGTATTTCCTCCTCGTTCTAGTTGGGTAAATCTTTATGGATCAGTTGTTAGATCCCCTCTTTATAGAGTATGTTGACGGTTATGCTACACCGATCACTGAGAGATGAACTCATGGAATAAGCATCTTAACATATAAGGCATACAATCCGAACCGTGATCCGAAATATTTATCCGATCCAAATATCAAAATACAATCTGAACCGAATTTAATTTGGTTCGGATTCGGTTTGCAATTTATCAAATCCGAAATCCGATCGGATAGTCCAAAATATGCCAAATCCGATCCATGAACAGGCCTAGGTATGCTAACTAGAATCATATTCTTTAAACCTCATCTACTGATAATTATCCAAATTAGAACAAATTTAATGAAGTTTAACTATTGTTCTTAATTTATGTTTTACTATTTGTAACGATCCGACTTGTCGTTTTGAGAATTGACGTCCCCTTCAACAGCTTAAGGTCCCGAACAGCTTTGTAACGTGCATTATGACTTGCGTGTATGGTCGAGTTTAGTTTTCGGATGATACAGGACTAAATTGAAAGAACAATTCTTATTTTTGAAGCTTAAATGAAAAGAGTTGACCGGAGTTTGACTTTTGAGCAAACGACTCCGGAATAGAATTTTGATGATGTCAATAGTTTTGTATGGTAATTTTGGACTTAGGAGTGTATCCGGATATTTATTTGAAAGTCCGTAATTGATTTTGGTTTGAAATGGCAAAAGTTGGAAAATAATTTTTTTTTAGAAAGTTTGACCGGGAGTTGACTTTATTGATATCGGGGTCAAAATTCAATTCTGAAAATTGAAATAACTCCATTATGTTATTTATGACTTGCATACAAAATTTAAAGTCATTTCGGATTGATTTGATGCGTTTCGGCACAAGATATAGAATTTGGAAAATTTCATAAACTCATAAGTTCGATTCGAGGTGCGATTCGTTGTTTTGGCATTGTTTGATGTGATTTGAGACCTCATCTAAGTCTGTAATATATTTTGAGACTTGTTGGTATGTTCGAACGGGGTCCCGAGGGGCTCTGGTGAGTTTCTGGGTGGTTTCAGATCATTTCTAAGCCATTTTTAACTACTAGTTTTTGGCTAAAGCAGTGTGCATCGCAGAAATTTCTGCTGCACACGACTGATTTTGGAAGCTTATATTTCATAATTTGTAAGAAATTTGGAGATGATCCAAAAATAAAAGTTGTAAACATTTGAGTCTAGTTTCCAGAATTATAAACCATTCATCATTTGGATATTTGTATAAAAAATTATGATCGATTAACTAAAGCCTAGTACTGCAGTTGTTTTGCCTGGCAGTGTGCATCGCAGAAATTTCTGCTGCACATGGCTGATTTTGGAAGCTTATATCTCGTAATCTATAAGGAATTTAGCGATGATCCAAAAATAAAAGTTGTATCCCTTTGTATCTAGGTTTCATAAATTTAAATCGTTTGGAAGTTGGACTTGGGTACGAAACGTTATGTTTGATATACTATAGGTTGTCTGTGAAACGTTTTTGGGAGAGCCTGGTGTTTTTAGCATAAGCATGTAATGATCCAAAGGTCCATTTTTAGTTTTAGAGATCGAAATTCGATTTTGAGACTTTCGAGAGTTTAATAATAAATTATAGGAATGATGTGGAATGTATGGTCTAATTTCATCAAGTGTGATTGAATTTTTAGTGCGAAACATGAGTTAATTGTATAATTGTAACGATTCGGTCGGTTGTTTTGAGAGTAGTATCCATGAACCCCTATTTATTGCTCCCTATACTTCATTTAGTGGTTATGTAACTTGTCGGGAGGATTTGTTTTTGGTTTCGGAGTGAAATGGGACACGTAGTCCCTAAAATGGAAGCTTAAGTCGTAGGAGTTGACCGTAGTTCGAACTATGTGAAGACGGCTCCAAAATAGAGTTTTCACGGTTCCAACAGCTCCATAGGGTGATTTTGGTCTTAGAAGCGTGTTCGGATGTCGAATTGGAGGTTCGTAGATCATTTTAGCGACAATTGGCGAAAGTTGGAAAATGGGATGATTTTTGGGAAGTTTGACTGGGAGTAGGCTTTTTGATATCGGGGTCGGATTCCGATTCTGGAAGTTGAAATAGGTCTATAATGTCAATTATGACTTGTGTGCAAAATTTGAGGTCAATCGGACTTGATTTGATAGGTTACGGCGTCGGATGTAGAAGTTTGAAACTTGAAGTTCGTTAGCCTTGAATCGATGTGTAATTCGTATTTTTAGCGTTGTTTGATATGATTTAAAGGCTCGACTAAGTTTGTGTGATGTTTTAGGACTTGTTGGTATGTTTGGTTGAGGTCCTGGGGGGCTTGTGTGAGTTTCGGATGGTTAACGGATCAAATTTAGACTTGTGAGAATGGGTGTTGGCACCAGTTCTGGTGTAATCGCAACTGCGCAAGATTGACCGAAGGTGTGAGCCTGCAAAAATCATCAATGGGACGAATATGCGGGGCTAGGGGAATTGGCCAGTGGTCGCAGGTGCGGTGTGAAGGCCGCAGAAGCGGAGTCACTTTTGCGAAAGAATGATCGTAGAAGCGGACGAGTCTTGGGAAGGCCTGTCCACAGAAGCGGACGTATGGGCGCAAATGCGCACCCGAAAAAGCGGGATTTACGGAAGGGTCGACCGCAGGAGCGAGGGAACCGCAAATGAGGGTAAGTTGTCGCTTCTGCGCCACCGCAGATGCGGCTATGTATCCGCAGAAGCGGAAATGCTGGACAAAACACTTAAATGCAAGGGTTCACGATTTTTGCTCATTTTAAACATTTTGAGCTCGGGTCTTGGCGATATTTAGAGCATTTTCGAGAGGTTTATTGAGATAAGTCCCTTGTGTTTATTTTTTATCAATAATCTTGTTTCCCCATTGATGTTTCCACCTAGTTAGTGTGTATTTAAGGTAAACATTGGGAGTTTGAGGTTAGTAATTTGGAGAGTTGATTTGAGGAATTGAGTGGTGATTTAGTATCAAATTTTGATAATTTTAGTATGGGTGAACTTGCGCTCGAGTGGGTGTTCGTATTTTGTGACTTTTACCTGATTCCGAGTCGTGGTCCCGGGTCGACCTTTTGGGACGAATTTTGAATTCTTTGCTAAAGTCGTAGATTTATTATTTAAATTAGTTTCTCGTAGGTGTATTCATGATATGTAATTTTTTTCGGCTAGATTTGGACCATTCGGAGTCCGAAAATCGAGGGAAAGCATCCTTATCGATTTATTGAGCAAGATTTGAGGTAAGTGACTCGACTAATTTTGTGTGGAGGAAATCCCCTTAGGATTTGGTACTATTGTAACAAAATGTGATACGTGAGCGCCATGTACGCGAGGTGACGAATGCGTACACGGGCAAATTGTGAAATTTCGGTTCTTACTGAGTTGTCTTCTTTTAAATTCATTAACTGAGTTTCCTTAGTACATGTAGTGATCATGTTTAGCCTAGTATCGCATATGTACGTGCCTTAACCCTTACTTGCAAATTTGTGCAACATGCTTAGTTGAATTACCTGCTTTCCCTTGATTTAAATTAAAACTTTAACTATAAGTTTTCTTGCCATAAATTCATTGTTCCTTCGGTTAGCTGCTGCATATTTACTTTGGGACTACGCGGCGGTTACTCGAGAGATCCCCATGTACTGCATATTTACTTTGGGACTACGATGCATTTACTAGGGAGATCTCCCTGTACTGCATATTTACTTTGGGACTACGAGGCGTTTACTCGGTAGATCCCCCTGTATTGCATATTTACTTTGGGACTACGAGGCGTTTACTCGGGAGATCCCCCTATTTTGCATATTTATTTTGGAAATATGAGGCGGTACCTCGGAAGATTCCCCCCTGTCGTGCATATTTATATTTGGGACTACGAGGCGATACCTCGGGAGTGCCCCTGTTATTTACCTCTATTTACTGTGCTGATATTTTCTGAAACTTCTTATTGTTTAAATTCTCACTCAAAATATTATTATATCTTCTGCCTTACTCTTCTTTTAAACTAGTAGGGCCCTGACCTAACCTTATCACTACTCTATCGAGGTTAGGCTTGGCATTTACTGGGCACCGTTGTGGTGTACTTATACTACACTTCTGTACATCTTTTTTGTGTAGATCTAGGTTCTTCCCACCAGACTAGATAACAGTGAGTTGGACAACACGTGGAGACTTCAAGGTATATCTGCCAGTGTCCGCAAACCTCGGAGTCCCCCTCTATCCTTACTATGTTATTTTTCTTATTTTTTTCTTTAGACTCTGATGTATAGAGACACTTAGTATTTGATCTTAGAAGCTTGTGACTTGTTTTCACTGAGTTTTTTTGAGTTGTAATTATTGAATGGCAGTTCTATAATTATTTCATGTGTTGAGAATTGGGCTTCAGTTTTATATTATGTATTTCCGCAAATTTTGTTAGGCTTACCTAGTCTTATAGACTAGGTACCATTACGACATCCTACAGAGGGTGAAATGGGGTCGTGACAAGTTGGTATAAGAGCTCTAGGTTCATATATGTTATGAGTCACAAGCAGGTTTAGTAGAGTCTTGCGGATTGGTACGGAGACGTTTGTACTTATCTTCGGGGGGCTATAGAATTGTTAGGAAAAGTTTCGCTTTCCTTGATTCCTTATCGTGCGAGATTTTGACTTCGGACTCTAAACTTCTGTCTTTCGATTCTCTCACATGTGGTGAGGACACGCATAACTGGATCGGATGATCAAACACCCGCGCCCCCTGCTAGAGCCGCGAGAGGTCGGGTCTGGGGTAGAGGCCGAGGACGTCCACATGGTGTAGCCAGAACACCCGTGCGAGCTACCAAAGAGGAGCCACCAGTAGCTCCAGTTGGAGGGCAGGCACCTGAGATGCCTGTTACTACAACAACTCTTCAGGAGACTCTAGCCCAGATTTTGAGCATGTTCAGCACCTTGGCTCAGGCAGGATTGATACCTCTTGTTCCTGCCACATCTCAGGACGGGGTAGGAGCACAAACTCCCGTCGCTGGTACCCCAGAGCAGCGGGTTCAGGTATAATAGGATCCAGAGATCATACCGATACAACTAGTAGCTCTAGTTCAGCCCGAGGTTAGGGCAACAACTTTTGAGGCAGAGAAGCTCAGGCTCGAGATGTACAAGAAGTACCACCTGCCTACTTTCAGTGGCTTGGCGTCAGAGGATGCCCAGGGTTTTCTTGAGGAGTGCCACCGTATCCTCCATACTATGGGTGTTGTGGAGACGAGTGGGGTTTCTTTCAATACATTCCAGCTTAGAGGAGCGGCCTATCAGTGGTGGCACGCATATGAGTTGGATAGTCCGACAGAAGCAGCAGTTACTTGGCGCGCCAAGCATCTATGAAACTGTAGGGAGTATATTCCTAGAGTCTTAGAGATTCTTGGCGCGTAAAGTTTGAGCAGTTGTGTCAGGGTTCAATGACAGTGTCAGAGTATGTTGTCTGATTCAGTGACTTAGCCAGGCATGCGCCAGCCTTCGTTGGTACCGTCTTAGAGCGAGTTCATCAGTTTATTGAGGGGATCAACCCTAACATCAGATTGAGCATGGCCCGAGAGTTGGAGATGGATATTGTGTACAGAAGGTAGTAAGGATTGCTAGGAGGTTGGAGGGCATGCTGACTCGGGACAGAGATGAGAGAGAGGCTAAGAGATCTCAAGAGTCTGGCACATACAGTGGTACTTGTGCCCCAACGGCAACTCGTCATAGCTAGGGTTATATGGGTCTCCCTATTAATTCAGCACTTCCAGCCATCAACGGTGCTCCGGCCACTACTAGGCCCCAGGATACTTATTATGCACCGCTAGTGTCTAGTATGCCTCATGTACGGGGTGCTTCCAATGGTCAGTCTAGTCGATCAGGCCCTAGCCAGTCGTAGCAACCACTTCCTCTAAAAGCTTGTTTTGAGTGTGGCGACACTCGTCATTTAGTGAGGGATTGTCCCAGATTCATGAGGGGTGCACCTCCACAGATATCTCAGGCACCGCGTGCTCCACCGGGTCCTCAGGCTATGATTACAGTACCAACTACCACCCACTTGCATAGCCATCTAGAGATGGAGGTCGGACAGGTAGAGGTCGCCCTAGAGGGGGAGGCCAGACCAGATATTACGCCCTTCCTGCTAGGACAAAGGTAGTTGCATCATATTCTGTTATCACATGTACTGCTCTGGTATATCATAGAGAGGCATCAGTCTTATTTGATCCAGGCTCCACTTATTCCTATATGTCATCTTATTTTGCTTCATATTTGGGTGTATCCCACGATTCACTGAGTTCACTTGTTTATGTATCTACACCTGTGGGTGATTCTATTATTGTTGACAGTGTGTATCGGTCGTGTTTGATTATTCTTAGTGGTTTTGAGACCAAAGCCAATTTATTATTGCTCAGTATGGTGGATTTTGATGTTATTTTGGGCATGGACGGGTTGTCGCCCTATCACGCTATCCTTTATTGTCATTCCAAGACGGTGACATTGCTTATGCCAGGTCTACCGCGGCTAGAGTGGAGAGGTACCTTGGATTATGTTCCTAGCAGGGTTGTTTCATTTCTTAAAGCTCAGCGAATGGTTGAGAAGGGGTGTGATGCGTATCTGGCCTATGTGACAGATGTTAGTGTTGATACTCTTACCATCGAGTCAGTTTCGGTAGTGAGGGATTTTGTAGACATATTTTCGGCAGATCTTTCGGGCATGCCGCCCGATAGGGATATTGACTTCGGCATTGATTTGTTACCGGACACTCAACCCATTTTTATTCCGCCTTATAGGATGACCCCAACAGAGTTGAAAGATTTAAAGGAATAGTATCAAGAGTTGCTCGATAAGGGCTTCATTCGGCCTAGTGTATCGCCTTGGGGTGCTCCTTGTCATGACCCAAATCGGAGGGCCATGACTGGCACCCAATGCCTACTCAACCGAGCACCATGTACCTTATCCTTCTTTACTATAATACTCGTCACAGATTGCCCATGATAGGCCACATCTATATATATATATATAATTAACAATATTAGAACTTAACTCACATAACTAATTCAAAAAGATTTATATAGATACATAGGGGCCGACAAGGCTGTTAACATGTCATACCTAAAATTATGCACAGGACACTGTCTGCAAAACCTCTAAGAAAACATGACCATAATATATAAGTCGGGACAAGGTTTCCGATATCCTCATAAAACAAAATAACATATATAGAACGTGACTCGGCAATATTCCAGGAAGAAGTGGAGCTCACTAACCAAAAGCTGATATCTGGAGGTAGCCAATAATGGATGGTCCTCAACTCGCCTATCTACACCTGTGTGGAATGAAAGACATCGCCCCAGGAAAAGGTACGTCAGTACGAAGATTGTACCGAGTATGTAAGGCAGAAAAGAAACATAATAATAAGATACTATCTCAGGGAGGGATAAAAATCAACTTATAACCTCTGACTTGCCGCTAAGGGCCATAATATATAGAATAAGACCCATCTCGTATATATAAATAAAACTACAATATAATCGTTCTGATTATATCATTCTCATGACGTTAACTGCCTAACTGATCAGTGGTAACTGCCCGATCGGCCGTAGTGCGGTGGTAAATGCATGACTGCCCGACTGACCGTAGCTCAGTGGTAAATGTGTAACTGCCCAACCGGCCGTAGCTCGGTGGTAAATGGGTAACTTCCCAACTGGTCGTAGCTCGGTGGTAAATAATGATGCATATAATACCATTATGAACATTAACATCTTTATCAAATACGTCAATAGGGAACTAGATACATACTTAGACATGCTTGAATATCATTTTACATGAATGAATAACGCAGACCTTCTAAGTTACTAAGAGTAGAACTATTTATGAAATAATATTACGTTTATGTATCGTTACTTAGATCATGCCAAAATAAAGAAGGATTAACCTTAACATACCTTAATATTTTATGGCTCGCTGTTGTTGAAATCCGCAGATAGATACGAGTCTGCTCTTAGTTTTTGTGGATCACCCAAGAAAATACAATATCTCCCTTCTTCAAAAGATGTTCCTTAAATTTAAAGTGAATGGAAGGAATTGGAATTAACTCCTATGTTTCCTTCCTTTAGATACTGCCACCGCCAACTATCCCTTCTCAAAGTCTCATTTTGATTCATGCCATCTATGTTAATGAATGTAAGAGTCACAATATTTCCAAGGCAAAAGCTGCCACATGAGGTTATTTATCCAAGGATTTTTAATTATCTCCCACTAAAATTTATTAATTACCCAATTATTCACATAATTAAGAATTATCTCAAATTACTTAAAATATTACTCACTTTTAACATACTTTACACACCTTACTATCATGATCATGCGGTATCTTGTATGGCACTAGTCCATAAATACCGGGTATTATAGCTCGGGTCGTATTTTATCCCAAATTGACAATCCTCTACGAAAATCATTTTCTTTGATTCGTTTACCCTTTAACCTTCACGACACTTACTTATCGACTGTTATAAATAGCATAAATGCTTATAACCTCAAAAATAATCTCATCCCCGAGTCTACGTCGATTAACTTACGATGAAACTTTAATGTACGAAATGCGGGATGTAATATCCTTTCCCCCTTAGAAACATTCGTCCTTGAATGTTTAAACTTGCAAGATGTACATAACTTACTCATCAATTATAAATGTATATATCTTCCCGGGCTATATTCCAATGAAACCAATATCAGGCTCTCACGAGGTCAGGACATCGTCCCTCCATAAAACTACTTCCTAATCCATTCGTTACCTACGATTCTGTTAATCTATCTTCTAGGCGCTGACACCTACTAGTTGTAATCTTAATAATCGGGCTCGTTACTTTCTATTCCATTATACTAACTTTCCCAAAATCTTGCGTACTATATGTTGTTTCCTCCCTTGGGCGTTAGAGCTATCAGAGTTCTAACTTATTAATGTCCTAGGTTACTCCCCTCTCCTCCCTTAGTCCACTATCCTCGGGTTCTTACTTTGCTTTTAAATCTAGCCTTGGTTTACCTCAACCCTTCAGACGTAATGCCAACTCACTCTTATATTAATCATATTAACTAGGCAATTTGCGTTAATAAGATCGAACATTAACCATAGTCATAGTACTTGACACCTCATCTGGTGTAGCCTCTGGGTCCTGATGGCCTGCCAAAGCATACATGTGATTCTGATTATCGCCGTAGCTAGATTCTCAACCCCTGCCTCTACCTCTACTAGCTGATGCCTGAGGGCCTCGCTCTAGAGGGCGTACTAAAGAGGAGGAGATTGCTATAGATATGGTGGGCTGAACCATCCCGCTTCTGTCCTTCATAGGACAATCCCTCATGTAATGACTAGGGTCTCCACGGGTATAGCATACATTAGATCCCTGACGACATTGTCCAGAATGAGCTCTACCGCATTGACTGCACTGTAGAGGAGGCGCCCTTATCTGTGTTGAATCCCTCTAACTCTGAAAACCCAAAATTCTCGAGCCCTAACCTGATTTAGAATAGATAGATCCCTCATAATGCGGCCTCTGCAACTGTCGGACACTATTAACAGGATATGGTGGCATAGGATCACCCAAAAACTCCTCAGGTTGTCTAGCACACCCAGCTTTCTTACGCTGACCCTCATCACGATTCTCGTATTGTTGCCATTTCCGATCCTCCAAATTCTGAGCATAAGCCTGGATACAGGAAATATCCATACTATCAAGCAGAGCGGCCGTGAAACACTCATTAATCAGGTGCGTCCCAAGTCCTACCACAAACCGATGCACTCGGTCACTCATCTAAGCCATAATCGAGGGGGCATACCTCGCCACGAAATCAAACTGGAGACTATACTCCCACAGACTCATATTCCCTTGTTTAAGAGCCAAGAACCTGTCTACCCTTGCTTGGCGAATCTCTGTCGGCAAGTAATGATGCAAGAAAGCCCCTGAGAACTCTTCCCATACCACTGGAGGTATTTGTCCCTCTAGACAATTTCGAAGTTTCATACCATTGAACCGTAACATCCCGCAATCGGTAAGAGTCCAACTCTACTGACTCAGTATCTGATGCATGCATCACCCTCAAAGTCCTCTATATCCTATCAATAAAGTTTTGCGAATCCTCATCCTTGTTAGATCTGGTAAACACTGGAGGGTCCAGGTTGATGAAGTCTCGAACTCTCATGCTAATAACCCTATCAACGTAACCAACACATGTACCTACTTGGCACTGAGTCTGAGCGGCTACCAATCTAGTCAACAACCGTATTGCACTCCACATATCCATATCCTCATCATGAGCAATATGTGGAGGTATTGGGTTCCTCCTAATCTTCTCAGGTGCTGGCGAAATCGGAGAACTATACGAGGGTGTCACATTTCCCCCGGGGTCTCACTCTGGCTCTCACTAGACATTAGTGCTCTACTCGTGCCCTCATCTGCCACTATTTTACCCTTCTGACTAGCTGTAGCTTTTCTGGTCATAGGCATTGCTGTATATATAAAACAAGTCAAAAGTCAGGGGCTTTATTCCCTACGACTCTACTTTATTGCACGATCTAATATCAAGAAGGAAGGGTAACCTGTCCCTAAATGCCCTATAGTTTCCTGTTTATACAACGTGGTGAACAACACATTATAAACAAGAATCTACTAGACATGGCTTGCAGACAACCCTAAGACATATCTGCTCTGATACCAAGTTTGTCACGACCCAAATCAGAGGGCCATGACTGGCACCCGATGCCTACTTAACCGAGCACCATGTACCTTATCCTTATTTACTATAAGAATCGTCATGATAGGCCACATCTATATATATATATATAATTAACAATATTAGAACTTAACTCACATAACTAATTCAAAAAGATTTATATAGATACATAGGGACCGACAAGGCCGTTGACATTTCATACCTAAAACTATGCACATGACACTGTCTGCAAAACCTCTAATAAAATATGACCCTAATATATAAGTCGGGACAGGGTTCCCGACATCCTCATAAAACAAATAACAAATATAGAACGTGACTCGGCAATACTCCAGGAAGAAGTGGAGCTCACCAACCAAAAGTTGATATCTGGAGGTAGCCTATAGTGGATGGTCCTCAACTCGCCTATCTATACCTGCGTGGCATGAAACACAACGCCCCAGGAAAAGGGACGTCAGTACGAAGAATGTGCCGAGTATGTAAGGCAGAAATGAAAGGTAATAATAAGATACTATCTCAGGGAGGGATAAAAGTCAACTTATAACCTCTGACTTGCCGTTGAGTGCCATAACATATAGAATAAGACCTGTCTCGTATATATAAATAAAACTACAATATAATAGTTTCGATTACATCATTCTCTTGACGTTAACTGTCCAACTGATTAGTGGTAACTGCCCGACCGTCCGTAGCACAGTGGTGACTGCCCGACCGTAGCTCGGTGGTAAATGTGTGTAACGACCCGGCCGGTCGTTTCAGGAGTTATAGCCCCATTTCCCCCATTTTAGTTTTTTTTATTCTCTTAAGCTATACTATGATCTATCGGGTTAGTTGGTTTGGGCCAGAGTGGTTTCGGAGTGGAATGAGACACTTAGTCTCTTATTTAGAACCTTAAGTTCGAAAAGTCAACTGGATGTTGACCTATGTATAAATAATATCGGATTTTAATTCTAGTGGTTCCGTTAGCTCCGTTAGGTAATTTTGGACTTATGAGTGCGTCCGAAATGTGATTTGGAGGTTCGTGGTAGAATTAGGCTTGAATTGGCAAAATTGGAAATTTTGGCAATTTCGGTCGGCAGTGGAAAATCTGATATCGTGGTCGGAATGGAATTCCGGAAGTTGGATTAGGTTTGTAGTGTCATTTTTGACGTGTGTGCAAAATGTGAGGTTATTCGGACATGGTTTGGTTGGTTTCGGCATCAGTTGCCGAATTTAGAAATTTAGAAGTTCTTAGGCTTCAATCAGAGGGTAATTTGGTGTTTGAATGTTGTTTTGAGTGATTCGAAGGTTCGACTAAGTTTGTATGTTGATATATAACTTGTTGGTATTTTTGGTTGAGGTCCCGAGGGCATCGGGGTGATTCCGGGTGGTTAACGGATTTGTCGAAGTTGGAAAATGCAGCTGAAGCTGCTGCTGCTGCTATTTTCGCACCTGCGGAAGAAAGCCTCGCAGGTGCGGGTGACGCTGGTCTAGGCAAGATGTGCAGGTGTGAGTTATAGGTCACATCTGTGAGCCCGTAGGTTCGAAATCTGGGGCGCAGATGCGAAAAGGGCAATGCTGGGTAGGCTTCGCAAAAGCGGAGGAAACGCACAGATGCGCCTTCGCAGGTGCGACGTGTTTGCCGCAGATGCAGAGTCTAGGCACGTAAGTGAGCTACGCAGGTACGGCTCCTTGGACCGTAGGTGCGGTCGCACGAGTGCGAGAAAATGGCCGCAGGTGCGAGAAGCCTGGGCTGAGGGTACATATTGCACACTTCGAGAATTTTTGGGCATTCTTCACGATTTCTATTCGGATTTGGAGCTTTTTGGAGAGTTTTGAAGAGGGAATCAAGGGGGTTTTCATTGAGGTAAGTTACTTGAGCCTAATACTCGTATATATGGTGATTTTCCCGTTGTTTAATCATTATAATTAGTGAAAATTAGGGGTTAGGGCTTGTGATTTTTGGAGAAGTAATTTAAAGATTTGAAGGACTAAACGATATCGAATTTTGATGAATTTTGTATGGTTAGACTCGTGAGTGAATGATATTTCTAGTTTTGTAAATTTTGTCAGATTTCGAGACGTGGGCCCGGGGGCCGGGTTTGAGCAAATTTCGGGTTTGGGTATAATTTTGTAGCTTTTCTTGTGAAATTCATTCCATTAGCGTATATTGATGGAATTGTACTGATTGTGGTTAGATTTGGAGCATTTGGAGGACAAGTCCAGAGGCAAGAGCATTTCGGGGTAGAGATTTGACCGGTTTGAGATAAGTAACGATTGTAAATCTAGTCCTGAGGGTATGAAACCCCGAATTTTGTATCATTCTACTATTTTTAGTGACGCACATACTAGGTGACGAGTGTGTGGGCATGCACTGTTAGGGATTGTGACTTGGCCCGTCCCGTAGCAACTGTAAAGTTGCATGCTTTGTTGAAACTATACGATACTTATATGTTTTAGAAAGAGTTTCCGTAAATTGGGCTGAATGCCATGTTCGGGCCTTGCGCCAGTGCTGTTTGGACCCTTAGGGGATTTTTCTTACCATCCTCTCATTGTTTTCGATTGAAAATCCATACTCGGTCATGTTTATACTTTTTAATGCATAACTCACTTTTATGACTCTATTTTGATGCATATAAATATTTTGGGCCGAATGCCCCGTTTTACTGAAATGCCTGAGTGACTTGAGAGGTTTATGACTAAGTGAGGCCATGACTAAGTGAGGCCGAGGGCCTGATTGTGAGGATGAGTATGGATCGGGGCTGCCCTCCTACAACGTACTTTATTATTATAGCACGTGAGTTGTCCGTGCAGCACATGAGTTATCCGTGTAGATTATAGCGCGTTGGCTGAAGGAGCCCCTCCGGAGTCTGTACACACCCCCAGTGAGCGCAAGTACCTACTGAGTGTGTGTTCCGAGTGCCGAGTGCAGAGTGAATGGGAGGCATGAGTGATTGTAAGGTATGCCCGAGTGGCAAGAGTGATTTTCAGGTATGCCTCAGTGGCACGAGTGACTGTGAGGTTTGCCCGAGGGGCTGTATATGAGTGATGTTTTGCCCGAGGGGCTGTTTATGATTTCATCATTTTTTTGCTCACCTTTGCATTTTTCCTCTATTTGAAAACTGTTGAAAAATATCTTTAAATGATTTTTACTGGAACTGGGTTTAAACGAGATATTTTGATTCAAACCCTGATTTTAAAATCATGTGGTATTTTACTGATATTTTCTGATATGAACGTTATATGCTTTATTACTCGTCACTACTGCTCAGTCTTTATTTATTGTTGTTACTTACTGAGTTGGTATTTTCACGTTACTCCTTGTACCTTGTGTGTAGATCCAGGTGTAGCTGGACACGGTAGCGGTTGTTGATTATTTTGGTTGTAGAATTTCTCGGGGATAGCAAGGTAGCTGCTTGGTGACCGCAGCCCCTGCTCTTCTCCCTCGTTTCTTCCTCTAGTTGTATTTAGCTATTTTCCAGACTGAGTTAGCCTTGATATTGTTAGACAGATTGTAGTAGATGCTCATGACTAATAACACCCCGATGTCGGGTTTTTCTTTTCGCACTTTTATTTTGATTTGAACTCCTTTACGAAGGTTTTTATGTTAAATTATCTTTGAAATGAAAACATCGGTTTGTTTTGGAAATGAGTCGGCTTGCCTAGTTCCACGATAGGCGCCATCACGACAGGGGTTAGTTTGGGTCGTGATAAATTGGTATCAGAGCCTAGGTTACATAGGTCTCATGAGTCATGAGCGGGTTTAGTATAGTCTTGCGGATTGGTACGGAGACGTATGTACTTATCTTCGAGAGGCTGCAGAACCCTTAGGAAAATTTCACTTTCTTGTATTTTATTGTGCGAAATTGATTCAGCTTGAAACATAACTCTTTGAATTCCTTCCACGCATTCATATGCGCACATGAGCGCTCGATATCAGTTGTGCATCGTCGGCTTGTTATTCTATGAACGAGGTTCGAGGTGTGTATTATGTGTTTTGGTGATGGGCTAGTCTGGAGGACTTGAGGCCAGGTTTAAACCGTAGTTTTGGCTCGGGAGCTTCAGTTGTAACATGTACATTTGGACTCATATGTCTGGTAATACCCCTACGAGTGGAATTCGTGGCTCGATGAGCGGTAGAATGGCTTTGTGATGAGTATGATGTAACTGCGGGATGTGTTAAGACGATTTGAATGTGACGAGAAGTGTTTCCTTGAAATGTAAAGGAAGTCCATTGAGCGCTTGGTTTTCATTTTGATGTGACGTACGATCTCGAGTGAATGCTTTGAAGGATCTTTCACGTTGTTAAATTTTGGGGCAAATTAAATTCTCATGTCTTGTCAATGAGTTTGGATTCAAGAAGAGTAAGTGATTGTGTAGTAATTATGGTTGTGAATGGGTATTTTTGATGTTGATAGCTCGAGAAAGATGATCTTCGAAAAGACTTAAGAGTCGGTAACATTTTATTGGTTCAGGTGCGACAGATATACATTTCGATTTGATGCAGCAGTTGGGTAGCAAAGTATGAAGGAAGACATGACGGGAAGCGTTTCGCGGTGGTTGAAGTACTAGCAGGTCAAGTAGGAGAAGTAAAGGTTGAGAAGTTTCTTAAAGGAGATGATTTAACCGAAGTAAGAGTGGTAGATTAGCATATGAATTCACTAGTAGGATAGTCGTGTGCCTTGAGAAAGTGTAGAATGGTTTGAAATCGTGTTAATATGTGAATCGGCATGCCGACTCTATTTGGAGTGATGATTAGTGTACAAAGGAAAATTGAATATGGCAGAAAAGAGTGTGTTTGAAATAAGTAGAGGCGAGAAGATTTGATTATCGTGTCAGGTGCAATATGACTTGAGTTCGGAAGGTATTGTTGATGTCAATAGGGAAAGTGCATACTTATACAAATGGTGGGCGAGCATGAACTCAGGAGAATTTACAGATTTAGTGGTCGTTGCACTCAGTGCAGTGTCATTGGAAGATGTCGGCAAGGAATTCCACATGTGGGTTATCTCCTGTGTGCAACTAGCGGTAGCGTGATGTTGATGAAGCTTTTGCGAGGAATATTACTTGCTACCCGATAGGAGGTCGCGTATGTGATTTTGGCTGGAGATTCAGAATGTTCATGAAAGGCTTAATAAAAGACTTCGAGAAGTCTGGCAGCTTAACGGTGCGAGACCTTGGTAATTGAGAAGGAAAAATCCTTACGGGTTCTAATTTTATATAATTGTAGCTTAAGGCTAAGTAAGGGAGTATGCTATCGACGAGTTGATTGCACTGTTATAGGTCATATTAGTTTCGGTTCGGGGTATACCAGTGAATCAGTTATGACTTGCAGAGGTCGAGATCGAGGATGACTCAGGTAAAGGAATTTTTGGACACAAGTTGTATTACTCTTTATGGTTATAGGAAGACCATAAAATAATTGAGTGGTTATTCACAGAGAATGTAGTGTACATGGAGCGGGAATTTTCTCGGTTGCGTAGGAGTGTGAGTTACTCTTTATTCCCTTGGATGTTGGTGTGCTAATGGGGCACAGGTCGTTTCGGTCCGTTTGGTTGGTTAATTCGAGATTTGAGTAGAGTGGATGACTCTCGAGAATGGTTCCAATGGATTCAAGATTTATAAATATGGCTAGAAAACTGGGAGTTGCATTGAACGATGTTGAGACTCGTGGAATCTTATATCATTGTGAACTATGCATTTCAGTATTAAGAAGGTGAAGGAAACAGTTTTAGGTTCACATAAAGTCTCTTCGAAGTAAGCATTTTTGGTTGTGAAACCTTTGGGATACATAAAAAGGGAATTCGGCTGCTTATAAGCCTTAGAGCGGCGTGATTCTATGCTAGAGTTCGTGGGGTAAGTTTTAGTTAAGGATAGTAGTGTTCTAACAAGGAAAAAGTAGCAATTTGAAGGCAATTTAGAAAGAACTTAGAGGAATAGGATAGCTTGGTAGTAGGTTGGGTTAGCACAGTAATGGGTATGATCGGTTCTTTGGGTACTTATGATGTGGCTAGTATCTATAGGTGTTTCGCGGTAATGCTCTCAAATTTGGCAACCTGTGTGGCTTGGTGGAGTTAGAGAAATTCAGTTCAGATAGCTTGGTTATGTGCAAATGGATTTCAAAGTGTTCATAATGGGTTCTACCATGGTTTGAACCGGATATTTTCTACCGATGTACGAAACGTGTTGTGTGTTATGATTTCATCCTAGAAAGAAGCAAGAAAGAGGTTTCTAACTAATAAGGTATGTAATTTGCTAGTGACTCAGAATTGATAATGGAATTCATATGCTTGTCATATGATGGCATGATAGATGTGGTGTGTTGTGCGGGAATAGGATTTACATGTACAAGGTCATATTTCAGTTTTGAAGAGAATGACATAAATTCTTAGGCAGCATGAACGGTTTCCGATGACCAGGTAAATGATATTACTATCTGGTATAGCTTGATGAGAGTGTACATTTCAGAAGGGGCAGTGTGTTTTGATTTATGGGTACTTCGCTGGTATTGCGGCACTCTCCTGGTTGATCGACTGTTGATATTCAAATTTTTGCCAAGTGGCACGGAAGAATTTTA
The DNA here is from genome assembly GCF_000715075.1 of Nicotiana tabacum. Taxonomy (NCBI): domain Eukaryota; kingdom Viridiplantae; phylum Streptophyta; class Magnoliopsida; order Solanales; family Solanaceae; genus Nicotiana; species Nicotiana tabacum. Next base: position 4,146,312 of record NC_134103.1, on the reverse strand, counting down.
AAAGTATTTCTTGTGGGATGACTGTGTATGAGAGATGTGTTAGGCATTCGGGCAGTGGAGGTTGAATCAAATATGGTGATTCATGTGTTCTATGGAATTGGAGATTGGGAGCTCTCAGGAGCAGATTGTTTCATGGTTGTGGACTGTGAAGTTGTGGTCGGAGCTAGCCAGATGATAGAAGGTGTTATGATTCCGTCATTGTGGACTTTCGGAGGTTGTTTATCTATTGGTGGCTAACTATAGTTGATTTGGGGCCCATTCGTAGGCCCAATTAGGATGTGTATTCTACACCGAGCCGGATTGATTGGCTCCATACTACTATTGTTGAAGGATGTGCCATTCGGTTGATGTGAAGCTTATTCGTGTTCTGAAATGATCTGTGATATACTCTTCTATGCTACGAGGAGTTGTGATTCATTGGTTATATGCACATATGGTGCGGTTCTATTGTGGCCTTATAGCGTAATTTGAGCAAAAATAGTATTGGATATTGCTTGGTTGATGACGTATTGGTTATGTTCTTTTGGGTTTTATGTGGCATGGTGTCGTTTTCTTCTCCGTGGTTATGGTAATGCACTTTGGGTACTTGCTGTCGAATTGTGCATGGTTATTGATTTTAGCAGGGTGGCTTGAGGTGTTTCATATGGACCAGTATTTGAATAGGGTCGCGTATTGCAGAAGAGTTATGTGGAAATATGATCCCTCGTGTAAGATTCGTGTGTTATGGTTCTGCGGTGTGTGATGGGTTCTTAGCATTGCGTCGGGGTAGTACTCATCGAGCTTGCAGAACGATTCTCATGTTTGGGTTATTGTTACGATTGAGTATATTTGGAATATTGTTATCTAGTGCACGGATTGCACGGGTCGTGAGTGGTCTTGTTGGATAAGACGAGGTCATTGGGACTAGAATGGATGCTATCAGATTTGATTATGGTATAATTGGGAGGATAATATTGGAAGTCGGCTTTGAAATTGGCTATAGTTCTTATAGAAGGAACGAGAGCTCCATGACCTGTCGGTCTAATGAATGGTTATGAATTCAATATGTTTCTTTCATCATCGACAGTGTACGAAGGTTTTAGAATGAGGTTTTGTCTGATATGAGGTTTATTACCAGCACTGGGTTGATTTGAGTCGATACTGTGATTTGAAATCATTGCTTCGAGCATTCGAGCTAAGCGGTATTTGAATTTGAGTATTTGAGTTATGGTTACGGCTTTTGTTACAGCCTGTTCATAATTATACAGTATGTAGATGCAAACTTCTAATCTTATAAGAAATTTCGGATGTCGAAAATTTGATTCGAAGGCTTGTGGGCTAGGTTGAATTGAGGCATTTCAATTATGTTGTGCTATCGGACATGTATGAGATAAGGTGACGTTGGATCACCCCCGAGTATGTGCATGGGAAAGTTACACAACCATTTCTTGGCGTTTGGAACAACTCTCGGCACGTTCGAGGACGAACGTATGTTTAAGTGGGGGGGGGGGTGTAATGACCCGGCCGGTCATTTCGGGAGTTATAGTCCCGTTTCCCCTATTTATGTTTCCTTTATGCTCTTAAGCTATATTATGATATACCAGATTAGTTGGTTCGGGCCCAGAGTGGTTTCAGAGTGGAATGAGACACTTAGTCTCTTATTTAGAACCTTAAGTTGGAAAAGTCAACTGGATGTTGACCTATGTGTAAATGATCTCGAGTTTGAATTTTGATAGTTCCTTTAGGTGATTTTGGACTTAGGAGTGCGTCCGGATTGTGATTTGGAGGTCCGTGGTAGAATTAGGCTTGAATTGGCGAAATTGGAAATTTTGGCGATTTTGGTCGGCAGTGGAAAATCTGATATCGGGGTCGGAATGGAATTCCGGAAGTTGGAGTAGGTTCGTAGTGTCATTTGTGATGTGTGTAAAAAATTTGAGGTCATTCGGACGTGGTTTGGTTGGTTTCGGCATCGAGGGTAATTTAGAAGTTCTTAGGCTTGAATTCGAAGGTAATTTGGTGTTTGAATGTTGTTTTAAGTGATTCGAAGGTTCGACTAAGTTTGTATATTGATATATAACTTGTTGGTATTTTTGGTTGAGGTCCCGAGGGCCTCGGGGTGATTCCGGGTGGTTAACGGATTTGTCAAAGTTGGAAAATATAGCTGAAGCTGCTGCTACTACTATTTTCGCACCTACGGAAGAAAGCCTCGCAGTGCGAGGCCGCTGGCGCTGGTGCATGTGTGGAGTACGCAGGTGTGGGTGACGCTGGGCTAGGCAAGATGCGCATGTGCGAGTTGGAGTTCGCATCCGCGAGCCCGCAAGTGCGAAACCTGGGGCGCAGATGCGGAAAGGGCAATGCTGGGTAGGCTTCGAGAAGCGGAGGAAACGCGCAGATGCGCCTTCGCAGGTGCGACGTGTTTGCCGCAGATACAGAGTCTGGGCGCGAAAGTGAGCTGCGCAGGTGTGGCTCCTTGAACCGTAGGTGCGGTTGTGCGAGTGCGAGGAAATGGCCGCAGGTGCGAGAAGCCTGGGCACATGGTACATATTGCACACTTCGCGAATTTTTGAGCATTCTTCACGATTTCTATTCAGATTTGGAGCTTTTTGGAGAGTTTTGAAGAGGGAATTAAGGAGATTTTCATTGAGGTTAAGTTACTTGAGCTTAATACTCATATATATGGTGATTTTCCCGTTGTTTAATCATTGTAATTAGTGAAAATTAGGGGTTAGCGCTTGGGATTTTTGGAGAAGTAATTTAAGGATTTGAAGGACCAAACAATGTCGTATTTTGATGAATTTGATATGGTTAGACTCGTGAGTGAATGATATTTCTAGTTTTGTAAATTTTATCAGATTTCGAGACGTGGGCCCGGGGGCCGGGTTTGGGTCTAATTTTGTAGCTTTTCTTATGGAATTCATTCCATTAGAGTATATTGATGGAATTGTACTGATTGTGGTTAGATTTGGAGCATTTGGAGGCCGAGTCCAGAAGCAAGAGCATTTCGGGGTAGAGATTTGACCGGTTTGAGGTAAGTAACGATTGTAAATCTAGTCCTGAGGGTACGAAACCCCAAATTTTGTATCATTCTACTATTTTTAGTGACGCACATGCTAGGTTACGGGCGTGTGGGCGTGCACTGTTAGGGATTGTGACTTGGCCCGTCCCGTAGCAACTGTAAAGTTGCATGCTTTGTTGAAACTATATGATACTTATATGTTTTAGAAAGAGTTTCTGTAAATTGGGTTGAATGTCATGTTCGGGCCTTGCGCCAGTGCTGTTTGGACCCTTAGGGGATTTTTCTTACCATCCTCTCATTGTTTTCGATTGAAAATCCATACTCGGTCATGTTTATATTTGTTTAACGCATAACTCAGTTTTATGACTCTATTTTGATGCATATAAATATTTTGGGCCGAATGCCCTGTTTTACTGAAATGCCCAAGTGGCTTGAGAGGTTTATGACTGAGTGAGGCCGAGGGCCTGATTGTGAGGATGAGTGTGGATCGGGGCTGCCCGCCTGCAACATACTTTATTATTATAGCACGTGAGTTGTTCGTGCAGCACGTGAGTTATACGTGCGGATTATAGCGTTTGGGCTGAAGGAGCCCCTCTGAAGTCTGTACACACCCCCAGTGAGCGCATGTACCTACTGAGTGTGAGTGCCGAGTGCTGAGTGAATGGGAGGCATGAGTGAATGTGAGGTATGCCCGAGTGGCAAGAGTGATTGTGAGGTATGCCCGAGTGGCACGAGTGACTGTGAGGTTTGCCCGAGGGGCTATATATGAGTGATGTTTTTCCCGAGGGGCTGTTTATGATTTCATCATTTTTTTTGCTCACCTTTGCATTTTTCCTCTGTTTGAAAACTGTTGAAAAATATCTTTAAATTATTTTTATTGGAACTGGGTTTAAACGAGATATTTTGATTCTAACCCTGATTTTAAAAGCATATGGTATTTTACTGAGATTTACTGATATGAACGTTATATGCTTTATTGCTCGTCACTACTGCTCAGTCTTTATTTATTGTTGTTACTTACTGAGTTGGCGTACTCACGTTACTCCATGCACTTGTGTGCAGATCCAGGTGTAGCTGGACATGGTAGCAGTTGTTGATTATTTTGGTTGCAGATTTTTCGGGGATAGCAAGGTAGCTACTTGGTGACCGCAACCCCTGCTTTTCTCCCTCGTTTCTTTCTCTAGTTGTATTTAGCTACTTTCCAGGCTTAGTTAGCCTTGATATTGTTAGACAAATTATAGTAGATGTTCATGACTAGTGACACTCCGATGTCGAGCTTCTCCTTTCGCACTTTTATTTTGATTTGAACTCCTTTACGAAGGTTTTTATGTTAAATTTTCTTTGAAATAAAAATATCGATTTGTTTTGGAAATGAGTCGGTTTTCCTAGTTCCACGATAGGCGCCATCACGACAGGGGTTAGTTTGGTCGTGACAATGTGTAACTGCCCAACCGACCGTAGCTCGGTGGTAAATGATGATGCATATAATACTATTATGAACATTAACATCTTTATCAAGTACCTCAATAGGGAACTAGATACATACTTAGGCATGCTTGAATATCATTTTATAGGAATGAATAACGTAGACCTTCTTAGTTACTAAGAGTAGAACCATTTATGAAATAACATTAAGTTTACGTATCATTACTTGGATCATGCCAAAAGAAAGAAGGATTAACCTTAACATCCCTCAATATTTTATGGCTCGCTGTTATTGAAATCCGCAGATAGATACGAGTCTGCTCTTAGTTTTTGCGGATCAACCAAGAAAATACGATATCTCCCTTCTTCAAAAGATGTTCCTTAAATTTGAAGTGAATGGAAGGAATTGGAATTAACTCCTATGTTTCCTTCCTTTAGATACTGCCACCGCCAACTATCTATTCTCAAAGTCTCATTTTGATTCATGCCACCTATTTTAATGAATGTATGAGTCACAATGTTTCCAAGGCAAAAGCTGCCACGTGAGGTTATTTATCCAAGGATTTTTAATTATCTCCCACTAAAATTCATTAATTACCCAATTATTCACATAATTAAGAATTATCTCAAATTGCTTAAAATACTACTCACTTTTAACATACTTTACACACCTTACTATCATGGTTATGTGGTATCTTGTATGACACTAGTCCATAAATACCGGGTATTATAGCTTAGACCGTATTTTATCCCAAATTGACAACCCTCAACGAAACTCATTTTCTTTGATTCATTTACCTTTTAACCTTCACGGCACTTACTTATCGCCTGTTATAAATAACATAAATCCTTATAACCTCAAAAATAATCTCATTTTCGAGTCTATGTTGATTAACTTACGACGAAACTTTAACATACGAAATGCGGGATGTAACACTCTTGTCTTGTTTATGAAAAAGAATGATGGTTCTATGCGAATGTGTATCGATTATCGCCAGTTGAACAAGGTTAGGGTGAAGAACATGTATCCATTGTCACCTATTGATGACCTATTTGATGAGCTTCAAGGTTCCAGAGTGTTCTCTAAGATCGACTTGTGTTCAGGCTATCATCAGTTGAAGATTCGGGAGCCATATATCCCGAAGACTGCTTTCAGGACTCGGTATGGTCATTACGAGTTTCTTGTGATGCCTTTTGGGTTGACCAACGCCCCAGCAACATTCATGCACTTGACTCCTTCGTCATTGTATTTATTGACAACATTCTGGTATACTCCCGGAGTCAGGAGGATCATGAGCAACACCTGAGGACTGTGCTTCAGACCTTGAGAGAAAAGAAGTTGTATGCAAAATTTTCAAAGTGTGAATTCTAGTTAGATTATGTGGCATTTTTGGGTCACTTAGTATCGAATGAGGGGATCAAGGTAGATCCGAAGAAGATTAAAGTAGTGTAGAGTTGGACCAGACCGTCCTCAGCTACGGAGATCCAGAGTTTTCTTGGCTTGGCGGGGTATTATTGTTGACTTGTAAAGGGTTTCTCGTCTATTGCATCACCTATGACCAAATTGACCCAGAAGGGTGCTCCGTTCAGGTAGACCGAAGATTGTGAGGGGAGCTTTCAAAAGCTCAAGACTGATTTGACTACAGCCCCAGTGTTAGTGTTGCCTACCGGATCGGGGTCCTATACGGTGTATTGTGATGCATCACTCATTGGTCTCAGCGCGGTGTTGATGTAGGACGGTAGGGTGATTGCCTACGTGTCTGGATAATTGAAGGTGCATGAGAAGAATTATCCTGTCCACGACCTTGAGTTAGCAGCTATTGTTTATGCCTTGAAGATCTGGCAGCACTATTTGTATGGTGTTCCTTGTGAGGTTTCACTGATCACCGGAGTCTAAAACATCTGTTTAAACAGAAGGATCTTAACTTGCGGGAGCGGAGATGGTTGGAGCTGCTTAAGGATTATGAGATCACCATCCTCTATCATTCCGGGAAGGCCAATGTGGTGGCCGATGCCTTGAGTCACAAGGTGGAGAGTTTGGGCAGTTTAGCATATCTACATGTAGAAAAGAGGCCATTAGCCTTGGATGTTCAAGCCCTGGCCAACCAGTTTGTCAGATTGGATATTTCCAAGCCGAGCCGAGTTTTGGCTTGTGTGGTTTCTCAATCTTCTCTTTATGATCGTATCAGGGAGCGTCAGTATGATGACCCTCATCTGCTTGTCCTCAAGGACATGGTTCAGCACGGTGATGCCAAGGAAGTCACTATTGAAGATGACAGTGTATTACGGATGCAGGGCAGGTTATGTGTGCCTAATGTAGATGGTTTGCTTGAGTTGATCCTCCAGGAGGCTCACAGTTCGCGATACTCCATTTACCCAGGTGCCGCAAAGATGTATCAGGATTTGAAACATCACTATTGGTGGAGGCGGATGAAGAAGGACATAGTATAATATGTAGCTCGTTGCCTAAATTATCAACAGGTGAAGTATGAGCATCAACGACCGGGTAGATTGCTTCAAAAGATAGAGATTCCAGAGTGGGAATGGGAGCGGATCACTATGGATTTTGCTGTTGGAATCACACGGACTCAGAGGAAGTTCGATGCGGTTTGGGTGATTATGGATAGATTGACCAAGTCAGCTCATTTCATTCCCGTGGTTACTACTTACTCTTCGGAGTAGCTGGCTCAGGTTTACATTTGCGAGATTGTCAGGCTTCATGGCGTATAGGTATCTATCATCTCTGACCGGGGTACGTAGTTTACATCACAGTTCTCGAGAGCTATACAACATGAGTTGGGTACTCGTGTGGAGTTGAGTACAATATTTCACCCTCAGACGGACGGACAGTCCGAGTGTACTATTCAGATATTGAAGGATATGCTTCGTGCGCGTGTGATTGATTTTGGGGGTGCTTGGGATCAGTTCTTGCCACTTGCGGAGTTTGCCTACAACAACAATTATCAGTCGAGCATTCAGATGTCACCGTATGAGGCTTTGTATGGTAGACGACACCGGTCTCCATTGGGTTGGTTCGAGCCGGGTGAGGCTAGGCTATTGGGTACAGACTTGGTTCAGGATGCCTAGGAAAAAGTTAGATTGATTCAGGATAGACTTCGTACAGCCCAGTCCAGGTAGAAGAGTTATGTGGATCGGAAGGTTTGCGACGTTGCATTCATGGTTGGGGAGCGAGTCTTGCTCCGGGTTTCGCCCATGAAGGGTGTTTTGAGGTTCGGAAAGAAGGTCAAATTGAGTCCTAGGTACTTCGGACCTTTTGAGAATCTTGAGAGGGTTGGAGAGGTGGCTTACAAACTTGCACTACCACCTAGTCTTTCTGCAGTTCATCCAATATTCCATATTTCCATGCTTCGGAAGTATCACGGCGACCCGTCTCATGTGTTATATTTTAACTCAGTCCAGTTGGACAATGATCTATCTTATGTTGAGAAGCCAATGTTCATTTTGAATAAGCACGTTCGAAAGTTGAGGTCGAAGAACATCGCTTCAATGTAGGGGTGTTCAAAACCAAACCGAAACCGAAACTTAATGGCTTATTGGTATCGGTTTAACGGTTTAACGGACGGGGAACGGATTGAAATTTTTTTATTAACGGCTTATCGGTTTGGGGGGCGGATTATTCAATTTTCTTAACGGATAATCCGTTAACCCGTTAAGAATATATATTAAAGATTAAAAACCTTTCCACTTCTTCCAGTACTCTATCTCTAAGTTCTAACGCCTAATTCCTAAATAATCAAAATCCTTACGTACTATGCATCAGAAGATCCCAGGCTTGGATTAGGTTAGCTTATTCTCCCACCCTACAACAAGATTGTTTAAGTTGATGTCTATGGTTCACCTCTGCTTTTGTTTTTTAAAACTAATGCATGTTGTCTATGTTTAATAGAAGAACAACAGTGTTGTGCCACATCTTTTTTCACTCTACAATACATGACACTACATCATTCTTATGTAGGCGTTAACAGACATGTATGTCTGGACTCAATGTATAATTTTCTATTCTGAATTTGTATGTTAGGCGGTCAGCAAACAATTAATACACGCAATATAGATTGAATTAGGCCGATAAACCGCCCGATAAGAGCTAAACTGATACCAATCCGCCCGATATCTTATCGGGTGGCTAGCGGATTAATACATTTAAAAGCCGATAACCGTTAAGAGTAATTAACCGCCCAATCCGCCCGATAAGCAGCCCTACTTCAATGAAGGTTCAGTAAGGGGGGGGGGGTCATCCAGTCGAGGAGGCGACTTGGGAGACCGAGCATGATATGCACAACAATTATCTTCATCTTTTCACCACTTAAGGTATGCCTCTATACTCGTTCGAGGGCGAACATATATTTTAAAAGGGGGAAGATGTAACGATACGGCCAGCCGTTTTGAGAGTAGTATCCCCCAACCCTTATTTATCACTCCCTCTACTTCATTTAGTGATTATGTAACTTTCCAGGAGGATTTGTTTTTGGTTAGAGTGAAATGGGAGACATAGTCTCTAAAATGAAAGCTTAAGTCGTAGGAATTGACCGTAGTTTGAACTGTGTGAAGACGGCTCCGAAATGGAGTTCTAACGGTTCCAATAGCTCCGTAGGGTAATTTTGGTCTTAGAAGCGTATTCAGATGTCGAATTAGAGGTCCGTAGGTCATTTTAGCGACAATTGGCGAAAGTTGGAAAATGGGATGATTTTTGGGAAGTTTGACCGGGAGTGAGCTTTTTTATATCGGGGTTGGATTCCGATTCCGGAAGTTGGAATAGGTCCGTAATTTAAATTATGACTTGTGTGCAAAATTTGAGGTCAATCAGACTTGATTTGATAGGTTTCGGCCGTCGGATATAGAAGTTTGAAACTTGAAGTTCGTTAGGCTTGAATCGATGTTTAATTCGTATTTTTAGCGTTGTTTGATGTGATTTATAGGATCTACTAAGTTTGTGTGATATTTTAGGACTTGTTGGTATGTTTGGTTGAGGTTCCGGGGGCCTCGGGTGAGTTTCGAATGGTTAACAGATCAAATTTGGACTTGTGAGAATGGCTGATGGCACCAGTTCTGGTGTAATCGCACTTGCGCAAGATTGACCGCAGGTGCGAGCCCGCAAAAATGAGCAATGTGACGCAGATGCGGGGCTAGGGGAATTGGCCAATGGTCGTATATGCGGTGTGAAGGCCGTAGAAGCGGAGCCGCTTCTGCGGAAGAATGATCGCAGAAGCGGACAAGTGCTTGGGGAGGCTTGTCCGGAGAAGCGGACGTATGGGGGCAGATGCGCACCTACAGAAGTAGGATTTGGATCGCAGAAGCGAAAGTTCCGCAGGTGTGGAAGGGTCGACCGTAGGAGCGAGGGAACCGCAAATGCAGGGTAAGTTGTCTCTTCTGTGACACCGCAGATGAGGCTATGTATCCGCAGAAGCGGAAATGTAGAAGAGAACACTTAAATGCAAGGGTTTGCGATTTTTTCTCATTTTAAACATTTTGAGCTCGGGTCTTGGCGATTTTTGAGAGTATTTTTGAGGGATTTCTTATGGTATGTCCCTTGTTTTTTTAATCAATAATCTTATTTCCGCATTGATATTTCTACCTAGTTAGTATGTATTTAAGGTAGAAATTGGAAGTTTGAGGTTAGGGATTTGGAGAGTTGATTTGAGGAATGGAGTGGCGATTTGGTGTCGGATTTTGGCAATTTTGGTATGGGTGAACTCGTGGTCGAGTGAGTGTTCGTAGTTTATAACTTTTACCCGATTCCGAGACGTGGTCCCGAGTCGACTTTTTGGGCCGAATTTTGAATTCTTTGCTAACGTCGTAGATTTATTATTTAAATTAGTTTACCGTAGTTATGTTCATGATATGTAATTTCTTTTGGATAGATTTGGGCCATTCAAAGTCCGAAAATTGAGGGAAAGCATCCTTATCGATTGATTGATTGAGCGAGATTTGAGGTAAGTGACTCGTCTAACCTTGTGTGGGAGAAATTCCCTTAGGATTTGGTATTATTGTAACAAAATGTGATACGTGAGCGCCGTGTACGCGAGGTGACGAGTGCGTACACGGGCAAATTGTGAAATTTTGGTTCTTGGTGAGTTGTCTTATTTTAAATTCATTAACTAAGTTTCCTTAGTACATGTAGTGATCATGTTTAGCCTAGTATCACATGTCTACGTACCTTAACCCTTACTTGCCAATTTGTGCAACATGCTTAGTTGAATTATCTTCTTTCCCTTGATTTAAATTAAAACATTAACTGTACGTTTTCTTGCCATAAATTCATTGTTCCTTCGGTTATATGGTGCATATTTACTTTGGGACTACAAGGCAGTTACTCGGAGGATCCCCCATATACTGTATATTTACTTTGAGACTACGAGGAATTTACTTAGGAGATCCCCATGTACTGCATATTTACTTTGGGACTACAAGGCGTTTTCTCGGGAGATCCCCATGTTTTGCATATTTACTTTGGAACTACGAGGCGGTACCTCGGGATATCCCCTCCCCCCCTGTCGTGCATATTTACATTTGGGACTACGAGGCGGTACTTCGAGAGTGCCCCTGTTGTTTACCTCTATTTACTGTGCTGATATTTTCTGAAATTTCTTATTGTTTAAATTCTCACTCAAAATATTATTATATCTTCTGCCTTTCTATTCTTTTAAACCAATAGGGTCGTGACCTGACCTCGTCACTTCTCTACTAAGGTTAGGCTTGGCACGTACTGGGTACCGTTGTGGTGTACTCATACTACACTTCTGCATATCTTTTTGTGCAGATACATGTTCTTCCCACCAGACCAGATACCAGTGAGTTAGACCGCATGTGGAGACTTCAAGGTATATCTGCCAGCATCCGCAGACCTCGGAGTCCCTCTCTATCTTTACTATGTTATTTTCCTTATCTTTTCTTTAGACTCTGATGTATATAGACACTTAGTATTTGCTTTTAGAAGCCTGTGACTTATTTTCACTGGCTTTTGGGCATTGTAATTATTGAATGGCAGTTTTATAATTATTTTATGCGTTGAGAATTGGGCTTCAGTTTTATATTATGTATTTCTGCAAATCCGTTTGGCTTACCTAATCTTAGAGAATATGTGCCATCACGACATCCAACGGAGGGTGAAATGGGGTCGTGACATTAACGAGCAAAGTTAGTATCGCATTGAGCAAATGAGCTATGAATTGAGTTTCGATTGAATGACTAGGTTCGATTGAATGACTAGGTTCGTTAGAGCCTTTTTAGTGAAAAATAAACTGCTAGCGTAAACAGTTCTGGTGCACACCTTTAGCGACGGAAATTAGACTTTTAGCGACCAGATTAATGTATTTATTGGGCAGAAACTTAAGGACCAAAAATGGTCATTTCCTTCATTTCGTTTTGGATTTTTGGAGGACGGTTCTTGGGCGATTTTGAGGATTTCTTCAATACTTAAACTTGAGTAAGTGCCCTATATCTGAAAGTGATTATATTTCATAAATTCATGGTTATATTCATCATTTAATTCAGATTTAAATGGAAGAAATTGGGATTTTTTCAAAATCTTTTAAAAACGAAAAATTTAGATTTGGAAGCCGAGTTGATATTGAAATTTGATAAAATTGGTATGGTTGAACTCGTATCGGAATGGGTGTTCGGATTTCGTGAAAATTCTATCGGATTCCGAGAGGCGATCCCCGCATTGACTTTTGGTTGACTTTTTAATGTGAAATTTTAAGTCGGCGTTTTATTATCCGGAATTATTTATGATGAATTTTAATGAAATTATGCAAATGATTTGGATATATTTGAGATGTCCGGAGGTCAATTCAAGCAAGAAGGATATTTTGGAATATCATACTAACTTTAAAGAGGTAAGTATCTTGCCTAACCTTGAGTGGAGAAATTATCCCTTAAGCATTGAGTCGTATGTGCCATTTGTGTAATGTAAAAGTCGTGTACGCGAGGTGACGAGTATGTACTCAGGCTTATATGTGCAAATTGTATTTGTTTAAAGTCATAGGAATTCTTAAATATTAAACTAGAAAATTTGCCGACACTTATTAAATCCTTATTTGTCATGGCTCGTTCTTTGTTTGTCGAATTTGTTTTATATGATAGTTTGGTGTGATTGCTACTTTGATTTCTATGTGAATTCCGTGTGCTTGTTGAGTTGACATTTTTTGGAAATAATTATATTTTGGACTTTCCACCTGCAAATCATTTTAAAATAAGTTTAAATGGAGACATTAATATATTTATCGAAAATTTAGATTTAAGAAGAGGTTGTTCTTGCTGAGTTATTTTTCCATCATTGCGGTTGCATATTTACTTTGGGACTACGAGGTGTTTACTTGGGAGATCCCATTGTACTGCATATTTACTTTGGGACTACGAGGAGTTTACTCTGGAGATTCCCATGTACTGCATATTTACTTTGGGACTACGAGGCATTTATTCGGGAGATCCCCATGTCTTGCATATTTACTTTGGGACTACGAGGCGGTACATATCCCCCCTGTTGAGCATTTACATTTAGATTTACGAGGCGATACCTCGGAAGCTCCCCTGTTGTTTACATATATGTGTTGTGCCGTTACTTTTCTGTATATTTCTCGTCGTTCACTCATCAGTCATTTCATTAAATTATTTTGTCTTCTGTCTTGTGAATTGCCCGTACGGTTGGGATAGAAACATGGGCACGAGGTGCCGTGAGATATGAAAGTGGGCTGAGATCCGAGATTTTTAGGATTATAAGTTTAGATGTTAAGCGGTGATTTTTACTTGAAATAACTTATATTCGAAAGATCTTATTCGAAGGAATTATATTCGAAAGGTTTTATTTGAAAGAATTATATTCGAAATATATTTATTTGAAAGAAATTATATTCGAAGGATTTTTACTTGAAAGAAATTATATTCGAAAGATCTTATTCGAAAGATTTTTATTTGAAAGAATTATATTCGAAATGTTTTATTTAAAAGAATTATATTCAAAAGATATTTATTTGAAGGAATTATATTCAAAGGATTTTATTTGAAAGAATTATATTCGAAAGATATTTATTTGAAAGATTTATATTCCTAAGGTATTTATTTGGAGAAAGTATATTCGGGATATATTTAATTGAAAGGATTACATTCTAAAGATTTTTATTTGAAAAACTTATAGATAAAAGAAGTATATTTTGAAGGACTTGATTAATTAGTTGTACGTGTCTTTATTATTCGCGTGAGCAATATTTATGGTGTTCTTGTTGCCTTATTATTTAAATCACTAGTTGATTATTGTTGCTACCAGTGCTATCTGTTTTTATTATTTTTGTATGCTATGTTGCACGTTTTATTTGACTAGTGAGTGTCTTGACTGTACCTCGTCACTACTCCACCGAGGTTAGTCTTGATACTTACTGGGTACCGACTGTGGTGTACTCATACTACACTTCTGCACATTTTTGTGCAGAGCCCAGGTATTGGAGATATCGGACTCGGGCATAGTTAGTGTGTTGATCGCAAGGATTCAAGGTAGAGTTGTTTGGTCGTCGCAGTCCCTTGGAGTCTTTCTATTTTATTGTACTGTCAACTCTTATTCGAACAATATTGTATATTCGATCCTTGAGATCATTGCATGTATTCAGTTAGAGTTTGTGACTCAGTATTACCAGTCTTGGGAGGTCGTTTGAATATTTTCGTTGTTGGTTTTTGACACTTGTATTAAATTATATGTAAAAAAATGGCTTGAATTGTTATTATGATCGGCTTACTTAGTCTTAGAAATTAAGTGTCATCACGACGCTTGTGGTGAGATTTTGGATCGTGACACTATTGCACTATATAATACAAGAACTGTAACAAAATGAGTGCCAAATGAAGTTTAAGATGAAATAAAATCAACATATCTTATGCACTATTAGCGTTATTTAATATTCATAAAATTAAAAACTCGAAGATCAACCTAGACTGAAAAAAAAGAATCATTTAAAATGTATGAGAAAGAGGGTCTTACCAAGGAAAAGAGAGAGGAAAGACTTGTGCCCTTTTATCCCAACCTCACATTTGAATGAAAGAGTGAAAGCTACTAAATTGTAATAGTTAGAGAAGACCTAATTCAAATAAGAAAGAGGGTTGCTGAGAAGTTCATGTTATCGGTATAAATATCGATTTGAATTGTCTATGGTTACTAGTATATATATATATATATATATATATATATATATATATATATATATATATATATATATATATATAATATTCAATTAAACTGTAATATAATGTTGAGGATTCTCATTCTTAAAGTATGATATAAGAGGTAGGTTTTTTTTGTTTGTTTTTTAGGGATGAATCAGAGCGACAAAGGGCTGGATTTCAGTGGTTCGTGGCATGAAGACCACTCTACTACTTACAATATCTCGTCGCGTATTTAAGTCGTCTGCAAATGAGAGGTACGTCTCTCAAATCCACCTCCTTGTACAAGGCTCTTGGGTATCAAAAAACTTTCACCAAAAAATATGATTTTAAAACATGTGTAATTACTAAAAAGAAGTATCATTAAAAAGATCTAGCATTGAATATGAGATTAACCTAATCCAATCATTTTATTTTGGAAAATAACTCATGTTGTAACGACTTACGACCACAATTACGTATGTATTAAAAAGTTATAATAAAAAGAACATTATTCATTCAAAAGTATTTATATATGTAATTTCGTAATAATATGCAAGTTTACATATTCAATTTTTTTTGATTATAACTCAAATGACATTTAATGTCTGTTGCAATGTGATGATTTGAAGTTTGATTTTCAATTGATTCCATTTCTTCTCTTAGGAAAATGTTGATGGAAATTGCTCCTTCGTACTTCAAATCAAATGAGCTGGTTTTGACAGGTTGATTAAGCACAGGAGATTTCTTATATTATAAAGTATAGATAATATAAAAAAGAAGTTATATATTATACAAGATTGTTTAGATTTTCTTTTACAATAATTCTTTTACACTAAGCATGTAGAAAACATAATGATCACATCCACATCCATCATTATTTATTCATTGATATTTTCTAACACTAATAATAGTAATAGTACAACAACAAATATCTTCCAATCCTAAGCTAATCGACTAGTAGCAGTGGTATTAAAATTAATTTCTCCCGTTTACTTCTTAATCTGATATTTCTTTTTTCTTTAAAAAAAACAATTTTCCGTCAGTGGAAATGGAAAAAAGAAATTATTGAACCTAAACCAAATAAAAAAATAGTAATGAAGACATAATTTTCTGGTAAATTTGGATAATGCGTAACTAAAAGTAGATAAAAGTCAAAGCAAGTCTGATCAAAATCCAACTGTATTTTTACTTGCACGAAAAAATCTAAAATACCCCTACATCTAACTTCCTAGATCAGTTAACTAATTAACAAATTAACAAATTTTAGTTAAAAATAAACAATATCCCCTCATCATAGATTTTACTCAAAAAGTAAGAAGATACCCCTGCATCTACCCTCCTAGATCAATTGTTGATTTTAGTTGAAAAGTCAAAGTTACCCCTGCTTCTAGCCCTTCTAGATCAATTGTAGATTTCATTCAAAAAAAGTCAAAAATATCTTAATATCTACCAAATCTGAAACAGCAGTAGTTATATAATTTTCTGGTAAATTTGGATAATGCATAATTAAAGCAAGTGTAATCAGATTCTAGCTCCATTTCATCTACTCAAAAACTCAAAAATACCCCAATATCGACCCTTTTATAGATAATCAATTGTTGATTTTACTTAATAGTAATTAAAAATTTGTGTTCTATGCCTTAACATTTATAAATTATTTACACAAACAAGTTACTTATGAGGTAATTTTGCAAAATTTTATATAATAAATATTAATTATTAATATCACAAATAATACTATAGTGTAAAGAATATTTAATCTATTGTAGATCAATTGTAGATTTCCTAGATCAATTTGTATTAGATTTTACTGTAAAAGGTCGAAAATACCCCCACATCTGCCCGCGTAGATCAATAATCAATTGTAGATGTTAGGTTAAAAGTCAAAAATACCCTTACAGCTACGCTTCCTACTAGATCCAGATGTAGTATTTCTTTTCTAACTTGGACTCATTTTTACGGTTAAACCCCAACGGGACTGTAACACAATTCATTCCCAATTCGCTCTCTTTCTTCAATTTCATGCATCAAAACATCAACAACGCATCGTGAAAACACAGATCGGATCCCGCGCTTACGGCGGAACACGGTGGAGCAGAGTCTCTTCCGTACAACATTGGCCGCTTGCCGGTTGTCACTTTCAGTTTCTCTCAAGGTATTTTAAGAAAAGAGAAAAAATACTGTTTTGATTGAGGTTTTTGATTCGTTACATCGATCTAAGGTTAATTCAGCGTAATTAAATGTGAATGTATTAGAAACCGCTATTTGTCATATCGAATTTTGTACATGCATTGTTTTTAAATTTTAACATGATTTTGTAATTAGCGGTTTTAGTTTTATAGTTTTGCTCTGTTGTCGGTAAAAAAATAAAATTTACTGTTTTGATTTGAGGTTGTGATCAATGATCCGTTTACATCGATCTAAGTTAATTTCAGTTTAATTAAATGTGTATGTATTAGAAATCTTTATTTCTTCTGTTGAATTTTGTACATGCATCGTTTCAACATGCTTGTGTACTTAACGGTTTTAGTTTTGCGCTGCTGTCGGTATAAATTTTTGTGTTTGAATTGGTGGCCAATCGCGATGATGATCTGTGTGAGTACATGTGATCTGTGATTTTTGAAGTTGACGTGAAAGGTTAATTGGATTTAATTTTAGTATTTTGTTTTTAATTTTACGCGTGAAAAAGAATAGCTTTTTGGTAATCATGTGTTGTTGGTGCCATGGAAATGCCTAATTAGTTTTGAATTCAGTCATGAGTTTGAATGAGGTTGTGAGATATGATTTTAAGTTAATAGCATAGGTTTGACTCGTAAGAAGTTTGTGTATTTTACTTGTCAATTTAGCAGCAAAAGAAAGCTCTTGGAGATGATCTGAGTAAAATGTTTTGTAAATGCGTTTTTTTGTTCATCTTTTACTTCTTTTTTTTTTTGGTATGTGATCTCGGATCTGTTTTTCAGTAAATCATCTAAAGTCAATATTAGTAGCTGTTGGCACCACAGAAACGCTTCATTGTGAATTCAATCATGAGTTTGAATGAAATTGGAAGATAGGATTTTAAGTTAATAGGCATTGTTTTGACTCGAAAGAAATTTGTGTAATTTACTTGTCAATTTAGCAGAAAAAGAAAGCTCAAGGAGATGGTCTGAGAATAATGCTTAGTACATGTGCTTTCTGGTCTGTGATATCAGATCTGTTTTTCAGTAAATCCACTGAAAGTCAATGTTAGTACTCCCTCCGTCCAATTTTATGTGATGTTTTGACTGGGAACGAAACAAGCGAGAGAGCTGACTTTGAGAAAGAAAAGGGGCGCCCCTCGCCGCAATCGAGAAACAACACTAACTGGGAAAGGCACTCTTGAAGAAGGGCCTGCCATACGTTGGGGTGAAGAAAGCTTCTTATCTTATAGGAGAGGTGCTGAAAAAGACAGTCTTCAAGAAGTGAGAAGGAATCACAAAAGAAATAGCTTTTGTCTATTTATTCATATTTGGTTGGATTCCTCGATTCATCTTATGTCTTAGATGGAATAGCCTCTTTTTCTAGCTATTGCTTAAAAGAAAGGAACACTTTTGAGACTTGTGGTCTAAAATAAGCCATAGATATCACTGATAAGAAAAAAACAGGCCATAGATATTAGTGTGGCTATAGATCATCCCATTAAGGGTAAAATAGAAAGTTTAAAATTAAATTGTTTCTAAATATAGAAATGTGTCATTCTTTTTCGGATAAATTCAAAAAGAAAGTGCATCACATAAATTGTCAGACAGAGAGAGGGAGTAGTCATCTTGAAGTAAAACTTTAGTCTGATGTGGTTCTTTTTGCTTTCTTTTTTGTTCTGTCTGGAATGTATTTTTGAGGATTTTCTGAGAATGTGCTAGGTTTAATGCCTTGTTTTTTACCATAAAATATTTAAATAAATTTTTCGCATATTCATATTTTCATCTGTTACAAAAAAGAGGTTGATAAATATTAGATAAACCTGTTTATAGCATATCCTTGTTTGTTTCAATTATGCATGATGGAACAATGTATTTCTTGACTATCCGTAAAGTGAGCCTTAATTATACTATACTTCTTAAGTCTCCAACATCCCAATCTCTCTTTTCGGGTTTGCAAACAGAACCTCTAGGTCAAGGACGAAATCCTCAAACCAATAGAAATATGATTTCTACTTCACAATTCTTATGTTAAGAAGTTATGTCTTATTCATGTGATGAAAAAGATAAGACCTAAAGGTTATCAAAAGAAAGATGAGACTTAAAGAGAAGCAAGTATCACATGCACAACCGATTCTGTGCCGCAAATCATATGGACTTGTGAAATTGGTAGGGATGGAGCTTTGGGGAACGAATGTATTGAGACATCCAAATAATTGTCAATGAATTTGGGCATTTCTAGCGCCCAGGAGTGCACTGGTTATTTAGCGCATTCAGTCTATTTCACTTAATTCTTATTTTTGAGTTTTGACGATTCAATTTCTCTTATGCATTTTGAACTGTTTTGATGGTTTACATCTGGGATAGTTTATTCTGGGGGATAAAGGATTTAAACCTAACATCATTGCTGTGGTTGTAGGATGTCTGTTGATGCTGAGTTTCCCTATGGTCCATCCATCTTAACTGACGAAAAATTGCCAGAAGTGGGGAATTCAGCTGCTCCATGCCAAAATTCATCTAGCAATGACGCTGTTGTGTTTACAAAAGAAACTTCGAACTGCCCTGCTGATAATGGTCAAATGAAACGTAATACAGTGTCAGAGATAACAGGCATTGAAGAAATGAGTGGTGAATCTGGTGGTTCAGACAAAAGTAATGATGATGAAAAATTAAGTAAAGGATGTGCAGAAGATGCAAAAGCAGATGGCAACAATGAAGACAAGTTACAAAGTGACCAAAGTGAGAACGCTGAAAATGCAGACAGTGATGGTCAAGGGGCACCGAGCATGGTCACAGAAATTAAAGGTGTCAGTGAAATAGGAGGTGATTTTAAAGGAGATGTCCAATTAGTATGTGAAGAAAGTGGCCAAACTGCAGCTAGCACTGTTATAGAGATACAAGCCGTTGAAGAAATTAAGGGTGAATCTACTGGTTCAAGGAAAAATGATAAGAGTGTGGATGCTGAAGAGACGGATATGAACAGTTCAATGGCTGTCAACCCTGTTATTGAGACAGTAGGCATGGAAGAAATGCGAGGCGAATCTAGTGACCCTCGCAGAAGTAATGATGACAGAAGTGAAGAAAGTGGGGAAGCTGAAAACGCAGACAGCAGCTGCCAAAGGGCACCTCACTCAGCCATGGAGATGACGGCATTGGAGAAAATGGGATGTCTATCTAGTTTTGTAGAGAACAGCAGCGGAGACAGGTCACAATGTGACCAAAGTGAGAATGCTAAAAATGAAGACATTAATGGTCAAGAGCCACCCAACATGGTCACCAAAATCAAAGGAATCAATGAAATTGGAGGTGATTCTGATGGTGATGTCAAATTAGCATGTGAAGAAAGTGCAGATACTGAGAAGGTAGAGAGCAATGGCCAAGCGTCACCTAGCACTGTTACAGAGATTACAGCCATTGAAGAAATTAGGCCTGAATCTAATGGTTTAAGCAAAATTGATGAGAGTGTGGATGCTGAAAAGGCTGGCAGCAACAACTCACTATCTACCGACATTGTTACTGAGATCAATGAATTAGAAGACGAGTCTAATGGTGCAGAGAAAATTAACAATTTTTCTGAGATCACTGGAATACAAGTTGAGTCTAATGGTGCAGGGGAAATAAGTGATGATAAACTAGCATGCCAAGAGAGCACAAACACAGAAAAAGGAGGTGATTCTAATGGTGATGTCAAATTAGTATGTGAAGAAAGTTCAGATACTGAGAAGGTAGAGAGCAATAGCCAAGCGGCATCTAGCACTGTTACAGAGATTACAACCACTGAAGAAATTAGGCCTGAATCTAATGGTTTAAGCAAAATTGATGAGAGTGTGGATGTTGAAAAGGCTGGAAGTAACAATTCATTGCCTACCGACATTGTTACTGAGATCAATGAATTAGAAGACGAGTCTAATGGTGCAGAGAAAATTAACAATTTTTCTGAGATCACTGGAATACAAGTTGAGTCTAATGGTGCAGAGGAAATAAGTGATGATAAATTAGCATGCCAAGAGAGCACAAACACAGAAAAAGGAGGTGATTCTAATGGTGATGTCAAATTAGTATGTGAAGAAAGTTCAGATACTAAGAAGGTAGAGAGCAATATCCAAGCGGCACCTAGCACTGTTACAGAGATTACAACCATTGAAGAAATTAGGCCTGAATCTAATGGTTTAAGCAAAATCGATGAGAGTGTGGATGTTGAAAAGTCTGGTAGTAACAATTCATTGGCTACCAACATTGTTACTGAGATCAATGGATTAGAAGATGAGTCTAATGGTGCAGAGAAAATTAACAATGTTTCTGAGATCACTGGAATACAAGTTGAGTCTAATGGTGCAGAGGAAATAAGTGATGATAAACTAGCATGCCAAGAGAGCACAAACACAGAAAAAGGAGGTGATTCTGATGGTGATGTCAAATTAGTATGTGAAGAAAGTTCAGATATTGGGAAGGTAGAGAGCAATGGCCAAGCGGCACCTAGCACTGTTACGGAGATTACAGCCATTGAAGAAATTAGGCCTGAATCTAATGGTTTAAGCAAAATCAATGAGAGTGTGGATGCTGAAAAGGCTGGTAGCAACAGTTCACTGGCTACCGACATTGTTACTGAGATCAATGGATTAGAAGATGAGTCTAATGGTGCAGAGAAAATTAACAATGTTTCGGAGATCACTGGAATACAAGTCGAGTCTAATGGTGCAGAGGAAATAAGTGATGATAAACTAGCATGCCAAGAGAGCAAACACACTGAAAATGCAGACAGCCAAATTCAGAGTGTATCCAATGTGGTCAGTGAAATCAAAGGAACTGAAGATATAGAAGGTGAATCTGATGTCGCAGAAAAAAGGACTGATGGAAACTCAACCTGTGGAGAAAGGAAGGATGCTGAAGCAATGAATAGTGGCAGTCCAGTTTATACAGGGTGCGTTCCTAGCCATTTAAATGTTTTTTCGCCTTAATCTTTCATTTGGCATGATTTAGTAAAAGCAGTCTCCATACCTGCTTGTTACCCCCCCCCCCTCCCCCTCCCACGCAAAAAAGGGACAAAGGATGTCCTTAGACTCAATTTAGTTGATTAGTACTGTTGTGAGCAGATTTAGATGGGCGAGAAATTATGCGCTCTTTTTTCTGCTAAAGTGAGATCTGTGGTCAATTAAGAAGAATATGATCAAGTCAATATCTTCAATTTTTTACTCTCCATTTTTTTTAGTAGATATGCTATTTATATTCAGGTTGCAGTGAAGTTTATGTTGCAGCCTGTAACGGGTGTCCTTATATTTGATATTATTGAGAATTCAGATACACTCTTATCTTTGAAGAACAAAAGATTTGTCTGATTCATTTCTGATCTTTTGATGAGAGGTTTTGTAGTCTGCAGACAGATATTTACGGTTCTATCCTCGGTCACCTTTTCTATTAAGAGACATGAGTGCAGGGAGGAGGCTGGAGATGTGACTTTCCCATTCATGTTTCTTCCTTCACTGTAATATGCTATTGGATGTATGTGACTTATATCCACGTTGCATTTGGTTGAAGCTTCGTTTTCAGTATAAGAATGCATACACTGGGCTTGGTACCTTTTGCATGATAGACTTGATGTTTGTTTAGTAGCTTGATATTCGGAGTGCACTGATATTTTATCTTTTTTCAAATTGAGCTAGGATTTTAAACTGATTAACCAACTTGAAGGGCTTCACATTAATTCTCTGACCGCTAAGTGATTCTATTTACTAGAAAACATAGTGATGCTGAATTTTCCCACAGTTCATCTTTTTAGCTGACATAAATTTGCAGCGTTGATTCTGTCACATCTGGAAAGGAGAGCACGAATAACCCGGTTAATGATGTTCAAAATGTGCACAACACTGTCTTCGAGACTAAATGCAATGAAGAAATTGGAAGTGCCTCTAATGGTGACAAAGATATAGATGACAAAGTGATGCACCAAAGAGATGAGGAGTCTGAAAGATTGCAGAGTGATGGTCTAGCTAGTGATGGGTGAGTTCCTAATTTCTGAAGCCCCAGTCTCCCCTTGTTAAAGACGAGACACTTAATCTGAAAATATCTCAACAGGATTTTGGATGGAAGGAAATTAATTCCCTTTGGCTGCCCTTTGTTTCTAATAAGAGGTTTCTGATTAAGTGCATGCCATCTCTGTTTGTCATTAGACGTAAACATTGAAATTCATGTTAACTTAAAGTGAGACCCATACTGATATCAGTAGATATAGCTCTTTCGTGTTAGCCGTTAATGAGAAGGCCAATATTTTAAATTGATTATTTGAATTTGTGCTCTTCCCCGAAAATAAAATCTTTTATTTTCCTGCTGAAGCAAAGTTCGTTTAGATTTTGAGTGTGATATGCATGGCCTAGCAGTCAATGAAGCTAGAATGGATTATGGGAGACCAATGTTCATATCCAGAGGAGGCAAACACCGTTAGCAAAAAAAGAAATTGGATGTGATACATTATCATCTAGGTTCTTATACATCTCTGGTCATAATTCATATTACCAAACAACATTATATTGACCAGTATGTGAATCCATATGGAAAGTTGCTGGTTAAATTTGGTTGCCTTAGTTAAATGTTTATGAACAGTGGCGGATTTAGGATTTCTAGTATATGGGTGCGCACTGCTATAAAAAAATGAGACAAATTTATTAAGTGGGAATTGATCCCTATTCCCCTTGGTAATTAACTCAACCTTCAACCAAGCGCACCATTCACCCTTCTTGGAGCACGGGTGCCAGCAGTTAATATTATACCAATTTTAGAAAATATGTACATAAAATATTTAATTTTGCGGAGAGACCATGGGTTCACGTGCCCCATATTTTTGCCTATAAATCTGCCCCTGTTTATGAAGTCCGGAATATGTTGTCTCGCTGCTTTACTATCTAGTGATCCTATATACTTCACTTAATTGGTAGATTCATTCTGGATAGCTATGTGAAGATCCTTTTATGTGTACTATGCTGTAGGATGTCCAGTGATGCTGAGTTTTCACGTGACCTGTGTATTTTAGCTGATGCTAGACTGTCTGAAGTAGAGAATTCTTTTACTTCGATCAGCAGAGACATGTCTAGCAATGATGCAATTGCGTGGGGAAATGAAACTTGTGATAGCTGTATTTCTCATGGTCAAAGTCCAGTGGGCATGGTTCAAGAGACCATTGGTAAAGAAGTAGAATGTGAATCTAACGGTGTGGACAGAAGTGGGGATGATAAATTGATGTGCGAAGAAATTGAGGATGGCAAAAGATTCAACTGCAGTAGTCTAGCTGCTGAAGGGTGAGTACATGGGTTACAAAGATAGAAATTTTTCTTTCTTCAATTGTACTGGGTGGTTGAGGATAAAAACTCGCCAAATAAAGACACATCTTTATAAAATAAATGTTTCTGGGTTGATGGTGACCTAAAGTATATAAGTCAGTAGGTTATTTTTCCCCTTTTGCTTCCCGGAACAGTCTATCCGATGCAAATTGAGAAGTAGTATTAAGTAATGAACGTATCTTCTTTTGTATCTGTTGTTCATCTGTAATCATGCGACTTACAGTCTTTAATGCACATACAAATATGGTATGTATATGTGATTGATATGCAAATTAGTTATTAGGTTCAGAATTGTGAATTAGTATATTCAGTAATGGCAATTACATTCTACTTAGACATGAATGAAGTGGGAAAAGGCAAGTAAATATAATGACGACCCAAAACCAAAAGAGAAAGGATCAATTCCTCTTGTCTCGTTTGGGGGGGGGGGGGGATTGAGTGTGATGGTTTTTTAGGGAGGGGGACGAGCACAGTCCGGGTTGAGTACGCGTGTGTGTCTGTGTGTATGTGTAGATAGGTAAATGGGATAAGGGCATATACTACCACATTGTCAAACCGTAATAGCTCGAGGCCATCCTCTTCTCCGTGATGAATAATTCACATAGACTATAGTCCAAGGCTCTAGGTAATTAATATCCACTATTCTAGTCGAGCAAGAAAAGAAACTAAATCTTGGGTTGCAATCCAATCTCTCAATTCTCGACTTATTCCAGGTTAATTAGCAGATAAATGTATTAAGTAATAGTTAATGCTCTTGGAAGAAGAATACTTTTCTTGCTTGTTTAAAAATGGTCTTCATTTACTAATAGTTTATTTAGAGTTGAATAAACTCAGTGTTTGACTATTTGCTCTTGTGATGTAGGATGTCTTGTAATGCTGAGTTTTCCCAAAGCCTATCTACTTTCGCTGATTCAAACTTTTCTGAGGTGGGTAATTATTGTGCTTCAAGTACTAAAGACATGTCTAGCAACGATGCTTTTGGGGCCAAAAATGAAGCTTTGTATAACTGTGCTGATGATTCTCAACTGGGACCTAACTTGGTCAGAGAGGGTAGTGGAGTTGAAAATTTGGAAGGTGTATCGAATGGTGCGGACAACAGTATTAACAACGGAATACTTTACGAGAACTGCGCGGATACTGAAAAATCGCACATCGGTTCAGATAATGTGGGGTACGTTTCGAACTATCTGAACATATACCGTTTACGCAATTAATGATATAATCTATGCAGATAGAAGAGGCTATCATAGTGTAATC
This sequence comes from Nicotiana tabacum, assembly GCF_000715075.1. NCBI lineage: Eukaryota > Viridiplantae > Streptophyta > Magnoliopsida > Solanales > Solanaceae > Nicotiana > Nicotiana tabacum. The sequence goes on along the minus strand of NC_134103.1, from coordinate 4,120,999 downwards.
TGTACGTTTTTGGGTAATATTATTATTCCCCTTTTTGCTGTCTTATTTGTTCCTTTGATTTGAATAAGAAAGTTTCAGAGATAGTGGATTGTCTGTTTTTCTTGTGTGCTATTTATCCGAACTTTTAATAACCCCAATCTCTCTCGATAGCTAAGTTGGTCTCTTGGTCGCTCTTGAATATTTAAACTCACAATTGCCCTCAAGTTCCACTTTTAATTCATAGGACTAAATTGGTCTTTCTTCCACACTCCACTTTCCAACTCTCAATAAGCCACTGAACATCGAGAATACTTTTGGCATTGGGATGGCTTTTCCGTCCATTTCCTTTAGATAAACAAGGAGGATTCTATCATAAGTTGTTCCCTCCAAGAAAAAAATTGCAGCAGCAATAAATCCATGATTGATTATTTGTAGAAGGCCTCCATTAAGTCCCTTATCAATTATGTTACTTCTTCCTACAATTATGAAACCCATATGAAGAACTCCTATGTCTATTTTTTTTCCTTAAAGAAGTTTTAAAGATATTGTTTTTTTGAAATTATTTAGGGTCTATCGGAAACAGGAGATTAATAAAACAGAAAGTATCATAGTACGTTGTCCTTTCCTGTCCGTGCACTGTTTTTCTTTGCTCGTGTATATGAAAGAATTTTGGGTAATTGGGAGTCTCTCTGCCCTTCCGGGGTAGGGGTAAAGCTGCGTACATCCTACCCTCCCCAGACCCCACTTGTGGGATTACACTGAGTTGTTGTGTTGTTGTTGTTGTTGTTATTATTAGCAATTTATATTTAATAAAAATAAAACTATTTTTTTAGACATATACACTCGCATCGAGTGTCCCTATATTAGTTTGAATATTAATGAGGTTGCATGGTGTTTACATTAGCTGGAATCCTCATGATTTAGATAATAAACCTTTGTTTTCTAGTTATTCAAGCCAAGTATCATTCATCCGTTGTTTCATGAATGCTCCTGTTGAAAGAAGAAATTTATTTATTTATTGCCTATGCTATTTTATTCTTTTTATACTAAAAAAATACAATTATGGGCGGTTACTTTGGCAATTACGGTTGGTATTTTGCATGGAAAATCAGCTTTACTCTCTTCAATATGGGAACCCACATTGATCACTGGTATAATATTGGTTGTCTCAAGGAAGTCCTTTTATTCATCGGCTTATAAGGGCTACCTACTTACCTTATACAGTCCTGTGAATTTATTTGTGCTTATATTGTTCATCTTTTTTACCGATAAAAAAGTTGGCAAATATGCACAGCATACCAAATGTTTCTTTTGGAGAACTCAATATGCTTTTACTGCTATATAAGCCCTTTTCAGCATACCTATTTCTTAGTGCAAGCATATGTAGTTTAACAAATAGGTACTGTCCATGTTGATGGTCCCACAATCTTGTGTTTTTATATTAAACCAAGGAATTAATGTTTCAATTTGAGGGGATTTGCTTCCATAATCACTTATCAGTTTCACCAGAAGTTTGTTCTTGTCTTTATAATTAGGTCCCTATATAGGGGAATTTTCTTTAGTTTTATGTTCTTGTAGTATCCTAATTTCTTCTTGTGATTTGATGTTTGATGCTAATGGGTTGTTGAATTTGTCATGTCCAGGAATGCAATGCTTTAGTTAGTTTACCATGTCATCTTGTTATTTTTGCTTGTCTTTTTGTCATTTATGGTATGTTGGAATTTCCATTGCTGTATATTTTATGGAGACAACTAACTAAGCTGCTTATTGTTCGTCTTGTAGGGTGCATGGTGATGCTGAAGTTCCCATTGACCAGTCTGTTTTAGCTGATGTAAAATTGTGTGAAGTTGGGAACTCTTCTGCTTCAAGTATTAAAGATGTGTGTCGCGATGTTGTATCTGGAAATACTTTGAATGAGCCCGTTCATGACAGTAAAATGGTGCCCATGCCAAATACGGCTATAGAGTTCACTGGCATTAAGAAAGAAGAAGGTGAATCTAGTGTTGCAGACCAAACCAGTGATGACAAATTTTTACATGAAAGTGAGGATGCTGAAAAACCACCGAGCACAAATATTGATGAAAGGTGAGCATCTGACTATCTGAACAGTTAATAGAGGATTTTCCTAAAAGTAAAAATAATCCCCTTTTGCTGGATAAAACTATCTGAAACAAAAGCAAAGTGTTTTTGGTTTTGCAGAACCTTCCTTTCCTTTCATGACTTTGGCAGTTAAGAAACTTAATCTTACTTATCTCCAGGTTGAATAGAAGTTTAAGTTGATTGAATTAATAAATAAAACATGGTTTTGGTTCTAAAACTTGCACAGTTTGATGAATTATTGTGTTTTCCTGAGAAAGCTAATTTAATCCTGCTTGCTGGCGAACCTATTTTGAAACAAGCCAACTTTTTTTTTTCCCTTTAGATCCATCCTTTAAATTTCCATGTGTGGTAAAAGTTTAAGTTGATTGAATTTCTGAGGTCAACACGGTTCTGGTAATAAAACTTGTTTCTTTCATTAACAATAAACCTTTTACAGTTAATTTCATCAAAAATAAAACTTTTTAGTTTACTGATTCTGGTGAAAAAGTGTTCATCAGCAACTCAACTAATGCTCCTCTCAGGAGAGGTTTCTGTTTCTCATGCTTGTGAACTATTTTTTCTGAATTTTGAGGTGAAATAGTTGATGCTCTGAGCACATGAGTATCAAATGGTCATGGCAGCAATGTCAGTCATGGTTCCAGTGCATTAATTTGCAGCAGCGTATTGAGGTAGACCAGCAATGCACTTTAGGCTGCCTTTTGACCTTTTAGTTTTCAGTGATGAATGTTAATATCTTTTCAATTTTGAGTTTTCTTAATTACAGTAGTTAAGTTCTATATTTTATCTACATAGCTGGGCCGGTTTCCGCAGAAGAAGCAAGCAAAAGGCGTGGAAGTTCGCCCCATTAGCTCTCATGTGGATAGTTTGGGGAGAGAGAAATAGGAGAGTTTTTGAGGGGATTGAGTCTTCTTTTTCACAACTTAAGAATAGCCTTTTATCTTTGATCGCTTTTTGGTGCACCCATATAGCACCTACTTGTGTAGAAGATTGGGTGTCTTTTGTAGAGAATCATGTTCTGATGTAAATTCTCTAATTTTTGGTATACTTCTTCTATTCGGGAGTTTTTTTCTCCCTTTTGATTAATACAACTTACCTTATCAAAAAAAAGTTCTATATTTTTATCTGCTTGTTTAGTTATATTATTTTTTATATGTGTTTCTTTTAACTTATGGGTTGTTTTTCAAATGATTATCACGTTTAGAAAGTTTAAGGTTTCATCTGCTCTTATGATTGTAGGATGTCTGGCAATGCTGAAATATGCCATGATCAGGCTACTTTGGCTGACTTAGAGTTGTCTGTAGCGGGAAATACTTCCGCTCCAAGCACTAGAGATGTTCCTAGCAATGATGCTGTGACATTTGGGAACGAGACTTTGACTCGCCCAATCGAAATTGATCAAGAGTCAGCCAACATGAGCATAGAGATTGCAGGCGCTGAAGAAACGGGAGGTGGTTCAGACAGGAGTAATGATGACAAACTAATGTGTGAACAAGGTGGGGATGCTGAAATTTCAAGTACTAGTGATTTGTTGACCACTTCGGCTGAGTGTTCCTCTGTGGACGCTGTGGCTGTAAGGGATATGAATGCGAGTGCAGCAAAGGGATTTAACTTCCTGATAAGGATGCCAAGATTTGATGATGAAAAACTCCGAGAATGTATCAGAGTAGCTGAGCTAAATGTTGATGAGAAGACGCAACACAGGGATGCCTTTAGACAAAAAATCCGAAACAAAAGAGTGTGTCTCCAATTTTCAATAATATTTTTTAATCTCTTTATTGTGGCTTGGTAAACCTTAGTAGGAAATGCCTTTTTAATGAGCAGGCCAATTGCCAAACTCATGGTGCTGAATTTGAAGCTGCCAAAACTCAAGAGAGAGATGCTAGAAAGCAAGTTAGGACAAAACGTGCAGAGATCTCAACTCTTCAAGATGTGATTGATAAAGCAAAGAATGCAGTTGCCATTGATGAGATTGATAATAGGGTATGGATTTGTGACAACCCAGTAAAAAGATTTAATCAGCAAACTGGAGTGTTTTGTTTCTGTTCTGTGAATTTGTTATTTATGTTGCATGATCTATTCCCTGCAGATTTGTAATATGGAACACATTATTGGGCATGAAACACTACCTTTGAAGGAGGAAAAGCTCCTAATTCGTGAAATCAAGCAACTAAAGCAGCTTCGTGGACAGATTTCATCCAACATTGGTAGGCAGGATGAAGTGCAGAAGGCTCTGGATGAGAGAGATGTAAACGAAGAACAATTGAGGGTGGGCCCACTAAGATGCCTTAATGTTCCACTGAGTACAACCTTCTACTGCTTATCATAAATATAATTGATATCAAGTGGTGTCAATAACATTGCGCATTGAAGAGTAGTATTGGATGCCTGACAGCAGCAATTTTTTGGTCAAGCTGTCACTTTTTGCTACTTAGTGTTATGATTTTCTTTTCCTTTTAATTTGCGTTAACCTGGAGACAAATGTGTGCAGATCTTGAAGAAAGAACTTGATAACCTTAAAATCAAGGCCTCAAAAGCTGAAACGATTGCGATGGCAGCTAGCCGAAAATATGAAGATGAGAGTCGAAAGCTCAAAGAATTGCAAGCGCAGTTTAAAGCTGCAGATGATATCCGACAAGAAGCATATGAAGAATTGCGGAATTTAAAAAAGGGATTCTATGAGAAGGTTTGTAACCACATCCGAGTAGATTGAACCTTGAACTGTTATAGTCTGTTCTCAGGATCCGATACTCTCTTCTTCTGACCTAGGGGCTCCAATGATAGAGAAACTTATTTCTACAGTTTTTACTTCACAATACAACCACAAACATTTTTGCTTCCCAAGTTATGCCTACACTGGGTTAGTTAATGCTTGAAGCTGGCGGGCTTTTGACTTTTTTTCTATTACGTGCAATTTTGTTGGCTAGTACAAGTTCTCTGGTCCTGTCATTTATTTATTTATTTTATTTTATTTTATTTTCTATGGTTGCATAATTCTAGAGATTAGATAATTTACTGTTCAACTGAAAAACGAAAATCATATTTGACTGGCAAAATTTTACCGGATCACATAATGCCTGAAAATGCAGAATGTTCATTTCCGGACATACAAGGATGAAGCGACTTTGGCTAGTGATCATGCACGAAAGAGAGAAATGGAGGCTCTTAATCACCTCTGTGTGAATCAGGTTGGTCAGCAACTTTATTCTTGAGTTGTCTTCCAGTGAAATTCCACTTTCGCTTCTGTCTAATAGTTACTCTGTCAGGTCGAAAGGTACATGGAACTTTGGAATAAGAATGCTGAGTTCAGAAAGGAGTACATCAGGTGTAATACAAGAAGTACGTTGAGGAGATTTGGGACCTTGGATGGTCGTACACTTGGCCCTGATGAGGAGCCAACTGTACTTCCCAGTTACATGGAGCAAAGAGTTGCTAGGCTGGTTGCTCGTGTAGATAAAGTTAATTTTGTGTCACAAGCTCCGGTCTCTCAGCAAGAAAAGCAAGCAGTACTTTTAAAGGATGAAATTAAGGATGACAAAATCACGCTGCAAGCAGCAGAAAAAATGAATCCGATTGAGAAAATGAAAGAAGAAGCTCCGAAACCAATTCAAAGAGAGATGAGTGTGGTTGATGAGCCAAAAGAGGCCGAGCAACTGCAAACTGCTCAGGAGCTGGAGGCTGCTAGAAAGGAGGAGGAACAGAGGAAGCGTGAGGAAGCAGCCAGGTTGAAAGAGCAACGGCGGTTGGAGGAGATTGCAAAGGCTAAGGAGGCATTAGAAAGGAAAAAACGCAATGCAGAAAAGGCCCAACTGAGGGCTGAATTACGAGCCCAGAAGGAAGAAGAACAGAGACTGAAGGTAAATCTTCAGTTATTTCGAAGCAGATTTTTGGTTTTCTTTCACACATCCTATGAATTAATAGGATCATCTCAATAAATTATCATTTATGCACGAAGTTTAAATCATATCTTATTTCATACAGGAGAAGGAGAAAAGGCTGCGGAAGAAGGAAAGGAAGAAGGGTGCTGTAGGTGAAACACAGACCGAAACTAATGATGGTGAAACTGCTTTGGTTTCCACCAGCCCGAGAGAAACTGTCAAGGAGCCGGAGGCTGCTGAGAATCCTCAAACGACCACTAAGAAGCCTCAGAAACCATCTCAATATACAAAGCAGATCAAGACAAAATCCACCATTCCTCCCCCGCTTCGCAACAGAAGTAGAAGGAAATTGCAGCAGTGGATTTGGTTAACTATTTCTTGCTTGGTTGTTATTGCTCTATTTTTTCTAGGAAACATTGGCTTCTTCACCAATTTGAAGCAGCGAGGAAGCCCGAGATTTTAGTGCCTTAACCTTGTTGGTTTTGGCTCGGTGTGAGACAGATTGCTTTATTTTACAGATGGAATAGGCCATTCTTTTACTCTATACATATAGTGTTGGTTCATCATAGTTTTGAACATTTTTGGTTCTTATTAGTAGTGATAAGACGTTTTAAAACAACAGATATAACATTTTCATATTGGTATTTATTGCAAACCATATGTGTAATAATCTTATTGATTGCCTTGCTTGCTTAATTATCCTGCTAAATGGTAGTACTGAGTTTAACGGTAAAGGGTTATCGGCATCGAAGTACAACAACAACAACCCAGTATAATCCCATTAGTGGGGTCTGGAGAGGGTAGTGTGTACGCAGACCTTACCCCTACCATGAGGTAGAGAGGCTGTTTCCAATAGAAACTCGGCATCCTTCCCTCCAAGACCTCCCCACCTTGCTCTTGGGGTGACTCGAACTCACAACCTCTTGGTTGGAAGTGAAGGTTGCTTACCATCAGAGCAAACCCTCTTGTCAAAGTGTAAACCAAATTTGATGCTCCACAATAGTGGCATGCTAAGATTTACTACTATAATCCTAGCCTCTTTAGTAATTTATTGTTAGATGATGATTTGTTTTCGTTATATACCATGTTAATTGTTAATACCAGAAGTGAATTCCAAAATGGAATTGGTAATCTTGTTTACCATTATAAAGCATTGTATCAAAATTTTAGGGGTTGTAATCAGTATGTACAACAAACGAATTTGCTATTCAATGGTCAAGAATATTAGATTGTTTCCTGCCCTTTTTTATTTTTCATCTTTTAATAACAAATGATGTCTCGTACTAACGTCGGATTTGGTGTGGTGACGTCGTTACCTTATTTTGTTCTTATATTGCCCTTCTTTATTACATCAAATATTCATATTTTATTTTTTACCCTACTTTTTATATAATAATTTTATTCCCTGGCCTATTTTTTCTTAGCAATGTTGCAAGTTTATTCTTTATACGGAAAAAGTCAAAATATGCCCTTGTACTATACGAAATTGAGCATTTTTCCCTTCGTTAATACTTTAGCTCAAGAATGCCCTTACCGTCACATAGTTGGTCCATATATGCCCTTAGTCATACAGTTGGCCCATATATGCCCTTTTCAAAACGGAATTCACCCAAACTAATTAGCTCTTTCGTTAATAGTATTAAAGTGTATTACAAACACTATTTCCTTTTTATTAGTACTTTTTTTTCTCTACCTTTCTCTTCTTTTCTTTTTTTTCTTTCTTTCTCCCTTATCCGATTTCCTTCATTGCTGATACCTTCTCCATTTTCGTCACCAATTTCACTTGACAAAACACATGAATTTCAATTACTAAGAAAATTCTCCCATAAGAATATTTTAATAGATCATATGTTTATCAATTTTTAAATTTTTACTGAACATATATTTAGTTATAAAAAATTTAACAAAGTAAGATTGAAATAATATTTATGTAACAAAAAACCCGAAAAATCCAACAAAATCGAACCAATCCAAACCGATATAATTAATTTGGTTTTGATAAAAACCGAACCACCCCGGTCCATGTACACCCCTAATTTACATAGTTAATAAAAAAAAATAAAAAATGTCTAGCTGAAAAAAGATGAAAAAAGACTAACAACTCAAATTTATAATACTAGAACTTGAACTCTGGGCTTTTAATCATTAAATTATCTTTATGGAAACAATTTAAATATTTTGGTCTTTTGAGTATTGTTAAATGTTGAAATGTTTTTATTATTTTAAAGTTTAAATCATAATTTTTGGAATAATTTAATTTTATTTATTTAGAGGGCCAGTGAAATTGGAACTTGATGGGAGAATTTTATGGGGTCTTATGGGAGAATTTTCTTAGTAATAGGAATTCATGAGAAAGAAAAGAGAAAAGTCAAGAAAAAAATGTACTAATAAAAAGGAAATAATGTTTGTAATATACTTTAATTCAATTAACGAAAGAACTAGTTAGTTTGGGTGGATTCCGTTTCGAAAAGGGCATATATGGGCCAACTGTGTAACTTTAAGGACATATATGAACCAACTATGTAACAGTAAGAACATTTTTGAGTTAAGTATTAACGAAGGACAAATGTTCTCAATTTTGTATAGTACAAAGGGCATATTTAGACCTTTTTCGTTCTTTATTTTATTGGTGTGACATCATGAAACGACATGATACGATACAATCTATCCAAATATCGTATTAATCAAACAATACAATACAATGTAGTTCATAGGACTGACAAGTGGGCTGGTCCCGGGCTTAACGGGCCCGGGACTAAACGGGCTTTTTGTAGGGACCGGGATCGTTAGATCCCGGGCTAAACAGTCCCGGCCCGCGGGCTAAACAGGCTAAGCGGGCCCTACATATTTAAAAAAAATAAAATAAAATAGATATTAGAGACAAAAGGATGCTAAAAAAAATATCTAAGACAATGTTTTGTAAATTTTATTATAGAATTGTGACCTAAGAATATATATATATATATATATATATATATATATATATATATATATATATATATATATATATATATATATCGATATAAGTAATAAGCTATATTCGATAAGCTATATATACATCTTATATACTATATATAAGATGTATATATAGTATAGTATAGTATATATATATATATCGATATAATATGTATGTGTGTATATATATATATATATATACATCTTATATATAGTATAGTATAATATATATATATTAAATGTATAAAAAGTTTGAGGTTAAAACAAAGTTGGGGGGTTAAATGACTTTTTTATAAATAGCCAACGGCTATATTTTAAAAAAAAAATAAAAAAAAATAAAAATATAGCCGTTGGGACCGTTTGGCCCGCTAAGGGACCGATCCGGTCCCTAGCGGGCTAAATGGTCCCGGGCCTAACGGTCCCAAATCATAGGACCGGCCCAGACCCACTAAAACCAGGCCAAATTATCCTGACCCATTTAGCCCATTTGGCCCGTGATCCCGGGCCTGGACCGGCCCACTTGACACCCTTAGTAGTTCATATGATACTTTATAGTATATTTTATGAAAAGACTTGTTACCATCTCTATTTTTCATCACAGACCACTTTTCTCTTGGACCAGTTAGATATACCAAACTTATTGGCCCCCCAGAACCTTTGACAACCAAGTTAATTGGCACATGCCAATTAAACCAAATGGGAGGGACCAAATATATATATAGAGAGAGAGTATTGATCATTGGTTCAAGAAATTAACTAAAACAAAGATAGAGGAAAAAAGATGAAAGCAGAAGGCTCAGCATTATCATCAGCTGGTTCTTATCATCGACTTGCTTATCATGAAGTTATTAATGATGATAATCAAAACAAAATTTTTACAAGTGATGACTCTCGTCTCAGACAATTGGGTTACAAACAAGAACTCTATCGTGGCCTTTCGTAAGTTCCTTCTTTATTTTTATTTTTATCTCTTCTTTCTATTGTTTCTTCTTAATTTACATTTTCTGTCAAAATATAGAGTCTGTGAATTTAGAATGAATGTGATATTTTCTTCATATAATTAGTACATAATTCGAGTTGAAACTAATATTTCAGTGGAACCATAGAAGCAGGCTTTTCTCTTCTTCTTTACCCAAAAATTGGTTTGATTGGCTCCAATTGATTCCCTCAGTATTAATGAAAAAAAATTAAATATTTAGTTCTTGAACCTTGACAATGAAAAGGCAGATAGGTATTTTCTTGAACCTTAAGTCCTTGACAGAAGTTCCTCTGATAGTGACAGGGGCTGATAAAAATTAAAATCTTAGAACATGATATAGATTGTAAAATATAAATCTAATTTGTCTATAGTTTCTTCTTTATTTGTTTTGATTTATTTATTAATAGGTATTCCAGATCAACTTGTGCGCATTTCAACTAACCTACCGACTACTCACTACCTTTTACCAACACATCTTTTGAGTAATTTTATCCATAGAAGTTTATGCAAATTAGAAAAATTCACCTAATGTCGCATCTGTTTGAATATGTTTTTTTAAAAGAGAAAAATAATTTTATCAATGAATCTTTACGGGTACAATTGTGTTTGCTCTCTTGATTCTTTTCTTCCGATAATTCTCCATGATTCAAATTTCAATGGCTTGAGCAGGGTATTTCTCAAATATAGAATGATGCGGACTTCCTTGAAATTTTTTATATTCTTTGTGAATATTTAATGAATTTATTAAATTTCGAGATGATCTAAATTCTCGACATATCTGTTTGAACAGGTTCATTGCGAACTTCTCATTTACATTCGCCATTGTATCAGTTCTTACGGGCATATCCACATTGTATAATCAGGCCTTAACTTTTGGTGGGCCTATAACTCTTGTTTACGGTTGGCCCATAGTTAGCTTAATGACACTTATTGTGGGCCTGGCCATGGCTGAAATATGTTCAGCTTATCCAACTTCAGCTGGGCTTTACTATTGGAGTGCTAAATTGTCTGGAAATTACTTCGGCCCATTTGCTTCTTGGATTACTGGCTGGTACATACTTTTCTTCTCCGCTCTTGTTGTTCCATTTTTGCCAAAAAAAAACTTTTCATATTTTAGAATTCCTTGATAGAGATTTTTATGCCAGTAGGAAATATAAGTATTTTTAATGCTCTTAGGCTTTTTTTTTCTTTTTTTTTGGGTTGTATAGTGCTTACATGATAGGAGGGTGTGGAAGTCGAGAATTAATTAGGGTAGAAGGTTTGCAGATAGTCGAGCATTTTTTTTTTTTTTTGTACCAGTAGTATTAGTGTTAGTTTTGTATTTTTTTATTCTTAGATTTCTATTACTAGCTATTGTTTCTTTAGCTTTGATTATCTTATTTTCTTGTTGTTGCTACTGCTTCTTTTTTCATCTTTTCTTGAGCCATGGGTTTATAAGAAATAACATCTCTACCTTCTCAAGGTAGGGGTATGGTCCGTTTAACACACTACCCTCCTCAGACCCCACCTATGAGATTATACTGAGTTTATTGTTGTTGTTGATAATGCTTGTCTAGATGAATTTTAATCGGAAAAACATGTTCACTAAGGTTTTACATAGCCGACCCCAACTTGTTTAACACCGAAATGTAATTGCTTTTATTGTTGTTATTATTGTTGTCTTAGTATTCTAGAATGCTTAGAATGTGATTAAAAGTTTGATGGTTCGTGTACGTAAGAATTATGTATGAGTTGATAATTTGATGCATAAAAGTGTAATTCATTCAACCATGCAAACTTGAGTTAGACAAGTTAGATTTGACATGTTCATCTTAATTGACACAAAATTTTGATACACTGGATTAGTTGATTTTATTTGGTAATAATATTTTGATGTGTAGTAATATATTTAAATTAGTTGATGTCTTATCTCGATGCGTCCGATGCACGTATAATTGCCTTTTGAATAATGTTGAATATAATCGACAACCTATACACTTTCATATAACATATCAGATGATAATGACCCTTCAAAATAAATTTTAAATGCCATTATGAAAATGTTCGTATTTTCGTGTAGGACAAACTCTTTGGAAATTCAAGATTTAGGATCAATAGTAAATAACCGTGATTTTTTAACATATGTATACATAATAAAAGTAAAAAATAATGAATTCAACTGAACCTACAGAATTTGTCCTATATCTGTCGATAATTAATTTTATTGATGAAATAATTATTAGGGTGTGTTAAACATATCGAGAATAGTTTGAATACTTCACTTAATACTATTTTAGTACCCTAAATTCTTATTTGAAACTAAACTTGTCAAAAAACACAATTTGTACTTCAGGTATATATAACTAAATAAAGCAAACTCCCCTTACTCCATATTTGCTGTGTAAAGACCAAAAAGTGACGTGGCCTAATGTATAGTTAGGTCCCAATTTTAGGTCTAGCCAAAAATAGAATGACCTCAAATATAGACTTTAAGGTAACTATTATTAGGAGTACTAAAGACAAATGATTGAATTTTGGGAGGGATTTTAAAAAAAATAAAAAAAAATAAAGACAAATGATTGAATTTTCTTCAACTAAAATGAGCAACTTCTATGTTGTGAATTGGTACTAGCACTAAAATAAAGGGCATGTTTTGTTTAGCCCCACTAAATTAATACTTCATCCTTATTTTACCTTTGGAACGCTGGTTAAGAAAATATGAATTCTTAGAGAAACAAAATATGTATTTACTAAATTAATCTTAAATAATTATTACCTTGACACATTAAAATATGTAAATAAGGGCAAATTTTAGAAAAATAAAATTAATTCATTCTTGATTATGTAAATGTACACTTATTTTGGACCAAAATAAAAAGGTAAAATGATCACTTTTTGTGGACCGGAGGGAGTATGTGTTAATTAGCAGAAGTTATTTCATAATTTGAATTTACGAGTTCGGGATTGTCACTGAATTTACTGACCGTTTGAGTTTTTAGCTTCTAAATTTAATATTTGTACATATTTAATATATATATATATATTGCTAAAACTATTGAATTCGGCTAAATTCATGTAGTGAAATGTTTTTCAAGGAAATTATTCCTGGTGGAATATGATTTACTGTGTTATTGTTGTATAAATAGGTTGGTAATATATGGTAATTATATAGGATAAGGTACGAGGAAAATGTTTATCTCTTACTCTTTAATTTGAAATCGTAATTTATTGATGTACTCAAAAGATTTAACTAATAAAATAAAGCTCCTGTATGAAAATAAAAAAAAGGTTAATTTGATTTGAAGGAATCTTTTAAATTCCATTATATTGAATCTGACCATTTTGCACGTGCCGTTGAACAAAAAATATGGAGTATTTTGTAACAGCAGTACATACAGTCCCTCTTGACTTTCCCAAATGCCAACAACCCCCAATCGAGATTTTATATCATTAGTAACTTAAAATTATTTCAAGTGAGATTAACAAAATTTATCCTATGGAGGAAATCCAACAAGTTACCTTAAATACAGGACAAAGTAAATTATATTGTTTTGCATACAACGACTAGAATGTAAATTCAGAACAATTATAAATTTATAATTATAAAATTTTATCACAATAAGGATTATTGCGGAGCAGCAAGTAGCAAGTAGTCATCCATCGTTGATAAAAGATCTCAAGTTTGAGCCTTACTTATTGAGTCGCCTTTATTAGGAATGGCTTTACTCCCTAATGTGAGACTTTTTTGGCGCAAATCCAGGTTACCCCCAATATGAGATTTTTCGGCGCGAACTCGAATTTAGTCAAACCTCAATGCGGACCGAATACAATAACAACAACAATAATAATAATATATTCAGTATAATCCTACACGTGAGGTATGGAGATGATACTATGTACGCAAATCTTACTTATACCTTGTGAAGATAGAGAGACTATTTCTGATAGACTATCTGTTCACAAAAAAATAATCGGATACCAGTAGTAGCAGTACTAGTCGGGCATTTTTCTATTCCTAGTTCCTTGTTTTTATACGACGTGTCATTATTTTCCTATTCCTAGTGCTTGCGTGATAGGAAGGTGTGGAGGTCGAGAATTAATTAGGGTAGAAGGCTTGCAGATAGTCAAGCGTTTTTTTTTTTGTACCAATAGTATTAGTGTTAGTTTTGTATTTTTTTTATTCTTAGATTTCTATTACTAGCTATTGTTTCTTTAGCTTCGGTTATCTTATTTTCTTATTGTTGCTACTGCTTCTTTTTTCATCTTTTCTTGAGCCATGGGTCTATAAGAAATAACATATCTACCTTGTCAAGGTAGAGGTATGATCCGCGAAACACACTACCCTCCCCAGACCCCACATATGGGATTATACTGGATTTATTGTTGTTATTGTTATTGTTATTGTTGTTGTTGTTGTTGATAATGCTTGTCTGAGATGAATTTTAATCGGAAAAATATGTTCACTAAGGTTTTATATAATCGATCCCAACTTGTTTCAGACTGAGATATAATTGCTTTTATTATTGTTGTTATTGTTATTATTGTTGTCGTCGTAGTATTCTAGAATGCTTAGAATGTGATTAAAAGTTGATGGTTCGTGTACGTAGGAATTATGTATGAGTTGATAATTTGATGCATAAAATTGTAACTCATTCAACCATGCAAACTGGTGTTAAATTTGTCATGTTCATCTTAATTAACACAAAAATTTGATAGACATGATTAGTTGATTTAATCTGGTAATAAATTTTTGACGTAGTAATGTATTTAAATTAGTTGCTGTCTTATCTCTGATGCGTTTGAAGGACAAGTTACCAACAATATTATGAAGCACGTTTAATTCCCTTTTGAGGGCTAATGGAGCTACTAGGCTGAGAGTGGGGTCTTGGAACATAGGAACTAGGGGCGGGGTGTGAGCAGTTTCAAACTTTGATATTCTCGGAGGGTGGTGGACAGGAACATGGTAGGTATCTTAGTTGATAAGGACCTCCGTGAACTAGTTGTGGAGGTTAGGAGGGTGAATGTCAAGTTGATGACTATAAGCTAGTTCTTGGAGGTTTTACTTCGAACATAATCAGTGCGTGCGCACCCCAAGCAGGCTTGGATGAGGAAGTCAAGAGGCGTTTTTGGGAGAATTTGGATGAGATGGTGCGTGCTATCTCGCATACCGAGAAGCTTTTCATAGGAGGAGATTTCAACGGCCACATTGGAACGACGTCTGGGGGATACGATGATGTGCATGTTGGCTTTGATTTTGGAGATAGAAATGGAGGAGGAACGTCTCTGATAGACTTTGCTAGAGCATTTGATTTGGTGATAGAAAACTCGAGTTTTCCGAAGAAGAGGGAGCACTTGGTCACCTTCCGGAGTTCGGTGGCCGAGACTTAGATTGATTATTTACTCTACAGGAAGTACGATAGAGGTCTTTGCACGGATTGCAAGGTCATCCCGAGTGAGAACCTCTCGACCCTTCATAGGCTCCTGGTCATGGCCTTGAGATCACGAGGAAGAGGAGGAAGAGGAGAAAGAGGGCGATGTATAGCCAACATAGGATGAAGTGGGGAGCCTTGACAGAAGCTAAAGCGTATGAGTTAGGGGTCACTATGCTCTTGGAGGTCAAGAGGGCGATGTATAGCCAAAATATCATCTTTTTTTTTTTTCTTCCTGTTCATTAGCCACGATAGGTGCCACTTTCTTATGGAGTGCATACAATGTTGTTGTGAGACTGTTGTTACAAGACCATTTCTTCCTTATGTCACTATGCTTAAGTTGAAGCTTTCTTCCTTATTTCCTCAAATAGTCTTTCTTTGTAGTACTTAAGGAGACCTTCTGGCTCTTGTAAAGTTACGAGCTTGTTATATTGTATACCTGAAGGAATTTTTGATGTTCTTACTCGCCTACAAATATCCTAAGTTATATACCTTTGTGCCCTTGTTCTCGTAGGGTTACTTCTAAAATCAAATTTTGATTGTCTCCTTAGTGGCACTCTCTCTTATTTCCGTAACACTTATACGTTACCTTTAATTACTCCAACTCCTATCTGAATATTTCTCAAGGATTACAATGTCATTATATTTGCGAGACTGAATTCCCTATGTTGGGTTTCACTATGTTTATCTTGCACAACCTGCTGATTTGTCTGTATCCTCTTGTTTAACCATGGCTAGGCTCTTCCTGAATTAACTACTAACTACACGTTAGTCCATTCTCATATCTATATTATGCGTAATCTCTCTTGGGTTATATCTTTTGTCTTAACTTACCCCGCACACTGGCTCCTTATGTATTCAGTGTTCATTTGCACTTATTTATTAATAACATCTAGTGATGGAACCCTTACTGCCTCTCCCCGTCGTCATGCTTACATAATGTTCTGGAGTCATATCATATCCGTAGGATCTGAATAAATGCAATCTCATTCCTTTCGCCTTTTTATCACATTCTTCCTTTACTATTCCATAGTTACCTTAACCACATAACTCTGACTTAATACCATATCCTACCATCTTGCCCCCTTTAGGGGAGTACTAACATTTGTTGCTATGAAGATTTACCTATAAATGTTTCACCTCTTCATATTTGGCGTCTTTTCACATCTTCACGAACTCTTACTTGTCTTACGGTAACTCTTCTGTACCAGGGATAATTTAATTTCTTACACATAAAGGTGATACCTAGTGTAACTGGCACACTTAGTCCCTTACGCTTAACTCTTCTCACATCGCTTGTTTTAGTGAAACGTCTTCCTGGATGACCTTTAAAAGCTATTCTTCTGTTGTCCATTCAATTATCGCCCGGAACACAATCTCTGAAATTCTCACAATGTCAGCTATTATCAAATCCTTTGGTCCCGAATTCAAGTTTAGTTTATCTTATTCACTAGCCCATACTAATTTCTATTACTCTGGGGGTCTAACTTTTTCTTCTGGTAATCACGTATGAGTCACCAACTCATTTCTCGAAATGGGGACATGACTTTATGGCTTATACTCCTTTATCGTCTCAAGGCATGTAACTTCTTGTCTTTTCCTTCACTTGACTATAGAATTTGTAGTCCAGTCATATTTTGATTTACCGTTATCATCTAGTTATCACATCTTACTTATAATACTTCATTTAATTTCTTCTTATTCTCCTGCTAATATTTCTGTTTATCACATTATGATGAAAACTTCTTCAAAATATTCTTTCACTTTTAGCCCCCCTTAATTCAACTCACTGGCTCTTCGGGTCGCCTAACACTCTCTCTTTACTAGGGACGAGAGCCATACAAAGGTAAATATTTATCTCTTTTAGGATTCCAATGCCAATCTTCTGAAATTTCTAAACATTCTAGTATTCATATTTGATTGTACTATTCTAGAGTGCACCATCTGGGTGTCTCACAAGGAGAACCATTACCACGTTTGCAATATCCCTCGAAAATATGAGCTAATGATAACAATCCATCCATAATTTTGGGTTACTCTAACCCCAGCTGGATGCCGATATCCCATCCTTCTCTTAAATTATATCTGTTAGCTCCCACAGGGCATAACTGAAATGGGTGTTGTCAAGTGAATATATCTTTGTTATTGTTGAAAGTAACTCAGAATGCTTATATTTCTCTGCCTGAATTGTAAATACAGATAATCTTCACTAACTGGGTACCTCGTATCCTTCTTCATCTAACTTCTTTTACTTGTTGAAACTTATATCTACCTTCTGATTCTCTCGTTGCTTTATACCATAATGGTAGATAGATATTCATGCCTTAGGGCTCCTTATCAAGAGGCTCACACGTCGTAGTACACACATATCTACCGAAGGCCTTACATTTACTCATCACAAGCATGATGCAAAATCGAGTTCCTCTGACTCAACTCTTTCACAACCACATTCAATCTCTTACCAACTGTCTTTTTGGATGTAGATGTCGTTGTATAACGAATAAAATAGAATTTAGGAATTTGAATTTATTACAACTGAGCTCTACCACACGATCTAGAGTAAGAAGAAAGAGTGACAGTCCTAAATGTCATATAGCCTCTTGCTTATAAGTGTGGTGCACAACACACCCATAAACAAGACTCTACTAGACACGACTTGTAGACTCCCTATGACAGAACTGCTCTGATACCCCTTCTGTCACGTCCCAAACCGATGGGCTGCGACTGGCACCCGGTACCTTACTCAACCGAGTACCAACATAACGTATCTTTTTGTATCATGCTATCATACGTAAATGAGACGGAAAGGCTTCCGTAAGATAACTAGAATAAAACATGTAATACCAACTTGGGCCTATAAGACCAAAATGATCACTCGTACACTAAACATAGGCCGACAAGGCCATACAATCTTTTACATACATGACATATGTCTACAAGCCTCTAAGAGTAGATAAATACCATAAAGGCCGGGACAGGGCCCTACCATACTAAACAATACACATCCAAATCATACTGACCAAATAAGCAACTCCAGAGCAAATTGAGCAACATCTTTCGCTGAGCTGATAGCCTACTTGTAAAACTCTCAATCTGTCTATCGGGACTTGCGAGCATGAAATGCAGCATCCCCGGGCAAAAGGGACGTCAGTACAAATGAAGTTCCGAGTATGTAAGGCATGATAGTAGTATATAAAAGACATGAAAGAAACATGGAGTAAAGAACTCAACTTGTAATTCTGAATAGCTCTGTGAATCATGAAAATTTATAATATCATGCATGTGCGTATAAATGACATACCATGCATAGGTATATGCGTACATAACATCATCAAGCCTTTGAGGGCATTCCATCATATCATCTCAGCCACTGTGGGCAAAATCATCAACGTATACCAGCTGATCAGGTGGTGGTGCGTATATAACGCCATAACCTTTTCCCATATCCCATATACATATAATATACACGTATATAATGCCATCTGGTCATGGGTCAATGTACTTGTATACATGAATGAAATGCATAAGAAGTACATTAATAAGATTTCTCAAAATGTCATAAGATCACTATGCCTTTGATTAATATCATGAAATAAACTCTATCAACTTGGGTATATTTCTGAGACCCATGAACATGTGATAGAATAATAAGACACATGGGAAATCAATAATATAGACATCTCTAGTATTTCTATGAATAGAGTCATTTATGAAAGTTGCGTATTTGCTCGTTTCGTTTGTATCGTACGGATCATGCCAAAAAGGAAATGAGGGATAGCCTTAACATACCTTAACTCCATTGAGTCCTTAATACCTTCCAAGAAATTCTTCAAACAACTCAACCCAATCTACCACATCATAAGGAAAGCAGTGCTGAGTAAAGGCTAAGTTCACAACTTAAACTAGTAGCTCGTTTATGTAAATTTGGGCAACATCTCCTCTGTAACTAGGCCCTCTTCCAATACCATATACCAACAACAACAATAACAACATGTAAGAATCATTTTCCAACCTTATATTCATCACAATATACCACAAAACATCCCAACACACCCTAATCACTTCATACATAGAACGACAACCAAAGTAGTGTCAAACAACTAAATAAAATGTAACGACGAACGACTAGCCCACCATTCTGTTATTATGTGGTGTTTCTCCACACCATTTTTCCTCCAAAACTCCATTAAACAGTATAAAAATATACAGCCCAAAGGCAACACGACACAACCCACAAAAGAGTCCACTACAAGTCAAATAATTCGAACTCACGCCTTCCGATCACCGTCCCGTGAGTTCTAACTATTAGGAAACAAATTTATCAACATTCCTTGATATTTAAAAACTTAAATACAGAAAGTACACATTTTCTTAATTATGAAATACCTTCCAAAACTCAAACTATAAAGAAAAAAAGAGGCAATATAGCGATACTTACGTCATAGGGATCGTTTTAATGTTAACGCTTCTTGATTCCGTGCCCGGGATGATAATCTTGTTTGAAGCTCTTGGAGAGAGATTAAGAGTAAAGTAAAGGGTGTTATTTGGGTGTGTTCTCTGGAAAAATAGAGAAAGAGACGAGATGGTATGTATATATCCCATTTTTTTTAAAAGTAAAAAAGGTGCTACTTGGTACCCTATGATTGGCCTTTGTTCCAATGCTTATAACTTTTTATCCGGGTGCCGTATAAATGAATGGTTAAGAGCGTTGGAAACTACATTCCAAGACCTTCAATTTGGTATATAATATGTCCCAAAAGACCTCATATAGCACATGAAATTTATTTCTCAAAACGCTCTGTTACAAGGCAAATCCTTAATCGGTTTTTCTGCAACTTTAATCCGATTTTTTCCAAACTTCATATTTTCTATCCAAACATCATATATAGCCATATTATGACTTTAAAATCATTTCAATCATTATTAACAAGTATCATATTCATAAGTCACCTTGAGACACACAAGGTGTAACACTAAAAAAGAGGCAAAGCTAATAGTTACGATGGGCAAGACTGCAGCTTTTAGTCATTTGTATGAGGAACACGAGGGCCGAGGTGGGGATAAGAGGTTTTTCAGGTTAGCCAAGGCGCGATAAAGGAATGCACGTGACTTGTACCAAGTGAAGTGCATCAAGGACGAAGAAGGTAGAGTTTTGTTGGATGATGGGCTTATCCGTCGTAGATGGCAGACCTATTTTCATAGTCTCTTGAACGAGGAGGGGAACAAGAGCATTGTACTGGGTAATTTGAAACTCTCAGGGAGTCGTTGTGACTTTGTGTATTGTAGGCAGATTCGAGTTGATGAAGTTGAGGGGGTTATGTGTAAGATGAGCAGGGGCAAAATGACCGGGCCAGATAAAATTCCGGTAGAGTTTTGGAAGAGTATGGACAAGGCAGGCTTGGAGTGGCTCACTAGGTTATTGGAAAGGATTCGGGTGGGGGAGCGTCTACCTCCTCTCCCAAGCCTGATGAATGGCAAATGGCGCTAGATCTACCGGATAATCAAGTTGTACCGGAATGTCGAAGAAGGAGAGAGCAGGCAGCAGTGGTGAAGCTGGATGCTCGAAGTCATTTTAGATACGGCAAGACAGCTCAGGAGGAGTAGAAAGTTGCCACAACCTAGGAGGGGTTTATAGGAAGCCAAAAAACGTGAGCCTTTTTACATACTTCTTAAAGGGGGAGAGCGCCAGGAGAACGTCGAGACGCCATCAGTTTGGAGCGCGAGGCCAGCAGAGCAAGGCAAAAAGTGGTCTCAGGCATTCCAACTGCATGAACGTAAATCTTATCTATGTCACAGGTTTGATGATCGCTAACGCACACAAAACCAATCTCATAACTTTTTTTGCAGGCAGAAGGAAAGAGAAAACGAGCGAAACGAAGCGGAGCGAGGATCTACTTGGAATTGGCTGTCAGTGAATCCCAAGTATGGTCTCTTCGGTACAGGTACGGACTTTGAGAAGACGGCCTTTTTCTTTGACTGTGTGGAATAAGAGCGGGTGCCTTTCATTTATCAAGACTAGATAAACCAAAGCAGTCTACGATAGTATCTTCACCCTTGCACCCCCTATGCTATTATACTTGGACTAGGGGCCTCCTTAATGTCATGTTTAGAACGAAGAAGATTCCTGAAGAGTGGAGGTGGAGCACGGTGGTTCCTGTATACAAGAACAAGTGATATCCAAAATTGCAATAACTATCAGGGTATCAAGCTGCTTAGCCATACTATGAAAGTTTGGGAGAGAGTGGTAGAGCTTAGGGTGAGGAGAAGTGTGTCTATTTTCGAGAATCAGTTTGGGTTTATGCCAGGGTGTTCGACTACAAAATCCATCTATCTTGTTAGGAGATTGATAGAGCAGTATAGGGAGAGAAAGAAGAACTTGCATATAGTGTTCATCGACTTAGAAAAGGCGTACGATAAAGTATCAAGGGAGGTTTTGTGGAGATGTTTGGAGGCTAGAGGTGTACATGTTTCCTATGTTAGGTTGATTAAGGACATGTATGATGGAGTAAGGACCCGAGTGAGGACGGTGAGTGGGGACTCAGACCATTTTCCGGTTTTGATAGGGTTGCATCAGGGGTCGGCACTCAGACCTTTTTTGTTTGCTCTGGTGATGGACGTACTGATGCGCCACATCCAAGGGGAGGTGCCGTGGTGCATGATATTTGCAGATGATATTGTATTGATTGATGAAATGCGAGACGGTGTGAACACGTAATTAGAGGTATGGAGGCAAACCTTGGAATCTAAAGGTTTCAAGTTGAGCATGATCAAGACAGAATACTTGGAGTGTAAGTTCAGTGGCAAAACTCAAGGAGGGGAAGGGAAAGTATGGTTGGACTCGCAGGTCATCCCTAGGAGAGGGAGTTTTAAGTACCTTGGGTCTATTATTCAAGGAGATTGGAAGATTGATGAAGATATCACACATCGTATTGGGGCGGGATGGATGAAATAGAGACTCGCTTCTGGTATTTTGTGTGACAAGAAGGTGCCACCGAAACTTAAGGGTAAGTTCTACAGAGTGGTGGTCAGACCAACGATGTTGTATGGGGTTGAGTGTTGGCCAGTCAAGATCGCTCATGTCCAGAAGATGAAGGTAGCAGAGATGAGGATGTTGAGATGGATATGCGATCACACCAGGTTAGATAGGATCAGAAATGAGGTTATTCGCGACAAGGTGGGTGTGGCCCCTATTGAGAACAAGATGCGAGAAGCGCGACTTAGGTGGTTTGGTCATGTGAGGAAGAGTACAGACGCCCCGATGAGGAGGTGTGAGAGGTTGACATTGGAGGGCCTACGAAGAGGTAGAGGTAGGCCAAAGAAGAGGTGGGGAGAGGTGATTAAGCAAGACATGGCACAACTTCAGCTGACCGAGGACATGACCCTTGATAGGAAGGTATGGAGGTCGAGGATTAGGGTGGTAGAGTAGGTAGTCTAGAGTGTTCATAACAATAGTATTGGCATGCAGTCTTGCTTTCTGTTGGTAGTAGGTTTTTATGACTAACCGTTGTTTCTTTCTTTGTTGATCACATTACTATCTTGTTGTTTTTATTCTGTTTTTATATGACTTTTTGATATTGTCCCTCCTTGTCTATATTTTCATTAATGTGGTGCTTATACTTTCCTGAACCGAGGGTCTATTGAAAACAACTTCTCTATCCTCACAAGGTAGGGTAAGGTTTGCGTACATATTACCCTCCCCAGACCCCACGATGTAGGATAATATTGGGTATGTTGTTATTGTTTAATTCCCTTTTGAATAATGTTGAACATAATTGACAACCTATAGCTTTCATATAACATATCAGATGATAATGACCTTTTAAAATAAAAATAAAATGCCATTATGAAAATATTTGTAATTTCGAGTAGGACAAACTACGGTTATTTAGAGACAAGACGGAAGTGACGTGGCCTAATGTATAGTTAGGTCCCAATTCTAGGTCTAGCCAAAAATAGAATAACCTCAAATATACACTTTAAGGAAACTATTATTAGGAGTATTAAAGTCAAATGATTGGATTTTCTTCTAACTAAAAAAAGAACTTCTATGAGTTAATTAGGGGTGGGCATAATACTGGCTGAACCAAAAAAATCGGTCGAACCGAGTATTTCGATTTATTCGATTTTGATTTTTCGATTTATTCGGTCGGTTTGCGGTTTATAATTTTAAAAAGTTCGGTATTCGATTTTAACGGTTCGATTTTCGATTAAACCGAAAAATCGATTTTTTTTACTCTTAGTCCCTTACAGTGTTACTCTTTCTTAGTCTTAAAGCCCAAAACTAATTCTCAACCTAAAGAAGCCCAATCCATTGGATATTCTAACACAAACACAACTTTAGTTTCCGTTCATGTATTAATATATTCAGAAAAGAATAATTTTGAGCCAGCATATTTAGACTTAATTACTGTTTACTCGGATTGCTTTTCACCAAATTGAATGAGTGTCTACTGATTTGAAAGTTTAAATTATTTGGTGAGGAAAATTATTTATTAGCTTAATTTATGATTATCCTGTCCAAGATATTAGAGTTATCGTGAGATATTGCTCAACACTTGTGATTATCCTGTCCAAAAGACGACATAATTAGCTAGGTGGTTGCAAAAAATGTTGTATAGCATTTTTGTCTCACAATTGAATTTTAAGTCGAGAAATAGGGTTGAGCAGTGCACAACTTACTGAATTCTAAAATCAGTTTCAGTTAGCTAATAACTTGATTTTTCGTGCTGTCTAAACTTCTCTATTTTTGTTCTACCTCTACATAGTAAGTAGGATATTTTGTGTCAATCTTTTTGGAAGTTCCCGTCACATTATGTATCAGTAGCCGGAGTAACTCAGTAAGATATTTTTGTCTTTTTCTGTCAGCAGTAATCTATTTTCGTTGTTTCGTACTATATATTTTTGCCATTTGAAATCGAAAAATCGAACCTATTAAACCAAACCGAACATGAATAAATCGAACCGAACCGAAATTATTATGCTTCGGTTTTGCTTATTAAAATCAAAAATCGAAAGCCGAATCTAAATTTTACAAAACTGAACCGAACCGACCGATACCCACCCTATTGTGAATTGGTACTAGTACTAACATAAAAGGCATGCTCTATGTTAGCCCCACTGATTCATGTGTTAGCATAGGTGAATCCATAATATGAATTTTATAAATAAAAAATTACCACTAAATTCATTGACCATTTAAACTTTTAGGTTTTAAATTTAATATTTATATTTATATAGTAAAATTCTTTACACATATATGAGGTAATTGTATAGGATAAGGTTTGAGGAAAATGTTTATCTCTTACTCTTTAGTTTGATATCATATTTATTGATATACTCAAAAATTTATTAATAAAATAAAGCTCCTTTATGAAAATAAAAAAAAGGTTAATCAGATTTGAAGGTATCTTTTAAATTCCATAATATTGAATCTGACAATTTTGCACGTGCCGTTGAACAAAAAAAAGGAGTATTTTGCAACAGCAGTACATACAGTCCCTCTTGACTTTCCCAAATGCCAACCCCCAATTGAGATTTTATATCATTAGTAACTTAAAATTATTTCAAGTGAGATTAACAAAATTTATCCTGTGGAGGAAATCCAAAAAGTACCTTAAATGCAGGACAATGTAAATTATATATATATATATATATATATATATATATATATATATTTATTTATTTTTTATTTATTTTTTATTTTTTTTAATTTTATAAAATGACTAGAATGTAAATCCAGTTCCAACAAGAAGCCCGCGAAGCCCGGGACCGCTTAGGACCGGCCCGCCTAGGATAGGCCCACTTAGGACCGAGCCCGCGAAGCCCACATAGGATCGGGCCCGACCCACATGCCACCCTTATAGGAAGGTATGGAGGTCGAGGGTTAGGGCAGTAGAATAGGTAGTTTAGAGTGTTCATAACAGTAGTATTGACACCCAATCTTGCTTTCTGTTGGTAGTAGGTTTGTATGACTAACCGTTGTTTCTTTCTTTGTTGATCACATTACTGTCTTGTTGTTTTTATTCTATTCTTATATGACTTTTTTGTATTGTCCCTCCTTGTCTATATTTTCATTAATGTGGTGTTTATACTTTCCTGAGCCGATGGTCTATTGGAAACAATCTCTCTATCCTCACAAGGTAGAGTAAGATTTGCGTACATACTACCCTCCCCAGACCCACGATGTGGGATAATACTGGGTATGTTGTTGTTTAATTCCCTTTTGAATAATGTTGAGTATAATTGACAACCTATAGCTTTCATATAACATATAAGATGATAATGGCCCTTTAAAATAAAAATAAAATGCCATTATGAAAATGTTTGTAATTTCGTGTAGGACAAACTACGGTTATTTAGAGACAAGACGGAAGTGACGTGGCCTAATGTATAGTTAGGTCCCAATTTTAGGTCTAGCCAAAAATAGAATAACCTCAAATATACACTTTAAGGAAACTATTATTAGGAGTATTAGAGTCAAATGATTGGATTTTCTTCTAACTAAAAAAAGAACTTCTATGTTGTGAATTGGTACTAGTACTAACATAAAGGGCATGCTCTATGTTAGCCCCACTAACTAATGTGTTAGCAGAGGTAATATGAATTTTACAAATAAAAAATTACCACTAAATTCATTGACCATTTAAACTTTTAGGTTTTAAATTTAATATTTATATTTATATAGTAAAATTCTTTACACATATATGAGGTAATTGTATAGGATAAGGTTTGAGGAAAATGTTTATCTCTTACTCTTTAGTTTGATATCATATTTATTGATATACTCAAAAATTTAATAATAAAATAAAGCTCCTTTATGAAAATAAAGAAAAGGTTAATCAGATTTGAAGGTATCTTTTAAATTCCATAATATTGAATCTGACAATTTTGCACGTGCCGTTGAACAAAAAAAAGGAGTATTTTGCAACAGCAGTACATACAGTCCCTCTTGACTTTCCCAAATGCCAACCCCCAATTGAGATTTTATATCATTAGTAACTTAAAATTATTTCAAGTGAGATTAACAAAATTTATCCTGTGGAGGAAATCCAAAAAGTACCTTAAATGCAGGACAATGTGAAATTATTTATATATATATATATATATATATATATATATATATATATATTAATTTTATAAAATTATTAGAATAAATCCAGAAGAATGGTAATTATAAAGTTTATCACAATAAGTGTTGTGGTGGAATTGTCAGTAGTACTTCATTGTTAACAAGAGATCTCATGTTCGAGCCTTGAGTATTGGGTCGCCTTTATTAGGAATCACTTTACTCATAATGTGAGACTTTATTGGCGCGAATCCAGATTACCCCAATATAAGATTTTTCGGCGCGAATTCAAATTTAATTAGATCTCAATGCAGATATCGAATAAATAACAACAATAATAATATACTCAGTATAATCCCACAGGTGAGTGTGAGAATGATAATGTGTACACATATCTTATTTCTAATTTGTAAAGTTGGAAAAATTGTTTCTGATAAACCATCGATTCAAGTAAAGTATAACCACCGAAATGAAAATTTTAAAAATAATAACAATAAAACTCTATATTTTTCTTTTTTAACTAAAGACAACTAGGATTTGAGAATATTCTTACCAAAGAAAATCATTGCTTCCAATAATTCAAATGATTTCCGATCTTGTAATTATGAGCTCATACAAATAAAATACAGCATGGGTCTCTACTGTCAACTTACGTCACCAATAACATAAGGCGTTCAAATCTTTCCCTACATTTATCGCACTTTCTGTTTTCTTTCTTTGACCATACTCTGCTCTTCACACTTCACAACAAACCACTAAAATACCAAAATCAAATAAACAAAAATCATTTGCACAGTTCTGATTTGCCATTTGACTGTAAATCTTTGTCTCTCTCTATATATATATCTGAAAAATCCAGCTTCCATTTATAGATTTATTTCTCAAAATTCCTAAACTGAAGAAAAAAAAGGGATTGTGAAGAAGGCAAAGTTGCAGTGGAAAAAAAAAACTATGGGTTTCGAAGTGGAAAAATCAGAAATTGATTCAGGCCATGCACGTCTTCACGAGCTAGGATACAAACAAGAACTCAACCGCAATCTTTCGTAAATACCCACTTTCAGATTTTTAAACAAAATTCTAAAATTTTCGATTTTCTTATATTTTAGACATTTCTACTTACCTTTTTTTTTTTTTTTTTTTTTTTGGATTTTAGGGTGTTATCGAATTTTGCGTTTTCGTTTTCTGTTGTATCAGTGCTTACTGGATTAAACACATTGATGGGAACTGGTTTGAATTTTGGTGGGCCAATTTCTTATGTTTATGGATGGCTAGTTGCTGGTGCTTTTACTATGTTTGTTGGATTATCAATGGCTGAGATTTGTTCTTCTTATCCAACTTCTGGGGGTCTTTATTATTGGAGTGCTAAGCTTGCTGGTCCAAGTTGGGCACCTTTTGCTTCTTGGATCACTGGCTGGTAATTATTTTTTTTTGTTTTCCTGTTTAGTCTTTGCACTGTTTCATACTCACTTTATTTCAATTTATGTGACTTATTTCAAGCTTCTCACACAAGTTCAAAGTTAACTTGTTTTTAAATAAAGAAATGTGTTATAGTATTATTTTTGAAATGGATTAATAAGACATAAATTGGGATGTGAATATCTTTCTGGCACTTCGTGTTGGTGCTACTCGTTTCTATTATACGGCCTCTCTACCCTCCCAAGCTAGAGGTAAGGTCTGCGGACACACTATGCTCCCAAGACCCTACTTGTGGGACTTCACTTGATCTGCTGTTGTTGTTGTTGAAGACCATTTTTGGCCTTTCTCTGGTCCTATGATCATACAGCTTTCAGTTCTTGGACTTCCTCAATTCTAGTAGGATTCAGCTTGTTGTTATCTTGGAGTTGTCAATTTTAAACTGTCTGGTTTATAAGATAAGAGTATATTTCACGTTTATCTGAAGAGGAGAGCAAGTTGCAATTTCTTAGCACATTAGATTGTGAAGTTTTTAACATGTTTGTCTGCTTACTGTTTAGAAGGGCATAGTTTCACTGTCCTTACAACTACTCTTAGTGTTAATCAAGGATGTGCCCATTATCCACCGAGTTTTGAACCACGCACCACTGGCACTCGGAATTTCCCCGTTATCAAAGAAAAAATAAGTCAAGCATAGCACTGGTATTCCACCCTTAGTTGACAGGCTACTGGCTAGCACAAACAAGCTTTTTGTGTTGATTGAAGCTCGGGCCTTTTGCTTTAGCTTGATTTGATTTGATTAATCTTACAAATATGTGAACTTGTATTTAACTCCACGGCTGTTCCCAAGTGCTGATAAGGGAGGAGAATTGTAGTAGGTTCACGGTCAATGTTAAAGTAGTCAACTTATGAGACATCTCATAGTAATGATTCCTCTATGTATTGGGATGAAATGGGTCCAAATGGAGCCGAATACATAGAGGATTCATGTTGTTGACTCCAACTAGTTTGGTTTTGAGGCATATTTGATTGATTGATTGCTGATCTGATTAACCTACTTTGCATTTTGGAAACAATAACCCAATCCATAGTTATGCTTGATTTCAGCAAAACGCTGTTCTTCTGCAATCCATAGTGTGAGAAATGCACAATTCAAATATGGTTTTGATTTTTGACAACGAGAGTGAATGTTACGGAAACATTGCAGCTGCTCTAGGGCCTAAATTGTCAATAAGTTCCTTAACTGTATGTGCTAGTTTCAGTTCAAGGCCGCTAGCCGTTAAATTTCTTAGGAGATTCATTGGCTAGGAGGGCAAAAAGACAATAAATAAAACAGGGGGAAAGACAGAAAAATGTCTATCATCTACTGACTTTCAACATTAAACTTAATGGACTATGAGATCATTCATGTTAAGCTATACTGTGTTTCTCTAAGTCATCAGCATAAATAGTACACTCTTCTGTCAGCTCATACCTGTGTTTGTTGTGCTACAGTCAGTAGTCATAAGTTATTTTTTGATAAAAATGATGGCTTCTTTTCATGTTGCCTCCTTCTCAGTAAAACTCCTTTCCTTTTCATGTGCAGGTTTAACATTGTTGGTCAGGTATCATGAAGAATTACTCATATTTCCATTCATAACTTTAGTGTCTCAACTGGATTTAGCTGCTTCATTGTGTAAAATTGAACCACTCTAAACAATAACGGACACTTTGATTGCAGTGGGCTGTCACGGCAAGTATAGATTTTTCCTTGGCGCAGTTAGTTCAGGTGATGATTCTCCTTAGCACTGGTGGATTAAATGGAGGTGGATACCAAGCCTCTAAATACGTTGTTATCGCACTCCACGGTGGAATTCTGCTTTTACATGCTATATTAAACAGTCTTCCTATCTCATGGTTGTCCTTCTTTGGACAACTAGCCGCTGCATGGAATGTTTTAGGTACATTGAAGTAGTCCTTCTTTTCTCTGTTCGACCTCAAAATATTACGGAATTTTGCGTTCTCTCAGCTCTGAGTTAATGATTATTACAGGTGTCTTTCTTCTTATGATTTTGATCCCAATGGTCTCAACAGAAAGAGCCAGCGCTAAATTTGTGTTTACTAATTTCAATACTGACAATGGGGATGGAATTAACAATAACCTCTACATCTTCGTCCTCGGACTTCTTATGAGCCAGTATACGTTGACAGGTTATGACGCTTCTGCTCATATGGTGAGTTCTGCTTACTTTTCCTTCTTAGCAACTTCTGGTTCAAAGTGATTGCGAGTAGATTTTAAATCTTGTTCTTCTCTATTGATTTTGTTTTGCAGACAGAAGAAACGAAAAATGCAGATAAGAATGGGCCAAAAGGAATAGTAAGTGCTATTGGCATATCAGTTCTTGCTGGCTGGGCTTATATACTTGGTATAACCTTCGCAGTTACAGATATCCCGCATCTATTGAATAAAAACAATGATTCTGGGGGTTATGCTATTGCTCAAATCTTTTACGATGCATTCAAGAATAGATACGGCAGTGGTGTTGGTGGAATCATTTGCTTAGGTGTAATTGCTATTGCCGTATTCTTTTGTGGTATGAGCTCACTAACTAGCAACTCGAGGTAAATATGCTTGATCAGAGATTATTCCCGTTTATGCTCAGATTCTTTAGAAGAGCTACTGATGAAAATATGTTTTGCAGGATGGCTTATGCATTCTCCAGAGATGGAGCGATGCCATATTCGTCGTTCTGGCATAAAGTAAACAAGCAAGAGGTTCCACTAAATGCAGTCTGGATGTCGGCCTTTATAGCATTTTGCATGGCATTGACGGTACAAAATTTTCATACTCCAAACAGAAACCTAAGTAAAATAGGAACAAACATTTCATATCAAGAATCAACACTACTGATTACCTAATATGTTTTCTTGATTCATAAGTTTGTTTGTTTCGCGCCCTTCCACCTACTAATACTTCTTTTTTTGGTCTATTTCAATTATAGTCTCTTGGAAGCTTGGTAGCATTTCAAGCCATGACATCGATAGCAACAATTGGGCTCTATATTGCTTATGCCTT
Source organism: Nicotiana tabacum (assembly GCF_000715075.1). Lineage (NCBI taxonomy): Eukaryota > Viridiplantae > Streptophyta > Magnoliopsida > Solanales > Solanaceae > Nicotiana > Nicotiana tabacum. Next base: position 4,090,170 of record NC_134103.1, on the reverse strand, counting down.
GCCAATCCTATTTCGAGTGACTCTAGCTCGAAAGTCTTTCACTCCAGGTCCTTTTAACTTGGGAAGCTATGGGCTCGTTGTAGGTTGGGTTGCAATATTTTGGGTTGCACTCATTTCTGTACTCTTCTCTTTGCCTGTTGCATACCCTATTACAGATCAAACTCTCAACTATACTCCTGTCGCGGTCGGTGGCCTTCTCATTCTTGTTGTTTCTTCTTGGATCTTCAGTGCTATACATTGGTTTAAAGGTCCTATTACCAATTTAGGAAACTCTAGTGAGGAAGCATAGAAACTAGAATTCTTTGTAACTAGACAATGTTGATTTGTGTATCATACTCTTGAAGAAATGCAGGGTAAGGCTGCGTACGATAGACTCTTGTGGTCCGGCCCTTCCCCGGACCCTGCGCATAACGGGACTTAGTGCACCGGGTTGCCCTTTACTCTCTACATTCTCTCCTTTTTTCTTTTATTTTTGTTTTACTGTGATATTTTTTGCTACAATACTTTGCATTTTTGGACTAAATTCCTCCAATGAAGATTAAGTATGAAAACCATTTAGTGAAAGCAGACATTTCTTTTTAGATAATTGCACTTTTGATCCCTCGGTTGAGAGTAAATATTGATTTTGGTCCTTGTGATACTTCTATAAGCATATTTACCTTGAATTAATTAAATTCTATTTTTTTTTGTCTCTTTACATATGTTATATTTATATTATTTTTATGACTATATTAGTCGTCAAATTTGGAGTAACAATACTAATTTAACATAACACAGGAATAATTAAATGATTTAACAGCTTTAATTCATTTAATTTGTGACGATTGACAAGTAGAAGGATAAGTGAAGGTTAAATATGCTTGAACAGATATTATGGAGACCAAACTCGAAATTTATCAAAAATATCAGGGACTAAAGCACAATTTGTCTTTTTTTTTTGGGTACCATTTTGGAGGTTTTGCATTTTTTCTTGGGCCGAAATATTAGGGCAAGTCATACATTTGACCGGTCGGCAAAAAATATTTAGATTCACTAGCCAAATATACAAAAATTTATGTATATTATATGTATACTATATATTAATATATAAAAATATACCTTTTGTAGACTATTATTTTTTGAAGCAACTATACTATGTAGTTTTCTCCAATTGGAAATGATGTTATGGTTTTTGGGATTACCCAAATTCAGTTGGGCTCTGCTATTGAGGTGTCAATTGTCTGGGGAGTAACTTAGGCCCATTTCTGCTAATTCAATTATGCTTATTCACATTTTTGTATTTCTTTTTTCTTTTTTTGTCTTTCATTGTCGCTTTCCATAAAAAATATAAGAGTATTATTTTTTATTTTTCAAAATATGAACAAAGAAAAATAAAGAGGCTCTTAAACGCGATGGCTTAGAAATTCGAGAGTGTTATGATATGGAGCTGTGATCTAACAAAAAAAAAAGAAATAATTTGGTTAAGTGTGTTGAATCACCTAACCAATTCTTTTGAAAATTCCAATTTAGTTTTTGTTAAAATTAACTTTTCCAAATTTAGCTTACTTCATCGGTGTTATGAATCTAGCCCATCCCAATATAGATGAGGCTTTTACCTAACTATACTATAATAGAAACATATTTACCACATTTATTTAGGTTCCTTATTAATTACTTTGTATATCTATATTTACAAGTTATATACAAAATCATAAAAAAGAAAAAATTTCAAGATCCCTTAAATTTAGCATATCAGTTACATGACACCCACCCCCATTTCCAATAACACCTACATTTAATATTTTGTTCCTTTTCCAAAGAATTTCAAAAATATTTTCTCTCTCTCTTAATAATCACTCAAAATCTCTCTTAATTTTTTTTTATACTTATCCACCAAAAATTGTCGATTCTTTTCCTTTTCCAAAGTTTTTCAAACCCAATTTTTCTCTTTCTTACTAATCACCCAAAATCTCTCTTTCTTATTGATACAATGCAAACGAAATACGAAATATTGCTCAAGAATCAAGTTGTGAGTAAATTTTGAATCTTTTTTTTCTTTCTTTCTAAAATCTTTATTGTGTGTGACTTGTATATGATACATCAATACCCAAAATAATACTTGATATAATACCAATACAATTATAATACAATTATATTATATTTTTAATGTAGAGTTGTGATTGAAACTTGAAGAAGATGAAGATCATAATTGCATCACAATTTTTCAAAAATGTATCGCAATTGTATTATAATTGTATATGCATCATAATTGTTGAAGAAATTGTATTACAAATATATGATAATTATATATTCATTGTATATTGTTACGAGTCGTTGTGAGTTCGTAAAGAATTTCGCAGTTTGTATCACAAATATATGATAATTGTATATTTATTGTATCAGGTATTATTTTGGGTATTAATATACTATATACAAGTTAGATACAATTGTGATACAAGTATGATGCAATTATATTTTAGGCATTGATGTATCTGATACAATTCAAATATAATTATAATACAGTTATCATATAATTCCTGAATATTTCTTCATTTTTAGTGTTGTCCAGTTTCCCAGCAAAAGAACGATGCAATTGATAATTATTTTAATAATATAAAGCTATCGGCAATAGTGGGAAGAGAGAAGATGGAGATTCTTGGCGTAGATTGAGGGATTTTAATGTAAACAAAAAGGAGAGAGAAGAGGAGAGGGAAAGAAAAGAAAATGATATAATTGAATCCCTTAATTGAAGGCATTAATAATTGGGTGTGAGCAATCTACATAACTTGTAAGAAAAAACCTAGATACTTATTTAAAAATACAAAACATAGAGAATATAGGTAAATAAGTTTCTAATATAGTATAGCTAGGTAAAAATCCCAATATAGTGCATAGTAATACTATCAGTAGGCTATCGTGAATTATGTGCAATAACATTTCTGGTATCTTTCCATCCCCAATTATGTATCACTCTTTCTCACCCCTTTTCTTCTTAGTTTTGTTGTAATCTTCCCTATTCTAGTTAGTGTTTGCTTTGTAATTCCAGTTTAATGTTCAATATAATCGATCCGTTCTATTGAAAGAGAGTCGTTTACTCTTAGTTTGTTACATTGGTGCTTTCATCCATAGTTCTCTAACCAAAAGTTACTCAAGACTTTTGTTGATGACTCAATTTGTGATTCACTACACGTAACGAAGGAATCACTTTTTAAGGATTTCGCTGATATTCATTCGATGTTAATGGAGTTAGTGGGGAAAAAGGCTACGACGTCCATTCCACCCCGAGGTCCAGTGGAATTAGGGCGGTTCAGCGGTGGAAATCTAGAGTCTTGGATTTTATAGGCGGAGAGGTATTTTGAGTTTTACTCCATTGCTCACGATGTTAATCTCTTTTTAGCATCATCTTACTTGGATGGCGAAATTTTAGCTTGGTTCCAGTAGCTTTAACAGAACAAGCAATTTGGCGACTGGAAGCATTTTACAGAGAAATTGAAGCTGCATTATCACAAATGGATCCCCCCTGCTTCGATAGGGTGTTCGGCTGATCTCCAATTTTGTTCTAATTGTTATGAAGCTTTATAACTACCAAGGATCCATGGAATTCCTCTTACTACTATGCGTCATATTTCCAACTTCTTTGAGTTTGAATCCACATTTAAACACAGAAACTTAGAGGCCAAACATATGTTCGATGAAATGTCTACTAGAGTCTTTTCCAAAGAAGTGGAGGAAAATTCTCCTGTTACAGCAGGACCCAAAGCACAAATGCAAACACACATGTCTCTCACTTTGTAGTTGATTTAGATGATAATCACTCACATAAGGTGTTCGACGAAATGTTACATAGCGGTTGCACCAAAGTATTCGCTGAGGTGCAGTCATATGCTCCAATCAACATGCCTGATGAAGAAGCTATGGGTTCTGAAAGCAACAAAGTCCAACTGTTTGATGAAAGTCCTCAAAAAAATAGGCCAGATAGCTGCATGACTAAACTCTCTCTTGATTGTGGCGCTAGTACACGACAAATTGAATTTAAGACTTTTAAACACACATATGTTGCTGAATTTTTCATGGAACCTGAGACTATTGCAGAACTATGCCCCGATAAATATTTTATGAAGAATGTGGATGGCATTCCAGCAAATGAAATTCTTCTAGATGAAATGACACATGATGATGAGCATGAGAAATCTAATGAGGAATTCAATGATCACCATAAACTGAGCTGGTTTCCATTTGATCTTGGTTCTAATTTTCTTGATGTCACCATGCCCATAACTGCAACGGTTCTTTGTGTATGGGATCCACGAATTAGTCCCGAGTTCATGGCCCTAACAGATTCGATAGAAAACATGAAGGCACATGCACTTTTTGAAGAAGTTAGAAAAGGGAGTCGTTTGTTTGCAAAGTTGTATGAATGGGAGCATGTAGGTAGAGTTGAAATGAGTGTTGAATGTAGTTGTAATTTTAGAAATTCGTGTGCATCATACAAGCTACTGGGTGAGTCGATAGCACATTCATTTCTGTATTCTTTTGATGGTGCTCCAACTCACCTTGAGGCGCAATATATGATTACTCAGTTGAGGTATTTTAGAAGTGATATGGTGTGGCGTCACTGTGAGATTGCGTATCTAGTTGTTATGTTGCATTGGCTACTAATAGATCTCATTCATTATGAAGAAGACATCACTCGTTACAGCCCCGTATACAAGATTTTAATGATGCTTTCTTGCTGTGCTAGAGTTCCTAATTCTACAGTTCTAAAGTTGCATCAACCTAGTAAGGTCTTGGCTATGTTGGCTGATAAAGAAGGATGGAAGAACACAGTGCAAGAAAATTTCTTAAAGCTTGATAAAGGACTGAATTATGTCAACTTAATGAAAGAGTCTAAGCTCGAACATGACAATGCGCAATATGTCATCATTGTAGATATGCTTGGTCGATCAAGTTAATTAGTTCATGCTGGAAACTATATATATGAAGCAGTAGAATTCATGGATATGGACTTACTGGATGTTGGGATTAACATGAATCCATTTATAGGGCTTGCCGAGCTGGGGTTCCATACCGTCATATATTTTTTGTAACATTATTCATCTTCTATAGCAGACTTGGTTGTTTATGTCAAATTTGTTAATCTTCCCTTTGATCCTAGTATACACGATATCGCTATCAAACTGAATATGTTTGCAAATAGTGTTGTTGTGAGCCAATTCTTTGACCTTTACCCCTACGATCCAGGACCCTATGTTCATCTACCTACCGCCTACTGTCCTGTATGTAGGAATGAAACTGCTGTCAATGTTTTGCTTTTCTTACAGAGTAGTGGTGCCGGTTGTACCTATAATTTTGAGTTACTATCTCGATCCAAACTATTACGTGCACATGTTGTGACTATTGTTGACGCTTCAGAAGCTGCTAGTTGGAATGATGTGTATATTGCAATTGGTTTTCTGGTTCCTTTTGCTAGCAGGGGAGTTTACTTGGTGGCAGACCAGAAATTTCAGCATATTTTCTACTTATTCAAGCCCGTTACGTGCAGACCAAGGGAAGAGATCGTCTGTAATTCTCATGTCACTTTGGATTCCTTGTTCAATGTTGCCACTATCAAGCAGGTATTGCTATGTTTCCTTCAAAGGAGTGACCAGGAAGACAAAGATGACACATTCATAAAACAACTTCTGCGCCTATTTTTCATACCAACGTCTTTCACGGGGAAAATGCCCACATGTGCGTGGAAGTTGCTGCAATAATAAAATACAGAGAAGTCCTTCAAATACTCTCCATAGCTAAGTTATGCTTGAATTATTCCAAATGAAATATGCACGTTATTTTGTGGTGGAAGTGGTCTTAAGGGTATTTCATCGGCTTAGATGGATCACTGCTACTGCATATTATGCAAGCCCTATTTTTGACTTTGTTGATATCTCCAGAAGGATTGCATCAATTCCTATGGTAGTTTTAGAAGTCCCGATGAAAGTCTTGGGATTTTTTTTTAGGGATAACTCAAAATGTTCTTTGCTGTTTGAAATCCAAACATATGTCAATTGTCTTTCCTCATTAGTGTTGATGTGCTCGAACCTTGAGGACAATGTTCTTATTGAGGAGGAGAGTAGTGTTATGAATCTAGCCCACCCCAATATAGATACCAACACAGAGGTCACACATTGATATTGGGCCGAGAAGAAGTAAGGCGGCCTTCACACAGGTTACTCTGGGATCCAGGTTGAGGCACTTCATATTTGTTAAATAGTGCATAGTAACATTATTAGTAGGCTATCGTGAATATGTGTAAAGGCATTTCTGGTATCTTCGCATCCCCAATTCTTTATCAGTTTTTCTCATCCCCTTTCTTCTTAGTTATGTTGCAATCTTCCCTACTCTAGTTAGTGTTTGCTTTGTAATTCCAGTTTAATGTTCAATATAAACGATCAGTTCTATTGAAAGAGAGTTGTCTACTCTTAATTTGTTACAATCTAGCTAGCAAACTAAAAATTCTACGCTATGAGGTTCATTTGACTAGAAGAAAGTGTTAGATATCCCTTAAGCACAAAAAAAATTAGAATTAGTTGTGAACTTTGTTGCTAAGCTATCGCTAAATCGCTCGTAGCTAATAGAATTTTTTGATAATCTATCGCTAATCTGTATTAGCGACATATTTTTCTGTTTTACTACTAAATTTGTCTGTCGTTAATTCTTGTTTTTTAGTAATGTTTAAATGTTTAAATAGAGTCACCTATTGCTCTAATTAAATTCATAAGTTATTTAGTTAAGGCATGGGAAAGAACCTGTCATTTACATTTACAAAAGCAAATAATAAGAAAAAAAAGGGAAAACAATTATTACAAACCAACAATTGAAGTGAATAAAATCGTTGCATCATGAACGAATAATAAAATGAAAATTAATAGATAAGTTGCTTCAACTAACTAAGCAAAGCTTCTCTTCCCCTTTGAGATTTGATGATCAAGAAATGAAAAGTGTTATAATAACATGAGTATATCACATATGAACCAATGTCAAACCAAGAATAATAAAATGAAAATTAACAAATAAGTTACTTAGTTTTTTATTTATTACAATAGCCCATTTGTTCCCATTCTTCAAAGAAAGAGCACTCGCAATAGAAAGAGATTACTTATGTCTAATCGTTACACGAAGGGACACTTGTGCTAAGACAAAAGAGAAACAGGAAAAGTTAAGAGTATATCGCCCGAGCAAAATATCTTTTGATAACCTATTCATACATCTTTATAACAGTCAATCATATGTAATAACGCTTCATTATAACAATTAACTTTTCTTTGGAATTAATTTTTTATATTCTGTTATAATATATATTCTTTATAACAACACTTCACTACAACAAAAAAAAAATATAAAAAAAAATTAGATTATTATAGAGAGGTTTGACGGCACATTACAAATGAAAAAAAGAATATTTAGAGATGTTATGGAGCCAGAAAATGGATCCACTTAATTATATCCTGACAATACATGTGCACTAAAAATGAGTAATATTAAAATTTATTAATATTACTTGAAAGGAGTAATATTTAAAATTTATTAAATAACTCTTTTAGTGACAGGTATATAAACCTTATACATATAAAATTTGCAAGATCCAAATTTAAACCAGCTACTTCTTGGAAGTATGCAATAAATTAAGCATTGTTCAATTAATCATTATAATTGTAATTTTTAAGTTGCGCATGTTTGTTGAACTCAGCGTATTAATTAACCTTCCAAACATGATTAAAAAAAATTCCCATTTGACACCTCTAGAATATAATTAGGTTCAACATTGTTGACCTAAGTGAAGTGTGTTTTGATGATTGATAAAGGAACTCAAGTATGAACTAGGTCCATGTACTGTGTATACGGACACGGGTAGATTTAAGCACAAGGCATACACGTAAAAGAGATAAACTTAAATGGTTATATCTGATATCTCCTTAACGAAAATGTTGCATAAGTGATAAGGAGAAGAACTCCTTACTCGAAGAGAACTCTATCCTAGATAAGGGAGGAGTTAGAAGTTGAAGATAACTAGAACTCTTCCACCAAGGAAGAGTATAGCATTAGAACTCTAGTTATTTCCTATTCTATTAATTCTATATATTTCAAGATGTTCTCATTTTACAGGTACGCACAAATGCTGAAGTTAAACGAGAGTTGAGAGAAAAATAGCAAGGCATTTTGTTAGCAATTTCCGTGTGATTAAAGTGTGCGAATGTAATGACCCGAACGGTTGTTTTGAGTATCACAGCCCCATTCCCCCATTTATTACTCAATTTATGCCTTACAGTTGATTTATGACTTATCAGGTTAGTTGGTTTGGGTCCGGAAGGATTTTGGAGTGAAATGAGACACTTAGTCTCATAATTGAAAACTTAAGTTAAAATAGTGACCGAATGTCGACTTATGTGTAAACGACCCCGAAATGGAGTTTTGATGATTCCAATAGCTCCGTATGGTAATTTTGGACTTAGGAGCGTGTTCGAAAAATTATTTGAAGGTCCGTAGTAGAATTAGGCTTGAAATGACAAAAGTTTACTTTTGATATTGGACCATGGGTTGACTTTTTGATATCGAGGTCGGAATCCGATTCTGAAAATTTGAATAGGACCGTAATGTGAAATGTGACTTGTGTGCAAAATTTGAAGTCATTGCGGATTGATTTGATGTATTTTGGCACAAGATATAGAATTTGAAAGTTCAAAGTTTATAGATTTTTATTTGAGCTGCGATTTGACGTTTCGATGTTATTTGAGGCCTCGAGTAGGTCCGTGTTATGTTATGGAATGTGTTGGTATATTTGGTTGAGGTTCCGAGGGGCTCAGGTGTATTTTTGGATCATTGGTTGAGAGATTAATACAACAACAACAACAACCCAGTAAAATCCCACTAATGAGGTATGGGGAGGGTAGTGAGTACGCAGACCTTACCCCTACCCCGAAGGAGTAGAGAGGCTATTTCCGAAAGACCCTCGGCTAAAAAAAAACAAAAAGACAAAAGGACAAAAAGGAGACAATATTAGTATCACAACAACAATCATAGGATAAATAGAAACACCATAAAATCCAGAAGAAGGATGCAAAGCAAAGGGAGACAATATTAGTAAATATTAGTATCACCACAACAATCATAAGAACAATAGGAACACCATGAAATCTAGAAGAAAGATGCAAAGAAAAAGCTTTAGCTAGTAAATAAGATATGTACTGAAAAGCAAAATAGTAAGCCACAACATTGCCACTAGTTATCTTAGACAAAAACCCTACATGACTAGTCCCACAATGGTACGAAGTAAGGCACGACTCAACTACCTCCTAACCTACAACCCTAATACTCGACCTCCACATCTTTCTATCTAGTGTCATGTCCTCGGAAATCTGGAGTCTCGCCATATCCTGCCTAATCACCTCTCCCCAATACTTCTTAGGCTGCCCTCTACCTCACCCTGTGCCCTCCACAACCAGGTGCTCACACCTCTGTACTGGAGCATCTAGGCTTCTCCTATGAACATGTCCGAACCATCTAAGCCTCGCTTCCCGCATCTTGTCATCAATGGGAGCCACATGCATCTTCTCCCGAATATCATCATTCCTAATCTTATCTATCCTAGTGTGCCCGCACATCCACCACAACATCCTCATTTCTACTACTTTCATCTTCTGGATATGTGAGTTCTTAACGGGCCAACACTCAGCTCCATACATCATGGCCGGTCTAACCACCGCTTTATAAAACTTACCTTTGAGTATCGGTGGCACTCTCTTGTCACACAGGACTCCAGATGCTAACCTCCACTTCATCTATCCTACCCCAATACAGTGTATGGCATCCTCGTCGATCTCCCCTCCCCCCTGGATAACCGAACCAAGGTACTTGAAGCTGCCTCTTCTCGGGATGACCTACGAATCAAGCCTCACATCCACGCCCACTTCCCCTGGCTCAGCGCTGAACTTACACTCCAGGTATTCCGTCTTTGTCCTGCTCAGCTTGAAACCCTTAGACTCAAGAGCCTGTCTCCAAACCTCCAGCATCTCGTTAACACCGGCTCGCGACTCATCAATCAGAAATATGTCATCGGCGAATAGCATGCACCATGGCACATTCCCTTGAATATGGTGTGTTAACGCGTCCATCACCAGGGCAAATAAGAACGGACTGAGCGCAGAACCTTGGTGTAACCCCATTACAACCGTAAAATGCTCAGAGTCGCCTCCTATTGTCCTAACCCGAGTCTTAGCCCCATCATACATGTCCTTAATCGCCATAATATACGGAACCGACACACCTTTTGCCTCCAGGCATCTCCAGAGAATTTCTCTAGGAACCTTGTCTCTCTAGGTCAATAAACACCATGTGCAGATCCTTCTTCCTCTCTCTGTATAGTTCCACCAACCTTCTAACAAGGTGTATAGCTTATGTAGTCGAACGACCCGGTATGAACCCGAACTGGTTGTCGGATACAGACACTGCCATCCTCACCCTCGCTTCAACCACCCTCTCCCACACTTTCATGGTATGACTCAGTAATTTGATACCCCTATAATTGTTACAACTCTGGATATCACCTTTGTTCTTATACAATGGAACCACCGTACTCCACCTCCACTCATCCGGCATCCTCTTCCCCTTAAAAATAATATTAAACAACCTAGTCAACCACTCCAAACCTGCTCTCCCCACACACTTCCAAATTCCACCGGAATCTCGTCTGGCCCGGTCGCTCTACCCCTACTCATCTTACGCATAGCTCCCACGACATCCTCAACCTCGATACGCCTGCAGTACCCAAAGTCACGGTGACTCTCGGAATGCTCCAATTCGCCTAGCACAATATCCTGATCCGCTTCTTCATTCAAAAGTTTATGAACGTAAGTCTGTCATCTCCTCTTAATCTGGGCATCTTCCATCAATACTCTACCATCGGTGATTTTTGGGGCATAATTTTGGATTTTGTGGAAATATTAGTATTTTGATATGGAATTAATTCCTATAAATTTTGTGGGCTAAATCAAATTAACAGTGACTAGATTCGAGTCGTTTGGAAGTTGATACATGCAGAGTGGAATTGCTGGAGCATTACTTAGCTTGCTCGACATTGGATTTGGCTTGTTCGAGGTAAGTAACTCTTCTAATCTTGGAGTCGAGGGTATGAACACTGAATATATGTATTTCGTGAAATTGTTGGGAGGTGACGCACATGCTAGATGACGGGCATATAGGCGTGCACTATAGAAATTGTGATATAATTATTTCTGTGAAATTTTGTAGTTAAATAATCTTGGCATTTTCCATGCGGTGTTATGTATTAAAGAAATTGAGCTGAAAAGCATATTAAAAATCCTATTAAGGGTATGTGCCAGTATTTTGGGACCCACAGAGGTCATATTGCTGTGAATTAATTGTTTTAAATTGAAAATTCATATTCAGTCATATTCATTTCATTGCATATCATATTTCAGTCTCTGTTGTTATTTATTGATACATTATATCATCATTTTAGGGCTGTTTTCATAACATTGTGAGCCCACGAGAGAGACTGGAGAGATTGATGACCGAGTGAGGCCGAGGGCCTGATTGATTCTGATATTGATACTATGGCACGTGAGTTGTCCGTGCGGTTATTAGCGCTTGGGCTGAAGGAGCCCCTCCGGAGTTTGTACACACCCCCAGTGAGCGCGATTGATATTATTGAGGGATGGATCTTCCCTGGAGATGGATCTTGTCTGAAGTATTATATATTTGGATATGGATCTTCTCCACGAGCTGGATTGGCTCTACTCGGTACTCAGTGACTGATGATCAGTTGATGTGTATATTCCGGGATGAATCTTCCCTGGGTCGGATTGGCCATATACAGTACCGAGTGATTGGGCATGATGAGTGGAATGCGTGAGAAAGGGAGATTGAGTACTCTGAGACTGTGAGTACATGAGTTCACCTCTGAGGTACATTGCATTGACATGCACACATGACATACATGCATAGAGATGTATTTTCCTCATACTGTTCGGTATCACATCATTCATGATTTCTCACACATGTTGACAGATGGGCATAGTGATGCATTTGTTTTTCACTGGTTATATGGAAAGAAAATGAAACATTTTATTTATTATTGAAAGGATTTTGGGAAAAATATTATTTTTTCAAACTTATTCATAGTTTTGGCAACTTCGGTAAACGATTTGGGTTTTTATTGATGTACTTGAAAGGCAGAATGAGTTTTTAGAAATCATGTTTTTGTTGTGCATTTGATCGTTGAGTTACTTCTGGTATTATTTGCTTTATGTTGTTTTGGACTAGTGGTTTTGGACCCGACCTTGGTAGAAGTTCGTCACTACTTTCAACCTAAGGCTAAGTTTGTTACTTACTCAGTACCTGGGGTCGGTTGTACTGATACTACACTTCTGCACATTGCGTGCAGATGTTGGGTGTTGTTATTGTTGTGCTTGATCATTGCGGGATTTGAAGATGTACTTGCATTCCTGTTGTAGCTGCCTCTTATTCTGGGTAGCCTTAGATTTATAATAGCTCTATTTATGTATTATTCAAATAGACTATGTATTTATTCCATTTTCGCTTTGTATACTCTATTCTTAGAAGCTCATGATTTGTACTACCAGTTCTTGGGGATTGTATAAGATTAAGACCTTTATTTACTTAAATTGCTTTAATAATCATTATTGGAATGGGATATTTGGTAATTGGCTTACCTAACGGGTTGGGTTAGGTGCCATCACGACTAGTTGAATTTTGGGTCGTGACAGGGAACCTGAACCTACATGAACAACATAGAAGAACCAGTTCCAAGTGTCTATTTTTGGCTTAGTGATTTAGTGATATGTTGGAAAAAATCCTACTGGGTAGTAGGTCGTGATTTTTTCAGCTTTTGAGCTAGGTGTTTTCCACGTAAAAATACTTATGTTCTTTACTTTTCGCATTTATTATTCCACGCGAAAAATTGGACACCACACAAATCACCCTCTCCCTCTTATGTGGCACTGAAGTATAAAATATCAATTGGTATCAGAGCATGTTATCCTTGAAGAGGCTAACACCTTAGGAGAAGAGCAAGATAAATGCACCACCTGGCAATTGGGAAGGGCAATCCACTGCTAGTCGACCACTCTTTAATGGCTAGTACTACTCTTGGTGGAAGAACAGAATGAGAGATCACATTCAAGGAGAGGACTATGAGCTATGGGACATTGTCATTGATGGTCCACTAGCTACATTGAAAAAAATGCTGAAGGAGTAGATGTACCAAAGACAAGAGCGAATTGCACTGCTGAGGACTTGAAGAAGTGGGAAAAGAATGCTAAAGTCAAGAAATGACTTGTTTGTGGACTTGGTTCATATGAGTACATCAAAATCCAAGGCTGTTGCACTGCTAAGAAAATTTGGGACACACTACCAGTGGCCCATGAAGGAACAACTCAAGTGAAGATATCTAGAGGAACTCTACTGTACTCTCAGTATGAGAATTTTGCTATAAAGAATGGAGAAATCATTCAAGAGATGTACACAAGGTTCACTACGCTAACAAATGAACTAAAATCTCTTGGAAGTATTATTCATGAAGAAGAGAGGGTTGAGAAGATACGTACTAGGGTCTTTCCAATCACTTTGGAAAGCAAGATCACTTCCATCCAGGAGTCAAAGAACATTGCCACTCTCCCACTAGATGAATTGATTGAGAATCTCACTGCCTATGATATTAGGAGATAAACCATGAAAATGGATGTACTTAAGAAGAAAAGGAGCTTGGCACTCAGAATCACTTAAGGTTCTGATATGGAAGATGATGAAATGACTATGATCACCAAAGACTTCAAGAAGTACCTGAGGAGAGAAAAGGGTTCTTCAAGAACTGGAAGCTACAACAAGGCAAAATATCCTGAGAAACAAACCAATGATGACTGCTACAAGTGTGGAAAGCCCGATTACCATATCAAAAACTATCTTTTGTGGAAAATTGAATGGAAGAAGGAAAGAGTTGAAAGAAGGAACATGTTCAACCCAAGAAAGCAACAACAAAGGATCAACCAAGGCTATGGTCGCTGCTTGGGATGAAATCTCAGATGATGGTGATGATGATGAACGAGCACTTATGGCCATTGGAGAATCTGATGAAGAAACTGAAGTAAGAGTCTTTCATCTCAAAGACAAGATTAAATTTTTGTCTAAAGAAAGGTTATCTGAGCTGCTATAAGAGCTAATTGATGAATCTGAGGATGTAAATAATGAAAAGGAACAACTGTCAAAAGAATGTGTGATTTTAAAAGCTAAGTGCAAAAACCTGGAACTTAGGGCTAGTGAAACTGAAAGTGAAAATACTATGTTGAAAAAACCAGGTTCATGCACTTGACACAACTTTCCTAAAGCTTAGATCTGAAAATCTCAAATTGAAATTAGGAACAGACAAAAAGACAATTGATCACACACAACTCACTTTAGAAGAAAATGTAGGAAAAATGAAAGATAAGTTATACAAGAGAGATGAACAGGTAAGAATCCTAAAGGAGGATCTAAGCAAGGTCAAGCACGAGCTAGACAGAACTTGTAAATAGAACAATTCCTCTGATGCACTTTCATGGCTACAAGAACACCATAGTAGCAATAGAATAGGACTTGGCTTTGGGAACCCTGCACCTAAGTGGGATCCCAAAAGCAAGTATCTCACACTTTCTGAGAACAAGATTTGCACACACTGTGGTAACATTGGTCACTATAAAAGTGAATGCACTGCAAAAGAAAAGGCAAGTCAAAAGAACAAAGATTTTTTCCAAGGGAAAAATAGGCTGCCAAGTTGGGCTAAAAAGAATTTGATTCACACTTTTGCCTATAAAAAGGGACCCAAACTAGTTTGGGTTCCTAAGACTAACCCCTGATATTTTTGCAGGTCTAAGTGAAAGGGAGCAGCCAAATATAGTACATGGATAGTGGCTGCTCAAAGCATATGACAGGAAGCAAGAACTATTTTTTTTCACTTGAGCACCTTCAAGGAAGTAATGTCTCCTTTGGAAATGGGAAGAAATATGAGATTATTGGGGTTAGAAAGGTAGGTAAGACTGATTTTCACTCTATTGAGAATGTCTACTTGATAGATGGACTAAAGTACAGTCTAATAAGTGTATCACTATTGTATGATAGAGGTAACATGGTAGCATTCACCTCTACAAAATACTTTGTGATTAATCTTACCACTGATAAGATAGTTTTGCAGGGCAAAAGAGTGAACATATATGTTGTGGATCTATCCACACTTTAAGATAATGAACTCACTTGCTTAAGTATGTTGGATAATGATCCCCTCATTTGGCACAAAAGACTTGGACAAGTCGGTCTAAGCCAACTCAACAAACTAGTCTCCAAGGACTTGGTGATAGGGCTGCCTCATATTAAGTTCAAGGAAGATAAAGTTTGTGAGGCTTGTGCAAGAGGGACGCAGGCAAGTTCCTATTTCAAAATCCAGAAAATGGTAAGCACTACCAGGACGATAAAACTGGTCCATATAGATCTTTGTGGACCAATGAGAATATTGAGCAGGGGTGGTAAGAGATATGTTATGGTGCTTGTTGATGATTACTCTAGGTTTCCTTGGACATTGTTTTTAACATCTAAAGATAAAGCATTTGACGTGTTCACTTCTTTTGTTAGAAATACTCAGAAACAACTAGGTAATCAACTTGCATCAATTAGGTCTGATCATAGTATTGAATTTGAGAATGCTAAATTTGCTGAATTTTGTGATGAGCATGGCACAAATCATAATTTTTTTCTCCTAGGACTCCACAACAAAATAGAGTAGTTGAAAGAAAGAATAGGACAATAGAAGAAAAGGCTAGGACTATGCTTCTTTCTAGTAAACTGCCCCATAGTTTCTGAGCAGAAGCTTTGAACACTGCATGCTACATCATAAATAGGTGCATGACTATACCTCTTATCGAGAAGACTCCTTATGAGTTACTTAAAGGGAGAAAGCCAAATATATCCCATCTTAGGGCATTTGGATTCAAGTGCTTTGTGCACAATAATGGTAACGTCTCCCTAGGTAAGTTTGATCCCAGAAGTGATGAGGGAGTATTCTTGAGATATTCTTCACATAGTAAAACTTATAAGATTTATAACAAAAGAATTATATGTGTAGAAGAAAGTGTACATGTGGTGTTTGACGAAACTAACATTCTTTCTAAGAGGTAGGAACATGATGATGAAGCAATTGAGCTGGTAAGAAACTCACATAAAACCACAGCCCAGACTGAAGCTGCACCATATGAAGGAACATGTCCTTCCACCTAGGGCAACCTAACAGAGAGAACTGAACAAAGAGGAACTGATCCTCAAACCTCGAGGGAACCTGTCCATGAACCTGTTCCTCAAAAATAAAACATTGAAGGAATATCTAGGGGAAACCAGCTGGTTGTGAAACCTTACAAGTATCAAAGTTCTCATCCTATTGAGAACATAATCGCCGATCCAATCTCTGGAATCAAAACCAGATCTTATTTGAAGAATCTTTGTGCTTTTGATGCCTTTTTATCTCTTATTGAATCTAAAAATGTTGTTAAGGCTTTGCAGGATGCAAACTGGGTGAATTCAATGCAAGATGAACTCAACCAATTTGAGAGAAGTCAAGTTTGGCATCTGGTACCAAGACCCAAGGACATATCAGTAATTGGCACAAAATGGGTTTTCAGAAACAAACTTGACGAAGATGGAACAGTTACAAGGAACAAGGCAAGATTGGTGGTTCAAGGATATAGTTAAGAGGAGGACATACACTATGATGAGACCTCTGCTCCAGTTGCAAGATTGGAAGCAATTCAACTTCTTAGAGCCTTTGCTGCTTACATGGAATTCAATCTACATCAGATGGATGTCAAGAGTGCCTTCCTCAATGGCTATATATAGGAAGAAGTGTTTGTCAAGCAACCTCCAGGCTTTGAAAGCAAGGAATGTCCTGATCATGTGTACAAGTTTGACAAGGCACTTTATGGGCTCAAGCAGACTCCAAGAGCATGGTATGAAAGATTGTCAAAGTTCTTGCTTGAGCATGGCTACGAGAGAGGTAAAATTGACAATACCTTATTCTTGAAAGTAAAAGGTAAATATATCTTGGTAGTTCAGATATATATTGATGATATAACTTTTTGAGCAACTACTGATAAGTTAAGTAAAGAATTTGCTAATCAAATGGGGAGTGAATTTGAATGAGTATGATGGGTGAGCTTAATTTCTTTTTAGGCTTACAAATTAAACAAAATTCAAATGGAAATATGATCCATCAACAGAAGTATGTGAAAGAGTTGCTTAAAAGGTTTAAAATGGAAGACTCTAAAGAAATTGACACACTTATAGTTACAACCACAAAATTGGATATAGATGAACCTGGTTCATCTGCTGATCAGAAGTTGTATAGGGAAATGATTGGCTCTTTGTTATATCTCACTGCTAGTAGACCTGACATTGTTTTTAGTGTAGGCCTTTGTGCTAGATTGCAGGCGAATCCAAAGGAGTCTCACTTGACTACTGCCAAGAGGATCTTGAGATACCTAAAAGGCACCACTGACCTTTGCTTATGGTATCCAAAAGGTAGTAATTTCAACTTAGTAGGATATGTTGATGTTGGTTATACAGGTTTTCTTGTGGATAGAAAGAGCACCTCAGGCATGGCACACTTTCTTGGCTCATTCTTGTGTCTTGGGCCACCAAAAAGTAAAATTCTATGGCCTTGTCTACTACTGAAACTGAGTATGTTGCCGCTGCCTCATGTTGTGCTCAAATGTTGTGGATCAAACAACAATTAATGGACTTTTGGAATTGATGTTGGTTGTATCCCCATCTTTTATGATAACACCAGTGCAATTAGTATGACCAAGAACCCGATTCATCACAAAATAATAAGCACATAAATGTTAGGCATCACTTTTTGAGGGACAACTATGAAAAGGGTTTGATCACTTGAAGTTTTGTGCTACTGACAAGCAAATAACTGACATCTTCACAAAAGCGAGTAAAGATCACTTTGAAAGGAACATGTTAGAATTAGGGATGATTAAGATCACCTAAAAGGAACCAGTTCTAACTCAAAAATTGGTTAGACAATTTATGAATTTTGTACATAATTAGATTAGAATTTTCTCAGTCTTATACTTTCTCTAGTATACTCTTGTTCCATGTGCTAAAATGTCTCATTAATTATTATGACTTGACAGGTCATCTAGAGTTTTTAAACCTTAATTCTGTATTTTGAAGCCTCCAATAGCTTTTTTAGGCCTTCCTTGATTTGCGTGCACAGTCTGAATATTTTTCTGGAAGGCACTTCGGTTAAAATGTTGAGAAAATAGACTTAGATCCATGTTTTAACGGTCCCGGTGGGTCCGTATCGTGATTTGGGACTTGAGCATATGCCCGGAATTGAATTCGGAGGTCCCTAGCTCGAGTTATCACTTTTTGTCGAACATTGAAGTTTAAAGGCTTAATGACGTTAAAGAATTGACCAATGTTTGACTTTGTTGATACCGGGTCCATATTTGGTTCCAGAACCCGATATAGGTCCATTACTATATTTATGAGTTGTCTGTCAAATTTGGTGAGAAACAAAGTTGGTTTGACGTGATTCGGACGTCCGGTTGTTAAAATAAAAATTCTAAAGTTTTCTTAAAAACTTTCATTTGATTTGGTGTCCGATTCATAGTTCTATGCGTTAAATTGGTATTTTGATCACGCGAGCGAGTTCGTATGAGGTTTTTAGACTTGTGTGCATATTTAGTTTGGAACCTCGAGGGCTAGGGTGCGTTTTGGATAGCCTACGGACCTTAGTTCTTTGAAAACAATCTTGTTTTTGGGACTTCTACTGGTTTCTAGTGTCGTGTGCTTCGCGAACGCGAAGATTTATGGACCGGGGAAGGGGGATCGTGGTTCTTCTACGTGAACGCGAGTATTGGCTCGCGAACGCGAAGGCTAGGGGGAGAAGCCTTTGCGAACACGTGGGAGTACTCGCGAACGCGAAGGCCACTTAGGCTGCTGCACTTCGCGAACGCGAAGAAGGCCTGGCGCCTAGTGATTAAAATAGACCAAAATGGGATTTTCCCCCATTTTTCACAAAACCTCTATTAGAGCTTGGCTTAGGGGCGATTTCAATGGGGATTTTCACGATTTCGAACTAGGTAAGTGTTCTTTATCATATAGTGATTATATTTCATAAATCCATGTCTATATTCATCATTTATTTCGGATTTAGATGAAAGAAAATTGAGATTTTTGTAAAACTTTCCAAAAACAAAATTTAAGATTTGAAGGTCCAATTGACATCAGAATTTGATAAACTTTGTATGGTTGGACTCGTCTCAGAATGAAGTTTTTTCGAGATTCGAGACGTGGGTCCCACTGTGAATTTTTGAGATGAATTCCAGATTTTAATTCGGAAAATTAGTAATTTCATATGGAATTAATTCCTACGATTTGTGTTGAGTATATTGAATTGTTTGTGACTAGATTTGAAGCTTCCAGACACTAATTCGAGAGGCAAAGGTTTATTATAATCTTGAATTTGGTTGTGAAGCGAGGTAAGTGTCGTGGTTAACCTTGAATTTAGGGAATAGAACCTTGAATTATTTGTTACGTGAATTTCATGTGTAACGACGCATAGGCGAGGTGACGAGTGCCTTCGTCAAATTTATGGTTTACATATTTATCTGAAATTCATAAATTATATTAAATCACGAGTTAATTAGTATATAAATTATTTCTTTCATTTTCCTTGTACAATATTATGTCTTGAATTTATGCTATAATTGCTACATGCTTATTTGACTTATGTGACTTAATTGCTACTTGACATTTAGTGTATTAAAAATTAAATTGCCTATTTTCTCCCTGATTTCCATAATTAATTGCTACTTGTCATTACTTGTTTTCTAAATAATTTATAAATATTTTGTGCTTTGTTGCCTAATAATTTCTTACTGAATGTGGTATTTATTGTAGTATTTTTATTATATTTAAGAGTTGTTAAATTACATTGTTGGAGCGGGTTGCACGCCGCAACAAAAATAAAAAGGGATATATTGGGGGATCGGGTTGCACGCTGCAACAGATTATATTTTAAGTTTATATTGTTGGAGCGGGTTGCACGCCACGACGAAAATTTATTGAAGAATTATATATTCTTGGAACGAGTTGCATGCCGCAACAGAAATGAGAAAGTAAATAATTGATTGTGACTGCTGAACTGATTTCAATTATTGACATGACTTTCCTGTCTTACCTCTATTCCTGTTATTATTATTATTATTATTATTATTACTATGAATTCGAGCATAGATGATATTCTGGGGCCCTCTGTTATGTTATTTCTGTTCTGGTTTTCATCTTAATCTAGTTTCTCTATTATGTTATTGTTGTCACTTATATTCGTACAAGTTTATAGTGAGTGCCTTGTTATAACTTCGTCACTACTTCGTTGAGGTTAGGATCGACACTTACAGAGTACATGGAGTCGGATGTAATCATACTATACTTCTGCACTTCTTATGCAGATCTCGGTATTGGTCCTAGAGGCGCATAAATGAGATTGCTCGAATCTGACTCATTCAGGAGACTTGAGGTCGGTTGTACTCATACTACACTCTGCACTTCTTGTGCAGATTCCGGAGTTGGTCCCATCGGCGTACTGTAGATTTTGCTCGGATTCAGCTATCAGTGGAGACTTAAGGTATAGCTGCACGACGTTCGCAACTCTGAAGTCCCCTTCCAATTTATTTTAGTTGTGTGTTTTCTTTCAGACAACTTTATTTTATTCAGACCCTTGTTTGTATTATTCTAGAAGCTCGTGTACTTGTGACTCCAGTTCTGGGATGGTATTTAGACATCGTATTTATTTTGCTTTGTTCACTTTAATTCAGACAATTTTCTCAAGTTGTCTGGTTTCTATAATATTTAATTAAACTGAATTGTTAAAAAAATGATTTAAATTATTCTAACGTTGGTTTGCCTAGCAAGTGAAATGTTAGGCGCCATCACGGTCCCGAAGGTGGAAATTTCGGGTCGTGACATTAATCTCTAATGATATTATCTTTATTTTCATGAAAAAATCAGATTTACACAAGAGATTTCTTAGTGAAGAACATGGTTCATAAGATTACATGGTACGTACTCTCCACTCTGCATATTTTGAAATAATTATATTTGGATTATGGTAAAAAGGATAGTCCAATTTAATTCTAGCCTTCCTTGAGCTTATCCGTTACAAAATGAACCGGTTTCACCAAAGGAGAGTCCCAAAATACAATAAGTGCCTAGATTCTAGGGAGAGTTCATAGCGTCTTTTCAAACTGACTCCCGGTTTGATTAGATCCCGAGCTTCTGAAAAGATGCCGTTGCCCAATTAAATTCTCCCTCTTTATATTGATTTGGTCTTTTCCTTTTCTTTACTTCTAATTTCCAGCCGCCAAATTTTTCTCTCAAGCTTCTCTTATCTTTTAAACATGCACATATTCCTTATACCATCATCAATGGCTAACCTCTCTGAAAAAACCTCATCACCACCCAAAGAATCCACACACCTTCAACCAACTATACACCCAAGAAAGGACGAGTAAAGGCTATTGCTCGTAAGATAGTGGCAAGGAGTGAATTATCCCATAAGTTGGATGAACAATTGAAAGCAAGCGTGGCACAAGAACCCCAAAAATCTGAAGAATCATTTAAGTCTGCTACTGAGTGGGAAGAAACTATTTCATATGAAATAAAGGAGGTAACATCTAGTCCTAAAATTACATCTGAAACAATTTCTAAGTTTACTGAAAATCTAGAAAATAGGTTTGTTCTGGTAGGAACTGTGGCTAGTGTTGAAACCACTGAATCTGGAAATATTGGTGGTAAAGATAAAAAGAAAAAAAAGAGAGAGAGTGAGGGTGCTCAAGGTGATGTGAGGGGAATGGGAAAAGGAGTGGTTGAATCTTTACCCATTCTTATTGGTTTGACTGAAGAAACACGAGCTATGGTATTGTGGAGTAAGGAATCTGCTGAAGAGGAAGAAAGTTTAAGAGAAAAAAAGGGTAGTGGGTCTGGAGAAGCTGTTGAGGGGTTGGTTAGGTTGTGGAAGAGGTTTCAAGTTCCTGTTCCATCTGTGCAGGAACCCCTCGAAGACCTACTGAAATGTGTGTCTGACAGCTATAATCCAAAAAGGAAGAAGAGTTCAGGATTTAAAATTCCTGGAACTTCTAGGACAAACAAAAAGAGAAAGACTGCGTCTTCTATCCCTATAGAGACTCCTCCCACAAGAGGAAGAGCTACAAGGAGTCAGAAGAAGCATAGTGAGGCTAAACTTGAAAAGGCCTTGGAAGAATGTAAAAGAAAAGCTGCTGCAAAGGGAAAGAAGAAAGTGAGTGAGCATGTTAAGGCAGTTGATTTAGGAGATGGACCTGGTCCTTTATGATGAAGAGGAGGTAGAAGAGGTGGAGGTTGTGACTACAAAGGCAAAGAAAATAAAGACTTCCAAAAAGAAGTCTCCTTCAAAGACAAAGTCTGCAGAGCCTTCTACCTTGGCAAAAAGAACCAGGTCTGCCATAAAATCTATATAAGTGAAAGTAGTGGAGGAAGAAGAAAGTGAAGAAGAAGAGGAATCTGATGAAGAGTAGGACAAGATGGTTAGTTTGGGAAAGAACCGTCTTGAAGGGTAGGCTCCTCAGGGACTTGGAGGAGGAAGGCATGATGATGCTGATGTGAAAAACTACAACTGCAGAGTTGGAAGGACATGGTCCTTTAGATGGATGGAAAGCTTGCCAGAACTGAGATTGTAGAGTTCATGGCAAATTGTGAGATAAAAATGGCAAAGTCACCAGTATGGTGAATGGGGTGACTGTGAGCTTTGATGACAAGGAATTGGGAGAGATTCTGGGAGTATCTGCTAAAGGGTACAATGATTACAAAAAGTTAAATGGCCAAGATTAGAAAACTTTCCCACCTCACTTTCCATTACAAGGAAGTTTGCTGACAATGAATAAGAGATTCAGCCCAAGTCCTTTTACAAAAGTGAGATGAGGCCTGCCCATAAAGTGGAGTTTGAATTTGTTAAAAAGGTTGTGTTGCCCAGGCAGGAAAGAACACATTGCCACCTTCATGGACCTGGTCCTTATGGTATGCCTGGATAGTGGGAGCAAGATCAATTAGCCTGGTTTTATCATCCTACTTCTTGATAGGGTTCTAACTGGAACCAAAACTCATGTCATACCCTATGATTTCATTCTCACGACTGTACTGGCTCACTTCAAGGTACCCCTCAAGAAATAGGATGTCAGTACAAGCAAGGATCACTTTGGGGCGAACAACTTGACTGTATATGACTATGAAGTCCACACTGCTCCCAAAGAACCTGGTTCATCCAAGAAGGTACCCGTGAACAATAACGTAAGAGCCTTGGTGCAAGAGAGTGGGGCTAAGGATGCTGAGATTGAGAGGCTGAAGAAGAGGGTGACTAAAGTAGAAACTGAGAGGGATGCTCTCAAGGTTGAGCTTGCAAATGAGAAGGAGAAGAATGAAGGCATTCTTCATGATATGTTGAAGCTACTTCAGGCCAGAAACCAAGAACCTGGTCCTTCCCAGCCTTGAAACCTTTCTTGCCTAGTTAGACAAACTAGTGATCCATATGGGATTTGTTTTGTTCTTTTTGATCATGATCCAGTATCTTTATTTTTCTTTATGCTTTGTGGATGACTAGTATCAATGATAATCAACTATTTTTTTTGCTTTAACTGTTTGTTGTTTCTTCTTAGATAGCTAATATCATTAGATTGATAAATGATGCTTGACTCCATGATTGTATTTGAAGTAGCACTAGTGTCCATGAGTGATATCTATTAAAATCTGGTTATCTAACATAATTATGCAACTTTTCGATGATGCCAAAATGAGGAAGATAGGTTGTGCTTATAACCTAATGAACCTGGTCCTTGATGATTTGTGACTTTAAAATGGAAAGTGTTCTAACATTAGGTTGATATTGAGCTGAGTTGAAACAGGGCTTATGCTTATGAAAAACACAGAGATTGTCATCATCAAAAATGAGGAATTTGTTGAACTAAGTGAAGTTTGTTTTGATGATTGACAAAGGAACTCAAGCATGAACCACGTCCATGCACTATGTACACAGACACAAGCATATTTAAGCACAAGATATGCACACGAAAGAGATAAGCTCAAGGTATTATATATGATATCTCCTGATCAAAAAGGTTACATAAGTGATAAGGAGAAGGACTCCTTACTCGAAGAGAACTCTATCCTAGATAAGGGAGGAGTTAAAAGTTGAAGATAACTAGAACTCTTCCACCAAGGAAGAGTATAATATTAGAACTCTAGTTATTTCCTATTCTATCAACTCTATAAATTGCAGGATATTCTCATTTTATAAGTATGCACAAACGCTAAAGTTAAACGAGAGTTGAGAACAAAATAGCAAGGCATTTTGCAAGCAATTTCTGTGTAATTTAAGTGTGCGAACCTGAAGATAAATGAACTAGATAAAAGAACCAGTTCCAAGTGTTTGTCTTTTATTCTAGTTTCATTGTAGTAGGGCTTTTGAGTTGTACCTTTCAGCTTTATCTAGAAGTAATTGTAATAGATACTTTGAGTATAATATTCAATTTAGATATAACTTGAAGTTGTCGCAACAGCTAGAGGTTGTTTGCCACAAAGGGTTAGAGGTAATCCTTAGGTTTACAAAGAGTTTAGTAAATATAGTTTTTGGCTTAGTGATTTAGTGAAGTGTTGGGAAAAATTCTACCGGGTAGTAGATCGTAGTTTTTTCACCTTTTAAGCCAGGTGTTTTCCACTTAAAAATACTTGTGTTCTTTTGTAACGACCCGACAGGTCGTTTCGAGAGTTGTAGTATCGTTTCCCCCTTTTTTGCTCATTTTTGTACTTCACTGTTGCTTTATGACTTATCAGGTTAGTTGGTTCGGGTCCGGAGAGAATTCAGAGTGAGTTGAGACACTTAGTCTCTTAATTGAAAGCTTAAGTTGAAAAAGTCGACCGGATGCCGACTTATGTGTTGACGACCTCGGATTTGAATTTTGATGGTTCTGTTAGCTCCGTTGTGTAATTTTAGACTTAGGAGCATGCCCGGATTATATTTTGGAGGTCCGTAGTAGAATTATGCTTAAATTGGCGAAAGTTAGAAATTTGGAAAGTTTGACCGGGAGTAGACCTTTTTGATATCGAGGTCAATCGGATGTGATTTGATAAGTTTTGACGTCGTTTGTAGAACTTGAAAATTTCAAAGTTCATTAGGCTTGAATCCGTGTGCAATTTATATTTTTGATGTTGTTTGTGTGTTAGGTTGAGGTCTCGGGGGCCTCAGGTTGATTTCGGGTGGTTAACGGACTTGGAGTTGATTTGAGGAACAACTGAAGTTTTGCTGCTGCTGGTGTAACCGCACCTGCGGAGTGGGCACCGCAGGTGCGAGCACGCAGAAACGAGAAGGGGCTCGCAAATGCGGTTAAGGCGGAGGCTGGCAGAAGTCGCAGGTGCGAGGTCCTTTCTGCACCTGCGAGTCCGCAAATGCGCGTAGAGGATCACAAAAGCAGAAATGGCTGGGAGCCATTGGTCCGCAGAAGCGGAAGGCCTGCGCAGAAGTGCAACCACCAAAGCGGGATTTGGACCGTAGAAGCGGTTGGTCGCCTTAAGTGAGTTTCCTTAGAAGTGGATGAGGGACAGTAGAAGCGGTTCCGCAGAAGCGACTAAATGTCCGTAGGTACGAGAAGCCTAGGCAGAACATATAAATACGAGGTTTCGAGATTTTTCACCATTTCTAACATTTTGAGCTCGGAATTTAGAGATTTTGAGAGGGCTTTTCAAAGTGAATTCTTGAGGTAAGATCCTTGTGTCCATTTTTCTTCAATGATTATGTTTCCCTCCTGATTATACACCTAGTTGGTGAGTTTTTGAGGTACAATTTGGGGGTTTGAGGCTAGGGATTTGGAGAGTTAACTTTTGTGTCTTGAATGGCCATTTGAGGTCGAATTTTGATAAATTTGGTATGGTTAGACTCATGAGTGAATGGGCTTTCGGGTTTTGTGACTTTTGCCGGATTTCGAGACATGGGCCGGGGGTCGGGATTGAGCCGATTTCGGATTTTAGCTGTAATTTAGTACTTTTCTTGTGGAATTGATCCCTTTAGCCTATATTGATTGTATTGTACTACTTGTGGCTAGATTCCGGACGTTTGGAGACCGATTTAAGAGGCAAAGGCATTTTAGAGTAGAGGTTTTCCCGGATTGAGGTAAGTAACACTTTCAAACTTGATTTTGAGGGTTCGAAACCCCGAATTATGTGTTATGTGGTTGGTATTGAGGCGACGCACATGCCAAGTGATGGGCGTGGGGGCGTGCACCATGAGAATTATGACCTAGTTGATTCCATGCCACCATATAGCAATTCTATATTGTTGATATATGTGTTTTCATCATGTGAAAAAGTAATTGAGCTGTCAATTATGCTAGATATCATGTTTAGGGTATGTGCCGGTACTGTTGGGACCTATAATGGTCATTTCTTGTTGTCACCTTACTGATTTCATTGATATTACGTACTCAGTCATATTTATTCATTTCATATCATATCTCAGTCTTAGTTGTTATTTATTGATATATCATATCATTATTTCGGGCTAGTTTTCATGACATTGTGAGCCCGCGAGTGAGACTGGAGAGATTGATGATTGAGTGAGGCCGAGAGCCTGATTATGAGTGATAGTTATGGGATCAGACTAGCCTTCCTCGATCCTAGGTGACTGACGGTTAGTGATGTATATATTCCGGGATGGATCTTCCTTGGGCTGTACGAGCCATATACAGTACCGAGTGGTTGAGTATTTGAGGGTGTGAGCACATGAGGCTGTCAGCATAGTGCATCACATATAGCATGTTCATTTGCATGTAGAAGTAGAAGAGTTATATTCTTCACATTGTTTAGACTTGATCTACTTTACTGTTTTGAACTATCTATTTAACTTGAAAGTACGCCTACGTTTCTACACATTTATTTCTATTTTTAACTTTAACGGTTGAGTTCGTCACTACCTTTCAGTCCAAAGGTTGGACTTGTTACTTACTGAGTTGGTTGTACTCACATTACTCTCTGCACCTTGTGTGCATATCCAGGCATTTCTGGTCACGACGGCTGTTGATTGAGGAGCCAGATCCGTGAGGCTATCGAGGTAGTTGCATGGCATTCGCAGGCCTTGACTCTCCTTCTTTATCTCTATCTGTACTTTAGTTTTTATTTCCTAGACACTGTAGTGGGCTGTATTCTGGTTTAGACGCTCATGTACTTTGTGACACCCCGATTTCGTAATGGATTGTATCGTATTTTGGATATTTCTATTTTCAAAAAGGCTTTCCTTAATTATTAAATTGCTTCCGTCTTTATGTTCAAATATTTTACTGTGTTGAGATGTTGAGTTGTGGCTTGCCTAGTTCCACAATATGCGCCATCACGACAGTTAGATTTTGGGTCGGGACAAGTTGGTATAAGAGCCTAGGTTACATAGGTCTCACGAGTCATGAGCAGGTTTAGTAGAGTCTTGCGGATCGGTACGAAGACGTCTGTACTTATCTTCGAGAGGCTGCCGAACCCTTAGGAAACTTCATATTCTTGAATTCTTGTCGTGCGAGTCTGTTGATTCTGGTAACTAAACTTCTGTTGTTCTATTCTCTCACAGATGGTGAGGACACGTACTACTGGGTAGGGTGAACAACCACCAGTACCACCAGACAGGGCCGCAAGAGGCCGAAGTCACGGTAGGGGAAGAGGTGCAGCTCGCACAGCAGCTAGGGCAGCACCTACAGATACACCAGTTGCCCTAGTTCAGGAGCAGGTTCCAGTTGTGGATAAGCCTGTGGGACCAGCTCAGGTACCACATGTGCCCATTGTGATTCCAGATTCTTAGCTCAGATTCTTACAGTTTGCATCGGTGTTGCTCAGGTGGTTTCGGCTTAGGCCGCACCTGCCACTTCTCAGGCTGGGGGATGTACTCAAACTCCCACCGCCCGTACACTTGAGCAGGTGATGCAGGGACTCCAGACACCGGGGGCACTACCAGCCCAGCTGGTGGCAGTTGCTCAGGCCCATATGGTTCCTGTTATGACTGATGATGAGCAACAAAGACTAGAGAGGTTTGGTAGGCTTCAGCCTCCATCCTTCAGCGGGCAGAGTCGGAGGATGCCCAGGGTTTCTTGGATAGATGTAAGAGGATCCTCCATACAACATGCATTATGGAGACCAGTGGGGTCTCGTTCACTACTTTTCAGTTTACTGGAGCTGCGTTCACCTGGTGGGAGGCTTACGAGAGGCGTAGGCCGGTCGGTGCAGTGCCACTTACATGGCAAGAGTTCTCCGTTCTCTTCTTGGAGAAGTATGTGCCACAGTCTCATAGAGAGGAGCTGCACAGACAGTTTGAGCAGTTGCGTCAGGAGGATATGACTGTGACGTAGTACGTGATGAGATTTTCTAAGTTAGCCCATCATGCAGTCTGGTTGGTTCCCACTGATAGGGAAAAGATTAGAAGGTTCATTGATGGCCCCACATTTCAGCTGCGGGTGCTTATGACTAGAGAGAGGATGTATGGTGCTACTTTTTATGAGGTTGTTGACATTGCTCGGTAGATAGAGTTGGTCCGCAGCCAGGATCGGGTTAAGAGGGAGGCCAAGAGGTCTTGTGGATCAGGTAGTTTTGGTGGTGTTCCTTCTGGAGGTCAGTTCCACCACGGCATGGGTCGTCCCTATAGGCATGCTCAGACGGCTAGTTCAGTTCACCGTGGTGCATCATCTGGCCATGGTTCTCACAGTTCTCAGTAGGGTCACTCATCTCTCAGTGCCCTTCCAGCTCAGAGTTCATCTCATGCACTATTAGCTCAAGGATCATCTATGTCGGGTCCTTCTAGCAGTTATCCCAGTACTCGGGGCTCCTTTTAGTCCCCATCGTCATTTGCAGGGAGAGGTTGCTTTGAGTGTGGAGATTTGGGTCACATCAAGAGGCATTGTCCCCGTCATTCGGGAGGTTCATCTTAGCAGAGGAGTCAACATTTGACTTCTGCACCAGTTACTTCACCATTCGCCAAGCTAGCTCGGGGTGGAGCTCAGCCAACTAGGGGTCACCCTAGAGGGGGAGGCCGATCAGGTAGCGGTCAGGCCTGTTTCTATACACTCACTGCCAGACCAGATGCTATTGCTTTAGACACAGTGATCACAGGTATTGTCTCAGTATGTCACCGAGATGCTTCTGCATTATTTGACCCTAGTTCCACCTATTTATATGTATCATCGTATTTTGCTCATTATCTCGATATGCCCCGTGAGTCTTTAGTTTCATCTGTTCATATATCTACGCTGGTGGGTGATACTATTATTGTAGACCATGTGTATTGGTCGTGTGTAGTGACTATTGGGGGATCGGAGACTAGAGTTGATATCTTGCTGCTTAATATGGTTGATTTCGATGTGATATTGGGTATGGATTGGTTGTCTCCATGTCATGCTATTTTAGACTGTCACGCTAAGACTATGATGTTGGCGATGCCGGGGTTGCCATGGATCGAGTGGCGAGGTTCTTTAGACTATGTTCCCAGTAGAGTGATTTCATACTTGAAGGCCCAACGGATGGTTGGGAATGGTTGTTTATCTTATTTGGCCTTTGTAAGGGATGTTAGTGCTGAGACCCCTTCTATTGATTCTATTCCGGTGGTGTGAGATTTTTCGGATATGCATCCTGCAGACTTGTCGGGTATGCCGTCCGACAGAGATATAGACTTGGTACCGAGCACTCATCCCATTTCTATTCCTCCGTACCGTATGACACCGACTGAGTTGAAGGAGTTGAATGAGCATCTTCAGGAACTCTTAGATAAGGGGTTTATTAGGCCTAGTGTGTCACCTTGGGGTGCATCGGTTCTGTTCGTGAAGAAGAAGGATGGCTCTATGAGAATCTTCATTGATTATAGGCAGTTGAACAAAGTCACAATCAAGAACAAGCATCATTTTTTGAGTATTGATGATCTATTCGACTAGCTTCAGGGAGCGAGGGTGTTCTCCAAGATTTATTTGAGGTCTGGGTATCACCAGTTGAAGATTCGGGACTCTGATATTTTTAAGACAAATTTCAGGACCCGTTATGGTCATTATGATTTCCTTGTGATGTCTTTTGGGCTGACCAACACCCCAGTAACGTTCATGCATCTGAAGAACAAAGTATTTCAGTGTAACAACCCGACTGGTCATTTTGAGAGTAATAGCCCCGATCCCCTATTATCCTCTTTCCCCATATCTATTTCTGCTTATGTGACTTGTCGGGAGGTTGTTGTTGTGGTTTCGGAGTGATTTTGGGACACTTAGTCCCTAAACGAAAGTTTAAGTCTTAGGATTTTGATCGTAGTCGGAACTGTGTGAAGACGACTCTAGAATTGAGTTCTATCAGTTGCGTTAGCTCCGTTGGGTGATTTTGGACTTAGGAGTGTGTCTGGACTGTGAATTTGAGGTCTGTAGTTGATTTAGGCTTGAAATGGTGAAAGTCGAGTTTTTAGAGATTTTGACCGGAAGTGGACTTTTTGATATCGGGGTCAGATTCCTATTCCGGAATTTGGAGTGGGTCCAAAATGTTGAATATGACTTGTGTGCAAAATTTGAGGTCAATCGGACGTGGTTTGATAGGTTTCGGCATCAGTTGTAGAAATTTGAAGTTTCAAGTTCATTAAGTTTGGATTGGAGGGCGATTCGTATTTTTGTTGTTGTTTGACGTGTTTTGAGGGCTCGACTAAGTTCGTATGATATTTTAAGACTTGCTGGTATATTTGGTTGAGGTCCCAAAGGCCTCGATTGTGTTTTAGTTGCTTAACGGATTGAATTTGGACTTGTGCAAATTGCTGAAGTATTCTGGTTTCTGGCATTTTTGCACATGCGGTGGGGAGACCGCAGGTGCGGACTCGCACGTGCGGAAGGAGGAGCGCAGGTACGGTTTGGTCAAGCTTGGTCTGTGGGCACATGTGCGAGATTGGCCAGCAGAAGCGGAGCCGCATCTGCGAAAGATGGAGCGCAGACGCGGGAGGGGCCTGGAGCGTGAGGATCGCACAAGCTGAAGATATCTGCACGAGCGGGCGCACAGGTGCGGCCCCTTGCTCGCAGATGCAGACTGATGACGTCCAAATCCACTACTAAAAAGTAAATAGACACGGTCGCATGCAATATAATTTACCAAACTATGAGTCGGCTGAATCCCACAGAGAATAATATGTAGGCGATTAGGAATGTAAGAGAATTATCACTTATTATGCAATGCCAAATACGTAGAATGGTTGTTGAAAAAATATTATAGCTAAACGCAAAATGTAAACTAATCTAGAAAGAAAGTAAAATGATCAATGGCTACAAACATGGGTGCATCGGGATTTACACTCAAGTAGCGATCCAATATATTTCACAATTTTATAAATATAAACGAGTTTATTATTTATTAGCCTCGGATAATAATTCTATATTAGCTTCTCTCGAAGACTAACAAGACTTCCTAATTGAATTATCCCTAAAACAATTAAGATATTAAGCACACCTGAATATGGATACAAGTAGTTCATTCTTATCCCTAGGTAGAATCTATAAAGTGAAGGTTAACGCCTCAAGTTCTTGTTAATTAATCTTCCCAACCCCGAATTATTTTTTCCAAAATTAATCCGAAGTGAATGGGTGAATCCTAGGGTTAGCTAATCCCTTTGGAAACATATAAGAACAAGAATAATTAAAGAAACAACAGCTCGCTTCATAATAAATAAAAATCGTTCAATACATAAGTACAACAAGGTATTTAATCCACACGTTAAATATGGATATTTTCATAAACAAGATTCAAGTGTTGGAAATAAATACTACACACTTAGATATACAATACAAAGCAAGGAAATGAAGAAATGAGCATAAAAGAGTAAGAAATTCTCAACCAAAAGCTTCAAATCTTCAAAACCCAAGTGTGTGTGCAAGAACCCTAGCTTCCAAAACTTGTTCTCTCTAATATATGGACTGAAAATAAGCCAAATATTTTCCAAGATATCCCAAAAATGAGCTAGGTTGTGTATTTATGGGTTTGGAGTTGAGAAAATATGAAATGTCAATACTGCCCAGATCAGAAGCCCGTTGACCGCACATGCGGAAAGATCCTCGCAGGTGTGGCTCCGCAAATGCGGGCCTTCAATCGCAGATGCGTGAACTCAGGGGATTTTGCCTACTCCGCAGATGCGGACATTGTGGCGCAAGTGCGACTCCGCAGATGTGGATAATCCATCGCAAGTGCGAGCCCATGTAGAATTCCCTTTCTCCGCAGATGCAAACAAAATAGTCGCACCAGCAACTCTGCAGGTGCGGAATTTTTGCCGCAGATGCGGTCCCAGTGAGGCTTAACTCCGCAGATGTGGCCTTCCAGCTCGTAGATGCGAGGTCACATATACGGACTGTGTTCCGCAGATGCGAAATCACTGAAGGATTTTGCACTTTTGTACTCCTTTTTTCTCAATTCCACTTCACTTGAATTCAACTCTCTTCGTGGCATCATTTACCTGAAAATCTAGCAATACACACCATAAACAACCTCATATTATAATTAAAGGACTCAAAATCTAAAGAAAAGAGACTAGAATGAGTGGTAAAATCACCACTCATCAACACCCCTAACTTAAAGCTTTTGCTTGTCAAAACCAACAATTCAATGAGGTTCTACCATTTAAAGCACAAGTGGAGTTGCTATCATAATCAAATCACATTTTCCAATTAAGAACCATACTTATGGATTTGGTTAGTACTAATAATTAGGCTCAAGCATGTGAATCTAAACCAAACAACTCCCTCATTTAAAATCAACTTTAAGAAATGTAAAGAAGTTTCAAAATAATCAAGTGACAACAAAAAGCCTCAAGAAGTGACTCAAAAGCACTAGTCTACTACATATGCTCAATTTACTCATTTCGGGATGCATCAATGTCACCAATCCATCCTAATTCATGTGCTCTCACAAGAAAGAAAGTCCCAGAATCACCATATTTACAATAACAACACAAGGGACAAATTCACAAAGACACTCACTCTCAACAAAGAATTTCAAGTATTACAAAATATCATGCCATAAGCTTGGCTTTATTTTAATTCGCCGCCTATTCAAGAACATTCGGTTGGAGATCCCATAAGGACTTTTTAAGCTTGTAATGTAGGTTTAGGGAAGGGTAGGATAAGCATTTGGGATACAAGTTACTACACCCTCCTTGAGCACTACTCACATTTGTCTTTCTTTTTGCACTTTGTTTCTTTTTAAAACACATCGCCCTTATTGGCATCTAGTTACCAACATAGAACCACCTTAAAGTACCTCTCTAATCTTCTCAAGACTCCATATTTATATATACACATATTATTCTCTTTTTGTTTCTTTTTTTCTTTTTTTTAATACTATTTTCTTTTGGAGCTTGAGTAACTTCATATGAACAACTTTATATATATATATATATTTATATATTTTCTTTGGAGCTTGAGTAACTTCATATGAACAACATTGAGGTATATGTTTCTACCCTCAATGTACAACCTTACCAATTTCCAACTTGACACCAACACCCCCAACTTAGGCTTTTAGCCTCATTCTCAATATTCAAGGAGGGACAGGTTCAAAAGAGGGGATTATTTCACAAAAGGGTAAATGTTTGTATTGAGGTGGCCAAAGAAAAAGTTAAAGGCTCAAATGGGGTAAACTAGTGATAATATTTATGCAATGGTAGTCTTGAAAGGCTAAAGAGGCTTTTTCAAAGATTACAAAGAATGCCTAAGGTCATCCCTCCAACCAAACATAATTAACATTAGTATTGAAAGACCAACCAGACAAGTTCTAGATGATAGAAGTAAATACAAGGATTATTTATAACAAAAACTAGCACACATGTCACATGAACTAATCAAACCGGATCAATTTTACTTCTTAACAAGAGCATTTAGAGCAATATCATGCCAACTAGTGGGCAAAGAGTCACCAAGTGAGCCAAAAGGTTGTCTCAAAAATTATTCTTTCCCATGCAACTTACTTTTTCAATTTAAAATCAAAAAATCGGAGGGGTATTCTTAATTAACACTTCACATACAAGAGATTAATTTTTTTTAGTACCAAATAAACCAAAAGTCTCCACATAACAAAACAAGACTAATTCCCTTAAGAAAGTCGTCACGCCATCCGTCATAGGAAAAAGTCACCCGGTTCAACAAATAAATATTCCTTGGGAAAGAACCATAGCATAAAAAAAACCCAAGGACATTTATTAAAATGTATATTACTATTAAAAGAGATAAAAATAATATAAACTAAAACTACTGATCAAGATAAAATAAACACTACAGAAATAAAAATAAAAGGACAAACTTACTAAAAGAAGCTAAAATAACAAAAGCAACTAATACTAAACGAACAAAAATAACATAAACTAAAAACTACTAAAGAAAATAAGTAAAATAAAAATAAAAATAAAAATAAAATAGAATAACAAAAGTGACTAATCTTGACTATGTACAACCAATCACAACTACACTCGGCAAGAGCACATGATAATCAATAACAAAACAAGCCCGGCAAGGGCAAACAATATCCATACCTCAACATAAACCCGACAAGGGAAAATATATAGCATCAATGTACGAATAAAGTATAATCCCTAAATCCACCCCCAACTAAAAATATTGCAGTGTCCTCACTGCACAATATCAAAATAAAATAAGAATAGTTTGAGGGTCTCCCTGAGGTCTGCATCAGACTAGCAGACTGCGGGAGAAAGGCTAATCACTGCTGCTGAGAACTCTCGGCCTCATCATCCTTATGTCATCAGCATCATCATCATCAACACTCGACATGAAAGAGTACTCCTCATTATCCTCAGCATCAGCAACATGTATCTTCCTGTTCGGCTGCCCCCATTTGAAGATGGCTTTGATGCCTCTCCACATTTTGATCATAAACTTGCCCTTCTTCTTGTTGCTCGCTTTCTCCTTTTCAAAGTCTGACTGAAGATCTGCATGTGCCTTGGCCAAGTTGCCATAGGCGGCCTCAAGTTTGCCAACAAATGCTGCTATTTTCTCCTGAGACTCTGCATGCTTTTTCTGTGCAGCTAAGTAGGTCTTCATGTCATCCCTGGTGAAGTACTCGGGCATAGGCTGGGAGTGTAAGGACCCACTAGGGAGCTGTGACACTAAGTCACGAATGGAAGCAAGATGGGAATTTAGTATCCCAAATGGTCCCTCGGCCTGAGCAGTCTGTGAGGAGGACCCCTCACCTACAATAATCTCCACTTTCCTCTTCTTTCTCTTGAGCACACTGCTTGCTCCTGTCACTCTCAATGGGTGTAATGGCTTGTCTGCCGGTATCAAATGATCTCCATTCCATTTCTCAACATGTGCATGCCGGCACACTCTGTAATCAATGATGGAAATATCAATAATGTGCCACCTTGAAACACATACTCCTTAAACTCCCGAACAATGTAATGACCGACATTCACAGGAATGTCATCAAGGATGCAAGCAATTATCAAGGCCCTGGTATATGGAACATCAGACACGTTCCCACAAGGAGACACTCTGCTCGCAATGATATACAACCACATTTTTGCTTCGACTGTGAAATTACCATATTTGATGCCTTTCTTCTTTGTAGCCCAAGTTACTCCATGACCTGTAGGACATAGCTTTGCGACTAGCCAATCACCATTGTCGCATGTATCTCTTTCTTGCACTGGCTCGACCGGATGATTTGGGAGCCCATAGACTTCATTTATCTCTTCAACTCTGAATCTCACAGTCTTCCCTCTTATAGTGATTTCATGGTTTTGGAAATGTGTACGCCTTAAATTGGCATAAAATTCCCTAACCCATTCCTCATTGGCATCGCATGGAGTGGGGATGAAGCAGGTCCAACTGCTTGAAACTAGCCGGCCATGGAAATCCGGAAGAAGTTCGAACATTTTGTCATCGGTAATTCCCTTCTCAAGTTTGAGCTTCTTCGTGAGGATATCATCATAATACTAGGCTTGGCACTGAGAAGACATGAATCTGGTAGCATCATAGTTCAAGTCCTCAGCCACTTCTTCAATTTCATGAGCAAGCGGAGCATTTTTGTTCTTGTTTGGGTCCATTTTAGCTCAAAGTACCTTTAAAAAAAAATCAAAACAACGTTAGTCGGGCAGTAGAATCATATTAGGCAATTTAAAACAAAACAATTAGGCCAAAGAATCGAGTCGAATGGGCCCGGGAAGCTCCAGATGCAAAGCTACTGGAATTTGGAAATCTACCTAGTTTTCGCACCTGCGGAACAACCATCACTGGTACGGTCCCGCTTCTGCGGTTTTTCCCATTTCCTCAGTGTTTGTACCTGCGGACAGTCTATGCAGGTGCGAGGCCGCATCTGCAGCATTTCATTCGCTTCTGCGATGTTCATCAGTGGGTTCAAATGCCCAGAATTTTCGACTCTTTTACTGCACAAACAATATTTTTAGCACATAATTTATACTCAAGACTTCTAAATTAGTGCATTACATAAACCTATGACTCTATTAAACTTGATTTTGTGGTACTTAGAAAATGATTTTCTTTTGGACAATTTGTCGAACACATTGCAAGCAATGAGAATTTATGCTTCTTCACACGATTTTGGGTACTCAGATTTCCCCCAACATGGATGTTCAACACAACAGAACACATTACATACTCTCAACCAATATCCTCACCCTAATAGAAACATTAATCATAGGGAGCCGGGGAGTCAGGGGAATGGACATGGGAGCCCAGAAATGAGGAAGAAGAAGAAGGAAAGAGAAGTAGAAGAGAGGAGCAGATGAGAGATACATGCCTTATCTTGTGTGAGAACTCGCGTGAGCAGTTTGATACAGTGATTGCTTTGTGTTAGAAATGAGAGGAGTTTGAGTTTGGATTTTTTTTTAAGAGCTTACATGATGAAATGAGGGAGTTATTTGATTAAACCTGTGCGATATCCGCACCTGCGACTCCAGAAGCGCTTCTGCATGTTCCACGTCGCACCTGTGAATGATTGTGCATCTGCACCTTGGATTCCGCTTCTGCGTGAGCGCACCTGCGTGATTATATTCGCAGGTGCGATTATGCCAAGATTTAGTAGGCCAATTCTGGGTAGCTACTGCTTTGGTTTGTTCCAACACCCCAAGACTTCTTAATTCAACTCCAAAAAAATCTGAAACTTGACAGATTAGTCAAAAATAATATCCTAAGCTATCCTAAAAAAAGAAAATTTCAAAAATGACCGAAAAGTTTGAAAACAATGGGTTGCCTCCCACCAAGCGCCGCATTTAACGTCGTGGCACGACGCGGATCAACTTTACCACTTTTCTCGCCACTTAGACGATATGAATTGGGCACCTAACTTGGAATCAAGCTTGTGACCACGAGCAACAGGGGGTGGTGGTAAGTAAATGATCAAGCCAAACTTTAATTTCTTCATTTTGTGTTTCTTGGCTTTCATGTGAGGAATGTTATTTTTGCTTTTTTGAATATGCAAATTGCAAAATGTATGGCTCTTGTTTTTCTTCTTTGCACTTCCATATGGATTCGCAAGGCTCAATTCTCATATCACCATGCAATTCCAAGGTTGAAAAATGCTTGGAATGCAACCTCAAGCCTTCAAATTGCAAATCTTCCCGGATTTTGACATTCTTTTTTTCCCCCGAACTAGAGTCGACTTCAACCATATTTTCACTTACACCGGTTGACTCTAATTCCATATTTTTCTTGGCATCATTAACACTCATGGAGTCGGTTGGCGGATGTTCAATTCTTGATTCCATAAAATAAAGCTCGCTTTCTTCCTTGAAGTCGGACTCTTTTTGATCTCTTTCCACACTCTCAAGTTGGTGGGCATAGTGAGCCTCAACCAATATTTTCATTTGATTTTCCAAGGTGCGGATATTATCATCATTTTGAGTTAGTGCTTGTTTTAAGTCCTCGAGTGCCAAGCTTTGCTTCTCCTCATTTTCAAGAATGGCCTCCAACATGAGCATCATCCTTTCATTTTGAGCATTTGAGAGTTCTTCTTGGTTTTGATCAAGTGCCAAGGAAGGATTTTCGGCTTCCACATCTAAGGAAGGTTCTTGGCTATCATCCACTTTCGAGGCTTTTTGGACCTCTAAAGCTTCAAGCATTTCTCCCATTTGTAAGTTTAATCTTTCAAGCACCAAATCATTTAGGAAACTATTTTCCAAAAGCTCCTCCAAGGCATTTTGCTCTTTGTTTCCTCCTTCAAGTAGGCATTCTAACATGAGCTTAAACTCTCCATTTTGACCATGCTCAATTCCTTTCACTTCCATATCCTTATAATTTTCATAACAAAAAGTAGAATCATCATAGCGGGGGCTTGGGGAAGGGAAGGACAAATAAGCACAATCATTCCAGTGACCATTTTGACGACCACACTTATCACAAATACTCCACTCGTGGGTTTGAGATTGTGCGCACAATCCACCCCCGGGAGAATTTAAACAATTTTGCCACGAGTGTGGTCCTCCACAATAAGGACAAGGGTCATCAAAGTATGAACAACTACCATCCGACAAATTTTCATTATATGATGCCATTTTTTTTCTTTTCAAAACTAAGAAAATAAACAAGAAACAAACAAACAAAAAAAATAGACCAAGGTAAGAAAGATAATTACACAAATATTCACAAGTTTGGACCAAAGCACTTACGCTTATTTCTAAAACAACCTAAATTACGCTAAATTGTTCCCCGGCAACGGCGCCAATTTTGATGACGTCCAAATCCACTACTAAAAAGTAAATGGACACGGTCGCATGCAATATAATTTACCCAACTATGAGTCGGGGTCGAATCCCACAGAGAATAATATGTAGGCGATTAGGAATGTAAGAGAATTATCACTTATTATGCAATGCTAAACACTTAGAATGGTTGTTGAGAAAATATTATAGCTAAATGCAAAAACGTAAACTAACCTAGAAAGCAAGTAAAATGATCAATGGCTACAAGCATGGGTGCATCAGGATTTACACTCAACTAACGATCCAATAAATTTCATAATTTTATAAATATGAACGAGTTTATTATTTATTAGCCTCCGATAATAATTCTATATTAACTTCTCTCGAAGACTAACAAGACTTCCTAATTAAATTATCCCTAAAACAATTAAGATATTAAGCACACCCGAATATGGATACAAGTAGTTCATTCCTATCCCTAGGTAGAATCTATAAAGTGAGGGTTAACGCCTCAAGTTCTTGTTAATTAATTTTTTCCAACCCCGAATTATTTTTTCCAAAATTAATTTGAAGTGAATGGGCGAGTCCTAGGGTTAGCTAATCCCTTTGGAAATATTTAAGAACAAGAATAATTAAAGAAACAACAACTCGCTTCATAATAAATAAAAATCGTTCAATACATAAGCACAACAAGGTATTTAATCCACACGTTAAATATGAATATTTCCATAAACAAGATTCAAGTGTTGGAAATAAATACTACATACTTAGATATACAATACAAAGCAAGGAATGCCATCAAGTGAGGCTTAACTCCGCAGATTCGGCCTTCCAGCTCACAGATGTGAGGTCGCATATGCGGACCGTGTTCCGCAGATGCGAAATCACTGAAGGATTTTGCACTTTTGTACTCCTTTTTGCTCAATTCCACTTCACTTGAATTCAAATCTCTTCGTGACATCATTTACCTGGAAATCTAGCAATACACACCATAAAAAACCTCATATTATAATTAAAGGACGCAGAATCTAAAGAAAAGAAACTAGAATGAGTGGTAAAATCACCACTCATCACGGACCCCGCCCCCTTAAGTCATTTACGCACTTGCGAGGGAAATTCCGCAGGTGCGGCATCGCAGGTGCGACTGGTGGTCGGTAGATGCGGAATCGCTGGGCAGAAAAGATCAAGTTCGAGGGTTTGATTCCCATTTTCAATTTGGGACTCTGAGAGATCGGTGTGAGGCAAATTTTCGAGGTTTCTTTAAGGAGATTGTTGGGTTAAGTGATTCTAACCCGGATTGGACTATATTTCATGAATCTATTGCTATTTTGCGTCTTCTAATTAGGGATTTGAGTTGGAAATTTGGGGGAAAATGGTAGAAGCTTCCTAGACTAAAATTTTGAGTTTTGAAAGGCGATTTGAGGTCTGATTCGAGTAATTCTTATATGGTTGGACTCATGAGTGAATGAGTGTTCATATTTTATGACTTTTATCCGATTCCGAGACGTGGGCCCGAGGAGGCTTTTTGGGTCAATTTCCTAATTTCTTGCTTTAGCTTAGATTTCATTAATTAGATTAGTTTCTTATAGATATATTTGTGGTATATAATTGATTTTGGCTAGATTTGGGGTATTCAGAGTCAGATATTCATGGGAAAGGCATTGCTACCGATTGATTGAGCTTGGTTCGAGGTAACTGGCTTGCCAAACCTTGTGTGGGGAAAATCCCCTTAGGATTTGGTACTGTTGTGATATGTGAGCGCCGTGTACGTGAGGTGATGAGTACGTACATAGGCTATATTGTTGTAAAACTCGATTTTTACTGAGTATCAATCTAGTTTCCTTTTAAATTGAGTTATATTGTTTCCATTCTTATTTGAGCTATTCCAATATGTGTAGTTATCCTGTTTAGTCTAATATCTCATGTCTATGTGCTTTAACTGCTTATTTGAACTCTTTGAATCATGCCTAGTTGATTTTTGATTTTTCCTTCTTCTTTATTAGTCTTAACTGTAGAATTCTTGCTGTCAACTGTGGAATTAATCAGTTTGAGCTGTGTGTTTACTTTTGAGACTACGAAACAGTTCCTCGGGAGTTCTCCCTGCACATTTACTTTTGAGACTACGAAGCGGTTCCTCGGGAGTTCTCCCTGCACATTTACTTTTGAGACTACGAGGCGGTACCTCGGGAGTTCTCCCTGCACATTTACTTTTGAGACTATGAGGCGGTACCTCTGGAGTTCTCCCTGTATATTTACTTTTGAGACTACGAGGCGGTACCTCGTGAGTTCTCCCTGCATATTTATTTTAGGACTACGAGACGGTATCTCGGAAGATCCCCTGTTGTTTATCCCCGTGTGTTGTACTATTATTTCACTGTGTTTTACTTTTGTTAAATTTCAGTCTCTTATTATACTATTATATTCTCCTGCTTTATTTATTATATACTAGTGGGCCTGACTTGACCTCGTCACTACTCTACCGAGGTTAGGCTTGTCACTTACTGGGTACCGTTGTGGTGTACTCATGCTACTCTTCTGCACATGTTTTGTGTGGAGATCTAGGTACTTCTTATCAGCCCCGCTATTAGCTGAGAGTGCTGCTGATGTACGGAGACTTCAAGGTATATCTGCCGTGTCCGCAGACCTCAGAGTCCCCCTCTATTCTCTCCTATGTCATTTATCTTCCGTACTTCTTTTATTAGACTCTGGTGTATAGAGATACTAGTTTTCTTCTATAGCTTGTAACTTATGATGTTCTGGGTTTTGGGAATACCTTGTATTACTGGAGTGTTGGTTATTGTACATGCCGAGCGGCATTGTTACCAGTTATTTAGTTATCTATTGCATTTAGTTGTTAAGTTTTCCTTCCATTTTTGTTATTTTCACATTTTGTTAGGCTTACCTAGTCGTAGAGACTAGGTGCCATCACAACGTCTTACCGAGGGAGAAGTGGGTCGTGAAAAATTGGTATCAGAGCTCTAGGTTCATAGGTGTCGCGAGTCACAAGCTGATTTATTAGAGTCTCGTGGATCGGTACTGAGACATCTGTACTTATCTTCAGGAGGCTATGGACTGTTAGGAAAAATTATACTTCTTTGATTCCTTATCATGCGAAATTTATTGACATAAAAAATTCTAAACTTCTGTAATCTATTCTTTCTCACAGATGGTGAGGACCCGTATCGGAGGATCTGATGACCAGGCACCCGCGTC
Source organism: Nicotiana tabacum (assembly GCF_000715075.1). NCBI lineage: Eukaryota > Viridiplantae > Streptophyta > Magnoliopsida > Solanales > Solanaceae > Nicotiana > Nicotiana tabacum. Next base: position 4,048,142 of record NC_134103.1, on the reverse strand, counting down.
CCCTACTAGAGCCATGAGAGCCATGTGCCGGGGTAGAGGCCGAGGACTTCCATGCGGTGCATCCAGAGCACCCGTACGAGCTGCTACAGAGGATCCCCCAGTATCTCCAGCTGGAGGGCAGACACATGAGATACCTGTTGCTGCACCAGCTCTCCAGGAGACTCTAGCCCAGTTTCTGAGCATGTTCAGTATCTTAGCTCAGGCTGGATTGATTCCACTTGCTCCTGCCACATCTCAGGCCGGGGGAGGAGCACAGACTCCCATCGTTGGTACTCCAGAGCAGCGAGTTCAAGTCGACCGGGTTCTAGAGATTATACCGATGCAGCCGGTAGCTCATGTTCAGCCTGAGGTTAGGGTAGTAGTTTTTGAGGCGGAGCAACTCAGACTTGAGAGGTACAGGAAGTACCACCCTCCTACCTTCAGTGGATTGGCTTCAGAGGATGCTCAAGTTTTTCTGGAGGAGTGTCACCGTATCCTCTGTACTATGGGTGTAGCGGAGTCGAGTGGGGTTTCTTTTACTGTATTTTAGCTTAGAGGAGCATCCTATCAGTAGTGGCATGCTTATGAGTTGGGTAGTCCGGCTGAGGCAGCTTCACTTACATGGACTCAGTTCTCGGACATGTTCTTGAGGGAGTATGTTCCCAGAGTCTCAAAGACGCATGGAGTGCAGAGTTTGAGCAGTTGCGCTAGGGTGCTATGACTGTGTCTGGGTATGCAGCTCGCTTCAGTGAGTTAGCCTGATATGCACTGGGCTTGGTTGCCACAGTTCGAGAGAGGGCTCATCGGTTTGTTGAGGGACTCCACCCCAGTATCAGGATTAGTATGGTCAGGGAGCTGTAGATGGATATTCCTTACTGACAGGTTGTAAGTATTTCTAAGAGATTGGAGGGCATGCTCGTTCAGGATAAAGAGGAGAAGGAGGCCAAGAGGTATCGAGATTCTGGCACTTATAGTGGTACTCGTGCCCTAGCTGTATTTCAACATGGTAGGGGTTATGTGAGTTGCCCCGTTCATTCAGCTCTTCCAGCCGCCAGTGGTATTCTGTCCCCTTCAAGGCCCCAGGAGCCTTATTATACACCGTCAGTATCTAGTGCGCCTCCTGCACGGGGTGCTTTTAGTGATCAGTCCAGTAGACCTGGCCCTAGCCAGTCACAACAGTCACGCCCTCCGAAAGCTTGTTTTGAGTGTCGCCATATGGTAAAGGATTACCCAGATTTAGGAGGGGTGCACCGCAACATACTTCTCAAACACCGCGTGCTCCACTGGGTCCTCAAGCTCTAATTACAGCACCAGCTACCGCCCCACCTGCTCAGCCAGCTCGAGGTGGAGGTCGAGGAGGTCGAGGTCGCCCTTGAGGGGGAGGCCAGGCCAGATATTATGCTCTTCCTTCTTGTATAGATGTAGTTTCTTACGACTCTATCATTACAGGTATTGTCCCGGTCTGTCATAGAGATGCGTCAGTTTTATTTGATCCAGGATCCACTTATTCCTACGTGTAATCTTATTTTGCCCCGTATTTGGGCGTGTATCGGGATTCCTTGAGTTCCCCTATTTATGTGTTTACTCCTGTGGGAGATTCTCTTATTGTGGACCGCATGTATCGGTCGTGTTTGATTGCTCTTAGTGGTTTTGAGACCAGAGCCGATTTATTATTGCTCAGTATGGTAGACTTTGATGTTATTTTGGGCATGGACTGGTTGTTGCCCCATTATGCTATTCTTGATTGTCACGTTAAGACCGTAACGCTGGCTATGCCAGGATTACCGTGAGTAGAGTGGATAGGTACCTTAGAGTATATTCCCAACAAAGTTATTTCATTTCTTAAAGCTCAACAAATGGTTGAGAAGAGATGTGACACGTATCTAGCTTATGTGAGAGATTTCAGTATTGATACCCCTACAGTTGAGTCAGTTCCAGTAGTGAGGTACTTTCCAGATGTGTTTCCAGCTGATCTGCCGGGCATGCCGCCCGATAGAGATATTGATTTCGGCATTGATTTGTTGCCGGACACTCAGTCCATATCTATTCCTCCATATGGTATGGCTCCTTCTGAGTTGAAGGAGTTGAATGAGCAGTTATAGGAGTTGCTTGATAAGGGTTTCATTTGGCCCAGTGTGTCACCTTGGGGTGCTCTTGTCTTATTTGTGAAGAAGAACGATGGTTCTATGCGGATGTGTATTGATTACCGCCAGTTGAACAAATCCACAGTGAAGAACATGTATCCATTGCCTCATATTGATGACCTATTTGATCAGTTACAGGCTCCCAGGGTGTTTTACAAGAATGAATTGCATTTCTGCTATCATCAGTTGAAGATTCGGGAGCCAGATATCCCGAAGACTACTTTCAGGACTCGGTATGGTCACTATGAGTTCCTTGTGATGTCTTTTGGGTTGACCAATGCCCCATCAGCATTTATGCACCTGATGCATAGTGTGTTCCGACCCTATCTTGACTCATTCTTCATTGTGTTTATTGACTACATTCTGGTATACTCCCGGACTCGGGAGGATCATGAGCAACACCTGATGACTGTTCTTCAGCTCTTGAGAGAAAATAAGTTATATGCAAAAATTTCAAAGTGTGAGTTTTGACTAGACTCAGTGGCATTTTTTGGTCATGTAGTATCGAGTGATGGGATCCAAGTCGATTCGAAGAAGATTGAAGCAGTGCAGAGTTGGCCCAGACCGTCCTCAGCTACAAAGATCCGAAGTTTTCTTGGTTTGGCGAGGTATTACCGTCGATTTGTAGAGGGTTTCTCATCTATTGCAGTACCTATGACCAGGCTGACCCAGAAGGGTACTCCGTTCAGGTGGACAAAGGAGTGTGAGGACAGCTTTCAGAAGCTTAAGACAACTTTGACTACAACCTCAGTATTGGTATTGCTTATAGGTTCGGGGTCTTATACTGTGTATTGTGATGCGTCGCGGATTGGTCTCGGAGCGGTGTTGATGCAGGACAGTAGGGTGATTGCCTACGCGTCCAGACATCTGAAGGTGCATGAAAAGAACTATTATGTCCACGACCTTGAGTTAGCAACTATTTTTGATGCTTTGAAGATTTGGCGGCACTATTTGTATGGTGTACCCTGTGAGATTTACACCGATCACCGGAGTTTGCAATATCTGTTCAAGAAAAAGGATCTTAACTTGCGTCAGCGGAGGTGGTTGGAGTTACTTAAGGATTATGATATCACTATTTTATACCATCCCGGGAAGGCCAATGTGATGGCCGATGCCTTGAGTCGCAGGGCGGAGAGTTTGAGGAGCTTAGCATATCTACCAGCAGCAGATAGGCCATTGGGATTGGATTTTTAGGCCTTGGCCAACCAGTTTGTTGGATTGGATATTTCTGAGCCGAGTTGAGTATTGGCTTGTGTGGTCTCTCGGTCTTCTCTTTATGATAGTATCAGGGAGCGTCAGTATGATGACCCCCATTTTCTTATTCTTAAGGACACGGTTCAGCATAATGATGCAAAGGAGGTCGCTATTGGAGATGATGGTGCACTAAGGATGCACGGTAGGCTATATGTGCCCAATGTAGATGGCCTGCATGAGTTGATTCTCCAAGAGGCTCACAGTTCACGATACTGCATTCACCCGGGTGCCGCGAAGATATATCAGGACTTGAGGCAGCATTACTAGTCGATGAGAATGAAGAAAGACAGTGAAATATGTAACTCGGTGCCTAAATTGTCAGAAGGTGAAGTATGAGCATCAGTGGCCCGATAGATTGCTTAAGAAGTTAGAGATTTCGGAGTAGAAATGGGAGCGGATCACTATGGATTTCATTGTTAGACTCCCACGGACTCAGCGGAAGTTTGACGCAGTTTGGGTGATTGTGGACAGGCTTACCAAGTCAGCTCATTTCATTCCTGTGATGACTACCTATTCTTCCGAGCAGTAGGCTCGAATTTATATCCGCAAGATTGTCAGACTTCATGGCGTACCAGTATCTATCATCTCTGACCGGGGTACGCACTTTACATTACGGTTCTGGAGGGCGGTACAGCAGGAGTTGGGTACTCGGGTTGAGTTGATCATAGCATTTCACCCTCAGACGGACGGACAATCCGAGCGCACTATTCAAATATTGGAGGATATGCTCCACGCTAGTGTGATAGATTTTGGGGGTTCTTGGGATCAATTCTTTCCACTTGCTGAGTTTGCCTACAATAACGGTTATCAGTCGAGCATTTAGATGGAACCGAATGAGGCTCTGTATGGTAGGCGGTGTCGCTCTCTAGTGGTTTGGTTCGAGCCGAGTGAGGCTAGGTTTTTGGGTACATACTTGGTTTAGGATGCTCTGGAGAAGGTTAAGGTGATTCAAGATCGACTTCACACAGCCCAGTCCAGACAAAAGGTTCGCGATATTGCATTCATGGTTGGAGAGCGGGTCCTGCTCCGGGTGTCACTCATGAAGGGTGTTATGAGGTTCTGAAAGAAGGGAAATATGAGCCCAAGGTTTATCGGTCCATTCAAGGTGTTGCGACGTGTTGGGGAAGTTGCTTATGAGCTTGCCTTGCCTCCTAGTCTAGCAGGGGTTCACCCAGTATTCCATGTTTCTATGATTTGGAAGTATCACATCGATCCGTCTCATGTGTTGGATTTCAGCTCAGTCCAGTTAGACAAGGATTTATCTTATGTTGGGGAGCCGGTAGCTATTTTGGACAGGCATGTTCGAAAGCTGAGGTCAAAGAACATTGCTTCCGTGAAGGTTCAGTGGAGGGTTCAGCCGGTCGAGGAGGCGACTTGGGATACCAAGCAGGATATGTGCAACCGTTATCCTAATCTTTTTACCACTTCAGGTATGTCTTTATGCTCGTTCGAGGATGAACGATTGTTTTAAGAGGGGGAGAATGTAACGACCTAGCCGGTCGTTTTGAGATTAATAGCCCCGATCCTCTATTTTCTTCTTTCCCTGTATCTGTTTCAGCTTATGTGACTTGCCGGGAGGTTGTTGTTGTGGTTTCAGAGTGATTTTGGGATACTTAGTCCCTAAATGGAAGCTTAAGTCTTAGGATTTTGACCGTAGTCAGAACTATGTGAAAACGACCGCGAAATAGAGTTTTGTCGGTTCCATTAGCTCCGTTGGATGATTTTTGACTTAGGAGCGTGTCGAGACTGTAAATTTGAGGTATGTAGCTGATTTAGGCTTGAAATGGAGAAAGTCGAATTTCTGGAGATTTTGACCGGATGTGGTCTTTTTGATATCGGGGTCGGATTCTGATTCCGGAAGTTGGAGTAGGTCTGTAATCTTGAATATGACTTGTGTGCAAAGTTTGAGGTCAATCGGACCTGATTTGCTAGGTTTCGGCATCAGTTGTAGAAATTTGAAGTTTCAAGTTTATTAAGTTTGGATTGGAAGGTGATTCGTGTTTTTGTAGTTGTTTGATGTGTTTTGAGGGCTCGACTAAGTTCGTATGGTTTTTTAGGACTTGTTAGTATATTTGGTTGAGGTCCCGGGGGCCTCGGCTGTGTTTCGGATGCTTAACAGATTGAATTTGGACTTATGCAAATTGCTGAAGTTTTCTGGTTTCTGGCGTTTTCGCACCTGCGGTGGGGAGACCGCAAGTGCGGACTCGCACGTGCGGAAGGAGGAGTGCAAGTGCAGTTTTGTCAAGCTTGGTCTGTGGGTGCAGGTGCGAGATTGGCCCGCAGAAGCAGAGCCGCATCTGCGAAAGAGGAAGATATCCGCAGGAGCGGACGCGCAGGTGCGGCCCCTTGCTCGCAGATGCGGACCCAGCCCCCAAAAGTCATTTATGCACCTGCGAGGGAAATTCCGCAGGTGCGGCATCGGAGGTGCAACTTTGTGGTCCGCAGATGCGGAATCGCTGGGCAGAAAAGATCAAGTTCGAGGGTTTGATTCCCATTTTTAATTTGGGACTTTGAGAGCTCGGTGTGAGGCAAATTTTCGAGGTTTCTTCAAGGATATTGTTGGGTTAAGTGATTCTAACCCGGATTGGACTATATTTTATGAATCTATTGCTATTTTTCGTCTTCTAATTAGGGATTTGAGCTGAAAATTTGGGGGGAAATGGTAAAATCTTCCTAGACTAAAAATTTGAGTTTTGAAAGGCGATTTGAGGTCGGATTCGAGTAATTCTTATATGGTTGGACTCATGAGTGAATGAGTGTTCATATTTTGTGACTTTTATCCGATTCTGAGACGTGGGCCCGAGGAGGCTTTTTGGGTCGATTTCCTAATTTCTTGCTTTAGCTTAGATTTCATTAATTAGATTAGTTTCTTATAGATATATTTATGGTATGTAATTGATTTTGGCTAGATTTGGGGCATTCAGAGTCAGATATTCATGGGAAAGGCATTGCTACCAATTGATTGAGCTTGGTTCGAGGTAAGTGGCTACCAAACCTTGTGTGGGGGAAATCCCCTTAGGATTTGGTACTGTTGTGATATGTGAGTACCGTGTACGTGAGGTGACGAGTACGTACACAGGTTATATTGTTATAAAACCCGATGTTTACTGAGTATCAATCTGTTTTCCTTTTAAATTGAGTTATACCATTTTTATGAGTATTAGTATGTTTCCATTCTTATTTGAGCTATTCCAATATGTATCGTTATCTTATTTAGTCTAATATCGCATGTCTACGTGCTTTAACTGCTTATTTGAACTCTGTGAAGCATGCCTAGTTGATTTCTGGTTTTTCTTGTTCTTTATCAGTCTTAACTGTAGAATTCTTGCTGTTAACTGTGGCATTTATCAGTTTGAGCTGTGTGCTTACTTTTGAGACTACGAGGCGGTTCCTCAGGAGTTCTCCCTGCACATTTACCTTTGTGACTACGAGGCGGTTCCTCGGGAGTTCTCCCCGCACATTTACTTTTGAGACTACGAGGTAGTACCTCGGGAGTTCTCCCTGGACATTTACTTTTGAGACTACGAGGTGGTACCTCAGGAGTTCTCCCTGTATATTTACTTTTGTGACTATGAGACAGTACCTCGGGAGTTCTCTCTGTATATTTATTTTGGGACTACGAGACGGTATCTCGGGAGATCCCCTCCTGTTTATCCCTATGTGTTGTACTGTTATTTCACTGTGTTTTTATTTTGTTAAATTCCAGTCTCTTATTATACTGTTATATTCTCTTACTTTTTTTATTATATACCAGTGGGCCTGACTTGACCTCGTCACTACTCTACCGGGATTAGTCTTGGCACTTATTGGGTACTGTTGTAGTGTACTCATGCTACTCTTATGTACATGTTTTGTGTGCAGATCCAGCTACTTCTTATCTGTTACACCCTATATTTTCGTACGTAAAACTGCGTCGTGAGCAAACTAATGTAGGACCAAAAATGAGATCATCTTTGAAAATATATAAAGTAGGTTAATCATGTTATCTCTGAGGTTACAAATATTGAAGATCATAAACAACAAGTACAAAGACGGTTGGAAGGTTGAGAAGCTAAAGGAATTGAAGAAAATAATATTTCGTCGAGAGTCGACAATTTGGGAATGTTATAGCATGTACTTTTGGGGTGAGACCAGGGTGTTTAACATGATAAGGAGGTTATGTTATGATTTATGTTAGTTGTATGATAGTCGTGTGTTATGTTTTGAAGTCAAGCGAGTGGTGGAACAAAAGTCGATGAAAGTCATCACAAGTTATGTTCATAAGTTTTACTGAAACTTTGGGTCAAATGTAACTGCAATGTTCTCCCAGTATACTTAGAGTTATGGGGTGTTCCACCCATAAAATTAAATATCTATGGGTCTATTTTCTAACGCATTAAACCATTTGTCAATACTATATTGGAGTGGAGAGATATGGGCATTTGTGCGAGACTGCGCAGACTGTCACCTACTTGCTTAAACGAGAATCCAAAAATGGGCCAGTTCGGGTCGTCCAAAAATGGGCCAGTTCGAGTTGTCCAAAGAGGCCTTTTTAAATGCCTATCCCCTTCATATATTAGACTTATAATAGGGCAAAATAACCAGACATAATCTCTGCAAAAATCCTCCCAAATACTGCCCACAAACCCTAATTAATTTTCTCTCCCTTTCAAGTTCTAATTGGAGGTAAAGCCTAGAATTTGAAGAACCAAGATAGGAGCTGAGTTATCCAAAAAATAAGGTAAGTTTACTGCTCTCTTTCATCCATTTTGTTCTGCTGTAGATGCATAGTAAGTCATTCTATATTTGTAAGAACTCACGGGACGGTGATCGGAAGCCGTGAGTTCGGGTTATTCACTTGTAGCGGACTATTTTGTGGACTATTTTTTGTTGCTGTTGGGATGCGTGTTTTACTACTATTTTGTGGAGTTTTGGAGGAGGAAGGGTGTGGAGAAACACCACATAAATGCAGGGTGGTGGGCTGGTGGCTCGTCGCAACAATTTCGGGATGTTTGACACTACTACGGTGGTCGTTTTGTGTATGAAGAGATTGGGGTGTGTTGGGCTATTTTGTAGTATTTTGTGATGTATATAAGGATGAAAAATAATGTATATAGGTTGTTATTGTTGAGTTCTTGTGTTGTTGGTGTTATCTTGAATTTGGAGGAAGTAAGGATTATAGGGGAAATGCTGTCCATTTTAATACAAAATAAGCTTGTCGTTCATTGTGCGATAGTTGTACCTTTCGTAGCTTAATGATAGTACTATTATCGTTGTTGTAGATTAAGGTGCGAAGAGGAGAGTTCAACTTGGTGATTGGAAAGATTGTGATAAGGTATGTTAAGGCTAAACTTTCCTTCATTTTGGCATGATCTCGTAACTACATGTGTTTGATAACGAGGCATAAAGAGAAGTTCATACTCCCGAATTTATATACATTATCCTAGTCTCATAAGTTACAGTATTCTCCCTTATCGGGACTTTATATTCAATTGAGTATTGTCTTCTTCCAGTCAAGAGAGCAGAGGGTCTATATATATACAATATTATAGCATTTTTACCGCCATCGAGCTATAATTGGTGGGCAAGATAGTATTATAGTATTTTCACCACCATCGAGCTATAATCGGTGGGTAGGTCCCTATTGGGTAACTTCTGATCAGATGGTAAGTTATATATACCGAGTCTACTGTGGCCGAGAGCCTATGAGCGAGCCCAGGATGGCCGAGATACAGAGCCTAGTATGACCGAGCGCCTATGAGCGAGCCTACTACGGCCGAGCAGTTACACGTACCGAGCCTTATAGGGCCGGACATTTATTTTACTTACTATATTGAAGGAGTTGAGTCAGTATCAGCAGATAAGTATATATCCAGATCATCTTTGACTCCCATTTACTTTCAATTATTATATTATCAGTTCAGTTTCAGTTTTCAGTTATGCTATCGCCTTACATACTCAGTACATTATTTCATACTGACGTCCCTTTTTGGGGACGCTCTATTTCATGCGTGCAGGTTCAGATAGACAGACGGGTAGACCTCCTCAGTAGGTGTTCCCTGAGTTTAGCCTGATTGGTAAGCTCCACGTCCTTCAAAGTTATCGGGTCTAGGGTTTCGTGTACAACCTTTGTATGTATATATGTATATATATTATGGGTAGGTCGGGGCCCTGTTCCGATCGCAATACATCCATCACTAGAGGCTTGTAGACATATCCTGTCAGTTAGTGCAGTATGTTGGGCTTGTAGGCCTGGTATGTATATTTTGGTTGTTTGTCAGCTGTAGTAGTTATGACGGCCTTGTCGGCCTAGCTTTATATTGATGTTTAGTCAGTGCTAGTTTCCATTCAGTTATATATTTTGCTTCGCAAATTGTCTTGCAATGTGGCCCCATGGCCAAATTATGACATTATATGTTCGGAGTCCCTTAGTCGCAATTTGGTACGCTAGGTTAGGTGAGGCACTGGGTGCTGGTCTCGCTCCCAGGTTCGGGGCATGACATTATCAGCCCCGCTTTTAGCTAAGAGTGTTGTTGTTGTACGGAGACTTCAAGGTACATCTGCCATGTCCGCAGATCTCAGAGTCCCCCTCTATTCCCTCATATGTCATTTACCTTTCGTACTTCTTTTGTTAGACTCTGGTGTATAGATATACTAGTTTCCTTCTGTAGCTTATGACTTATGATGTTCCGGATTTCGGGATGACCGTGTATTACTGGAGTGTTGGTTATTGTACATGCCGAACGGTATTGTTACCAGTTATTTTGTTATCTATTGCAGTTAGTTGTTAAATTTTCCTTTCATTTTTGTTATTTCCGCATTTTGTTAGGCTTACCTAGTCGTAGAGACTAGGTGCCGTCACAATGTATTACAGAGGGAGAATTGAGTCGTGACATTCAGCCTTATCTAGACTCATTTGTTATTGTGTTCATTGACGATATCCTGGTGTACTCTCATAGTCAGGATGAGCACACCCAACATTTGAGGGTTGTGTTTCAGCGGTTGAGGGAGGAGAAACTTTATGCCATGTTCTCCAAGTGTGAGTTTTGGCTCAGCTCAGTGGCATTCCTGGGGCACGTGGTGTCCAGTGAGGGTATTCAGGTGGATCCGAAGAAGATAGAGGCGATTCAGAGTTGGCCCGGACCATCCTCAACTACATAGATTCAGAGCTTTCTTGTCTTGGCCGGTTATTATCATCGCTTTGTGGAGGGTTTCTCTTCTATTGCATCACCTTCGACCAAATTGGCCCAAAAGGGTGCTCCTTTCCGGTGGTCGGATGAGTGTGAGGAGAGATTTCAGAAGCTCAAGACTGCCTTGACCACAACTTCAGTTCTAGTGTTGCCGTCAGTTTGGGGCTCTTATACAGTGTATTGTGATGCTTCTCGTATCGGCATTGGGTGTATGTTGATGCAGGAGGGTAGAGTGATTGCTTATGCTTCGCGCCAGTTGAAGCCTCATGAGAAGAACTACCATGTTCATGATTTGTTGCTAGTTGCCATCGTTCATGCATTGACGATTTGGAGGCATTATCTCTACGGTGTGTCTTGTGATATGTTTACGGATCATCGGAGCCTCCAACACTTGTTCAAATAGAATGATCTCAATCTGAGGCAGCGGAGATGGTTGGAGCTGCTAAAGGACTATGACATCACTATTATGTATCATCCAGGGAAGGTCAATGTGGTGGCCGATGCCTTGAGTAGGAAGGCAGCGAATATGGGTAGTCTTGCTTTTTCTTCCCGTGGGAGAGAGAACTCTTGCAGTTGATGTTTAGACCTTGGCCAACCGGTTCATGAGATTGGATATTTCGGAACCCAGCCGGGTTCTCGCTTGTGTGATTTCTCAGTCTTCCTTAGTTGATCGCATCAGAGAGCGCCAGTATGATGATCCTCATTTGCATGTCTTCAAGGACATGATTCAGCACAGAGATGCCAGAGATGTGACTATTGGGGATGATGGGGTAATGAGGATGCAAGGTCGGATTTGTGTGCCCAATGTGAATGGGTTACGTGAGTTGATTCTTGAGGAGGCCCACAGTTCGCGGTATTCCTGTTACATCCCGTACTTTAATATTACGATGAGTCGTAATAATTCATATGAGCTTGAAGGGATTAAGACCCCGTAAGTTTAACAACCTTGATACCGTAATATACATTTGATATGATATTTTGAGTAGAGCATTTTTGTAAAAGATGGTTTGAAAAATATGATTTATATAGTTATTAATATTACTACTTTCGAATATGCTTTAAATTATACACAGAATATGAGAAAGTTTATGAGATTTTTTTTATTGTAAAGATAAAAATTATTTACTCACAAGAAAAGAAGGGTATCTTTTTTCCATTTTAAGAATTATGCGTACAAAAATTTGTACTCTTTATATGAGATTAGGAAAATTAGAAGTTGAGAAAATATATGTATTTTTACATGGATGTTTTAATGAAATAATAGTGTATGTATTGATTTTATATGGTATCATAATTTATTAATATTTTAATAGTAGTATTTTAAGTAATTTGGAATAATTATTAATTATGTGGGCAATTGATTAATTATGGAATTAGTGAAAGAGTTAATAAGTTAATTATGGAGACGAGGGAATTATTAGATAAACTTGGTAACCCCAACGTGACAGCAACTCAAGCCATGTTTGGTGACTCTTTGCTTACATTATTAGATGGCATGTTAAGAGATTTGGGTTGCAAAATAAGCCTTATTAAGTGGGCCCCACACCCATTCAATAAAAGGCTTTTCTACTTTAGCATACATCAAATGCTAAAGTATGATCTCCAAGAATTCAATAATTTGTGAGCCTTCATCTTTCAATAACGTGAGCTTTCATAAATCATTAACGTGAGCTTTCAAGAATTCAGTAACGTGAGATTTCATGGATCTTCAAGAATTCAAAAACGTGAGAATTCATCCGAGATTTTATAAGGTAATATCAACGGAATTTTGTGATTCTAAGGGAGTACGATGCAATCTTTCTCAAGAATATCATATGAATTTTTCCTTATTTCGATCTCGCCGTTATGTGTTTCATCGCGATTGACGGGTGTTAAAGGGATTGTCAAGAGAATCAGCTCAGGTATGTTAAGGCTATCACTCCTTTTCTTTTGGCATGATCCAAGTAATGATACGTACACGTAATGATATTCCATAAGTGGTTATACTCTTAGCAGTTAAGGATGTCTATGTTAAAGTTTATAATATAGTGATACATGCATCTTCATGTATTTATCACCGTGCTACGGCCGGTTGGGCAGACATGCATCTTCATTTACCACCGTGCTACAGCCAGTCGAGGAGTCATGCATTTACCACCGAGCTACGGCCGGTTGGGCAGTCATGCATTTACCACCGAGCTACGGCCGGTTGGGAAGTTACACATTTACCACCGAGCTCGGCCGGTCGGGCAGTCATGCATTTACCACCACGCTACGGTCGGTCGGGCAGTTACCCCTGATCAATTGGGCAGTCATGCATTATATGATATGGATAATATAAATAGTCTCAAAGAGAAGAATTATATATGTAAGTATAATAAGTATGCATATACAGTGGCACTTCAGACATTCAGGTTGATTCTTATATGCCTTTAATTAATGTTGGCTTATTGTTATGTTTCAGTTCTGCCTTACATACTCAGTACATTATTCGTACTGACATCCTTTTGTTGGGGACGCTGCATTCATGCCTGCAGGTATAGATAATCAATTTGGCGAGCCCTCAAAGTAGACGAGATTGGCATTCAGCGAAGGATCGGTAAGACTCCACCTCATTCGGAGTGCAGCCGAGTCTATGAGTCATCGTGTCAGAGTTTTGCTACAGACTTATGGGAAGGCCGGTACCCTATACCATTTGATTTCAAATAATCTTAGAGGCTTTGTAGACAGAGGTTCATTTTGTACAGTATGTTAAAGGCCTTGACGGCCCATATGTACTCATGTTTTAAGAACGATGGTTCATTGATACAATGTTTGCCCACTTATAGTTATACATTATGAGTTGTGGCCATGTTGGCCCATGATAGTTACAGAAGAAAAATATATAAGTTATAGAGGGGTTCGCTCGGGCTAGTACGGTACCGGGTGCCACCCACGCCTCCCCATATTGGGGCATGACAATTCCATTCATCTGGGTGCCGCGAAGATATATCAGGACTTGAGGCAGCACTATTGGTGGAAGAGGATGAAGAAGGACATCGTGGGGTTTGTAGCTCGGTGCCTTAACTGTCAGCATGTAAAATATATGAGCATCAGAGACCGGGTGACTTGCTTCAGAGGTTAGAGATTCTAGAGTGGAAGTGGGAGCGGATCACCATGGATTTCGTAGTTGGGCTCCCACGGACTTCGAGGAAGTTCGATGCTATTTGGGTGATTGTGGATCGGTTGACCAAGTCCGTTCACTTCATTCCAGTGAGTACTACTTATTCTTCAGATCGGTTGGCTGAGATTTACATCAAAGAGATTGTTCGCCTTCACGGTGTGCCAATTTACATCATTTCAGATAGAAGCACGCAGTTTACATCGCAGTTTTGGAGAGCCATATAGCTAGAGTTGGGCACTCAGGTGGAGTTGAGTACAACATTTCACCCTCAGACGGACGGGCAATCCGAGCGCACTATTTAGATATTGGAGTATATGCTACGTGCGTATGTCATTGATTTTGGGGGTTCATGGTACCAGTTTTTTCCACTCGCGGAGTTTGCCTACAACAACCGTTATCAGTCGAGCATCCAGATGGCCCTGTATGAGGCTTTGTATGAGAGGCGATGTAGATCTCCGATGGGTTAGTTTGAGCCCGATGAGGCCAGACTGTTAGGTGCAAATTTGATTCAGGATGCATTGGACAAGGTTAAATTGATTGAGGAGCGGCTTCGCACGTCGCAGTCTAGGCAGAAGAGCTATGCCGCCAGGAAAGTCCGGGATGTGTCTTACATGGTTATGGAGAACGTTCTGCTGAAGATTGCATCCTTGAAGGGTGTTGTGAGGTTCGGGAAGAAGGGCAAGTTGAGCCCTCGGTTCATTGGGCCTTTTGAGGAACTTCAAAGGATTGGGGAAGTGGCTTACAAGCTTGCCTTGCCACCTAGTTTGTCGAGTGTGCATCCAATATTTCATGTTTCCATGCTCCGTAAGTACATCGACGATCCGCCTCATGTTTTGGATTTCAGCATGGTTCAGTTGGATGGTGATTTGACTTATGATGTGGAGTCGGTGTCTATCTTGGGCCGGCAGGTTCGTAAGTTGAGGTCAAAGGATATAGCTTTAGTAAAGGTGCAATAGAGAGGTCAGCCGGTTGAGGAGGCTACTTGGGAGACCAAGCGGGAGATGCGGAGCAGATATCCATACCTATTTAGGACTTCGGGTATGTTTCTAGACCCGTTCGAGGACGAACGTTTGTTTAAGAGGGGAGATGTAACGACCCGGCCGGTCATTTAGAGAGTTGTAGCCCCGTTGCCCCCTTTTCTGCTCATTTTTGTACTTTACTATTGCTTTATGACTTATTGGATTAGTTGGTTTGGGTCTGGAGAGAATTCAGAGTGAGTTGAGACACTTAGTCTCTTAATTGAAAGCTTAAGTTGGAAAAGTCGACCGGATGTCGACTTATATGTAAACGACCTCGGATTTGAATTTTGATGGTTCCGTTAGCTCCGTTGGGTAATTTTGGACTTAGGAGCGTGTCCGTATTGTGTTTTGGAGGTCCGTAGTAGAATTAGGTTTGAATTGGCGAAAGTTAGAATTTTGGAAAGTTTGACCGGGAGTGGACTTTTTTTTATATCGGGGTCGGATTCCGACTCCGGAAGTTGCAGTTGGTTTGTGGGGTCAGCTATGACTTATGTGCAAAATTTGAGGTTAATCGGACGTGATTTGATAGGTTTCGGCGTCGCTTGTAGAATTTGAAAATTTCAAAGTTCATTAGGCTTGAATCCGTGTGCAATTCATCTTTTTTATGTTGTTTAAGGTGATTTGAGGGTTTGACTAAGTTCGTATTGGGGTTATAAGACTTGTTGGTGTGTTTGGTTGAGGTCCCGGGGGCCTCAGGTTGATTTTAGGTGGTTAACGAACTTGGAACTGATTTGAGGAACAACTGAAGTTTTGCTGTTGCTGGTGTAACCGCACCTGCGGAGTGGGCACCGCAGGTGCGAGATCGCAAAAGCGAGAAGGGGGTCGCAAATGCGGTTAAGGAGGAGGCTGGCAGAAGTCACAGATGCGAGGTCCTTTCCACACATGCATGTCCGCTGATGCGCGTAGAGGATCGCAGAAGCGGAAATGGCTGGGAGCCACTGGTTCGCAGAAGCGGAAGGCCTGCACAGAAGCACATCCACAGAAGTGGGATTTGGACCGCAGAAGCGATTGGTCGCCTTAAGTGAGTTTCCGCATAAGCGGATGAGGGACCTCAGAAGCGGTGCCACAGAAGCGACTAAATGTCCGCAGGTGCGAAAAGCCTAGGCAGAACATATAAATACAAGGTTTCGAGATATTTCACTATTTCTAACATTTTAAGCTCGGATTTTAGAGATTTTGAGAGGGCTTTTCAAGAGGAATTCTTGAGGTAAGATCCTTGTAACCAGTTTTCTTCAATAATTACGTTTCCCCACTGATTTAAACCAAGTTGGTGAATTATTAGGTAAAATTTGGAGGTTTGAGGCTAGGTATTTGGAGAGTTAATTTTTGGGTCTTGAATGGCCATTTGAGGTCAGATTTTGACAAATTTGGTATAGCTAGACTTGTGAGTGTAATGACCTGACCGGTTGTTTTGAGTATTTCATCCATGTTCCCCCATTTACTGCTCAATTTATGCTTCACAGTCGTTTTAAGACTTACCGGGTTAGTTGGTTCGGATCCTGAAGGAATTCATAGTGAAATGAGACACTTAGTCTCATAATTGAAAATTTTAAGTTAGAAATATTTCCCGGATAGGGACTTATGTGTAAACGACCTCGGATTCGAATTCTGATAATTCTAGTAGCTATGTATGATGATTTTGGACTTAGGAGTGTGTCCGGAAAATTATTTGGAGGTCCATAGAGGAATTAGATTTGAAATGCCGAAAGTTGAATTTTTGTGAAGTTTGACCGAGGGGTTGACTTTTTGATATCAGGGTCGAAATCTAATTCTAAAAATTTTAATAGGTATGTTATGTCATTTATGACTTGTGTGCAAAATTTGAGGTCAATCGGACGTGATTTGATAAGTTTCAGCGTTATTTGTAGAAATTAGAAATTTCAAAGTTCAATAGGCTTGAATTGGGGCATAATTCATTGTTTTAGCATTGTTTGAGGTGATTTGAGGATTCGACTAAGTTCGTATGATGTTGTAGGACTTGTTGGTATATTTGGTTGAGGTCCCGAGGGCCTCGGGTGAGTTTCGGATGGTTAATAGATCAAAAAATTGAACTACAACAACTGCTGCAATTTCCTTATGTTGGAAATTTCTTCTGCCAGATTCGAGCCCAGAAATCTCTCAGAATCGAGCCCAGAACCTTCCAGAATCGAGACCAGGGTCGAGGGCCAGGATCGAGGGCCAGGATCGAGGCCTATGATCGAGGACCAGGATCGAGGCCTAGGATCGAGGCCCATGATCGAGGGCCAGGATTGAGGGCCAGTATCGAGGCCTAGGATCGAGAAGATCGAAGGCCAAGATCGAGGCAGAACCGAGGTTGTCCGGGCAGAATTATAAAAACAGGGACTTCGTCCCATTCGCCATTTTTGATAAATTGGAGCTTGATGAGAGGCGATTTTTGATATATTTTCAAGGAAAACTTGAGGTACGTCCCTTGTGATCATTTCTACTCCATAATATTGAATTATCATCGATTAATACGACTAGATTACATGATTTTGAGGTGTAAATCGGAGATTGGAACTTAGAAATTTGGAAATATGATTTGTAGATTTAAGGGTCGAGTTGAGGTCAGAATTTGGTAAAATTAGTATGGGTAGACTCGTAGTTGAATGGAATTTCGGATTTTATAACTTTTGTCGAGTTTCGAGACGTGGTCCCCACAAGCGATTTTTGAGCTAAAATTTAGATTTTTATGGAAAATTAGCATTTTCTTATGAAATTAATTTTAATAAATTTTATTGACTGAAACGAATTATTTGTGACTAGATTCGAGGCATTCGGAGGCCGATTTGTGAGGCAAAGGCATAGCAGAGTAAAGAATTTCACGCTCTGAGGTAAGTAACAGTTTTAAATCTGGTCCTGAGGGTATTAAACTCCGGATTTTGGTATCATGTGATTATTTTGGAGGTGACACACATGCTAGGTGACAGGCGTGTGGGCTTGCACCGATGGGATTATGACTTGGTCCCTCCCGGGAAACTGTAAAGTTGAAATAATTTGTTGTTAGCTATATGCTTTCTATGTGTTGATAAAATTTGACTGTAAATCATGTTAGAAATCATGCTTAGGCTATGTGATAGTACTGTTGGGACCCACAGGGGTCGCGTACTTGTTGAATTGCCTGCTAAATGCTATATGTACTCAACCTCAGCTTTTACTTGCACATTTTATCTCAGTCTCTGTTGTTATTATTGATACATCATATCATTGTTGTTTGGGTTGATTTCATGATTATTAAGAGCCCGAGAGACTGGAGAAATTTATGACTGAGTGAGGCCGAGGGCCTGATTGTATGATATTGATACTATAGCACGTGAGTTGTCCGTGCAGCACGTGAGTTGGCCGTACAGATTCTTATATTATACTATTGCACGTGAGTTGATCGTGCAGCACGTGAGTTAGTCGTGCAGCACGTGAGTTGGCCGTGCAGATTCTTATATTATACTATAGAATGTGAGTTGGCCTTGCAGCATGTGAGTTGGCCGTGCGGATCCAGATAGTTATATTATGGCACGTGAGTTGTCCGTGCAGATTATAGCGCTTGGTCTGTAGGAGCCCCTCCGGAGTCTGTACACTCCTAGTGAGAGCGGGTACCCATTGAGAGTGAGTGATGAGGGCTGGGAGCCCAGTGAGTGATTTTTGTCTTTAGAGGTTGTACTTGATTTCCATTTGTTGTTGAACTTAGTTGCTATCTGTCATTGCTGTGAAATCTCTTAAAGATTTTTATCTACGGATTATATGAACAGGAACTGTATAAAAATTGATTTGACATTAAACTTCTAGATTTGATAGCATGTCTATTCTTTGCTGGAATTACTGGAAATGAACCATAACTGTGTAGCTCTTTTCTATCTTCAGTTCCTTATTTATTATTTTTACTTGTTGAGTTGGTTGTACTCATACTACAGCCTGCACTTAGTGTACAGATCCAGGTGTTCCCGGACATAGCGGGTGTTGATCCTTTCACGCAGTTAATTTTCAGGAGATTTTGAGGTAGCTGTCGTGTTTCGCAGACCTTGTCTCTCCTCTATCTCCTTATTTACTGTATTTGGTCTCAGACTATTATAGACAATATTTTCCAGACTTGTATTCATATTAGATGCTCATGTACTCAGTGACACCGGGTTTTGGGAGTATTTATATTTGTAATTGTGAGATTTTCTTCCGCTGAAATTAATCATTATGTTTTCGTATTTAAAATATATGTGGTTTACTGAGATTTTTGGCTTGCCTAGTATTGAGTTAGGCGCCATCACGATGGACTAGGTTTTGGGTCGTGACAGTGAGTGAATGGGCTTTCGGGTTTTGTGACTTTTGTCGGAGTTTGGTACGTGGGCCAGGGGCCGGGTTTGAGCCAATTTCGGATTTTGGCTATAATTTAGTACTTTTCTTGTGGAATTGATCCCTTTAGCCTATATTGATTGTATTGTACTACTTGTGGCTAGATTCAGGACATTTGGAGACCGATTTGAGAGGCAAATGTATTTTGGAGTAGAGTTTTGCCCGGATTAAGGTAAGTAACACTTTCAAACTTCGTTCTGAGGGTTCGAAACCCCGAATTATGTATTATATGGTTGGTATTGAGGTGACGCACATGCCAAGTAACGGATGTGCAGGCGTGCACCATGAGAATTGTGACCTGGTTGATTCTATGGCACCGTAAAACGATTCTATATTGTTGATATCCGTATTTTCATCATGTGATAAAGTAATTGAGTTGTCAATCATGCTAGATATCATGTTTAGGCTTTGTGTTGGTGCTGTTGGGACCCATAGTGGTTGTTTCTTGCTGTCACCTTACTAATTTCATTGATATTACGTACTCAGTCATATTCATTCATTTCATATCATATCTCACTCTCATTTGTTATTTATTGATACATCATATCATTGTTTCGGGCTAGTTTTCATAATATTGTGAGCCCGTGAGTGAGACTTAAGAGATTGATGATTGAGTGAGACCGAGAGCCTAATTGTAAGTGACAGTTATGGGATCGGGCTGCACGCTGCAGCGGTTATACTGATTTTATTAATAGCGCTTGGGCTGAAGGAGCCCCTCGGAGTCTGCACACACCCCCAGTGAGCGCAGTTGATATTATTGAGGGATTGATCTTCCCTGGACATGGATCTTGTCCGAAGTATTATATACCTAGATATGGATCTTCACCACGGGCTGATTTGGCCTTCCTCGGTACTGGGTGACTGATGGTCAGTGATGTATATATTCCGGGATGGATCTTCCCCGGGCTGTATGGGCCATATACAGTACCGGGTGGTTAAGCATTTGAGGGCGTGAGCACATGAGGTTGTCAGCATAGTGCATCACATATAGCATGTGCATTGGAATTTAGAAGTAGAAGAGTTATATTCTTCACATTGTTTAGACTTGATCTGCTTTACTGTTTTGAACTATCTATTTAACTTGAAAGCATGCCTACGTTTCTGCACATTTATTTCTATTTTTAACTGTACCGGTTGAGTTCGTCACTACCTTTCAGTCCAATAGTTGGACTTGTTACTTAATGAGTTAGTTGTACTCATGTTACTTCCTGCACCTCGTGTGCAGATCCATGCGTTTCTGGTCACGACGACTGTTGATTGAGGAGCCAGATCCCGGAGGCCATCGAGGTAGCTGCATGGCGTTCACACACCTTGACTCTCCTTCTTTATCTCTATATGTATTTCAGTTTTTATTTCGTAAACACTGTAGTGGATTGTATTCTGGTTTATACGCTCATGTACTCTGTGACACCCCAGTTTTGTGATGGATTGTATCGTATTTTGGATATTTCAGTTTTCAAAAAGGCTTTCCTTAATTATTAAATTGTTTCCGTCTTTATGTTCAAAGATTTTACTGTGTTGAGATGGTGAGTTGTGGCTTGCCTAGGTCCACGATAGGCGCCATCACGATGATTAGATTTTGGGTTGTGACATCTTTACTTTCCGCATTTATTATTTGAAAATAGTAGTATAAGGAATACATAGAAGAATCATGTCCTTCTATAGTTTATGCACGCGAAAAATTGGACACCACACAAATCACTCCCTCTCTTATGTGGTACTGAAGTATAAAACATCAAACATAAAATTGATCTTTTTTTGGACGGAGAAACTTAAAGGTAAACCCTTTAATAAGGTAAGTTAGCTATATATAGCTAGAGTGAAGTTGCATTTAGGGATCTAAGCACCTCTAAGATACATATTCGGATAATGTTTTGCTCCCATGGTGTGACAGGCGATGTATACAAGGTCCGAGAACAAATTCATCGTCGTATGGCGAACAATTGATTACTAGCGATTCCGGCTTCTTACAGACGAGTTGCACCTGCAATCCAAACCGAGGACAAGTTTTTGGGATTAGCTCACCCTCGCGGGATTGTGACCCTTTGTACCGGCCACTGTAGCACGTCATCCCATAACTAGTGATGGACAGGAAACAGAGTTACAGTTGACGAGAATGATCAATTACATGCTCTTCGCTAAAACGTTATATTATATTTATGTCAAATATTATTTCTTATACATATATATTAAATTTTGCATACTCTTGAATATGATAAGGTGAGTTTTTGGTTTGGTACTAAATTTCCTCAATATTCGCTTGTTGTCTCATTTAACGATAGTTTATTTGGTTGCTAACTTATGATGCATTCGATAGTAATAGTTTACCAAACATCATAAAGCAAAAAATACTATTCCTATTTTAGTATGTACATATAATATGACAATTTTGGTTAGAGGCCTAAAGTCAACTTGTTTCCTTTTAGCATAATAGGAAATGATGTATTACTGCTGTTGTAAGCCTACAGTTTTTTTAAAGGAATTTTGGAGCTTATTCAGTAAGGTTTGTAATACAATAATATTAATATAGGGGTTATTTATTATTGAATGTTTGATTTGATGTATTAAAAATTACAATGATATAGTGTACATTTTATAGTCCATTTATAGATAATTCTTAATACATGGACTGTAAAATCAGTTACAATTATATGAAGGGTTATTTTTGTAATTTAGGAGTTATAGTCCATGTATTGATAATTCTTAATCCACATTGGATTCCGCATAAAATAGTAGATAGCTTTTCGCATAACTTTTGTTAGTATTAATTATGCGAGAAAAAAAAGGTAGAATCAAATATCATATAAAATAATACTAAGCTTTATGTGAAAAGGAAAAGTGAAATCAAATATTATATTAAAGAGTTATATAACTAAAATAATATTTTTAATGGTCCATAAAATTTTTACTGGTTCTAGAAAGCAAAAACGTGCCGAGCTTGAATTAATTTTTATTTTTATTTTCTTTTCTCTGGCGTCACTCTCTCCATGTCTCTTGGCATGGGATGAACTCTTCTCTGAAGAAAAGAACAAGGAAGAACGATTAATGAGGGGAAAGAAAAAGAAATGTGAAAAAAAAAGAGAAAAAAAAAGAAATGAAAAAACAAAACAACTTAGCTACCCAATTAAAAAGTATATACGTGAAACCAACTATATCTAAGATAATAAATAAAAATACACGAGAATTGCAAGGTTTCTGAAATCAATATTTAATTGACTCCTAAAAGTCATAAGTACATGAAAGATTTGAGGAAGACACTTTCTTTGTAAATATTTAAACTAAATTTAAGGCCTGGTTAATTTTAACACTAAAAATCTCTATATAGAAAAATATACTCCCTCTGGTCAATAATAAGTGACATTTTTTGTCTCTTTATTTTGGTTCAAAATAAGTATTTTTTTATATTATCAAGAAGACATTAACTTTATTTTTTTAAAATTTGCCCTTATTTACATATATTAAGGTGTCAAGTTAATAATATGCAAATTTTAATTAAGGTAATTTAGTCAAAATATCTTTTTTTTTTCTAGGAGTTAGTATTTTCTTAAGGGATACGTCAAAAACCAAAAAGTCAAAGTGATTGAGAAAAAGAAAGTAGAGAGAGTCAAAAATTGGGTGTCTGAATTCATACTCTTCGATTGCTAATTACTCCCTCCGTTCACTTTTACTTGACATGTAGACTAAAAATAGATTTTTATTTTTACTTGTCACTTTACGCATATCAAGAGAAGACAAATTATTTTTCATGTTATACCCACAATATTTTCTCATTTTCTCAAATCCAATAAAATATGCATCAATTAATATGGGTATCATGGTAAACTATGCACTTCATTTATTATTTCTTAAGGGACGTGAAAAGTCAAAATGTGTCAAGTAAAAGTGAACGGAGAGAGTAATATGTAATTTTAAAAGATGATACAAAATCAAATTTGAGACCATAAAAGTGGAGCTCACGCTATTATCTAAACTTTAGTTGGATGTGTTTGATTACGCCTCATTTATTAACTAACTTTTACCAAAGCAAATTTAATAGATTTGGGTCACACTTCCTTATTGCCTCAACTCATTTTGACTACGAACTTATTAGAATTAGTTTCAACTAAAATTGGATCAATTTTGGCCTTACGAACTAAGAGGCAAACCTTTAATAAAGTTAGCTTAGCTGGCTAGATTCTAGGACCAGGTGTACACATCTCAAAAATACTATTCCTATTACATTCGTTTCGATTTGTGTCTTATTTTCTATTCTATTTATTTTTAAAAAAAGAATATATTTTTATATTTAGTCAAGTTTAATATTTTAATTTTATCTTAATATCACTTCCTTGTAGGAATGAAAATTTAATTATTTAATTTTATTTTAAATTTCGTGTCCAGTCAAACATAATACACATAAAATGGAAATATTTGGATAATTAATTCTTCCAAGAGTGCAGCGAGTGTGGGGTCCCTTGTTGGTTGGTACTTGAATCCAATTATCCACTTGTTCTACATTTTTAATTCAACGAACGTAAGACTAGGTTTCCTTCAATAAATTAAAGAATATGGCTTAATTGGTTGTTGTCTCATCTAATAATGTGTTATGAATGAATTCTCTCTCTCTCTCTCTCTCTCACACACACACACACACACATATATATATATATATATATATATATATATATATATATATATATATTTGTAAGACTCTGTTTTCTCTTCTTCTTCTTCTTTTTTTTGCATTACGACAGGTGAATGACCTTTTCAAATAATAATTAAATATGATGATTATATTTATAATATTTTTTAGTTTAACCATCCGGTATTTGGAATTCACTGATTTGAGCTTTTGACTAACCCAAATTGCATTGTGTAGGATTGAAAAAGTATTTTTTATCAAATATTTCTTCATTCTCAAGGCTTGAATCTCATAATTCTATTTAAAGACCTAACGAACACATCGATCTCACCACATCCTTATGGGTGCAATGACATTGATGTTTGGTTATAATTTCATATTTTTAGTGCATTATTTATCTTATATTTTAGGTGCTTTAATGCTAAACTATACTATATTTATGCTTAATTGAGTTTATTTTATATGTATGTACATTGGAGATAAAATTGAGAGCAAAGTAGAGATTTTATGTGTATTCTATACACTACAAGAATGGAGTGGTGATTATTTGATTAGTGGATATGTGAAGATTAAAGAGATAAATCAAAAGAAGACAAAAAAAAAAAAAAAGAAAAACGCAAAGAATTGAAAACTAAGAAAAAGAAGACAAAAACGTGAAAGGAAAAGATGAGCAACAGAATGAAGATTGAAGCAACTCAAAAGCAAAGCAGCATGAGGCGTAGCGAGCAATCTTGCTCGCGTTAGAGCGTGCGACGCGAGATTCATAGCTCGCGTTTGAGCATGCGACGCGAGGGTTACCGCGAGACCAAGCGCGCCACAGAGTTTGCGAGGCACAGGCTGCAGCGAGGTGGAGCGTGCTATAGAAGTCGCGAGGCGAGCCCTGTAGCAAGGGTGTTCCGGATTTTTAAAGCCTATTTTGTATCCTATTTGGTTTTGGACTTGATTATTTCGTTTAGGTCTTTTCCCTACACATAAATAGTCATTAAACATCATTTTTAGAGGAGTTTTGCGACCGGAGGCAAGAATAGCTCGTGGAACAACTTTTGGGGAAAAGAATCATCGAGTTCTACATTCCTTCATCTTTTCTTTATAATTTAATTATGCAAAATACTTGAAAAATTGTTACTATGAGTATGAGTAGCTAAACTTCTAATCTAGGATTTTGATGGAACCTATTGGAGGATGAGTTTCCTGTAACATTTAATATAGATTTGCCGTAGCTTTTTCTCTATTTGTTCAACTACGTTTATATTGTGGTTGGTTGAAGAGCTCTCAATCGACTATTGATGTTTGGCATATTTCGATATGTGTTGATGTTACTTTGCCCATGTTTTAACCACTTTTTGATGTTATTCAATCTTTAAAACACCCAACATGGTGTAATTATTGGTTTGATGACTAATTAAGTTATGTGTGACGATGTAAGGTGTTCGGAGTGCAAAATATGAAGAAAAGGTGGTTTAGCCAGAGGAAGAAGGGTTGGATGCGTCGCATCCAACCTAGAAAAACATCATCCTGCATGCAACCTTAGCAGTGAAGTTGGGCCATAGCGTCCGCCATCGCGTGCGAAACTGGGAAGTAGAAGTGAAGCTGGATGCGTCGCGTCCACCATCGCATGCAAGCTGAGAAATAGAGGACAAGGTGGATGCGTCGCATCCACCTTCGCAGAAGAAAAATTGAAATGGAGGACAAGGTGGATGCGTCGCATCCACCTTAGCATCAATCCCTGAAGCCGATTTGGACTAGGAATAGGAGAGCTTTGGCCCACGACTTTTGTACACAATATATAAGCCAAAAACGCCTCCTTTAGATTATCGAACATATTGGGAAGAGGGAAAAAGCCACGAAAAAGCTGTGGAGGCCGGAATTCATCAAGTTTCATCTTTCTCCCACCAAACTTAGTAATTTTTATGTTTCTTTATATGATTTGTTGTTTGGCTACCATGTCTATGTGGAGCTAAACTTCACGTTCTAGGGTTGTGGTTCTTTCATGAATATTGTTATTCGGATATTGATTTTGACTTCTTGATTTATCATATTAGTTTATTTATTCAATCTTGCACTTAATTATTTAATTGCTTGATCACCAATTGAACTCGAAAGTGGGAATTCTATATTGCATATAGGATTGAGTAGGGCAAGTTCTTGAACTCGGGCATCGGGGAACGGATTCGTAGTTAGGATAGACATATACCTAATTGCCTTGCTTGGTTGATTTACAGGAATTATAAATGCGTTCTTGTTGATTCTAACTCCATAGACATATAGGCGTTAGGTTAGCTTGAATAGGCGAGTAAGAACTCGACAGATTCTTATGAGCAATATTAACCCTGTCAACCAATAAGCTAGATAAATTAGTCGGTCAATTCAATTGAAGAATACAATAGGATTGTTAGATAGCCCATAACCCTAGATCGTTTTCATTACATTGATATCATAAAAATCTGCTCTTCCTCTGTTCAAAGTTTATTATTTATATTTTTCTTATTTAATTAGTTGGAATAAAATATTTTTAGATTTAATTCTTGTTTAGATAATTAGGATAGTCTAATTTAGTTAATAGCTAATCATAAGTCCTCGTGGGTTCGACATCCGACTTTTAGTCACTTTATTACTTGACGACCGCGTATACTTGCGTGAGTGTGTTTGGTCGCAGCAAGTTTTTGGCGCCGTTGCCGGGGACTTAGAAATTAGCTACGTGACTAAGTTAAGCTTTTATTAGATATTTGTTTTCAAGTTTTAATTTTCAGTTTGCCTGGTTTGTGTCAATGCAAGGTTTTCTCTCGAATGCAGAGGAGTAGAAGTGCAAACAACCTCATTCCTCTTGATCCAGAAATCGAACGAACACTACATAGAGTGAGAAGGGAACACGAAGCTAGAACGAGAATAGAAAGAGATTTGGACATCGCAGTCCAACCACAGCCAATAGATATGGCAGGCAATGAAGAGCGTCCGGTAATTGAAGCCGCAAGGCCCAATCTTGCGAATATGACTCAGGCTATTGTGAAGCCTGATATCACTGGGCATTTTGAACTCAAACAGTATATGGTACAGCTGATTCAGTCCACAGGACAATATGTGGGTCTATCTCATGAGGACCCGCAGAGGCATATTCAGAACTTCTTGGAAATCACGGACACTTACAATTATCCGAACGTCTCCAAGGACTATGTCAGGCTGACACTATTCCCTTTTTCACTGTTGGGGGAAGCTAAAGAATGGTTGCAAAAGGAGCCCGCGAACTCTATCCACACTTGGGATGATCTAGCAAGGAAATTCCTAATCAAGTTTTTCCCAACTAAGAAGACAAAGTCGTTGAGGAGCCAAATTCTTGGGTTCCAACAACGGGATGGCGAGACACTTCGTCAAGCTTGGGAAAGATACAAGAAACTACTCAGAGACTGCCCGCATCATTATCAAACTGATGAGGTATTGGGTCACACTTTTGTTGATGGGTTAGATGAAGCATCAAAGATGAATCTTGACTCAGCTTGTGGGGGTAGTTGCATGGCAAGACCGTATAGTGAAATACAACTCTTGCTAAATAATTTCACTGCTAATGACCATAATTGGCAAGGAGAGGGGGATTCACGAAGGGGAATTAAACAGAAAGCCGCCGGTTTGATTGAGCTTGATGACTTTTCCGCCATGAGAGCCGATATAGCAAAATTGGCAAATCAGATGAATAGAATGACAACACAACAAATGCAACATGTACAGCAGATGTCCATTTGTTGCGAACTATGCGGAGATAGTCATATGATTGACATGTGCCCCACGAATCCTGAATCTATATATTATGTGGGGCAACAAAACAGAGGTCCTATGAATCAACATGCGCAATATGGGAACACTTACAACCCAAACTGGAGGAATCATCCTAACTTCTCATGGGGCGGAAGTCAACAGAATCAGTATAGGCCTCAAGGGAATTTTACTCAACCTCAGAAGCCACCCCAACAAATGGAAGAAAGTACGAATGACTTGCTGAAAAAGTTGTTACTAGACAATCAACAGCTCAGGACCGATTTCAGAAATCTTGAGAGGCAAATGGGGCAGTTAGCAGCAAACCAAAATACTAGACCTACAGGCTCACTTCCCAGTGATACAGAGAAGAACCCTCAAATTAATGCAGTTACACTTAGAAACGGGAGGGAACTAGAGGAAGTGCCAAGGAAGATAAAAGAAAAACCTATACCTGGGGGGAGTTGACACCTAAGGCAACACAAGAGTCAAAGGAAGATGATGCAAGTTCAGAGCGAATGGAGGTTACAAGGCCACCACCACCTTTCCCCCAAAGATTGTAGAAAAGGAATGACGATCGCATGTTCAACAAATTTCTCGCCATGTTGAGTCAGGTTCAATTAAATATTCCATTAGTGGATGTACTTCGTGAAATTCCAAAGTACGCTAAGTACATAAAAGACATAGTGGCTCATAAGAGAAAATTGACTGAGTTCGAGACGGTTGCACTTACTGAGGAGTGCACATCAAGGGTCCAAAACAAGCTTCCCCAAAAGCTTAAGGACCCTGGCAGCTTCACCATTCCAGTACAAATCGGTAATGTTAACGTAGGACGTGCTCTGTGTGATTTGGGTGCAAGCATAAATCTGATGCCGTTATCCTTGTTTAAGCAATTAGGTCTGGGAGCTCCGAGACCAACCACCGTGATGTTGCAATTAGCTGATAGGTCCATAGCCTACCCCGAAGGAGTGATTGAAGATGTGCTGCTGCAAATTGGAAAATTCATCTTCCCAGCTGACTTCATTATTCTAGACTTCGAGGCTGATGAACAAGTTCCAATCATATTGGGACGACCTCTCTTGGCTACTGGCGATGCAATAATTAAAGTGAGAGAAGGGAAAATGATTATGAGAGTGGACAACGAGGAGGCAGTCTTCAATGTCTACAAAGCAATCCAACTCCCCCGCCACTATGAGGAGCTCTCTATGATATCTGTAGTGGAGGTGGATGAGAAACTTCTTAACACGAGTGTATATCTAGGCGACTGTTTAGAAAAAGCAATCATGATGTTTGATAGCTTGGAGATGGATGATGAGGTTGAGGAGATGAAGGAAATCCTAGATACATCATGTGGTTACATGCAAGGAATAATCCCGTTTGAGCCCCTGAATAGGCCAAGTGGCCCTCCACCAAAGCCGTCAATTGAAAAAGCTCCAAATTTGGAACTTAAACCCCTACCCCCTCACCTTCAATATGCTTATTTGGGAAGTTCTGACACTTTACCTGTTATTATTTCTGCTCACTTGTCTAAATTACAGGAAGAAAAGCTATTAAGGGTGCTACGTGAGCACAAGCGAGCAATTGGGTGGACAATATCTGACATTAAAGGCATTAGTCCAGCTTTCTGCATGCACAAAATCCTCATGGAGGACGGACACAAGCCAAGTGTAGAACACCAACGCCGACTAAATCCAATCATGAAAGAAGTGGTAAGGAAAGAAGTGATTAAGTGGCTTGATGCAAGTATTGTATTTCCAATCTCTGATAGTAAATGGGTAAGCCCCGTTCAATGTGTGCCGAAGAAAGGGGGGATAACCGTAGTAGTTAATGAAAATAATGACTTAATTCCTACAAGAACTGTAACTGGATGGAGAATTTGCATAGATTACAGAAAACTGAACAATGCCACCCGGAAAGACCATTTTCCCCTTCCTTTTATTGACCAAATGCTTGATAGATTAGCTGGCCAGGAATACTACTGTTTCCTGGACGGTTATTCGGGGTATAATCAGATTGCTATAGCCCCAGAAGACCAAGAGAAAACTACATTTACATGTCCTTATAGCACGTATGCGTTCAAGAGAATGCCCTTCGGTCTTTGTAATGCACCTGCGACTTTTCAAAGGTGTATGATGGCTATTTTCACTGACATGGTTGAAAGATATGTAGAAGTATTCATGGACGATTTTTCTGTGTTTGGATGTTCTTTTGATAGTTGTTTAATGAACCTTGATAAAGTGCTAGCTAGGTGTGAAGAGACGAACTTGGTGCTAAACTGGGAAAAGTGCCATTTCATGGTACGTGAAGGTATAGTTTTGGGGCACAAGGTTTCAAAAGATGGTCTACAGGTGGATAAGGCAAAGGTGGAGACGATCGAAAAATTGCCCCCGCCGACATCCATCAAAGGCATTCGCAGTTTCTTGGGTCATGCAGGTTTTTATCGTCGTTTCATTAAAGATTTTTCGAAAATTTCTTCCCCTTTGTGCAGGCTTCTAGAGAAAGACGTTACCTTCAAGTTTGATAATGCATGTCTGAAAGCATTTGAGGAGCTGAAGGGAAGATTGGTGACTGCACCAATTATCATTGGCCCCGATTGGGCACAACCATTTGAGTTGATGTGCGATGCAAGTGACATAGCAATTGGAGCGGTGTTGGGGCAAAGGAGGGATAAAATCTTTCACTCCATTTATTATGCAAGCAAAACCATGAATCCAGCTCAGATAAATTATACAGTGACTGAAAAGGAGTTGCTTGCAGTGGTGTGGGCGTTTGACAAGTTCAGATCCTATCTAGTGGGAACCAAAGTCATCGTCTACACGGATCATTCAGCTATCAGATACCTATTTGAAAAGAAAGACGCCAAGCCGAGGCTGATTCGTTGGGTCCTCCTCTTGCAAGAATTTGACTTAGAGATCCGAGATCGAAAAGGGACAGAAAATCAAGTGGCCGATCATTTGTCCAGATTAGAGAGCCGGAACCATGTAGCTGAAGGAGGGTCAATTAAAGAAACATTTCCGGATGAGCAAATATTAGCAATCACCTCAGGTGAAGCCCCATGGTATGCAGATTATGTGAATTTTATCGCAAGTGGGGTAACGCCACTAGAATGGACAGTTGACAATAGAAGAAGATTCTTACATGATGTAAGGTTCTACGTGTGGGATGAGCCATTCCTATATAGGCAGTGTGCAGATCAGTTGGTGAGAAGGTGTGTTCCTGAGGAAGAGATGAAGGCTATACTACATGACTGCCATGCGTCACCATATGGAGGTCATCACGGCGGGGATAGAACCGCCCAAAAAGTGCTACAATCAGGTTTTTATTGGCCAAAATTGTTTAAGGATGCACATGCCTTCGTTAAAAATTGTGATAGATGCCAAAGAACTGGAACTATCACGAGGAAGCACGAGATGCCCTTGCAAAATATACTGGTGGTAGAACTTTTTGATGTTTGGGGGATTGATTTTATGGGACCATTCCCATATTCTAACGGACACAGATACATCTTGGTGGCGGTCGACTATGTTTCTAAGTGGGTAGAGGCCATAGCTCTTCCTACTAACGACGCAAAGGTTGTGGTAGGCTTTGTAAAGAAGCACATCTTCACACGTTTTGGGACCCCAAGAGTGTTGATAAGCGACGGGGGAACTCACTTTTGTAACAAACTGCTGAATAATATTCTTGCAAAATACGGAGTCAAGCACAAAGTTTCCACTGCCTATCATCCCCAAACGAGTGGTCAAGTAGAAGTTTCCAACAGAGAGGTCAAGCAGATTTTGGAAAAGACAGTAAGTATGAATAGAAAGGACTGGGCCGGGAAGCTGGATGACGCATTATGGGCATATCGCACTGCGTACAAGACCCCAATAGGCACTTCTCCGTACAGGTTGGTTTATGGGAAGGCCTGCCATCTGCCCGTCGAGCTTGAACACAAAGCATATTGGGCGATTAAAAAGCTAAATATGGAGATGGACTTGGCCGGTGAGAAGAGATTGCTACAACTCAACGAGCTTGATGAGTTTCGATTGCATGCGTATGAAAATGCCAAATTGTATAAAGAGAAGACCAAAAGATGGCATGATAAGCATATCCAACATCGTGAGTTTGAACCAGGTCAAGAAATTCTACTGTTTAATTCAAGGCTAAAGCTTTTTCCAGGAAAGCTTAAATCTCGATGGTCGGGTCCGTTTGAAGTGGTTAGTGTGAAACCTCATGGTGCGATAGAATTGTGTGATAAGGGGTCCAATACGACATTCCTGGTAAATGGCCAAAGAGTAAAACACTATTGGGGTGGTGACATTGCACGTCACAAGACCACAATGGATTTAGTGGAGGCATGAAGAACATGTTGCGTCGTGCCGCGACGTTAAATCAGGCGCTTCTTGGGAGGCCACCCAAGTTAGTTAGTTTTTTATTTTTATTTTAATTTTTTTTTCTCCTTTCTTTTCGTAGGACATAGATTTTATTCAAGAAAACGAGGCGGATGCGTCGCGTCCCCCTCAGCAAAAAAAATTAAAAAAATTTGACGGGCCAATTGCTCAAGGCAGTGAAGTCTGCCTATCGCGCCCGTATCGCGTCTGAAAATTTTTGAAGGAAGACAAGGGGATGCGTCGCGTCAAAGCTCGCACGCACAGGTAAGTAATATATTTTAACACATCTTAAGATAACCCATTCGAAAAAAAACGTTATTGCGACGCATCCACTCGTTTTTTTTTGGCGAAGCCTACGAACGCAGAACAGAATTCTCTCATCAAAATTATAACGCGATAAGCTCAAACGCGACAGGTACGCATCATCCTTTTCGTTCTTCCGTTGGCTTCTCTCCTAATTCATCTCTCCTCCCTCCTTCAATGGTAGCAACAAGTAGGTTTTGCAATTTCAAGGTTTTTAGGGCTGTCGTTCTTGGTAGTTGTAATGGTTGCGAGATGATAAACTATAATTCCCTTCATCTCGTCCAATTTTGGGAGGGTAGTTGCATTGCTCAACTGATAGAATGAACTAGGCACACTTGTTGCATACCACATGTTCGACGAATTGTCCCTGAGGAAAATTTAGGCGTCGGTGAAGTCTGAGTAACCGAGCAACATTGGTGTATGCTTGAGAATAAGTGTGGGGTCGAGTGAGGGGCTATGTGCAATTGAATTTTTGAAGAGAAGTTATCACATACTTGCTGAAAGTCATGAGCTACAATTCCATGAAGAGTGAATGGCATGACTTTACGAATAAATTGAAGTCTGCAAGCTGTTGCAATTGCTTTCAAGCTGAACTTCGCTGTTTCATCTGCTAATTGTTGAATTCTTTGCATTGCAGGTACTTAGATTCGTAAAATGACAGCAGCGAGTAAACCATCCAAGCAACAAGACAAAGATGGTAACAAGCAACCGCCCAAAAAGCCTACCGGAAGGGCAGCGGGCGGTCCAAATCCACAGAAAAAAAGGAAGCGGACGGAGAAGGAAATGGAACTGCTGCCTAGGCAGTTAAGTGATGATTCAGAGCAAGAGGAGGAGGAAACATTGGTCAGGAGGACAGTGAAGAAGGGTATTACACCACGCAAAGGAATAGAGATACGAGAGCCTGTGACATACCAAAGAAAAGCTTCGAGAATGAGTGCTCCAACTGATAAAGGGAAGGAGAAGATTACTACAGAATCTGAATCCGATTCCGATTCGGACAATGACCACCTACAGATCAACATGAGTGATGAAGACGAGGGTGAACCCATAGACCGAGTTGATTGGGAGAAATACTTTGTTAATGAGAAAGCATTCCGAGCCTATAAGAAGATATTGGTTTCAAAGAAGTACATTCCGGAAAAGCCGATAAACATCGGACCACTTAAGACAAAGTACTCAGAGTTTCTCCAGTCAATTCGAGAGGTGCAAAAATGGGGACCCATTCTGAAAGGCCATGGCAAAGCCAACCTCACCATTGTTAGAGAGCTCTACGCCAATTGGCGTCACGCAAGGGGAAACATTGTGCGAGTAAGAGGGGTAGATATTAATGTGTCAGCTGAAGCTCTGAATAACTTCTTAAGGGTGCCACACACACTCACAGACAGGTTTGACGCCATATGCAAAACACCAGATTATGCACACATTAAGTCTGTCCTATGCCCTACCAGGAAGGATGCAGAATGGAAGCATGGGAGTATGGAGTACCACTCTATAGCAAAGGAATTCATGAGTGCGTTAGCACGTGTGGCTCTAAATTTCATTTGTAACCGACTGCTGCCATGCCAACATAAAACTGATGTCCCTCGTTACCGCGCACTCGTATTATATGCTTTATTAGAGGGGATACCACTCAACTTCGGAGCCATCATGCATGATCAAATGCAGCGAACCAGGATGAATTACAAGTGGAGGCTGTTCTTTGCTAATACCCTAACGGCTTTTTTAACAGAGAGGGGAGTACTATGGGACAAGGAGAATGACGACATTGAGGCTAAAGCTCCAGGACCATATGATGTCACTCATGTTCTAGAGCCGAACAAGGGAAGGTCTTCTAAGCTCACCATCCAACAATTATTTGAACATATGCAAGCAGATATGCAAGAGAACAGGGCTGAGCTGATAGCAACTCGTGTCGAGTTGAGTGCCACCAGGGATGAGTTGAGACAGACTCGTGCAGATCTAAGCCGAGTTCAGACCGAGCAGGCCACGATGATGAAGGAGATATCATTACTCCTCAGAGCTCTGGTTCAATGTGCAGGTACAGACATATCCCAGCTGATTGCATCACCCACTGCCGGACCATCCACTCCTGTTCCTCCCATAGTCACCGAGGCTCCACTTAACAGGCCTATTCAGGTCGCTGTAACACCTGATACAGAATTCGCACCAGTTGTTGATGATAGGAATGCTATGGATGCAGATGCTCCTCCACAGACTGCGGATGAGCCCTCCACCTTGACTTGAGGGAGTTCTTCTCACCCTACTTTACCTTGTTTGTGTGCGTTGGGGACAACGCACAGTCCTAAGTGTGGGGTGGGGGTGATTTATGTTTGATGTATGGATGAATGTACTAATATATTCACTGGATTAATGGCATAAAATAGCAGTAAATTCATCTATATGGAGTAATTATCAGTTTATCTAGTAGTTTATTTATTCAAAAAAAAAAAATTATATATATATATTTGTAGTATCTTTGTAGATAGTAATAATCCCCTGTGGTTTTTCTTTGTGCCTCGGTTCTTTTCCATGGGATGTAGTTTGAACCGGGTAATTTTGTTTTCTTTTTAGAGTAGGAATGTAGGGAATAAAAGAAGTAAGAAGGGACCCTTCTCACTCTGAAATTATTGATGATGCCTTGTTAAAACGGATAGCATGTTTTGTCGCAGCCTATTTCTCACTTTCTTGACTTGTGTTCACTTTGCGTTTAATGCTTAATATCTCGTGGCTCCGTGAATACTTGCATTGCTTAAGAGTCGGAATGTGATCGTCCTTAGTGAGTCATGTGCCATGTGTGGTGAGTTTTTGTGTGTTGTCCATGTATTGTACTTGTGTCTAGAACTTGCCCGGTATGTGAGTTGAAGCGAAATTTTAGGTGATGCTCGGTTTGAAAAATGATTTTAGGCTTTCTTTGATCTTTTTGAGCTTATTGCTTATCACAAATAAAATCTATCCCTAGTTAACCCTTTTGAGCCTGTAGACCTTTTATTTGGTACCCACATTACAAGCCTATACCCTCTTTATTCTTAATTGATATTATTTTGATCCTTTTACCTCTTAAAGCACTTTAATTGTTAGATGAGCGCTAAAAGAAGTAAGAAGGGACTAAGTGTGGGGTGACTTTTGAGTGGAACCAATGAAAGAAAGAAGGGTACACTTATTTTGTAAAATAATACACCACTAGCGGAAATTGAAAAAAAAAGAAAAAAAAAAGAAGAAAGAAAAATATAGAGGAATAAATTGTTGTCTTGTTCTTGCTAGTGGGTATGAATTAAAGTAGTGCTTAAAGAAAGAGAAAATATTGTTGGGGTGATATTATTTGTGAAATTGAAGTGGTGTTGAAGAATTTGCGCTTAAAGTAATTTTGTGATGTATTAAAGTGCTTAGGAGGGTGAGTCACTATTCCTAAAATATATCCTACCTTTCCCTTAGCCCACATTACAACCATGAAAAAGTCCTAATTGATTTTAGATCAAGCGAGCTTACATTAGTAGAGATTTACATTAAGGGCAGGCATATGATACCAACTACATGCATGTGACTTCTTTTGTGAGAGTGAGCGATTTTCTTTGTGAGCATGATATTCGAATGTGTGGATTGATTCTACTCGCTCTTTTGTTCTTGTTGTGAGGGCACATGGTTTCACGAGGGATAGGTAACGTTATTAGACTTCTCTATGATGTTGGGTGTTCAAGCCATGAGTGCATAGTGACATTGAGTCGGTTTTTGAGGTTAGGATTGTTGTGAGCATGTTGTCTTTGTTCGAATATTTTTAAAAGAATGGCTTAAGTAAAGCGAAGGGTATGTGATGCATAGCCTAGAGCCTAATGGTTGCAAATAACCACGGTCAGAGGTGCAGTGTGCTTTGAATGATAAGAGCTCAATTTTGTTTCGTCTACTATAGGATGGTTTGTTCGAGGACGAACAAAGGTTTAAGTGTGGGGTAGTGATGTTTGGCATATTTCGATATGTGTTGATGTTACTTTGCCCATGTTTTAACCACTTTTTGATGTTATTCAATCTTTAAAACACCCAACATGGTGTAATTATTGGTTTGATGACTAATTAAGTTATGTGTGACGATTTAAGGTGTTCGGAGTGCAAAATATGAAGAAAAGGTGGTTTAGCCAGAGGAAGAAGGGTTGGATGCGTCGCATCCAACCTAGGAAAACATCATCCTGCATGCAACCTTAGCAGTGAAGTTGGGCCATAGCGTCCGCCATCGCGTGCGAAACTGGGAAGTAGAAGTGAAGCTGGATGCGTCGCGTCCACCATCGCATGCAAGCTGAGAAATAGAGGACAAGGTGGATGCGTCGCATCCACCTTCGCAGAAGAAAAATTGAAATGGAGGACAAGGTGGATGCGTCGCATCCACCTTAGTATCAATCCCTGAAGCCGATTTGGACTAGGAATAGGAGAGCTTTGGCCCACGACTTTTGTACACAATATATAAGCCAAAAACGCCTCCTTTAGATTATCGAACATATTGGGAAGAGGGAAAAAGCCACGAAAAAGCTGTGGAGGCCGGAATTCATCAAGTTTCATCTTTCTCCCACCAAACTTAGTAATTTTTATGTTTCTTTATATGATTTGTTGTTTGGCTACCATGTCTATGTGGAGCTAAACTTCACGTTCTAGGGTTGTGGTTCTTTCATGAATATTGTTATTCGGATATTGATTTTGACTTCTTGATTTATCATATTAGTTTATTTATTCAATCTTGCACTTAATTATTTAATTGCTTGATCACCAATTGAACTCGAAAGTGGGAATTCTATATTGCATATAGGATTGAGTAGGGCAAGTTCTTGAACTCGGGCATCGGGGAACGGATTCGTAGTTAGGATAGACATATACCTAATTGCCTTGCTTGGTTGATTTACAGGAATTATAAATGCGTTCTTGTTGATTCTAACTCCATAGACATATAGGCGTTAGGTTAGCTTGAATAGGCGAGTAAGAACTCGACAGATTCTTATGAGCAATATTAACCCTGTCAACCAATAAGCTAGATAAATTAGTCGGTCAATTCAATTGAAGAATACAATAGGATTGTTAGATAGCCCATAACCCTAGATCGTTTTCATTACATTGATATCATAAAAATCTGCTCTTCCTCTGTTCAAAGTTTATTATTTATATTTTTCTTATTTAATTAGTTGGAATAAAATATTTTTAGATTTAATTCTTGTTTAGATAATTAGGATAGTCTAATTTAGTTAATAGCTAATCATAAGTCCTCGTGGGTTCGACATCCGACTTTTAGTCACTTTATTACTTGACGACCGCGTATACTTGCGTGAGTGTGTTTGGTCGCAACAACCACCCTGGGTCGATTTAGTGTGTATTACTCGGAAGAGAGTGCATATTTAGAGAGTACAACATCACTCCTAACGTATATGAGGGATCAATACGGTGGGTTTAAAGGTGGGATTAGAAATAACGAAACCTTGGTGCGATCCGAGTGAGCCGTAACTTAGTGCCAGCTAGCGTAGTTCGGAAGAATATGTCTAGTAAATTGTGGTAGTTACTCGGGAGAGAATTATGACACTTAGAACGCTCATGGTCGGTAGAGAAAACTTAGACAAATTTATAGGAAACGTAGCGCAAAGGATTCTGACAATAGCAGAAATCAGAACCTTAGATCATTCCAAATCTTGTCTACAACCTGTTCGTAGTTAGTTATTAATTACTGCATTTTCATTACTTGATCTTTAGTTAGTAAACATCCAATTTGTTATTTAATATTTCTGAAGATATATTGCATGAATTGGTGCTAGTCTAGTAGTTGTGATTAGTAGGTTAATTTACCGTGGGATTCGACTCAGGACTTATTAATCGGATTATATTTGCAACAATCGCTTAGTCTTTTTTATAAGGCATAGTTGGGCGTCATAAATGTTCTAGCTTGTCGGAGAGCTACGCGTGCCTCGATTTTTTGTCTCTTTCCTTTCGTCTTTTTCACATTAGCTTTTGCCTTTTCAAGAGTGTATTGAGATTCTTGTGGATCAATGTCATTATCCTTTTCCGCATCATTTACTAAAATAATGATTTCATTATTGCCTATTCTAACAAAAGTAACCACAAATTAGAGTGATCGTCAACCATTGATCGTTAAGGCACATTCTCAAAAATCCTATATCTACATACAACACTTGAGGCATAAATCCCCTCCCACTTTCGGGATAGTATAACATTACCAGATGCGAATGACCTTTTCAAATATAATTAAATTTGTCAATCATTTTTCTTCTCATAGAGGAGATTCTAACAACTACGTGCTATATAGGGTACTACTATTTAAATTTACTCTAAGTGAATAGATCATTTTGATGAATCACTACTCCCACATTTTCTTTAGTTTTTGCTTTGGATAAGAGAGTGTGACCTTTTTTAGAGCTAATGTAACAAACTTTGTTATGCAAGCCTCCAAACGAAGTCACGAGACTTTTGATGACCTATATATAAACTGTTCGTAACGAGCGATCTGCTCTTTGAGCATGATGAATCACTTCGTCCCGATCTGCAGGGGCGAAACTATGTTGGCCCCAAGGGTGGTCAAATGATCACCCTTTGCCGAAAAATTATACTACGTATAAAGTAAAATATTACTTGTTATTGATTAAAAATAGACTTTGAACACCCTTGCATTACCCACTAGCAAATGGTGTTCAAAATTTGAATACCCTTATTGAATTTCTTGACTTCGCCACTGCCACTCTGTTGGTACTTTTCGGTCACATATGAGAATGAAAAACTGGAGAATTTTATAAAACAATGGATAGAGAATCATAAACATAAAAATTTCTGGTTGACCACATTTTAGAAAAAAGACATTTTTAGAAAAAATTAGCATCGCCTGCTTAATTTCATACATAAAATTAAATGATTTGGGGCACAAAATCTATTATAGATGTGAATTTTGTTAATTTTTATTCTCAATTTTCTCATTAGAATGAGACATTACTTCTTATCTTATATCTTCATGTGTTTAAATGTTTTATTGTTTTAATTTTTCTTGACGTGTAAAATCACTCGTTATGTTTCACAGTTTTAGGTCTTTTTAGGGGTTGTTAAATGGATAAATATTTGACTATGCTTGTTAATGTGGAAAGTTACCTTGGTATTTTAGCTGATTTGGCATGCCTACTTGGCTTTCTAATTAAATTTAATGTTTTTTTCCGACCAGATTTATTTTTTCGAGTAACCAATTATAAATTCAGTTAATTTAAAGTGACAAAAGTTAATTTGAGATTTTTGTACATAAAATTGTAAGTTGAATAACCATTTGAAAAATTAATTATATATATCAAGATTAATTTGAGTATTTCGGCCGCTTCCAAAACCTTTTTGGGACTTTTGTTAAACCTCAACTCTTCTAATTTATCACGTATTATTTTAAGAGCTAGATTAGTTGGCAATAAACAAGTAAGACTTTATCTTCAGATTTGAAACAATTTGGACATCACACCCTCAATTCAATTACCTAATTCAAAATAAGTGGACCCCTAATAAGCATATCTTTAACGCCATTGAGGATTTTACTGTAGATGTCCAGGAATGGAACAAATCCTCTTTTGGTAACACTTTTAAAGAAAAAAAGACACTTTTAGCTAGACTAAAAGGTATACAAATGTCTCCTAGGTACCATGCGAGCACCTTTTTATACTATTTAGAAATTGACCTTATAAACAAATACAATGAAATATTGCGACTCGAAGAGGACTTCTGAAAATTAAAATCACGTTTTAATTGGTTGCAAGATGGGGACGCGAACACTAAATTCTTCCACTTAACAACCATCCAAAGAAGAAGGGGAAACCACATAACTGCCCTAAAAGTTTCAGGGGGTAACATGATTTTTGAACAATCCAAAATAAAGGAAATGGTTGAATCTTATTATCAAACTCTCTTTATAACTACTCACGCTTACTCATCCAATTCCTATTAAGTAGCACCTTACAACATCCTAAATACAAATGATCATCATACACTAAATACCACACTAACTACGGGTGAAATCCAAGCCGCAATAAATTCATTTAAACCATTAAAGGCAGCAAGGCCTGGTGACTATTTCTACCAAAAGTATTGGTCGTATATTGCACCTTCTGTCACATTCTTTTGCCATGAAGTTTTCACTAACAAATACATACCTCCAATAGTAAACAAAACGTTTATGTGTCTCATTCCAAAAATTTCGCATCCATCTTCAATTACCCAATATAGACCCAATAGCCTTTGTAATAGTCTTTATAAACTCGTAACAAAAATTATAGTTAATAGAATCAAGCCTCTATTACAAAAGCTTATTAGTCCTGAACAATCAGCTTTTCTAAAACAACATCGTGCTTCGGATAACGCAATTATAGTGCAGGATATTCTTCATTATTTCAGACATGAAAAAGGCAAACAAGCAAACTTTCTTTTAAAATTAGATCTTGAAAAAGCCTTTGATCAAATGGAGTGGGCGTTCATTAAAGATACATTACATTACTTCAACTTCTCAACCTACAGAATACTTCATACATACAAAGGGACTCCATCAAGGTGATCCACTCTCACCATACATATTCATTTTATGCATGGAACGATTATCCCGCCAAATTCGCACAGCCGTTGATTATAAACAATGGATTCCAGTCCAACTGTCACGTCGAGGACCATCTATCTCACACTTACTCTTTGTTGATGATATAACTCTGACTTCACGTCTCACAACTAACAGTATTTACAAAATCATTGATATTCTGCATACATACAGGGGGTAGAACAGCATTGCTGATAGCATAGCCAAATATGGAGCAACTATGGCTTTGGGAGAGAACCTGCATCTACTCGTCCAACCGCCAACGTTTTTGCAAAACGAACTGAGTGCAGACCAATAAGGAACTATCTACTCAAGAAAAACTACTGCTTCTGGCCTTCTGCACAGATCGCTCCTATTTCTTTTTGTTTAGATGCACCATCTACAAAATGTACTAGTGTGGAACCTGATAGGAATCAACAAAACAACTTATCCATATCCTCTTTTTGTAATACAGGACGCAACAGGCCCAACGCTCCATGTAATGTAAAATGTTTTTAATATAAAGTAATTTCGTCGGTTGACCAAAAAAAAAAGTTTAATCATTGAGACAAAAGTAACTCTTTGAATGTTTGTACATCTTTTTTTTAGGATCAATATGGTAGCCAGAGATATTTTTTGTTAATAGAATTTTTATCAGATACTCAAGAGTGTAGAGACATCAAGTTTCTTTTAAAAGTTTAATACAATTTTGGAGTAATATAATTCAAAATAAAAAATTATGACAGTTCACTTGAGAAAAGAGGAAGTTGACAATAAATACTAGGACAATAATATTGTTTTTCTGCACGTCTAATAAACTATGAGGCGCCAAAATCTGGCCAAAAAAAAAGGTGAGGTTGAATTTCAGCCCTGCTACTTATACCGGATATCGGGTGAGAAAAAAAAAGAGGTGATTTATTTTTTTTATTTTTCATTTTCTTTTACCTTTGGCTATATTGGCTGTACTTGTATGCGTAAGCATCAATGTCATGATAAGAACATGTATACTATAATAGGTACAATTTATCACTGACCAAGTCATGTCACTGATTAAATATGTGCAGAATTCTGATTTTTCCATGTTTAGTGTGAATCTTTCTGCATCTTTATATATCTTTGGAAAGCCAGGCAAAAGGCTACACATATTCATTCTTCTTA
Organism: Nicotiana tabacum; assembly: GCF_000715075.1. Lineage (NCBI taxonomy): Eukaryota > Viridiplantae > Streptophyta > Magnoliopsida > Solanales > Solanaceae > Nicotiana > Nicotiana tabacum. The sequence goes on along the minus strand of NC_134103.1, from coordinate 4,006,329 downwards.
TTCCTGAACTTGAGGGATAGAAATTTAGTGTTTCATTTTATAGTTGACAACTTTACATATAGTGTGTGGATCATATTGCAGTGTAAAAACTATGAGTCTTCGAGTAGCCGATGGAATAGTTGATCCGGACCATGCTCATGGTGTAGTTGATTCGGACCATGCTCGTCTCCACGAGCTAGGATACAAACAAGAACTCAAACGCGATCTTTCGTGAGTACCCTGCCTTTTAATTTTACTTTCTTGATTGCTCACGCGATATAGGTGATATCAATTAATTGGAAATAGTTATGTTAGCATATTTACTTTAGGTCCTACGTTTTCTAGGAGTTGTCAAATAGAGAAATACATCTAGTAGTACTTTTCATTTCTAGTTTTATTTTGTACTATGTTGGTGTGAAATGAGCTTAAATGGATAGATGAAATGGTCACTGTGGAATTCATATAGCCACTTGCTTGAGATTAAGGTATAGTTGTGATTGGGGAAAAAGATCCAAATCGTACAGGGGGAAATTTGACCATTTTCCCTAGTTGTTGTTATTATTGATTATTTACCTGATATATTCTTACCGCGTTATTGTTATTATTGTTGTTATTGAATTACAGGATGATATCGAACTTCGCTATATCATTCTCAATTGTATCAGTACTTACTGGTTTAAACGGACTAATGGGCACTGGGTTGAATTTTGGTGGACCAATATCATACATTTATGGATGGCCAATTGCTGGTACATTTACTATGTTAATTGGATTATCAATGGCTGAGATTTGTTCTTCTTATCCAACTTCTGGAGGTCTTTATTATTGGAGTGCTAAACTTGCTGGTCCAAACTGGGGTCCTTTTGCTTCCTGGATCACTGGCTGGTAATTTCTTCTTTTGCTTGTTTAGTTTTACACTGTTTCATACCATTTTGTCCTATTTTCTAATGCTAATAATCATATTACTTTCGGAAGGGGAGCCTTTGCGTAACTGGTAAAGCTGCTGCCATGTGACCAGGAGGTCACGGGATCGAGCCGTGGAAACAGCCTCTTGCAGAAATGCAAAATAAGGCTGCGTACAATAGACCCTTATGGTCCGACCCTTATCAAAAGTGTAATATCTCTAACAGTCGTTATACGAATAGTTATATGCTATTAGAGTAAGCTGACATTGAGTCCATTGTCAGCCATTATCAAAAAGAATTTCCACAACCACCAAGGAATATTGTGGGATGGATGAGACCACTCAATGTTTAATCAGACATTTAGGGTTCGAGCCCTGAGAATGGAGAAATTCCTGGTAGTAAGTGTTTCGCTCTTAAATGGGCTCTATGCGGCGTGAATCTGGATTAATTAGGCCAGTATTCCGAACACCATAGTTAAACCAAAAAAAGCAATAAGACTTTCCACGCGATTCAACATTTGATTTCTCAATTTTAAACTGTCTGGTTTATAAAGAAGAGGTTATATGACTTTAATTTAATGTGGAGAGCAAGTTGCAGTTTAGGTCAGGACCTTTAGACATTACATTGTTTTGGAGCTGATTTCATACTCAGACGATGTAGTGGCCGAGACAGAGTGATACACGAAAAATAAGGAAAAACAGAACTTCTAGCATAATATATGTACATATAGTCAAAGGTTGCGTACATCTTACCCTTCCCAGACCCCACTTGTGGGATTACACTGGATTGTTGTTGTTGTATATAGTCAAAAATATCTGCTTATATATGTTTCGCGACATTCATCAGTCCTAAGTTATATTTTGATAAAAATGATGTTCTTAAGCTTTACATCTTCATATTGCTTTCTGCTCACTAAAATTTCTTTTCATTCTCATTTCGCAGGTTCAACATTGTTGGTCAGGTATCGCGAAAACTTACTCGTATTAACATTCACAATTGTATCTACGCAAAACAACACTAATCAACGACGAAAAATCTTATTGCAGTGGGCTCTCACAACAAGTATAGATTTTTCACTGGCACAGTTAGTTCAGGTGATGATTCTCCTTAGCACTGGTGGATTAAATGGAGGCGGATATATGATCTCTAAATATATAGTTATGGCTCTCCACGGCGTATTTCTACTAATACATGCTATATTAAATAGTCTTCCTATCTCAATGTTGTCATTCCTTGGACAAATAGGCGCTGCCTGCAATTTCTTCGGTATGCAATTGAAATCCTACTTTCTCTGTTCAAACCTCACAATTTACAGTAGCTCTTCCTTTACTCGACTCTAATTAAGTTAACGATTACAGGTTGTTTTCTTATGATTGTAATTCCTGCGGTTGCAACTGAAAGAGCCAGTCCTGAGTTTGTGTTTACAAACTTCAATACTGAGAATCAGGACGGTATCAACAATTATTTCTACATTTTTGTCCTCGGACTTCTTATGAGCCAGTATACATTGACAGGTTATGATGCTTCCGCCTATATGGTGAGTTCCGCTTCAAAGCGATTCTCTTGAATTTTTATCTTATTTTGTATTTAACGAAATATTTTTACAGTCGGAGGAGACTAAAGACGCAGATAAGAACGGGCCACAAGGTATTGTAAGTGCAATCGGCATAGCAGTTATTGCAGGATGGGCTTATGTACTTGGTATAACCTTTGCAGTCAGAGATATTCCGAATCTTTTGAGCGAAAACAACGATTCGGGTGGTCATGCCATTGCTCAAATCTATTATGAGGCATTTATGAGTAGATATGGCAGTGGTGTTGGTGCTGTAATTTGCTTAGGTATTGCTGGTCTTGCTGTATTCTTTGCTGGTATGAGCTCACTAACTAGCAACTCAAGGTAAATATACTTTGGTCAGTCATCATTCTCCTTGTTTAACTCAAATTCTGTACTAGAGTTCAGAGGCACAGCTAGAATTTGAAGTTTATGAGTTTTGAACTTGCAACCGAATACATAGCTCGTCTTAGTTACTAGGCTCGCAATTAAGTATTTATACGTACTAAATGAGTTTTTTTAATACAAATACAGGGTTATATAAGCAAAAATTGTTGGGTTCGTCTGAACCCATAGCTAACATTCTCCGACTCTCCCTCCGCCCCTGCCTAGAGCCAATGAGGTTTTACACTCGCGTCTTTTTTTCGCAGGATTGCTTATGCATTCTCAAGAGATGGAGCAATGCCATTTTCATCGCAGTTGCAGAAAGTGAACAAACAGGACGTTCCTATAAATGCAGTTTGGATGTCAGCCCTTGTAGCATTTTGCATGGCATTAACGGTATGTACATATATTATTTTTGATTCATATAGGTTTTTCTTGAAGGGGAAGCCTTGGCGTAACTGGTAAAGTTGCTGCTATGTGATCAGGAAGTCACTGGTTCAAACCGTGGAAATAGCCTCTTGCAGAAATGCAGGGTAAGGCTGCGTACTACAAATCTTTGTGGTCCGACCCTTCCCCAGATCCCGCATATAGCGGGAGCTTAATGCACCAGATTGCCTTTTTGTATATAGGTTTTTCTTATTCACTCCCTTGCTAATAGATTTTTTTTTTTTGTGTGTGTCTTTGTGTTCAAATTGAAGTCACTTGGAAGTTTGGTAGCATTTCAAGCAATGACATCAATAGCAACAATTGGGCTTTATGTTGCTTATGCTATACCTATCTTGTTAAGGTTAACTCTAGGTCGAAAAACCTTCACTCGAGGGCGTTTTAACTTGGGAAGATATGGGACTATTGTAGGTTGGATATCTGTATTGTGGGTTGCACTCATCTCTGTACTCTTCTCTTTGCCTGTTTCCTATCCTATTACAGATCAAACTCTTAATTACACTCCTGTTGCAGTTGGGGGCGTTCTCATTCTAGTCGTTTTGACGTGGATATTCAGTGGTAGACATTGGTTTAAAGGTCCTATTAAGAATATTGACGATAGTTCTAAGGAAGAAGCATAAGTGCACGAATTTTTTGTATTAAAATACTGTTGAAGTGTATAATTGTGTTTACTTTCGACATTGTCCCTTGTCTTTCCTTTTTATTGTGATGATTTTTGTTATAATTGTTTGTTTTTCTAGACTAAGTTCCTCTAATATACTTAACATATCTTCCGTGTTTTGTCGACGTGCGCCCCCCAGGGGACTCAGCGTCCTCGCTAAGGTTTGCCCCACCACTGTTCAAGGTTGCACGCGGAGTGACTCTGATACCATATGTAACAGCTCATCCCACTAGTGATATTGTCCACTTTGAGGTCCAAAGCGGACAATATCACTAGTGGATTGGACTGTTACAATAACATAAACAGAAGAAATTGTCTAAATAGTCTTATGATTAAAAAACATAATGGAACATACTCGCACAAATGTTACAAGTTCAGAAAACAGAAGATAAAGATTGTTTGAGTTCTAAATAATCCAATCACAATTGATCAATGAAAAACTACCAAACATCTTCTCCCGTTACTCCAGAAATGCAATTTGTCCATATCAAGGATTCTGACTCCTGCTGTTCAATAATCTACAGTTATACAAAATGACAGGGAAAAAACAATAAGCTAAGGATTTATTGCTTTTTGTTATATATAAACTGACCTTGTGAGGACATTATCTTGAGTTGAGCTGCTACTAAGAGGAGCTTTCTCTAGCCAACTGTAGTAACTGTCAATCTGATTTTCTATCATTTCGCCATTGAGATTTTCAGGTGAAACTAAATAATCGTTCCAGTCATTCAACTCTGACAAGACATAATCGTTTGGAATTGGTGAAACTAAAGAAGAAAGTTCAGGTGGTTGAGGTAAGTATGTTTCTTGAAGTGGTTCGTTGAAGTTCACCGCGAACTCATTTGAATTCAGTATATTGAAATGATGCCCGTTGTCTGGATAGTGATTAAACATATTGGTTCTAGAATGGAACAATGTTGATGTGTTCAAAGGGAAAGACAAACTCTGGGACACAGAATTAAAGTGCCCAATTCTACTTAACTCCTCATTAACTCCATATTGAGAATGAATTATTGGAACCAGAGGGGGTGGTGTTCGCGACATGATTTTAGATTGGTTAACTATAGAAGATGTAGCTGGTTGAACATGTGGAGCTTGTTGTTTTTGGACTCTGTATTTCTGCAGAGGACCAAAAACATAAAGAAATAAGGAAAACGTCGACTATTAATGTCACAACTAGAAAACTCATCTACCAATTTCAAGACATGAACTAAAAGTCGACTATTTCTAATAGTTTGCTATGAGAAAGTTGAAAGAAACATTTATTGTGTTCTCCTAAACTTCTCTTCAATTTTGACCGTTTCAGATATGTTCGATATTGAAGAATTATGGTGGTCCGTGTAGCATACAAGACACTTTTTTTTAAAATAAATCGAACAGTTCAATAACAGTTATTAAGAAAATATGCAGAGAAGTAATGAAAAAATTCAAAGCAAATTCAGATACCTGCAGATGGTTCGCGATCTGTTTCTGAGTCAAATTTGGAACATCCATCATCTCCTTAATAAGTTTAGGACGGGCTAAATCGACAGGGTAAGACAAAATATGAGGATTCAAATAGTAAAAAAAAGAGTACATTTAGAAAAAAATGCTTTGCTAAAGATTACCTCATTTTCTACTGTCTTTCACCAATTCTTGCTTTTTTTCCTGGTTTATGCTATGATACAACTAAGTTTTTATAAACATACCTTTTTGTCCTAACTTGCGAACGGCCTTCTTGAATTTCTTTTCAAGATCACGTGTCCAATGCAGGCGTCGCCTTTTCTCCATAGCTTTTTCCGAAACCAAAGAACGATCCTCTTCTTCTGAATCACCATTTTTAACTTGTGTCTCCTCATCAGTAATTCTCTTTCCCTTAGACCCTTCTGCTGAATTCACTATGCTTTTTCCCTTTGTGTCTTGCATTTTCTTATTAGCAAAAGATGTATTGTCCATTACTTCAACTTGAATATTAGCCTTATTGTTTTCTAATTTTTTGACTTGCTTTCTTTTGGTGCCTATACACATGTTGCCATATATTCTTGAGTTTCTTTGCTGAAATTGGTTTCATAAAAAAGAAACATACCCCTTGTGCCACTGCTTGTTCCACCATTTCCCTCTTCACATTTGATGACATTACTAAAAAAAGATGAAAAATTAGAACCAAATTCCAGATAAGGTATCCAAAATTAAACATTTTGACACTTTTCAATAGTCCTATATTAATTGAGAATTTGATCTTACAAATAATAGGTATGTCTTTGATGAGTTGAGTGCAGTTGATGAACTCAAAGCATTCCATTTCTGGCATTTTGACATCCACCATGACAAGGTCAAATTGATCGATCCGTTCACGGAGAATGGACAGAGCTACAGTTGCTTTTTCAATAGTTGTTACTGTAAACAAAAATCAAACTCAGAAAAATTTGCAGGAAGTTATACATGTAGGTATAACATCTTCACGATAAAACCTTCCTTTTTCTTTATGTAAACATCGGGTGCGAGTACATTTTTACCTGTGTAATTATACTATGTTTTACTGTTATCGCATTAAAGTGACAAGCTCAAGTCAATATTTAATTGCTTAATCATTAATTCTTTATGAATTTTGTCCGTTTAATTATAGGGGAAGGGGATGACAAGGTGGGAAATCAGAGTCTCGCCAATAAGCTAAAAGTTGAAGTAGTCAACCGACTGAAGTATTAAGATTATTTTCAAGATTAGTTTAACTTGAAACGTGACCAGTATAATACTAGCCTACAAGGATACCACAAAGGAGAGGGATTTATGCGACCAAGTTCGATAAATCACCTGATTTATTTTAAGTACTCTTGTTTGAGACATAAAAGATTTTGGATTTTTAATAATGTTTTATTTACTTTAATGCCAGGAATTTTGCTTCAAGGGTGTCTAAGATTTAATAGATATGATATAAAGTTACTCTTTAACTTATATACACTATAATATTCCGGCAAAGGGTGTCCAATTGACCATCATTTGACACGGTAACTCTATACTGCCATGTGAATTTGTTTTCGAAGGTGACAATGAGGCTCGAACCAAAAATCTCTATTTCCTTTAATACCATGATGTTACACTTCTGAGAAATTCACATCATTTACTATAATCACAGTTATGACCAAGAAAATCCAAAAGAAAAAAGAATGCAGATATGGAGTAGAAATTAAAGACAAGAATGTACCTTTGAAAGAATGTTCTTCAAGTGCTGATGCTAAATTTAACAAAGAAGTTGTATCATTATCAACCAAGAGAATTCTTAGGCCACAAAAAGGTGCTGGAACATCTGTTTTCTCACAACTCAAACTCTCAAAATCCATCTCTTAGCATATGAAGATTTTGAGGGGGGGAAAATTAGATTTTGAGTTTTGCACTTTCTTTGTTTTTTTTTTTCCTTTCTACCACCTTATACTACACAAATGATAAAATCTAGCTAAGTTACATAGAGAAGGGAATGAAAGTAATGTGCATTTTTTTCCTTCTTAATATGGACTTTATATACTTGTTATTTTTGTGCACTTTTTTTTTTCTTCAAATACTCTTTTTCCTATTTGCACTCTTAATGAATAAATTTGCCAATTAAGGCCCTATTTGCGCGCGGATGATTTTTCTATAATTGTATGGCTAAATATGGTCTTAAAATTAACGTTTGTTCGAATCTATTCTAATGTCGTACTATCAAACTGTATAAGACGAGAAATTGTGTAAAATTATCAACTAATTAAGCATGTGTGATTAGAAATATTAGATTTGGAAAATCCACCTTTGTAGCAAAGGAAGAATTAGTGCAGATAATATCTTTGGGAGATCATAATTAAGCAAGATTTTGATAATCTACCAATTTGTGTTCAAAATATTAGATAATTAAATAGATATCTAAAAATTAATTTCGAATTTAATACGACTGAGAAAAAAAAAAAGAAATCGAAAAGTCATTATCAAAGTGATAAGTTTTAATGAGTACCATTTAACAATATCAAAAAGAGTTCAAGTAATAGTTTGCTTCAGAAACTATCTCATTCTTATTATTTCATATCAAATTGCCCTTATTTTCTCTATTTGCACAATATAATTTTTCGATTGAGGGAATTCAATTAAACCCCCCGTATTGTCAGAACGGAACAATTTTCATCAGTCTCTACTTAATCCATGCATTACAAAGTTGATATGTTAGGTTGTGCTAGTTGAGAAAGTGACTCAATTAAGAAATATACATCCCTGTTTGCTTCATATTTGTCCTCTGATGCCCCTATATATATTGTTGTGATAACCCAAAATATCATCTTTAAATTTAATAATTAATTCTGTATTCTAAAATCTTGAAAAGTACCATTTATCATTCCTCGACTTGCGTGCACAATCTGTATAATTTTTCGGAAAGTTTTTATGTGAAAAATTGATTAAAATGTGAAATAGAGTCTTAAAACTCAACTGAGTTGACTTGTCAACATTTTGAGCAAATGGACTCGAATCAGTATTTTGACAGTTCCGATAGGTCCGTATCGTGATTTGGGACTTGGGCGTATGTCCGAAATTTAATTTGGAGGTCCCTACCTTGAGTTATTGCCAGTTGCCGAAAACTAGAAGCCTAAAGGATTAAAGATTTTAAAGTTTGACCAAAAATTGACTTTTATTGATATCGGGGTCGGATTCAAGTTTTGGAAATTTTCATAAGTCTGTTATGTCATTTATGACTTGTCTGTAGAATTTGGTGAGAAACGAAGTTGATTTGATATGATTCGGACGTTCGGTTGTGAAAATAGAAGTTTTAAAATTTTCTTGAAAATTTCATTTGATTTGGTGTCCGATTCGTAGTTCTATGCGTTATTTTGGTATTTTGTTCGCGCGAGCGAGTTCGTATGAGGTTTTTGGACTTGTGTGCATGTTTGATTTTTTGAAAAAAATCTAGATTTTAGCTTCAGTTGTCATCTGGTGCATTGTGCTTCGCGATCGCGAAGCCATTCCCGCGATCGCGGTGAGGAAATTGTGAGCCGTGAGTTTTACCCTTCGCGTTCGTAAAGATAGGCACGCGATCGCGGAAGGTTAGCTTCCAGTGTACTGCGAACGCGAGGGACAAGCCGCGTTCGCGTAGAAGGAATGAAGGCAGAAGCTGGGCACACCATTTGTGCTACGCGATCGCACACGTCAGTACGCGATCACGTAAGGCTGAGAAAATGTTCTCCGCGATCGCATGACCATTTACGCGATCGCGTAGAGTTAATAATCTGGGAAGCCAAAATATGCTTCGCGATCGCAAAGAGTTATCCGCGATCGCGAAGAGTAAAATGGATCTAGGCAAAAATTATTCTACGCGATCGCGAACGAATTCCCGCGATAGCGATGAGTAAAAATCTGGGCAAACAGAACTTAAATTCTAGAAATGGGATTTCGCCCCATTTTCCACCATTTTTGATTTTGAGCTCGGGTAAGAGCTTTTTGGGCGATTTTCACGAAAAAATATTAGGGTAAGTGTTCCTTATCCTATATTGATTATATTTTATAATTCCATACTCATTTACATCATAAATCCGTGAATTTATGGAAGAAAAATCAGATTTTTATAAAATCTTCCAAAAATGTAAAATGAAGATTTGAAAGTCAATCCGATGTCGGAATTTGATAATTTTTATATGGTTGAACTCGTATCGGAACGGGTGTTCGGATTTCGTGAGTTTTTCTAAAATTCTAGATGTGGGCCCCACTGTCGATTTTTGAGATGAATTTCGGATTTTTATCTGAAAAATTAGTAAATTAATATGAAATTAATTTTTACGATTTGTATTGAGTATATTGAATTATTTATGACTAGATTTGAGGATTTCAGACACGGATTCGCGAGGCAAAGGTGTATTGGATTCTTGAATTTGGCTGCAAAGCGAGATAAGTATCGTAGTTAACCTTGACTTGAGGGAGTAGGACTTATTTGTCTATTTACTACGTGATTTAATGTGCGGGTACAACGTATATGTGAGGTGATGAGTACTTATGCGTTGTGGTTGAGTCAAAGCATGCGGGTAAAATTTGTTTATTATGAATAATTACCTATTTAATTAAGACATTCTTGTTTAAGTTTATTATTGATTATTTGATCATTATTCGTAAAATTATTATTCATTTAAATATTGTTGAATATTTCGGAAGGTGAAGTCGGTATTTTGGTATTGAATTGATTGATAAGTGCATATCCCCGCATTTAAATACTCTTCCAAATTTATATTATTATTTTCATGGTAAGAAAGAGTGTAAAAGCACGAAGGGTGATGCCGTGCCATTTTTATTATTTATAATATCATTGTCATGGTAAGAAAGAGTGTAAAAGCACGAAGGGTGTTGCCGACCCATTTGTGAGTGTAAAAGCACGAAGGGTGATGCCGTGTCATTTTCAGAAAGAGTAAAAGCACGAAGGGTGATGCCATACCAAATGAGAGTAAAAGCACGAAAGGTGGTGTCGTGCCCTTCTTATGTTATCAATTGCTCATTTTATTATTGATAAATTAAATAGGTGCTAAGTGATACTTCTCCTGTTGAAATTATTATATCATTCCCCTTCGCATGTTCCCTCCCAATTTATAAATTATTATTTATTGTATTATTGTTACTTTGTATTTGTATATACTTGTACAGGTGGTTACGTACGTGTCTTGTCATAGCCTCGTCACTACTTCGTCGAGGTTAGGCTCGGCACTTACCAGTACATGGGGTCAGTTATACTGATACTACACTATACACTTAGTGTGCAGATTTTAGAGTTGGTCCCAGCGGCGTACTATAGACTTGCTCGGATTCAACTACTCAGAGGAGACTTGAGGTATAACTGTACAGCGTCCGCAGTTCTAAAGTCTCCTTCTATCTTATCTTAGTTGTGTCTTATCTTTCAAACAGCTTAAATTTTATTCAGACCTTTATTTGTATTATTCTAGTAGCTCGTGCACTTGTGATACCAGATTCGGGGATGTATTTTGATAATTCGCTATTTATGGTCTTCCGCACTTTATTTCAGTAATTTGACTTCTATTTAATTAAATTTGCTTAAAATTAGTTAAGATTCTTTTAACATTGGCTTGCCTAGCAAGTGAAATGTTAGGCGTCATCACGATCCTGAAGGTGGGAATTTCGGGTCGTGACAATTTTTCCTTAATCTTGAACCTGAAATTGAGCATCTTTTCACTTGTCCATCTTCAACACTGCCTCTGACTCTGTAGGAAGTTGGTTGAACGTTTGTTTTTTAACCATCTAGTGTTAGAAGCGCACTAATCCAAATTCATGTCGCCTAGGCGTACTAAGAGATATAGCGATTCCTACCAAGAGATTCAAGATCTTTGGTTAAGGGTTAAGGGATTTAAACCACCCCGTCACACTCCTAGTCTTGTTTTCCTTTATCACAATTAACATGCTTGTGGAGAAGCTCTAATTTCCTTAAGACACATGAGAATGGCTTATTGTGGAGGAATTTAAATAAAGCACTACACTTTGGAGCCTAATTACCGTATGTAACTATAGTTTGCCTAATTTTTATTAGTAGCTACTGTTCAATTGTTACTAGCTTGTATCACTTTCAGATGCACCAAGGCGAATTATAGAAATACAGAAAAATAGAGTGCTCCAACTGAGAGCCAAACTCAAGAACTCCGCTTACTAAGCGGGGCTCTATCCAACTGAGCTACGAGAGCTTGTTGCTCTCTTGTTTCAGTTCATAACAATTGATCTCTTGTTCCAGTGCTACATGTAGATTTGCTATAAAATTCAAATACAACTATGAATGACAATTTTCTAAAAGTATGGCTACGAATGGTAAATACAACGTAACATATTTGCTGTGTCACCTAATTTTTCCTTTTTCATATTACTATCAAAGAGGAAAGGGGAAGGGTCCGGTATTAAAATTGGGTCAAATTCTCCCAAATGGGCAAAGTAATTTTTTGGGACGTTCAAAGTTGTAGTACTATCAAATTAAAGAGTTCGTAGAAGGGTTTGTAACCAAAAAAAAAAGGAGTTTTTGAAAAAGAATAGTATTACTAAAGGTCAGCTTCGGAGTATTATAAAATTTTATCATTTAAATTTTGTTTTTTTTTTTTTTTAATTTAAAAAGAGAGAGTCATTATATGAATCCAACTCAAATACCGAAAACTCAGCGACAAACCAAACAAAATGTAGTAGTAGAAGAATAACAGGAAAGGAGAGACCTGTCACCTGTGGTTGAATTCCTCTTGTAAAATGGAACGAATTCTCAAAAAATTGAGCGAGTGTGTGATCACCACCACAAAAAAATCAACAAAATTCATTCAAAAAAGGCGTCATCCACGTGGTTGTAGAGTTCAACTCGGTGATGACATAATATTAGAGATACTAACGTGCCTTTCTGCCACGTCTCTTATGCGATTTAAGTGTGTTTGTAAAGCTTGGAATACTTTGATACGACATGATCCCAACTTTGTCAAGTCCCATATTGCTCGTTCTCATGCCCGTCCCTCAGCTACCCACCTATTGTTTCAACTGTATTATTTTCCTCATCGCCAACCTACTTGTAATTTCCCAAGAATACAACCAAAAAAAGGATTCTCCTTACAACTCGCGCCTCATCATTATTCAGACACAAGATTAGCGTACAGTATCTGCTCAAATCAATGCAATGGCCTGGTTTGTTTTTATGATTATAATGCACATAGGTCTCAAGTTTACTTATACAACGTCACCACAGGGGAGATGAAAGCTTTGACATCCTCTCTTAGAAATTGTTACTCGAAGGCTCCTACATTATTTTTGGGATTTGATATGGGCACAGAAAAATACAAATTACTTCATGTTTTTTACTACAATCATCGACTAAATATCGAGATTTTAACTCTAGGAACCAAATCCTGGAGAGAAATAGAATTAATCCCTGAAATATCTTCTCTCTATAGTTTTTGCAGGGATTGTATTTTCCTCAATGGGCTACTTTATTGGAGGAAAATTAGTTACTACTTCGACTTCAAAGAGGAGAAGTTTGGGATTCTTTCGCGCCCACAAAAGCTGGACTTGTATTGGCCTTTGAATAACAGATATAAAAAAAAGTGTTATTTGATATCCAATAATGATAAGGTTTCTATGAAATTAAAGAAGGGTGGCTTGCTTAAAGCAAAAAAAAGTGAAAGGGTGCAGTATGTTTTCGCAACAGCAAGCTTTATTAGTGCCCCAGCTACATTGGTGTTCCCCAAATATTTTTATTTAAAACATGGTAGCAGTTTTGTTGAGAACATTATCCCATTATCATTTATTGATAATTAGAGAGAAATCGAGATTTTGTTTAGTTAATTACTAGTTTCGATGTAAACATTGCTAAGTATATCTACCAATTTATGGATTGTGCTTTGTTATTAAATTTTTGTTTTGACCGGTTTTTATTTTACCTATTTGAGTTTAGTCCCATAGATATGATGTATTGTAACGACTCGATCAGTCGTTTTAAAAGTTGTAGCCCCATTCTCTCATTTACTACTCATTTTATACTTAATAACTGATATGTAACTTGCCGGGGTAGTCAGTTCGGGTCCGGAGAGATTTCGGAATGAATTGAGATACTTAGTCTCAAGGTTAAAAGCTTAAGTTGAAAAGGTTGACCGGATGTTGACTTATATGAAAACGACCCCGAAATAGAATTTTGATGATTCCAATAGCTCCGTATGGTGATTTTGGACTTAGGAGCGTGTCCGAAAAATTATTTGGAAGCCCGTAATGGATTTAGGTTTGAAATGACGAAAGTTGAATTTTTGAAAAGTTTGACCGAGGAGTTGACTTTTTGATATCGGGGCGAAATCCAGTTTTGAAAATTTTCATAGCTCCGTTATGTCATTTCTGACTTGTGTGTAAAATTTGAGGTCAATCGGACTTGATTTGATAGGTTTCGGCATCGAATGTAGAAGTTGGAAATTCTTAAGTTCGTTAAGCTTGAATTGGAGTATGATTCGTGATTTTAGCGTTGTTTTATGTGATTTGAGGTTTCAACTAATTTCGTATGATATTTTAACACTTATTGGTGTATTTGGTTGAGGTCCCGATGGCCCCGGGTGAGTTTCGGATGGTTAACGGATCAATTTTGCACTTTGCATTCGAGATAAAGAATGCTGGTTTTCTATCACTGATTTCCTTCTACGCGATCGCATGAGAATGACCGCGATCGCGTAGGCTAAGTTGGAGCAGTGAGATTTTGTGCTATGCGATCGTGTGAAGGCATCCGCGATCGCGTAGGTTTGGCCAAGCTGTGCTACGCGAACGCGTGGGAAATGCCGCGTTCGGGAAGAGGAATGAGGCAGAAGGCTGGGCCACGCGTTTGCTCTATGCGATCGCGTATGGCTGTTGTGATGACCCAAAATATCATCTTTAAATTTAATAATTAATTATGTGTTCTAAGACCTCGTAAAGTACTATTTATCATTCCTCGACTTGCGTCCTCAATTCGTAAAATTTTCTGGAAAGTTTTTATGTGAAAAATGGATTAAAATGTGAATTAGAGCTTTAAAACTCAATTGAGTTGACTTTGGTCAACATTTTGAGCAAACAGACTCGGATCAGTATTTTGACAGTTCCGATAGGTCCGTATCGTGATTTGGGACTTGGGAGTATGCCCGAAATCAAATTCCGAGGTCCCTAGCCCGTGATATGAAAATTTGATAAAAAATCAAAAGTTTAAGTTCAAATAGTGACCGGATGTCTAATTATGTGGAAACGACCCCGGAATAGAATTTTGATGATTCCAACAGCTCCGTATGGTGATTTTGGACTTTGGAGCGTGTTCGGAATTTTATTTGGAAGTCCGTAGTTAAATTAGGCTTGAAATGGCTAAAAACAAGAATTTAAGTTTGGAAGTTTGACAGAGGAGTTGACTTTTTGATATCAGAGTCGGAATCCAGTTCCGAAAATTTTTATACCTCCGTTATGTCATTTATGACTTGTGTGTAAAATTTGAGGTCAATCGGAGTTGATTTGATAGGTTTCGACATCGAATGTAGAAGTTGGAAATTTTAAGTTTCATTAAGCTTGAATGGGAGCATAATTTGTGATTTTAGCGTCGTTTTATGTGATTTGAGGTTTTAAATAAGTTCGTATGATATTTTAGGACTTGTTGGTATATTTGGTTGAGGTCCCAAGGGCCTCGGGTGAGTTTCAGATGGCTAGCGGATCAAAAGTTGGACTTAAAATAGTTGCTGCAAATTTTCCTTTCTACTCGAAATTCTGGCCCAAAATCGAGGCCCAAAATCGAGCTCCCAAGATCGAGCTCCCAAAATCGAGCTCCCAAGATTGAGCTCCAAAAATCGAGACCCATGATCGAAGCCATGATCGAGGCCGAGGATCGAAGCCACGATCGAGGCCAAGGATCGAAGCCACGATCGAGGCCAAGGATCGAGGCCAAGGATCGAGGCCGAGGATCGAGGCCACAATCGAGGCCGAGGATCGAGGCCAGGATCGAGGCCGAGGATCGAGGCCATGATCGAGGGCTGCCGGGGCAGAATTATAAAAGAGGGCATTCGTCCCATTCGCCATTTTTAAAAAATTGGAGCTTGAGCAGAAGCGATTATTGATAGATTTTCAAGAAAAAGACATTGGGGTAAGTGATTCTAACTTGGATTTGGTCTATAAACATAAAAATATATCATTGTTCTCATCATTTAATTAGTATTTTGAGATTGAAATTTGGAAATTTTTAGAAATCTCATAGAAAAGAAATTTTGAAAATTCTGTATCGATTCGGAGTCGGATTTGAGTGAAACTGGTATGGTTAGACTCGTAATTTAATGGGTTGTCGGATTTCGTAGCTTTCGCCGGATTCCGAAACGTGGGCCTCACTGACGAATTTTTAATTAGTTTCGGAATTTTTATTAAAAATGTAGTATTTTCTTATAGAATTTATTCCTATAATATTTAGTGATTGTATCGAATTATTTTGGCTACATTCGAACGAGACAGAGTTGGATAATCGTGGAAAAGACCTTCTAGTGGATTAAATTAGAGCAAGACGAGGTAAGTCTCTTGTCTAATCTTGTGAGGGAGAAATTACCTCATAGGTAATTAAAATTAAATAATTGTTGCTAATTGTGGGGACTACGTACGCACGAGGTGACGAGAGTCCGTGCGTAGATACTATTAATGCTAAATTTCGGGTAGTTTAGGACTCAAAATATGAATTACTTGTGTAAATTGTATTCTTTGTTTAAATAATATTATTTGATATATATACATATATATTGTGAATTGTTAGATAAAAATATTAAAGGATGAAAATTTCATATACTTGATTTTTTATGTTTAAATTAATTAATTGTTAAGAGAAATTGTTCTTCCTCCTGAATTTATCTTATAACAGATATACTCTCATTCCGGAGGTACATAAGAAAATGTCCTCCTTTCTTGTGGAGCGGGCCGAACGCCTCGGCAGGATAGATGCATCTATGGATCGTACCGCACGTCCCTCGACAGTGTACACGACACTCTGGATCGGGCCGTACGACCTCGACAGAAATCGTGCTTAATAATAATAATAATTACACGATACTTTGACGGTTTATTGCAGCTTGTAAAGCTATTTGATAAATTGAAAATTCATTGAAATTAAATTGGAGCTTGTAAAGCTATTTGATAAATTGGAATTTTTATTGAAATTGAAGGATTTAATATATATATTGAGAATTGTTGCATTTTGAAGGAATTTAATTATTTCTGCTGGTTAAATAAATTATTGTTATATTTTATGAATCATGCTGATTTAAATATTCTAGTTTTATTTCAATTATTATTATTGACCCATAGTGAGTGTCAAAGTCGGCCATCTCGTCTCTACCACTTCGAGATTAGGCTTGATACTTACTGGGTACACGTTGTTTACGTACTCATACTACACTTGCTGCACTTTTTGTGTAGGATCTGAGACAGGTACTGGTGGAGGACCTATCATCACATATCCACGTCATCCCGATGCATAGTGGTAAGCTCCCTTTCTGAGACGTTCTGCAGCTAACATTGTCTCTTCTTATATTTACATTCTGTCTATTTTATTTCAGACAGTATTTGGAGTTTTGTATAATCTACTAGATGCTCATGCACTTGTGACACCAGGTCTTGGCACATACATTGGTAGAATTTGGTTTTTTATTATTTTTCTTGGATTAAAAGTTTAATCAATATACATTTGATTTATCAGTTAGCTTGCCTAGCTGTAGTGTTGGGTGTCATCTCGACCTATAGGTGAAATTGGGTCGTGACAACATGGTATCATAGCACTAGGTTCACGTAGGTCTCACAAGTTATGAGCAGACCTAATAGAGTCTTGCGGATCGGTACAGAGACGTCTGTACTTATCTTCGAGAGGCTATGGGGTGTTAGGAAACTACCTTTCTTCATATTCCATCGTGCAATTGATGTAGTAATAAATATCCTTCTCTTATTCTCTCACAGATGGTGAGAACACACTCTAATGAGATTCCAGACCAGAGAAGAACTACTCCCCCAGTTGCTAGAGGCCGAGGGAGGGCTCCAGGCCGTGGTAGAGGGTGAGGACGTCCCAGGACTGTTCCAGTTATGCCGCCAGTGGGTCCAGCAGAGAATCCCATTATTGAAGAGCAGGGTGAGGTGCCCGTGGCAGAGCCAGCTCCGGTGGATTTCACATCTGCACCGGGATTTCAGGATGTCATGGGTCGTATGCTGCGGTTCATGGATAATATGACTCAGGCCGGTTTATTTCTGACAGACCCAGCCATATCTCAGGCGGGCGGGGAAGCACAGACCCCTACCGCACAGGCTCATGGACAGGCAACTGCTGTATATCAGACCCAGGGTGTACTACCCGTGGGTGGAGCCCAGCCAGTGGCAGCAGCTACACCTGAGCCCAGGCCAGGTGTAGCCGTTGACCCTCAGAAACTGTTGGACAGATGGACTAGACTACATCCTCCTGTCGTGAGCGACATGAGGATCTCCAGAATTTTATTGATCGGTGCAAGGATAAACTATACAACATGAGGATATTAGAGTCTCATGGGGTAGATGTTGCTACTTTTCAGCTAGAGGGCAGAGCCCGTAGATGGTGGCAGTCTTATGTTCTTGGCAGACCAGCAGATTCTCCTCCCATAACTTGGGATAGGTTCATCCTTATCTTCCTGGACAGGTATATTCCACCCTCCCAGAGGGAAGAGTTGAGGTTTCAGTTTAAGCAGCTCTAGCAGGTTCAGATGTCAGTGACCGATTTTGAGGCGAGGTTTTCTGAGTTATCTCGCCATACACTTATGATACTCCCTACTGAGGCGGAGAGGGTGCGGAGGTTTGTTGCGGGTTTACATACTTGCATTCAGGACACTATGGCTCTAGAGGTTGAGATGGGTACTTCTTATGAGCTAGTCATGTAGATAGCCCGGAGGATTGAGGGTGTACGTCAGCGTAGCCGAGAGCAGGTTACTAGAGATAAGTGGTTTAGGTATTCTGGAGAGTTCAGAGGTGCTCCATCTGGGGGCATAGGTCAGTTCGTGAGAGGGCAGTCCAGTAGGCCCCCATATCCAGCACCACCGCCTCATCAGGATGCTCCAGTACGACCTTATTTCAGTGCTATACCAGAGAGTTCTTATCGCCCACCAGCTATTCAGGGTTCTTCCCTTGGGTATTCAGGTCCCCAGGGCTAGACCTCTAGTCAGCGGCTTATTGTGCCGCAAAGTTGTTACGAGTGCGGGGATCCCAGTCACATACGAAGATTTTACCCGAGGCTTCAGGGTAAACTAGAGCAACAGGGTCAGCAGCCTATGATTACCGGACCAGTTGCTCCACCAGTCGACCGACCACCTAGAGGTGGAGGACATGTGGGTAGGAGCCGTCCTAGAGGTGGAGGTCAGCCAGGCGGAGGCCAGCCAGTTGGCGCTCCAGCTCGGTTCTATGCTTTTCCGGACAGACCAGATGTAGAGGCCTTAGATGCTGTGATTACAGGTATTATTATTGTTTGCGACAAAGATGCCTCAGTATTATTTGATCCAGGATCTACGTATTCATATGTGTCATCTCTATTTGCTCCATTCCTGAGTATTTCTCGTGAGTCCTTGAGTACTTCTGTTTATGTGTCCACTCCTGTGGGCGATTCTGTTGTTGTGAACCGGATCTACTGGTCTTGTATTATTACATTCTGTGGTTATGAAACTAGAGCAGATCTCCTATTGCTTGAGATGACCGATTTTGAAATTATTCTGGGCATGGACTGGTTATCTCCATATCATGCTATTCTAGATTGTCATGCCAAGACTGTTACCTTGGCTATTCCAGCATTGCCTAAGCTGGAGTGGAAGGGTTCATCTGTTAGTTCATTTAATCGATTTATTTCTTTTATAAAGGCTCAACACATGGTTGAGAAGGGTTGTTTGGCTTATCTAGCCTATGTTCGGGATACTACTACAGAGACTCCGGCTATTGATTCAGTGCATGTAGTTCGGGAGTTCTCTGATGTATTTCCGTCAGATCTTCCAGGTATGCCACCTGATCCTGATATTGATTTCTGTATTGACTTGGCTTCAGATACCCTGCCTATATCTATCCCACCGTATCGCATGGCTCCAAAAGAATTGAAAGAACAGCTTTAGGAGTTACTAGCCAAAGGGTTCGTCGGACCGAGTGTATTGCCTTGGGGTGCACCGGTATTATTTGTGAAAAAGAAGGATGGAACAATGCGGATGTGTATTGATTATCGCCAATTGAACAAAGTCACTATTAAGAACAAGTACCCGTTGCCGCGTATTGATGATCTATTTGACCAGTTGCAGGGTGCTAGGGTGTTCTCTAAGATCGACTTGAGGTCGGGGTACCATCAGTTGAAGATTCGGGATTCAGATGCTCCGAAGACTGCTTTTCGGACTAGATATGGTCATTATGAGTTTCTGGTGATGTCCTTCGATTTAACTAACGCCCCAGCAACCTTTATGGATTTGATGAATAGGGTATTCAGGCCATATATTGATTCGTTTGTCATCGTCTTCATTGATGACATCTTGATCTACTCGCGCAGTAAGAAGGAGCATGAGCAACATATGAGAGTAGTGCTTCAGACATTGCGGGAATAAAAGCTATATACTAAGTGCTCTAAATGTGAGTTCTGGCTTGAGTCTGTAGCATTTTTGGGACATATTGTATCGACGAGGGTATTAAAGTTGATCCCAAAAATATTGAGGCAGTTCAGAATTGGCATCGTCCCACTTCGGCGACTGAGATCAGGAGTTTTTTGGGTTTAGCAGGTTATAATCGTTGGTTTGTGGAGGGCTTTTCATCTAATGCAACACCTTTGACAAATTAACCCAGAAGGGTGCTCCGTTCCGATGGTATGATGATTGTGAAGTGAGCTTTCAGAAGCTCAAGACAGCATTGACTACATCACCAGTGTTAGTGTTGCCTTCCGGTTCGGGGATGTATACAGTGTACTGTGACGCTTCACGCGTTGGTTTGGGTTGTGTATTGATGTAGGAAGGGCAAGTTATTGCATATGCTTCACGTCAGCTGAAGCCCCACGAAAAGAATTATCCGGTACATGATTTGGAGTTAGCTGTGATTGTTCACGCTCTTAAGATTTGGAGGCTTTATCTTTATGGGGTGTCTTGTGAAGTTTACACTGATCATCGCAGTTTACAGCATTTGTTCAAGCAGAGGGACCTAAATTTGAGGCAGCACAGATGGCTGGAGTTACTAAAAGATTATGATATTACTATCATGTATCATCCGGGCAAAGCAAATGTGGTTGTAGATGCCTTGAGCAGAAAGGCGGAGAGTATGGGTAGTTTGGCTTTCATTTCAGCAGTGGAAAGGCCATTAGCCTCAGATATTCAGTCCTTGGCTAACAGACTTGTGAAGCTGGATATTTCATAGCCCAGCCGAGTTCTTGCATGTGTTGTGGCCCAATCTTCACTATTTGAGCAGATCAAAGCTCGCCAGTATGATGACCCACACTTGATGGTTCTTTGTGAAACGGTACTATGAGGTGGTGCCAAGGAAGTTACTATTGGTGCGAATGGTGTTCTGCGACTCCAGGGTCGTCTATGTGTTCCTAATGTGGATGGACTGAGGAAAACGATCCTAGAGGAGGCACACAGTTCTCGGTATTCTATTCATCCAGGTGCTACGAAGATGTATCGTGACCTGAGGCAGCATTATTGGTGGCGACGAATGAAAAAGGACATTGTTGAGCATGTAGCTAGGTGTCTAAATTGTCAGCAAGTTAAATATGAGCACCAGAGGCCAGGTGGCCTACTTCAGTAGATGACTATACCAGAGTAGAAATGGGAACGCATCACTATGGACTTTGTAGTTGGGTTGCCGCGGACCTTGCAGAAGTTTGATGCAGTTTGGGTCATTGTTGATAGGTTGACCAAGTCGGCACATTTTATTCCTGTTGTGACTAAGTATACTTCAGAGAGGTTAGCCCAAATTTATATTCAGGAGATAGTTCGGTTGCACAGTGTGCCAATTTCTATCATATCAGATAGAGGTCCTCAGTTTACTTCACATTTCTGGAGAGCAGTACAGAGTGAGTTGGGGACCCGTGTAGAGCTCAGCACAACTTTTCATCCTCAGACCGACGGGCAGTCAGAGCGGACAATTCAGATTTTGGAGGATATGCTCAGGGGATGTGTGATTGACTTTGGAGGTCAGTGGGATCGTTTCTTGCCTTTGGCCGAGTTTGTCTATAACAATAGTTTCCAATCCAGCATCGAGATGGCTCCATTTGAGGCTTTGTATGGTCGACGATGTCGTTCGCCCATCGGGTGGTTTGAGCCTAGCGAGTCTAAGTTATATGGTACTGATTTGGTGAAAGATGCCTTGGAAAAGGTAAAGTTGATTCAGGAGCGACTTCGTACAACACAATCCAGACAGAAGATTTACGCAGATCAGAAAGCGCGCGATTTATCCTTTATGATGGGTGAAAAAGTTCTCTTGAAAGTTTTGCCGATGAAGGGAATCATGAGATTTGGGAAAAAGGGAAATTGAGCCCAAGGTTTATGGGCCCATTTGAGGTGTTGAAACGAGTTGGGGAGGTTGCGTATGAGCTTGCATTGCCTCCCAGCCTATCGGGAGTTCATCCGGTTTTCCACATATCTATGCTCCAGAAGTATCATGCCGACCTATCACATGTGTTAAACTTCAGCACAGTTCATCTAGATAATAGCTTGGGTTATGAAGAGGAGCCAATTGCCATTGTTGATAAACATGTTCGCCAGTTGAGGTCCAAGAGGATTTCTGCAGTAAAAGTCCAGTGGAGGGGCCAACCAGTCAAGGAAATGACTTGGGAGGCCGAGGAAAACATGTAGAGTAGATATCCACACTTATTCAGCACTTCAGGTATAATTCTAAACCCGTTCGAGGACGAACGTTTGTTTAAGAGATGGAGAATGTGATGACCCAAAATATCATCTTTAAATTGAATAATTAATTATGTGTTCTAAGACATCGAAAAGTACTATTTATCATTCCTCAACTTACATGCGCAATCCGTAAAATTTTCTGGAAAGTTTTTATGTGAAAAATGGATTAAATGTGAATTAGAGCTTTAAAACTCAATTGAGTTGACTTTGGTCAACATTTTGAGCAAACAGACTCGGATCAGTATTTTGATAGTTCCGGTAGGTCCGTATCGTGATTTGGCGGAATCAAATTCCGAGGTCCCTAGCCAGAGATATGGAATTTTGATGAAATATTAAAAGTTTAAGTTTAAATAGTGACCGGATGTCTAATTATGGGCAAACGACCCCGGAATCGAATTTTGATGATTCCAACAGCTCCGTATGGTGATTTTGGACTTAGGAGCATGTTCGAAATTTTATTTGAAAGTCCGTAGTTAAATTAGGCTTGAAATGGCTAAAAACAAGAATTTAAGTTTAGAAGTTTGACCGAGGAGTTGACTTTTTGATACCGGAGTCGAAATCCAGTTTTAAAAATTTTCATAGTTCCGTTATGTCATTTATGACTTGTGTGTAAAATTTGAGGTCAATCAGAGTTGATTTGATAGATTACGACATCGAATGTAGAAGTTGGAAATTTTAAGTTTCATTAAGCTTGAATGAGAGCATAATTCGTTGTTTTAGCGTTGTTTTATGTGATTTGAGACTTCAAATAAGTTCGTATGATGTTTTAGGACTTGTTGGTATATTTGGTTGAGGTCCCGAGGGCCTCGGGTGAGTTTCAGATGGTTAACGGATCAAACGTTGGACTTAAAACAGCTGCTGCAATTTTTCCTTTCTGCTGGAAATTCTGGCCTAAAATCGAGCTCCTAAGATCGAGCTCCCAAAATCGAGACCCACGATCGAGGCCGAGGATCGAGGCCACGATCGAGGCCATGGATCGAGGTCACGATCGAGGGCTGCCTGGGCAGAATTATAAAAGAGGGCATTCGTCCCATTCGCCATTTTTAACAAATTGGAGCTTGAGCAGAGGCGATTTCTGATAGATTTTCAAGGAAAAGACATTGGGGTAAGTGATTCTAACTTGGATTTGGTCTATAAACATAAATATATCATTGTTCTCATCATTTAATTAGTGTTTTGAGATTGAAATTTGGAAATTGTTTAGAAATCTCATAGAAATAAATTTTTGAGATTTCGGTATCGATTCAGAGTCGAATTTGAGTGAAACTGGTATGGTTGGACTCGTAATTTAATGGGTTATCGGATTTTGTAACTTTCGCCGGATTTCGAGACGTGGGCCCCACAAACAAATTTTAAATTAATTTTGGGATTTTTATTAAAAATGTAGTATTTTCTTATAGAATTGATTCCTATAATTTTTAGTGATTGTATCGAATTATTTTGGCTAGATTCGAACCAGACAGAGTTGGATAATCGTGGAAAAGGCCTTCTAGTAGATTAAATTGGAGCAAGACGAGGTGAGTCTCTTGTCTAATCTTGTGAGGGGGAAATTACCTCATAGGTGATTAAAATTAAATAATTATTGCTAATTGTGGGGACTACGTACGCACGAGGTGACGAGAGTCCATGCGTAGCTACTATTACTGCTAAAGTACGGGTAGTTTAGGACTCAAAGCATGAATTACTTGTGTAAATTGTATTCTTTATTTAATTAATATTATTTGATATATATACATATATATATATTGTGAATTGTTAGATAAAAATATTAAAGGATGAAAATTTCATATACTTGATTTTTTTTAATTTAAATTAATTAATTGTTAAGAGAAATTGTTCTTCCTCCTGAATTTATCTTATAACAGATATACTCTCATTCTGGAGGTACATAAGAAAATGTACTCCTTTCTTGTAGAGCGGGCCGAACGCCTCGGCAGGATAGATGCATCTATGGATCGTACCGCACGTCCCTCAACAGTGTACACGACACTCTGGATCGGATCGTACGACCTCGGCAGAAATCGTGCTTGATAATAATAATAATTACATGATACTTTGACGGTTTATTGCAGCTTGTAAAGCTATTTGATAAATTAAAAATTCATTGAAATTGAATTGCAGCTTGTAATGCTATTTTATAAATTGGAATTTTTATTGAAATTGAATGATTTAATATATATATTGTGAATTGTTACATTTTGAAGGAATTTAATTATTTCTGCTGGTTAAATAAATTATTGTTATATTTTGTGAATCATGTTGATTTAAATATTCTAGTTTTATTTTAATTATTATTATTGACCCATAGTGAGTGTCAAAGTCGGCCATCTCGTCTCTACCACTTCGAGATTATGCTTGATACTTACTGGGTACACATTGTTTACGTACTCATACTACACTTGCTGCACTTTTTGTGCAGGATCTGAGACAGGTTCTAGTGGAGGACCTATAATCACATATCCACGTCATCCCGAGGCATAGTGGTGAGCTACCTTTCTGAGCCGTTCTACAGCTACCAGTGTCTCTTCTTATATTTACATTCTGTCTATTTCATTTCAGATAGTATTTGGAGTTTTGTATAATCTACTAGATGCTCATGCACTTGTGACACCAGGTCTTGGCACACACACTGGTAGAATTTGGTATTTTATTATTTTTCTTGGATTAAAAATTTAATCAATATACGTTTGATTTATCAGTTGGCTTGCCTAGCTGTAGTGTTGGGCGCCATCACGA
The DNA here is from genome assembly GCF_000715075.1 of Nicotiana tabacum. NCBI lineage: Eukaryota > Viridiplantae > Streptophyta > Magnoliopsida > Solanales > Solanaceae > Nicotiana > Nicotiana tabacum. The sequence continues at coordinate 3,981,321 of NC_134103.1, read as the reverse complement.
CCTATAGGTGAAATTGGGTCGCGATAGCTGTCCGCGATCGCGTAGGGATGAGGATCCTGTGCTTCGCAATCGCGTGAAGGACACCGCGATCATGTAGAGTCTTTTCTGGGCAGCTTGCAATTGCACTTCGCGATCCCGGGACCTTATCTGCGATCGCATAGAAGAAATCATTTGGCAGACTGTTTAAGTTCTGAAAATGGGACTTCGTCCCATTTTTCATTTTTACCAAATTGGAGCTCGGGAAGAGGCAATGTTCGGTAGATTTTCAAGGAAAACAACGAGGTAAGTGTTCTTAACTCAATATTGGTCAAATTACCTGAATCCATGGTTGTTTTTAACATTTAATTGGTAAATTAAGTTGGAAGATTTATAAAACCTTCTTGGTTTAATTTGAAGATTTGAGGGTCGAGTTGATGTCGGATTTTAGTAAAAATTATATAGTTGGACTCGTGGTTGAATGTGCGTTCGTATTTTGTAACTTTTGTTGGGTTCCGATACGTGCAATATTTGGTTTAAATTTCGGATTTTGTTAGAAAATTTATATTTTCTTATGGAATTTATTCCTATAATTTGTATTGATTGAATCGTATTAATTATGATTTGATTCGAGCCGATCAGAGTCGAAAAATCGAGGAAAAGATATACTATTTGACTGATTGAGCGCGATTTGAGGTAAGTGACTTGTCTAACTATGTGTGGGGGAAATTTTCCCTAGGATTGGTATTGATGTAATAATTATAATATGTTGAGAGTCGTGTACACGAAGTGACGAGTGTGCACACGGGCTAAATGTGGAAGATTATGTCTTTAAATTGTGTAGATTACCGTTGCATATTAATTAAATTATTTTATCTTGTTATATTCTTCATCATTGATCTAATTTTTATACTTTAAATTTGCTTGACCTTTTCTTGCTAATTGTTTTACCTGTTTAGTTGAAACTTGGTTTCTTTTATTCTGTGCATTAATTGAAGGTTGAATTTCTTTAATTTAAGTATTATTAATATGAAGTAATTGATATCTTAAATTTGGTATTGAGGCAACGCGTTAAAAATTATGAAATATTATTGTTGCTGAGTTATTTATTCCCGAATATTTTATGAGATTTTGTACTCATTGTGATTGAGTCGTGAGCTCCCTATTGTGAAAAATATTGTTGTTGTTGATTTATTTTAGAAAATTGAAATATTTGAGCATTTGAGGTGCATATTGTGATATATTGTGATATTGATACGCATGAGATGGCATAAGGTCTGGCTGTTGAAACGCATGCGGTGAGATAAGGGTGGCTTGATACGCGTGGCTAGTAGGGAAACTACAATAAGTCATGCTGTGTGATAAGGGTGGCTAAAATGCGGGATGCTATTTCGGGAAAAATATTTTCTTTAAAATTAAATGTGAAGGCTCCCGCGGTGATATAAGGAAATGAGATATTGTGAATTTATTTATGATTTGGGACTACGAGTGTCACGACCCGGAAATTTTTACCGACGGAACTGTGATACCGCCTAACATTTCACTTGCTAGGCAAGCCAACGTTAGAGAATCATTAACCAATTCCTTATTTCCATTCAGTAATTAACAATAATTAACTAAGATAGAATATAATAAGTACGGAATATCATAAAACTGTATTAATTACTACCACCCGGATCTGGAGTCACAATTCACGAGCATTCTAGAATTTACTACAAGTAATAGTCTGAAAGAAATACAACTATCTGAACGAAAGAAACAGTAGAACAGAAAAGATAGACGTGGACTTCAAGGTATGTGAACGCCGACAGATCTACCCTGAGTCTCCGGACAGCGGACCAATAGAATAATCTCGATCAACCCGAGCCGGTATCAAAATCTGCACAGAAAGTGCAGAGTGCAGTATCAGTACAACTGACCCCATGTACTCGTAAGTGTCGAGCCTAACCTCGGCAACGTAGTAACGAGGCTAGGACAAGATACCCATATATAACCTGAACAGTATAATCATGCTAGTGGCAATAACAGTAAGTAAAGAAATAACGCGAAAATAATGGGAAGGGAACATGCAGTGGGGGAATACAACATAAAGAGTGAGAATAATGAAAAGACAGAATTAAACCGAGAATCCTTAAACGAATTGAGCAAGTAAAACACCAAGGAAAACTGCACGGCATCACCCTTCGTGCTTTTACTCTCAACCTCACAAAATAAATAAATAGAAAGGCACGGTATCACCCTTCGTGCTTTTACTCTCAACCTCACCAAATAAATAAATAGAACGGCACGACATCACCCTTCGTGTATTAAACCTCTCATAATATACACGACATCACCCTTCGTGATTTAAACCTCTCATAATATACACGGCATCACCCTTCGTGCTTTACACTCTTCCTCACAATATAAATAATGCATGCACGACATCACCCTTCATGCTTTACACTCCTCATCACCAATCACAAAATCAATAACAACAGATAGATAAGAGTATCACAAAGAAACTAGTATTTTACCCATAATCAATAGCACAATGTAATCTCAACCTTGAATCAATATTCGAAAGTTACCAAATCTCAGTGAAACCAGATGTGAGTCACCCAACATTTCAAACCCGCTAAGCATGGATAGTAGAATTTAAGGCTACAAAATAGACAAGAATAGAATTTCACTCGCATGTTATGACTCGACAACGACGCATAGATGCTCGCCACCTCACCTATACATCATATTTAACAACCAAATACGTAGAAAATGAACACATAATACCTATTCCCTCAAGCCAAAGTTAAACAAGACACTTACCTCGCTCCGAAGGCCACTTAATTATCAATCACAGCCTTTTCTTTGGAATTCACCTCCAAACCACTCGTATCTATTAAAAAATGACTCCATAATGTCAAATATTGCTAAAGGAATCAATTATATTACATAAGTTAAATTTTCCAAATTTTTCTCCAAAAAGTCAAAATTCGACCCCGGGCCCGCTTGGTCAAAACCCAAGGTTCGAACCAAAATCCATTTACCCATTCATCCCCGAGCCCGAATATATAATTTATTTTGGAATCCGACCCCAAATCGAGGTCTAAATCCCCAAATTCCCGAAATCCCTAGTTTCTACCCTAACCCCTAATTCTACCATGAAAACTCTAGATTTTAGGTTGAAAATTCAAGAAATGTAATGGGTAATTGAAAGAAAATGGTTTAGAATCACTTACCAATACTTTGGGGAAGAAATGACTCTTGAAAAATCGCCTCACACCGTTTGGTTTTTGAGAAAAATGAATTTTTGGCTAAAATCCCGTTTTTGGATTCTGTTAAGTGGTGGGCGACAGTGTTCATCGCGTTCGCGAGAGCACATTTCGCTTTCGCGAAGGGTACTGGCTGCCAAGCCTTCGCGTTTGCGAGACCCAGCTCGCGTTCACGATGGTTACTCCCCCTGGCCTTCGCGTTCGCGAGGCATTGCTCGCGTTCGCGATGAAGGAACGACTGACTCCCCCTCCCCAATGCCTAATACTATGCGTTCGCGATGGGCTTGTCGCGTTCGCGAAGGGTAACGCCCCCATCGCTTCACGTTTGCGACCAAGCCTTCGCGTTCGCGAAGAAGAAATCCCTGCCCCATCAGTTTACTCTTCACGTTCGCGAGAGGACCTTCGCGAGCGCGAAGAAGGACATACCAGAACCTAGACTCTGCAGGAAAAAACCCAGATTTCCAAAGTCCAAAACAACCTGTTGCCTATCCGAAACTCACCCGAGCCCTCTGGGCTCCAAATCAAACATGCACACAAGTCTAAAAACATCATACGAACTTGCTCGCGCGATCAAATAGTCAAAATAACACCTAGAACTACTAATTTAGTACCAAATCAAATGAAATTCTCAAGAAAACTTTAAAATTCATATCTTCTCAACTGGACGTCCGAATCACGTCAAATCAACTCTGTTTCTCACCAAATTTCACAGACAAGTCCTAAATATCATAATGAACCTGTACCAGGATCCAGAACCAGAATACAAACCCGGCACTAACAATGCCAGACATCAATTTATTCTTAAAAATAATTAATTTTCAGATTTTTAATTTTTATCAAAAATTCATAACTTTAGCTAGGGACCCACCCGGACCGTTAAAGCACGGATCCGGGCCCGTTTACCAAAAATGTTGACCGAAGTCAACTAAAATTAACTTTTAAGGCAAAAATTCTTATTTTCATTAGTTTTCAACATAAAATCTTTCCGAAAACCTATCCGGACTACGCACGCAAATCGAGTAGGGTAAAAAATGAGATTTGTAAGGCTTAAGAGCTCAGATTCGAGTTTTAAGACATAAGATGACCTTTTGGGTCATCACATTCTCCACCTCTAAAACCATCATTCGTCCTCGAACGGACATAGAAAAGTACCTGGGATGGTGAAAAGGTTCCGCATATCGGACTCGGACTCCCAAGTAGCTGCCTCAATATGCTGACTTCTCCATTGCACTCGAACTGAAGTGTAACTCTTTAATCACAACTGGAGAATTTGCCGGGCTAGAATTGCCACCGGCTCCTCCTCGTAAGTCAAATCGTTGTCCAACTGGACAGAGCTGAAATCTAACACATGGGACGGAACGCCGTGATAGTTTCGAAGCATGGACACACGGAATACCGGATGAACATCTGCTAAACTAGGTGGCAACGCAAGCCTATAAGCCACCTCTCCCACTCTCTCCAGAATCTCAAAAGGTCCGATATACCTTGGGCTCAACTTGCCCTTCTTTCCGAACCTCATTACACCCTTCATGGGTGATACCCGAAGTAACACTCTCTCTCCGACCATGAATGCAACATTACGAACTCTTCTGCCTGGACTGAGCTGTGCGAAGTCGATCCTGAATAATCTTGACCTTATCCAAGGCATCCTATACTAAGTCTGTGCCCAACAACCGAATCTCTCCCGGCTCGAACCACCCAACTGGCGATCGACACCGCCTACCATATAATGCCTCATAGGGAGCCATTTGAACGCTCGACTGGTAGCTGTTGTTGTAGGCGAACTCTGCAAGGGGCAAGAACTGATCCCAAGAACCTCCAAAGTCTATGACACAAGCGCGGAGCATATCCTCCAAGATCTGAATAGTAAGCTCGGACTGCCCGTCTGTCTGAGGATGGAATCCTGTGCTCAACTCAACCCGCGTACCCAACTCACGCTGTATTGCCCTCCAAAAGTGCGAGGTAAAACTGCGTACCTCGATCAGAAATGATAGACACGGGCACATCGTGAAGACGGACGATCTCCCGAATATAAATCTTTGCTAACCGCTCCGAGAAATAGGTAACTGCCACAGGAATGAAGTGCGCTGACTTAGTCAGCCTGTCCACAATGACCCAAACTGCATCAAACTTCCTCGGAGTCCATGGGAGTCCAACAACAAAATCCATAGTGATACGCTCCCACTTCCACTCAAGAATTTCTAACCTCTGAAGTAAACCACCAGGTCTCTGATGCTCACACTTTACCTGCTGGTAATTTAGGCACTGAGCTACATAGACAACTATGTCCTTCTTCATTCGCCTCCACCAATAATGCTGCCTTAAGTCCTGATACATCTTGGCGGCGCCCAGATGAATAGAATACCGGGAACTGTGGGACTCCTCAAGAATCAACTCACGAAGCCTATCCATATTAGGCACACAAATACGACCCTGCATCCTCAAAACTCCATCATCTCCAACAGTAACCTGCTTGGCATCACCGTGCCGCACTGTGTCTCTAAGGACAAGTAAATGAGGATCGTCATCCTGCCGATCTCTGATGTGCTCAAACAAAGAAGACCGAGCAACTGTACAAGCTAGAACACGGTTGGGCTCAGAAATATTATATCCAATATAAGCGATCTCTCACCCACTGGAATATATGCAAGGCTACCCATACTTGCTGATTTTATACTCAAAGCATCGGCCACCACATTGGCCTTCCACGGGTGGTACAAAATGGTGATATCATAATCCTTAAGAAGCTCCAACCACCTCCGCTGACGCAAGTTAAGATCCTTCTGTTTGAACAGATGTTGTAAACTCCGGTGATCGGTGTAGATCTCACAAGGGACACCGTATAAATAGTGCCGCCAAATCTTCAAGGCATGAACAATAGCTGCTAACTCAAGGTCGTGGACAGGATAGTTCTTTTCATGCACCTTCAGCTGTCTGGATGCATAGGCAATCACCCTATCGTCCTGCATCAACACCGCACCGAGACCAATCCACGACGCATCATAATATACAGTATCAGACCCCAAACCCTTAAGCAATACCAATACTGGAGCTGTAGTCAAAGCTGTCTTGAGCTTCTGAAAGTTCTCCTCACACTCCTCTGTCCACGTGAACGGAGCACCCTTCTGGGTCAACCTGATCATAGGTGCTGCAATGGATGAGAATCTCTCTACAAAACGGCGGTAATACCCCGCCAAACCAAGAAAACTCCGGATCTTCGTAGCTGATGACAGTCTAGGCTAAATCTGCACTGCTTCCACCTTCTTTGGATCCACCTTGATCCTATCACTCGATACTGCATGACCTAAGAATGCCACTGAGTCTAGCCAAAACTCACACTTTGAAAATTTTGTATACAACTTCTTTTCTCTCAAGGTCTGAAGCACAACCCTCAGGTGCTGCTCATGATCCTCCCTAGTCCGGGAGTACACCAGAATGTCGTTAATAAACACAATGACGAAAGAGTCAAGATAAGGCCGGAACACATTGTGCATCAAGTGCATAAAAACTGCTGGGGCATTGGTCAACCCAAAAGACATCACAAGTAACTTGTAGTGACCATACCAAGTCCTGAAAGCAGTATTTGGGATATATGGCTCCCGAATCTTCAACTGATGATAGCTGGAACGTAAATCAATCTTGGAAAATACTCTGGCACCCTATAGCTGATCAAATAAATCATCAATATGAGGCAATGTATACATGTTCTTCACTGTGACTTTGTTCAACTGGCTGTAATCAATACACATTCGCATAGAGCCATCCTTCTTCTTCACAAATAAAATAGGAGCACCCCAAGGTGACACACTAGGCCGAATGAAGCCCTTATCAAGCAATTCCTGTAACCGTTCTTTTAAATCCTTCAACTAAGGAGGAACCATACGATATGGAGAAATAGAGATGGGCTGAGTGCCTGACAATAAATCAATGAGGAAACCAATATCTTTGTCGGGCGGCATGCCCAGAAGACCAGCTGGAAATATGTCAGGGAAATCCCTCACTACTGGGACTGACTCAACTGTAGTGGTATCAATACTGGCATCTCTCACATAAGCTAGATACGCGTCACACCCTTTCTCAACCATTCTTTGTGCTTTAATAAATGAAATAACTTTGCTGGGAGTATACTCTAAGGTACCTCTCCACTCTAATCGCGGTAAACCTGGCATAGCCAGCATCACGGTCTTAGCATGACAATCAAGAATAGCATAATGTGGCGATAACCAGTCCATGCCCAAGATAACAACAAAGTCTACCATGTTGAGCAATAATAAATCACCTCTGGTCTCAAAATCACTAAGAGCAATCAAACACGACCGATACACACGGTCTACAACAAAAGAATCTCCCACAGGAGTAGACACATAAATAGGGGAACTCAAAGAATCTCGAGATATGCCCAAATACGGGTCAAAATAAGAGGACACATAGGAATATCTAGAGCAAGGGTCAAATAATACCGATGCAACTCTATGACAGACCGAGACAATACCTGTAATGACAGAATCGGAAGCAACTGCCTCTGTAGAGCAGTGAGAGCATATTATCTGGTCTGGCCTCCCCCTCTAGGGCGACCTCGACCTCCCCGGCCTCCACCTAGAGTTGGCTGAGTAGGTGGAGCTGTAGTTGGTGCTGGAATCATAGCCTGAGGACCCGGTGGAGCACGTTATGCCTAAGAAGTTTATGGAGGTGCACCCCTCCTAAGTCTGGGGCAATCCCTCACCATATGGTGAGTATCGCCACACTCAAAACAAGCTCTCGGAGGGCGTGACTGCTGTGACTGGCTCGGGCCAGGTCTGCTGGACTGGCCACTGGGAACACCCTAAGCAGGAGGCACACTAGATACTGGCAGTGCATAATAAGGCTTCTGGGGCCTAGAGGGGACCGGAATACCACTGGCGGCTGGAAGAGTTGAATGAACAGGGCGACACCCATAGCCCCTACCTTGGCGAACTGTAGCTGGGGCACGAGTACCACTATAAGTGCCAGACTCTCGAGACCTCTTGGCCTCCCTCTCCTCTCTCTCCCGAGCAATCATACCCTCCGATCTCCTGGCAATACTCACAACCTGCTGGTAAGAAATATCCATCTCCAACTCCCGGGCCATACTAAGCCTGATACTGAGGTGGAGTCCCTCAATAAACCGACGAACCCTCTCTCGAACTGTGGCAACCAAGGCTGGTGCATGTCGGGCCAAATCACTGAAGCAGACTGCATACTCTGATACAGTCATAGCACCCTAGCGCAACTGCTTAAACTCCGCACGCCATGCGTCCCTGAGACTCTGAGGAACATACTCCCTCAAAAACATGTTCGAGAACTAGATAAAATGCAGTAAAAGAAACCCCACTCGACTCTGCTACACCCATAGTACGGAGAATATAGTGACATTCCTCCAGAAAACCCTGGGCATCCTTTGACGCCAATCCACTGAAGGTAGGAGGGTGGTACTTCTTATAGATCTCAAGTCTGAGCTGATCCACCTCATAAACTGATTCCCTAACCTCGAGCTGAGCTGGAGCTACCGGCTGTATCGGTATAATCTCTAGAACCTGGTCGACATGAACCCGCTGCTCTAGAGTACCGGCGACAGGAGTCTATGCTCCTCCCCCGGCCTGAGATGTGGCAGGAGCAAGTGGAATCAATCCCACCTGAGCTAAGGTGCTGAACATGCTCAGAAACTGGGCTAGAGTGTCCTGGAGGGCTGGTGCAGCAACAGGTACCTCAGGTGCCTGCCCTCCAGCTGGAGATACTGGGAGCTTCTCTGTAGTAGATTGTGCGGGTGCTCTGGCTGCACCATATGGACGTCATCGGCCTCTACCCCGGCCCCGGCCTCTAGCGGCTCTAACAGGGGGCGCGAGTGTCTGGTCATCAGATCCGCATGTACGTGTCCTCACCATCTGTGAGAGAATAAAATACAGAAGTTTAGAATTTCGAAGTCAACAATTTCGCACGATAAGGAATCAAAGAAGTGTAATTTTTCATAACAGTTCCATAGTCTCCCGAAGATAAAGACAGAGGTCTCTACACTGATCCGCAAGACTCTACTAAACTTGCTTGTGACTTACGACACCTATGAACCTAGAGCTCTGATACCAACTTGTCACGACCCAATTCTCCCTTTGTAAGATGTCGTGACGGCACCTAGTCTCTACGACTAGGTAAGCCTAACAAAAATGCGGAAATAACAAAATGGAAGGAAAACTTAACAACTAACTGCAATAGATAACTGATAACAATGTCGCTCGGCATGTACAATAACCAACACTCTAGTAATACACGGTATTCCCAAAACCTGGAACATCATAAGTCACAAGCTACAGAAGGACACTAGAATATCTATACACTAGAGTCGAATAAAAAAATACAGAAAGTAGATTACATAGAAGAAAATAGAGGGGGACTCCGAGGTCTACGGACGCGGTAGGTATACCTTGAAGTCTCCGTACAGCAGCAAGCACTCTCAGCTAGTAGCAGAGCTGATAAGAAGTACCTAGATCTGCACACAAAATATGTGCAGAAGAGTAGCAAGAGTACACCACGTCTGTACCTAGTAAGTGCCAAGCCTAACCTCGGTAGAGTAGTGACGAGGTCAGGTCCGGCCCCTACTGGTATATAATAATAAGATAGATGCTATAATAAACATGAAGTAAAACAGAGAAGAGAATAGTAAGTATTCACAAAGAAATAACAACACCGCACAATGATATAACAACATGGGCGCTCTCGAGATACCGTCTCTAGTCCCAAAAGTAAATATGCAGGGAGAACTCCATAGGAACCGCCTCGTAGTATTAAAAGTAAATATGCGGGGAGAACTCCCGAAAAACTGCCTCGTAGTCTCAAAATTAAATGTGCAGGGAGAAATTCCGAGGAACCGCCTCGTAGTATCAAAAGTAAATGTGCAGGGAGAACTCCCGAGAAACCGCCTCGTAGTCTCAACAGTAAATGTGCAAGGAGAACTCCCGAGGAACCGCCTCGTAGTCTCAAAAGTAAATGTGCAGGGAGAAATCCTAAGGAACTGCCTCGTAGTCTCAAAACCAAATGTGCAGGGAGAACTCCCCAGGAACCACCTTGTAGTCTCAAAAGTAACGACACAGTTCAAATCGATAAATACAACAGTTAACAACAAGAATTCTACAGTTAAGACTGATAAAGATCAAGGAAAAATAGGAAATCAACTAGGAATTCTTCGCAGAGTTCAAATAAGCAGCTAAAGCATGTAGACATGTGATATTAGACTAAACAGGATAAATACATAGGTTGGTATAACGCAATTAAGAATGAAAAGCAGATTACTACTCAGAAAAATGGTATAACCTAAATTAAAAGGAAAACAGGCTGCTACTCAGTAAAATTGGGTTTTACAACAAATAGCCCGTGTACATACTCGTCACCTCGCGTACACGGTGCTCATATATCACAACAGTACCAAATCCTAAGGGGATTTCTCCCACACAAGGTTAGGCAAGCCACTTACCTCGAACCAAGCTCAATCAATCGGTAACAATGCCTTTTTCACGAATATCTGACTCTGAATGGCCCAAATCTAGCCAAAATCAATTACACACCATAAATACAACTATAAGGAATTAATCTAATTAATGAAATCAAAGCTAAAGCAAGAATTTAAAAAATTGCCCCAAAACTTCGACCCGGACCCACGTCTCGGAATCGGGTAAAAGTCACGAAATACGAACACCCAATCAACCACAAGTTCAGTCGTACCAAAATTATCCAAATCCGATGTCAAAATCTCAATCAAAACCCAAAATCTTAGTTGAAGGACTTCTTCCCATTTTCTCCAAAATTTTCACCCCAACTCCGAAATTAAAGGATGGAATTAATGATAGATTAGTCTAATATAACCAAAAACAAGTGAAGAATCATTATCCAATCGATGTCTCTAAAAATTCCTCAAAATCTCATACAAATCCGAGCTCCCTATCTCAAATTTTGGTAAAAATGGCCAAACATCTCGAAGCCTCGCTTAAGTAGGTTTTGCCCAGGCATTTCCGCACCTGCGTAGCCTGGGCTTGCACCTGCACGTGCGCACCTGCGGACAATGGTCCGCTTCTGGGAAGTCCTCACCCACTCGGCTCCCGCTTCTACAATCACTCTTCCGCAGGAGCGGCTCCGCTTCTGCTCCCCTTTTGTTGCACCTGCGACCACTGGTTACCCAGAACAGGGCCGCATCTGAGAGCTCTCTTCTGCACGTGCGAGTCCGCACCTGTGTCCAACCCACCGCAGGTGCGATTACACTAGACTCTTGAAAGCTTCAGCAATTATGTAAGTCCAAATTTCGATCCGTTAAGCATCTGAAACTCACCCGAGGCCCCCGAGACCTCAACCAAACATACAACCAAGTCCTAAAACACCATACGAACTTAGTAGAGCCCTCGAATCACATAAAACAACGCTAAAAACATGAATCACCCTCCGATTCAAACTTAATGAACTTGAAACTTTAAATTTCTTCAACTGATGCTGAAACCTATCAAATCACGTCCGATTGACCCCAAATGTTGCACATAAGTCATAATTGCATTACGGGCCTACTCCAACTTCCGGAATCGACTTTGTCCACTACCGGTCAAAATTTTCAAAAATTCGACTTTCGTCAATTCAAGACTAATTTAGTTACAGACCTCCAATTCATATTCTGGACACGTTCCTAAGTCCATATACTGGACTCTATTCCAGAGTCGTCTTCACATAGTGCTAACTACGGTAAAAAATTCTAGAACTTAAACTTTCGTTTAGGGACTAAGTGTCCCAAAATAACCCCCAAAACCAAAACAAAACCTCCCGGCAAGTCACATAAGCTGAAACAGATACTGAAAAAGCAGTAAATAGGGGATCAGGGCTATAACTCTCAAAACTACCGGCCGGATCGTTACAAAATCAGTCTCAGAAGTTGGATAAATTAGGAAGCGATACGTGTCAAGGATGATTGATCGGTGGTGACTCAACCATGGTGACACCGGTTACAAAATTGTGACCGGATAAGAAGTAAATCAAGATATGACGGTTAAAGAGACGTTACAGAAGATCCCAAGATTTCTCCAGCCTTTATTAGCCGTTATTAGCTTTAATTTTTCTTTATTACCTTTTAATTATCTTTTATTATAGCATCAATATTGGTAATTAAGGGGGCATGATATATAATCAAGTACCCCATAGCTCTAGTATAAATATAGGCTTTCTTTCTATTGTAAAGGGAAACATTCTAAAGCTCAGGCTTGTCTCTTCTTCCATTATCCTTATTTACTCAGTTTGCAATTTGTTATTATACTTTATCAGATTAATTTAATCCACATGTCTATAAATCATGTTACAAATTCAACTGTATCTTTTTTTGGTAAACTGTTTGGCGCCCACCATGGGGAATAGACAATTGTGATATTATTTTGATATGTTCATCTTATACTAACATGCTTTAAAGTTATTTCTTTTCTGTTTTAAGCATACTAGCACGCAATGATGTCAACAACTCGCTTAATGTTGGGACAAACAATAATATCGAGCCCGTGGACAATCTACATGAAAGGAATCAACAAGATGGTTCAACCAGTGAAACCCGTCTTAATTAATGGGAATAAGTAAACTCCTAACTAGGTAGTTATAAATACTCAGTGGGCAAGAAATCCTACCTCTGATGATATGGATGATGCATCTATTGCCGACAATGTTAAAGTTTTAAAAGCGCGGCAAAGGAAGATCATGAATCATCTATCAAGACAGGACGAGATAGTGGCTGAGCTGCAACAAGCAATATCATGTGCTTCAAATAATTCAAATTGTGGAGTTCGTTATGTGCCAATAAGTCAAACGATCCCGGGGACCGGTAACATCGCTTCGAGGAAGGAGTTTAGATCGAATAACAACCAAGCATGTAGTGCAGGAAGCAAATCTGGAAATAAAAACAACGCAAATGATTCTTTCAAAGCCGACACGAGATGTATGAGAGAAATAAATTCTCGAATGGATCAGAATGTTACAGAATTTCATGCTCGGATAGATCAGATTCTGGGAGCACCACCAGTCCTAAATGGTCCGGACTCAAAAAGTATTTTCAAACCCAGCTCCGGAGTTGATTCCAAAGAGATTTAGGATGCCGGACATGTTAGGATTTTGCCATGAATTTCTAACCTATTAGGATTCTCCTTCTTAAAGGAATGGAAAAGGAAAAAATTTACCCGCACCCGGTGTATACACCAAGTCAGTAATTAAATGACACTTGTCACCTTATTTATTATATAACTAGTATTATTTAACCATAGTTAACTCCATGTATTTTCTATATAATCTTAAATTATAATATTATAATAATCTTAAATATATTCTAGCTATTTCCATTGTTCCACAACAAATATATTGAAAGGAAGACAAATCATATGCATCATCACGGCTAACACATTAAGCACCCAAATCCTCCTTCTTTCTTCTTAAACTATTTTTTGATGCAAGTATACCCTCATCGTATTACTTAAATAATTATTTTAATATATTCTGATAAGTACAATACGAGAATATAAGTACAATATTATCTTTATTGCTTATGGCTCTTAGTTTGAACCGTAACAAAATTACCTTTTTCAATCTTTAAGGGAGAAATAAAAGAACAGAAAACTCCCAAGATAAAACAAAAAACTAAGCCGGGAAATAAAACAAAAATGCGACCCTAAAAAGTTTATCATCAGTTATTAGGACTGTAGCACCTTTATTTTATTTTTTTATTAAAAAACCTCTAGTAGATGTTAGTTTATTTTCTATGGTTAACTAGATTTGGTGTATACACCGGGTGTGGGTAAGTTTTTTTCGATTGAAAAAATAACAACAATAACAGCAAACCCAGTATGCTCCCAACAGGTGGGGTCTGGGGAGGGTAGTCTGTACAGAGAGGCTGTTTCCAATTGAAAAAAGACTCCTAAAAAGATTAAATCTCCTTCATATGCCTTATACTTTTCTTGGAGGAGAAGTTTTGTACTTCTATAAATTGACGTCTTCTTCTCACAACAAGAACAACAACCTCCGTAATGTAGTCTTTACGAGAATCATATTTAGGGGATATTATTCTCTCAAAAAAAATTCTCTTTTTATATTAGTGATAGATCATATATAGGTCGATTGACCAAATCATAATAAACTATTATGCCTAGTTTAATATATTTTTGTTTGTCGTTTGATTTATCGTCCACCAAATTTTTTATTGTTAACTTCTGCATGCACCATATTATTTTGATCCCAACAAGTAGTATCAGAGCCATTGGTTGAACGAGTTTGAAGACAGGTTCAATGCGGGTTCAGAAAAAAATGCAACCAATTTGATGATAATGAAGCTTTTTATCCCAAGAAGAAAAAATTGTCCGGAGCATTACATGTGGAGAACAATATTTCAACCATAATTACAATATTCCTGCTGCTTCATCTTTAAAAATAAAATTATTTTTAACTCATGCTTATTTTTAACGCACGGTCTCCAAATTTCAACTCATACATGTTTTTAATTAGGGAAAGCAATAGCTTTGAAGATTATATGAAGAAGATGGATCAAGTTTTATCAAGAAAATTCAGGATAAAGGAGAATTGTTAGGAATTTGCCTTGAATTTCTAACCTATTAGGATTCATTTTCTTAAAGGAAAGCAAAAAGTCTCCTAAAAGGAATAAATCTCCTTCATATGCCTTATCCTTTTCTTGGAGGGTAAGTTTTGTACTTCTATAAATTGATTTTTTTTTTCAAAACAAGAACAACAACCTCCACAATGTAATCTTTACGAGAATTATGTTTAGGGGAGATTATTCTCTCAAAAATAAATTATTTTCTCTTTTTATATTAGTGATAGATCATATATAGGTCGATTGACCAAATCATATTAAATTATTATGCCTAGTTTAGTATATTTTTGTTTGTCATTTGATTTATCGTCCACCAAATTTTTCATTGTTAGCTTTCGCATGCACCGTGTTATTTCGATCCCAACAGGATATTTCCAAATACAATGGAATATCATATCCATAGGAACACATCCTAACTTACACCACTGTAACGACCCGATATGTCGTTTTACTTTTTAGAACCCCGTTTCCCTAAATAAGACTCGCCGTACGTATTTTTACTGTTTTATGACTTGCGGGAATGGTTAGTGTCACGACCCAAAATTCAACTAGCCGTGATGGCATCTAACCTCACCCACTAGGTAAGCCCAATAGTAATAATCTGATTCAATTAATATTTAACTGACTCTAATTCACTCCCCAAGGACTGGTAGTACAAATCATGAGCTTCTAAAATTAGAAATTACAAAGCTGGCATGAAATAAATACATCATCTATTCGAAATGTACATAAATAGATTCTTATAAATCGAAGGCTACCATGAACAAGTGGCAGCTACAACCAGAACGCAGGTACGTCTTCAAATCCAGCTCCCGTCGATCACAGCAACATCAGCATCCAATACCTGCACGCAAGGTGCAGAAGTGTAGTATGAGTACAACCGACACCATGTACTCAATAAGTAACAAACCTAACGTTAGGTTGAAAGTAGTGACGAGCTTGTACCAAGGTCAGGGTCCAGCTCCAATAACTAACAACAGTTCAAAACAACATAAAGCGAGTAATAAAAGAAGTAACTCAAAGAATAAATGCACAGCTTAATCATGATTTCTGAAAATAATTCTGCCTTCCAAGTACATCAGCGAAAACCCAAATCGTTTACCGAAGTTGCCAAAATATAAATAGGTTTGAAAACAGTAATTTTCACTAAATTTCTTTCAACAATAAATAAGATGTTTAATTTTCTTTCCAGATAACCAGTGGAAAATGCTATGCCAATATGTGTGAGAAGTCATGAATGACGTAATACCGTACAACATAAGGAAAATGCGTCTTTATGCCTGTATGTCAAATGTGCATGTCAATGTGATGCAACTCAATGATAAAACCATATTCATACTCTCAGAGTATCATTTCACTCAGTCCTCCCAGTCACTCAGTCCTCACAGTCACTCAGTCCTCCCAATCGCTCGGCACTCGGAACTCGCACTCAGTAGGCACTTGCGCTCACTGGAGATGTGTACAGACTCCGGAGGGGCTTCTTCAGCCCAGGCGCTATAATCGGCACGGACAACTCACATGCTGTACGGACAACTCATGTCCTCTAGTATCAATATCTGTATTCACACGGATAACTAACGTGCTCTAATAAAGCCTATAAGGCCTGCTGCAGGCGGGCAGCCCCGATCCACATAATAATAAAGTATATAAAGCCAATATGGCATGTTGCGGCGTGCAGTCCGATCCCATAATTATCCTTACAATCAGGCCCTCGGCCTCACTCAGTTATCAATCTCTCCAGTCTCTCAGGCTCACAATGTCATGAAACTAGCCCAAAATGATTATATGATGCATCAATAGATAACAATAGAGACTGAGATATGATATGCAATAAAATAAATATGACTGAGTATGAAATTTCAATTTAAACAAATAATTCACAGTAATATGACCTATGTGGGTTTCAATAATACTGGCACATAGCCTCAGTATGATTTTTAATATGATTCTCAGCTCAGTTTCTTTAACACATAAAACTGCATGAAAAATGAAAAGATTATTTGACTACAGAATTTCACGGAAATAATTACGTTACAATTTCTATGGTGCACGCCCACACGCCTATCACCTAGCATGTGCGTCATCTCAAAATAATTCACATAATACGTATATTCCGGGTTCATACCCTCAGCTCCACGATTAGAAGAGTTACTTACCTCGAACAAGACGAATCCAATACCGAGCAAGCTAAACAATACTCCAGAAATCCCATTCCGCGTGTATCAACTTCTGAACGGCTCGATTCTAGTCATAATTAATTTGATTTAGACAACACAAATTATAGGAATTTATTCCATATCAAAATACTAATTTTTTCACAAAATCCGAAATTACACTAAAAATGTCTGTGGGGCCCACATCTCGAAACCCGACAAAAGTTTCAAAATATGAATGTCGATTCAACCACGAGTCCAATCATACAAATTTTACTCAAATCCGACATCAACTTGACCCTCAAATCTTCAAATTAAACCAAGAAGATTTTCACAATTTTCTAACTTAATTCACTAATTAAATGTTAAAACAACCATGGATTCGGGTAATTTGACCAATATTGAGTTAAGAACACTTACCCCGTTATTTTTCTTTGAAAATCTCCCAAAAATCGCCTCTTCCTGAGCTCCAAATCGGTAAAAATGAAAAATGGGACATAAACTCTCTGCCGAGTCATTTCTTCTATGCGATCGCGGACCAAGTCCCGCGATCATGAAGCACAACATTTCCACTGCCCAAAATAACCCTATGCGATCGCGTTAAAGGTTATGCGATCGCGAAGACCAAAAGACACTGCCCCAAAAACTTCTCTACGCGACCGCACCATAACACACGCGAATGCGAAGCACGAGCTTCCCAGGCCTACGTGATCACGGACAGCCCACGCGTTCGCATAGAACAATGCTCGCGAACCCCAGCTGCCTCATCTCCTCTTTGCGAACGCGACTTGATCCACGCGTTCGCGATGCATTCCTTCTTCCGAGCTACGCGATCGCGATCGTCCCCATGCGATCGCATACAACAAAACTCAGCAGCCACCAATTAACCCTAAGAAATCGCAGACCTTCTCATGAGATCGCGTAGAAGGAAACCATATACATATATCAGAAAATTCCAGCAAAATTCCAAGTCCAAAAATGATCCGTTAAATATCTGAAACTCACCCGAGGCCCTCAAGATCTCAACCAAATATATCAAGAAGTCCTAAAATATCATACGAACTTAGTCGAGACCTCAAATCACATCAAACAACATCAAAAACACAAATCGCATTCCAACTCAAGCCTAATAAAAAATTAAGAATTTCCAAATTCTCCCTTCAATGCTGAAACCTATCAAATCAAGTCCGATTGACCTCAAATTTTGCACACAAGTCATAAATGACATAATGGAGGTATTTCAATTTTCAAAATCGAATTCCGGCCCCGATATTAAAAAGTCAACTCCCCGGTCAACTTCCAAAATTAAATTTCTATTTTAGCTATTTCAAGCCTAATTTAGCTACGAGCTTCCAAATAATTTTCCGGATACGCTCCTAAGTCCAACATTACCATACGGAGCTATTGGAATCATCAAAATTTGAATCCGAGGTTGTTTACACATAGATTAAACATCCGGTCGACTTTTCTAACTTAAGCTTTCCAGTTAAGAGACTAAGTGTCTCATTTCACTCTAAATTCTCTCCCGAACCAAATTAACTAACTCGATAAGTCATACAATAACTATAAAGCACAAAAGGAGCAGTAAATGGGGGAACAGAGCTGTAATACTCAAAATAATCGGCCGGGTCGTTACATTCTCCCCCACTTAAACATACGTTCGTCCTCGAACGTGCCAAGAGTTGTTTTCAAGCCATCAAATCATTATTCCATATTACCATGCACGTACCCGGGGGTGATCCCATGCTACCCTATTCCATATAGGCCTGACAACATAACACAATTGAAGATCATTACTTTAACCTTAGTCCGTAAAACCCTTGGAATTCAATTCCCAACATTCTGAATTTCTTACAAGACCTGAATCTGACATTTACGCACTGTACAAGTCTGAACAAGCTGCATCGATCCATAACCATAACCACGGATACAATCACATAACATACTACTAGGGGTGGGCATAATACCAACCGAACCGAAAAAGCCGACCGAATCGATAATTTTGATTTATACGGTTCGGTTTGTTCGGTTTTTTGGTTGGTTTGCGGTTTATATTTTTTAAAAGTTTTGTGTTCAGTTCGGTGTTCGGTTTTAATATTTCGGTTTTTCGGTTAACCGAAAAACCGAAGTTTTTTTAAGTATGAGTCCCTCTCATTTACCAATGATGGATACAATCTGAACAAAAGAAGAAAACTTGAAGTACATCTAAAAATAGAAATATTAAATAGCCCAAATTTTATAAAGCTGAATGGGCATGAACACCTTAGTCTACAGCAAATTCTTTTGTTCTTTTTTTACTTTTCTTTCCACTTATTATTTAATTGAAAGTGATCATCAGAATCTATGAGCAATACTCCCTCCAGCAAAATCTGAAGAATGGCCATTGAAATCCATCACGTTCAAACATTCTTGAATCTCATTATCCCATTTTATTAATTGATCCTAGAATTCTTCTTCTTTTCCAATACTAACATTATTTTATTTCCCTGTTCTAACTGTACTAGCTCTTGTTGTTGCTGCTTTGAACAAGATATTGAAGTGTTAGTATTGTGCTGATGAATTGATGTGTAATCAGCAAATGAGAAATTAAGCTTAGCTCTAGGACCTCTAAATTCAATAGCAGCTTTATCATAAGCTTGAGCTGCATCCTCTACTATATTAAAAGTTCCAAGCCATACTCTAGCTGCCCTTCTTGGATCTCTAACCTAAAACCGAATAATCAAACCGAAATAACTGCACCAAACTGCAAGAAAATCGAACCGTACCGAAAATACTTTGGTTCGGTTTTGGTTATTAAAATCGCAAACCGAAAACCGAAAACCGAAAAAATCGAACTGAACTTCTATAAAATCTAACCAAACCGACCGACGCCCACCCCTACATACTACACCACTTGCATGCTCGTAGTACCATTTTCGATCACGGTAACTACTCCAAAACCAACCCAGTACTGATATTAAACCCCATATCAAATAAAATCTCATTCCAAAACCTTCGTACATTGCTGATAATGAAAGAAACATACAGAAATCTCATGAACCCTTATCAGATCAACAAGTCATGGAGCTGCCCTCGGCATAACTCGTGCGAAATAATACTGGAAATTCCAATATATTTGATATTGCTTCAATTGTTTGATAGGTTAAAAGATTAAACGAGAGAAATTGGTTTGGTAATTGCTATCGGTGAAAGGATTGTCTATTTAAATTCTTACTTCTGAGTTCTATTATCATTTATATACCCCATGTTTAATTACCAGTTGTATATATTTTTATTGTCGGCCCATAGTAAGTGTCAAAGTCGACCCATCGTCACTACATCTTCGAGGTTAGACTAGATACTTACTGGGTACATGTTGTTTATGTACTCACGCTACACTTCTGCACTTGATGTGCAGGATCTGAGGTAAGCGCTTCTGGATATCAGTCCGGCTTGCACACTTGATTACTACTACGAGACTTTGCGGTGAGCTGTCTTCCGAGCTCGTTCTACAGCAGCCGAAGTCTTTCTTTTGCCTTATTTTTTCTGTCTATTTTGTTTCAGAAAGCAGTGTAGTACTCTTTTGTATATTCTACTAGTAGCTCATACATTTGTGACACCAGGTCTTGGAAAATTATGTTAGTAGGCACTTGACGATTTTTGGGTTATTTATCTTATCTCACTTATTTTAAAATTTTGATCTCTTTTTTATATAAAAACCTCCATTTCTTATTTGTGCATAAATTAAAAGTCAACTATTTAAAATCGTTAAAAGAAAGATCACGGAGTTAGTTTAAAAGTTGGCTTGCCTAGCGGCAACGTTGGGTGCCATCACGACCTATAGGAGAAATTGGGTCGTGACAACCACAGTTGCGAAGGAAAATGATTCGACTCCGTATGAGATCAAATCATATTAAAGAAATTTGGCGAAACCCTAACAAAAGGGGTTTTAACATGGTATTTTATTTTACCTGAACACTCAATTGATTCTTTTAAAATGCTTGCAGATTCTTTCATCAAAGATCACGCTGGAGAAAGGAAAGTTCAAGCTAGAAAAATTGATATATTCAGAATCACTCAAGGAAACTCAAAGTTGCTACGAGAGTTCGTGATCCGATTCCAAAAGACGAGAATGTTATTGCCGACAGTACCAGATGAATGGGCTGCTAAGCATTTACCAATGGTCTTAATCCCACAAGCTCCGATGCATCAAAGAAGTTGAATGAAACTTTGTTGGAATTTCAAGCAACAACATGGGAAGATGTTCATAATAGATACGAGTCAAAGGTTCGTGTAGAAGATAATCGGATAATTAAATCGACATCTTCTATGACCCGAAATCAAGGTCAATTGAACTTTCATCAGAGGATTCCAGACACCGGTTTGAACCATACCCATCACGGTCACGGACTGGCCGAAAATAACTTCGATGAAAGACAATAATGCCTACAAATGTTGGGGACTGTTGCATCAAAGCAACAATAATCACAACAATAAATACCGGATGCATCTGAATATAGCCGCAGAATAGCCAAAAGAAATAGAGGCACTAAGCCCAAAGACATCATGTCCGTATAGGATACCGGAGATATGGTCTTAAAATTAACGTTTGTTCTAGTGTATTCTAATGTCGTACTATCAGACGAGGAATTGTATAAAATTATCAACTAATTGAGACAATGAGTTTAGAAACATTAGATTTTGAAAATCCACCTTTGTAGCAAATTAGTGCAGATAATATATATCTTTGGGAGATCATAATTAAGCAAGATTTTGATAATCTACCAATTTTTGTTAAAAATATTAGATAATTAAATAGATATCTAAAAAATAATTTCGAATTTAATATGACTGAGAAGAAAAAAGAAATCAGAAAATCATTATCAAAATGAAAAGTTTTAATGAGTACCATTTAACAATATCAAAAAGAGTTCAAGTAATAGTATTCAACAACTATCTCATCGTTATTATTTCATATCATATTGCCCTTTTTTTCTCTATTTGCACAGTGTTTCAACTAAAGGGATTCAACTGAACCTATTTATTCCTACCAAGCTTCGCCCCTGCTTGTAGGCACTTAATTTCTTAAACATCCTTTGTCGATGCACTCCAATTTTTCCTTAAATCAGGGGGTCTCAACATTTTATATACAACCAAAAAGAACTCATTTTTTCTCTATTTGTACAATATAATTTTTCTATTAAGGGGATTAATCGAACGTCGTTATTCCTACCTAGCTCCGATCCTAAGGGGATTCAATTGGTATAGTGTTGTTGTAACGACCCAACAAGTCATTTTACTTTCTGACACCCCGTTCTCCTAAATAAGACTCCACGTATATGCTTTAACTATTTTATGACTTGCGTGGATGGTTAGTTCGGGGTTTGGGAGGTTTCAGGTTTGAAATCGGAACACTTGGCTCTAGGGGTGTTCAAAACCGAACCGAAACCGAAAACCGAACCGAAACCGAAACTTAATGGCTTATTGGTATCGGGTTAACGGTTTAACGGACGGGGAACGGATTGAATTTTTTTTATTAATGGCTTATCGGTTTGGGGGCGGATTATTCAATTTTCTTAATGGATAATCCGTTAACCCGTTAAGAATATATATAATTTTTATTTTTATCCATATATATATATATATATATATATATATATATATATATATATATTAAATAATCAAAAACCCTTCTTCCACTTCCAGTACTCTATCTCTATTCTCTATTACTAATTTACTATTAGATATTTAGTTATAATTTACTATTCCATTTAGTTACTATTAGATAATTTTGATTAACTTCCAGTACTCTATCTAACGCCAAAAATATATATAATAGTTTAGCTACACAAATTGGTTTTAATTAAAATTTAAATCCAAAGTGACTAATTTTGCAATTGTTTCAAGCCCATCCCTTTAGAAGTCCAATTTCCATGACCCGCTTGGCCCAACCGGATCTCCCCTCTCTTTAAAATACTCATTTTCCCAAACCCTAAGAAAAAGACAGACGGATCCCCCTTTGAAAACCCTAGCCGCCTGGTCTCCTTCCTCACTCACCCATTCCCTTTCACGCAAAAGGAAGCTGAGAATTCGCCATCATGAACACACATCTCACCTATGAAAAAAGTTAAAACAAAATCCCTGAATTCCCATTTTTCTACATCCAGATCTGAAGAAGAAAAACGAAAAAAAAGATTAAAAAGGTTTTCTGATTTCTGTTGTGTTACTTGGAGAATTTATGGGTTTCTCATTTGTTTTTGGATTGAAGTTGAGGTCGACATTGCTGTTCTTCTGCGGTTTACTATCAAAATCGTAGCTGAACTTCCTTCATCTCCATTTCTGCCCTTTATCAGCTGTTTCAAGCTCTATTTGTCAAGTATTTTAGGTACACATTCCTGAATCTGTACTATTTCTCCATAAAAATGGCTGAAATCATGAATGAATTTGTTTCTAATGTTCCATCTTCATTTATGTGACTGTTTTTCTTAATAAATTACTTATTAGACTTATATATGATTTTGTTATCGAACCAAAGGGATGACTGCCCATTTCAATTAAGTTTAGACTGTTGGAGTCTTGTTAAATATTAGTTAATTTAGATTAGTTTTTATTTTTATTTTCCGGAGTTGTTAATGGACTTTAGGTGTATGCATACTAGTTAACAGTAGTATTTATCACAGTCTCTACTTTGTTGCCTAATGCTGAAATTTGGTGTATGCATATTTTTTACAGGGATCTACTCACTTATGGATTAAGTTGTTGTTTGAACTTTGAAGCTGCAGAAATTCAAGCACTGTTAGGCGTTAGCTGCATGACAAATATTTTTGTGTAGTCTGCTCACTTATGGATTAATCATTTTGAAGTATGTATTCTGGACTCACTTTGAATATAGACCAGAATTTTATCATTTCAGAATTAAATCAGGGAGCATTGACTTTTCTTTTGCAGTTGTGGGCGGAGGAAAGACATACGTATTCTGGACTCATCTGTAATGTAGTTTGCTTTGGGATGTAATGCACTCATCTATTGTATTCTATAGACTGGAATGTAGTCTGCTGAGCATAGGAATTTTAGTTTGAGTCACAATAGTCAGCAAACAATTAATGCACGCAATATAGATTGAATTAGGCCGATAAACCGCCCGATAAGAGCTAAACCGATACCAATCCGCCCGATATCTTATCGGGTAGCTAGCGGATTAATATATTTAAAATTCGATAACCGATAAGCCAAACCGTTAAGAGTAAATAACCGCCCAATCCGCCCGATAAGCAGCCATACTTGGCTCCTTGAGGTTGGCTAAAAAGGCTAAGTTTGACCTTAATCAACATTTTTAGTAAACGACCTCAGAACCAAGATTCGATGGTTCCAATAGATTCGTATGATAGTTTTGGACTTGGGAGTATGTTCGGATCGGATTTTGGATGACCCGGGAGCGTTTCAGAGCATAATAGTGAAAGTTGCCTTATTGAAGGTTTTAGAGTTCTTCAAATTTGGTTTGGAGTAGGTTTTGGTGTTATCGAGGTCCGTCTGGGGTTCTGACCTGGGAATAGTTTTGTATGGTAATTTAAGACTTGCAAATAAAATTTGGTGCCATTTCGAGTAGTTTAAGTATGATTCGACGCGTTCGGAGCGAATTGGAAACTTTGAGTTCATAATTTGGTTCAATTTGTTTTTGGGGTGAGATTCTTAGTTTCATCGTTATTTTACACGTTTCAAGAGTTCGAGCAGGTCCGTATTATATTTATTGACTTGTAAGTGCATTTGGTCGGGGTCCCGAGTGGCTCTGGTGCATTTTGAACCTCCCAGAGCGAAGTTGGAAAAACCAGAATTTCCAATTCTAGTTTCCTTCTTCGCGAACGAGGAAGGACCCTCGCGTTCACGGGCAGAGGGATGCGTTTACGAAGTTTTGAGATTCCAGGCCTATGCGTTCGCGAAGGTCCTCCCACATCCACGTAGAAGAAAAAGGGCCTGGGAGAGTCAGTGCAAATTACACTTTGTGTTCGCGTAGGGTAGGCCAGACGAGCCTTCGCGTTCGCGGGGCACCTGCCGCATTCGCGAAGAACATTTTCTGGGCCTGGGGAGATTTGCCTTCGCGAACGTGAGGCTATTATCGCATTCGCAAAGAAGGGGGTTGCTGTGCTGGGCAGAATGTTTTAAAAAGGGGACTCAACCATTTTTGAGCTCATTTGCTGCATTCTTGGGCGATTTTGGAGCTTCTTGAGAGGGGTATTTACCTAGCAACTTGGAGGTAAGTAAATTCTACCTATTGTGAGATAAATACATAGATTATGGGTAGATTGTACCATGTAAATTTGTGAAAATCATGGGTTTAGATGAAAATTTTAGGTTTTGATAAAAATGAGATTTTAACCACGAAAATGTTTATGAAATGGGATGAAAATTGTATACTTGAGTTCTTGAGGTTATGGGTAACAATTTTCTACAAATATTTTCGGAATCCGGGCCCGTGGGCCCGTGGTAAATTTTAAAAATTCTTTCAATTTGGGTTAGGTAATTAATTTAATAGTTTAATTATGAATTTTTGAGCATGTATTGATTAAATTATATAACATTTGACTAGTTTCGGATTGATCGGCACCGAGTTGGGCTTTAGAGCGAAAGTTTGAAAGGAAAGTGGGTTTTGAGACGAGGTAAGTCTCTTGTCTAACCTTGTAAGAGGGAATGTATCCCATAGGTGATTTAAATTAATGTTTGATTCTAATTGTGTGGGGCTACGTACGTACGAGATGATAAGAGTCCGTGCGTAGCTACTAATTATGCTTATGTCCGGGTAGTTTTAGGACCCATATCATGATTACTTGAAATGTTTTCACCCTACTTGTTAATTAAAGTGCCTAAAATTATATTAGAACTTGCCAGAGGAAATTGTGAAGGATCGTTAATGAAATTTGTATTACTTTGTGTATTAATCCTTAATAACATTAAGTCAAATGCTTACAAAGTATCCTTCTCTTCTTGTGGAGCAGGCCGAACGCCTCGACAGTAGTTAGATGCATCTATGGTTCGTGTCACTCGACCCTCGACAATGTACACATTATTCTGGATCGGGTCGTACGACCTCGGCATAAATCATACTTAATAATAATACTTGGTACCTTGATATTTTGTTCTGGCTTGTAAGGTTACATCTTGTAAGGAAAGTGACTTATTTGATATTATTAAATTGTGAAAGAATTATTTGCTCCTGCTTGTTAAGGAAATTTATTATTATTTACATAAACCTGTTTATTTAAGATTTCTATTTTAATATTATTGGCCCATAGTAAGTGTCGAAGTCAACCTCTCGTCACAACTTCTTCGAGATTAGACTTGATACTTACTGGGTATGTGTTATTTATGTACTCACGCTACACTTCTGCACTGACCGTGCAAGATCTGAGGCAGGTGCATCAGGTGGTCCTACCGACGTGAATCTTAGATATTCTGAGGCCTAGTGGTGAGCTGTATCCCGAGCCCTTCTGCAGTCCCTAGAGTCTCTTTTGTGTATTTATATTCTATCTACTTTGTATTCAAAAGTAGTTAGATTTTTGTATAATCTACTAGATGCTTATACACTTGTGACACAAGGTCTTGGCACACACACTAGTAGATTTGTGGTTTTGAAGTATTACTATGGTTAAGATTGCACTCAGTTGCTTTCGTTTTATTTATTTAAACCTGTTATTTATTAAATCTTTTAATTAATGAAAAATCCAGTTACTCGGGAACTTATTAAAAGAGGAATAATCTGTCTAATTCACTATTTGGCTTGCCTAGCGGGTAATGTTGGGCGCCATCATGACCCATAGGAGAAATTGGGTCATGACAATATGGTATCAGAACATTAGGTTCATGTAGGTCTCACAAGTTATAAGCACGCCTAATAGAGTCTTGCGGATCGGTGCAGAGACGTCCGTACTTATTTTTGAGAGGCTATAGTGTGTTAGGAAACTACTATTTCTTCATCTCCTATCGTGCAGTTGATATGGTACTAAGTATCTCTCTCTTATTCTCTCACAGATGGTGAGAACACGCACAATGGATATTCCAAACCATGGGGAGCACCCCCTGTTGCTAGAGGCAGAGGTCAAGGGAGGGCTCCAGCCTGTGGTAGGGGACGAGGACATCCTAGATTTGCTCCAGCTATGCCACCAGTGGATCCAGTGGAGGATACTATTATTGAGGAGAAGGGCAAGGTGCCTGCAGTAGAACCAACCCCGGTAGATTTCATGTCCGCTCCGGTATTCCAGGAGGTCATGCACCGTATGATGTAGGTTCATGGATACTATGACTCAGGATGGTTTATTTCCAGTAGACCCAACCACATCTCAGGCGGGAGGGGGAGCACAGACCCCTACTACTTAGGCTCCAGGGCATGTAGCTATAGTATATCATACACCGGGTGCACTACCCATAGGTGGAGCTCAGCCAGTTGTAGCAGCTACACCGGAGCACATACCCGTGCGGCCGGCGATCCGCACAGGCTATTGGACAGATGGAACAGGCTTCATCCTCCTGCTTTCGGAGGTGAGCGACATGAGGACCCCCAGGATTATATTGATCGGTGTAGGGATAAACTGCACAACATAAGGATATTAGAGTCCTATGGGGTGGACTTCACCACCTTTCAGCTAGAGGGCAGGGCCCGTAGATCGTGGCAGTTATATCTTCTCGGCAGACCAGCAGGTTCTCCTCCCGTGACTTGGGATCAGTTCACACGCCTCTTCTTGGACAGATATATTCCATCCTCTCAGAGGGAAGAGTTACGGTTTTAGTTCAAGTAGCTCCAGCAGGGTCAGATATCAGTGACCGACTACGAGGTGAGGTTCTCTGAGTTGTATCGCCATGCACTTATGATACTTCCTACCGATACATAGAGAGTGCAGAGGTTTGTTGTTGGGTTGCACTCTGGTATTCAAGCCACCATGGCTCAAGAGGTGGAGATGGGGACTTTTTACAGTCTAGTTGTGGAGATAGCTCGGAGTATCGAGGGTGTCCGTCAGCAGAATCGAGAGTAGGCGGCAAGGGAAAAAAGGTTTTGGTATTCTAAAGAGTTCAGTGGTGCCCCAGCTGGGGGCAGGCGATAATTCGTGAGGGATCCAGCATTGCCTCCTCCTCGGGGTGCTCCAGTGCGACCTTATTTCAGTGCTATGCCAGAGAGTTCCTACCGCCCACCAGCTATACAGGGTTCCTCCAGCGGGTATTCAGGCCATCAGGGTCAGACTTCAGGTCAGCAGTCCACCGTACCGAGAGGTTGTTTCCAGTGTGGGGATCTTAGTCATGTGCGGAGGTTCTGCCCCAGGCTTCGAGGTAAGGCAGTGCAACAAGGTCAGCAGCCTATGATTACAGCACCAGTTGTCCCACCAGCCGTCCGGCCGCCCAGAGGCAGAGAGAAGGTGGGTAGGTCATCCTAGAGGTGGAGGCCATTCAAGTGGCGCTCTGTCTAGGTTCTATGCTTTTTCGTCCAGACCAGATGCAGTGGCCTCAGATT
Source organism: Nicotiana tabacum (assembly GCF_000715075.1). Taxonomy (NCBI): domain Eukaryota; kingdom Viridiplantae; phylum Streptophyta; class Magnoliopsida; order Solanales; family Solanaceae; genus Nicotiana; species Nicotiana tabacum. The sequence continues at coordinate 3,952,848 of NC_134103.1, read as the reverse complement.
CTGTGATCACAGGTATTATTTCTGTCTGTGGTAGGGATTCTTCAGTACTATTTGATCCAGAGTCTACATATTCATATGTCTCATCTCTGTTTGCTCATTTCCTGGGTGTTTCTCGTGAGTCCGTGAGTACTCTTGTTTATGTGTCCACTCTTGTGGGTGATTTTGTTGTTGTGGATCGGATCTACCAGTCGTGCATTGTTATATTCTGTGGTTTTGAAACTAGAGCAAATCTTCTGCTGCTTGATATGACCGACTTTGAGATCATCTTGGGAATGGACTGGCTATCTACATATCATGCCATCCTAGATTGCTATGCCAAGATTGTTACCTTGGCGATACCAGAGTTGCCTAGGTTGGAGTGGAAGGGTTCGTGTGTCAGTGCATCTAGTCTAGTTATTTCTTTTCTGAAGGCTCGACACATGGTCGAGAAGAGTTGTTTGGCTTATCTGGCCTATGTTTGGGACACTACTGCAAAGACTCCGGCGATTGATTCAGTGCCTGTAGTCTGGGAGGTTACCGATGTATTTCCTTTTGATCTTCCAGGCATTCCACCAGATCGTGATATCAGCTTGTGTATTGATTTAGCTCCAGGTACCCAGCATATCTCTATTCCACCGTATTGCATGGCTCCGAAAGAGTTGAAGGAGCTGAAGGAACATCTTGAGGAGTTGGTAGCAAAGGGGTTCGTTAGGTCGAGTGTATCTCCTTGGGGTGCGCCAGTGTCATTTTTGAAAAAGAAAGATGGGACTATACAGATGTGCATTGAGTACCGCCAGTTGAACAAAGTTACCATTAATAACTAGTACCCGTTGCTGCGTATTGATGATTTGTTTGACTAGTTGCAGGGTGCCAGGGTGTTCTCTAAGATCGACTTGATATTGGGGTACCATCAGTTGAAAATTCGAGAGTCGGATGTTTCGAAGACGTCTTTTCGGACCAGATATGGCCATTATGAGTTTCTGGTGATGTCCTTCGGTTTGACTAATGCCCCGTCGGCATTTATGGATCTGATGAACCGGGTGTTCATGCCGTATATTGACCTATTTTTCATCGTCTTCATTGATGATATTTTGATCTACTCGCATAGCATGGAGGAGCACGAGCAGCATTTAAGAGGTGCTTCAGACCTTGCGGGAGCAAAAGCTATATGCTAAGTTCTCCAAGTGTGAGTTTTGGCTAGACTCTGTAGCATTCTTGGTGCATATTGTATCGGGCGAGGGTATTAAGGTGGATCCCAAAATGATTGAGGCAGTTCAGGGTTGGCATGGTCCCACTTCGACAACTGAGATCAGGAGCTTCTTGGGGTTAGCAGATTATTATCGACGGTTTATGGAGGGCTTTTCATCTATTGTAGCACCATTGACCAGATTCACCCACAAGGGTGCTCTGTTCCGATGGTCCGATGATTGTGAGGTGAGCTTTAAGAAGCTCAAGACCGCATTGACTTCAGCACAAATGTTAGTGTTGCCTTCCGGTTCGGGGATGTATACTGTGTATTGCGATGCTTCACGTGTGGGTTTGGGCTGTGTATTGACGCAAGAGGGGCAAGTTATTGCATATTCTTCACGTCAACTGAAGCCCCACGAGAAGAATTACCCTGTACATGATTTGGAGTTGGTTGCGATTGTTCAAGCTCTTAAAATCTGGAGGCATTATCTTTATGGGGTGTCCTGTGAGGTTTACACCGATCATCACACCTTGTAGCATTTGTTCAAGCAGAGGGATCTCAATTTGAGACAGCGCAAGTGGATTGAGTTACCAAAATATTATGATATTACTATCCTTTATCATCCGGGCAAGGCGAACGTAGTTGATAATGCCTTGAGGAGAAAGGCGAAGAGTAGATATGGACATTCAGTCCTTAGCCAACAGAGGAGAGGCCACTAGATTTGGACATTTAGTCCTTAGCCAACAGACTTGTGAGGTTGGATATTTCAGATCCCATCTGAGTGCTTGCATGTGTCGTCGTCCAGTCTTCACTGTTCGAGCAGATCAAGTCTCGCTAGTTTGATGATTCGCACTTGTTAATTCTCAGAGAGACAGTACTACAGGGTGTTGCCAAGGAGGTTACTATCGGCGAGGATGGTGTTCTGTGACTCCAGGGTCGCCTATGTGTTCCTAATGTTGATTGCGTGAGGGAGAAGATTCCTAGAAGAGGCACACAGTTCTAGATATTCTTATGCTCCAGAGATATCATGCCGATTTGTTGCATGTGTTAGACTTCAGTACGATTCAGCTAGATGAGAGCTTGGGTTATGAGGAGGAGCCAGTTTCCATTGTTGATAGGCAGGTTCGCCAATTGAGGTCCAAGACAATTTCTGCGGTAAAGGTTCAGTGGAGGGGTCAACCAATCGAGGAGGCGACTTGGGAGATCGAGGAAGACATACGGAGCAGATATCCATACCTATTCAGCACTCTAGGTATGATTCTAGACCCGTTCGAGGACGAATGTTTGTTTAAGAGATGGAGAATGTAACGATCCAACCGTTCATTTTACTTTCTGACACCCTGTTCCCCTAAATAAGACTCCCCATATGTGTTTTAACTATTTTATGACTTGTAGGGACGGTTAGTTCGGGGTTTTGGAGGTTTCAGGTTTGAAATTGGAACACTTGTCTCCTTGAGGTTGGCTAAAAAGGTTAAATTTGACCTTGGTCAACATTTTTAGTAAACGACCTCGGAACTGGGATTCGACAATTCCAATAGGTTTGTATGATAAATTTGGACTTGGGGGTATGTTCGGATCGGGTTTTGGATGACCAGGGAGCATTTCGGCGCTTAATAGTGAAAGTTGCCTTATTGAAGGTTTTAGAGTTCTTAAAATTTGGTTTGGAATAGGTTTTGGTGTTATCGAGATCCATCTAGGGTTCCGAGTCTGGGAATAGTTCCGTATGGTGATTTAAGACTTGCACGCAAAATTTGGTGCCATTCTGAGTAGTTTAAGTATGATTCGACGCGTTCGGAGCGAATTGGAAACTTTGAGTTCATAATTTGGTTCAATTTGGTTTTGGGCGCGATTCTTAATTTTGTCATTATTTTACGCGTTTCGAGAGTTCATGCAGGTCTGTATTATGTTTATAAACTTGTAGGTGCATTTGGTTGGGTTCCCGAGTGGCTCGGGTGCATTTTGAACCACTCGGAGCTAAGTTGGAAAAACCAGAATTTCCAGTTCTGGTTTCCTTCTTCACGAACGCGGAAGAACCCTCGCATTCGCGATGAAAGACTTGGGGACTGGGTGATTGTTCTTCGCGTTCACGGGAAGAGGGACGTGTTCGCGATATTTTGAGATTCCAGGCCTATGCGTTCGCGAAGGCCCTCCCGCGTTCGCGTAGAAGAAAAAGGGTATGGGGGGTGGGGGGTTAGTGCAAATTACCCTTCGCGTTCGCGTAGGTGCCCTCGCATTCGCGTAGGGTAGACCAGACAAGCCTTCGCGTTCGCGGTGCACTTACCGCGTTCACGAAGAACATATTTTGGGCCTGGGGAGTTTTGCCTTCGCGAACGCGAGGCTCTTACCACGTTCGCGAAGAAGGGGTTGTTGTGCTGGGCAGAATGTTTTAAAAACGGGACTCAGCCATTTTTAAGCCCATTTGCTGCATTCTTGGGCGATTTTGGAGCTTCTTGAGAGGGGTATTCAACTAGCAACTTGGAGGTAAGTAAATTCTACCTATTGTGAGATAAATACATAGATTATGGGTAGATTTTAACATGTAAATTTGTGAAAATCACAGGTTTAGATGAAAAATCTAGGTTTTGATAAAAAAGAGATTTTAATCACGAAAATGGTTATGGAATGGGATAAAAATTGTATACTTGAGCTGTTGAGGTTATGGGTAACGATTCCCTACAAATATTTCCGGAATCTGGGCACGTGGGCCCGATGTGAATATTAGGAATTCTTCCAATTTGGGTTGGGTAATTAATCTAATAGCTAAATTATGAATTTTTGAGCATGTATTGATTAAATTATATAATATTTGACTAGTTACGGATTGTTCGGCACCGAGTTGGGGCTTTAGAGCGAAATTTTGACAGGAAAGTGGATTTTGAGATGAGGTAAACCTTGTAAGAGGGAATTTACCCCATAGGTGATTTAAATTAATGTTTGATTCTAATTCTGGGAGCTACGTACGTACGAGGTGACGAGAATCCATACGTAACTACTAATTATGCTTATGTCTGGGTAGTTTTAGGACCCATATCATGAACTACTTGAAATGTTTGCACCCTACTTGTTAATTAAAGTGCCTAAAATTATATTAGAACTTGCCAGAGGAAATTGTAAATGATCGTTAATGAAATTCGTATTACTTTGTGTATTAATCCTTAATAAAGTTAAGTCAAATGCTTACAAAGTATCCTTCTCTTCTTGTAGAGCAGTCTGAACGCCTCGGCAGTAGATAGATGCATCTATGGTTCGTGCCGCTCGACTCTCGGCAGCGTACATAAATCGTGCTTAATAATAATACTTGGTACTTTGGTATTTTGTTGTGGCTTGTAAGGTTACAGCATGTGAGAAAAGTGACTTATTTGAAAATTTTAAATTGTGAAAGAATTATTTGCTCCTTCTTGTTAAGGAAATTTATTATTATTTACATAAACTTGTTTATTTAAGATTTTTATTTTAATATTATTGGCCTATAGTAAGTGTCGAAGTCGACCCCACGTCACTATTTCTTCGAGATTAGGCTTGATACTTACTGGGTACATGTTGTTTATGTACTCACGCTACACTTCTGCACTGACCGTGTAGGATTTGAGGCAGGTGCATCAGGTGGTCCTACCGATGCGCATCCCAGATATCCCGGGGCCTAGTGGTAAGTTGCATCCTGAGTCGTTCTGTAGTCCCTAGAGTCTCTCTTTTGTATTTATATTCTGTCTACTTTGTATTCAGATAGTAGTTAGATTTTTTGTATAATCTACTAGATGCTCAAACATTTGTGACACCAGGTCTTGGCACACACACTAGTAGATTTGTGGTTTTGAAGTATTACTATGGTTAAGATTGCACTCAGCTGCTTTCGTTTTATTTATTTAAACCTGTTATTTCTTAAATCTTTTAATCAAGGAAAAATTCAGTTACTCGGGAACTTATTAAAAGAGGAATAATCTGTGTAATTCACTATTTGGCTTGCCTAGCGGTAACGTTGGGCACCATCATGATCCATAGGGGAAATTGGGTCGTGACAACTACAGTTCTATTCCCTAGCATCTAAATCCAAATTGCAGTGCCAGCATACTCAACCTGCTACCACTTCCTTAGTTGACCAAAGCTAACCCCTCTAGTCAGTGGCGGAGCTAGCTAGCATAGGACTTGGGGGTTTGGGCAAACCTAGTAACTTTGGTTTAACAATGTGTTTATCGTTAAAAATTCATTGAATATATATATATTGTTAATTTAGAATCTAGTAATATAAACAAACTAGAATCTCAAACCCACAAGCTTCAAATCCTCGCTCCGCCTCTGCCTCTAGTTCCAATAGTTTAGTCTCAATATGTTTTATCACTTTTCAAACAATGTGTCATGACCCAAATTTACCTATAGGTCGTGATGGCACCCAACATCCCATCTAGGCAAGCCAACTAATGATTTAAACATATATTCATTTCTTTAAAAATTATCCGAGTAATAAAACTCGGAGTACTTGCAAAAATTAAGACAATGTGAGAAATAAGATAAATTAAAACCCAAGTAAAATAATTAAATCCAAAAATTCTACTAGTGTGTGCCAAGACCTGGTGTCACGAGTATATGAGCATCTAGTAGATTATAAAAAATTCTAAATACTGTCTGAAATTAAATAGACAAAATACAAATACAAGAAGAGGCACTGGTTGCTACAGAACGGCTCAGAAAGGCAGCTCACCACTAAGCCTCTGGATAACGTGGATGCACTCCGATAGGTCCTACGATAGTACCTCTCTCGGGTCCTGCACAAAACGTGCAGCAAGCGTAGCATGAGTACGTAAACAATGTGTACCAAGTAAGTATCAAGCCTAATCTTGAAGAAGTTGTGACGAGAGGTCGACTTTGACACTCACTATGGGTCAATAATATTACAATAGAATTATTTAATTAAACATGATTTTTTTGTGAACAACAATAATTTCCAAGACAAGAATAAATAAACAATTTCCTTAAATTTCAATAATTTCAAATTTATCAAATTAGCTTCACAAGCTGCAATTAAAATATCAAGGAATCGTGTAATTATTATTATTAGGCATGATTTCTGTCGAGGTCGTACGGCCTGATCCGGAGTGTCGTGTACACTGCCGAGGGATGTGCGGCGTGATACATAGATGCATCTACACTGCTGAGGCGTTCGGCCCGCTCCACAAGAAAGGAGGACATTTTCTTATGAACCTCCGAAATAAGAAGTTATTTTAATATTAACACGTAGGATGTCTATTAACAATTCAGTAATTTACCCAGAATACGAGTATATTAAGTTTTAATCTTTTACTATTTACTCAAACAATTTACAATATAATTTCAGTAATTTAATTAAATAAAAGGAGCAATTATCACAAGTAATTCATGATTTGAGTCTTAAACTACCCGGACATTAACATAATTAGTAGCTACGCACGGACTCTCGTCACCTCGTGCATACGTAGTCTCCACAATTAGCAACAATTATTAATGTGAATCACCTATGGGGAAAATTCCCTCTTACAAGGTTAGGCAAGAGACTTACCTTGTCTCAAAGCCCACTTCCCGATCACAATGTCGTGAAATATCTCAATTCGGTGCCGAAAAATCTGAAACTATCCAAAAGTTATATAAAATAATTAATACATGCTCAAAAATTCAAAATTAGACTATTAAATAAATTACCCTATCCAAAAATGATAAATTCCTAAAATTCATCCCGAGCCCACGTTCCTGGATTCAAAAACTTTTCGGAGGAAATCGTTACCCATAACCTCAAGAACTCAAATATACAATTTTTATTTAATTCCATAACCATTTCCGTGATTAAAATCTCATTTTTATACAAATCTAGGTTTTTCCTCTAACCCTTGATTTTCATGATTTACAGGTTATAATATACCCATAATCTATGTATTTAACTCAAAGTGTGTAGAATTAACTTACCTTCAAGTTGCTAGTTGAAATCCCCTCTCAAAAATCTCCAAATTCGCCCGAGAATAGAAGAAATGGGGTTAAAAATGGTGGAATCCCGATTTTAAGATATTCTGTCCGGTACAGTGAACCCCTTCTTCGCGAATGAGGTCAGTGCCTCACGTTCACGAAGGCAAAATTCCACAGCCTTAAAATTACCCTTCGTGAACGCTACAGGGGTCTCGCGAACGCGAAGGCTTACTGGCATGCCCTTCGCGAACGTGTGATCTCCCTCGCGAACGCGTAGGCCAAAACACCCGGGCTTCGCGAATGCGTCATCCTCCACGTGAACATGATGGGCAATAGCCCAGCTCCCATTTTCCTTCTTCGCAAACGCGAGGGTCCTTCCGCGTTCGCGAAGAAGGAAACTAGAACTGGAATATTTAGTTTTTCCAACTTAGCTCTGAGTGGTTCAAAATTCACCCGAGCCCCCCGGGACCCCGTCCAAATGCACCATCAAGTCTGAAAACATAACACAGACTTGCTCGAACTCTCGAAATATTCAAATCAACAATGAAACTAAGAATCGCACCCCAAAATCTAATTGGATCAAAATATGAACTTCAAGTTTCTAACTTCCTCCGAACGTGCCGAATCATACTTATACTACCCGGAATGACACCAAATTTTGTGTGCAAGTCTTAAATCACCATACGGAGCTATTCTCAGGCTCGAAATTCCAAACGGAACTCAATTACTCCAAAACCTACTCCAAAACAAATTTAAAGTGCATTAAACCTTCAAATAGTTAATTTTCACTATTAAGCGTCAAAATGCTCCCGGTTTGGCCAAAACCCGATTCGAACATACGTCAAAGTGCAAAATCATCATACGAACCTATTGGAACAGTCAAATTTTGATTCCGGGGTCATTTTCTCAAAATGTTGATCGGAGTCAAACCTGGGCCTTTAAAGCCAAACTAAGGATCCAAGTGTTCCGATTTCAATCCGGACACTTCTAAATACCGAACTAACCATCCCCACAAGCCATAAATTAATAAAAGCACATACAGAGAATTTTATTTAGGGGAACGGGGTTCTAAAAGTCAAAATGATTGGTTGGATCATTATATTCTTCACCTCTTAAACAAACGTTCGTCCTCGAACGGGTTTAGAATTTTAACTGGAGTGCTGAATAAGTGTGGATATCTGCTCTGCATGTCCTCCTCGGCCTCCCAAGTCGCTTCCTCGAATGGTTGTCCCCTCCACTGGACTTTTACCGCAGAAATCTTCTTGGACCACAACTGGCGAACCTGTTTATCAACAATGGCAATTGGTTCCTCTTCATAACCCAAGCTCTTATCTAGCTGAACTGTGCTGAAGTCTAACACATGTGATAGGTCGGCGTTATACTTTCGGAGCATAGATACATGGAAATTCGGATGAATTTCTGATAGACTGGTAGGCAAAACATGCTCATAAGCAACCTCCCCAACTCGTCTCAACACCTCAAATGGTCCTATAAACCTAGGGCTCAACTTGCCCTTCTTCCCAAATCTCATGATTTCCTTCATCGGCGAAACCTTCAAGAGAACTTTTTCACCCACCATAAACGATAAATCACACGCTTTCTGATCCGCGTAACCTTTCTGCCTGGATTGTGCTGTACGAAGTCGCTCCTGAATTAATTTTACCTTTTTCAAGGCATCCTTTACCAAATCAGTACCATATAACTTAGCCTCACCGGGCTCAAACCATCCGATGGGTGAATGACATCGCCGACCATATAAAGCCTCAAATGGAGCCATCTCGATGCTGGATTGGTAACTGTTGTTATAAGCAAACTCGGCCAAAGGAAAAAAACAATTCCACTAACCTCCAAAGTCAATCACACATGCCCTGAGCATATCCTCCAAAATATGAACTGTCCGCTCCGACTGCCCATCGGTCTGTGGATGAAAGGCGATGCTGAGCTCTACGCGGGTCCCCAATTCACCCTGTACTGATCTCCAGAAATGTGAAGTAAATTGAGGGCCTCTATCTGATATGATGGAAATTGGCACACCGTGCAATCGAACTATCTCCCAAATATATATCTGGGCAAACCTCTCCGAAGTATATGTAGTCACAACCGGAATAAAGTGTGCCGACTTGGTCAACCTGTCGACAATGACCCAAACTGCATCAAACTTCCGTAAGATTCGCGGAAACCCAACTACAAAGTCCATAGTAATACGTTCCCATTTCCACTCCGGTATAGTCATTTGCTGAAGTAGGCCACCTGGCCTCTGGTGCTTATATTTAACTTGCTGGAAATTTAGACACCTAGCTACATATTTGACTATGTCCTTTTTCATCCTCCGCCACCAATAATGCTACCTCAAGTCACGATACATCTTCATAGCACCTGGATGGATGGAATACGGAGAACTGTGTGCCTCCTCTAGAATCCCTTTCCTCGGTCCATCCACATTAGGAACACATAGATGATCCTGGAGTCGTAGAACACCATCCGCGCCGATAGTAACTTCCTTGGCACCACCCATAATACAGTTTCTCGAAGAACCATTAAGTGTGGATCATCATACTGGCGAGCCTTGATCTGCTCAAATAATGAAGATTGGGCAACAACACATGCAAGAACTCGGCTGGGCTGTGAAATATCCAGCCTCACAAGTTTTTTAGCCAAGGACTAAATATCCAAAGCTAATGGCCTCTCCTCTGCTGAAATAAAAGACAAACTACCCATACTCTCCGCTTTCTACTTAAGGCGTCTGCAAATATATTTGCTTTGCCCGGATGATACAGAATAGTAATATCATAATCTTTTAGTAACTCAAGACATCTGCGCTGCCTCAAATTTAGGTCCCTTTTCTTGAACAAATGCTGCAAACTAGGATGATCAGTGTAAACTTCACAAGACACCCCATAAAGATAATGTCTCCAAATCTTAAGAGCTTGAACAATTGCGGCTAACTCCAAATCATGTACCGGGTAATTTTTCTCGTAGGGTTTCAGCTGACGTGAGGCATATGCAATAACTTGCCTTTCCTGAATGAAAACACAACCCAAACCAACGCGTAAAGCGTCACAATACATTGTATACATCCCCGAATCGGAAGGCAACACTAACACTGGTGCTGTAGTCAATGTTGTCTTGAGCTTCTGAAAGCTCACCTCACAATCATCAGACCATCGGAACGGAGCACCCTTCTGGGTTAATTTGGTCAAAGATGCTGCAATAGATGAAAAGCCCTCTACGAACTGACGATAATAACCTGCTAAGCCTAGGAAACTCCTGATCTTAGTCGCCGAAGTGGGACGATGCCAATTTTGAACTGCCTCAATCTTTTTAGGATCAACTTTAATGCCTTCGCCCGATACAATATGCCCCAAGAATGCTACAGAATTTAGCCAAAACTCACATTTGGAGAACTTAGCATATATCTTTTGTTCCTGCGGTGTCTGAAGCACCACTCTCATATGTTGCTCGTGCTCTTCCTTACTGCGCGAGTAAATCAAAATATAATCAATGAAGACAATGACAAACGAATCAATATATGGCCTGAATACCCTGTTCATCAAATCCATAAATCCTGTCGGGGCGTTAGTCAAACCGAAAGACATCACCAAGAATTCATAATGACCATATCTAGTCCGGAAAGCAGTCTTCAGAACATCCGAATCCCGAATCTTCAACTGATAGACCCCGACCTCAAATCGATCTTAGAAAACACCCTAGCACCCTGCAACTGGTCAAATAGATCATCAATACGCGGCAACGGGTACTTGTTCTTAATGGTGACTTTATTCAGTTGGCGATAGTCAATACACATTCGCATAGTTCCATCCTTTTTCTTCAAAAATAACACCGGTGCACCCCAAGGAGATACACTCGGTTTGATGAACCATTTTGCCAGTAACTTCTCAAGCTGTTCTTTCAATTCCTTTAATTCTTTCGGAGCCATGCAATACAGTGGGATAGATATAGGCTGGGTATCTTGAGCCAAGTCAATACAAAAATCAATATCACGATCTGGTGGCATGCTTGGAAGATCTGAAGGAAATACATCGGAGAACTCCCGAACCACAGGCACTTAATCAATAGTCGGAGTCTATGCAGTAGTATCCCGAACATAGGATAGATAAGACAAACAACCCTTCTCGACCATATGTCGAGCTTTTAGAAAGGAAATAACATGATTAGATGCGCTGACAAATGAACCCTTCCACTCCAACCTAGGAAATTCCGGCATTGCCAAAGTAACAATCTTAGCATGGCAATTTAGGACGATATGATATGGGGATAGCCAGTCCATGACCAGGATAATCTCGAAGTCAGTCATATCAAGCAGCAGAAGATCTGCTCTAGTCTCATAACCACGGAATGTAACAATACAGGACCGATAGATCTAATTCACAACAACAGAATCACCCACAGGAGTGGACACATAAATAGGAGTACTCAAGGACTCTCGAGAAACACCCAGGAAATGAGCAAATAGAGAAGTCACATATGAATACATAGATCCTGGATCAAATAATACAGAGGCATCTTTACCGCAAATAGAAATAATACTTGTAATCACTGCATCTGAGGCCTCTGCATCTGGTTTGGCCGAAAAAGTATAGAACCGGGCTGGAGCACCAACTGGCTGGCCTCCACCTAACTGGCCTCCACCTCAAGGACGGCCCCTACCCACTGCCCTCCACCTCTGGGTGGTCGGACGACTAGTGGAGCAACTGGTGCGGTAATCATAGGCTATTGACCCTATTGCACTGGTTTACCCTGAAGCCTGGGGCAGAATCTCTGCATATGACTGGGATCCCCTCACTCGTAACAACTTTTCGGTGCGATGGGCTGCTGACTAGAAGTCTGACCCTGGGGACCTGAATACCCACTGGAAGAACCCTGAATAGTTGGTGGGCGATAAGAACTCTCTGGCATAACACTGAAATAAGGTCGCACTGGGGCACCCCGAGGAGGCGGTGGTGCTGGATATGGGGGCCTGCTGGACTGCCCTCTCAGGAACTGACCTCTACCCCCAGACGGAGTACCTCTGAACTCTCCAGAATATCTAAACCCCTTATCCCTCATAACTTACTCTCGGCTACACTGGTGCACACCTTCAATCCTTCGGGCTATCTCTACAACCAACTCATAAGAAGTCCCCATCTCAACCTCTCGGGCCATAGTGGCCTGAATGCCAGTATATAATCCCACAACAAACCTTCGCACTCTCTCCGCCTCAGTAAGGAGTATCATAAGTGCATGGTGAGATAACTCAGAGAATCTCGCCTCATAATCGGTCACTGACATCTGATCCTGCTGGAGCTGCTCAAACTAAAATTGTAACTCTTCCCTCTGGGAGGGTGGAATATACATATCCAGGAAAATACGGGTGAACCTGTCCCAAGTCATGGGAGGAGAATCTGTTGGTCTGCCAAAAAGATAAGACTTCCACCATCTACGGGCTCTGCCCTCCAGCTGAAAAGTAGCAAAGTCTACCCCATGAGACTCCAATATCCTCATGTTGTGCAGTCTGTCCCTGCATCGATCAATGAAATCCTGGGGATCCTCATGTCACTCACCCCCAAAGACAGGAGGATGTAGTCTAGTCCATCGGTCCAATAGCTTCTGCGGCTCGGCGACCGTAGCTGGTCTGGGCTCAGGTGTATCTACTGCCACTAGCTGGACTCCACCCATGGGTAGTGCACCCTGGGTCTGATATACAGCAGCTTCCTGCCCACGAGCCTGTGTGGTAGGGGTCTGTGCTCCCCCGCCCGCCTGAGATGTGGCTGGGTCTGCCCGAAATAAACTGGCCTGAGTCATAGTGTCCATGAACCGCAACATACGGCCCATGACCTCCTAGAATCCCAGTGCAGACGTAAAATCCACTAGAGCTGGCTCTGCTACGGGAACCTCGCCCTGTTCCTCAATAATATGATCCTCTATTGGACTCACTAGTGGCATAACTGGAACAACTCTGGGACATCCTCGTCCCCTACCATGGGCTGGAGCCCTCCCTCAGTCTCTGCCTCGGCCTCTAACAATAGGGGGAGTAGCTCTTCCCTGGTCTAGAACCTCGTTAGAGCGCGTTCTCACCATCTGTGAGAGAATAAGAGAAAGATATTTAGTACTATATTATTTTCACCATGGGAGATGAAGAAAGATAGTTTTCCTAACACCCTATAGCCTCTCGAAGATAAGTACATACGTCTTCGTACCGATCCGCAAGACTCTATTAGGCCTGCTCATAACTTGTGAGACCTACGTGAACCTAGTACTCTGATACCATGTTGTCATGACCCAAATTCACCTATAGGTCGTGATGGCACCCAACATCCCAGCTAGGCAAGCCAACTAATGATTTAAACATATATTCATTTCTTTGAAAATTATCCGAGTAATAAAACTCGGAGTACTTGTAAAAATTAAGACAATGTGAGAAATAAGATAAATTAAAACCCAAATAAAATAATTAAATCCAAAAATTCTACTAGTGTGTGCCAAAACCTGGTATCACGAGTATATGAGCATCTAGTAGATTATACAAAATTTTAAATATTGTCTGAAATTAAATAGACAGAATACAAATACAAGAAGAGGCATTGGTTGCTGCAGAACGGCTTAGAAAGGCAGCTCACCACTAAGCCTCTAGATAACGTGGATGCACTCCGATAGGTTCTCCAATAGTACCTGTCTCGGGTCCTGCACAAAAAGTACAGCAAGCGTAGCATGAGTACGTAAACAACGTGTACCCAGTAAGTATCAAACCTAATCTCGAAGAAGTAGTGACGAGAGGCGTACTTTGACACTCACTATGGGTCAATAATATTACAATAAAATTATTTAATTAAACATGATTTTTAGGTGAACAACAAAAATTTTCTAGACAAGCAAAAATAAATAAATTCCTTAAATTTCAATAATTTCCAATTTATCAAATTAGCTTCACAAGCTGCAATTAAAATATGGCAAAGGGCCAAATATAGCCCTCTACTATCGAAAATGGTCTAAGAATACCCCTCGTTATACTATTGGGTTATCTATACCCCTGCAGTCATACTTTGGGTTCAAATATACCCCTCATTTAAACGGAGGGACATGTGTCCTCGTCCTGTTGATCAATTCTAAATATCTCATAATTAATTAAAAAAACCCATTATCCATACCCGAAAAATAATTTTTTTTGTAAAAATTGGAAAAAACTAAAAAAAAAAAAATTACTAAAAACTGAAAAAACAAAAATATGTATTTTTCCAGTTTTTACAAAAAAACTGCTTTATAAAAACTGAAAAATATTTTTTAAAACAATATTTTTGTAAAAACTGGAAAAAAAAATAGAAAAGTAATTTTCTAAAGCAATTAAAAACTGAAAAAAGGCTGAAATATTTTTAACTAAAAACTGGAGAAATATTTTTTGTTTTTTTAGTTTTTACAAAAACACTACTTTAGAAATTTGCTTTTTAGTTTTGTTTTCAGTTTTTACAAAAATATTGTTTTAGAAAATATTTTTCAACTTTTTTTAAAGCAGGTTTTTGTTAGTGGAAGTTAGTCCAGAAATACAAACCATTTTGTAGCGAAAACTATCACAATAAAAAGGAAAAAACAGGGGAGAATGTAGAAGTATGTAGAAATGACGAGAGCTAGTGAACACCTTCAATTGCAACAGGAGTGTCGTTGAGATATTTTGATCCGTCATAGGGTAGCAAAAAGGCAAAAAGAAGAGAATCATCCCATTACAAATTCAGAATTGGAATGCAGATTGCATATGGAACAACAATTTATCACCACATGTTCTGCTAATAAGTTTGGATATTCAATCAAATATATGTCGAAACTAAAAAGTAAGGACAGTGCACGACCCATAAATTTGATAGACATATATAAGTAGCAATTAATGTTTACTTCAAATAAAATAAGAAACTAAACAAACTGAATGAATTTTCTCATTTTATTTTCAAATTACTTTGCAAACAATCCAAAGCATATATAAGTTCCCATAGGGATAGCCTACTCTATGAGTGCAAAAGAATTACATCATGTCTATGTGACTAAACTCAAATACGTAGAATAAAAACTGGTCGAAACTTTAGAAGCTTGTTTGGATGGTTTGGAGGGTTGGTATGTATCGTTTTATAATATATCATATAATATTGTATTGTATTATACTGTATTGTTTTGATATATACAATGTTTGGATAGATTGTATTGTTTATCGTCGTTTTATGATGTCATATACCAACAATATGAAAAATTATAAATTTGCAATATTATAAAGAAAAAGTAAGGGTACGAGGTAGGATTATAATATAAAAATGTAGTGTAAAAGATAAAATATGATTATTTAATAATAAGGAAGAGCGAGATGAGAATAAAAAATAAGGAAACGACGCGATCATACCAAATCGGTCGTTCCACATAAAGTGACACTTTTCGTCGTTATGTAACGACGGATTTAGCGATACGATACAATAACATTTAGGTAACAATCAAAACATACATCGTACGTAAAGTAACAACCCTCCAAACAAGATGTAAAACTAAATAACAAAGCACAATCCATAAATTTGATAGACATTAGCAATCATAAAAAGCACAATCCATAAATTTGATAGACATTAGCAATCATAAAAAACTCATCATCACTGGATATCAAATGACGCTTTTTTATATATATTATCCAAGGGACAATACAAGTGCAGCTTTTCCCACAAAGTAGTTGGTATTATATTCCTATTTTCTGGGGGTGAAAGAATTCCTATTCTCTGAAGTCGAAGTAGCTAAAAGGACTATTTAATAACCTACCAATTTTCATTCAATAAAGTAGCCCATTGAGGATAATACAATCCCTGGAGAAATTCCCGAGAGAAGACATTTCAGCGGTTAATTCTATTTCTCGATGTTTAGTCGATGACTGTAATGAAGTAATTTGTATTTTTCTGTGACCATATCAAATCCCAGAAACAATCCTTCGAGTAACAATTTCTAATACAGGATGGCATCTAGTCTCTAATACCAGGTAAGTCGATTTCAATTATATTTTTGAAATCATATTTTTTTTTAATTAAATAAGTAATCAAAACTAACAGCGGAATAAATAATAATATACAACCTCCCAAGGCTGATAGTACTAAGACACGAGCTCTAACTGAATATATATAATGATCATGAATACATGTAATGATCAGAACTCCAAGGGACTGCGACGACCAAGTAGCTCTACCTTGAATCCTTGCAATCACACTCTAACTCTGTCCGGGTCCGATACCTCCAATACCTGGCTCTGCACAAAAATGTGCAGAAGTGTAGTATGAGTACACCATGGTCGGTACCCATTAAGTATCAAGACTAACCTCAGTGGAGTAGAGACGAGGTACAGTCAAAACACTCATTAGTCTAATAACATGTGCAATATAGTATACAAAATAATACTGGAAAATAACTAGCAATGATAACAACAAAATCAACCAGTGATATAACAACAATGCAACAAGAACATCATAATTTTTGCTCAGACGAATAAGGAACACAAGTACAACCAATTAATCAAGCCCTTCAAATATAAATTCTTTCGCCTATATGTTTTTCAATCAATAATCTTCAGGATATAATACTTTCCAATAAATATATTTTCAAGTAAAAGTCACCATGAAACACCTCATTTCACAATCATAAAAATTACGGGTTTCTGCCCACTTTCATATTTTTTTCACAGCACCTCGTGCCCATATTTCTATCACCATCACAAGGACAACTCACGTGTCAAAATATCAATGTATATAAGATCTGCAGGATCAATTTATTTTCACAAAAGTAAGGTTAAAATCTATAAATCAAGTTTGAAATCAACAAAGGAATGAATTTATTTTAGAAATTATTTGGGTGAAGAAAATGACATTTCAATTAAAATGAAGCATCCAATGACTACTAATTTGGATGTAAAATTTATTAAATTAAAATATAATAGCAATTTCTTTTATTCAAAACAACTCAATCCTCGAAAACCAGTAAAAACGATAAAAACAAATCTACAGAATCGTGTACAAAGAGCCAAAGACAACACAATATAACAAGGAATACAAACACATAATAAAATCAAATAATACATTACGGAAGAATACAAGAATTTACATATCACGAAAAAATAAAATAACCAAAGGCAAGTACATCCATAAAATAATATCAACAAAAGGGCACTCCCGAGGTACCGCCTCGTAGTCCCAAAAGTAAATATACAAGACATGGGGGGATCTTCCGAGGTACCGCCTCGTAGTCCCAAAAGTAAATATGCAAGACAGGGGGTTCTCCAAGAATACTGTTCCGTAGTCCTAAATTAAATATGTAGGGCAGGAGGATCTCCCGAAATATCGTTCCGTAGTCCCAAAGTAAATATGCAGGGCAGGGGGATCTCATGGAATACTGTTTCGTAGTCCCAAAGTAAATATGCAGGGCAGGGGGATCTCCCGGAATACCGTTCCATAGTCCCAAAGTAAATATGATTTCAACAACTGCATATCAACTGCTCACATATCACAAATGGCTCATCAAGTGCTCAAATATTTCAACTTACCACAGAAATCAACAATACATCATTTTTCACGATAATGAGCCCATGTCTCGACCATAATGTACACAAAAATCTAAATAAAATATCCGGAAGTGACCAACTCAACAAAATAATATTTTACATAAATTCAAGGTGGCAATCACACCAAATAATCATATAAAAATAATTTTAACAAACAAGGATCTAGGCATGACAAATAGAGGATTTAATAAGTGCCAAGAATTTTCAACTTAATACATAAAGGAGTCTAAGGATTTTAATCAATACAATTTTGACATATAAACCAAGTACGTACTCTTCACCTCGCGTACATGATTTTCAATTACACAATTTGCACATAATACTCAATGCCTAAGGGGTATATCCCCCACTCGAGGTTAAACAAGACACTTACCTTTTTGAAGTTATGCCAATATTTCATAATCGTCATCTTGCTTGAATTGACCTCCAAATGCCTCTAATGTTTCCACAAATAATTCGATTCAGTCAATTACATTTATTGGAATTAATTCCATAAGAAAATACTATTTTTTCAACAAAAATCTGAAATTAGCTCAAAAATCGTCTGTGGGGCCCGCATCTCGGAATACAACAAAAGTTACAAAATTAGAAAGCCCATTCAACCACGAGTTTAGCCATACAAATTTTACTTAATTCCGACATCAACTCGACCCTCAAATCTTCAAATTAATCAAGAGGGTTTTCTAATCTTTCCAACTTAATTCACCCATTAAATGTTAACAACAATCATGGATTCGGGTAATTTAACCAATATTAAGTTAAGAACACTTACCATGTTGTTCTGTCCAGTATTTTCTTCTTCGCGAATGCATCCACTGCCTCGCGTTCGCGAAGAACAAAAGTGCTACTACCCCAAAATATGTTTCGCGTTCGCGATGGGTCGTTGCCCCAACCCTTCGCGTTCGCGTAGACCAAAGGCATTCTGCCCCGTTTCCTCTATTTTTCTCTTCATGTTTGCTGTTGGGCCTACGCGTTCGCGAGCCTCTCTTCGCGTTTGCGTAGAGCACTCAGCTGCCCCAACAACTTCCTTCTTCGCGAAGAACAACATGAGCACCAGCAAAGTTTCAAGTCCTAAATAAATCCGTTAACCATCCAAAAATCACCTGAGGCTCTCAGGACCTCAACCAAATATACCAACATGTCCCAAAATACTATACGAACCTAGTCGAACCCTCAAATCACCTCAAATAAAGCTAAAATCACAAATCATACCCCAATTCAAGCCTAATGAACTTTGAAATTTTAACTTTCCACAAACGATGTCGGGACCTATCAAATCAATCTGGAATGACTTCAAATTTTGCACACAAGTCATAAATAACATAACGAAGCTATTCAAATTTCCATAACCGGATTCCGACCCCGATATTAAAAAGTCAACCCCCCGGTCAAACTTTCCAAAAATTTATTTTTTACCATTTCAAGCCAAATTCCTCTACAGACCTCAAATTCACAGTGCGGACACGCTTCCAAGTCTAAAATCACCCAACGGAGCTAATAGAACCGACGAAACTCTATTCCAGAGTCGTCTTCACACAGTTCTGACTACATTCAAAATCCTAAGACTTACGATTTCGTTTTAGGGACTAAGTGTCCCAAATCACTTCGAATCATTCGTAAATCAACTCGGCCACACCCGCAGGTCATAATACATATTGCAAGGCTGCTCTAGACCTTAAGTCACTGAACGGGGCGTTAATTCTTAAAACAATAAGTCGGGTCATTACATTCTCCACCTCTTAAACAAACGTTCGTCCTCGAACGTGCTAAGAACTATTCTTAGGTTACCAAATTGAAGATTTTACTTTTACACATATACTCACGGTTGAGATAAGACCGACTACACCATATCATTTGAGATTATTTCTTTTATCCATAATTGTAAACTTTAAGACAAATTTCTTACACTCCAACATTTTTAAAAGGCCTGATTTCATTAACTGGCTAAAGCAATTCGTGCGGACGCACACATCAACTTTCTTGATAGTGTTGAAGTACTTCAAAAAATTTCTGGGGTGTTACATTCTTCCCCGCTTAGGATTATTCGTCCTCAAACACATAATATAATTTGTCTCTTCTTTCGCACATATCAATCTCCCAAACTTTTTCAGAAATTTCGGCAGACTACTCTGTAGTTGGGCCTAACCACCTGCCAGAGTAACATCAAAACAACTCCTAACAACACATCCACATCCCAACAAAATACTACAAGGTATATATCAATAACACTAATCTCAGCATTACAAGAACTGCGTTATCATAATGATATCAGGACATGAAGCACATCGTATGTATGCCCATTACCACATCTCTGGTCTTAAAAGTTATTCATAATTAATTCCAGTATCATCGATTAATCTCATATTAACCAACGCCTCATTTTGAATTTTCACAATACTAACTACAGAATGTGAGGCATGAAGACCTCATTATTATTTACCCAAATTAACGAGTCACATTTAATGCCACCTAGGCACTTGCCTCGTAGGCTAAAACTCAATAATTACAGCACAATTATGGCACAGAAACACATAAAAGAATTATCACATAAGCCCATCAAGCATAACTCCCTATTAGTACTATAGTACAAATTAAACTTCAGAAAGGGAGAATTTAAACTCATAAATTATTTCACCGCAAGGACCTTGTCCTTATATAACTTCCACCGTAGCTTGTATCCTGGTTTAAATATTTCACATTCTATAAAAATGTGAGGATATCGTCCTCAACTCCGAAACACAAGTATTTTCCACATTGTGCCAAGTGAAATTTTCAATTTCCTTTCTTTTCTATTGTTCAATATATTTCATAAACAGTTTTCACAACACATAATGAACCCTCATACTGGTAGAGCATATAATTCATAAAAAATAGAATCAATTATTCTGAAACACATTAAACCCACTGTGATGAATAATAAAAATTACTTTTGGACTTATAGCCCTCAATGGTGCACAAATAAATAAAAATAAAAGACACGGGCTCACATCCTCAATTCTCCCAGCAGGGATAACATATAAGTGGGTCACAAAATTACGAAACTTACCTATAAGCGGAGCATAATAGGAGGACTCACCTCAATATTCAGAACCAAATCAAATTAAGGGAAAATATCCTTTTATAACAAAATCAGGATCGTACCTGTAACGACACCATCTGGTGTATTGGCCTTAGCCAAATCATAACTATTATATCAACGGGTCGGGCCTCCATCTCTTAGGTGCCCACTACCCGTCTGTCCTCCACCTCTAACTGACTGTGCACGTGAAGTATTAACTGGAATAAAGCTTATAGTTAGAGTGTTCTGATGAAATCCACCCCTCCCAAGTCTTGGACAATTTCTCTTGATGTGTCTATTATCACCACACTCATAACAACCCCTCTGCGGGTTCGACTGCTCACACTGAGTTTGTGCCGGATAACTGGAATAACCATTATAGGAACCCCGTGCCGGTGGTGCATTAAAAGAACTTTCTGGAACACCCTGAGTATTCTGGAATTGTTTCCATGACCTCGTTGATACTGAAATGTAGAATTATTAACGACGCGGGAATACCGCAAGTCCTAGCATCATCCCACACAAATATCAGCTCTTAATCATATACAAGTTTCGGAGCACCTTTCAATACCACATAAATACATCTCATGCCAAAACTCATATAATACATGACCCCGCAATCTGATCGTTGATAGTGGACTCCCTCACTTGGTGCGAAGCCATAGGACACATTCCGATGATCAACAATATTAACCTTCATCGCTCATAGGACACCGGTCATAAGACACCTCAAGATATTCTTTTGGCGCATCTCATCCTCGTGACAGTTAAACTCGCTTCCTCCAGTGCCTTTGTTGCGTATGTAACCTTCGCTAAATAGAAATCTCATACGAACCTCATAGTCTCTAATACCACCAACTATTTTAGATCTACATCCACCTCGTGACCCTACCACAATTGTGATGATTAGGAAATTAATTAAACTTTCTTAATGTCATACTTATCAACCAGATGTCAGAACCTGTTGCACCTCAATGTGCATAACTGAATGATCTCTCAATACTTCGGTATCTTCGATCTGGACGACACGTTGTAATAATGGTTGAACAACCCTGGCCCCATTATAATCCCTCTATAGTATCATGAACTGTAGGCGTATAGTTGATACCGAGTGCGCAATTTCATACACGAGTGAATGCAACAGAACATAAGATATATGCTTTAAGCTAAATAAATATTGCACGATAAGGAATGAAATAAGTGAAACTTCCTACCAGTTTTGTATCCTCTCGAAGATAAGTACAAATGTCTCTGTATCGATCTGCAAGACTCTACTAAACCCGTTCATGACTCGTAGAACCTATGAACCTAGGGCTCTAATACCAACTGTCACGACCCAAAATCCGGCCACAGGCGTCGTGATGGCACCTAGTCTCTAATCTAGGTAAGCCGATTTCAATTACATTTTTGAAGCCATATTTTTTTAATTAAATAAGTAATCAAAACTAATAGCGGAATAAATAAGAATATACAACCTCCCAAGGTTGGTAGTACTGAGACACGAGCTCTAGC
Organism: Nicotiana tabacum; assembly: GCF_000715075.1. NCBI lineage: Eukaryota > Viridiplantae > Streptophyta > Magnoliopsida > Solanales > Solanaceae > Nicotiana > Nicotiana tabacum. The sequence continues at coordinate 3,930,618 of NC_134103.1, read as the reverse complement.
TGAATACATGGAATGATCACGAGGACCAAATATACAATACTATAAAATTAAAAATTAAGAGTACAATGAAATGAACAGAACTCCAAGGGACTGCGACGACCAAGCAGCCCTACCTTGAAACCTTGCGATCATACTCGAACTTTGTCCGGGTCCGATACCTCCAATACCTGGCTCTGGACAAAAATGTGCAGAAGTGTAGTATGAGTACACCACGGTCGGTACCCAGTAAGTATCAAGACTAACCTCAGTGGAGTAGAGACGAGGTACAGTCAAGACACTCACTAGTCTAATAGCCTGTGCAATATAGTATACAAAATAATACTGGAAAATAACTAGCAATGATAACAACAAAATCAACCAGTGATATAACAACAATGCAACAAGAACATCATAATTATTGCTCAGACGAATAAGGAACACAAGTACAACCAATTAATCAAGTCCTTCAAATATAAATTCTTTCGCCTATATGTTTTTCAAATAATAATCTTCAGGATATAATACTTTTCAATAAATATATTTTCAAGTAAAAGTCACCATGTGACACCTCATTCACAATAATAAAAATTACGGGTCTCAGCCCACTTTCATATTTTTCCACGGCACCTCGAGACCACATTTCTATCACCATCACACGGACAACTCACGTGTCAAAATATCAATATATATAAGATCCATAGGATCAATTTATTTTCAGTAAAGTAAGGTTAAAATATTTAAATCAAGTAAGAAATCAACAAAGGAATGAATTTATTTTAGAAATCATTTGGTTGAAGAAAATGACATTTCAATTAAAATGAAGCATCCGATGACTACTAATTTGGATGTAAAATTTATTAAATTAAAACATAATAGCAATTTTTTTTATTCGAAACAACTCAATCCTCGAAAACCAGTAAAAACCATAAACACAAATCTACAGAATCTTTTACAAAGAGCCAAAGCCAACACAATATAACAAGGAATACAAACACATAATAAAATTAAATACATCACGGAAGAATACAAGAATATACATATCATGGAAAAATAAAATAACCAAAGGCAAGTGCATCCATAGAAAAATATCAACAAAAGGACACTCCTGAGGTACCGCCTCGTAGTCCCAAAAGTAAATATGCAAGACAGGGGGATCTCCCGGAATACCGTTCCGTAGTCCCAAAGTAAATATGCAGGGCAGGAGGATCTCCCGAAACACTGTTTCGTAGTCCCAAAGTAAATATGCAGGGTAGGGAGATCTCCCGAAATACCGTTTTGTAGTACCAAAGTAAATATGCAGGGCAGGGGGATCTCCTGGATTACCGTTCTGTAGTCCCAAAGTAAATATGCAGGACAGGGGGATCTCCCGGAATATTGTTCCGTAGTCCCAAAGTAAATATGATTTCAAAAACTTCACATCAAGTGCTCACATATAACAAATGGCTCATCAAGTGCTCAAATATTTCAACTTGCCATAAAAATCAATATTTTTTCTTTTTCCACGATAAGGAGCCCATAGCTCGACCATAATGTGTACAAAAATCTTAACAAAATATCCGAAAGTAAACAACTCAACAAAATAATATTTCACATAAATTCAAGGTGACAATCACACCAAATTATCATATAAAAATAATTTCAACAAACAAGGTTCTAGGCATGACAAATGGAGGATTTAATAAGTGCCAAGAATTTCCACCTTAATACATAAGGGCGTCTAAGGATTTTAATCAATGAAATTTGTACATATAAACCAAGTACGTACTGTTCACCTCGCGTACATGGTTTTCAATTACACAATTTGCACATAATACTCAATGCCTAAGGGGTATATCCCCCACTCAAGGTTAAGCAAGACACTTACCTTTTTGAAGTTATGCCAATATTTCATAATCGTCATCTTGCTTGAATTGACCTCCAAATGCCTCGAATGTTTCCACAAATAATTCGATTAAGTCAATAACATTTATTGGAATTAATTCCATAAGAAAATACTAATTTTTCAACAAAAGTCTAAAATTAGCTCAAAAATCGTCCGTAGGGCCCGCATCTTGGAATTTGACAAAAGTTATAAAATTCGAAAGCCCATTCAACCACGAGTCTAGCCATACAAATTTTACTTAATTCCGACATCAACTCGACTCTCAAATCTTTAAATTAACCAAGAGGGTTTTCTAATCTTTCCAACTTAATTTACCCATTAAATGTTAACAACAACCATGGATTTGGGTAATTTAATCAATATTGAGTTAAGAACACTTACCCTGTTATTTTCTCTGAAAATCTCCCAAAAATCGCCTCTTCCCAATCTCCAATCCGTCAAAAATGCAGAACTTAAAGTTTTTGTTCGGTATTTTCTTCTTCGCGAACGCGGCCACTGCCTCGCGTTCGCGAAGCACAAAAGTGCTACTACCCCAAAACATGCTTCGCGTTCGTGTCCAGCTCGTTGCGTTCACGATGGGTCGTTGCCCCAACCCTTCGCGTTCGCGATTCCCATCTCGCGTTCGCATAGACCAAAGGCCTTCTGCCCTGTTTCCTTTATTTTCCTCTTCATGTTCGCGGTTGGGCCTCCACGTTCGCAAAGCACTGCCAGGTTCACCTATGCGTTCGCGAGCCTCTCTTTGCGTTCACGTAGAGCAATCAGCTGCCCCCTCAACTTCCTTCTTCACGAACGCGTGAGTGCCTTCGCGTTCGCAAAGAACAACATCAGCACCAGCAAACCAACAAAGTTTTTAGTCCAAAATAAATCCGTTAACCATCCAAAACTCACCCGAGGCCCCCGGGATCTCAACAAAATATATCAACATGTCCCAAAATACAATACGAACTTAGTAGAACCCTCAAATCACCTAAAACAACGCTAAAATCACAAATCATACCCCAATTCAAGCCTAATGAACTTTAAAATTTCAACTTTCCACAAACGACGCCAGGACCTATCAAATCAATCCAGAATGACTTCAAATTTTGCACACAAGTAATAAATGACATAACAAAGCTATTCAAATTTTCAGAATCGGATTCCGACCCCGATATCAAAAAGTCAACCCCCCGGTCAAACTTTCCAAAAATTTATTTTTCGCCATTTCAAGCTAAATTCCTCTAAAGAGCTCAAATTCACAGTCCGGACATACTCCTAAGTCCAAAATCACCCAAAGGAGCTAAAGGAACCGACGAAACTCTATTCCGGAGTTGTCTTCACACAGTTCCGACTACGGTCAAAAAATCTAAGACTTAAACTTCCGTTTTAGAGATTAAGTGTCCCAAATCACTCTGAATCATCCGTAAATCAAACTCGACCACACCCGGAGATCATAATACATATTGTGAGGCTTCTCAAGACCTTAATTCACTGAACGGGGTGTTAAATCTTAAAACGACAAATCGGATCGTTACACAGGGAGTCATGTTAGTATCTCGAATATTATGTCATCTCCGAGTTGAACTCCACAACCACGTGGATGCCGCCTTTTTTGAATGGTTTTTATTGATTTGTTTCTGTGGTGGTGGTGGTCACATACTCAATTTTTTGAGAATTCGTTCCATTTTACAATAGAAAATCAACCACAGGTCTCTCTATATTTCGGCTCAAGAAAAGATTAGCCGAAATTTGGGTTGGTTCAGTGCTCCTTTCCAGTTATTCTTCTACTACTACAGTTTGTTTCCATGCTATTAGGGTTTGTTGCTGAGTTTTCAACATTTGAGTTGGATTCATATAATGATTCTCTCTCTCTTTTTATTTTAATAACAAACTAAATTTAAATGATAAAATTTTATAATATTCCGAAGCTCACCTTTAGTAACACTATTCTTTTTCAATAACTCTTTTGTTATGAAATAAAGTGAATGTTTGTGGATGTTCATTTAACCCATCCATACATATTATTCAATGTACTACTTAGATAGATGTACCTATTAATTCTTAAGATGTATCTGATGAACTTTAGGTGTTATCTTGTATACTATAAATAGAACATTCTTTGTCCATGGAAGTACACACAAGAAACACACTATAAGATAATTTCTACATTCTCCTTCTATATATTTTGTCTCCATTACTATATTGTTCTATTTTGCTCTTATTTCTTAACACGTTATCAGCACGAGGTTCTAACCAATTGAGGTCATCTGCTTCATCCGAATTTTATCTTCTTCCTAAAAGAGGTAGTCAGTTTCTTTTCCGATTCAGGTATACATTCCTATGTTTATAACGTTTCTATTAGGATCTTCTTTAACCTGAAATTTAATTACCATATGCATAACTTATTTTGAATATGATTATAATAATTGCATTGGTATGAAAACAATAAGTTTCGGTTAAATTATTATTTCATTATATAAACTACGAAGAAGTTTAATCCTACACATAAATAAATAAGTATTAAAATTGAATTATAATAATTAGACTAATTAAGCCCATATCCACTAATTTATCATCGCGCTGCACATAATTGTTTGTTTGATAATTTTACATATAGAATATTAATACACGATTATGTACTGCACTGAATTGATAATAATTCTTGTCATTCTAATTCACTTATTTCTATGATAGTTTTCACTATGTCGAATTTGTCAAAGCTTGAATTTATGACACTTGACATCTCTGGGAATAACTATTTATCATGGGTACTTGATGCTGAAATTCACCTTGACGCTAAAGGTCTTGGTGACACTATTAAAGAAGGAAATGAAGCATCAAGTAAGGATAAGGCGAAAGCCATGATTTTCCTTCGCCGTCATCTCGATGAAGGGTTAAAAAGTAAATATTTAACCTTGAAAGATCAATTTCAATTATGGACTGGTTTGAAGGAACGACATGACCACGTAAAAGCCACAGTATTGCCAAGAGCTCGTCATGAGTGGATGCACTTACGGCTACAGGATTATAAGACCATAAGTGAATATAATTCTGTTGTATATAGAATAATTTCCCAACTAAAATTATGTGAGGAACCTATGAATGATGAGGACATGCTGGAAAAGACTCTTTTCACTTTTCATGCCTCATATGGTGTTACAGCAGCAATACCGTGAAAAGACCTTTAAGAAATATTCTGAGTTAATTTCATTCTTTCTTGTGGTTGAACAACATAGTTCCCTTTTAATAAAAAATTATGAAGCCCGCCCCACTGGATCAGCTCTTTTTCCAGAAGCGAATCTGGGAATGATAGATCCAAAGTCTAAAAAAGATAAAATAATTATCGTGGCCGTATAAATATACGTAGGCGTGGAAAGGGGCGAAATAATAATCGCCATGATTATAAACAAGAGAACAATAAGGGTTCTCAGAATAATCCTTCAAAAGGCAAAGGTAATATTTGCCACTGATGTGGTATGAAAAATCATTAGGTACGAATTTGTTGTACACCTGAACATTTTATCAAACTTTATCAAGCATCTATAAAAGGGAAACAAAATAAAGTTGAAACTCACTTGACTTTTCAAAATGATATTGAGGAGGGCCCTATGAATAATCATGATAAAGTTGAAGCAAACCTTGCCTATAAAGATGATATTTTTGAAGGCCTTACAGATATTACTCATTTAGAAGCTGGAGACTTCTTTGAGTATCATAACTAAAGACTTATTATTGAAAAAAATTATAAGAATAAATGTATTTGTTTTTATGAAGTTCATATTTTGAATAAAACTTTTTATGTTGTCAGTATTTAATTTCATAAATGTAGTTTCTTTTGTTCTTAAATTTTTCAATATTACTTATGATGTATTTTCTTTTCTTCTCGAAGAATATGAAAATTTCCCAGTCTTTAGTTGGCCGTATGAATAATACAGAAGAAATATGTCTTCTGGATAGTGCTATGACACTAACCATATTAAAAGATAAGAGATATTTCTCTTATTTAATTATGAAAGAAGTCAATATCATAACAATATCTGGTAGTACAAAATTAATTGAGGGCTCTGGAAGAACGACTGTATTACTACCAAGAGAAACTATATTGGTTGTTAATGATGCATTATATTGTAGTAAGTCTCAAAGAAACTTGTTGAGTTTCAAAGATATTCGTCAAAATGGCTATCATATTGAGACTACCAATGAAGGAAAGGTTGAATACCTTTATATTACTACAATAAAAGCGAAAAAGAAGTATGTGCTTGAAAAGCTTCCCGCATTTTCCTCCAGATTATACTACACTAATATTAGTATAGTTGAATCACATGCCATAGTAAACAAGGAGTTTACTAATAATTTTATTATTTGGCATGACCGGTTGGGCCATCCCGGTTATAATATGATGCGCAAAATAATTGAGAATTCACATGGTCATTCATTGAATAAAAGAACAAGAAGATTCTTCAAACTAAAGAATTCTCTTGTGCTGCATGTTCTCAAGGAAAACTGATTATTAGACCATCAGTAATTAAAGTTAGAGTTAAATTTCCTGCATTTTTGGAACGTATAAAGGGTGATATATGTGGGCCCATATACCCTCCATGTGGACCATTCAGATATTATATGATTTTGATAGATGCATCTACAAGATGGTCACATGTGTGCTTGTTTCAACCTGCAATTTGGCTTTTGCGAGGTTACTATCTCAATTAATAAGATTAAGAGCACAGTTTCCAGATTATGCAATTAAGACACTTCGTCTTGATAATGCTGGTGAGTTTACGTCACATGCCTTTAATGATTATTGCATATCAACTAGGATAACAATTGAGCATCCAGTTGCTCATGTTCATACTCGAAATGGTCTAGCGGAATCATTGATCAAACGCCTCCAATTAATTGCTAGACCAATGCTTATGAGAACAAAACTTTCCATTTCGGTATGGGGCCATGCTATTTTGCATGCAGCAGCTCTTGTGCAGATCAGACCCACAAGTTATCATAAAGTCTCCCCAATACAATTGGCTTTTGGTCAGGAGCCAAATATTTTCCATCTTAGAATATTTGGATGTGCAGTATATGTTCCAATTGCTCCACCACAACGCACAAAGATGGGACCCCAAAGAATATTGGGGATATATGTTGGGTATGAATCTTCTTCTATTATAAAATAGTTGGAACCTATAACTGGAGATTTATTTACGGCAAGATTTGTTGATTGTCATTTTGATGAATCAGTATACCCAATATTAGGGGGATAAAATAAGCAGATGCAAAAGGAGATAGATTGGAATGCATTATCACTATCTCATTTAGATTCTCGAACAAATCAATGTGAATACGAGGTTCAAAAGATAATTTATTTGTAAAATATTACAAATCAACTACTTGATGTATTCACTAACCTACCAAGGGTGACTAAGTCACATATTCCAGCTGCTAATGCTCCTATTCGAATTGATGTCCCGGTTAGACAATCTATAAATGCAAATGAGTCTAAGCCACGCTTGAAACGTGGTAGACCAATTGGTTCCAAAGATAAAAATCTCCGAAAGTGAAAAGGAGCAAATGATATACAAGATCATAATATGGAGGTAATTGCTCAAAAAGAGCCTTGTGAAATAACAAAAGATAAGACCTCAGCAAAGGTCTAGGTACCTGAAAATAATAAGAATGAAGAGATCTCAATAAGTTATGTCTCTACGGCAAAAAGGTGGAACCGAAATAATATTATTGTCGACAATATGTTTTCTTATAATGTTGATGTTGAAATAGTGAAACAAAATGAGGATCTTGAACCAAGATCTATCGATGAATGTAGACACAGAAAGGATTGGCAAAAATGGAAAGACGCTATCCAGGCAGAATTAGCATCACTTGAAAAACGTGAAGTATTCTGACGTATAGTCCAAACACCTGAAGGAATAAAGCCAGTGGGATATAAATGGGTTTTTGTGCGAAAACGAAATGATAAAAATGAAGTCGTTAGATATAAAGCACGACTGATGGAACAAGGATTTTCGCAAAGACCTGACATTGATTATATGGAGACATATTCTCCTGTGGTGGATGCATTCACTTTCAGGTATTTTATAAATTTGGCAGTCCATGAAAAACTTGATATGCGTCTAATGGATGTTGTCCAGCACATTAGACAACGAAATTTATATGAAAATACCTTAAGGACTCAAAGTTCCTGAAACTAATAAAAGTTTTTGGGAAACTTATTCAATAAAGCTTCAAAAATCCTTATATGGATTGAAACAATCAGGGAGAATATGGTATAATCACCTAAGTGAGTATTTGCTGAAAGAATGGTATAAGAATGATCCAATTTGTCCTTGTGTTTTTATAAGAAGGTCTGGATATGAATTTGTTATAATAGTTGTGTATGTTGATGATCTAAGTATCATTGGAACTCCTGGGGAACTTCCAAAAGTAGTAGACTGTTTGAAGAAGAGATTGAAATGAAAGATGTTGGAAAGAAAATGTTTTGTCGTGGTCTACAAATTGAGCATATGAAAGATGGAAGTTTTGTCCATCAATCAACTTATACCAAAAAGTTCCTAAAGCGTTTTTATATGGATAAAGCACATCTATTGAGTACCCCGATGGCTGTGAGATCACTTGATATAAATAAAGATCCATTTCGACCTCATAAAAATGATGGAGAGCTTCTTGGTGATGAAAATTCATATCTTAGTGCAATTGGGGAACTAATGTATCTTGCAAATAATACTCGACCAAATATAACTTTTGCAGTAAGTTTATTAGCAAGATTTAGTTCATTTCCAACAACAAGACACTGAAATGGTGTTAAGCATATTTTGAGATACCTCCGAGGGACTACTAATATGAGATTATTTTATTTTTATGAATCTGATTCACAATTGATTGGTTATGCAGATGCAGGTTATTTGTCTGACCCACATAAAACCCGATCTCAAACAGGGTATCTATTTACTTATGGGGGTACAACTATTTCATGGCGTTCAACAAAACAAACTTTAGCTGCTACATCTTTCAATCATGCAGAGATAATAGTTATTCATGAAGCTAGTTGAGAATGTGTATGGTTGAGATCAGTGACTCTACATATTCAACCATTGTGTGGTCTTTCTTTAAAAACGAAGATTCCAACGATATTGTATGAAGTCAATATTGCTTGCATAGCTCAACTTAAAGGAGGATATATCAAAGGAGACAAAACAAAGCATATTTCACCAAAATTCTTTTTCACACACGATCTTCAGCAAAATGGTGAGATAGATGTTCAACAAATCCGTTCAAGTGACAATCTAGCAGATTTATTAACTAAGTCATTGCCAATATCAACATTTGAGAAGCTGAGACATAAGATTGGAACGCGTCGTCTCCGAAATATCAAATAAAGCTTTCATTAGGGGGAGTATAATACGCGTTGTACTCTTTTTTCCTTAACCAAGGTTTTGTCCCAATTGGGTTTTCCTGGTAAGGTTTTTAATGAGGCAGCACTCAATACCTATTAAAAGATATGTGTACTCTTTTTCCTTCACTAGGCTTTTTCCCACTGGGTTTTTCTAGTAAGGTTTTAACGAGGTACATTATCTTTCAAATGAACATCCAAGGGGGAGTGTTATGAAATAAAGTGAATGTTTATGGATGTTCATTTAACCCATCCATACATATTATTCAATGTACTACTTAGAAAGATGTACCTATTAATTCTTAAGATGTATCTGATGAACTTTAGGTGTTATCTTGAATACTATAAATAGGACATTCTTTGTCCATGGAAGTACACACAAGAAATACACTATAAGATAATTTCTACATTCTTCTCCTATATATTTTGTTTCCACTACTATATTGTTCTATTTTACTCTCATTTCTTAACATCTTTTTTTTTTGGTTGCAAACCCTTCTATGAACTCTTTAATTTCATAGTACTACAACTTTAAACGTCCCAAAAAATTACTTAGCCCATTTGGGAGAATATGACCCAATTTTAATACCGGACCCTTTCCATTTCCTCTTTGACAGTAATATGAAAAAGGAAAAATTATGCGACACAATAAACATATACATTGTATTTACCATTCGTAGCTATACTTTCATAAAATTGCAATTTTGAATTGGAATTTTGTAGCAAATCCACATGTAGTACTAAACCAAGAGATCAATTATTTTGAACAGAAACAAGAGAGCAACAAACTCTTGTAGCTCAGTTCGTTAGAGTGCCCACTTAGTAAGCGGAGGTCATGAGTTCGACTCTCAATGAGAGCATTCTATTTTTCTGTATTTCTGTATTTCGCATTGATTGTATTCGCTGCGTGAACAAATAGAGTCGATCATTTATATCATTTGTATACACCCATGTACTTAGGCTTGGTTATATTTGTTTCTCGAAATAGTCCATACAAGTTGTATTCGTTGCACAATGCTTTATGAAAGTTCCTCCTCGTTAGGGCATTCTCAAGATACAGTTAATAAAGGCCACAATAATTTCAGGTGTCTTAAAGAAATTAGAGCTTCTCTACAAGCATGTTAATTGTGATAAAGGAAAACAAGACTAGGAGTGTGGCGGAATGGTTGAAATCTGTTGGCCCAAGTGAAGGTTAGTTTTGAACAGTGAAAAAGAAAGCTCAGGCATGAACCAAGTCCATCCCTTGTGTGTATAGACACAGGCATATTCGAGCATGTGAGAGGCACGTGAAGGAGATAAGCTTAACTTGGTAAAATTGATATCTCCTTATCGAAAAGGTTGCATAATTGATAAGGAGAAGGACTCCTTAATCAAAAAGAACACTATCCAAGATAAGGGAGGAGTTAGAAGTTGAGATCAACTACAACTCTTCCACCAAGGAAGAGTAGCATTAGAACTCTAGTTATTTTCTACTCTACTAACTCTATAAATCACAGGATGTTATCATTAAACAGGGATGCACAAAAGCAGAAGTTAAACGTGCATTGAGAGCAAAATAGCAAGGCATTTTGCAAGCAGTTCGTGTGTAATTCAAGTATGCGAACCTAAAGCTACATGAACCAGATAGAGGAACTAGTTCCAAGTGTCTGTCTTTTATTCTAGTTCAATTGTAGTAGGTGCTTTCATATTGTACCTTTCAGCTTTATCTAGAAGAAATTGTAATAGGTACTTAGAGTATTCAAGTTAGAGTTAACTTAAATTTGTCGCAGCAATTAGAGGCTGGTTTCCACAACGGGATTAGAGTTAATCCTAGGTTTACAAAAGTATTTTGTAAATACAGTTTTTGGCTCAGTGATTAAGTAGAGAGTTTTGAAAAATCCTACTGAGAAGTAGGTCATGATTGTTTCACCTTTTGAGCCAGGTGTTATCCACATAAAATACTTTTGTTCTTTACTTTCCGCATTTACTATTTCAGCAATAATAGGTTAAGGAACATATAGAAGAACCCGGTCCTTCTATAATCAGTTTAGGCGAAAAATTGGGTACCACACAAATCACCCCCCCCCCTTGTGTGGTATTGAAGTTAAAAACATCAATTGGTATCAGAGCGGGTTATCCTTGAAGAGGCTAACACCTTAGAAGAAGATCAAGATGAGTGCACCACCTGGGAACTGGGAAAGGTAATCCACTGCTAGGCCACCACTTTTCAACGGCCAGTATTACTCTTGGTGAAAAAACAGGATGAGAGATCACATCATAGGAGAAGACTATGAGCTATGAGACATTGTCACAGATGTCCCATTGGCTACCATGAAGATAAATGCCTAAGGAGAAGAGGTGGCAAAGACAAGAGCTGACTGCACTGCTGACGACTTGAGAAAGTGGGAGAAGAATATTAAAGCCAAGAAATGGTTTATTTGTGGACTCGGTCCAGATGAGTACAGTAGAATCCAAAGTTGTACCACTGCTAAGGAAATCTTGGACACTTTGCAAGTTCCCCATGAAGGAACACCTCAAGTGAAGAGGTCCATAGGAACACTACTATATTCTCAATATGAGAATTTTACCATGAAGGAAGGGGAAACCATCCAAGAGATGTATACAAGGTTCACCACACTCACAAATGAACTTAAGTCTCTTGGAAGGATTATTTCTGAAGAATAGAGTTGAGAAGATGTTGATAAGGGTTCTGCCAGTTACTTGGGAGAGCAAAATCACTGCCATTCAGGAATCAAAGAATATTGACACTCTTAAGTTAGATGAGCTAATTTGAAATCTCACTGTTTATGAACTTAGAAGACAAATCATGAAGATGGATGTAACCACGAAGGAAAGGATCCTGGCACTCAAAATCACTGAAGGTTCTGATCTAGAAGATGATGAAATGGCTATGATCACAAATGACTTCAAGAAGTACCTAAAGAGAGGAAAGGGTCCTTCAAGAAGTGGAAGCTACAACAAACAAAAGGCTCCTGGAAGGAAAACCAATGAGGGATGCTACAAGTGTGGTAAGACTGATCACCACATCAAGAACTGCCCTCAATGGGAAATTTAATGGAAGAAGGAAAAAGCTGAACGAAGAAACAGGAAAAAGGAGCAGGTTCAACCCAAGAAGAACAAAGGATCAACAAAGGCTGTGGTTGTTGCTTGGGGAGAAAGCTCAGATGATGAAGATGGAGATGAACAAGCACTTATGACCATTGGAGAATCTGATGAGGAATCTGAGGTAAGTATAATTCATCTCAAAGACAAGATTAAATATTTGTCTAAAGAAAGGCTATCTGAATTACTTCTAGATTTCATTGCTGAATCTGAGGATGTAAACAATGAAAATGAACAACTGTCTAAGGAATGTATGATTTTTAAGCAAAGTGTAAGAACCTGGAACTTAGGGTTAGTGAGGCTATAAGTGAAAATATTGCATTAAAGAACCAGGTTCATGCATTTGAATCAAATGTCCTAGAACTTAGATATGAAAACCTAAAACTGAAATTAGGAACAAGTAAGAAGACAGTTGATTGCACACAACTTACTCTAGAAGAAAATATAGGTAAACTAAAAGATGAGTTGTATAAGAGGGATGAGCAGGTTAGAATTTTGAGAGAGGATCTAGGCAAAGACAAGCATGAACTAGACAGAACTTGTAAATGGAACAGGTCCTCCGATGCACTTTCATGGCTACAGGAACATCATAGTAGCAATAGAAGAGGACTTGGCTTTGGGAATATGCCACATAAATGGGATCCCAAAAGAAAGTACCTTACACTTCCTGAGAACAAGATTTGCACTCATTGTGGTAAAATAGGTCACTATTAAAGTGAATGCAATGCAAAAGAAATGGCAAGCCAAAAGAACAAAGAATTTGTTCAAGGGAAGAATAGGCTACCAAGTTGGGCTAAAAAGAATTTGATTCATTATTTTGCCTATAGAAAGGGACCCAAACTAGTTTGGGTTCCAAAGACTAACCCCTGATTTCCTTTTGTAGGTTTAAGTGAAGGGGAGCAATCAAATATGGTACATAGATGGTGGCTGCTCAAAGCAAATGACAGGAAGCAAGAACCAGTTGCTTTCACTTGAGGACCTCAAAAGAGATAATGTCTCCTTTGGAAATGGGAAGAAAGGTGAGATCATTGGGGTTGGAAAGGTAGGTAAGACTAATTCTCACTCTATTAACAATGTCTACTTGATAGATAGCCTAAAAGACAGTCTAATCAGTGTATCACAATTGTGTGATAGAGATAACTTAGTAGCATTCACCTCTACTAAATGTTTTGTGATTAATCTTACCACTGACAAGATTGTTTTGCAGGGAAAAAGAGTGAACAATATATATGTTGTAGATCTGTCCACACTTTCAGAAAATAAACTCACTTGCTTAAGTGTGTTGGATAATGATCCCCTCATTTGGCATAAGAGACTTGGACATGCAAGTCTGAGTCAACTCAACAAATTAGTTTACAAGGACCTGGTGATAGGGTTGCCTAACATCAAGTTCAAGGAAGACAAAGTTTGTGAGGCTTGTACAAGGGGGAAGCAGGTAACATCCTCTTTTAAATGCAAGAAAGTGGTAAGTACCACCAGAACGATGGAACTGGTCCATATGGATCTCTGTCGTCCAATGAGAATATTAAGCAGAGGTGGTAAAACATATGTGATGGTGCTTGTTGATGATTACTCTAGGTTTACTTGGACATTGTTTTTAACATCTAAATATGAAGCATTTGACATGTTCACTTCTTTTGTTAGAAAAACTCAGAAACAACTAGGTAATCAACTTGCATCAATTAGGTCCGATCATGGCACTGAATTTGAAAATGCTAAATTTGCTAAATTTTGTGATGAGCATGGCATAGATCATAACTTTTCTGCTCCTAGGACTTCACAACAAAATGGAGTAGTTGAAAGAAAGAATAGGACACTTGAAGATATGGCTAGGACTATGCTTTTTTCTAATAACCTGTCCCATAGCTTCTGGGCAGAAGATGTAAATACTGCATGCTACATCATAAATAGGTGCATGACTAGACCTCTTGTAGAGAAGACTCCCTATGAGTTACTTAAAGGGAGAAAACCAAACATATTCCATCTTAAGGAATTTAGATGCAAGTGCTTTGTGCACAATAATGGTAAAAACTCCCTAGGTAAGTTTACTCCCAAAAGTGATGGGGGAGTATTCTTAGGATATTCTTCACATAGTAAAGCTTATATTGTCTATAACAAAAGAACTATGTGTGTAGAAGAAAGTGTTCATGTGGTTTTTGATGAAACTAACATTCTTTCTGAGAGGCAGGAACATGCTGATAAAGCAATTGGGTTGGTAAGAAACTCAAATGAAACGACAGCCCAGACTGAAGCTGCACTAGAGGAAGGAACAGGTGATGGAACAAGTTCTTCCACCCAGGGCAACATGACAGGGGGAATAGAATAAAGAGGAAATGATTCTCAAACCTCAAGGGAACCTGTCCATGAACATGTTCCACATCAACAAAGCATTGAAGGAACATCAAGGGGAAACCAGTTGGTTGTAAAATCTTACAAGTATCAAAGTTCTCATCTCATTGAGAACATAATCACCGATCTAACCTCTGGAATCAAAACCAGATCTTCATTAAAAAATCTTTGTGATTTTGATGCCTTCTTATCTCTTATTGAACCTAAAAATGTTGATGAGGCTTTGGAGGATGCAGACTGGGAAAATGCAATGCAAGATGAACTCAACCAATTTGAAAGGAGTCAAGTTTGGCATTTGGTACCAAGACCCAAGGACAGATCAGTAATTGACACAAAATGGGTCTTTAGAAACAAACTTGTGAAGATGGAACAGTTACACGGAACAAGGCAAGATTGGTGGTTCAAGGATATAGCCAAGAGGATGGCATAGACTATGATGAAACCTTTGCTCCAGTTGCAAGGTTGGAAGTAATAAGACTCCTCATAGCCTTTTCTGCTTACATGGAATTCGCCCTTTACCAGATGGATGTCAAGAGTGCCTTCCTCAATGACTATCTAAATGAAGAAGTGTTTGTCAAGCAACCTCAGGGGTTTGAAAGCAACGAAAGTCCTGATCATGTGTACAAACTTGACAAAGCACTTTATGGACTCAAGCAGGCTCTAAGAGCAAGGTATGAAATATTATCAAAGTTTTTACATGAGCTTGACTACAAGAGAGGTAAAATTGGCAATACTTTGTTCTTGTAATAAAAACATAAAGATCTCTTGGTAGTTCAGATATATGTTGATGATATAATATTTGGAGTAACTACTGATAAGTTAAGTAAAGAATTTGCTAAACTAATGTGGAGTGAATTTGAAATAAGCATGATGGGTGAGCTTAATTTCTTTTTAGGCTTACAAATTAAATAAAATTCAAATAAAACTATGATCCATCAGCAGAAGTATGTAAAAGAGTTGCTTAAAAGGTTTAAAATGGAAGATTCCAAAGAAATTGACACTCATATTGCAACAACTACAAAGTTGGATATAGATGAACCTGGTTCATCTGTTGATCAGAAGTTGTATAGGGGAATGATTGGCTTATTGTTGTATCTCACTGCTAGTAGACCTGACATTGTTTTCAGTGTAGGCCTTTTGTGCAAGATTTCAGGCAAATCCAAAAGAATCTTACTTGACTACTGTCAAGAAAATTTTGAGATATCTAAAAGGTACCACTGATCTCTGTCTATGGTATCCAAAAGGTAGTAATTTCAATGTAGTGGGATATGCTCATGCTGATTATGCAGGTTTTCTAGTGGATAGAAAGAGCACCTCAGGTATGGCATACTTTCTTGGCTCATGTCTTGTGTCTTGGGCTACCAAAAAGCAAAATTTAGTGGCCTTATCTACTGCTGAAGTTGAGTATGTTGTTGCTTCTTCATTTTGTGCTCGATTGTTGTGGATCAAACAACAATTAATGGACTTTGAAATTGATGTTGGTTGTATCCCCATTTTTTGTAATAACACTAGTGCTATTAGTATGACCAAGAACCCAGTTCATAACAAGATAACTAAGCACATAGATGTTAGGCATCACTTTTTGAGGGATAACTATGAAAAAGGGTTGATCACTGTGGAATTTTATGCTACTGACAAGCAAATAGCTGTCATCTTCACAAAATCCCTAAGTAGAGATCACTTTGAAAGGAACATGTTAGAATTAGGAATGATTAATATTGCCTAAAAGGACCAGTTTAGAATTCAGAACGAAAAAAAATTAAAAAAATATTTGTTTTGGTTAGAAAATCTGAAAATGTGTATATAATTAGATTAATTTTTGCTCAGACTCATACTTTCAATAGTATACTCTTGTGCCATGTGTTAAAATAACTCATTAATCTCTAATGATATTTTCTCTATTTTGGTAAATTTAGACTTACGCAAGAGAATTATCAGTGAAGAACCTGGTTCATCAAGATAACACGGCATGATTTCTACACTCTACATAATTTGAAATATTAATATTTGGATCATGAGAAGAGTCCTACTTAATTCCAAACTCCTTTTGGACTTATACGTTATAAGTGAGCCGGTTCCATTCAAAAGAGTCCCAACCGAATTGAAGTACCTAGATTCTAGGGATATACTCCAAAGTCTTTTCAAAACTGAAATTTAGTTTGATTAGACTTTCACACCCACTATAATCCCTTTCACCACCTCAACCTCTAAGAAAAAAGTAAAGATACTTGCTCGCAAGGTTGTTGCGGGGAGAGAACAAATCAAGAAAATAAATAAAAACTTGAAAGCGGGTAAGGAAGAAGAACCCCAGAAATTTGATGAATCATTCAAATCTACTACTGGGGGAAGAAACTGTTTCTTCTGAAATTGACCAGGTACAAATTTGGAGAATAGGTTTATACTAGTAGGGTCTATGGCAGGCATTGAAAGTACTAAATCTGGAGAAGTTGGTGGTAAAAATGAAAAGGGAAAAGCAAAAGAGAGCAAGGGAGTTAGGAGTGTTGTGAGGAGAAAGGGTAAAAGAGTGGCTGATTCTTCACCCACTCCTGTTAGTTTAACCAAAGACACAGGTGCAATAGTTGTTTGGAGAGAAATATCTGCTGAAGTAGAAGAGAGTGTAAAGAAAACAGGGGGAAGTGGGTCCGGCGAAGCTATTGAAGGGCTGGTTAAACTTGGAAAAAATAAAGATGAACCCGTTTCATCTGAACAGGAATCCCTCGCAGACCTTAGGAATCCTTCCTTTCTTCCAAGAAGGTACCAGTGAATAGCAAGGTGAGAGCCTTAGTGCAAGAAAGTGGGGCTAAGGATGCTGAGATTGAGAGGCTGAAGAAGAGGTTAGCAGAGGTGAAGACTGAGAGTGATGCTCTCAGAACTGAGCTGGCAAGAGAAAAGGAAAAGAATGATGGCATTCTTCAGGATATGCTGAAATTCCTCCAAGCCAAAAACCAAGCACCTAGTTCTTCCCAACCTTAAGCCTCCTAACCTAGTGTAGATTAACCAGTGACCCAGTTCGGGATTTTTTATTTCTTTTGCTCATGTTTCCAGTGTTTTTATTTCTTCTTTTGCTTTATGGTAGAATCGTATCAATCATCAATGAAATTCACTATATTTTGCTCTTACTATTTGTTTATATTTCTTTGATGGTTAAAATTCTTAGCTTGATCTATGATGATTAACCCATAATTGCATTCGAAGTAGCCCCAGTGGCCATGAGTAAGTTTTAAAATCTAGGTATCGTATATTTTTATGTAACTTTTCGATGATGCCAAAGGGGGGAAAAGGTTGTGCTTTACACTTTGAACAGTGATGTTTATAACCTAATGAACCTGGTCCTTGATGATAAGTGATAAAAAGAAAAAATGTTCTAACATTGTGTTGATGTTGGGCTAAGTTGAAACAGGGCCTAAGCTTATGAACAACACAAAGTTTGTCATCATCAAAAAGGGGGAATTTGTTGTCCCAAGTGAAGGTTAGTTTTGAACAGTGATAAAGAAAGATCAGGCATGAACCAGGTTCATCCCTTGTATACATAGATACGGGCAGATTCAAGCATGTGGGAGGCACGTGAAGGAGATAAGCTTAACTTGATAAAATTGATATCTCCTGATCGAAAAGGTTGCATAATTGACAAGGAGAAGGACTCCTTAATAAAAGAGAACACTATCCAAGATAAAGAAGGAGTTAGAAGTTGAGATTAACTACAACTCTTCCACCAAGGAAGAGTAGCATTAGAACTCTAGTTATTTTTTACTCTACTAACTCTATAAATCGCAGGATATTCTCATTAAACAGGGATGCACAAAAGCAGAAGTTAAACGTGAATTGAGAGCAAAATAGCAAGGCATTTTGCAAGCAGTTCGTGTGTGATTCAAGTGTGCGAACCTGAAGCTACATGAACCAGATAAAAGAACCAGTTCTAAGTGTTTGTCTTTTATTCTAGTTCAATTATAGTAGGTGCTTTCATATTGTACCTTTCAGCTTTATCTAGAGGCGATTGTAATAAGTACTCAGAGTATTCAAGTTAGAGTTAACTTGAAGTTGTTGTAGCAGCTAGAGGCTGGTTGCCACAACGGGATTAGAGTTAATCCTAGGTTTACAAAAGTATTTTGTAAATGCAGTTTTTGGCTCGGTGATTTAATGGAGAGTTTGGGAAAATCCTACTGAGAAGTAGGTCGTAGTTTTTTCACCTTTTGAGCCAAGTATTTTCCACGTAAAATATTTGTGTTCTTTACTTTTCGCATTTACTATTTCAGCAATAGTAGGTTAAGGAACGCATAGAAGAACTTGGTCCTTCTATAATCAGTTTAATCAAAAAATTGGGTACCACATAAATCACCTCCCTCTTGTGTGGTATTGAAGTTAAAAACATCAAAATCCATTCACCCTTAACCAAAAAGCTTGGGTTCGGGCCCTGCGAATGGAGAATCTCTTGGTAGGAAACACGACATCCCTCAGTACGCCTATGCGACATGAATTCGGATTAGTCAGACCAGTGCGCTTCAAACAATAGGTCACTTTAATTCTCAACTAGCACAACCTAACATATCAACTTTGTAATGCATGGATTAAGTAGGGACTGAAGAGAATTGTTCCATTCTGAGACCAATATATTTAATCAATTATTGGAAGCAAGAGCTAGAACTTGACAATACAGGGGTTTAATTGAATTTCCTCAGTCGAAAAATTATTATTGTGCAAATAGAGAAAATAAGGTATTATGATATGAAATAATAACGATGAGATAGTTTTTGAAGAAAACTATAACTTGAATTCTTTTTGATATTGTTAAATGGTACTCATTAAAACTTTTCATTTTGATAATGACTTTTTGATTTCTTTTTTTTTCTCGGTCATATTAAATTCGAAATTAATTTTTAGACATCTATTTAATAATCTAATATTTTGAACACAAAATTGGTAGATTATCAAAATCTTACTTAATTATCATAATCTTCCTAGATTTGCACTTTCTAGATCTTATATTTCTAAAATGACACTCGCTCAATTAGTTGATTAATTATACAATTCCTCGTTTTATGCAGTTTGACAGTAGGACGTTAAAATAATTTACAACGAACGTTAATTTTAAGACCATATTTAGCAATATAATTAAAGAATAATCATCCACGAGCTCCAATCGCGCACAAATACGGCATTAATTAGTACATTTATTAATTAAGGAGGGCAAATAAGAAAAAAGTGTATTTGAAGAAAACAAAGTGCAGAAAAATAAAAAATATATGAATTCCCTTTAGATAAGAAATGCACATTAATTTTTTATCCCTTCTCTATGTAACTCAGCTAGATTTTATCCTTTGTGTAGTATAAGGTGGTAGAAAAAAAAAACCAAAGAAAGAGGAAATCCTCAAAATCTTCATATGCTAAGAGATGGATTTTGAGAGTTTGGGTTATGAGAAAGCTAGTAAAATAGATGTTCCTGCATCTTTTTGTGGCCTTAGAATACTCTTGGTTGATAATGATACAACTTCTCCGTTAAACTTAGCATCAGCTCTTGAAGAACACTCTTTCAAAGGCACATTCTTATCTTTTATGACTTAGCAATTTTAGAGATCTAAAGTTCGAGTCCTTGGTATGCAGTCACCTCTTAGGGAGTGCTTTACCACCCCCTCGGGGCCGGATTTTGTTGGACGCCAATAAGTATACCGAACATCAGGTGGGAAACAAAAAAATGAGTTGCATTTTAAAGACTTTGCACTAATTTTTATATGTATGGTCTCTTCTTAAATTTGTTCTTTCTATATGTATCTAGCTCTGTTTCTTTGTTTTTTTTTTAAATGTTCTAAGTCAAATACTTAACTATAGTAAAAGAAGTGAATTTATGAAAAGTATAACAACATGGTAACATGAGAGAAAGCAGAGGTTTTAGGTTTAGGTCCGAGTCTCAATGTCACCTTTGAAACAGTCACGTGTTTAGTCCAAGAAAAATTATTGAGTTGCACATGACAGGTGGGCCGGAGATACAACAACCAAATGCTGGTCATTTAAACCCCTTCGCCGAAAATTATATACATATATATAGAGATAGTAAACATAACATTTCTAGAGAATCAAGAAATCTGGAAAAAAGGGAATTGTGACGATGTTACAGAATGTATATAACTTCCTTGTGTTACAATAACAACTATTGAACAAGCAACTATAGCTCTGTCCATTCTCCGTGAACGGATCGATCAATTTGACCTTGTCATGGTGGATGTCAAAATGCCAGAAATGGAATGCTTTGAGTTCATCAACGGCACTCAACTCATCAAAGACATACCGATTATTTGTAAGACCAAATTTCTCAAATTCTCAATTAATATAGGACTATTGAAATGTGTCAATTTTTCTATTTTTGGATACCTTATTTGGAATTTGGTTCTGAAATTTCATTCTTTTTAGTAATGTCATCAAATGTGAAGAGGGGAATGGTGGAACAAGCAGTGGCACAAGGGGTATATTTCTTTTATATGCCAATTTCAGCAAAGAAACTCAAGAATATATGGCAACATGTGTATAGGCACCAAAAGAAAGCAAGTCAAAAATCAGAAAACAGTAAGGCTAATAATCAAGTTGAAGTAATGGACAATGCATCTTGTGCTAATAAGAAAATGCAAGACACAAAGGGAAAAAGCATAGTGAATTCAGTAGAAGGGTCTAAGGGAAAGAGAATTACTGATGAGGAGACACAAGTTAAAAATGGTGATTCAGAAGAAGAGGATCGTTCTTTGGTTTCGGAAAAAACTATGGAGAAAAGGCGACTCCTGCATTGGACACCTGATCTTGAAAAGAAATTCAAGAAGGCCGTTCGCAAGTTAGGAAAAAAAGGTATGTTTATAAAAACTTAGTTGTTATCATAGCATAAACCAGGAAAAAAAGCAAGAATTGGTGAAAGACAATAGAAAATGAGGTAATCTTTAGTAAAAAAAAATTTCTAAGTGTACATTAGTTTACGACTGAATCCTCATATTTTGTCTTACCCTGTCGATTTAGCCCATCCTAAACTTATTATGAAGATGATGGATATTCCAAATTTGACTCAGAAACAGATCGCGAACCATTTGCAGGTATCTGAATTTGTTTTGAATTTTGTCTGTATTAATCATCATTGTGCTATTCTTTGTATGTTTTCTTAATTACTGTCATTGAACTGTTCGTGATAGAACCCAAGGGTCTACCAAACTTATATAGAGAATCAGGTTCTCTATTAGTTCCCACATAACACACACACAGCTGTAAGTAATTATACAATAGAGTTTTACGTGAAAAACTCCTAGCTCACGGGATAAAAAACCACGACCTACCCTTGTAGAATTTCAACTTTACTACTGAGCAAAATTTCAGATTACAAACTGTGATGACCCAAAAGGTCATATTATATTTTAGAACTAGAATATGCGCTCTTAAGCCTTAAAAATCTAATTTTTACCCTCCTCGATTTGCATACGTAGTCCGGGCAGGTTTCAGGAAAGCTTTTATGTTGAAAATTGATGAAAAAAAGAATTTATGCCTTAAAAAGTTGATCTTAGTTGACTTCAATCAACAATTTTGGTAAACGGGTCCGGATTCATATTTTGACAGTCCCGGTGGGCACGTATTGAATTATGGGACATGGGCGTATGCCCGGAATCGAATTCGGAGGTCCCTATCTTGAGTTATGAAATTTTTGATAAAAATTAAAAGTCTGAAAATTAATTATTTTTAAGAATTGATTGATGTTTGACATTGTTAGTGCCGGGTCCGTATTTTGGTTCCGGAGCTCGGTACAGGTTCATTATGATATTTAAGACTTGTCTGTGAAATTTGGTGAGAAACGGAGTTGATTTGACGTGATTCGGACGTCCAGTTGAGAAGATATGAATTCTAAAGTGTTCTTGGGAATTTCATTTGATTTGGTACTAAATTCGTAGTTCTAGGTGTTATTATGGCGATTTGATCGCGTGAGCAAGTTCGTATGATATTTTTAGACTTGTGTGCATATTTGGTTTGGAGCCCCGATGGCCCGGGTGAGTTTCGGATAGGCCACATAGTGTTTTGAACTTAGAAAATTTTGCTGGTATAACTGAACATGTAGCAGGCCTCTGATCTCGTAATTGCGAGATCAGGCATCTCAAATGCGAACATAACAGGGTCCGCAATTGCGAGGCTTTCATCGCAATTGCGATCAGAAGTCTGGGCTAGCAGTTCTTGCATTTGCGAGGTTACCTTTGCAATTGCGAAGGGAGTCTGGGAAGGGCAGGTTAGCAAATGCGAACATCTACTCGCATTTGCAAGGTTCAGTGGTCGCAAATGCGTCACTTTCCTCGCATTTGCGAGGTTCAGTGGTCGCAAATGCATCACTTTCCTCGCATTTGCGAAGGCAGCAGGATTGTGAAGGGCATCGCAATTGCGATTGTTCCTTCGCATTTACGAAGCTCATGTCGCAATTAGGACACCTGCAACTGAGTAAAAGGGACTTAGACGGAATTTTTCATTCATTCTTCATATTTTCGAAACCCTAAACCTTAAGAGGCGAATTTCCAAAGACTAAATCTTCCCCAAATTATAGGTAAGTGATTCCTAACTCTTTTATTTTAATCTTTTACATCTTATAATAAGATTTCAACCTAGAATCTTGAATTTTTATGGTGAAATTAGGGTTTTTGGATAGAACTTAGGAATTTCGAAATTTGAGGATTTAAACCTCAATTTGAGATCGGATTCCAAAACTAATTACATATTCGGGCTCGGAGGTGAATGAGTAAAAGGATTTTGGTCCGAACCTCGAGTTTTGACCAAATGGGCCCGGGGTCGATTTTTTAATCTTTTGGAGGAAAAATTTGGAAAATTTAATTTATGCAATATAATTGATTTCTTAGGCAATATTTGACATTATTGAGTCATTTTTGAATAGATAAGAGTGGTTTGGAGGTGAATTCCAAAGAAAAAGCTGTGATTGAGAATTAAGTAGCCTTCGGAGCGAGGTAAGTATTGTGTCTAACCCTGACTTGAGGGAATTAGAAACCTTAGATTACTTGCTAAGTGAAATTCATGTGATCAGCGTATATGTGAGGTGACGAGTACTTATTCGCCTCCAATTTACCTGTTTTTTCATGTTTCTTCCGTTTTCTTATATCGTCTCTTCCTATGCCTAATTGTTACGTGTTATACTAGTGTTGTTAAATTGATCGTCATTATCATGTTTACGGATTTTCTGTTGGTAATCGAGTATTTATTTAAAAGTTGAGATTTATATTGTTGAACCAAATATTGAAGTAGGGTTTGTACTTGTTATTCTATCTCTCTGTTGTTATTTATGCATTGTATTATGGTAAGGGAGAGTGTTAATGCACGAAGGGTGATGTCGTGCCATGATATGAGAATTAATGCACGAAGGGTAATGTCGTACCATATTGTGAGTGTTAATGCACGAAGGGTGATGCAGTGTCATATTGTGAGTGTAAAAGCAAAAAGGGTGATGTCGTGCCATATTGTGAGTGTAAAAGCACGAAGGGTGAATCCGTGCCATGATATGAGAGTTAATGCACGAAGGGTGATGTCGTGCCGTTTCTATTAATTTTATGGTGAGATTGAGAGTAAACGCATGAAGGGTGATGTCGTGCATATTTTTTTACTCTATTCACTATTCCTGTTGATTTATGGTATATTGACTGCTTCAGTGATCATTCTGTTATAGCTCTTTATCTTGTATTCCCCTCAGTATGGCCCCCTCCCGACATTTCTTGTTTAGTTCTTCATTTCTGTTATTTGTATATACACTATTAAATTGTACAAGTTGATTTGTAGGTGCCTTGCCTTAGCCTTGTCACTACTTCGTCGAGGTTAGGCTCGACACTTACCAGTGCATGGGGTCGGTTGTACTGATACTACACTCTGCACTTTCTGTGCAGATTTTGATACTGGCTCGGGTTGATCGAGATTTTGCTATTGGTCCGTTGTCTGGAGACTCAAGGTAGATCTGTCGGCGTTCATAGATCTTGAAGTTCTCGTCTATCTTTTCTGTTCTACTGTTTCTTTCATTCAGACAGTTGTATTTCTTCCAAATTATTACTTGTAGTAAATTCTAGAATGCTCGTGAATTGTGACTTCAGATCCGGGTGGTAGTAATTAATACAGTTTTATGATATTCCGCACTTATTATTATATTTCATATTAGTTAATTATTGTTAATTACTGAATGAGAATAAGGAATTGGTTTAATGATTCTCTAACGTTGGCTTGCCTAGCAAGTGAAATGTTAGGCGCCATCACGGTCCCGTCGGTGGGAAATTTCGGATCGTGACAAGTTGGTATCAGAGCACCAGGTTTCCTATGTCTCATGATTCGCGAGCAAGCTTAGTAGAGTCTGGAGGATCGGTACGGAGACGTCCGTGCTTATCTTCCAGAGGCTATGAAGTTTAGGAACAAGTTTCACTTCTATTCTT
Organism: Nicotiana tabacum; assembly: GCF_000715075.1. Classification (NCBI taxonomy): domain Eukaryota; kingdom Viridiplantae; phylum Streptophyta; class Magnoliopsida; order Solanales; family Solanaceae; genus Nicotiana; species Nicotiana tabacum. The sequence continues at coordinate 3,905,501 of NC_134103.1, read as the reverse complement.
CTCTGTTGTGCGATTTTGCTTTCTCAATACTGATTGAACTCTTCTACTTTTATTCTCTCGTAGATGGCGAGAACACGTACCGCTTCCTCAGCTGAGCAGTAGCCAGAGCCTCCAGTGACAGCTCCTACACGAGGAAGAGGTCGAGGCCGAGGGTGTGCCAGAGGCCGAGGCAGGGGCAGGGCTCAGCCTAGGGGCCGAGCAGCAGCCCCAATAGTGGAGCCTTAGATAGAGCTTGACGAGGAGGTTCCAGCCAAGACTGTTCCTGCCGGACCAGCTCAGTTTCCGGAGGGGTTCATTGCTACACCAATACTTCAGGACGCTTTGGTTCATTTGGTGGGCCTTATGAAGAGTGTGGCCCAGACTGGCGCATTTCCCATGCTACCAGCAGTCTCTCAAGCTGGAGGAGGATCCCAGACTCCCATCACTCCTGCTCCGGAGTAGATAGCTCCCCGATATCAGGCTCCAGCAGCTCAGCCAGTCGGATTAGTTCAGCCGGTTATTGCGGCACAGGTCGGAGATGGGCCAACTATGTCTTCTGAGGCATTATGAAAATTTGACAGGTTTACCAAGCTCTTTCCTATTCACTTCAGTGGTGCTCCTTCAGAGGATCCCAAGGAGTACCTTGACCGCTGCCACGAGATTCTACGAAAAATGGGTATAGTGGAGACCGATGGGGTTGATTTTGCTGCATTTCAGACCAATGGGACCAGTTCTCTCAGCTCTTCATAGAGAAGTTTCTGCCTATTACATTGAGAGAGGAGCATCGCCGTCAGTTTGAGCGTCTTCAGCAGGGCAGTATGACTATTACTCAGTGTGAGACCCGTTTTGTGGATTTGGCCCGTCATGCTATTCTTCTGCTTCCCACCGAAAGAGAGAGGGTGACGAGGTTTATTGATGGACTTGCTCAGCCTATCAGATTGCAGATGGCTAAGGAGACTGGGAGTGATATTTCTTTTCAGGCGGCTGCTAATGTCGCCGGACGAGTCGAAATGGTTCTTACTCAAGGAGGTCAGGGATCTGACAAGAGACCTCGTCATTCCGGTGAGTTCAGCGGTGCATCATCTAGAGGCATGAGTACTTTTAGTAGAGGCCATCCTCCCAGGCCATTACTTTCAACGCTCCAAGCATCCCACGGTGCCTCAGGTGGTCGTGGCCCTCAGATGCATTATTTCGACAAGCTAGCCTACAATGCACCTCCACTCCAATATTATCAGGGTGGTTATTCAGGTCGACAAGGTCAGTTTCAGGGTCAACAGTCACAGCAGCCGAGGTTATGTTATACTTGTGGTGATCCGAGGCACATTGCTAGATTTTTTCCTCAAGCAACGGGAAGATCACAGCATCAGAGTTCTCGTGCCATGGTTCCGGCACCAGTTATTGCACCACCTGCTCAGCCAGCCAGAGGCAAGGGTCAGGCAGCCAGAGGTAGAGGCCAAACTATTAGAGGTGGAGGTCAGACCATTAGAGGTGGAGACCATCTAGTTAGAGGTTGTCCCAGGGACGTAGTTCAGGGTGGTGGGGCCTAACCCAGGTGTTATGCTTTCCCAGCCAGGCTTGATTCTAAGTCATCTGATGCTATTATCACAGGTATTGTTTCAGATTGCAGTAGAAATGCTTCATTTTTATTTGATCTGTGATCTACTTACTCCTATGTGTCATCCTATTTTGCTTCCTATTTGGTTGTGCCCCGTGATTCTTTTAGTGCTCCTATGTATGTGTCCACACCAGTGGGAGATGCTATTGTTGTAGATCGTATTTATCGTTCGTGTGTGGTCACCATTGGGAGTCTTGATACTCGTGTAAATCTTCTACTTCTCGACATGGTTCATTTTGATGTCATACTGGGTATGGATTGGCTGTCACCTTATCATGCTATATTAGATTGTCATGCCAAGATGGTGACCTTAGCCTTGCAGGGGTTACCTCGATTAGAGTGGAGAGAGAATCTTGGCTATTCTGCTAACAAGGTTATCTCTTATGTGAAGCCTCGGCATATGGTCGAGAAGGGGTGTCTAGCTTATTTGACTTATGTCCCCGATTCTAGTGCGGAGTTTCCTTTCATAGATTCGGTTCCAATTGTTAGTGAGTTTCCAGAGGTGTTTCCTGCAGACCTACCGGGGATGCCACCCGACAGGGATATTGATTTCTGCATTGATTTGGCTCCGGGCACTCAGCCTATTTCCATTCCGCCATATCGCATGGCCCCGCCAGATTTAAAGAATTGAAGGAGCAGTTGCAGGATTTTCTTGATAAAGGCTTCATTAGACCTAGTGTCTCGCCCTGGGGTACACCTGTGTTATTTGTGAAGAAGAAAGATGGATCGATGAGGATGTATATAGATTATCGGCAGTTGAACAAAGTCACCATCAAGAACAAATATCCATTGCCGATTAGGGTTCCAAGGTGTTTTCAAATATTGATTTGAGATCTGGCTACCATCAGTTGAGGATTAGGGCATCCGATGTTCCTAAGACAGATTTTCGGACTCGGTATGGGCATTATGCATTTCTAGTGATGTCATTTGGGCTGGCAAATGCCCTAGCAGCATTCATGAATTTGATTAACCGGGTATTCAAATCCTACTTGGATTCCTTTGTGGTTCTGTTTATTAATGATATCTTGATCTACTCCCACAGTCGAGAGGAGCATGAGCAGCACCTTCAGATCGTTCTTCAGACTCTGAAAGACAGCTAGTTATATGCTAAGTTCTCAAAATGCAAGTTTTGGTTGAGTTCAGTTGCTTTCTTGGCTCAAGTTGTATCAGCAAAGGGTATTTAGGTGGATCCTAAGAAGATTGAGGCAGTCCAGAACTATCCTAGACCCACATCAGCTACAGAGATCCATAGTTTCCTGGGTTTGGCTGGCTATTACCGTCGATTTGTGGAGGGGTTTTCATCCATAGCAGCCCCATTGACCAGATTGACCCAGAAGAATGTCCCGTTTAGGTGGCCAAACGAGTGTGAAGCGAGCTTTCAGAAGCTCAAGACTGCTTTAACTACGGCACCGGTATTGGTGTTACCCACAGGTTCAGGTTCTTATACAGTATATTGTGCCGCATCTCGTATTAGTCTGGGTGCGGTGTTGATGCAGGGTGGCAAGGTTATTGCATATCTTTCACGGCAGCTAAAGGTTTACGAGAAGAATTACCATGTTCATGATCTAGAGTTGGCAGCCATTGTTAACGCGCTGAAGATTTGGATGCACTATCTTTACGGCGTGCCATGTGAGGTATTCACTGATCATCGGAGCTTGCAGTATTTGTTCATGCAGAAGGAACTCAATTTGAGGCAGAGAAGCTGGCTGGAGCTATTTAAGGACTATGATATCACCATATTGTATCATCCCGAGAAGGCCAATATGGTGGCCGATACTTTGAGTAGAAAGTCAGCCAGTATGGGCAGCGTTGCTTATATTCCAGTTGGTGAGAGACCACTAGCATTGGATGTTCAGGCCCTAGCCAACCAGTTCGTGAGGCTAGATATTTCTGAGCCCAGCCGTGTTCTCACTTTTACAGTTGCTCGGTCTTCTTTGTTTGAGCGCATAAGAGATCGGCAGGATAACTATACTGATTTACTTTTCCTTAGAGACACAGTGCAGCACGGTGGTACCAAGCAGGTTACTATTGGAGATGACAGAGTTTTAAGGATGCAGGGTCGTATTTGTGTGCCTAATGTGGATGGGCTTCGTGAGTTGATCCTTGAGGAGGCTCACAGTTCTCGGTATTCTATTCACCCGGGCGCTACCAAGATGTACCAGGACCTGCGGTAGCATTATTAGTGGAGGAGAATGAAGAAATATATAGTTGCTTACGTGGCTCGGTGCTTGAATTGTCAATAGGTGAAATATAAGCATCAGCGACCCGGTGGTTTGCTTCAGCAGATGGAGATTCCCGAGTGGAAGTGGGAGCATATCACTATGGACTTTGTTGTTGGACTCCCACAGACTTAGAGGAAGTTCGATGCAGTGTGGGTTATTGTGGACAGGCTGACTAAGTCAGCGCATTTCATTCCTGTGGCAGTTACCTATTTCTCGGAACGGTTGGCAGAGATTTACATTCGTGAGATCGTCCATCTTCATGGTGTGCCCATGTCTATCATTTCTGATCGAGGTATGCAGTTTACCTCGCACTTTTGGAGGGCAGTTCAGTGTGAGTTGGGTACACGGGTTGAGTTAAGCACATCATTTCATCCTCAGACGGACGGGCAGTCCGAGCGTACTATTCAGATCTTGGAGGATATGTTTCGCACTTGTGTTATTTACTTCGGAGGAACGTGGGATCAGATATTTCCCCTTGCATATTTTCGCCTACAACAACAGCTACCGGTCGAGCATTCAGATGGCTCCCTATGAGGCATTATATGGTAGGCGGTGTCGGTCCCCAGTTCGGTGGTTCGAGCCGGGAGAGGCTCGGTTATTGGGAACAGACTTAGTACAGGATTCCTTGGATGAGGTCAAGATTATTTAAGATCGACTTCGCACAGCTCAGTCGAGGTAGAAGAGCTATGCTGACCATAGAGTTCATGATGTTACATTCATGGTCGTAGAGAGAGTGTTAGTTTGGGTATCACCCATGAATGGTGTAATGAGGATCGGAAAGAAAGGAAAGTTGAGCCCTAGATATATCGGACCTTTTGAGATTCTGAAAAGAGTGGGAGAGGTGGCTTATAGGCTTGCGTTGCCACCCAGTTTAGCAGTTGTTCATCCGGTATTCCATGTGTCCATGCTTCGAAAGTATCATGGTGATCCGTCTCATGTGTTAGATTTCAGCGTTGTCTAATTGGACAAGGATTTGACTTACGAGGAGGAGCCGGTGGCAATTCTAACCCGGCAACTTTGCCAGTAGAGATCAAAGAGTTACCCTTCAGTTCGAGTGCAATAGAGAGGTCAGCCTATTGAGGTAGCTACTTGGGAGTCCGAGTCCGATATAAGGAGTAGATATCCCCACCTTTTCACCAGCCCATGTACTTTTCTATATTCGTTCGAGGACGAACGGTTGTTTTAGAGGTGGAGAATCTGATGACCCAAAAGGTCATCTTATGTTTTAGAACTCGAATATGCGCTCTTAAGCCTTATAAATCTCATTTTTACCCTCTTCAATTTGCGTGCGCAGTCTGGGCAAGTTTCCGGAAAGTTTTTATGTTAAAAATTGATTAAAAGAAGAATTTATGCCTTAAAAAGTTGATTTTAGTTGACTTCGGTCAACGCTTTTGGTAAACAGTCCCGGATCAGTATTTTCACGATCCCGGTGGGTCCGTATCGAATTATGGGACCTGGGCGTATGCCCGAAATTGAATCCGGAGGTCCCTAGCTTGAGTTATAAAATTTTTGATAAAAATTAAAAGTCTGAAAATTAATTGTTTTTAAAAATTGATTGATGTTTGAAATTATTAGTGTCGGGTCCGTATTTTAGTTTTGGAGCCCGGTACAGGTTCATTATGATATTTAAGACTTGTATGTGAAATTTGGTGAGAAACGGAGTTGATTTGACGTGATTCGGACGCCTAGTTGAGAAGATATGAATTCTAAAGTGTTCTTGAGAATTTCATTTGATTTAGTGCTAAATTCGTAGTTCTTGGTGTTATTTTGGCGATTTGATCGTGCGAGCAAGTTCGTATGATGTTTTCAGACTTGTGTGCATGTTTGGTTTGGAGCCTCGAGGGCTCGGGTGAGTTTCGGATAGGCCACAAGATGTTTTGAAGTTAGAAAATTTTGCTGGTATAACTGAAACAGTTGCAGGCCTCTGATCTCGCAATTGCGAGATCAGGCATCGCAAATGCGAACATAGCATGGTGTTCAATTGCGAGGCTTTCATTGCAATTGCGATCATAAGCCTAGGAAGGGCAGGTACGCAAATCCGAACATCTACTCGCATTTGCGAGGTTCAGTTGTCGCAAATGCGTCACTTTCCTCGCATTTGCGAAGGCAGTGGGATTGTGAACGACATCGCAATTGCGAATGTTCCTTCGCATTTGCGAAGCTCAGGTCGCAATTGCGACACCTGCAGCTGAATAAAAGGGACTTAGACAGGATTTTTTATTCATTCTTCATATTTTCAAAACCCTAAACCTTAAGAGGTGATTTTCCAAAGATCAAATCTTTCCCAAATCATATGTAAGTGATTCCTAACTCTTTTCTTTCAATATTTTACATCTTATAACAAGATTTCAACCTAGAATCTAGAAATTTTATGGTGAAATTAGGATTTTTGGATAGAACTTCGGGCTCGGGGGTGAATGGGTAAAAGGATTTTGGTCTGAACCTCGGGTTTTGACCAAGCGGGCTCGGGGTTGAATTTTCAACCTTTTGGAGGAAAAATTTGGAAAATTTAATTTATGCAATATAATTGATTTCTTAGGCAATATTTGATATTATTGAGTCATTTTTGAATAGATAAGAGTGATTTGGAGGTGAATTCCAAAGAAAAAGTTGTGATTGAGAATTAAGTGGCCTTTGGAGTGAGGTAAGTATTGTATCTAACCCTGACTTGAGGGAATTAGAAAACTTATATTACTTCCTATGCCTAATTGTTACGTGTCATACTTCTGTTGTTAAATTGATTGTCATTATCATGTTTATGAATTTTTTGTTGGTAATAGAGTATTTATTTAAAAGTTGAGATTTGTATTGTGGAACCAAATATTGAAGTAAGGTTTGTACTTGTTATTCTATCTCCCTGTTGTTATTTATGCATTGCATTATGGTAAGGGAGAGTGTTAATGCACCAAGGGTGATGTCGTGACATGATATGAGAATTAATGCATGAAGGGTGATGCCGTGCCATATTGTGAGTGTTAATGCATGAAGGGTGATGTTGTGCCATATTGTGAGTGTAAAAGCACGAAGGCTGATTCCGTGCCATATTGTGAGTGTAAAAGCACGAAGGGTGATGTCGTGCCATGATATGAGAGTTAATATACGAAAGGTGATGTCGTGTCGTTTCTATTAATTTTATGGTGAGATTGAGAGTAAAAGCACGAAGGGAGATGCCGTGCATTTTTCCTTACTGTATTCATTATTTCAGTTGATTCATGGTATATTGATTGTTCCGGTGATCATTCTATTGTAGTTCTTTATCTTGTTTTCCCCTCAGTATGTTCCCTTCCCGACATTTCCTGTTTAGTTCTTCATTTATGTTATTTGTATATACACTGTTAAATTGTAAAGGTTGATTTGTAGGTGCCTTGCCTTAGCCTCGTCACTACTTCGTTGAGATTAGGCTCGATACTTACCAGTACATGGGGTCGGCTGTACTGATACTGCACTTTGTACTTTCTGTGTAGATTTTGATACCGGCTCGGGTTGATCCAGATTTTGCTATTGGTCCGCTGTCCGGAGACTCAAGGTAGATCTGTCGGCATTCATAGACCTTGAAGTTCCCATCTATCTTTTCTGTTCTACTGTTACTTTCATTCAGATAATTGTATTTCTTCCAGACTATTACTTGTAGTAAATTCTAGAATGCTCGTGAATTGTGACTCCTGATCCGGGTGGTAGTAATTAATACAGTTTTATGATATTTCCGTACTTATTATATTTCATCTTAGTTAATTATTATTAATTACTGAATGAGACTAAGGAATTGGTTTAATGATTCTCTAACATTGGCTTGCCTAGCAAGTGAAATGTTAGGCGCCATCACGGTCCCGTCGGTGGAAAATTTTGGGTCGTGACACAAACTATTGTAACCTAGGAATTAACTTCTTAATCCCTCACTAACTTGTAATAACTCTATCACAAGCCCCTTTATAATAACTCTATTACAAATCTTACAACTCGACTAACTCTAGCCAAGACACAAACTCATGGTTTATGATTTTACAAAAGTTTCCTACACAATACTTCTAACTAAGCTAACTAGGAATTACAAGTAAATCACTTTGACAAATGTGTTACACAACTAAGGACATATGATGACTCTATGCAGGAAACTGGTCCTTCTTTATGTTGCTCTTTGTTCTTGATGCCTTGAATGTCACTTGTAGATTGGCAATACACTTGAGAGAGAGCTTAATCAATTCTGGAGTGTGCAAGTGTTGTTTTGCCTTTCCTTCATGTTAATATTACATAAGTGACATTACTTGAATGATGTAAGCATGTTTGGTACAAAGGCATTTCTCATAAAGTGACTGCTCTATTATTTGCACTGTTGCGTATGTGCAGAGGAAAAGATGCAGTCACTTTACAGCTGTGGGGAGTTGACTGGTACTGTCCGCAAGAGAACTGATGTGGATCTATTCCCTCTATTGTTTCTTTAATTTTGAATGATGGAACATTTCCCAGACTTGTTGATCTTGAGCACTCAGAGGATGTGGAGAAGGTTCCCCATCTGGTTCGAAACAATAAATTTGTTAAATCATCAAAACATAACAAGACACATAACTTATCAATTTTTCCCTTTTTGATGATGACAAACTTGTAATTGAAATTCCCCCTGAGACTGTGAACTGTGCTTGTTCCTCCTCAATTAGTTCCCCATTTTAGCATCATAAAAAGATTAGGCACAATCAATAAGCAAAACAAAGTCTAGCCTGGTTAACTCATACCACATATCTGCACACAAGCCTGACTAAAAACAGAGCAAGAAAAATGCAAGATAAGCATAGCAAAAAGGACGGGATATTCATTAACTTTGGAAATAAACAGGGAGCAGTTCCAATTGTTGCAAAATCATCCAAAAAATAAACAAAAAGGAGTACCAGCCACTAAATATGTCAAAAATCAGAACACCAAAACAAAGAACAAACACTAGAACTTGACACTGGGAAGAAACTATTTTTAAGGAGCACCGGAAGGGGGAGACAAAGATGAGGAAGCATAAGTTCTAAGGAGGATATCCATTCGAGCATTGGCGGACCCTTGTTTAGTGAGTAATCTCTCCTTCAGGTCCTCGACTTATTTCTTGAGATCAACATTCTCCTTGGTCAGACGGGCAACCTCTATGCTTTGTGAGCTGCTGGAACCTGGTGCCTCCTGGGCCTGACTAAGCTATCCCTCAAGAATAACATTGCGGGCCTTCAACTTCCTTATCTCTTCATTAGCAATATTCTGTGCTTCAATCAGTTGAGAGATAGTGGAGTTACTGCCAACCCCTCTTTTCTTATCAATGCACTCACACTCTTCTAAGGTTATTTTGGAGAAGGTCTGCTTGCGAGTACCCACTGAAGCCTTTCCCAAGGGAACTTGGAAGAACTCAAATACTTTGATGAGTAAGAACCCGTAGGGCATCCCATGATTATCATCCTTGAAATCCGCCACTTTCTTCATATGCTCAATCATGATACCCGACGGATTGATAGTGGAGTATGTATCCAGTGCTTCCATGAGTAACAAATCTATTGGAGACGTAATAGAATGCCTTTCTGTATGAGGGAGAAACACCTTGTTTACCATCTCAAATAACAGCTGACATACTAGAAGGAGGGCCTTCGTGTGTACCCGTTTCCCCTGTTGTACTGCATCATCCTTAAAAATGGAATTTCTAAAATTGGAAGAACAAATCCCCTCAAAGGAGGATATTCCACCAGTAGGCACACCCAGGATGGTTCCTAACATAACTTCATCCATCACAAAGTCGACACCGTTCTCCTTCATACAGATATTGTCATCCTCCACTGTGAGAAAGTCAGCATAAAAACTACGCACCTCTGTCTCATACACCTTAGGACTCTCATTTGTGAACAAATGTGTCCACTGTTGAAAGTCATAGATATCCACCAGTTGGAGCATTCCAAGCATGTCAAGAATATCAGGGGCAAATGTTCTGCCCCATGGCACTTTCTGATTTCTCAGATTTTCCCTTCCTTCATTCTTGGCCACCCCCAACTTGTCCTTCTTTGAGGAACCAGATTCCTCATTTGCACCAACCTTTTATTTCACTGATTTTCTCACACTTTTAGCTTTCTCTGCAGGTTTCTCAGATATCTTCTCTGACACAGATTTCTCAGACACGTTCTTACCAGACCCCTCAGCCATTTTTTCTCCAGACTCGCCAACCTCAACATTGCTAACCTCCATCACTCTCTCGGATGACTCTTTCCCAGACTTTGGAACAATAGGTTTCTTAGAGGACTTACGAATTAAAGGACCGGGTTACTCCTCCACTTCATCATTGCTATCAACAATAAGTTCTATAGGCACTACCTCTTCATGAACTAGTTTTTCACCCTTCATCAACCTCCTTCTCTTTTTTTCTTTCTTACTATTCTTTAGAGCAAACTCAAGAGCTTCCTTCTTTTGTAGCCTAGTAGTAGGTCTTTTAGGAGTAAGTATTTTGGGAGCTGCTCTGCTACTCCTAGCACTAATAAAGCTTACAATAGCCACATTATCATAGTCTTCTTCACTACCCTCATTCTCCTCCTCAAACATATTGGGCAAAAGTCGTTTCCTCTCAATTATCTCAACTTTTTACTTTATATCACTTTTTTTAACCAACACTTATACATTATTATCAACCCTTTTCCCGAAATACATTATAGATTTATAGTCAATCTTTAATATTCAAAATTTCATCTAAATACTATCTAGTTTGCTAATATTATTATCAATCTAAAAACAAATCCAGAAAAGTTTTTCTATCTCCAACCAACACAGAAAACATTTTATTTTTCGAAAAATTACTTCTGTTATTCCAAATATAGTTAATAATTTTCTGGTTGGAAGTAGAAAATCTTCTTAATTGTTAAAGTGAATATATGCAGAAAAATACAGGAGACCAGAAGAGAGTAGTTGTGAAAGAAGTGCAGCACGGAAAGTTGAATTTATTAATCCTTTAAATAATTCAACTGTCAATAATTATATGGAAAAGAAAAGCAGTCAAGTTCGCATTAACTTGGAGCAAAAACAACGTGTAATTTGGACCCCTCAACTTCATCTTAAATTCCTTAAAGCAATTAATGCTTTAGGAGATGAAAAAAGTAAGTGTTTAATTATTCTTTTTTCTTTTTCTCTAGTCAACTATATATTTATTATATTTAATTAGATGTCATCCAATTTTAATTATGCTTGTTTTACTCTTTTTTGACTTAACAATTTTGTTTGGTTTTTCTACATTTTCAGAAGGCTCAACCAAAGGCACTATTAAAGTTGATGAATGTTCCCAACTTAACTCATCGACATGTTGCTAGTCATTTGCAGGTTTAAATGCAACTTCATTTTTTTTTCCAATTCATTTCTTCTAAATGGACATAAAATTGCTTTCGTGTACTCTCTCCGTTCATTTTTACTTGTTCACTATACTAAAAATATATTTTCACTTTTACTTGTTCACTATGCTAAATCAAGAGTAATACAATCTTTTTTTTTTCTCTCCATGTTTTACCCCTATCATTAATTACTCATTTTCAAAATTATTTCCCAAGACTTTTGAAATGCTATCATTATTAGGGGTTCTATATATGGTAAAATACATACTACAATTATTATTTCTTAAGGGACGTGAAAAGTTTAAAGTCAACAAGTAAAAATGAACGGAGGAAGTAAGTTGTAATGCAAGGACAATTTTTTATAGGCGAGCGCTTTCCCCTTTAATAGATTCTTTACTATATATGTGAAGTAAGGCTAGTGTTTTCACCAGTTTATATCGATCAAGAAACGAAAATTTAGATCACCAGCAAGTGTTTTGCGGCCCTAGATTGGGGTCAGGAGGTGCGACCTAGATCCACACAGGTTTTCACACGACTAAAAAGCAGTTCTTTTTTTTTACCTAAAAAAGGACTGAAAGCGATCAGTTTTGAACGATTACCGACCTAATGGAGTGGGTCGGAACCGATGGAAATCGATTGGATTTTACCCAAAGACTTCGGTCGGTCAATTAAATTTCAAACTAAACCAAAAAAAAACAAAAATATTAGGTTTTCATGTATCTAGTGAAACCGTGTTACGGTCTCACAAAATCTACTAAACAACCAACATGTACGACCCAATAACCATAAATTAGACTACGATTAGGCTCTTGTTTATGTACTATGTACCTTCAAACTCTGAACGGCTAAAACATAAAGAAAATATTTTAGCTAATGTAAACCCATTGTTTTCCATCACTAGAAGCCTAATTTATTTAATTTAAAAAAATATACTATATTAGGCTTATGATTGGATTCTCGTTTATGGACTACATCAAATTTTGGAACGGTTCAAACATAAATAAAAAAAAAACTATTTTAGATAACGTATACCAATTATTTCTAACCCCTAGCAACCTAGCTTGTTTAAAACAAATATAGTAAAAGTTCATTAGAGATTTCCCTGCATTAAAGTAATAATTCTGTATATACTTTTTCTAAGTCATTTTGGAACATTTTTTTCACTTTATTTACAAAAGGATTAAGTTTATACTCTTACAGGGTTTTTTATATTAGCAGTGAATTTTTAACATGTGATAGCAAGTTACTTATTATTTTTACCAGATTATTAGTTAATATTTATCAAGAGATTTACTTATAATTACTCAATAAGTAATCTGATTGTGTAAATTATTTTTAGTATTAGTGTATAGAACTTAAGCACCATCATAAAATGGTGCTTCAATTGCTGAGTATTGGACTTATTTTATCTTTCTTTAGCTTAAACAATAGTTGTTTAACGAATACTTCTAAATATTTAATTTGTCTGATATTTTAGTATTTCTTATTGTTGATAGCAATGATGAAGAATGAACGAATGGGAAAATGGGAAAGGTTTACTTCATAAGCTGTTCGATATTAAGAGGCTCAACTTTTTTGAAGTGTATATATATTAAGGTAAGTAAGAGACTAAGAGGGACTTATCTTGAGGCTTCTCAACAGCAGCAACATGGAACGAATTCTCAAAATATTGAATGAATTTGCAATTACTGCTACAAAAAAGTCAACAGAAATCATTCAGAAAATATGTACGAAGAAGAAGATTCAATTTGGAGATGATTTGATATTCGAGATATTAACATGGCTTCCTGGCAAGTCTCTGATGCAATTCAAGTGTGTTTGTTAAGTTACACAATGCTCGTTCTCACGCCCGTCTCTCAGGCACTCTCAGCTCTTGTTTCAGGTAAAAATTCGTCTCTCATGCTATCAATTTTTCTTTGTAATTCACCAAGTAAACAACGACTAGAAAGATAATCTTCTTTTTGAACCGGCGGTTCATAATAATTCAAATCTAGACATGAGGGATAGGATCATTGTCGTCTCAAATTATTGCAATGGCCCTGTTTGTTGTAGACATAGGTATCGAATTCACTTATACAATGTCATCACAAGAGAGATGAAAAGTTTGCCAATCGATCTAATTTATCCCTGGACGAATCTTGAATTGTTTTTGGGATTTGATTCGGTCAAAGAAAAATACAAATTGCTTCATGTTATCGAATTCTCACCAAAGATCAAGGTTCTAACTCTAGGAAATAACACCGACGGGAGAGAAGTAAAATATATCGGTAGAATGTCTTCTCTCAGTCATTATATTGTATATTAAAAATATTTTAGATTAGAAATGACATTGCTTATCTTTATAGTAATTTAGTCACTTATTCATTTTTTCAAATGGTGACATCGCTTACAAAAGTTTTTGCGTAAGCCACTGCCTATAATGCCTATTGAGAAAAATAAAAGTCATGTCATTTTTTGTTCGTTGAAGCTTACACTTCTTCAAGCATCTTCATTATCTCAGTTTCACACATTGAAATCTTTTCCAAAGGAGATGAACAAGACAATTCATATTTCCCCCTAATACCACTATTCACCTCCAAGTTCTGCATGTCGCCAAAGTACTCCTCCAAGTTATTTTCATTTTCAAATTGTCCCCCGGAAATGTTTAATCCAAGATCTTGTTTTTCTAATCCTTGAAAGTAATTTCCCTCTTGAAAATTGATAACTCCAATACCACATGAAGAAATCCTTGAATTTGATTCTATAGCAAAAGTCTCTTTATCATCAATTTTCTCATTTATTCCCAAGTTGCTTGAACATGACTTGACATCTGTAAGTAGCTCTTTAATTTTGTCAATGCCAAAATAACCTGAGCTTTCAATATTTAGTTGAACTTTACTAGCAGTTGGATTTGCATTTGAAGAATTTGAAAATTCAAAAAATGACTTAGAAAAATCCATTTTCTTTTGCAATTCATTGCTACCATAATAAGGCTTTAATCTACTAGTTTCAGAATTACCACTTGAACGCATTACTCGTAATCTATGCTTCTGAAACGGATGAAAAGAAATACAAATATCAGACAAATTAAATATTTAGAAGTATTCGTTAAATAACTATTGATTAAGCTAAAGAAAGATAAAATAAGTCCAATACTCAGCAATTGAAGCACCATTTTATGATGGTGTTTAAGTTCTATACACTAATACTAAAAATAATTTACACAGTCAGGTCCCTTATTGAGTAATTATAAGTATCCAATCATAAGCCTAATATAGTATATTTTTTTAAATTAAACAAATTAGTCTGTTGGAAATAATGGGTTTACATTAGCTAAAATATTTCTTTATGTTTTAGCCGTTATACGTAGTACATAAACAAGAGCCTAATCATAGTCTAATTTATGGTTATTGAATCGTACATTTTATTTGTTTAGTGGATCTAGTGAGATCGTGTAAGCTTGGTTGATCTAGTGAGACCATGTTGCATGAAAATCTAATATTTTTGACCTTTTTTTCTTCTTTTTGGTTGAATTTGAAATTAAATTGACATCAGTAAAAACCAAATCAATTTCGATCGGTTCTGACCCACTCCATTAGGTCAGATTAGTGGATCTAGGGCTGCAAAACACTTGCCGGTGAAAACCTAACTTTTCTTTTCTTGATTAATATAAACTGTGTGGTATTGACCAGACTAATCTGACTTCACATCCCAACAAATCCATTAAAGGAGAAAGCGCTCGCCTAAGAAAAACTGACCTTGCATTGCAACTTACACGAAAGCAATTTTATGGCCATTTAGAAGAAATGAATTGAAAAAAAAAAATGAAGTTGCATTTAAACCTGCAAATGACTAGCAACATGTCGATGAGTTAAGTTGGGAACATTCATCAACTTTAATAGTGCCTTTGGTTGAGCCTCTGAAAATGTAGAAAAACCAAACAAAATTGTTAAGTCAAAAAAGAGTAAAACAAGCATAATTAAAATTGGATGACATCTAATTAAATATAATAAATATATAGTTGACTTGAGAAAAAGCAAAAAGAATAATTAAACACTTACTTTTTTCATCTCCTAAAGCATTAATTGCTTTAAGGAATTTAAGATGAAGTTGAGGGGTCCAAATTACACGTTGTTTTTGCTCCAAGTTAATGCGAACTTGACTGCTTTTCTTTTCCATATAATTATTGACAGTTGAATTATTTAAAGGATTAATAAATTCAACTTTCCGTGCTGCACTTCTTTCACAACTACTCTCTTCTGGTCTCATGTATTTTTCTGCATATATTCACTGTAACAATTAAGAAGATTTTCTATTTCCAACCAGAAAATTATTAACTATATTTGGAATAACAGAAGTAATTTTTCGAAAAATAAAATGTTTTCTGTGTTGGTTGGAGATAGAAAAACTTTTCTGGATTTTAGATTGATAATAATATTAGCAAACTAGATAGTATTTAGATGAAATTTTGAATATTAAAGATTGACTATAAATCTATAATGTATTTCGGGAAAAAGGTTGATAATAATGTATAAGTGTTGGTTAAAAAAAGTGATATAAAGTAAAAAGTTGAGATAATTGAGAGAAAACGACTTTTGCCCAATATTGATGAAGTCATTTTTTCTATTTTGGTGGAGGAAAAATAAATTTTCTTTTTTGGCAACAAAACACCCAAAATGAGTTATTTTCTAATACAATCGTATTTTTAAACAAATTAAGTTTGTCATGTCAAAACGACTAATATTTGGGACCCGAGAGAGTATTATTCTCATATTTGACATAAGCTTACAACTATACTTCTAACTACTAACTATAAAATTTACAGTATTAGCATTAACTATTCTTTACCAATAAAAGATTCCTCTTCTTGAAATGTAAGTTTTCCTTTGTTCACCTTTTTGAAGTTTTGCTTTGACTTTATTGTGGAAAATATGTTGCCAAACATTAATGAGATCCTTAATCCTTATTGGTTTTTGCCAAAAAAAACATGCTCCTTCTTCTAAGGCTTTCTTGGCCATCTCCATCTTTGATCTATGAGACATCACTGCAACAAATATTCAAAGAAAAAAAATTGAAAAAGAGAGACATAATTGATTTACAAGATTTCCTACGATCGATGATCCCCAAATTAAAAGGGAGATTTGGTTTCATATATAGTCCTTTACAATTGTTATTTTAGTTATATGACCTTTTTCACAAGATATCGGTAAAGAATAATCATGAGATCTGCAAATAAACGCGGGAAACTTTTGTAGGATGACTTTTATGTATTCAAATTATAAGTAGTTATAAGAGATTATTTCTTAAAATTAAACTTACAAATAATTGGGATGTCTCTTTCAAGCAAAATGTGATTGAGAAATGTGAATCCATCCATTTGTGGCATGTTGACTTCAGCAATGACAAGGTCATATTGGTTCTCCCTTTCTCGAATCATTGACAAGGCAATAGTTGCTAATTCAATCGTCGTAACTGTACAACAACAATAATATATAACAAATACGCCTCAATCCTACCAATGAGTTGTTGTCGTCACTATATATATATGGATAAAGAAAAGTTTTAATTAGTCCATGAACTTAAGGTAACTATGCTACATATTAGTTATTGTCTAACGAAGATGTTACAGTTATAGAAATAATTTATCTACATGTACACCCGATGAATATACCAGATCAATAATTCCATGAGACGTGTGAAATATTCTTTTTACATAAAATTTTATCATTTAACAATAAATATGTTGTCAAATAGAAATCTAAGAACGCTGCAACTAATTAAAGAAAAAGCTTTATACATAATTTACAACAACGACAACAAAAACAACAAAAAACAAATAAGAAAAAATACCTTTATAAGACTGTTCTTCAAGTATAGATGCAGTGTGCATTAGTGAACTAGTGTCATGATCAACCACCAAAATTCGAAGCCCTTTAGCAGAACTTGGAATGGCAATAATATTTTTCAGACTTTTAACATCCATTACTACAAAAATAAAATAAAACAAAATATAATACTAAAAAGTAAAATAAAAAATCATCTACTAAAGAGGCGTATTCATGATTTAAACATTTGGCGTTCAATATGTGAGGTTCTTAGCATTGAATTCGTTGTATTTTTAAAATTATGGGTTCAAATCTACTATTTGTTGCAATTTTAGTAGATTTTACACATAAATTTATGTTCCGCATTGAAAGGTATTACAGCGCTGCATCCGCCACCGTCTAGAAGAGATATAACAGACTAACAACGTTTGAAAAAATAATGCAAAATAAATATCAATTTGGAAGAATAAGTAAAGCCTTAAACTTAACCCAAACTTACATACAAGTTGAATGGTGATAATAGGCTGACCCAGTATTTGTGCAAAATATATGAAGGAGAAAGATGTGAAATAATTCCCTGTGATGGACACTCTAATTCAACATAGTTTAATTTATACATACATTGTTCTTTATGTTTTGACTTCACGTTATTGCTACAGATAAAGACTCCATAATGTTTGATAGCTAACTGTCTAGCTCTTAACTATAATTCCTGCATGTAGATATAAATAGAAGACAAGAATGAGGAAAAAAGATTTTAAAGCTTGTTTTAACAACTGTTTCTTGCACTCTAAGTTTTGACTATTTAGCCCTCCAAATAAAGGCGGAATCAGGATTTAAATTTTATGGGTTCTGTACTTGCCATTGAACTAGATCATATCTCATTTAGTTATTCGGTTAGCGATTAAATATTTATATATATTTAATAAATTTCCTAATACAAATATATGGTCCAAGCAAAAGCTACTTGATTCATTCGAATGCTTTCGTAGTACTCTAGCTCTGCACATGCCTCTAACAAAATTAGACGACATGGCATTCACCAATCTCGTCGATATATTATTTTGTTAGGAAAAAAAATAAAAGGAAGAAAGTGTTGTATTTTGTCTCTAATGATGTTTATAAGTTAGAAAAATGTTATACTTAAGAGTTTTAGGTCTATGTACGAACAATTGTCTAAAAATATTTACATAATTAGACCACTTAAAAGATCAGAATAAGGTAAAGCTTGAAGATAAATTCTATCATCAATTAATTTTCTTACTCCGTACTTTGATGTCATTGAAATGATAACCTATCTGAAAATAGACGAGAAGCTTGTTTACTCACTTAGTCCTTAAGATGCCTTCGACAAAATAACTTCAAGTACGTTTATATGCTCCATATGGTTCATGTTATATGTCACGTTGCCTTTTTATTCTGTTAAAAAAAAATTAAAAACTATCTTTAACTTTAAACATTTTATTTTACCCTTATTGACATGTTCTTATAGCCATAAAAAAGTCATAACATGTTTGAGTCTAAAGTATCAAAAGTTTTCGTTTCTTTATTAAACGGAATGCTCAGTTGCACACCGTAGTATAAAATGAAACATGAAAAGTAACAATTACTTACAAAATTCAATGCAAATCATGGAAGTCACCGAATTTTGATTCTATTTGCCCATAAAGAAGAAATATTCAAAGTTTAAAAGAATGAAAAGATTGTCATTATTAGCAAATAACCCCTCTCTTCTTCATATCATTTTGTTTGTATGAAGGCCAAGATGCCCTTGATGTGGCTAAGCGGCAATTATTTGTATAAAATTTATAAGAAGGGACAAATATTAAATATCATGTTTGGCCCATGCTCATCACGGGCTTTATCCATCTAGTAGTAAAAATAGGGTAGGGCAAAATTTAAAATTGATCATATTTTTGGGAGCTACTAAAAATAAACAATATCATTTCTCGATAGGGTAAACAGACAACATTTTGTTCTTGGTATGAGTATATTTGATCCTTGTATAAGTTGTAACACATCAGATTCATCTATTAGCCATACTATGATAAAGCTCTTAAAAAGACAATGTTGCCCTTGCTCTTAAGTTTTCTCCTGATCAAACCTCTTTTAGGATACTCAAGTCCAAGGATATAATCTTAAACAAAATTTTATAGAGTTTTAAACCAAACATAAAATAGTTCTATACATCCAATTTCAATGCAGTGAACCAAAAATCAGATAGGAAATATACTAATCTTGCATTACTAATCCTTTTATTACAATCCCTGCATAATTTTTATAAACTAAACGACCAATTAATTTACTAGGTTAATATCCTCTTGTTTTCTCTTTTGGCTTTGCAACAACAGGAACATGTAAGGAATGAGTAAAAAATTGTGTGACCTTGAAATTACTACCACAAAAGAAGTCGAGACGCCAATGGATGAAGAAGAGAATGGTTCTGGAGTTTAATTTGCAGATGACATAGTATTCGAGATACCAATTTGGCTCCCTACTAAGTCCCTCATGCGATTCAAGTGTGTTGCTAAAGCTTGGAATACTTTAATACGACATGATCCCAACTTTGTCAAGTCTCACATTGCTCATTCTCTTGCCCGTCCCTCAGCCACCCACCTATTGTTTCAACTGGATATTTGTCCTCCTCTCCCATCTGGGCAGCCCTCTTCTAATTCCCCAAGAGCACAACTAAAAGAAAGATCTCCTTTACAACTCGAGAGTAGTGTATGATATATGCTCAAATCAGTGCAATGGCCTTGTTTGTCTTTACGATCTTTATAGACATAAGTCTCAAATTTACTTATACAACATTACCACAGGGGAGATTAAAGCTTTGCCATCCTCTCTAGTAAAAGTGTTTGAATACTCGAAGGTTCCTACATTATTTCTGGGATTTGATCCGATCACAGAAAAATACAAATTGCTTTATTTTTCTGATGCATTCAAAATAAAGATCAAGATTCTTGCTCTAGGAACCAACTCCTGGAGAGAAATAAAATTAATCCCTTTTCAGCCTTCACCTAATTTTTCCAATTTGGAGAAGGTTGCTAGCTTGGTCGAAGTAGAATGGAGCAACATTCCGAAGATTGTTTTTGCAACAACGAGCATTATTAGTGCTCCAACTACTTTGGTGTTCCCCAATCATTTTAGCTTAAAATTTGCTAGCAATTTTGTTGAGAACATTATCCCATTATCATTTGTTGATGTTTAGTTTGAAAATCGAATGACAGAAATCGAGATTTTGTTTAGTTTCTAGTTTTGAAGTTAACATTGCTAAGTTTGTTTACTAATTTATGGATTGTGCTTTGTTATCGAATGGTTTTTATTGTACAAAAACTATTGTGTTGTGGAGATTGGATTGTGCATTTTGCTCAACTGGACAGCATAGACTTATTGTGATAGTTCATCTGAAATGAAGGCATGTTTGATTCTGAATCTTTAACATTCCTAGATATTGACCTTTTACCTATTGTTTTATGTTGGTTGTTGAGGTTACATAGCAGTATTTTGTGACAAACATTATCCATTGAGGATGTAATATCTCTGAATGTAGACTTTTGTTAGTACTGCAAACACCAGCAGTCCTAACCTATGCCCAACCCCTACCAAAGACAGATATATAAAGGACAGTCGGGTACATAAGGCATCCCGTGTTTACGCGGGTCCGTATAAGGGTCGCATTCCAAGAGGTGTAGTGTAGACAGCCTACCCTAATGCAAGTATCAGTGACTGATTTCACGACTCGAACTTGTAACCAAAAACAGACCTAATTTTTTGTCAAACTCGTCCCGTCCTGCTCCACCTTAGCTTTTCCTCTATTTCTAACTCGTTCTGCCCTGTGCCGCTTAAGTTTTCTTAATCGGCCTTGCCCCCACCCTATTTGTGATATGCTCGGCCGCCCTACCCCATTGCCGGCCATCTCTTCCAGTAAATGAATATGTAATGCCTATCATTTAAACATGACAAGATGTTCAAGTTAAAAAGTTGGCTATATGGTAGCTTGGTATGATTTCAATTCGCCCCAATAAACCAGCATTTTAGAAAGTTTAACCAAAAGCAAATGGCATTTTCGTTAAAGAAGAAACAAGAAAATATAATGGTAGAAATTCAAAAATAGCTAGATTTACAAGTGGTAATTGAAAAATAGCCACAGTTTCAAAAGTAATCGAAATTTAGCCACTTTTTATGTAAAGATAAATTTGAACGAAAACACTGTTCAAAATTCAGAAAATATTCCAGCATAATATACTGGAGTTCCAGCATAATATGCTGGAAGTTCATACACAAGTGCTTCAATCTCCAGTATATTATGCTGGAACTTTCTGTGTGTTGGAGTTCCAGCATAATATGCTGGAAGTTCATACACACGTGCACCAATTTCTAATATATTATGCTGGACCGGTCCGTGTTACAGCAAAATAGTGACTATTTTTTAATAACTTTGCAAACACTGGCTATTTTTCAATTACTAGTGCGAAAACTGGCTAACTCATGCTATTTTTACAAATGTTCTTGGCTAAAACGAGTTTTCAGGGGCCCCGGTTGTTCAACCGTTTAATTTGCATAATGGCATAATGCCTTAAACTATCAGTCAATACAAGGAATGTGGATTTGAACTGCAATCGATATTATTATTCAGAATAAATGGCATGAAAGTATCAATACCGTCATAGTACCCCAAAAAAAATGTTTATTCTACGAACCCAAAATAGTTGAGTTGCACAAAGAGGTTTCAAGTTTAAATCCCAACGGGAGGAAGAAACATATGATTTATTCCTATTTGCCAAAGCCTGGATAGGTAGATTCACTAGGGAGAAAGAATTTACACAAAGGAAATTTAAAAAATAAAATAAAAAGTGAACATGCAAAGAAATCAAAAAGATTCGACATAAAAAAAATTAACATTATATATATAATATAATTTTCCAGCAAAGAGAGTTGAGCCTCATTTCGCCCCCTTGGGCAGAGTTACCCGATATCTATGTTGGTGGAAAGTAATAAGTACCTAATGAAATAATCCAGGAGCGCGTAAGCCGACCCAAACACTACTTTAGAATAATTTGATATTTTATATTCTATCTTGATCTAAAATAAGTAAAGAAACGGTAGATATGTACACGAGCTGAAATTAGTGTCATTGACTGATGTTTATGTTTATATGGTAGGGCCATTGTATGGGAAATGGCAAACTGTAATGAAAAGTAAGTTAAAGCTATAATATAAAGTTCAGTGAGAGGTAATATATGTGACTAGTTAGCTTAACAACCTTGACAAATACATAAAGGGAAATTCTGTGTGTGTAAGTTGGAGGTTGAGTTGGGCAAAATGTGGGATCATAGGCCTTATTTACGCCAAACACACATGATTCAAAGTAAATTGTGATTGGAGAGATTTAAAAAAGAAAAGAAAAATAGTTAGTTAAAAGTTGTGATAAAGAAGCAAACCTTCTTTTTCCCCTAAAGAAAATCATTGTTTCCTTCCTAAATGTCAAATCACTTGAACCACTTCTTATGGCATGCCTCTAAAAAAAAAAAAAATTGAGTTTAACTTCTATACACTGACAATGCAAAAGAATTTTTATATTTTTTGATTTCATAAAAGATACTCATTAAATGTAACCGTCCATAAAGGTTAGATTATAACCTTAAAAATAAAGCATATAACATGCTAAAAACAAGTTAAAATATACTGAGAGCGTAAATATTTTTTACATTGTCAGTGTATTGGAAAAATAAAACCATCAACAGCATTCTTGATAATCTTCTATATCAAGCAAACAAGAGCAATCAACATAGTCTTCCCTAACCGCAAGCTATAATGAGAAATTTTTAGTTGTAACCAAGTCTCTCTTTTTTTTTAATTAAAGAAAATAATGGAGAAAAATAAATTGGATTTTTTAAGTAAAAAGCAGTTAAGTGATGGGACCCTTTTTATTGTCTTTTTAAACTGTGAAAGAATCTGGATAATTATTGAATGAAAGTATTAAGTCTATTTTTCCTCTATGATTACAAGTGATAGGGAGGGGTGACATGTTTAATAATCAAATGAAAGAAGAAGTGTAATATTCATAAAATTAATTGTAAAAGTTTAGAATGCTTAATTATATATTGCATAAATAGTGTAATTCGCACTTTGCACGAAACACTTGCACAGAGGCGGAACAGGATTTGAAACTTATGGATTATGAATTTAGTAAACTACTGAGTTCTAAAATTAATAATTGTACTAGGGGTGTACATGGATCGGGTTGGTTTCGTTTTTATCGCAACCAAATCAAATCAACTATATCGGTATAGATTGGTTCGGTTTTGCCAGGTTTTTCGGGATTCTTTTTGCTTAAATATTATTTCAATCTTAATTTGTTAAATTTTTTATAAGTAAAAATTAAAAAAAAAATTGACAAACGTATGATCTATTAACATACTTTTATGGGAGAATTTTCTTAGTAACATATGATAGTTATTTTTTTAGTCGTCTGACAATATATAATTTTTCGTTGATGTACACTTTCAAGGTTAACTGAATTTAATAATTAAACATAAAATCAATATGATACCTATATAATAATATGTTCTATTTAATTTTAAATTATCAAAATACCACTTCAAATTTGAAAAATATATAAGAATATAATAGATCTTGACATATGAATATGGAAGAACAAAGAGATTGACACATTTCACTAACACTTGATAAGAAAGTGATCATACAACCCATTATTTAAAGCTAATAAAGATAGAGCACTTCATATTTTACTAAATATTACATCATATAAGAGAATCTTAAATATTTCTAGACATTTTTTAAAGAATATTCTATGAAAGATCTTAAAAGTATATATAAAAATTTTATATTTATATGTCGATTTGGTTCAGGTTTTTTTACTCAATACCAATCCAAATCAAACCAAACCTAGTCGAGTTTTTTAATAGGTTTGGTTAGACTTTTCAGTTTGGTGCGATTTTCCGGTTCGATTTGTACACCCCTAATTTGTGCATATTCAATAAATATTTTAAGAAAAATACATGGTTTGGACCAAAGCTACTGGGTTCGGCCGAACCCTTACCTTCTACTCTCCCTTTGCATGAATCTTTTAATAAGCTTGATTGATAATTTGGTAAAAATAATAAGAAATTTGCTATCACGGGTTAAAATATACTAATAATGTAAAAAATATCTTTACCTAGACATGCTAACTAATTACTTACCTTAATATACTAAAGAATTGATTGAAAGGAATCGCATGATTACATGTTCAAACTCAAAAATGTAATGTACTTTGCACCAATCTTGTAGCGTACACCTTTTCCATCAACTTCCATCATTATTATATCTTTCCTTTGAAAAAGATGCACTTTACTCTATCAATTTATAATTTTTGTAATGTATAATAAAGTCACAATCTAACAATATATAAATAAATTTAGTCATGAGTTGAATAGACATATTATATGATGAAAGCTCCCCAACCCTTCTTAAAAAAAGAGAGAGAGAGATTAACCAAATTTGCAAGGAAGATGAACACCATACATCCATTGGAATTGAACTTTATCTGTTCCAAATAATTTATTAAATTTTTGAAACTCAATTTCATCATGCTACTTGTAGATCCAATTATTAGGATATATAGAACGTTTCAATATCTTAATAGAACCAAATTAAACTACATAAAGGTCTTGAATTTGATAACTTCTAGGAAAGCAAAGATAATATGAGTTGCTTTTTTGTTTTGTTTTTTTTTTCCTCCCAATTTAGGAGGAGCTATAGTGTTTCAATACCCCCCTCCAGCGTGACTCGAACACAGGACTTAATATAACAATTAATGTGTTGAGAGTAGAAGCGGACCCAGAATTTAAAAATGGCGAGGCCACCATTATCGAATAAAAATTTGAGCAAATGCTAGAATTAGAATCGAAATCAAACAGTGCAGTAAAAGTCAAATTGTGCCACCAAATCGACCAATGCAGCTGTCTAAGATTTGAATCCTTGGGTGTCAATCAAAATGGAGTACTTGTTATTTAAGATATATACACATATATTCATATATTTTTTTCGAAGTTACCGGGGGACCGTCACCTGTACCCAAAGGGCAGGTCCGCCTCTGATTGAGAATATCCACCAATGGGTGTAATAGAACGAATGAGATCCTCCACTCTTAACTAAATATCTCAGGCTAGGGAAAAAAAGAGTTGAGGGCATTTAAGTCATCTTGTTCTTCCCGCTTAAATCAATTTGATCTACCACTTCATATCGTTAGGTTCGTTAGACTGAGCTGGCTAAAATGACGAGTATGCCCTTATAAAGCTTTTACATTAAACTTGTATCGAGGTCAAATGGTGTCAAATAAATAAATTACGATTCTGTTATAAGTTAGAGATACGGAACTGTACACACACTAAACAGTTTCTATTTTCCTTTTCCTAAATTGCCCCTCCCACACCAGAGTTCTTGCAAGTATATATATGAAGCTAATCTCCTACCCATTTTAGCAAGCCCTTAATTTCTCTCTCTCTCTCTCTCTCTCTCTCTCTCTCTCTCTCTCTTTTTCTCTAGAAGAATAAATCAGTATCATCAGCTCACTTCAAACTGCTCGTTGCTGTTTATTCATCAGGTAAAAAAAACTCTTAATTCCTTTAATTTTCAATTAAAATTCTTCAAATTTGTTGAATTTCTGAATATATATGAATGTGTCTGTGTGTGTAGCTTCGCAATTATGTATTATCATCTGCTCGATTACGAGTGAATTGTCGCCTCCGCAATGGTAGTTCAGTTCTATGTAAATTTTCAGTTAGATCGAACTTTCTAGATAGAGAGAACTATAGAATGATTATATACTATGTAACTGTAAGCTTAATTAGATCAAATGAATGTAAATATATATCTGTGTGAATTAGATTTCATTTTCTCTGATCGTAAATATAATTGTGAACTCAGTTTCAAAGAGATGATTTTTAGAGCTCGATAACTGAATCTATCATATTCAGATGCATGAATATACAATGTGTGTGTATTCGTAACTATAAGTAGGAAGACAAATTGCTTATTTTCAGAAAACTGAGTTGAAAAGGTTTTCGGCGATTTTTATCTGCAGCAAATGTATGAATTCATAGTAAAGTTTGTTTATTTATGTATACATATATTAATATAGCAAGAAATATTGCATATTTTCACAAAACTGAATTCGAATTACGAGCTCTAACTATCTGTTCGTTGATTTTTATCTGCAGCAACTTGCAAAATCGGCGTGTGCAAAACACGTTGATTTTTAAGCTCGAGGAGAATGCAGAGAGAAATCTCAACAGCCGCCGTCCACGGTGGCGCGTACAACTACAACGCTCCGTCATCGCCGACGTCGTTCCTCAGCCAACCAAATGCATTCAATCTAACATCGCTCTACTCGTCGATTTTATTCCCTCAAAATCAAAATTCTCAGTCGCTTATTGATCAGCATTATCACGAAGATCTCATGGATCGTCACAACAGAGTATTATCTCAGCTCCTCGAAGCAGAGAAAAAAACCCTAGCTCTTCGTCAAGAGAATATCAACTTAAAAATGGCGAATTTCAATTTGAACAATCAACTGTCGTTGCTGCTGAAGGCTTCGAGTTCAGATTATGGGCCGGTTTTGGACCTGGATTCGGTTGTGGATGGGATACGGAGAATGCGTATTGGTGTTGGTGAGGAGGAGACGTCCAGTGATGGGCATTCGTGGGAAGATTTTGTTGCGGATCGTCATTTGAGCCCAACTAGCGTGATGGATTCGGGTCGGTCTAAGGGCGTGGATCGGGTTCTATTGCCTAAGAGTATATCTGTGCGTTCGAATGGTTATCTGAAAGCAATTCATGCTGCTGGTGGAAGTAGGCCGCAGACTTCGACCAAATCAGTCCACACAGCGGTACATATTTCTTTTACCTTGTTCAGTCATTTTTTCCCTGTAACTAATTTGATAATATAGAATAAGTTTATACTATCACTATATAAAAATAAAAAGTAAATCTTATTTATTTATATGCTGATTTTATTTATGTACTTTGTCATGCATTTATATTTAAATATTATGGACCCAATCAGAACATTTATAATATTGAGGACTCATAAAGAACATTTATAATATTGAGGACTCATAAAGGCGATCATAACTAACTGCATTATGTTTCTTTGTAATGAAAATGTAATGTTCTTTCACATTATCTTTTATTAATTGGAATAATGGAGTCAGTCAGAGGCGGATGTAGTGTACTGATTACGGGTTCAACTGAACCCATAACTTTCGACGCGGAGTAAAAATTTGTATGTAAAAATTCATTAAAATTATAAAAATAGTAGATATGAACCCATAACTTTAAAAATTGAACCCATAGGATTTAAATCCTGGATCCGCCTCTGGAGTCAGTAGTAGAATGAGTTGGTGTCTAATATGATGGGGTTCTAGAAATATACTCCATTTCATGTAATATAGTACTAGCATTTTGTTTACATTGCATTGACAAATTTTTAAATGAATGGAGCATCTATAAATTCATTCAAATTAATTTTACCTATGGTTATTGAACTTTATCTTAAAGTAATAAAGCTATTTATTGTCATATTAAAGTTATAAAAGACGCATTTTGTTTACATTGCACTTGAAAATACACCATTTCATGTAATATAGCATTTTGTTTACTTTGCACTTGAAAATATATACTCCATTTCATGTAAATATAGCATTTTGTTTATGCTGGTTGCATTGACAATTTTTTGTATGAAGTGATATGAGCGTCTGTAGCTTCTTTCTTGACAATGAGTTAGGCTACATTATAAATATGAAATACCACAAAGTGTAATTACTTGCTTGGTTAAGACATATTCTGATACCAACGATTCCAAAAGTGAAAGGATTCAAGAAGATTAGGATGACCAAGACAGTCAGAAAGCTCTGTTCAATTAGCTCACTAGCTAAGAAACATCATCTTTGTATTCTCTAACTTTTACCCTGTAGAGATTGATTAAAATCACATTTTCAGCCCATGAGCTAGATTGATGGTTAATTTGTGCATGGCCTAACACATATTTGGTGGTGGTGATGCAGCAAAAGGTGTATGTGAAAGGGGGAGGTAATAAAAAGGAAGAACAACCACTTGAATTAGAGGTGTACAATCAGGGCATGTTCAAGACTGAACTCTGCAACAAATGGCAAGAAACAGGTGCATGTCCATATGGAAATAACTGCCAATTTGCTCATGGCATTGAAGAACTTCGTCCAATCCTTCGCCACCCGCGCTACAAAACTGAGGTATGCCGAATGGTCCTGAATGGTGATCCCTGTCCTTACGGTCATCGCTGCCATTTCCGCCATACCCTCACTGACCAAGAGAAACTCATGAGATCACTCAACACCAGGTCTTAAAAATGATCAAACTAATAAGTAATAACTTGATGGTCAAGAACCAGATACACTTAAATTGAAAGATGATCTGTTTATAACCAAATAAAATAATTGGATTACTTGTGAAAAGAATGAATGCAAATATTGAGAAATTGACTGTGTAAGTAAAAAAGAATAATTGCATCATAAGTCAAGAGGATGGTTGTGATAAAAGAGAGTAGCTTGATTGCATAGAAAGCGAATGGTGGTGGCACTCGTATATTCTCTCATTATTTCTTGTAATTCTCTAAACGTACGTTAATGTCAACATTTAATACATAATGATACTTCTACCGAAGTGTTTGTTTGTTTGTTTGTTTGTCTCTTCAAAAGCTAGACAGAGACTTCTTTAATTAGCTGATGATGATTAATTCCAACCATACGTCTTTGATTGTTATTCAAGTGTTGAAATATTATAGACTCCATGGGAAGTTGCTGATTTCTTTGTTTTTACTTCTTTTGGAAATGCAATCATTGTACATTTAATTTCTGGTAAACATGATCTTCTCATCTTCAGTTTCTCCACTTCAAGTTGCTCAATCGTGTCGTGATTGATTATGTTTGTCATAATTTGAGCTAGGGGTGCCAAATGGACGGGTTGGGTCGGATATGGGACGGGTCGAAACGGGTAATGAAAAAACGGATAAATTATTCGACCCGACCCATATTTAATACGGATAAAAAATGGGTTAATTGGCGGATAATATGAGTAACCATATTATCCATGGTTTCTTGAATATAATCACTTTAATTCTCTCAAACTTGAGGAACCCCCAGTTTTGAGGTATATCCATTAGTTATCCATTTTCTAAATGAATAATATGGTTGTTATCCATATTTGACCCGTTTTTAAAAAGTTCATTATCCGACCCATTTTTTAGTGGATAATATATATGGTTAACTGTTTTCTTTTAATTATTTTGTCACCACTAATTTGAGCATTATCGGTGTGGCTTTTATTTGATGAGACCATAGTCCATACATTTTGTTTTGGCATGCACCCTTGCTGCTGCCTACAATATCTGTAGATGCCACACTTATGCATACAAATTCATTGTTCAAATTAGTGAGACATCATTACCAACAATTCAGTTGGCTTATTTTATATTTATTGGTACAAAGAATGAAAGACGAGGAAACAAGAAAAACAAGAATGAAACGGTGACACAAATGAATAACAGGGATCTGTTGCAAAGTTCATCGCAATTGAACAGATGTTCTATTTGCAACTACGCTAAAATACACATGATATAATAGACACATCAAATCGACAACAAAACCAGCAGTCATTGCAATCACTATCAGAAGTGCAATCTTTTGAGAAAGTTAGACTATCATTTCTCTGTGGGATAAGTATCCTATTGATTCCTGATAGCACTAATTTGCTTCTTCGAGAACCAAGAGACATTGATTGAACTAGTTACCATCATAATCATTAGAATCAAATGTTAGCTGTTATAACAGTAAAGAAAACACAGATTCGAACATCAAGCAAAAAATTAAAACATAAATGAAAGGGATCTCCCAATTTGGTTTCCAAGATCTGGAGCAACGTCGGATATCATTATGTTATCTCTACTACTCAACGCAGCCAATGACACAGAGCCGATGGGAAAATCTCTCTCATTCCTTTTATGCTTCAGACTTCTTAAAGTGCTAGATTTGGAGCGCGTTAACTTCTGGGATAACTTACGAACAGAAATAGAACTGCAAATCCATTTGCGACAACTTCTATTCCCGATTGGATAGACATACTGGCATACCGAGAAACACTTTTGATTACAGGATTATGTGGAGAAGTGAAGCTATCAGACGCCCATTTTGGAAAATGGTAAGATTGAGACATGTGCACATAAAGAAAGATTGGGCATCTTTTGGTTTCAAAAAAGAGGACATTGAGAATTCTTCCAAATTATATTACTTGGAAACACTTTCAACAACATCTATTGCTTATGGAGATTGTATACGTTCAAAACCAAGTTTGCCCTTCGTGTGATTAATCGAGATTGGGGCATGATGGACCGAGGTTCGTCATTGTAATATCGAGCTATGATGTGAAGTCGGGTTGTTGAGTTCGAGCCCTAGAAATCGACCAAGGTCGGGATCAGCCAAGATCGTTATCGAGCCCGGATAGAGGTCGAGCAAATAGAGACCGATCGAGACCGAGATCGAGCCCAGATAGAGGTCGAGCGAATAGAGACCGATTACGATCGAGAGCGGCCGAGTTCGGGCTCGAGCCAAGGAACAAAAGAGTTGTTATAATCGCATTTGGGGAGAGAATCTCGGCGGAAATCAAGGAAAAGTCAATTAATTAATCTATCGTGGGATCTCCACTATGTATTTTTAATTATATCTAAAGTAGGATTTCTCCACTATATTAAGCGTAAGTTATCATTGATTCAGGGGACTCAATTTATTCATTCACTGATTCATTCATATATTCATACACACTCATATTCACACATTATTGAGATTTACATAGCATCTAGCAAATATTATCCTTTTTTGGGCTTTTGATATTGATTTATCTTATTCATTTATAAATCATTCTCTACTCAATTTGGATTTGTATTCATTTTTTTTTTACAGTCAATATTCGATATATTTCTACTTATTTTTCCGATTTGTACCAAGTTATACCGCGTATCCTTAGAACTACGTATAAATTCAACTCTATCCATTTTTCGGGTAAACAGTTTGGCGTCCACCGTGGGGCTGAGGATAACGGTGGTTATTTGGTACGAATCTCTGCAAAACACACCATTTTACACTTGCTCTTGGAAGTGTCTTTAATTTCAGGTTAAAAACGACGAACTCTCAATTAATGGCCCTACCTATCGACAACGAAGTTGGCCTTCAAGATGAGAACAACAACTTGACGATCGGGGATGAAAGGCCACTCGTCGATCCCGTTGGAACTCGGGTCGTAGATCCAATCGACGTTTATTCACATGTGGCCGTCGAGGCGAACCAACGTTCTCACCCCGAAAACAGCATTCATGGTGGAACTCGACCTGCAGTTCGAAATACCCAAAAGGTTGGAGAAGACAGGATCATCCTGCGTATGATTTTCAAAATGTTGCAAGCTCAACAGGTAGCAATAGCTCAGTTACAGAGCCAAACCCAGGCACCGAGCAGGGACGAGCTCGGTCCACCCCGAGAAGTCACCCACAAAACGGGGCCAGCTGTAGTAAGATCAAATGAACAAGAATCGGGGACTAATCTCGAAATCATTAGGATGCTCGAGGAACTAACAAAACGAATTGAGTCAGGAGAAAAGAGGATTGAAGCAAACGACAAAAAAGTAGAAACTTATAACTCTAGGATTGATCAGATCCCGGGGGCACCACCGGTATTGAAGGGCTTAGATTCCAAAAAATTCGTACAAAAGCCTTTTCCCCCGAGCGCGGCTCCCAAACCGATCCCCAAGAATTTTTACATGCCCGAAATTCCTAAATATAATGGGACGACCGACCCCAACGAATATGTCACCTCTTACACATGTGCCATTAAAGGGAACGATCTAGAAGACGACAAGATTGAATCTGTATTATTGAAGAAGTTTGGGGAAACCTTATCAAAGGAGGCAATGGTATGGTATCATAATTTACCGCCTAACTCTATCGATTCTTTTGCTATGCTTGCAGATTCTTTCGTAAAAGTACATACCGGAGCCATAAAGGTCGAGACCAGGAAGTCGGACCTTTTCAAGTTAAAGCAAAAAGATAACGAGATGCTAAGAGAGTTCGTATCTCATTTCGAAATGGAGCGAATGGATCTACCACTGGTCACGGACGATTGGGTTGTTCAAGCTTTCACTCAAGGACTGAACGAACGAAGCTCGATGGCTTCACGGCAGTTGAAACAGAACTTGATCGAGTACCCGGCTTCTACCTGGGCTGATGTACACAATCGATATCAATCGAAGATTAGAGTCGAAGATGACCAGTTGGGTTCTGGGTCCGTTATTAAAAGGGACATCGAACGAGAACCAAGGTCAAACAAGGAACGATATCGGCCGTATAACGGAGATCGTAGGGGCAGCAAACCTGCACGTAACTCTGTGCGTGGTTAAAGGAGAAGTGATCGAGGCCAGGGGTCTCGGGGCTGATGAACAAGAATGGGTTCGACAGGCATACTGGACCTAAGGAAGCACCACGGTTATCAGAATATAACTTCAACATCGATGCATCCGTCATCGTGTCGGCTATCGGACGCATCAAAGATACTAAGTGGCCTCGACCTCTGCAGTCTGATCCAGCCCAGAGAAATCCCAATCAAATGTGCAAGTATCATGGCACCCATGGCCACAGAACTGAAGACTGCAGGCAGTTGAGAGAGGAGGTAGCCCGGTTATTCAATGAAGGGCACCTTCGAGAATTTTTAAGTGACCGGGCCAAAAACCATTTCAAAAACAGAGATTTTAATAGACAAAACGAACAAGAAGAGCCACAACACATCATCCACATGATCATCGTAGGGATCGATGTCCCCTAGGGGCCGGTGCTTAAACGCACTAAGATGTCGATTGTAAGTGAGAAACGATCTTGGACTTAGGATTACACACCTAAAGGAACCTTGTCCTTTAGTGACGAAGACGCGGAAGGAATCATGCAACCCTATAACGATGCACTGGTAGTATCTATACTTATGAATAAAACTCAAGTTAAGCGTGTGTTAATTGATCCAGATAGTTCGGCCAACATCATTCGATCAAGGATCGTAGAGCAACTCGGTCTACAGGACCAAGTCATGCCCGCAACCCTGGTACTGAATGGATTATTTAATATGGCATGTGAAACTACTAAGGGCGAGATAATCTTACCAGTAAACGTGGCCGGGATCATCCAAGAAACAAAGTTCCACGTGATTGAGGGCGATATGAGATATAATGCCATGTTTGGGAGGCCATGGATCCACAACATGAGAGAAGTGTCATCGACCCTTCACCAGGTTCTGAAATTCCCAACATCGGAGGGAATCAAAACGGTCTACGGGGAGCAACCGGCCGCAAAAGAAATGTTTGTCGTCGATGAAGTGATTCTGATATCTTCACTATCATTGACAAAGGGATCGGATTCGAAGGGGGAAGGGGATACCTAATAGTAATCACAAACGTCAGCCTCGACCCAACTAGAGAATCGGAAGACTGACGAAGATGATGACTATGGGGTCCCTCGATCCTTCGTGGTCCTCGATGATTCTGACGCTACCCAATCAACGGTCGAAGAACTGAAGCAAATCACGCTAATCGAACATCTGCCCAAGCGAAAGGTATACCTAGGCACGGGGTTAGATCTCGAGCTCAGGAAAAAGCTTATTCAATTTCTTATAGCTAACATGGACTGTTTTTCTTGGTCCCATCATGACATAACAGGGATCCCACCGAAAATAACCACTCATAGACTAAGCTTGGATCCAAAATTCCATCCGATAAAGCAAAAAAGAAGGCCCCAGTCCGAGGTCAAACATGCTTTCATCAAGGACGAGGTAACCAAACTTCTTAAAATAGGATCCATTCGAGAAGTAAAATACCCCGAATGGCTAGCAAATGTGGTGGTAGTCCCTAAGAAGGGAAACAAACTTAGAATGTGTATAGATTATAAAGACCTGAATAAAGCATGCACTTAGGATTTTTTTCCTTTGCCTAATATCGATCGTATGATCGATGCCACGACCGGTCACGAGACTCTCAGTTTTCTCGATGCCTACTCAGGGTACAACCAGATACAGATGAACCCGGAGGATCAGGAAAAGACCTTATTTATCACTAAGTACGGTACCTACTTTTATGATGTAATTCCATTCGGTCTAAAAAATACTGGTGCAACTTATCAACGCCTAGTAAACCGAATTTTCGAAAAACAAATAGGAAGATCAATGGAAGTTTATATTGATGATATGTTAGTTAAGTCCCTACGAGCAGAGGACCATTTAAAGCATTTGCAGGAAAACATTCGACATACTGAGGGAGTACAATATGAAGCTCAACCCCGAAAAATGTACATTCGGGGTTGGTTCGAGCAAGTTTCTTGGTTTCATGGTATCCAATCGAGGAATCAAGATCAACCTCGATAAAATCAAAGTTATCGAGGATATCACGATAGTAGATAATATAAAGGACGTGCAGAGACTAACGGGACGGATAACCGCCCTAGGACGATTCATTTCGAGATCCTCAGATAGGAGCCACCGATTTTTCTCACTACTTAAGAAGAAAAGCAACTTTGCATGGACTCCGGAATGCCAGCAGGCTTTGGAGGAACTGAAGCGGTATTTATCGAGCATGTCTCTGCTTCATACCCCGAAAGTGGACGAACAGCTTTACTTGTACTTAGTTGTCTCGGAGATAGCAGTAAGTGGAGTCCTGGTTCGAGAAGAACGAGGTACGCATTTCCCTATTTATTATATTAGTCGGACCTTAGGCGAGGCCGAAACTAGGTATCCACACTTAGAAAAATTAGCGCTTGCTTTAATAAGCATATCTAGGAAACTAAAACCATATTTCCAATGTCATCTGATACATGTTGTAACAACTTATCCTCTTCGAAGTATCGACCCCGAACCACTGTCAAATCTCAAATCTTGGCGGACTTCGTGACTGACTTTACGCCGGCCTTCGTACCCGAGATTGAAAAAAAACTACTGATACAATCGGGTACCTATCCGGGAGTCTGGACCCTCTTTACGGACGGAGCCTCGAACGCAAAGGGGTCCAGACTAGGCATCGTACTAAAATCGCCTACAGGTAATGTAGTTAGACAGTCTATCAGAACTACAAAATTGACTAACAATGAGGCTGAGTATGAGGCCATGATTGTAGATCTCGAACTAGCTAGAAGCTTGGGAGCGGAGGTCGTAGAGGCTAAGTGTGATTCCCTCCTCGTGGTAAACTAAGTTAACGGGATTTTCGAAGTCCGAGAAGATCGAATGCAGAGGTACTTGGATAAATTACAGGTGACTTTATATCGATTTAAGGAATGGACTTTGCAACATGTACCCCGAGAACAGAACAGCGAGGCTGACGCCCTTGCAAACTTAGGTTCATCGGTCGAAGATGACGAACTCAACTCGGGGACTGTCGTACAACTCATAAGATCGGTGATCGAAGAAGGTCACGCCGAGATAAACACCACGAGTCTAACTTGGGATTGGAGAAACAAATATATAAAGTACTTCAAGAACGGTAAGCTTCCATCAGGTCCAAAGGAATCGAGAGCTCTGCGCATAAAGGCAGCACGGTTCACCCTGTCTGAAGACGAAACGTTGTTTAGAAGGACGTTCGATGGACCATTAGCAATATGTTTGGGACCGGGAGATACCGATTACATCCTACGGGAAATTCACGAAGGCACTTGTGGAAACCATTCCGGTGTCGATTCTCTGGTCCACAAAGTAATCAAAACAGGGTATTATTGGACCGATATGGGCAAGGATGCAAGGGAGTTCATTCGAAAATGTGACAAATGCCAAAGACATGCGCCCATGATTCATCAAACCGGGGAGCTACTCCACTCGGTCCTATCTCCATGGCCTTTCATGAAATCGGTAATGGACATAGCCGGCCCCCTCCCATCGGCCCCAGGTAAAGCTCGGCTTATTTTGTTTATGACTGATTATTTCTCTAAATGGGTTGAAGCACAGGCTTTCGAGAAAGTCATAGAAAAAGAAGTGATAGACTTCATTTGGGACCATATCATATGTCGATTCGGGATGCCATCTGAGATTGTATGTGATAATGGAAAACAATTCATCGACAGCAAAGTAACTAAATTTCTCGAGGATAACAAGATCAAAAGGATCCTATCAACACCGTATCATCCCAGCGGGAACGGACAAGCCGAATCGACCAACAAAACCATCATCCAAAATCTTAAGAAGATATTGACCGACGCCAAAGGAAAATTAAGATAAATACTACCCGAGGTCCTACGGGCATACCGTACAACATCAAAATCTAGTATCGGAGCAACGCCATTCTCGTTGGTTTATGGCGCTGAAGCTCTGATCCCGGTTGAGGTCGGAGAACCTAGCATTAGGTTTCGATTTGCAACAAATGAGTCAAACAACGAGACCATGAATACGAGCCTGGAATTGTTGGATGAAATACGAGAAGCCGCTCTCGTCCGATTGGCCACCCAAAAACAGCGAATAGAAAGGTACTATAATAGAAGAACCAATCTTCGACATTTTAAAATTGGGGACTTGGTGCTAAGAAAAGTCACCCTCAACACCCGAAATCCGAATGAAGGGAAACTGGGTCCGAACTGGGAAGGACCTGTATCAGGTTCTCGAAATCGTCGGAAAAGGATCCTACAAGCTCGGTGTGATAAACGGCAAATAACTACCGAGCAATTGGAACGTATCGCACCTAAAATGATACTACTGCTAAGGTACGACCCTCTCATGTTTATTTGTATTTCGAAATTAACCCTTGCAGGTGTTTGACCAGAAACAGGGATGGATTCTTCAACTCGAAGCCTTTAGGTATGAAAGCACGCGTTGCACTCTTTTTCCCTTAAACCGATTTTGTCCCAAATGGGTTTTCGGTGAGGTTTTTAATGAGGCAACCATTGATCGTGCTAAACTTAGAACAATTCAACAGTATCCGAGGCCTCTTTACAATCAACCTCGAATACTGGGGGGCATTGCCCTCAAATATTTCAAGTTCGATGCAAGGAATTTACTTCATGGCAACAGGGTTTCGATAGAAAAAATTTGTAAGGGCCAAATGGTCAAACGAACCATGCCCGCGTAGTTTTCTCAAGCCCTGGCACAAAACATGAACACATGTATAATGACTTATAAAGAGAAATTTTTTCTTTACCTATATCTCATATCTCAGAATGATTCTCCTACTTCATGTTCTCAATATATTATGTAAACGGGCTTAACGGCCGACCATGACCGGAGTTCGAATGATTACCCCATAAATCGGGGATTGCCATCCGAAAAATCAATAAGATCAAGCTCTATAAAGCCTAAGGGCTACCTTAACTCGAGTTCGAGCAAACCCTCACTCGACTACAAAGCCTAAGGGCTACCGTAATTTGAGTTCGAGCAAACACTCACTCGATCACAAAGCCTAAGGGCTACTTTGCTTCGAGTTCGAGAAATCATTCTCACTCGACCATAAAGCCCAAGGGCTGTTTTTTACTTCGAGTTCGAGCAAACATTCACTCGACCATAAAGCCTAAGGGCTACATTGCTTCGAGTTTGAGAAATCATTCTCACTCGACTATAAACCCTAAGGGCTGTTTTTTTTTCCTCGAGTTCAAGCAAACCCTCACTCGACCATAAAGC
The DNA here is from genome assembly GCF_000715075.1 of Nicotiana tabacum. Taxonomy (NCBI): domain Eukaryota; kingdom Viridiplantae; phylum Streptophyta; class Magnoliopsida; order Solanales; family Solanaceae; genus Nicotiana; species Nicotiana tabacum. Next base: position 3,867,846 of record NC_134103.1, on the reverse strand, counting down.
CTAAGGGCTACGTTGCTTTGAGTTCGAGAAATCATCCCCACTCGGCTACAAAGCCTAAGGCCTATCTTAACTCGAGTTCGAGCAAACCCTCACTCGACTACAAAGCCTAAGGGCAACCTTAATTCGAGTTCGAGCAAACACTCACTCGACCACAAAGCCTAAGGGCTACTTTGCTTCGAGTTCGAGAAATCATTCTCACTCGACCATAAAGCCTAAGGTCTGTTTTTTACTTCAGGTTCAAGCAAACACTCAATCGACCATAAAGCTAAGGGCTACTTTTCTTCGAGTTCGAGAAATCATTCTTACTCGACCATAAAGCCTAAGGGCTGTTTTTTACTTCGAGTTTGAGAAATCATCCTCACTCGACTACAAAGCCTAAGGGCTACCTTAACTCGAGTTCGAGCAAAACCTCACTCAAATACAAAGCCTAAGGGCTACCTTAATTCGAGTTCGAGAAATCATCCTCACTCGACTACAAAGCCTAGGGCCACATGAACTCGAGTTCGAGCAAATCCTCAGTCGACTACAAAGCCTAAGGGCTACCTTAATTAGAGTTCGAGCAAACCCTCACTCGACCATAACGCCTAAGGGGTGCTTTTTACTTCGAGTTCAAGTAAACACTCACTCGACCATAAAGCCTAAGGGTTGTCTTTTACTTCGAGTCCGAACAAGCACTCACTCGACCATAAGGCCTAAGGGCTACACTAGTTCAGTTTTGATAAAATTATCTGAACTGGGGCCTTAGGATACAAACCTCACAATTCTATAAGGCAGAAAGGAAGAAAGTTTTTTCATTTACAAGGGCAACATAGCCCGATCAAATTTCTTTACAAAATACCAAAATGGTCTTATAAGAAACACAAAAATACTAAAAGACTTAGTCCTCTCCGGGAGCAGCGTCTTCGCCTTCGAGGCCCCCTTCACCTTTAGATCTGCTCACACTCCCGGTATCATCATCATCAGGAAAGACCAACACTCTGGCTTCTGCTTTGGCTTCGGCTTCAAGCCCCTTAGCTTTCTCGATCTCGGTTATTAGATCGAAGCCACGAGCATGAATCTCTTCGAGAGTCTCCCTTCGAGACTAGTATTTAGCATGCTCGGCAACCCAGTTTGCCCGAGCCTGAGCAGCCTCAGCAACCTCCTTTGCTCGAACTTGAGAAGCTTCGACATCAAATCAATAAACGGCCACCATTGCATCAGCATTGGCCATGGTTTTCTCGACCTCCGATTTGGCTGCTGCAAGTTCTGTGTTCAATCTCTCTCGATCAGAATTTGCTGAGCTCAATTGAGACTGGAACTCCTTGATTTTCTTGGCGTACACCATGGCTTTCTCTTTCAAGCTTCGGAGTTGGGCCTCAGCCGAAGCCAATTGAGTTCGGGCAGTCTCCTTTTCTGAGGTGAGGCGGTCCATGTTCTTCTTCCATTCCTCGGCCTCCGATTTCACTACGTCCACTTCAGCACGAAGCTGCCTAATCATATCAAACTTTTGCTTGACCTGCGGGACTGAATTATTAGCCATCACTCCCGAGTCAATATCATTAAATTCAAAGATTCTTTGTACCTGCTCGGCCAGTTCAGCTTGTTTTTTTCGAGATACTTCCAGCTCGGCTCGAAGTCCTTTTACTTATCCTTCTCTTTGCTCGCTGAGAAGCTTTAAGGTATCTCTCTCCTCAGTAAGCCTTCGAACTTCGGCCTCGTACAGGCTCAGCTCCCCTCGGGATTGGAAAAATACCTCGTGATGAAGCACAGAAGCCTACAAAAATAAGAAGGGATTATACAAGGAAATAAAAACACAAGTATTAAAATTGTCAAAGAAAGTATGAACTTACCCGATTCAGGGCATGTTGGGATTCGTCAAATAGGCAAGGCGCTCCTACCTCGCTCGAGCTCTTCTTCGGAGCCTCCAAGTCACTCGGACCGGTGACATCTTCTACCCCGATAAAATAACCACGGAAAGGATCCCCCTCCCCCCCTCCATGGACTCTTTCCCCGTGACAAGTCTCCACACCTTGAGCATCACGTATCATCAATTGGGAAAAGGAAGTGAAAGAGGAGGAATCCCCGATCTCTATCGCCCCGAGTAGGTCTTTTTGAGCTACGCCTCCGTCCTGGGGAACCTCAAGCTCGGTTTTTGCACCGGTATCCACCGCCTTTTCGACGGTCTCTTTACCCCTAGGTAAAACGTCCTCGATCTCCCTCGGCTCGGGAACTTGGGTCAAAGTCTCCTCCTCGACCTCATCAAGCCTCGACGGAGCAGTATCAACTCCCACTGATACCGAAGTATTTTAAGTATCGGTGCTAGCCCGTGCATGGGCCAACATCCCGAAATCACTTTCTTCTTCTTCTTCTTCATCATCCCTTAAACTCAAGACCGACTCCATAGTCAAAGGGATTGTGTTCATCTTGGGTTTACGAGCCGCTCTCTTTTTGGGTTTTTGACCCTCAGAGTCCGAGGCCCTTTTTCTCTTAATCACCTTCTCCAGTTTTGAGATAGGCAGTAAAACTTCTTCATCACCTGATGGGGGTCTCATAACCGCATCTTTTCCGAGACCTACAAAGAAAGAAAAGTAAGTAAAACTTATGCCTGAAAAAATACTTGAACAATAAGCAAATCGGTGAGCCAAGAAGAAGGTTTACCATGAGTACGAGCCTCTCACTGGCCCTTTGACAAATCGCGCCATGCGCGCTCAGCATATGTCGACTTCGAAACAAGGCTCTTGGCCCAGTTCTCGAGATGGGAAACTGCACCCGGCATCCAAGCAATGGCTGTGTCAAGAAAAACACTGATAAGAAAAGATGAAGAAGTAAAAACAACAAAAACTGAAAACGGAATCACACTTACGGTTCATATTCCATTTCTCGAAAAATGGCATAATCTCAGCCGAGATTAGGCCCGAGGTATTCACTCGAACAAACCGGCTCATCCAACCCCGATCTTTGTCTTCGTCTATTCTCGAGGTGAACACCTTGGTGGCCCGGCGTTGAAGCTTTATCAGCCACCTCAGTAAAGACGATGGCTATATAATCTTACGAGGTGGTCGAGGGTGAAAGGAAGCTCGTCGATTTTGCTCACAAAAAAATGGAGCAATATTACAATCCTCCAGAAATAAGGATGTATTTGGCCGATGGTCACTTGGTATTTCTTGCAGAAGTCGATGATGACCGGATCGAGGTAACCCAACGTGAAAGGATAAGTGTAAACACTCAAGTACCCTTCCACGTGGGTAGTGATCTCTTCCTCTGGTATCGGTATCACAACCTCTTTGTTTTCCCAACCACAATCTTTCTTCACCAAATCAAGAAGGCTTTTGGGTATCGAGCATATATATCTCAATACCGGCTCACATCGACCAGCAACCGATGAGGGTTTCTCGACCCTAAAGTCGGAATCGATACCACATCCCCTAGGAATGAGTTTTTCAAGGCGTGGCTCCACCACCGATTTCTCATCGGCCGACCGAGATGAGGAAGCACCCTCTTTCTGAGGAACAATTTTAGATATCTTGGCCATCTAAATTTTCAAGAACAAAAAAAATAGGAAATTAAAATATTTTGGTGTTTGGTGAAGAACAAGCAAAGAAATTTTTAAACTTGGAAATAGAGAACTTTGGAGAAGGCGAAGAACTGTGAAGTTTGGAATGAGAAGAGTTGAAGGTAAAGGTTTAAAATAATGAAGAAGGGATGCTATTTATAGATTTCACAATGAGGGTTCAAAATTGGCAGTGGCCGACCATCGACTGACGCGCATTTAATGCCTTGGTAACTGAACCGACGGAACATTTGTCACATATGTCACAATCGGGATCGACACAGACGTCTGTGTGTATCTAGTCAGAGGTTGAAAAACCATATCGTTTCTCGCCACATTCTTTCCGAGAAATGAGGAAACTATCTGTATACGGTCAAAATCGAGTTTACCCTTCGTGTGATTAATCGAGATTGGGGCATGATGGACCGAGGTTCGTCATTGTATTATCGAGCTATGATGTTAAGTCGGGTTGCTAAGTTCGAGCCCTAGAAACTGACCAAGGTCGGGATCAGCCAAGATCAATATCGAGTCAGATAGAAGTCGAGCAAATAGAGACCGATCGAGACCGAAATCAGCCGAGACCGAGATCGAGCCCAGATAGAGGTCGAGCGAATAGAGGCCGATCACGATCGAGAGCGGCCGAGTTCGGGCTCGAGCCAAGGGACAAAAGAGCCATTATAATCGCATTTGGAGAGAGAATCTCAGCGGAAATCAAGGAAAAGCCAATTCATATATCGTGGGATCCCTACTATGTATTTTTAATTATATCCAAAGTAGGATTCCTCCACTATATTAAGAGTAGGTTATCATTGATTCAGGGGACTCAATTTATTCATTCACAGATTCATTCATATATTCATACACACGCATATTCAGACATTATTGAGATTTACATAGCATCTAGCAAATATTATCCTTTTTGGGCTTTTGGTATTGATTTATCTTGTTCATTTATAAAGCATTCTCTACTCAATTTAGGTTTGTATTTATTTTTTTTTACAGTCAATATTCGATATATTTCATTGAACCAAGTTATTTCACGTATCCTTAGAATCACGTATAAATTCAACTCTATCTGTTTTTCGGGTAAACAGAGATGACATGAAAAAAATGATGAGGAAGTTCTCTAATCTTAAGAGGTTGAGGTGAGGTTCTTGGAGTCGAGTCATTATTCAATGAAGCCGAGAAAAACTTTCAATCGTTTTCCCACGTTGGACTTTTTGGTCCATCTTTAATCGCTAAAGGTGTTTTCTATTGGCAAAATTAGCCTTAGCATCCTAGTGAGTGTAAGCTCCCGGAGAATCTCAAAAATTTGACTATTTCAAATTTAATTCTTTTTTGTTAAAAAGAGATCTCGGATCAAGGGCTATCGACCTGACAGTGCTTCGTTGGTCCATTTAGTGGATTCTCCCCAAAAACAAAATCATATTGAGCAGCAACCTTTAGGTACATGAAAAGAAATATCAACAATTGCAAGGCTTCCCAAGCTCGAGGTACTCAAGTTGCAAGTAAGAGCCTTTGAGGGAGAAAAATGGGAAGTGAAAGATGATGAGTTCCCTGCACTCAAAAGTGTTGAAGTTAGACAATGTAATTATGTCACAATGGGATGTCTCTGATGATGCCTTTCCTAGTCTTGAGAAACTGGTTTTGCAAAGTCGTGAGACATTTCAGATTCTAGTACTTTCTACAACTGTATCTTCATTAATAAAACACTCAATATCATCCGGATATGGTGACCTAATAATGTAAAAGTTCATTACATATTCATTATAAATCTGTGTATACAAAGTTAAAACAATTTTTAGAATGACCTCTATCGTGTCAATAAATATAGTAGGACGGAACATAATCATAGTCTACATATTTCCATGAACCTTACTTCCAATCCGTACATTTATCTTTGCCAATGTTAAGTTCATGGAGTAATCTTAGATTAATTTATTCAACTATAAAAAGTATCTAGCAAATAAGATTTGAAATGCACAACTGAGTAAATATCTTTTTACTCAGACCTAGGAGCATTCATTGAAAATAAATATATGTTCTGTTATTCCATTTTACAAGCAGCATAATCTCTCAATGTTAGGAAAATCATATTGACTCGATCCAACACGAAATCTTTCCCAGCTGTTTACTCCTAGGTTTAATTCGAAATTTTTTTACTTGCTTTTGATGAATAGCAAATTTAACCCAATGATCAAATGTGAACCAACTACCAAAATAACAAAAACTAACTCGGAATTGATATAAAGTTGAACCCTTGTGCAAATTCAGAACATGATTTACCAATTTCATAAACTTACGTGCTTTCTCTGGCACTCTAGTTCTTTGATCCTTATCATAAATCTCGAGACAGTCAGTCGTAAAAATCAAATTATTTTCAACTATAAAAATATGTTATTTTTTTTAACCGAATTAATAAGAAAAATGTGTCATATAAATTGAAACGTAAGGAACACAAATAGGGGTCTCATGCACACGTACATTGGTCTCAAGCTCGAGTAAGGGAGGAGAGTTGCAATAAGTTAGTTGACAACATAAACATTATCAATTCATGATGAATCCTCATAATAGGTGATCGCGTACTGCTTTTAATATAAAATTAAATAAATAAGCTCATCCACGATACATCTCCTCCCCATGAGCAATAGGTTCACAATAGGTGATCAATTTATCTTTGGCACACCCATTAAGGAAATACGAACTCCTAGAGAAAAAAAGATGAATTTATTAAATTAATCTAAATTAATTATTACCTTGACACATTGGAATATGTAAATAAGGGCAAATTTTGAAAAAATAAAATTAATTCCTTCTTGATTATGTAAATAGACACTTATTTTAGACCAAAATAAAAAATTAAAATAGTCACTTATTGTGAACCGGAGGGAGAATTATATAACATCCCTAAATTTGAAGTCCTAAAATCTATGCCTCGATACCATATTAAAATCGAAAATAAATAGGAAATACACATAGCTTTAGCAAATTACTATATCAAAGACCTAAAACCCAAAAGATACATAAGTTTTCCCATTTACATAGAGGATTGGAAGTGTACTCTTACTAACAAAATTGAAAGCTTTTTTACATCACTATTTAGTGGCAGAAAAGAGGCAGTCAGAAATGTTCTTAAAAAAACAAGGAAATAACTCTAAATGTATTCATCAAAAAAATGGAAGAAAAGAAAAAGGAAAGAGGAAAGAGTCTCATATCATCATCGACCATGGACACTCAGCTCAACGAGAATCAGGTCAGCAAATCACCAGCAACGCGACGGCGCGTGATCACCACGCGCTCCTCGGAGACCAAACTCGACCGGCAAAGCGGACAATTAAAATTAAGCGTATTGAACCACCCATCTAAACACTCCGTGTGAAACACGTGCCGGCATGCTAACTTGCGCACCGGTTCACCATCAACAAACCGGTTCAAGCAAACCACACAAGTCCCCGAACCGGAACCAGTTTTTTCATCCCCTTGGTAATAATAAGATAACAGCCGGTTCAGATTGAGCTGCTCGGCGAGGAAAGTAACGCCGGTCAGACCGGACCCGACAGCTTCATATAAAGAATCGTCGAACTGATCGGGAAATAATCGGGAAGAAGAGAAACCCAAACCAAAACCAATGAAGTGAAGGAAAGTAAAGATAACGGAACGGAGATAATTAACGCCGTTGGCGAAAAGGGTCACCATTAGTATTGGGATTGATTCAGAAGAAATGTCACTTAGTTGATTTTGTAATCCCATATTTTTGGTTACTACTACTATACTATTGTAACTATTCTATGGTTTTAGTGTTTGCTTAGACTTTTTTTCTTTCTCTTCAATGGAAATGGGGTTATACTTATATATAGTTGAAGTGTGTGTGTGTGTGTTTATAGTGTTATTTGCCCGGGGGGGGGGGGGGGTTAGTTGAGTATGAGAAGGTGAAGAAATAGGGAATTTTGAGTAACCATCAAAATTTAAACGGTATATGCTCTTTTATTATTACTAGTATTTATAAACGTGGGTTGCACGTTAATAAATAACACATGAATATTTAAATATTTATTTATATGAAGAAACAATAAAATTTAATTAAATAAATAATCAATTTTAGTCATATTAAGTAGATAATTAAGTATTGTAGTTTAGAGGTATCTAATGTGATGGTATCTTACCGAACACTTCTTTATAGACAGTGCTTTTTGTATATGTTTCCTTCTAATGCTTTGGTTACTATTTTGGTAAATATAGTTTAATATTTAGTATGTTTGTCCTTATACTTTATTTATTATAACTACAAAACATAAATATACTGAGAATTATTTTTACACAAATTTAAAAGGATATTCTTTAGTTTCAGAAGACGGAAGTTGAATTCGGGGATAAACACATACTTAGAAGCAGATTGACTAGTATCATAAGTTCTGCATGTATGACGTTATTGTCAAAACTTCTATATACCATATGTGTACTATTACATAAGCTATTCAGCGGATCTAAGTTTTCAGTAGCATGATGAGCATAAACCTATATGCAATGGAAGATCAATTTTAACTTAGTTTATTATATATATTGTGACACTAACATACGTACGAAATAATGAACTTGACAACAAACATGTACGGTAGAAGGCCAATTGGTATTAAAGAATTTAAGTATTCTTCTTTGACAACAAACATGTACGGTAGAAGGCCAATTGGTATTAAAGTATTTAAATATTCTTCTTGGTAGTTATTGTTGGTATCATCTTCTGTTGAGTCAAAACTGAAAAATATTTTATTTTTACCTTAAAACTTAGCAATCAATATTTTATTTAGTTGATCAACATATTCATTTCTACTAGCTAAGATAGCTCTTTAATTTCCATCATATAATTTGCACAAATTGTGTTTTAATCTAATGACGAAAATATTTTCCTTTTTAAATGACTATTATTACCATTAGGATTGATAACCAAGTGTTCTAGAAGAACCAAATCATCTTTTATTGGATGCTCTTCTTCGTTTCCGACACGAGGTAAAAAGTCACTGAATGTTGGATCTTTTCTTACTTTTATATTTCTTGTCATTTGAATATTTTTCATTTGAGGTCATAAGTATAATTTTGGCAAGCTAACTTTTATAGTTTCTGCTTTGGTCATTTTTGGAACTATACTTGACAGAAATCACCTCCCAAACTATTACTTTTCTACCAAACGGTTCATCGATATCCAATATATCTCTTAAACTCTGGGCGATTGTTTCGATTGTCTGATGCTTAGCCAAAAGCACTTCATCCCATATTATCACTTTTGTTTTCCTTATAAATTTAGTACAATTGATCTGATTTGATATATTTGTGATGGTTATTTCAGTTGTTTGAAGAGGTATATCAAATCTAAAGTGAGTTGTACGACCTCATAATAAAATCGTTGTTGGTACACCACTTGTTCTTATTGCTAACAATATCATGCCTCTTGATATGACATTTACAAGTAATGCATGGCATAGGAATATTATTTCGATTCCGCCGGAGGCATCTACAAAGGATAATCTCGCTATACTAGGGTCGATTTTTTTTATAATATAGTCTTGAAAACTTATTCTTGTTCAGGATTTAGCTTTGATTGTGCTTCCTTAAACACTTGTATGTCCTTCTTAATATATTTTTTTTACAATTTAAAAAATAATTTTACTCATTTGATGAATTTAAAAAATAATTTAATTGGATTCTCTTGCTAAATAATTAATTGAAAGATTTAATTATTTATTTTTAACATAAAATATAATTTATTTTCTATTGATTTAGATTCTTAATATTAGTTCATCTCATGTTTGAATATTTAACAATGATTATAACTTTATTCACCATAAATTTTATTTTCAAAGAGTTAAAAGATCGATGACATTCCACTTTTAGATCTTTATGTTTGCAAAATCATTAGTGTGTTGGCTCTTACCAACATCTTTCTTTCTTTTCGCACACATTTATATTCTTAAAATATTTCTTAGTTATTCTTTAATAACTTGGTATATTTTTCTATATTACACGAAAAATTAATAATAAAAAAATTATTTAAGTAGGAAAGCAGTTCAAATATAATATAATAATATATTATCGTGGGGATTTTTTCTCAATTTCAACGCTTTATGCAGTCCGTTTAGCATTACCTTTTTTTTTGTATTGAATATTATAAAGTGGTAATGTATTACCAATATGGAGGATTCTTATGAAATTGATTTTATTAAACTTTCCTACATATTTTTAATAAGAATTCAATAGACGAGATTGTATTAATTTTAAAATCTTAAATATTAAAAAAATTAACATAGAAGTTATTGTAGTCCAAAAAAATAAGTTATTACAGCTATGTCCTTTCCCTATGAGTTCTTCTGTTTAATATTTTAGTCTATCAATATTATATTCATACTTTTATAATAATATATGCTCTCCTGTTTCTAAATGAATTTGGACAATATAACACGTTTTCAAATTAAATTGGTAATAGGATTTTTTTTAAGAAGCATATCCTAAAAGTAATAGGACTACAAGGCTAATATCTATCGAAAATAATTATACTAATAGGATTCCTAAAGATAATCATGTAGGATTCCTAACGTGTAGTATTATGTCCTAAAACTAATAGGATTACAAGGCTAATGTCTAGAATTCCGATTATGTCCTTTTATTGTGAGTTATTATGCTTAATATTAAAAGGTTATTTTTGTAATCCAAAATTTTATTCATGCTTTTATAATAATATAGATAAGTGAAAAAGGGCAATTTGGTGCACGAAATATCCATTATTTACGCAGGGTCCGGAGAAGGATCGCACCATAATAGGGTATAATGTAAGCAGTCTATCATAATGCAAGCATTAATGGTTGAACTCGTTACCTATAGATCACATGAAATCAACTTTGTTGTTGCTCCAAAACTCTCATTCTTTATTATTATAAGTATCAGGTAGTTTTAAAACCCCTCCAAGACTTAAAAGATACTTACTACTCCCTCCGTTTCAATTTATGTGAACATGTTTGACTCGACACGGAGTTTAAGAAAAAATGAAGATTTTTGAAATTTGTGGTCCTAAACAAGTCAAAAAGGGGTCCAGAGTATTTGTGTGGTTATAAATGTTTCTCATTAAGGGTAAAATTGAATGTTTAAACTAAATTATTTCCAAATTTAGAAATGTATCATTCTTTTTGGAACGGACCAAAAAAGAAATATGTTCACGTAAACTGGAACAGAGGAAGTATATGTTATCTTCCACCACCACAAGTATAGAATAATTACGCCTCACCAAAGCTTAAGCAGTTATAAAGAAATAATCTCATGTTTTTTTTAAAGTTAGGATTTAAATCCTAATCTTCAAAATTTTCACCCACTTTATTTAACCATTAGACCACGTTAGTGTGTTTTTGGAACATGAACATGTAAAACATATGTGCCATGATGTTCTTTTTAATTTTCTTATTAACTACTATTGGATATAAATTTAACTAGTTTATACTCATAATATGAAATTATTTTATCAGTATATTTTAACAGTTTATAATAAGATAGTAATTATTTTTCTTTGTCACTCACATAACCAATGTGCAGTGACTCCCCTGCACCAGCTTTTGAGTTTCTACAAATACTTAGAAATAAAGTTGAGAAACGATAATTTCTTTGTTTAGCAAAAAATAACTTAACAAACAAGTTGCAAAAATGGATCTTTTTTGGTAAACTCAGTTTTAGAAGATTTTCAGCCAAACACCACAAGTTGTATGTTCTTTTTTGGACATATCTTTTTTCTTTTTGCTTTTTACAAAGATTTGCTGTTAGTCCATTACTAGCCACACAAATAAATGAGAAGAAAGTTTGTTTAATATTTAATTGTACGCAATAGGGATATTCCTTTCAATATTCCATCAATTAAATGTGATGAAATTAGTTTTAAAGGAGTTGAATCGTGAATATGTAAAGAGAGCAACTCTTGAGTCACTTTATAAATATTAAGTATTGTTTATTCAATGAACAAGTAGTAAGGACTCTTAAACTACTTGGCCAATAGAAATCTTGAGTTTCATTATATATATATAATTTTTCACTCGATGTCCAGCATCCTATACTATATTCCAACTAATCCGTATTTATATCGTGTGAGACTCGTTAAGGAGAAAGTATTTTTTAACCCGAGAGATCTCGTTATGGATAATGAGGGATCACATTCATCCATGCCACTACAACGCTTGTTTAAACACTAAATAAGGACTTGGAAAAATGTTTTGACCAATAGAAATCTCGAATTTTAGTAAGGTTTAAAATAACCAATTATGCAAAGGAATGAGTCTTCAAAATGACTTCCTTGTAATAGAAAGGAAAGGAAGCTTTATGGAAAGTCTAGTACACTCTAATTATATGATTATAATTCATTTGTAGTGCTTTCAATGATGAGTAGTATTTGACTTCATTGCCTACTTCTATTGGCTTTAGTTATTATATTTTGTGAAAAATTATGATTATAATGACTTCCTTCTAATAGAAAGGAAAGAACTACCAAAATATAGGACGGAGTGATAAATACTCTTTATATTTAATCAGGTGTCTCGAGTTCGAGATATGTGTATAAAATTGCCTTTAGAAAAAAAAACTTTATCTTTGAATAGATTTTTTTGTCAAGAATTTTGATTAGTCGGCTCGTATTATAAATATCGACCACCACGTGAAAAATTAAGGAAGCGTTGTGGAAGCTCTAGTACATTCTGATTATATGAATTAAAATTCATTTTTAGTGCCTTCAATGATAGAGAAGCATTTGACTTCATTGCCTAATGGTTTTGGTTTATATTTTGTGAAAATTATGATTATAGTGATTTTATTGTTTGGTTAGTTTTTCTTATTTTTTGAAGGGCTGTGTGTCTCTCTCACGTTATGTTTTTTTTTCTATTACATTAAAGGATCAGAGAAGAGGAAGAAAAAGAAAAAGAGAATAAAGAGAATTGAACTTACACCTATTGTGTGGAAGGCTTTCACTTGTTATTTTGACATCTCTCTACATCTTCTTTTTTTTTTTTTTTGGGGGGGGGAGGGGGGGGTATTTTGGCTTTAACATTATGTTATCTTTTTTAGTAACCATATATTTTACATAATTTTATTTGTCCATAAGTAATGAAATATCTAAATTTTTGGGATAAAAAATCTGGGAGGCAATAATATTGACAAACCATACAAGAATGTTGCCTGTGGAGTTTATTTTACTGATTAAAATACTCTCATAAGGTGATTTTTTTGGCCGAAACATGTTCAATGTTCCTGTTTCAGAGTTTTTACGAAAAAGAATATCTTTTTTTTTCAAAACCTTGAAAAAGTATATTAAATTTAATGGAAGACTTGAAAAACTCCTAAAATCAGACTTTTAAGTTTTCAAAAAAACTTCAAAAAAATTTAAACTTCATAAGTTTTAAAGAAAAGGTAGATTTTATGCAAAAACTATCAAATGAACACAATTTATGTATTAGTGGAAAAATAGGCATGACACGTGGACTAACGATATGGTGACAAGTGGCATTTGCATCAAGTTAACAAAGATGAATGATGAGGCATGATTAAAATACCCATGGGATTTATAGAAGAAGGTATCGTATCTGACAATTGGGAAAGAAGAAATGGGCACGAGACGCATGAAGGCCATAAATTAATGAGGAAGATTCATGAACAGTTACGAATATGGAAAGAGAATCGGAATTATCCCTGATTACGTGCGATTACCTATTATTACCATAACCGTTACGAGTAATTTCAGTAACGGACAATTAATGCAGTTAATGCCAGTAACGGGCATGAATTAAGTGAGAGGAAACCGTTACATCTTTGTATCCTTATATAAGGGTTGTTACTTTATTGTACGATCATCAGAATACTGACAAATATATGCAATCTGTCTTTTACTTTTATATCATACTTAATTGAAGATTCTTATTCACACTTCTTGGGAGAATACAACGATCATTAATAAGATTTCTTTGTTGCATCTTACTCTCTTATTTTAATATTTTATTTTTGGAAAAGTGAAGTAAATAGGCACTTTTCGGTTACCAAAGAAGAGATTAATTTGTTAATCAAGTTATTAAAACGCGATAAGAAGGTGGAGGATTAGGTCATTTGAGAAGGGGTCATTGGTGCGAACAACAATAACAACAATAATTAATTCAGTCCCAAATAAGTTGACTTCGCCTCTATGAATGCCGATCCCATGCTGAAATAAATAAGAGAGTTGCGGTAATTATTCAATTCATGATAAATTCTCATAATATAAGTGTCAGTGCGAACATAATATAAAAGTAAAAGCAATATTTAAAATAATTCATGAACTGAAACTGAGAAAAGAGAACCAAGATAGTAACTAATTAATACTATAGTTTAGTAGGGATAAGAATATTAATTGAGTGATTAGAGAGTACCAAACAAGGTCGTCCCATTCTAAGAAGATTTGCAAAATCCACAGACTGCATTCTTAATACCCTAATTAAAGAACACCCCATCAACCCCCCTCCCCCCCTCAAAGAAAATTATTGATACACAAACATAGAGGAAAACACAAAAATTTCCCAACTTGGGTTCTTTTCTTGTCCTCTTTTTGAGTTTTTTATTTTTATTTTTTCACACGATATTCTTTATCTGCATTTGATCCTGATTAACGAAACCCTTGCTTGTTTATCCCGATGAGGGTTTATGAATTACTCAAACGAGCCTTTCTAGAAATTTGTGACGCATAAGATTTATTAAAGTAAAAGCATTTCCTATAAGATTTTTTTCATTCACGAGATTTAAACTCGAGATCTCTTATTAAAGACTGAGAAATTCTATTCATGCTATCACATTCTTTAATGATTCATTAATGTATTTATTTGAGAACCAACTATATTGAAGTGATCTTAAGCAAGTTGACTTTTTTATGAGTCTAGTACCTAGTTCTAACATGCTATATATGGTTGTTCAAAGTTACGCATAAGGACAGCAAAAAATATCAGATTCAACAACCTTTATCTCTAGAAACTCCTAAAACAGGTGAGGAAAGAAGTCAAAGTAGTTAAGCAAAAGATCAATGAATTTTAAATTGCAAATTTTTATAATGATGAGATTCTGACTTTAAAAAGTCGGCTCGATGCACTAAGCTCTCGTTATGTGCGGGGTTCGAGGAAGGACCGGACTACAAAGATTTATTGTACGCAGTTTTACCATATATTTCTACAAAAGGTTGTTTCCACGGGTCGAACTCGTGACATCTTAGTCACATGGCAGCAACTTTACCGGTGTAAAGAATTATTATGCTATAATTGTAATTTAATCGATTATAACAAGTTAATTATATCTTTCAAATTATCATATCAAGACTATGAAATACATATTGTTTTAAAATAACTGGATACTGTAAAAGTTCTGTATTATATTAGTGCACAGAACTTAAACTCTATGATATTTAGCAGTTAGGGTGGGGAAAGCCTATACCAATTTTGAATGTTCAAGAATGTTCTTAGAATTTGATTGAAGATTTGCCAGCAAAGACACTCTAATATTTTATTTTAATAATTGTAAATGGCTAGCTAATCACTTACTGTTCCACTTAACCTTTTGAATAATCAGAATTTGATTTGATAATTTCAATTGTTAAATTGGAACCTGTAATGGTCATTGGCAGTTTGGCACTAATTCTGATAGAATTCAATTAGAGGTGATAATGAAAATGACAGTGACAGTGACAATGATAGTGATTTAGAAGATGATTGTAATTTATTCTCTAATTAAATCATTCCACACTTGATGATTAGGCCAATAAATAATTAATTTAGAAGATGATTGTAATTTTACTTCTCTCACCATTGTGAGCTATTATTTACCATTAAAACTTAAAAGCACAACTTATATGCATTGACGGTGTAAGATTTATATATACAATCAGATTACTTATTAGGCATTATTTGATAAAAATAATAACTTTATGCTATCACAAGTTACACTTACGAGTTAAAATTTACAGGGGCAGCCCGGTGCACTAAGCTCTCGCTATGCGCGGATTTCGGGGAAGACGAGTTAAAATTTACGGATAGTACAAAAATCGTAACATTATCGGTATATATAACTTAGTTTTTAAAAGGAAAAGTTAACTGGCATACACTTGTATAATGATCCACAAATTGTGCTGTGACTAAGGTTAATTTTCTTATAATCACATCATAATGGCAATTTGACTTTATTTAATACTTATTAGGAGATGACAGTGGTGGGTAGGCATAGCTATTTTTTACCTTTTTTTTTACTCGCTGAAGCACTTGAAACAACAAAAGTAATCACAAAATTCATTGTTTAAGCTTTAGAAGACGCAATAATTGTAGAAGATTAATAATAAATAAATAAATAAATAAAAACTAAGAACAATACAAGACGATAACCACAACACACCATTAAGAAGATAACTCAAAGATTAAGTATATTAATTAAATTTGACCTTGAAAATGCTTGTGGAATACCCTATACCAAAATATCTATCACTTTCAACGATATGTGTAAAGTGTTAGATCAAATAGAAACGAAAAAGATATCTGTCACTGTCATCGCATAGAACTGCAAATTGTGATACAACTCCTTATTGATAATAATTGGAACCCGGTTTTCGAGTCTCGGGAATGAAGTCGTCTTTGCTAAGGAGTGTTTTACCCCGTCTATTGCGATGCGAATCCGAATTTAATCGGTAGGTACGGACATCAATTGAGAAATTAAAAAAATCAATTGGACACCAGCCAATTCAAAAAATAAAGGGTATATATATTTATAGACCTACAGAGAAACATTTGGAATTATTTTAAGACGATACCTAAGTTGAAAGAAATTGAGAGGAAAAATGAGGGAAACTTCAACATTGGAAAGTTGATTGATAATTAAAAATTCCTAGGAAATAGTAAATACCAAGTGCAAATTGACAGGTCCATTGAACTCAAAACACCTAAACTTTACCTATCTGAATTAGACAAATTCCATTTAAGACAAGAAATAGAGACAGTGAAGACAACACCCATCTTCCAAAGATCACAATCAAGGGTTGTAAATGAAACAAATAGGATCCCTGACCTTGAGATCTCGAGTTCGAACCTCAAAAATAAGAGAATTCAATGCTTGACTTGAGATTTCGAGTTCGAACCTTAAAAATAAGAAAATTTTGATAGAAAATGCTTCCCCTTTAATGAAATCCAAATAGACAACGGCATGCATTTGTAGACTGATTTGCGTAGAAATGAAATATTCACATAAACAACACATTATTCAAATTTTTAGACAAAAGTACACATTGGGGAGGTGGGGCTAACCAAACAATGTATAGAATCGTAGAAGCAAATCCACATTTCAAAATTTTCCATAACTTAAATATACAAAACATAGTATTCGGGTACACATTATTTAGATATTATCCATGTAATTTACAATCAGCACCCAAAAAGGCACTTCTCCAAACAACTGATAATTTACAAGAAATACCAATTTCAGTCAAAATTGGATTCAGTTCTTTTTTCTTTTTTCCTTATCTCTTTTTTTGCTTTAGAAATCATGGCTCAGCCTAAGAAATTGCAAGATGTAGTCGCACCTCCAGCCAAAAATGGATTTTAGCTCTGCTTTTTGTCCTTATTCCATTTTTTTCTCCCGCTTCTTCTTCATTCATCTCTAATGCTTTCAGTAAAAAAGTTTTCGATATACTTCCAATCTCCAGCATGTGGTCAGTGCACATTTCTTCATGTGCTCTCAGTTGTTTTCCGCAAAGAAGTAAAATTAAACCTGCAAAGAAGTGCATATATCACCGATCAAAAAGCGCCTCTAGAGAAGTTCACTCGTTCAATTTGGCAGAGTAGATACAATACCTAATGAGAGGCTTCTGAGGAACCACAAATGCTTCAGAAGCAATGCTGGAGGACGGTGCTGCTAGCTCAATCGGCTTTCAGGGGCAAGGGAAAGAAGCAAAAAGAACAGATTTTCGTCAGTGTTCCTGTCTAACAGTACTGGATACAAAATTTTGCATACAAGACTATCATTCACAAAAGCAACTTGGAACATGTCAAGCTTTTAAATTTGTCTAATGCTTCCGGTCACACCAACATGCAACATTACGTGCCTTAGAAACTACCAAAGCAACAAAATGTACAAATATTGCAGGTGACACTAACAAAGCTTTCTCAGGGAAATCCAAAGGAAGATTTGAACAGAAAGCAATGCAAAAGATATTTTGGTAAGATTCTTAAAATAGCCATTCTTATTCCCTCTATTTCTCTGACATAACATATAAGGGCGATGATAAATTGGACTCACCAAAAAAAATATATTGACGAGTTACAGTGGACTATCAAATTATCACAGCACCTTGCAAAATTGCACTTTTTATCCCAATTCTGATCAACAATTAAACATCTGACGGCAACAAGCACCAAATTTTACAAAGAGCTTGGAGCTAAAAAATGGGAACGAACTGGAAAAAACAAATAAGGAAAGTGGCCTTCTGGTATATTCCATGCTCCACATAAAAGACTGGTTCACTTTTTTGTTGCAACAAGTAACTAACAACAAAATGCTGCCATATTTAAAATGAATTCCAAAAAGACTACTCATAATTTAGGGCCAATAAGAATCAGATGATTTCCTTAACATGGCAGTTTGTGTTAGAACCTTCAATTGCGGGACAAGACTTGCACCAAAGACATCAAAGAAAAGCACAATTAACTAGTTTAATCAACTGTTCTGTTATATTCCATAGGTCCACAATGTTAGTCTCGGTATCATACATTATCTATACAAAAAAGTCTCGAACACAAAAGCTGAAAAGAAGAAAAAGATTAAGGAGATTTGTATGATGCAACTGCAGATGGACAGACTGAGGGTGCACAAAATCAGGATCTCAATAGACATATTCGATATATTCTGCATTAAAGAAAATAAGTGTATGAAGTTTGAAGACAACCTCAAGTTCTTCCAAGCCCTCGCTTTGTAGGACCTTATGGCTAGAACCACCAATTCTGTCCTTTTCCTCTGATGTTGTTGCCTCAACCATTTCCTCTGCTGTTGGGGGCTCCATCTGCAGTTCATTTGCCCCATCAAAATGCTTGACTCCATTTGTCAATTCCAGTTCATCCCCAGGATCTTCAAAACCATGAGATCCACTTTGATGGCCCACAGTCGGTTCTGCAGATTGCTTGACTGCTATTGTCTCTGTTACAGCTGCACATGATGAAGGCACAGGCAACATGCTTTTGACAGAAACTTCAATTTGGTTATCAACAAGCCCACCACTATTCAAGGTATCACCAATATCAGCTTCAAATCGCTTCAACTCTCTAGTTTCACCTGGTGAGCTGGCATCACTGCTACTCATGGCCAGGCAAGACTCTTTTGAGGTAAAACCTGTATTAACTTCGTCGTGCTTTCTCTTTCTGCTAAAAGCAGCATCTACAGATGTTGCCTTAGCAGAACCAAGTGATTTTGAAACTGAACGACTTTCACTTCTTGCAGGCTGAGCAGGACGCACTCCTCCAGGGAAGACAAAATTAGGAAGGTCTTTTCGTCTGACATGACACACATGAATCCACATGCTAGATGTCCAAAAAGAATATGCATAGACATCTCGCTTAAAATCCTCAACTGTCAACCTTATATCAAATTGTTCGCCTTGTTGAGGATTTGTACCTTGTTTTCTACGTAATCCCATAAAATAAGAATGGTGAAACGGCTTAGATTTATCTGAAAATTCACCCGGATGTGGATGGCATTGAAGTACACCAGCAGTGTCTCTCTCAATCTGGATGAATAAAGCATGGAAACTTCATTAATTCAGTGCCTTTGGCGAAGCAATAGAGACGAAGTCATCAAAATGTGAAGCAGAAGAAAGAAACATCACCTTTAGAGTAAGCAGGCGTATCCTAGATTCAACCCATCCTTTCCATTTCCTCATGTCATCCTCACTTTCTGTAGCTATGTCTATCCGCAAATAGTTTCTATAGGCTTCAAAAAAAGCGAAAGGCTCACAAAGACTTTCCCAGCTAGCTTTGTTAGCTTCTATTGCCTATGCACACAAAATGAGTCAGGGAAAGAAGACTTCAATTGATGAAAATAGGAATAACAAACTGGAAGATAACAGCAATTGGATTAGAATAAAAGTCATGACTGTAGAGCATTGGTGCCGCAAAAACTAAATGAAGAAGTCTAAAAAGAAATTAGGGGGAGAACCAAGTATCTTAACCATGAGCACCAAATTCACTATATACGCATGCTTGAACCGCCAAAACAAACATTTAAGAGGAATGCCACACTCAATTGAATAAACATGCTTGAGCAACATCCAAAATCTTAGTTTTGGTTTTTATCTGTATTTAGTTAATAAAAATTAAATGGGGTAAATTAACTCAATAGGAGAACCAATAGGAAGAAAAAACCGGCAGATCGCATTGATTGCATTCAGTACAATAGAAAAAGCAGTAAACCCGACAAAAACTGAGCACGCATATATACCTCACAAAGTTCATTCCCTCTCTGAAATTCTTCTGTCATGACACGCAAGGTACTGGTTGAAACATTGTAGCTAGAATTCATGCAGGGGTATGCTGGAGTTATTATCGGCATTAGATGCTGCCTATCTTTGAAATTCCTCCGAGGATCCCAATAAGCAAGCCCAAGAGATCCTTCATTTATTGGACACAGCAAAACTGGGTTTGGCCAGCGCCACAAACTGTAGACTCTAAAAAACCGAGAGACCAACATGCTAGGAACTGCATTTGGATAAAGTTGGCAAATCCGAGCAACAAGCAATGCCCAATTAATACCGCCAAGAAATCCAGTAACCTGGTCAAAAGTGACACAAGTTTAAGAGAAGCAGACTGACTTTCACCAAGATGTCAGGCACTGTACCTTTAAGGACACAAAAGATTGTACAAGGGGTTATGTTGGATACTTACATTTGAGTAAACTCCACGCCTTTTTGCCCACAGTCTCATGCATCTCAGTGTGGTGCGGAAACTCTGCAGGACCAAAGAGGGGGGAAAGATTAAGCATAAAGTTTCAAAGCAAATGCAATTTACATAATTGTGAGGCAACAACCTGGATATTGGGTACTAAATGCAAAACTTGATCCGTTACTCTGCATCCATTAAGACTACGAACAGTCTGCTCATCCACATTCTGTAGTATGGACTCCTGTGAAACATCCAAATCCTGCAAGAGACAAATAGGACTAAAATCCAGAAGTTTACAGATTACAGAATTTATTTCAACAGCATAACAAGTTATTTCAGATTAATAGGATGACGACATCAGAATTATGATGGTTCTAAAACCACAAGGAAAGCAGAGTATAGTCATCAGCACACAACAGGGCAGAAGATAAATGAAGACTACTGATAATTGTTAACGTTACTGAATAGTAATTAGGAATGGCCTCTCAATATTTCAGATTTAGAAAAGGTAAACAAGAATCTAATACTCTTTTTAGATACCTTGAAGTAGTCAAGAGTTCCAGAAATAGTCCTCATGCAATTGCAGAAAAAAGCATGCTAAGTTGCATATACAAGCAAGAGCCAGGAGAAGTAGCAAGTAATTATGCGCAAATTCACACTCGCCACCCCCCAATAGGGCCCTCCTTTCAGATGTTCAATTGTTATTAAGAGCCTAAACCAAACCTATATCCTCATAGATCACCAGTTGAAGTTTTCAAAACCATCCATTGTTCTTTAATAAACATCAAGTGGCTGCTTAAAGATACAGCAAAACTGTGGTAGCTTTCCCTTTACAAAGACCAGCTACTACTTACATCCAAATAAAAAAGGAAGGGAGATAATAAAATCTTCCTATCCAACCATGTTATTCACAAGTAACATTCTATACCAAAAAAGCTGAAGACAACAACCATTGAGCCTTCAGTTTCTCAGTAGGAGTCAAACTCCTTTCAAATCATCATCTATCTCCACAAAATGCAGCAAAGGCTGTAATTCCATATTTCCCTACTTCCACTTCTGTCCTTCATCCATACCAACTGCAAGAAGCAACTTAAGGGTATGTGGCACGACCTACTTTATCCCAACTAAGTTTAGAGCATATCGCACATTTCCTTGGCTACTTTAAAATTTTAATTAGGAAAATGAAAAGGTAAATGCATCAAAGTAAGATGTGGAACCCCGGGAAACACCATGTCAGGTTCACCAATTCAACCAATTATCAAGAAGATATGCAGTAGTATATAACAAAGGTAAATAGCACATCAGAAGACAGATTTTCTAGACTGCAGATGGTGCATCTCAAAACAAGTGTGTAATCAGTCACATACAAGAGAATCATACCTCAGGAATAACCCAGAGTGCTACATTTGCATAAAGAAGGTCTATAGAAACACCATTAAACTTGAACTTCATAACAGGAACATGAGCATCAGGTACAGGATGAAGTTCTTGTATTTCAGGCATCTCTTCAAGCATTCTATGAAGTTCGCCAAAGAAGTCCTGCAATGTAAGAGGAATATTACAGGCATCAACCTTCAGCATAGAAACCAAAAATTAAAGGATGTAAACTGAAAAGGCTGTCATCCTACATCACGAGTCGCATGTCTAGGTCCTACACATAGAGTGTCTATATCAGCACCAGGGCCATGTACCTGTTAAAGACAACCCCGAAACAAAAGTCAACTTGATAAGTGAAATGGTAAAATTACCTGACAAGCAAGATAACCTAAAATTCCTTGAAGCCAAGCAGCATAATATACAAAATAGACCTTCGGTCCTTTATAGACTTAAATCACTTTTTCTCTAACATTTATTCACAATACCAGAATGTAATATCTATACTATCTAAAGTTTCTCCTTGCAGTTTCCAGTCCTGCTTCAAAAAGGGTCCCCAACTACTGTAAAATATCACCGCATAATCCCTCCCCTTGACATCCCAAAAGTTAAAAACCTAATTAACTAAAAACATCACAATGATTAGAAAAGATCAAATTGTAAAACCAACACCAGCAGGGTTCATAAATAACACAAGAACCGAGAAACACTATAGAATTGATGGGAGAAGGAAGAAACAAGTTAACAACACCCAATTATTCTTGCTAACAGAGGTTGTCACAAGGTTGTTATAAATTAAAGGATGTGCACCAAATTGGAGAAAATTTAAAGACCAAATACCCAAATACTCCCCCCCCCCCCCAAAAAAAATGGACATGCTTCATTTCCAGCTGTTCCGGTATAGAGCCACGGACATGCAAACCAAACCAAAAATGCAAGCGCCAACACTATTACTACCAGTTGAATCCAACAAAGGGTGTAAACAAAAAGAAAAAGAGACATACTCCCAGCCGATATGAACCGAATGTGAAGATTTTTGCATTTGCCTCTTGCACCACGTCATCATTGAAGCCTTTAGCACGACAGACATTTTTCACCCACGTCTTCACAATCTGTTTCACTCCGGAATCAGTAACCAATGACTTTGAGATAATAGACTGAGAATTCTAAATTCACAAAACAAGAACAACCTGGTCTAATCTCCCCAGCACTTCTTCCCTTTTAATGGCTTCTTCATGACTTTCATATAAGCCTGCATCTGCGAGAAACTGAAAAAGTGCAGTCCTTGTCAGATATGGTTTAGAAACTACAATCTCTCTCTCTCTCTCTCTCTCTCTCTCTCTCTCTCTCTCTCTCTCTCTCTCTCTCTCTCTCAGGCACACAAAAAAGCACACGTATCTGTGTTAATTTAATCATTTTAATAGAAAAACAACTCATTGTTAAGAAGAAAAACTTAGCTTGATTTTAAATCACAATGCTTAGATTGTTTTTTAAATCACCCTCTCAATGTCATAAGTCCAAAGCATGATTATGTCTGGTTCAACTTCAAAACTGTATACCTATCGTATTAAGTAAGCAAATACATAACATTTCTACTAAACACTTGTTTAGGCGCTGTTGTAGCTGATAAGTCTTCTGAATGGGTATTGATGTCAAGCATAACTAACCGATACAAGTATTTAGGTAGAACCATAGCTTAACGTGCTTGGCTTAAATCTTTTATTATCACCTGTTTTACAAATAATCATTCATAATTACCTTTTCAGTTGATCAATAATCATTCATAAACCTTTACTATATATATATATATATATATATATATATATATATATATATATATATATATATATATACATACATACATACATACATACATACATACATACATATGTCATTGGAATCCATGTGTTCTAGCTGATTTATTCAAGTATCATTAACAAGTATATAATGTAACTTTCAACTTACAAATCTGTTCAAGAAACAAGTGGACAGAAACATAAAAACCCCAATTTATACCTCTGATTTCTGAATTATGCCAATTCAACCTTACCAGGAATTCAATGTCAAGGAACTCTTTTTTGTTAATTCATACTCTTTTCACATAATCTAGAAAGCCATCTTAAACACAGCAGAAAAAAAAGATAATTTTTCCATTCATAACAACAACGCAACTGCAGCAAGAACAACAATGCCTCAGCCTCAAACAAGTTGGGGTGAGTATATGAATCCTTACTGACCATATTACTCCATTTAAACATCACATACCAATATTCGCAACGAAAATTGACAAGTCAAATTTTCTAAACATGTACTACAAAAATTTAACAAGTCAAAATAAATCAAGAACAAACCTTTTCCAATTCGCGGTTTCTAACGACATCCAATTCAGCGGGCCCACCAGTTGAAATTGGTTCAGATACTCCATATGCAGTGCTACTCATATCGCCTCCTCTTTCCACAAACAATACAAAATAACTTACTTTCCTTGTTTTTCCTTTTCTTTTTTACTCAATTGAAAATACTAACTCAATAAAGCTTTTATCTTTTTTTTTCCTTTTTGCATATAATAACAAAATTAACCTTCAATAACAAATTGTTCCTCTTTTTTTTACTGAATAATCCACTACAACAATTGAATGTAACTGGGGAAACCAAAAAAAGTAAAATCAAAACTGAAAAAAAGAAGGAAATTTATCAGTATTACACTTCACACCAATTCTCATTAAATTGCGATACACTACAACGAAACAAACGTACAATAAATTAACACAAAATAAATAAAAACCCTAACTTTATCGATTTTTTTCTTTTTTTTCTCTAATACAACTTCACCAACACCAACAAGGCCTCTGATTTTGGCAAGAAAAGCCCAAAACTTTCTGTGATTCTCTCAATTGTGCCGAATTGTTTTCTCGATTAAAGCTTCGGGTTCTTCATACGATCGAAACCCTAAAATTTAACAACAACAAAAACAGAACATAATAAATAAAGGTTAGATTTGCAAAGAAATATAAAGAACTTATGAGATAATTAAGAGAGAATTGAAGCTGACAGGAGAGAGCCGAGGCGTTAGCTACAGGTCGATAGAGAGAAGTGAAGAAGAATGAATAATTGAGATATTTTTTATTAATAAATAGGGGGGGAAAGAATATGGAGAATCTGTATTATTTTTTTTCCTTTTTGATATTTTTTTATTGTGATTTCTTTATATTAAAAAAGAAAATATTATATTACGCGGTTTGATTTTTCGTGTCAGTTCCTAATTTTTCCTAAATTCGTATTCTGGAAGGAAAAGGAAAGTAGGAGGAAAATAGATTGAAAACTAAACAAAGTACTAAGTACTTTATAGCTAAGAATATTTTAAAATATATATAAGAATATTTCATAGTTAGAGAAAAAAATCTTTTTACTCCCAAAATAATTACTATGTCATGTGAAATGAGACAAGACATATTATTTTATGAGAATTTTTTTTCAACATATTTTATGAAGTGTATTAGATTTTAATTTAGACGCGATAGGTTTTTTTTTTGCAACAACGTGAGTCTTCTTTACCAACAAAAAATATGAATAAGTGATATCTTGAAGGGAAAAAAATGCTTTAGAAACAATAAAGTTTGTCCAAAGAGCCAAACCGGGTTTGAATATGTCGTTGATTGATAGGCTATAATCTCGTGTTTTAATCGCTTATTGCACTTTAATTCAGTGTATTTTACTTGTGTTGAACTTTAATTGGTAGTGTCTTTGCACTTATTGTGTGTTTTATGCCTTGTAGGAGTGATTCCGAGCTATTAAGATAATTTGGAGCTAATTTGAACAAGTTAGAGCTTTGAAGTCTGAGTAAAATCCAAGCAATTAAGTCGGAATCACGTTCGGGGCTGATAAGTGGAGATTTTGACTACCTATTTGCGCTTTTTGACTTTTGTTTTAGTTCAAAAATGTTTAAAGGTATTCCCGAAAACTAATGAAATATGCTTACTTGCAGGAGTATTAGAAAATGAGCCAAAGTTATGAAATTCAACTCAAGAAAGAGTGATTTTGAACAAAGATAAAAATCAAGCAAAAAAGCTAAAATGCGGACTGCAGAATTTGGTCTGCGGTCGCAAAACAAGAAGAAAATTCAACAGAGCTTCAATGTACAATGTGGTCGCAGAAGTAAGAGTTCAAAGAGTGTCAAATTCAAGCCCAACTAGAACTGTGGACCGCATTATAATTGTGCAGCCGCACCCAAAATTATGCGGACCGCATAACTCAAGAGCTGCGGCCGCAATCCAGAATTGTGCGGCCGCAGAATCCACTCAT
Organism: Nicotiana tabacum; assembly: GCF_000715075.1. Taxonomy (NCBI): domain Eukaryota; kingdom Viridiplantae; phylum Streptophyta; class Magnoliopsida; order Solanales; family Solanaceae; genus Nicotiana; species Nicotiana tabacum. The sequence continues at coordinate 3,841,704 of NC_134103.1, read as the reverse complement.
GTCAAGAGCTGAAGAAAAGTGCGGACCGCACACAGAATTGTGCGGCCGCAGAACCTCCTAAAGGGCAATTTTGTCCGAAAATTCCAACTTTGTATAAATAGACTACTTTCACGAAATTAGGTCAAGTTTTGAATATATGGAAGTTGGTAGCCGTTTTATTTACTGTTTCAGGAAACTTTGTCATAGCTTGTCAATTTTACATTGGATTTTCATCTATTTATTATTAAATATGAATTTAATCATCTTTTCTTCTTTATTTTCTTCTTTACCCAATATGAGTAGCTAAATTTCTAGCTAGGGTTGTGGCCTAACCCTAGTGTGGGTACTTACACAGTTCCATGGAATTTGACCAAGTCACAATTCCTACGGTGCACGCCCACACGCCTGTCACCTAGCATGTGCGTCACCTCAAAAAACTGATCATATAACACATAATCCGAGATTTAATACCCTCATGACCAAGTTTAGAACTGTGTAATTCTTTATTCTGCTATACATTTGCCTCGTGAATTGGCCTCCAAACGCCTCGAATCTAGCCACAAAGAATTCGACTCAGTCAATAAAATTGATTGGAATTAATTCCATAAGAAAATATTAAATTTCCATCAAAATGCGAAATTTAGCTCAAAAATCGCCTGTGGGGCCTATGTCTCGGAACTCGACAAAAGTTACAAAATCCGAAAGCCCATTCAACCACGAGTCTAACCACACCAATTTTACCAAAATCTAACCTCAACTCAACCCTCAAATATTCAAATTAAATCAAGAGGACTTTCTAAAGTTTTCAACTTAATTCACCCATTAAATGATGGATTCAAAGGCATAATCATAGAAAATAGCCAAAACTAGATAAGAATCACTTATCCCAGACACCCACGCAAGAATCTCTCCAAAAACCGCCCTACCGAGCCCCCAATTCAATTTTGTGTTATGAACTCAAAACCCTTGTTTTGGGACTTTTAATTCTACCCAGATATGCCTTCATCGCGAATGCGGAAGGAGCCTCGCGTTCGCGAAGCACAAACTCGACTACCCATAATTCACCTTATGTGATCGCAGACTCCTCTACGCGATCGCGAAGAATAACCAAACTGTCCCAAAATCTTTACCCTACGCGATCGCAGGTTCACTCATGCGATCGCGAAGTGTAGCACTCTAAGGCCTACGCGATCGCGGACTTGCAATCGCGAAGAATTAAGTGTGTGGCCCCCGACTGCCATATTTCTTCTACGCGAACGCAGCTTTAGCCATGCGTTCCCGATGCACAGTCTGTCCAAAACCACGCGATCGCATAGAACAATCTCACCTCCGCCCAAACAAGCCTATGCGATCGCGGACCTTTTCACGCGATCGTATAGAAGTAAACCAGTGACAGAAACCAGCATTCTTCAGCTGGAATGCAAAGTCCAAAATTTATCCGTTAGTCATCCGAAACTCACCCGAGGCCCCCGAGACCTCAAGCAAATATACCAACAAGTCCTAAAATATGATACGAACTTAATTGAACCCTCAAATTACCTCAAACAACGCTAAAACAATGAATCATACCCCAATTCAAGCCTAATGAAATTTAAAGTTTCAAACTTCCACAAACGACGTCGGAACCTATCAAATCAAGTCGAATTGACCTTAAATTTTTGCACACAAGTCATAAATGACATAACAGACCTATTAATAATTACAAAATCGGATTTCGACCCCGATATCAAAAAGTCAACCCCCCGGTCAAACTTCCCAAAAATTCGACTTTCGCCATTTCAAGCCTAATTTCACTACGGACCTCCAAATAATTTTTCGGACACACTCCTAAGTCCAAAATCAGCATACAAAGCTGTTGAAATTATCAGAATTAAATTTTGATGTCATTTACACATAAGTCAATATCCGGTTAACTTTTCCAACTTAAGTTTTCAATTATGAGACTAAGTGTCTCATTTCACTCCGAAATCCTTCCGGACCCGAACCAACTAATTCGGTAAGTCATAAAATAACTGTAAGGCATAAATTGGGCAGTAAATGAGGGAACGGGGTTATAATACTTAAAACGACCGGCTGGGTCGTTACATTCTCCCCATCTTAAACAAAAGTTCGTCCTCGAACGAGTTTAGAATCATACCTCGAGTCTCAAATATATGTGGATATTTGCTCCGTATATCCTGCTCAACCTCCCAAGTAGTTTCTCTGACTGGATGGCCTCTCCATTGTACCTTCACTGATGTTATATTCTTTGACCTTAGCTTCCGAACCTGTCGGTATAAAATAGCCACCGGCTCCACATCATAAGTCAAACTACCGTCCAGATGCACTGTGCTGAAATCCAAAATATAAGACGGATCCCCGACATACTTTCGGAGCATGGATACATGGAATACTGGATGAACACCTGATAGACTAGGTGGCAAAGCAAGTTCATAAGTCACCTCTCCAATTTTCTTAAGTATCTCAAAAGGCCCAATATACCGAGGGCTCAACTTACCCTTCATAGGTGAAATCTTGAGTAGAACCTTCTCCCCAACCGTGTAAGAAACATCATGGACCTTCCTATCAACATAACTCTTCTGTCTATACTGTGCCATGTGAAGCCGCTCCTGAATCAACTTAACCTTCTCCAAAGCATCCTGAACTAAGTCAGTACCCAATAGCCTAGCCTCACCTGGCTCAAACTAACCCACCGGAGACCGACACCGTCTCCCATATAAAGCCTCATACAGAGCCATTTGAATGCTCGATTGGTAGCTGTTGTTGTAAGCAAACTATGCCAGTGGCAGAAATTGTTCCCAAGAACCCCTAAAATCAATGACACAAGCGTGTAGCATGTCCTCCAAGATCTGAATAGTGTGTTCGGACTGTCTGTCCGTCTGAGGGTGAAATGTTATACTTAGTTGAACATGTATACCTAATTCTTGTTGCAGTGCTCTCCAAAAATGTATTGTAAATTGCGTGCCCCAATCTCAAATGATGGACACTGGCATACCATGTAGACGAACAATCTCGCGGATATAAATTTCAGCTAACCGTTCCGAAGAATAAGTAGTACCAACTGGAATAAAATGCGCGGACTTGGTCAATCGATCCACAATCACCCAAACAACATCAAACTTCCTCAAAGTATGTGGAAGCCCAACTACGAAATCCATGGTAATATGCTCCCATTTCCAATCTGGAATTTCAAGTCTCTAAAGCAATCCTCCCGGTCTATGATGCTCATATTTCACCTGTTGACAATTTAAACACCGATCTACAAACCCAACTATATCTTTTTTCATTCACCTCCACCAATAATGCTGCCTCAAATCCCTATAAATCTTCACGGCACCTGGATGAATGGAGTACCGCGAACTGTGACCTTCTTGGAGAATCAACTCATGCAAACCATCTACATTAGGCACACAGCATGCCCTGTATCCGTAATACACCGTCATCTCCAATAGTAACTTCCTTGGCATCACCGTGCTGAACTGTGTCCTTAAGGACAAGCAGATGGGGGTCATCATACTGGCTCTCTCTGATGCGATCATATAAAGAATACCGAGTAACCATACAAGCCAAAACTCGATTTGGCTCGGAAACATCCAATCTAACAAACTGGTTGGCCAAGGCCTGAACATCCAAGGTTAAAGGCCTCTCTGTTACAGGTAAGTATGCTAAGCTGCCCAAACTCTCCGCCTTACGACTCAAGGCATCGGCCACCACATTGGCCTTTTCGAGATGATAAAGAATGGTGATATCATAATCCTTAAGCAACTCCAACCACCTTTGCTGTAACAAATTAAGATCCTTCTATTTAAACAGATGTTGTAGACTCCGGTGATGGGTATAAACCTCATAATGGACATTGTACAAATAATGTTGCCAAATCTTCAAGGCATGAACAATAGCTGCTAACTCAAGGTAGTGGACCGAATAATTCTTCTCATGTACCTTTAACTGTCTGGACGCATAGGCAATTACCCTATGTCTTGCATAAGCACTACGCCAAGACCAATACGCGATGCGTCACAATACACAGTATAAGACCATGAACCAGTAGGCAGCACTAATACTAGAGCTGTAGTCAAAGTTGTCTTGAGTTTCTGAAAGCTCTCTTCACATTCATCTGACCACCTTTATGGGTCAATTTAGTCATAGGCGATGCAATAGACGAGAAACCCTCTACGAATCGATGATAATAACCGGCCAAGCCGAGAAAACTCTGAATCTCAGTAACTGAAGATGGCCTGGGCCAACACTGAACTGCCTCTATTTTCTTCGAATCCACCTTAATTCCTTCACTAGACACTATGTGTCCCAAGAATGCTACCGAACTAAGCCAAAATTCACATTTAGAGAATTTGGCATATAGTTTCTCTTTTCTTAGCCTCTGCAATACAATACCCAGGGGTTGTGCATGCTCCTCCTGGCTACGTGAGTACACCAGGATATCATCAATAAATACCACGACAAATGAGTCAAGATACAACTGGAATACACTATTCATCAGGTGCATAAATGTTGCTAGGGCATTGGTTAGCCCAAATGACATCACAAGAAATTCCTAGTGACCATAACGAGTTCTGAATGCTATTTTTAGAATATCCGAATCCCGAATTTTCAACTAGTGATACCCCGATCACAAATCAATTTTGGAGAATACCTCGCTCCCTGAAGTTGGTCAAATAAATCATCAATACTCAGCAAAGGATACTTATTCTTGATTGTAACTTTTTTCAACTGCCTGTAATCGATACACATTCGCATAGTACCATCTTTCTTTTTCACAAACAGAATCGGTGCACCCCAAGGTGACATATTAGGCCTAATAAACCCCTTGTGAAGAAGTTCCTAAAGTTGCTCCTTCAATTATTTTAACTCAACTGGTGCCATACGATACTAAGCAATAGAAATGGTTTGAGTGCCCTGCACCAAGTCAATACCGAAATCAATATCCCTGTCGGGGGCATACCCGCCAGGTATACAGGAAATACATCCAGAAAGTCTCACACGATCGGTACTGAATCAATAGTAGAAGTATCTGCATCAATATCTCTCACAAAAGCCAAATATGACAAACACCCCTTCCCAACCATACGCCGGGCTTTCAAATAAGAAATTACCCTGTAATGACCCAACCGGTCATTTTAACTTTTAGAACCTCGTTACCTAAAATAAAACTCCATGTATGTGCTTTTAATGATATATGACTTGCGGGTATGGTTGGTTCGGGATTTGGAAATGTTTGGGTTGAAATCGGAACACTTGGTTCCTTAAGTTAGCCATAAAATGCCAAATTTGACTTCGATCAACATTTTGAGAAAACGACCCCAGAATCGGGATTTGATGATTCCAATAAGTTTGTATGATGATTTTGGACTTGGGCGTATGTTCGAATCGGGTTTTGGATAACCCGGGAGCGTTTTGGCGCTTAATAGTGAAAAATCAACTATTTGAAAGTTTAAAATTCTTTAAATTTGGTTTGGAATAGGTTTTGGAGTAATCGAGGTCCGTTTGGAATTTCGAGTCTGGAATAGCTCTGTATAGTGATTTAAGACTTGCACGCAAAATTTCTTGTCATTCCGAGTAGTTTAAGTATGTTTCGGCGTATTGGAAGTAAATTGAAGAACTTGAAATTTCTAAGTTGAATCAATTTGGTTTGGGGTATGATTCTTAGTTTTGATGTTGCTTTACACGTTCTGAGGGTTTGAGCGAGTCCATTTTATAATTTCAAACTTATTGGTATGTTCGGGCGGGGTCCTGAGTGTTAACCGGACGAGGCCCGGACCAATTTTGAAACTTGGAGGAAGAACTGAAGCTTTCTTCTTCTGGTATGATCGTACATGCGCTTGGACAGTCGCAGGTGCGACCATCGCAGATGCGACGTTTGTTCCTAGAAGCGAAAGGAGGATGGAATGCCTGCCATCGTAGGTGCGGAACTTTGGCACACCTGCGAACGCGCAAGTGCGAGGCTAGGAGCGCAGATGCGAGGCTTGGTCAGACGAGTGGAACTCGCACCTGTGAGGCTTTTGCGCAGGTGCGAAAGGCATGCTTGGCAGAAATCTTAAAAAACGGGAATCAACCATTTTGAGCCCATTTTTTCTCCATTTCCGGGCGATCTCAGAGCTTTTGAGTAGGAGATTTTAACTAGCAATTGGAAGGTAAGTTAATTCTACACCCTTGAGTTAAATACATAGATTATGGGTAAATTATAACTAGTAAATCTTAGAAATCAAAGGTTTAGATGAAAAATCTAGATTTTTATAAAACGTGATTTTAACCACGAAAATAGTTATGGAATTGGATAAAAATTATATATTTGAGTTCTTAAGATTATGGGTAATATTTTCATCCGAAAATTTCCAGAATTCGGGCACGTGGGTCCGGGGTGAATTTTAGAAATTTTACTATTTTGGTTAGGGTAATTTATTTAATAGCCTAAATTCGAATTGTTGAACATGTATTAATTATATTATATAACATTTGGATAGTTTCGGATTTTTTCGCGATGAAATTTAGAATTTAACGCGACGTGGTAATCGGAAAGTAAACTTTAAGACAAGGTAAGTCTCTTGTCTAATCTTGTGAGGGAAAAATTACCCCATAGGTAATTAAATTAATAATTGTTGCTAATTGTGGGGCTACGTACGTACGAGGTGACAAGAGTCTGTGCGTAGCTACTATTAATGCTATAGTCCGGGTAGTTTAGGACTCAAAAGCATGAATTACTTGTATAAATTATAGTCTTTTAATTAATATATATATATATATATATATATATATATATATATATATATATATATATATATATATATTGTGAATTGTTAAGATAAAAATATTAAAAGATGAAGTTGTCATATGCTTAATTTTATGTTTAAATTAATTAATTATTAAAAAAAATTGTTCATTCCTCCCGAATTTATCTTATTATAAATATACTCTTCTTCCGGAGGTACATAAAAAAATGTCCTCCTTTCTCGTGGAGCGGGCCGAACGCCTCGGCAGGATAGATGCATCTATGGATCGTGCCGCACGTCCCTCGGCAGTGTACACGATACTCTGGATCGGGCTGTACGACCTCGGCAGAAATCGTGCCTAATAATAATAATTACATGATACCTTGATATCTTAATTGCAGCTTGTGAATTTAATTAATAGATTGGAAATTGTTTACGTTTGAAGGATTTTTATTATTTCTGCTAATTGAATAAAGTTGTTGTTAACTCTGTGAATCATGCTGATTTAAATAATTCTATTTCATTCCATTTATTATTGTTGACCCTTAGTGAGCGTCAGAGTCGACCATCTCGTCTCTACCACTTCGAGATTAGGCTTTATACTTACTGGGTACACGTTGTTTACGTACTCATACTACACTTGCTGCACTTTTTTATGCAGGACCTGGGGCAAGTACTAGTGGAGGACCTATCATCTTACACCCACGTTATCCAGATGTGTAGTGGTGAGCTGCCTTTCTGAGTCGTTCTGCAGCTACTAGTGTCTCTTCTTGTATTTATATTCTGTCTATTTTATTTTAGACAATATTTAAAATTTTGTATAATCTACTAGATGCTCATACACTTGTGACACCAGCTCTTGGCACACACATTGGTAGAATTTGGAATTGTATTTTTTTTAATTTAAGTTAATCGGTATCTTTTCTAATTTCTTGAATATTGCTAGTAAAATAATAAAATCACTTAGAAAATTATTTTGAAAATAATTGATATATGTTTAATTTATTTGTTGGCTTGCCTAGCTGTAGTGTTGGGCGCCATCACGACCTTTAAGGTCAAATTGGGTCGTGACAACATGGTATCAAAGCACTAGTTTCACGTAGGTCTCACAAGTTATGAGCAGACCTAATAGAGTCTTGTGGATCGATACGGAGACGTATGTACTTATCTTCGAGAGGCTATAGGGTGTTAGGAAACTACCTTCTTTCATATTCCATAGTGCTAAATATCCTTCTCTTATTCTCTCACAGATGGTGAGAACACGCTCTAATGAGGTTCCAGATCAGGGAAGAGCTACTCCCCTAGTTGCGAGAGGTCGAGGCAGAGGCCGAGGGAGGGTTCCAGCCGGTGGTAGGGGGAGAGGACATCCCAGGACTATTCCAGTTATGCCGCCAGTGGGTCCAACAGAGAATCACATTATTGAGGAACAAGGTGAGGTGCATGTGGCAGAGCCAATTCCAGCGGATTTCACATCTGCACCGGGATTCCAGGATATCATGGGTCATATGCTGCGGTTCATGGACACTATGACTCAGGCCGATTTATTTCCGGCAGACCCAGTGTTACACCCTATATTTTCGTATGTAAAATTATGTCATGAGCAAACTAATGTAGGACCCAAAAATGAGATAATCTTTGAAAATATATAAAGCAAGTTAATCATGTTACCTCAGAAGTTACAAATATTGAAGATCATGAACAACAAGTACAAAGAGGGTTGGAAGGTTTAGAAGCTAAAGGAATTGAAGAAAATAATATTTCGTCGAAAGCCGACAAGTTGGGAATGTTATAGCATGTACTTTTGGGGTGATACCAGGGTGTTTAACATGATAAGGAGGTTATGTTATTCGTATGATAGTCATGTGTTATTTTTTGAAGACAAGCGAGTGGCGGAACAAAAGTCGATGAAAGTTATCACAAGTTACGTTCATAAGTTTTACTGAAACTTTGGGTCAAATGTAACCGCAATTTTCTACCAATATACTTAGAGTTATGGGGTGTTCCACCCATCAAATTAAATATCTATGAGTCTATTTTCCAACACATTAAACTGTTTGTCAATACGATATCGGAGTAGAGAGATATGAGTAATGTCACCTACTTGCTTAAACGAGAATCCAAAACTGGGCCAGTTCGGGTCGTCCAAAGAGGCCTTTTTAAAGGCCTATCCCCTTAATATATTAGGATGATAATAGGGCAAAACAACCAGACTTAATCTCTACAAAAATCCTCCCAAATATTTCCCACAAACCCCCATTTGATTTTCTCTCCCTTTCAAGTTCTAATTGGAGGTAAAGCCTAGAGTTTGAAGAACCAAGATAGGAGCTGAGTTATCCAACAAATAAGGTAAGTTTACTGCTCTCTTTCATCCATTCTTTATTGTTGTATATGCATAGTAAGTTGTTCTATATTTGTAAGAACTCACGGGACGGTGATCGAAAGCCGTGAGTTTGAGTTATTCACTTGTAGCGAACTATTTTTTGGATTGTTTTGTGGACTGTTTCGTGTTGTTGTTGGGCTGCATGATTTACTATTATTTTGTGGAGTTTTGGAGTAGGAAGGGTGTGGAGAAATACCACATAAATGCAGGATGTTAGGCTGGTCGTTCGTCATAACATTTTCGGGTTGGTGACACTACTACAGTGGTCGTTTTGTGTATGAAGAGATTGGGGTGTGTTGGACTATTTTGTAGTATTGTGTGGTGTACATAAGGTTGTAAAATAATGTATATACGTTGTTATTGTTTTTGTTGGTGTTATCTTGAATTTGAAGGAAGTAAGGATTATAGGGGAGATGCTGTCCGTTTTAATACAAAATAAGCATGTCGTTCGTTGTGCGATAGTTGTACCTTTCATAACTTAATGATAGTATTATTATCGTTGTTGTAGATTAAGGTGAGAAGAGGCGAGTTCAACTTGGTGATTGGAAAGATTGTGATAAGGTATGTTAAGGCTAAGCCCTTCATTCATTTTGGCATGATCCCGTAACTACATATGTTTGATAATGAGACATAAAGAGAAGTTCATATTCATGAATTTGTTAACATTATCCTAGTCTCAGAAGATACAATATTCTCCCATATCGGTACTTCATATTCAATTAAGTACTTGTTCTAGTCAAGAGAACAGAGAGCCCATATATGCAGTATTACAATATTTTCATTACCATCGAGCTATAATCGATGGGCAGGCCCCTATTTGGCAACCTCTGATCAGATGGTAAGTTATATATACCAAGCCTATTGTGGCCGAGCGCATATGAGCGAGCCTAAGATGGCCGAGATACAGAGCCTAGTATGGCCGAGCGCCTATGAGCGAGCCTAGTATGGCCGAGCGCCTATGAGCGAGCCTACTACGGCCGAGCAGTTACATGTACCGAGCCTTATAGGGCCAGACATTTATTTTACTTACTATATTGAAGGAGTTGAGTCACTATCACCAGGTAAGTATATCTCCAGATCATTTTTGACTCCCAGTTACTTCCAGTTATTATATTATCAGTTCAATTTCAGTTTTCAGTTATGTTATTTCCTTACATACTCGGTACATTATTTCGTATTGACGTCCATTTTCTGGGGATGCTGCATTTCGTGCATGCAAGTTCAGATAGACAGACGGGTAGACCTCCTCAGTAGGTGTTTTCATAGTTCAGCCTGATCGGGAAGCTCCACGTCCTTCAGAGTTATCGAGTCTAGGTTTTTGTGTACATCTTTTGTATGTATGATATATGTTATGGGTAGGTCGGGGCCCTGTTCCGATCACAATATATCCATCAGTAGAGGCTTGTAGACATATCATGTAGGTTAGTGCAGTATCTTGGGCTTGTAGTACTGGTATGCATATTTTGGTGGTTTGTCAGTTGTAGTAGTTATAACGGCCTTGTCGGCCCAGCTTTATATTGATGTTTAGTCAGCGCTAGTTTCCATTCAGTTTTATATTTTGCTTCGCAAATTGTCTTGCAAGGTGGCCCCATGGCCAAATTATAATATTATATGTTCAGAGTCCCTTAGTTGCAATTTGGTACGCTATGTTAGGTGAGGCACCGAGTGCCGGTCTCACTCCCAGTTTCGGGGCATGACACCCAGCCACATCTCAAGTGGGTGGGGGAGCACAGACTCCTACCGCACAGGCTCATGGACATGCATTTGTTGTATATCAGGCCCAAGGTTCACTACCCATGAGTGGAGCCCAGCTAGTGGCAGTAGCTACACCTGAGCCAATGCCAGTTGCAACTGATGATCCGTAGAAACTATTGGACAGATGGACTAGACTACATACTTCTGTCTTTGGGGGTGAGCGACATGAGTATCCCCAGGATTTTATTGATCGGTGCAAGGATAGATTGTACAACATGAGGATATTGGAGTCTCATGGGGTAGACTTTGCTACTTTTCAGCTAGATGGTAGTGCCCGTAGATGCTGGCAGTCTTATGTTCTTGGCAGACCACCAGATTCTCCTTCCATGACTTGGGGACAGATTCACCCATATTTTTCTGGACAGGTATATTCCACCCTCTCAGAGGGAAGAGTTGAGGTTTCAGTTTGAGCAGCTCTATCAGGGTCAGATGTCAATGACCGATTATGAGGCGAGGTTTTCTGAGTTATCTTGCCATGCACTTATGATACTTCCTACTGAGGCGGAGAGAGTGCGGAGGTTTGTTGCGGGTTTACATACTGGCATTCAGGCTACTATGGCTCGAGATGTTGAGATGGGTACTTCTTATGGGCTAGTCGTGGAGATAACCCGCATGATTGAGGGTGTACGTCAGCAGAGCCGAGAGCAGGTTATGAGAGATAAGCGGTTCAGGTATTCTGGAGAGTTCAGAGGTGCTCTGTATGGGAGTAGAGGTCAGTTCGTGAGAGGGCAGTCCAAAAGGGCCCCATATCCAGCACCACCACCTCCTCGAGGTGCTCCAATGCGACCTTATCTAAGTGCTATACCAGAGAGTTCTTATTTCCCACCAGCTATTCAAGGTCCTCGCAGTGGTTATTCAGTTCCCCAAGGCCAGACTCTTAGTCAGCAGCCCATCGCACCAAAGCATTGTTACGAGTGCGGGGATCCCAGTCACATACGGAGATTCTGCCCCAGGCTTCAGGGTAAACTAGTGCAACATGGTCAACAACCTATGATTACCGGACCATTTGCTCCACCAGTTGTTCGACCACCAAGAGGTGAAGGACAGGTAGGTAGGGACCGTCCTAGAGGTGGAGGTCAGCCAAGCGGAAGCCAGCCAGTTGGCGCTCCAGCTCGGTTCTATGCTTTTCCGGCCAGACCAGATGTAAAGGCCTCAGATGCCGTGATTACAGGTATTATTTCTGTTTGCGGCAAAGATGCCTTAGTATTATTTGATCCAGGATCTACATATTCATATGTGTCATATCTATTTGCTTCATTCCTGGGTGTTTCTCGTGAGTCCTTGAGTACTCTTGTTTATGTGTCCACTCCGGTGGGCGATTTTGTTATTATGAATCGGATCTACCGATCCTGTATTATTACATTCTGTGTTTATGAAACTAGAGCAGATCTCATATTGCTTGAGATGACTGATTTTGAAATTATCCTGGCATGGAATGGTTATCTCCATATCATACTATTCTAGATTGACATGCCAAAACGATTACCTTGGCTATTCCAGAATTTCCTAGGTTGGAGTGGAAAAGTTTGTCTGTTAGTTCATTTAATCGAGTTATTTCTTTTATGAAGGCTCAACACATGGTTGAGAAGGGTTGTTTAGCTCATCTAGTGTATGTTCGGGATACTACTGCAAAGACTCCGGCTATTGATTCAATGCTTGTAGTTCAGGAGTTCTCCGATGTATTTCCTTCAAATCTTCTAGGTATGCCACTTGATCATGATATTGATTTCTGTATTGACTTGGCTCCAGATACCCAGCCTATATCTATCCCACTGTATTGTATGGCTCCGAAAGAATTAAAAGAATTAAAAGAACAACTCGAGGAGTTACTAACCAAAGGGTTCGTCAGACCGAGTGTATCGCCTTGGGGTGCACCAGTATTATTTGTGAAGAAGAAGAATGGTACTATGCAGATGTGTATCGATTATCGACGATTGAACAAAGTCACTATTAAGAACAAGTACCCATTGCCGCATATTGATGATCTATTTGACCAGTTGCAAGATGCTAGGGTGCTCTCTAAGATCGACTTGAGGTCGGGGTACCATCAGTTAAAGATTCGGGATTCAGATATTCCAAAGACTGCTTTCCATACTAGATATAGTCATTATGAGTTTCTGGTGATGTCTTGCGGTTTAACTAACGCCCCGACAACGTTTATAGATCTGATGAACAGGGTATTCGGGCCATCTATTGATTCATTTGTCATTATCTTCATTGATGACATTTTGATCTACTCGCGCAGTAAGGAGGACCATGAGCAGCATATGAGAGTAGTGCTTCAGACATTGCGGGAACAAAAGCTATATGCTAAGTTCTCCAAATGTGAGTTATGACTAGAGTCTGTAGCATTTTTGGGGCATATTGTATCGGGCGAGGGTATTAAGGTTGATCCTAAAAAGATTGAGGCAATTCAAAATTAGCATCGTCCCACTTCGGCGACTGAGATCAGGAGTTTTCTGGTTTTAGCAGGTTATTATCGTCGGTTCGTGGAAGGTTTTTCATCTATAGCAGCATCTTTGACCAAATTAACCTAGAAGGGTGCTCCGCTCTGATGGTCTGATGATTGTGAGGTGAGCTTTCAGAAGCTCAAGACAGCATTGACTACAACACCAATATTGGTGTTGTCTTCCAGTTCAGGGATGTATACAGTGTATTGTGACGCCTCACGCGTTGGCTTGGGTTGTGTATTAATGCAGGAAGGGCGAGTTATTGTATATGCTTCACGTCAACTGAAGCCCTACGAGAAGAATTATCCGGTATATGATTTGGAGTACGCTCTTATGATTTAGAGGCATTATCTTTATGGGGTGTCTTGCGAAGTTTACACTGATCATCGCAGTTTGTAACATTTGTTCAAGCAGAGGGACCTAAATTTGAGGCAGCGCAGATGGTTAAAGTTACTGAAAGATTATGATATTACTATCCTATATCATCCGGCCAAAGCAAATATGGTTGCAGACGCCTTGAGTAGAAAGGCGGAGAGTATGAGTAGTTTGGCCTTCATTTCAGCATAGGAGAGGCCATTAGCTTTGGACATTCAGTCCTTGGCCAACATACTTGTGCGACTGGATATTTCAGACCCCAGCCGAGTTTTTGCATGTATTGTAGCTCAGTCTTCACTATTTGAGCAGATCAAGGCTTGCTAGTATGATGATCCACACTTAATGGTTCTTCGAGAAACGGTACTACGGGGTGGTGCCAAGGAAGTTACTATTGGAGAGGATGGTGTTCTGCGACTCAAGGATCGTCTATGTGTTCGTAATGTGGATGGACTGAGGAAAAAGATCCTAGAGGAGGCACACAGTTCTCGGTATTCTATTTATCCAGGTACTACAAAGATGTATCGTGACCTCAGGCAGCTTTATTGGTGGCGACAAATGAAAAAGGACATAATTGAATATGTAGCTAGGTGTCTAAATTGCCAGCAAGTTAAATATGAGCACCAGAGGCCATGTGGCCAATTTCAGTATATGACTATACTAAAGTGGAAATGGGAACGCATCACTATAGACTTTGTAGTTGGGTTGCCGCGAAGTTTGTGAAAGTTTGATGCGGTTTGGGTCATTGATGACAGGTTGACCAAGTCGGCACACTTTATTTCGGTTGTGACTGCATATACTTCAGAGAGGTTAGCCCAGATTTATATTCAGGAGGTAGTTCGGTTGCATGGTGTGCAAATTTCTATCATATCATATAGAGGCCCTCAGTTTACTTCACATTTCTGGAGAACAGTACAGAGTGAATTGGGGACCGTGTAGAGCTCAACACAGCCTTTCATTCGCAGACCGATGGACAGTCAGAACGGACAATTCAGATTTTGGAGGATATGCTTAGGACATGTGTGATTTTTGGAGGTCGGTGGGATCGTTTCTTGCCTTTGGCCGAATTTGCTTATAATAACAGTTACCAATCCAGCATCGAGATGGCTCCATTTGATGCTTTATATGGCCGGCGATGTCGTTCGCACATCGGATGGTTTGAACCCGGTGAGGCTAAATTATATGTTACCGATTTGGTGAAAGATGCCTTGGAGAAGGTAAAGTTGATTCAGGATCGACTCCGTACAGCTCAGTCCATACATAAGAGTTACGCAGATTAGAAAACGCGTGATTTATCCTTTATGATGGGTGAAAAAGTTCTCTTGAAGGTTTCGCCGATGAAGGGAATCATGAGATTTGGGAAAAAAGGGAAATTGAGCCCAAGGTTTATAGGCCCATTTGAGGCGTTGAGACGAGTTGGGGAGGTTGCTTAAGAGCTTGCATTGCCTCCCAGTTTATCGATAGTTCATCCGATGTTCCATGTATCTATGTTCCGAAAGTATCATGCTGACTTATCACATGTGTTAGATTTCAGCAAAGTTCAACTAGATAATAGTTTGGGCTATGAAGAAGAACCGATTGCCATTATTGATAAACAGGTTCGCCAGATGAGGTCTAAGAAGATTTCTGCAGTAAAAGTCCAGTGGAGGGGCCAACCAGTTGAGGACGCGACTTGGGAGGCCGAGCAAAAACATGCGGAGCAAATATCCACACATATTTAGCACTCCAGGTATTATTATAAACCCGTTTGAGGATGAACGTTTGTTTAAGAGGTGGAGAATGTAATGACCCAATCGGCCATTTTAATTTTTAGAATCCCGTTCCCTAAAATAAAACTCCCAGTATGTGCTTTTGATGATTTATGACTTACGGGGATGGTTGGTTCGGGATTTGGAAGTGTTTGGGTTGAAATCGAAACACTTGGTTCCTTAAGTTAGCCTTAAAAGGTCAAATTTGACATCGATCAATAATTTGAGAAAATGACCTCGGAATTAGGATTTGACAGTTCCAATAGGTTCGTATGATGATTTTGGACTTGGACGTATGTTCAAATCGGGTTTTGGATAACCCGTGAGCGTTTTGGCCCTTAATAGTGAAAAATCAACTATTTGAAGGTTTAAAATTCTTTAAATTTGGTTTGGAATAGGTTTTGGAGTAATCGAGGTCCGTTTGGAATTCCAAGTCTGGAATAACTTCGTATAGTGATTTAAGACTTGCACGCAAAATTTCGTGTCATTCTGAGTAGTTTAAGTATGTTTCGGCGCATTGGAAGTAAATTGAAAAAATTGAAATTTCTAAGTTGAATCAATTTGGTTTGGGGTATGATTCTTAGTTTTGATGTTGTTTTACACATTCCGAGGGTTCGAGCGAGTCTGTTTTATGATTTCAAACTTATTAGTATATTCGGGCGGCGGCCCGGGGGCCCCGAGTGTTAACCGGACAAGGCTCAGACCAATTTTAAAATTTGGAGGAAGAACTGAAGCTCTCTGCTTCTGGTACGATCGCACCTACGCTTGGACAGTCGCAGGTGCGACCATCACAGATGCGACGTTTGTTCGCAGAAGCGGAAGGAGGAGGGAATGCCTGCCGTCGCAGGTGCAGAGCTTTGGCGCACCTGCGAATGCGCAGGTGGGAGGCTAGGCGCGCAGATGCGAGGCTTGATCAGACTAGTGGAACTCGCACATGCGAGGCTTTTGCGCATGTGCATTCCCACCTCCGCAGGTGCGAAAGGCATGTTTGGCAGAAAGCTTAAAAGAACGGGAATCATCCATTTTGACCCCATTTTTCCTCTACTTCCGGGCGATTTCAGAGCTTTTGAGAGGGGGATTTCAACTAGCAATTGGAAGGTAAGTTAATTCTATACCCTTGAGTTAAATACATAGATTATGGGTAGATTATAACTAGTAAATCTTTGAAATCTAAGGTTTAGATGAAAAAACTAGATTTTTATAAAAATAAGATTTTAACCACGAAAATGGTTATGGAATTGGGTAGAAATTATATATTTGAGTTCTTAAGATTATGGGTAACATTTTCATTCGAAAATTTTCAAAACCCGAGTACGTGGGCCCAGGGTGAATTTTAGGAATTTTACTGTTTTGATTAGAGTAATTTATTTAATAGCCTAAATTCAAATTATTGAACATGTATTAATTATTTTGTATAATATTTGGATAGTTTCAGATTTTTTCGGCATCAAATTGAGAATTTAACGCGACGTGGTAATCGGAAAGTGGACTTTGAGACAAGGTAAGTCTCTTGTCTAATCTTGTGAGGGGAAAATTACTTTATAGGTAATTAAATTAATAATTGTTGCTAATTGTGGGGGCTACGTACGCACGAGGTGACGAGAGTCCATGCGTAGCTACTATTAATGCTAAAGTTCGGGTAGTTTAGGACTCAAAAGCATGAATTACTTGTGCAAGTTGTATTCTTTACTTAATTAAAATTATTTGATATATATATATATATATATATATATATATATATATATATATATATATATATATATATATATTGTGAATTGTTAGGGAAAAATATTAAAAGATGAAAATCTCATATGCTTAATTTTATGTTTAAATTAATTAATTGTTAAAAGAAATTGTTCATTCCTCCCGAATTTATCTTATTATAAATATACTCTCCTTCCGGAGGTACATAAGAAAATGTCCCCCTTTCTTGTGGAGCGGGCCGAACGCCTCGGCAAGATAGATGTATCTATGGATCGCGACGTACGTCCCTCGGCAATATACACGACACTATAGATCGGGTCGTACGACCTCAGCAGAAATCGTGACTAATAATAATAATTATACTATACCTTGATATCTTAATTGCAGCTTGTGAATTTAATTAATAGATTGGAAATTGTTGCGTTTTAAGGATTTTTATTATTTCTGCTAAATGAATAAAGTTATTGTTAACTCTGTGAATCATGTTGATTTATATAATTCTATTTCATTCCATTTATTATTGTTGATCCTTAGTGAGTGTCAAAGTCGACCATCTCATCTCTACCACTTCGAGATTAGGCTTGATACTTACTGGGTACACATTGTTTACGTACTCATACTACACTTGTTGTAGTTTTTGTACATGACTTGAGGCAAGTACTAGTGGAGGACCTATCATCTTACACCCACGTTATCCAGAAGCGTAGTGGTGAGCTGCCTTTGTGAGCCGTTCTGCAGCTACCAATGTCTCTTATTGTATTTATATTCTGTCTATTTTATTTCAGACAGTATTTGAAGTTTTGTATAATCTACTAGATGCTCATACATTTATGACACCAGGTCTTAGCACACACATTGGTAGAATTTGGAATTGTATTTTTTATTTTATTTAAGTTAATCGGTATCTTTTCTAATTTCTTGAATATTGCTAGTAAAATAATAAAATTACTTAGAAAATTATTCTGAAAATAATTGATATACGTTTAATTTATTTGTTGGCTTGCCTAGCTGTTGTGTTGGGCGCCATCACGACCTATAGGTGAAATTGGGTCGTGACATACCATGCTGGGAACATGATCTAAAGAACCTCTCCATTCGACCTTTGGCAACCCCGGCATTGCTAACGTCACGGTTTTTGCGTGACAATCCAGAATAGCATGACATGGAGAAAACCAATCCATACCCAGAATTACATCAAAATCAACCATACTAAGCAGTAAGAGATCAACTCTAGTCTCCAGTCCTCCAATAGTTACCACACAAGACTGATATACACAGTCTACAATAATAGAATCGCCACTGACGTAGATACACGAACTGGTGAAACTAAGGACTCACGGGGCATATCCAGATAATAATCAAAGTACTATGATACATACGAATAAGTAGAACCAGGGTAAAATAATATAGAAGCTTCCCATTGGCACACTGAGACAATACATGTGATCACTGCATCTGAAGCAACAACATCTGGCCTAGCAGGAAAAGCATAGAATCGGGCCTAACAACCACCTGATCAGCCTCCCCCTATTGGGCGACCCTAGCTGACTGAGCCCCACCCCGAACTGGTTGGGTGGGTGGCGTAACTGCTGGTGCTGGTGTCGCCAACCGAGAACTCTATTGTGGATCCCACTCAACAGCCTAGGACAATCTCTCTTGTAATGACCAAATTCTCCGCACTAAAAACAACCCCTCCTCTGACGGAACTGTTGCTTCTGATAACCCGAGGAATTACCTGTAGAAGCCTGAGCGGACGAGGCATGATGAGAACTTTGCGCTGGTAGTGCATTGAATGAAGACTGGCCTGAGTGAACACTGTAAGAACCGTGGCTAGCTAATGCACCATGATGAGCTGGACGGGTCGTCTGAGCGGGCCTATAAGGGCGACCCCTACTGTGGTAGGACTGTCCCCCAGAAGGTATCTAACCCAAACCACCCAAACCTCGAGGCCTCTTAGCCTCCCTGTCACCACGCTCTTAGCTACAGACCAGATCTATCTATCAAGCAGTGTCAACCACCTCATCAAAAGTGGCACCAAATACCCTCTCTCTAGTCATAAGCAATCATAGCTGATACGTAAGGCCATCAATGAACCTCCTAATCCTCTCCCTATCAGTGGGAATCAACCAAACTGCATGACGAGCCAACTCAGAAAACCTCATCTCATACTGAGTTACACACATGCCATCCTGCCGAAGCTGCTCAAACTATCTGCGCAGCTCCTCCCTACGAGACTACGACACGAACTTCTCCAAAAATAGAATAGAGAACTCCTGCCATGTAAGTGGCACTGCACAGACCGGCATGCGCCTCTCATAAACATCCCACCATCTAAAAGCACCCCCAAAAAACTGAAAAGTAGTGAACGAGACCCTACTGGTCTCCAAAATACCCGTTGTCCGAAGCTTCCGCTGTCACTTATCCAGAAAACCCTGAGCATCCTCTGATTCAGCACCGCTAAATGATGAAGGTCGAAGCCTCCCAAATCTCTCAAGTCTTTTCTGCTCATCATCTGCCATAACAAGGACTACCTGGGCCTGAGCGGCTGCAACTGGCTGGGCTGGTAGTGCCCCCGCTATCTGAAGTCCATGTACTACCTGATTTGGAGTACATCAACAGGGGTATGAGGACCTCCCCCGGCCTGAGAAGTGGCAGGTACGCCCTGAGCCAAAACCACCTGAGTAAGACCAGTGCAAACTGTCAATATCTGGGCCAAAGTCTCTTGAAGGCCTGGAATCCCAAGGGGCACAGCTGGTGCCTGAGCTGGAGCAATTGGTGGTACTACAGGCGCTGGTCCCACTATGCTACAAGCTACACCTCGACCTCTACCTCGACCCCGATCTCTACCACGGCCCCGGCCTCTCGCGACCCTAACTGGTGGCACTAGTGACTGACCATCCGATACGGTAGTACGTGTCCTCACCATCTGTGAGAGAATATAATAAGAGAAATTTAGTTTCCATAATCAACAAATTCGTATGACAGAATACAAGAAAGTGAAATTTTCCTAAGGGTTTGACAACCTCTCGAAGATAAGTACAGACCTCTCCGTACTGATTCGCAAGACTCTACTAAACCTGCTCATGACTCATAAGACCTATGTAACCTACGCACTGATACCAACTTGTCACGACCCAAAATCTCACATGTCGTGATGGCGCATATCTCAAAACTAGGTAAGCCGACAATCTCAATAAAATACCATATCTTTTAAATTTGTAAACATAATATTTAATTTTAGCGGAAGAAATCTCACAAGTACAAATATAAACACTCCCAAAATCCGGTGTCACTGAGTACATGAGCATCTAAATGATAACAAAGTCTGACTGCTAAAAACATTGACTGAAAATATATAACAGTACAGAAACTGAAAGGAAAGAAAGTCAAGGTCTACGGATGCCAAGCAGCTACCTCGATAATCTCCAAAAGATAAAACTCTGAAACACTAGCAACCGCTGTGTCCGGAGGTACCTAGATCTACACACAAGGTGTAGAGTGTAGTATGAGTACAACCAACTCAACAAGTAACAATAATAAATAAGGAATTGAAAGCAGTGACGAGCTTCATAGTTGAGTCCAATTACAGTAATTTCCAACATAATAATGTAGGCATGCTTTCAAGTTCAACATTTAAGCCCCAAACAATAATTTCATGCCAAGTTCAACTGAAACATAAGATAATACCTCTCAGAAGTTTCCAAACAGTGATACATGACTGCTGAAGTGCAACAATAATGACATCATATGCATCCTCTCTGGACCACAATGACTCAGCACTCATCACTCGCACTCAGTAGGTACTTGCGCTCACTAGGAGTGTGTACAGACTCCGGAGGGGCTCCTACAGCCCAAGCGCTATAATCCGCACAGACAACTCACGTGCTGCACGGACAACTCACGTCCTGCATGGACAACTCACGTTATGCACGGACAACTCACGTGCTATGGACAACTCACGTATTGCACGGATAACTCACGTGCTATAGTATAATATCTGGATCCGCACGGACAACTCACGTGCTGCACGAACAACTCACGTGCTATAGTATAATATCTTACAATCAGGCTCTTAGCCTCACTTAGTCATAAATCTCTCCAGTCTCTCGGGCTCTCAATGATCATGCAAATCAGCCCAAACAACAATAATATGATGCATCAATAATAAACAATAGAGACTGAGATAAAAGAAACAAGTAAACTGTTACTGAGTACAAAACAACAAATTAGCAGATAATTCAACATGTGCACGACCTATATGGGTCTCTACAGTGCCAACACATAATCTAAATATGATTTGTGTTTCAATTTCTCTACTACATGGAGAATGTACAGATAACCACAGATTATTCAACTACACAGTTCCATTGAATTTGACCAAGTCACAATTCCTACGGTGCACGCCCACACGCCTGTCACCTAGCATGTGTGTCACCTCCAAAGCTGATCATATAACACATAATTCGGGGTTTTATACCATCAGGACCAAATTTAGAACTGTTACTTACCTCAAACCGTGTAATTCTTTATTTCGCTATGCCTTTGCCTCATGAATTGGCCTCCAAATGCCTCGAATCTAGCCACAAATAATTCGATTCAGTCAATAAAATTTATTAGAATTAATTCCATAAGAAAATATTAATTTTTTATCAAAATCCAAAATTTAGCTCAAAAATTGCTCGTGGGGCCCAAGTCTTGGAACGTGACAAAAACTATAAAATCCGAAAGCCCATTCAACCACGAGTCTAACCATATCAATTTTACCAAAATCCAACCTCAACTCGACCCTCAAATCTTCAAATTAAACCACGAGGATTTTCTATTTTTTTTAAACTTAATTCACCCATTAAATGATTGATTCAAAGGCATAATCATAGAAATTAACCAAAACTGGATTAGAATCACTTATCCCGGACACCCACACAAGAATCTCTCCAAAAACCGCCTCTACCGAGCTCCCAATTCAATTTTGTGTTATGAACTCAAAACTCCCGTTTTGGGACTTTTAATTATTCCCAGATATGCCTTCATCGCGAACGCGGAAGGAGCCTCACGTTCGCGAAGCACAAACTCAACTGCCCAGAATTCACCTTATGTGATCGCAGACTCCTCTACGCGATCGTGAAGAACAACCAAACTGTCCCAAAATCTTTACCCTACGCGATCGCAGGTTCACTCACGCGATCGTGAAGCGCAACACTCTAAGGCCCACGTGATCACGAATAATTAAGCGCGTGGCCCCGACTGCCATATTTCTTCTACGTGAACGCGGCTTTAGCCATGCGTTCCCGATGCACAGTCTGTCCAAAACCACACGATCGCGGTTGCCTTCACACGATTGCATAGAACAATCTCACCTATGCCCAAACAAGCCTATGCGATCGCGGACCTTCTTACCCGATCACATAGAAGTAAACCAGTGACAGAAACCAACATTCTTCAGCTCTAATGCAAAGTCCAAAATTTATCCGTTAGCCATCCGAAACTCACCCGAGGCCCCCGAGACCTGACCCAAATATACCAACAAGTCCTAAAACATGATACGAACTTAGTCGAACCCTCAAATTACCTCAAACAATGCTAAAACCACGAATCATACCCCAATTCAATCCTAATGAACTTTGAAATTTCAAGTTTCCACAAACGACGTCGGAACCTATCAAATCAAGTCCGATTGACCTCAAATTTTGCACACAAGTCATAAATGATATAATGGACCTATTAAAATTTTCATAATCAGATTTGACCTCGATATCAAAAAGTCAACCCTCGGCCAAACTTCCCAAAAATTCGGCTTTCGCCATTTCAAGCCCAATTCCACTATGGACCTCCAAATAATTTTTCGGACATGCTCCTAAGTCCAAAATCACCATACCCTAACTAACTAACCCGGAATCATCAGAATTAAATTTCGAGGTCGTTTACACATAAGTCAATCTCCGATTAACTTTTTCAACTTAAGTTTTCAATTATGAGACTAAGTGTCTTATTTCACTCCGAAAATCTTTCGTACCCTAACTAACTAACCCGATAAGTCATAAAATAACTGTAAGAGATAAATTGGGCAGTAAATGGGGGAACAGGGTTATAATACTTAAAACAACCGGCCGGGTCGTTACAAAATCTCGTAAGCTTTGAACACTCGTCCTAAAGGGGCACTACCAAGTGACACGACGGTGAGCCCAAAGGGTGGGAACAACACGGGACATGCCATGACCGTAACTACAATGAGTAAAAAAGGTGGGGATGCAACCACCTCAAGTCAAAGAAAAATTGTGGACGATGAACTAGTGATTCAAGAAGATGAGATTCCAAATAATTTGGTGCAAGCCAATGATGAAGTAAGAATGGATATTAAGGACAATGTGAAGGAGACTCAAAAGGAAGTGAACTCGTCTAGGGAATATATTATAGACATACCGGAACCGGTAGTGCCAAAGGCTAATGTACCAATGCCAAGGTCTCATCCTCATACCCTCAAAGGCTTGCCAATCAAAATGGTAAGAACCAATTCAAAAGTTCATTGACATGATGAAAA
Source organism: Nicotiana tabacum (assembly GCF_000715075.1). Classification (NCBI taxonomy): domain Eukaryota; kingdom Viridiplantae; phylum Streptophyta; class Magnoliopsida; order Solanales; family Solanaceae; genus Nicotiana; species Nicotiana tabacum. The sequence goes on along the minus strand of NC_134103.1, from coordinate 3,818,050 downwards.
ACCTATCTATTAATGTTCCATTGGTTAAGACTTTAGAGAAAATGCTCGGTTATGCTAAGTTCATGAAGGATTTGGTGACAAAGAAAAGGTCGATGAATTGTGAGACTATAAAGATGACACATCAAGTGAGTGCAATTGTGCACCCAATGGCTCATAAATTAGAAGATCTCGGTGCTTTCATAATCCCTTGTACTATTGGAAGCATCGACTTTGCAAAAGCTCTTTGTGATCTTGGGGCAAGTATCAATTTGATGCCCTACTCGGTTTTCAAGACTTTGGGAATTGGGCAACTAAGACCCACCTCTATGATATTGCAAATGGCCGATCGTACCATGAAGAGACCGTTGGGTATTATTGATGACGTGTTTGTTTGAGTTGATAAGCTCATCCTCCTAACGGACTTTGTGATTCTTGATTGTGAAGTGGACTATGAGGTGCCTATTATTTTGGGTAGACCTTTCCTTGCTACAGGGAAGGCACTTGTTGATGTGGAAGCCGACGAGCTCACCTTCTGGGTGGGTGATGAAAATATGATTTTCCATGTGTGCAAATATATGAAGCAACCGAATAGCAATGAAGTTTGTTCGTCTGTGGACTTAGTGACCGAGGTGATTGTTGATTACACTAGTGCCATGATGAATGTTGATGATACTTTAGAGGCCGTATTGCTTAATCATGATGATGATGAGAAGTATGGTTATGTGGAATGTATGAATGCTTTGCAAGGAATGGGGTCGTACACTTATGAACCCCGCAAACTGTCCTTAGATCTTGAAAATCGGAAGACTTCTCCAACAAAGCCCTCAATCGAGGAGCCTCCCACTTTGGAGTTAAAGCCATTGCCTCCACATCTCAGGTATGAATTCCTTGGCCTGTGTTCTACTTTACCGGTTATTATTTCCTCTTGTTTGACTAACGTGCAGGTAGACTCTACTTTGGCGGTGCTACAAAAGAGAAAGAAAGCTATAGGATGGACATTGGCGGACATTCGGGGTATAAGTCCCGCCTTTTGCATGCAAAAGATTATTTTGGAGGAGGATGCCAAATCCTCCGTTAAATATCAAAGAAGATTAAATGAAGCAATGCAAGAGGTGGTGAAGAAGAAGATCATAAAATGGTTGGATGTCGGGGTTGTTTACCCCATTTCCGATAGCTCGTGGACCTCTCCGGTGCAATGTGTCCCAAATAAAGGGGGTATGACTGTGGTCACCAATGAAAAAAACGAGTTGATTCCTATAAGAACGGTGACCAGGTGGAGAGTATGTATGGACTATCGCAAGCTCAACAAAGTCACAAGGAAAGATCATTTCCCACTTCCCTTCATTGATCAAATGCTTGATAGGTTGACCGGACGCGCTTTCTATTGTTTCCTTGATGGATATTCCGGCTACAATCAAATTCTTATTGCTCCGGAGGACCAAGAGAAGACTACTTTCACATGTCCCTATGGTACTTTCGCATTCTCGCGGATGCCATTTGGGTTATGCAATGCACCAACGACTTTTCAACGGTGTATGATGGCTATCTTCACCGACATGGTGGAGGATTTTTTTGAGGTCTTCATAGATGATTTTTCTGTGATTGTGAATTCCTTTGATGATTGTTTAAAAAACTTGGATAAGGTCTGGGCAAGATGTGAGCAGACAAACTTGATGCTCAATTGGGAGAAGTGTCACTTCATGGTCAAGGAAGGCATTGTCCTTAGCCACAAAATTTCAAAGAATGGCATTGAGGTCAACAAGGCCAAAATAGAGGTGATTTCAAAACTCCCACCTCCTACATCCGTGAAGGGAGTGAGGAGCTTCTTCGGTCATGCGGGGTTCTATCACCGTTTCATCAAGGATTTTTCCAAAGTGGTGAACCCCTTGTGTAAGCTTTTGGAGAAGAATGTCAAATTCCATTTCAACGAGGATTGCATGAAGGCATTCGAATTGCTCCAATTCAAATTAACTACTACTCATATTATCACCGCACCGGATTGGAGCTTGCCTTTTGAGATCATGTGTGACGCAAGTGATGTGGCGGTTGAAGCAGTTTTGGGGCAACGTATCAACAAAATTTTTCATCCGGTATATTATGCTAGTAATACCATGAACGATGCCTAAGTCAATTACACAGTGATCGAAAAATAGCTCCTTGGTATTGTCTTTGCTATGGAGAAAATCTGCACGTACTTGATGGGTACAAAGGTGATTGTCCACACCGATCATGCAGAGCTTCGGTACTTAATGAGCAAAAAGGTTTCAAAGGCGAGGTTAATACGGTGGGTGCTTTTATTGCAAGAGTTCGATCTAGAAATTCAAGACCGCAAAGGTAGTGAAAACCAAGTGGCGGACCACTTGTCTCGCTTGGAGGAGGAGGGGAGGCCACATGCCGGCCTTGAGATTAATGAATCCTTCCCCGACGAGCAACTTCTATCCATTTCAATGACCGAGATTTCATGGTTCGCCGACTTAGCAAATTATCTTGTAAGTGGTATTGTACCAAATGAGTTATCTTCAAATCAAAGAAAGAAGCTCAAACGGGATTGTCTTGACTATTATTGGGATGAACCGTATCTCTTCCGGATTTGTACCAATGGTGTGATTCAACAATGTGTACCGAAGGAAGAACAATTGGAAATTCCTGAGGCTTGCCCTTCTTCACCATATGGTCGCAACCATGGTGGAGCGAGAATGACAGCAAAAGTGTTGAGTTGTGGATTCGATTGGACTACCCTTTACAAGGACGCTAGTGATCTAGTCAAGCGTTGTGATGAATGTCAAAGGGCCGGTGGGATTTCTAAGAAAAATGAAATGCCCCTCACCACCATCTTGGAAATTGACATTTTTGATGTGTGGGGCATTGATTTCATGGAACCATTCGTAAGCTCTTGTGGGAGCACCTACATTTTGGTAGCTGTGGATTATGTGTCAAAATGGGTTGAGGCCGTTGCTCTACCCAACAACAAAGCTCTAAGTGTTGTGGTATTTTTGAAAAAGAACATCTTCTCAAGGTTTGGTACTCCAAGGTCCATTATAAGTGATGGGGGATCGCACTTTTGCAACAAGGATTTTGATACCTTACTCATCAAGTATGGTGTCACTCACAAAGTCACGACCCCCTATCACCCTCAAGCAAACGGACAAGTGGAAGTCTCAAACCGGGAGATCAAAAGTATTTTGTCAAAGACAGTGAATGCCAACCGGACAGATTGGTCGAAGAAACTTGATGATGCCCTATGAGCCTATAGGATGGCTTACAAAATACCGATTGAGATGTCTCCATACCGGTTGGTGTTCAGGAAAGCTTGTCACCTTCCGGTGGAACTTGAGCACAAGGCTATGTGGGCATTGAAGAAGATAAATCTTGAGTGGGACGTCGCCGCCAATTTAAGGGTGACACAATTGAATGAACTTAATAAATTCCAGTACCATGCTTATACAAGTTCTTCCTTATACAAGGAGAAGATGTACCTCAATGACAAGTATATTCGGAACAAGGAGTTCAAAGAAAGTAATCTTGTGTTATTGTTCAATTCTTGGTTATGGATGTTTCCGAAAAGTTGAAGTCAAAATGGAGTGGCCCATTTGAAGTTGTGAGTGTGACACACTTTGGTGCATTAGACTTGAAGAATAAAAGTAATGAAGTGTTTAGAGTCAATGGTCACCGAGTGAAGCATTATCTTGGAAAGGTTGATGATGGCTACATCGTGGCATTAATTTATTTTAAGTAATTAATGGTAATCTACGTCGTGCCGCGATGTTAAATAAGGCGCTTCTTGGGAGGCAACCCATGCTTCTTTTTATTCTTCTTTTTCTTCTTTTTAGATAGGTTTTATTTTGTGCTAATTGGTTTTGAAGTGAATTGCAGGAACGAGTGTACTTTGCAGGAATTGTGCTCGAAAAAATGGCTAAGTGTTGAAAAAGTGCGGACCGCACAATCTTGCATGCCACAACAGAAAGGAGTCTGTGGCCGCACAATTCTTTGGCCGTCCGCACAACTGGAGACCCAAAAATGCAAACTCTCTAAAGTTTACAATTGTAGAAAAATGGCAAATCTGCGACAACACTTGGAATTGTGTGGCCCGTACAAATATCTGCGGCCGCACCCAATTTTGTGCGGACCGCAGATCTTCAGAGTGACCAGGTACAGAGTGCGGACCACACACAAAATTATGCGGCCGGACTCAGCTGCACATTTTCAACCTATAAATAGCCCATCCTCTCACTGTTCCAAACTTTACACACTTTGAACTCTTAGCACCTAAGCAAGCACAATGCACAAAAAATTATTTCAAACATCACGCTCATTTCATCATCCTAGATTCTCCCTTGCATCCTTCGTCACTAGTATGTTCAATTCGTGTTTAAATTTTTCCAATTTTTCTTAGTTTTTGTTTTTAATTAGTATAGTTATTTTTTAGGCTTAAATGCCAGATGATTCATCATGTGTGGTTAAAATTATATGGGTAATTTCATATGTACTCATTGGGGGGTGGATAAATCATGTATCATGTCTAATTTGCCAATACCATATCTAAATTGTGCAAAAAATTTAAAAACCTAAGTTCAATGCCGTATAATTTTGAATTGTGCGGCCGCACATGAAATTGTGCGGTCCTCAGATCCTTAGTTTTAGGGCAAGTCTGTGCATTCAATGTGCGGACCGCACTCAAAATTGTGCGGTCCGCAGAAAATGATATGCGGCAGCAGAAAAATTTGTGTGACCGCAGATCCAAACTTCAGAGAACTGGTATTACTGGGTCTGAAATTGTGCGGACACCCTCACAATTGTGTGGTCCACACTTCAATTGTGCGTCCGCATTTCAAAATTGTATAGTCTGCACAGGGCAATCTGCAGCCGCACTTAGAATTGTGTGGACTGTACTTTCCCCTATTGCCCACTGTTTTATCTGCAACTATTTTTTTTAGCCTGCTTCTGAACTTTAACTGACTTGTGTTGCTTTGTATTGCAGACAATGGTTCGATCAAGAGGTCGTGGTGATACTTCTAAAGGGAGGGGTGAAGCCTCCCGAGGCTGAGGTAGGGGTACTCAACCTATTGTAGTGCAGAAGAAAGTAATATCAAAGAAGCTAACCATTGGGAGAGGTAGGGCCACAGAGCCCTCAGAATAAAGTTCGTATATCCCGTCTAGAGAAGCTCCTGAGGGTCACTCAGTAGAGGAACAACCTGAGGCCCAATCTCAACCACCACAGTTCCCTGGGAGATACCAACTCCGAAATGAACTCTCCACCTCAGCAAGCTCTTCTGAGGGTTCGGATAGAGGCAACAAGGGTTCAGAACCCTCCTCTACACACACTCCCGATGCACCAGTCGCAGTGGATGATGATGATGACATTCCAGACGATAGTAGAGGGGGTGATACGAGAGTGGCCGGTCTAGAGAGGTCGAAAAGGAAGGAAGTCTAGGAAGACAGATTTGTGAGCTTGACATCATTTAATAAATTCAGAGAGTGGTGGCCCCAGAGATCGCTCATACTTGAGTGACAATTTTTATTGAAGGATTTGGATAGATTCAATCCATATGTGGCTAAATAGTTCAAGGAGTGAAAGGGGCGTACATGGTTCACTTAGAGTGTTATGGATGCCAAGAGGATTTAGTACGAGAGTTCTATGCCAATTTGGCACATATCAAGAAGGGGACTAAAGTGACCAAGGTGAGAAACTTGAAGGTTCAATTTGATCAAAGCACTCTGAACACCTACTTGGGGATTGAGGAGGTGGAGCAAGTTTAGTACTTGGAAAAGTTTTCAATGGGTGATGCAGCTCGCCCTTGGTTAGGAGAGATCTTGGTAGCCCCAGGACCACCACCACCATGGATTACAGCGGGGGTTCCCATTGCACGAGTTAAGCCTTAACTTTGAAGCAAAAGGGTGGCAAACATTTGTGTGCAGCCGCATAGACCCGAGCCAAAATGAGAACAATCTTCTAATCCCCCGGACAATCTTGGTGGCATCTATAATATCCGGGTACCCAATCAATGTGGGTGCCATCATGTCGGCCAATATGTCAGTAGTTGTCAGACAGGGTGAGAGCTCCTACCCGTATCCTAAAACCCTCACGGAGTATCTCATAGATGCGGGGGTGGAGCCAAGGAGCCTTGATACAAAGGTTCGGGCTAAGAAGCCCTTATCCTAGTATTCTTTGAAGGACCCAAGGAACTCGAAGCTCAAGGGTAAGTCAACTGCTACAGTAGGCCAGTTTGATGAGCCATCGGTGGTGGTTGCAGATTTAGCTACTATGCCTTTTACTGCTTCCATGCCTTCCACAACAGCCGGTCCTTCCACCGAGACATCTGACATGCCCCCACCTCCATCTTCTAGACTATCAACATCAGTATCAGTGCCTTCATCTTCCACGTATCCAGTCACTACGTTACGAGTCTCCCAGACATTGGCGAGTCTCAACAATTAGATGCAGACAACTACTGCAAAGCTGTCTGACATATCCAGTACCATTGCAACTCGGTCTTCTACCCCAACAGCACCACAGGTTCCTCCGCTAGTGGAGGAAACACTGAAAAAGATCTTGGACAATCAGAAGATCATCATGGATACATTGGTGGCACATGGGGGAGCTATTGAGGAGTTGGGTAAATAGGTGAAGAAGATGAGGAAATCACAGGCCTCAAGAAAATTAATGGACAAGTTGAGAAAAAAGGTGACCAAGATAGCAGCAACTGGTGATCTTCCATTTGACTTATTGATGGAGACAGATCCATCAGTACCATCAGACCCAGCAGCACCGGCAGCACCAGTGGCACCAGTTGGCCAGTCTGACGAGCCAGACCTTGCTGCCCATACTGCTGATGAGGTGCTTCAGATGTTCACCAACCCCGTTACTCCCTGAGCAGAGGATGATAAGATCCAGTTGGAGGAGCCTGAGGGTGGTGATGATGCCATGCATACTGAGACCACATATGGAGATATATTTACTTTCTTACCTCCCTTATTTTGATTTTTATTAAGCATTGAGGATAGTGCTTATTCTTATTCAGGGGTGGTCCATTTTTATTTGATATGACATTGGCCTGTATGTATTCTCTTTCTCATTCTCGGATTGTATATTCATTTTTGCTTTCAGTAGTTACTTCATAGCTTCTTTATTTTGTTTCTTAGTAGTTTAGCTTTTTATTTACTTTAATAGCTTCTTGTTGATTTTGTAGCTTCTTTTTATGTCTAAGTGATCAATAAGCCTTTGATTTTCTTAATGACACGGTTCTTTCCAAAGGTGGGTTTTGTGTGAACCGAGTGGCTCTTCCCAACGATGGATGGCGTGACAACCTTCTTAAGGGATTGAGTTCATTTTTTATGATTAGGTAAAAATAGTAGTAATAATGAATAAAAGGGCCAAGCATACTTCACTTGGTATCAACACACTTAACTACATGCTTATGGCTGAAAACAAGTTCTTGGGAAGAAATGGCTCTAGTTAGTGACCTTGTGACTCTTGTGTTGAATTAGGCAATCATCGAGTGGTTTAGCTGAACCAATAGCGATTTTCAAACTTGAATACGATTGGTGTGGGTCCTCGGCGGTATCCTCTTTAACAGTCCAGCTGTGTGAGAGGTGAGATATTTTGTTACAAGTCCAAGTACCCGTGCAAATGGTCTAGAACTTGCCTCGAATGTGTTTCTAGGCAAAATTCTAAGTTTTGCTTGGCTTGAGAAGTGATTGTAGGCTCTCCTTGACTCATTTTGAAATTTTCCATGGCCCACCTATGATGTTATCCCTAGTCAACCCTTTTGATACTAAAGTCTTTCTCATTTGATAACCTTGTTACAAGCATTTACCGATTTTGTAGTGACCCTTTCTTGGCACCCGAGCTTTTCTTATCACTCATGAGAAGTAATTGGCCAAAACATAAGTTTGGGGGAGAGACGAGGAGTTTGAAAGTGGTATCAAGGTACAAAAAAGAGAAAATAAATGAAGAAAAGGAAAGGAAAAGAAAAAGAAAGAAAGAAAGAACAAAAGAAAAACACAAAAAAAAGGTGAAAAAATTGAAGAGTTTAAGGAATTCAAAGAAAAGCAAAAGTGCAAAGCATAGAGAAAACAAAGAAGGAGAAAATGAATATCATGACCAAGAAAGAGTGATGTCAAGTCTCTCCAGTTCCCCTAAAGAAAAATAAAATGACTCAAAGAGTCGGCAAAGCATGAGCCAAAAGAGAAAATAGAGTGCTTAAGGAAAGATGAACTCGTTCTATTCCAATATTTTCTACCTTAGTCCAAAAGCCTTCATTACATGCCGAAAAAGCCTTACGTGATTTCAAGCCGAGTAAGCTTACATTAGTGGTGATTTACATGAGGGGCAAGCATATGGTACTTAGAGTCGTACTTGTGACATTCTTTTGAGAGTGACGGGCGCACTTTTCACAAATCATTAAATTGAGTGCTACATTATTAAGTGAGATGAGCTAACGGAGAGTATAAGAGGAGGAGTTTGGGCTCCACAGTGACCTACATGAAAGTTCAAACTTCCTTGATAAGTAAAGTCAACCCTTGAAGCTCAAGTGTCACATTAGAGCTATTTGTGCTTTAACCTTCAAAACATTGCCTTGTTGATGATTCATGAGTGTGTGAGTAATTGTTGGTCCCAATTGATGTGTGTTTGATTCACCTTCTTGGATGGAATAAATCTTTTCTTGTGGAGGTAGGAATTATCTTATTTGCTTGAGGACAAGCAAAAGCTTAAGTTTGGGGGAGTTGATAAGTGGAGATTTTGACTACTTATTTGCGCCTTTTTACTTTCATTTTAGTTCAAAAATGCTTAAAGGTATTCCCGAAAACTGATGAAATATGCTTACTTGCAGGAGTATTGGAAAATGAGCCAAAGTTATGAAATTCAACTCAAGAAAGAGTAATTTTGAACAAGGACAAAAATCAAGCAAAAATGCTAAAGTACGGACCGCATAATTTGGTTTGCGGCCACAGAACAAGAAGAAAGCTCAACCGAGCTTCAGTGTATAGTGCGGACCGCACAATAATTGTGCGGCCGCAGAAGTCAAAGTTGAGAGAGTGTCAAATTCAAGCCCAACTAGAACTGCGAACTGCACTATAATTGTGCGGCCGCAGAAATCAAATGTGCGGCCGCACCCAAAATTATGCGGACCGCAGAACTCAAGAGATGCGGCCGCAATCCAGAATTGTGCGGACGCAGAATCCACTCCTGTCAAGAGCTGAAGAAAAGTGCGGACCGCACATAGAATTGTGCGACCGTAGAACCTCCTAAAGGGCAATTTTGTTCGACAATTCCGGCTTTGTATAAATAGACTACTTTCACAAAATTTGGTCAAGTTTTGAATATCTGAAAGTTGGTAGGCGTTTTTATTTAATATTTCCGAAAACTTTATCATACCTTGTCAATTTTACTTTGGATTTTTATCTATTTATCATTAAATATGAGTTTAATTATCTTTTCTTCTTTATTTTCTTCTTTACCCAATATGAGTAGCTAAATTTCTAGCTAGGGTTGTAGCCCAACCCTAGTGTGGGTACCTATTGGGTATTTGATTTAGGGCTTGTTTATGGTTAAGTGTGTAATATTTAGCCTAGTTCTTGCTATAATTGTAGAATAATGGTTGCAAACATTGATTCAAGCCTATTTGACTTAGTCTCTACTTGAAAAGGAGAGACTTAGTCTAGAAAAATTTGGCTATCAAGAAATGGGGATGAACTCAAGAAATTGATAGTCCAGTTAAAGGGTTGAATCTAGAGATAGTAAAATCCGACTTGAGCATCTATAAATTATTTTGTGCATTACCCATTTAGACTTGAGAAAGCCAAATTGGGCAAAACCACTCTATTACCGAGGGGTATTGAGTGGGTAATTGCGTGTTGATTGCTATAATATACCCCGAACAACATAACCTGCTCTAAAACCCACAACCCGTTAGGCAAACACCTAGGTGGAAGTCAAAGCCCTAGGTCTTTTACATACTTTAAAAACAACACCAAAAATATTATTCTCTAGCTTTACGTTTGAGAATTGCAAACCTTAGCGTTATTTTAGAAGTAGAATCAAAACACAGTTTGTGGAAGTGCAATCTAGATAATTCACGTGCTTATTCCGAATATATACCTAATCCTATCTACGCTCCATGTGGATTCGATCCTGACTCCTTATTGGGTATTATTACTGCAATCGACCGCTTCACAATCCCGAATAGAGGTGTGATTTGGGCGATATTAGGATGGAATACCAAGTCTGGACGTCAAAACATGAGAAAACGAATTCACTTTGAGAAAATTGCACTACCGCCCGGCAGGGCACTAGTGCAAAAAGTGGCCATAAATGAGTTTTTCAAACTTTCTGGAATTTCCTACATGCATGCCGGGGTTTGTTAGAGTGACTTCCCATTTCCGCTAAAAAGGTAGTTTCGTCCGGGATTTATTTTGGGGGCGACTTAAATACACCAAAACACCATTTTATATGGCTTTTGACACAGTTTTGACCGAAGGAGGCCAATGAGGCTAAGGAGGAGTTGGAAGAATACAAGCACAAGGATTTCATCATTCCTTCTTCACTCAAGATCCAGTTTTGGATTGAATTTATGTTTTTCTATACTTTAGTTACATTTGTGAAGAACTTCTCCATCTCTATGGAATAGGTCCTTTGGGGTTTTAATGAATTTGGTGTATTGATGATTGTTTGTGGATTATAACTCTATTTTATATATTTGAATCGTTTTTGGAAGATTTAATTGTTGCATCTATATTCACTTGTTCGAAAGAGGCATAACTTGTGATATCTTTGCATTATATTGTTGGTTGAGTTCATATATTCTTCCAAGTAATCGAAAGAGGCTAGTTGAATTATTGATTAAAGCTAGTTAGGAGAATAATCGAAAGAGGTTTTCCTAAAGACCGACCCACTACACATTCTTGCATATCCTCACAATGCTTAAATCGGTTCATCTCGTGAGGTTAAGACTTAATCGAGAAGGAGTTTTTGCTGAACGTTTGATATAATAATAGAGTGAATTCGAGAGACTCACTTTAACATTGGAAGTGAATTATCTAGAGTTAGATCCCGAACAATTATCTTGCACTTATTATGTCAAAAACCTATCATCTTCCCCTGATAACCTTAATTGCTTATTCCTTGTTTCGATAGTCACTAGTCAATAACCGTAGATTTTAGATTCTTAGTTAAATTTTATTATTAATCATATAAATCTCAGCTGTTGATCCTTCTGGATATCAATCAAGCTAGAAACTACGAGAATACTATTTAAATCCAATCTATGTGGACACGATAATTATATTATACTATTTTGACTAGCGAGCACAATTTAAGTGTGTGTTTTACGCTCGTCATTGATCGCAAAAAGATTATCTCGTACTACAATTCTCGCATGTGAAATTTTAATGGTAAATAAACTCATATAACACTCGTTTACTAATATTTTGTAAAAAATAAATTACAACAAAAGATACATAACAAATTATTAAAATAAAATAAAGTAAAACTAGAAGTCAATAAGGATCCGTTTGGACATAGATTCCCAAATATTTTTTGGAAAAACTAATTTGGGCGAAGTTTAATGTAAAATTGAAAATGTGTTTAGACATGAATTTTGGGGTAAGTTTTGGCATGTTAAAAGGTCCTGTTTTCTTACTTTTTTCAGCTAAAAAATCTCAAATGTTCATGATTTGACCCAAAAAGAGGACTTAAACTATATTTGGGACTTAAAGTTTTGGTTTTCAAAATCTCCCAAAAACTAAATTAATTCTATAAACAAACGCATATTTTTTTAAAAAAATTCTAAAACTTATTGCCAAATGCTTACTAAAAGTAGATGAGCAAGTGCTGTGGACAAAAGTCACACAGAGGTGGAAGATGATGTACTCACAAATCAAGTTGATGTTTTTGGCCTTTATTTTTTAAAAACTAAAGCTGCTAATAATAGTGGAATATGACAATACTACACTTGCACTAATTTGCAAAATTATAAGTTTCTTAAAATGCATTTTTCTTTACTGTCGGTAGCACTTAAAACTTTTTTTTAAACCAACAGCAACAAATCACCTTTTTCACAAATTTCATTAAAAATTGAACTTCTCAAAAAAACTATTTTAAGTTATATATACAACGAAAAAGGGCTAAATATATTCCTGTACTATCTGAAATAGTTTAAATATATCATCTATTTGAGTATCCGTCCAATTACGTCGCTATCATTATATTCTAACACAAATATACCCCTAATTTAAACGGAATGATAAAATAACTCACCCTCAATTTTATTACCCGAATCCAATAAAAATCCACTCCTAATTGTTTACTAATTACCCGATCCACTTCTCCCTCAAAACTTATTAAATTTTTTCTATAGATAACCAATCAATTGCAAATGTGGGGTCCCACCCCCAACTCCGATGACGCTTCATCATAGTACTCCATCCCTATTGTCGACCATTTTTGAAGAGATGGAGAAGATGACGAGGGTTGGTGTGGGTCCCATATTTGTCATGTATTTAGTTGGTTGTTCGAGGGAAATTGGGTTGTGTAATGGGTAAATAATTTGGTAAAAATAGCACGAGTTAGTCAGTTTTCGGACTAATAATTGAAAAATAGCTAGCGTTTGCAAAGTCATTGAAAAATAGCCATTATTTTGCTGCAACACGGACCACTCCAGCATAATATACTGGAGATTGGTGCACCTGTGTATGAACTTCCAGCATATTATGCCGGAACTCCAGCACACGGAAAGTTCTATCATAATATATTGGAGATTGGAGCACCTGTGTATGAACTATGGGTGTTTAACGTGCGTGCTGGGACGGGTTGGACACAAAAAAAAAAAAAAATCAGCCCGTCCGTTTAACGTTGCGGGCTGTTAGCGGGCTGTGTTAGTGGGCTATACTTTTTCGGGTTTTTTTTGTCCGTCCGGGTTCGGGCTTAGCGGGCTGTTAGCGCCCCGTGGATTTTTTTATTTTTATTTTTAAAGTAAATTTTATTTTTCTTATTCAATGTTATTGATACTTAAGTGTTTGCAAACTTTTAAGGCTTATAATTAAACTTTGAAGTTTAAAATTTTAATTTTGAATTTTATAATTTTAAAATTAAAATTTGAAAGTAAGTGGCTACAAAAAATTACTTAATAAGACCTATATGTAATGATCAAGCTCCGAAAACTTTCATTGGATATTTTTATTGAATAATATATAATACTTCAAATTAAGTTGCAAGTTCTTTTTTGATTTTGTTATTTTTGAACTTGCAAATTAAAAGTTTACAATAATTATAAAAAAACAAATCACATGCTTTGCATCATTTTTGTAAGTTCATCCATGTCAACATGAGGTTCTTGGTTTCCGACATTGGTTGAATCAGAACCATAAACCATTATATCTCCAATTTCTTGGTCCTCCGCTCCATCTACCTCGTCACGCCCTTGATTTCGTTGTTCTGATCTTATCCAATCTCTGAAGCACACTAGAATTTTCAAAGCGTTGCTACCCAATGAATGGCGGGTATCTCCTAGTTGCTGTCTTGCTTAGCTAAATGTGCTCTCTGATGCAACTGTTGAAATCGGCACATTTAGCACGTCTCGAGCCATGGCCGAAAGAACAGGAAATTGATTTGAGTTGCTCCTCCACCAACCCAGTGATAGAAATTCCTTTGTGCGGGGCTCTGCTAACTTTTGCAAGTAGAATTGAAGTTCATCAATATTCCTGCTACTGGTTTGTTGATGCTCCCCAATTGTAGACCAAATCAAATAATCTTCAACACCATCATTATCATCCAAAGCACTGGTCCCAGATGTTGAAACTGAACTTGAAAGGAATATTTGCATCTACAGTAGAAGAAGCATCAACAATGTTAGCATAATAATTATATAATATTTTTAAATATTTGTGTAGATTAGAAATACAAGTGTCAATATCAGGAGTTTCAGTTGGTCCAATATCCATATAAGAATATAAAGCAGTGATTAATTGGCGACAAGTGGCCATTTTGATAGAACGGTTTAAAATAGCACCAATTAGGTAAATAGGGGAAATTGGGTAAAAATATTTTTTAAACTTATCTAGCATAGATTCAACAACAGAAGTATATCCTTCTTTCTTCTTCAAATTATGTAGTAAAAGAGAAATTTTAGCAATATAAACTAAACCATTTGCAATAGTAGGATAATAAGCTCCAGAAAACTCAAGTGTAGCCACATAAAATTTTTGTAAAAATTTTACAACATCTTCAATGACATCCCAAGTTTTAGATGTTAACAAACGGCTAGGATCGGTACAATAAGAATTAGCAACTTCAGTTATAGGCATTCTATATTTATAACAATATTTTAAGAATAAATAAGTATAATTTCACCTAGTAACTATTTCTTCGGGCATGAATCTTGGTTTTAGTCCATAGTGTAGATATTTTTCTTTAAATGCATTTAATCTAGCATTTCTATTATTTCCTTGAATTACACCAACAACTCTTCTAACTAAAGTGATATCATCTCTAAATAATTCAAGACCACACTTCACAATCAAATTATAAATATGACATGCACATCTAACATGAAATATTTCAGGAAGTGGTGGGTGTAGATGTAATTTTAATATTGTAATAGCCGCATTGTTGTTAGAAGCATTATCAGATGACACACACAAAACTTTTTCTGCAAGATTATAAAATATAGTAACTTCATGGATAATATTACTTATAAATGCACCGGTATGACTTTGATCTTCATCATATTTAAAAGCAATAATATATTTTTGTATACAAAAATTACCATATATCAAATGGCATATAACAGTCAAATAATCATTACCATTTACAGCACGACCAATATCAGAAGTAAGAGAAATTCTACAAGAAAGACTAGCGAACAAATAACGTATATATGTCTGATATCGTCTAAAAAGCCTAAAGATATCAGCTCTACAAGTACTTCTAGGAATACCTTTAAACAAAGGGTTATAAATTCTTTGAATATAAGTAACAAGATATGGTAAAGCAGCAAAACTAAAAGGTAAACAACCTAAAACAATCATTTTAGCTAATTCTTCCCGATATTTCTTAATATCATATTTACCCATTAACCCTCTAGTACCCGGGTTAAGTTTTTGTTGCCCATCTTCCTCATCTACTCCCCAATCAAGAGGGTGGTTGTCTACCATGTACCTACGAAGTTGACCCGTTCTCCCTCCCTTACCGGTCTCATGTTTATAAATATCCTTACAAATTCTACATCTTACATAATTTTTATCTTCTTCTAGTCTGTCAACAAAATTCCAACACTTACTTCTTAATCTTCGATTCTTCTTAATAGGGAGGGGATGCCTACTTGTATTACCACGACTTCCATCCCTAATATTTTGAGTTTGACTAGCATTACCAGGTGTAACTGGTGGTGTTTCAAGATTATCTGGTGATGGAAATAGAATATCATCTACATTATCATCTAATCATCATCTATACCATAATTTTCTTGAAGTCCCTCATAATCTACATTTAAATTTTCACGTGAACTTTCAGAAATATGTGTAAAGCTACTAGAAGAACAAGCACCACCTCTTGATCTTTTGAAAGTTTTCTTACTACCACCTATACTAGTGCACACTTTTTTGGCTGATCTAAATATATCCATTATGTAAATTAAATTAATAATTGTAAATAATAAAATAAATATACACCAAAGAAGAAAAAGATATAGAACGAGTGTACCGGGATTCCGGATGCCGCATTAAATTTGATATCAAAAATCAAACTTCAATTGGTAGATCGATACTCGATACTTGATACCACACTTCACTTGAATAGTTGATATTTGATAATAATAATTTTGTAATGGCTAAACTAAATATTTGATGAAACTTGAAGTAATAAGTAATTGAGAATTTAAGAACAATAATCAATAATATCAAGAGAGAATTAGAGTAGTAAGAGAGCGAATTGTGAGGAAAAATGAAGAAGAAAGGGGGCTATTTATAGTTTTTAAAAGGTTAAAATTATAATTTATCAAATATTAGGGATGTTGGGGCTATTTTCTTAAGGGGGTAGGCCGAAATGATCATTTCTGCAAAAAAGGGCCGTTGTCCAGCGGTCATATTTGAATTTGACCGTTGGCCAAAAAAAAATAAATTAAAAATTAAAAATTAAAAAACGTTAAAATTCGGGCTGAACCGGACTGTAGCCCGTTAACAACCCGTTAACGAGCTTAGCGGGTTTCGGTGCACCGGTATAAAAAATTATTAGTTTGAAACCCGCTCCCCGCCCAACCCGTCCCAGCCCGCCCCCCCCACGCTACAGTACCGGGCTGACTCGGGCTAAACCGGATTGTAAACGGGTCAGCCCGGCCCGATTAACAGGTATAGTATGAACTTCCAACATATTATACTGGACCAGTATATTATGCTGGAACTCCAGTATATTATGATTGTAACTTCAGTATATTATGTTAGAAGTTCACATGTAAACAATTCAAACTCCACTATATTATGGTGGAATATTTTTCGGATTTTGAACAGTGTTTTCGTTCAGATATATCTTTACATGAAAAGTGGCTAAATTTTCATTACTTTTGAAACTGTGGCTATTTTTCAATTATCACTTATAAATCTGTTATTTTTGAATTTTACCCAACAATTTGGGGTGAGATTTAATTGGACCTAGGTAATAAAATTGGGGGTGGGTTATTTTGTTCCTAAGCTGCCACGTGCCATTCCGTTTAAATTTGGGGTATATATGTGTCAAAGTATAAAAGTAGGGACGTAATTGGATGCATACTGAAACGAAGGATAAATTTAAACAATTTCAGATACTACAGGGATACATTTGACCATTTTCCGTGTAAATAAAATATAAGATCTATTGGTCCGTAGGGGCAGAGTTATGCAGGTAAAATGACGGTCATTTAAATTTTCGTCACTGTAAAATATTACAGTGTAGATAGCCTAGTACTATTACCTTTTATAATACATATTATATAGTATTAAACATTTCTAGTGAAACTTATTTATTTTTCTTCCTTAATTCTTATCAAAAGAGAAGTAGTGATCGAAACAACTTTCTAAAATCCAGGGGCATAAATGCAATAAGAGTAAAACTAAAGGGGGGCATGTACAAATTCATCTACTTAGCGCCATTTTCATCTCAATTTTTTGAAAAACTACGAATTGCTAAAAAAGGGCGGGTTAGGGCTTCGAATTGTTCATAACTTTTTTGGGGTTTCTATTTCAGCAAGTTATCAAGTGAGTCTGAGTCCAATTTGTTGAAAAGTTCACCTTTTTAAGTTAAAGATGGCAAATTACTATGACATTGATGATATCTTAGCTGAAGAAGAGGTAAATTCCTTGTTCTTGATTTTTTTAATGCTTTTTTTAATGCTTTTTTTAAGCTATTGGTGGAAAATTATATATGGGTTTGATAATCTTTTTGGAATTCAGCTTGTTCCAGCTGTGTTCTTGCAAACAGCTAATGAAGTTGGGATTTTTGACTGTGCTGATGACACTAACAAGGTAAATTTCTGAGGGAATTTTATGTTGAATCATTTTATTTTTCGTGTTTAAGTTATATACACTGATATTGTGATAATTTATTTATACCATTAGTGTAATTTAACATATTATAACATGTAACTTATCATTTATTCTAGGTTATGCGTATTAAATAAGTAGTTATATGTTATTACCTTTTAAAAGAAGGGTCGGATCTACCACATAACTTATGGGTTCAATGAACTCAATAACTTTTGACTAGACCTTGTATATGTATTAATAAATTTACGAAATATCTATAGATATTTGACTGTGAACCCAATTTTTATTGTATATTCACTTGAGATTGATGTAGTTAGGAACCTATAAACTCCAAACCCTGAGTCTCTGTTTAAATGACCTGATTGTGCAAATAAATTTTACACCTTCAATGTATAGAAATTTTCATGACCAAAATTTGATGGTTATTTTTTCCCTTCAAATACAGGTGGAAGCTGGTACACAAGTAGAAATGCCCTTTTGGCTTGCCCAGGAGTTATATGTAAGACAAGCGGTGTCTATCAAAGTTCCTCCATATTTTGACACGAAGTAAAGTTCTTAATGTTTCTCATCATGGTTTCATGTTTATGTTTATTTGAAACACGAGTGGAATTAGTTAAGTATGCAAAAAGTGGCAGTTAATGGAAGAGATGTTGGATATTTATGGACACTTTTTTTTTTTTTTAATCTTTAAAAATCAGTTAAAAGATTGTAGATTGGTTGATGTTCTCTTCAGACTGATGACAATCTGCTATATTCAGACTCTTTCATGTGCTGTCTAAAACTCGCCGTATCTCATATGATAATTCACATCAGTGATTTTTTTGTAGATCAATAATAGATCCAAGTTCCAGCATTTGATAATTTCCACCCATCTGTTTCTTGAATGTTAATTTACCAGAGCCAAAACGAGGAATGAGATAGGAGCTGATGCAGCACATGTGGATCTGAGAAGTTTATGCCCGTACTTTTATAATTTTGGATGCAAGATAGCACGTCTGTGAGTTCTTCTTGTCTTTGTTCCTTTCTGCCTGCAATTGTTATATTACCTCCCAAAACCCCAAGTAGGGGAAGCTGATGTAGATTTATTGATCTTATATCGCAATAGTGACCAATTAATGTGAGAAATGATTGTGCTCATGTTAAAAAGGAGTGGATCAGAACGCTGCAAGGGAAGAGAGCTTTTAATAGAAACTGATGCAGCTCATATTACTTTATGTGAAGCATGGCGTTTTACCCTGAAACTCGTGCAGTTCATGGTACTTTATGTTAAGCACTCTACTTGAACATTTATAGCGCCCATAGTTGAGCCAAAGTGCTGCTGGAAGAACTTAATATAATCTGAATAGTGCCGAGAGGTAATAGTTTTCACATTAGCCGAGTTATGGGAAGTGGTGATTGGTGGTGAATATTGAGGAAACGATGCTACATTTAGAGCATAAATATGACCTTGATGACTTTACAACGGCATCTCTTAGATGCTCCCCCAGTTCAAGGTTGTTTGTCTTTTCTTTTCTTTTTCCCCCTACAATGCGAGCCCAAAGAAAAACATAGGAGAGAAGGTCCAACAGTTCAACAATGCTATGCAAATGTTAGCTGATGGAGCTCTTGTTAGTCCTTACAAGATATGGTGATACCCTCTGACACGGTGCTCACAGTCTTGCTGATTCTGCATATGCAGTCATGAAAGATGGAATTATCCAAATGAATTGAAGAGTTTTTGGATAGACTACGGATACAGAGTGGTTTTCTGTTGGAAATATTATGCGAATAAAGTGTTCCTGTTAAAAGCAGAAAAGGACATTTCTTGAGGTTAGGTATTTAAACTTAGGAGTGTGCTTCGTGGTTGATTTTATCCTTTGTAGATGAAAAAGCTGGAAACACAAAATATTATTGAGCAGAGTTGAAACGGGCCTTTCTTTTGGTTACACTTGTGCAAAATCAGGACCTAATATGGAAGGGAAACCTGAAGTCGTTCTCCCCCCTGTTTGATTATGAGCTGTCTTTTGCAGAAATTATAAAGATATCTGTTCATTCTGTGGCACAATCTGTATATGGTAGTGCAAGATCTTAGCTACTTTTGATTTGATAGTGAACCAGTAATCAATAGTCTTAACTATTCCCAGTTCTCTTTTGCTACATTAATAAATGATGTGGTTGGTATGCATCTTTCATCTTCAAATTCTGGTACTTTTGAGTGTGTCTAGAAGTACATTTGCAGCTCTTGTTGCCTAAAGTTTGTTGTTTCTCCTGATTTTCTTTCCTTCAAACCTAGATGCTAATTTGATGTTTCTTCAGGTCGACATTACCTTATATTTTATGTCTTTCTTATTGGACAGGATTGGTGAGAAAACCATTGGGCCTCTACTTCTGGTTGCATTTCAAACAAGATACAGAAAAGTCCTCATCAAGGCTCATACTGCAGCATCAATTGTGGCTCCCAAGCACTTGACTCTTCTCACAAAAGAAGAGACTAAACGTGAGAAAACTCTTATAACCTTTTGATTCTTATCCAGAATAACCCCCCTTTTCCCAAATAAAGAAAAAGAAAACAAAATTAAATGTCTTCTGAGTAGTGTCGCTTACACAGTTCATTTGAGAATCTCATTGAAAAAGCTTCTTTGAAGTTCTGGACAACAAAGATGTGATTGAATCGTCGTGCTTAAAAGCTTTCCTCCCAAAAATGTGCTGTTTTTTTCCTGGAAAACAGTCTCACATTGCTTTTACGGGCCAGAAGTTAGGGGCCAGAAGACTTTTGTTCTGTTAAAATAACTTCTTTTAAGAACACCACCAAGCAAACACTTTGAAATGTTTAGCGTCGAAAAAGTATCTGATCCAAATACTTGTAAGATTCATTACTAATTTTCTGGTTTTCATTCATGGCGAAGTGTATGAAGCTGGTCAGTCCTCAACAGCAGCATTTAAGAAGTGGCGAATGGGAGGTCCTAGATTGCAGAAAGCTTCTGTACTTGGAAGAAAGAGGAAGCCAGTTGAATGAGTTTTGGTACTTGAAAAGATATGATCATTCCTACTAAGATGTGAAGATGTAGTATCTATTTGGCTATTCTATGAAATTTACTTCTTTTTTCAAGTGTATTGTAAAATTTCTGATCTGAAGACTAGCTGATGAGGCTAATATATCCATTTTTACTGCTTTAAACTTTATTTTTTATTCATGCTCTTTTCCCCTCAAACGCAGTCAAGAAAATGGAACAACTTTTTCCTTCTTCTTACTAACATAGAAGAAAGGAAACAATATGCAAGGCTACCTGCATTAAAAAGCAGAGTCTCCAATAAACAATTATAAAAGGAAATGAATATACAGTCAAATCTCTCGATAATACTGTCGTTTGTTCCAATATTTTTTGGTTGCTATAGTAAAGTGTTGTTATAAAGGACATATCATCATAACATAAAAATCAGTTCCGATAAAAATTTGGCTTTTATAGTGAATGACTATTATGTAGGAATGCCGTTACAAAGAGGTTTCACTGTAGAAAAATTTGCTTTTATAAAAGCTGCTCAGTCTTAAGTACGAAGATTGTAAAGTAATTTCTTTCGCATCTATCTAAGTTCTATACTTGTGCTAGTAGAAGGTAACAATACTCGATAAAATAATTTAGATGAACGACAAGTTAGACCAACCAGATACCAATCTTCTATCTATATAGAATAGGAGAAGCAAAGTCATATTATTGTGTCAAGTGTCAAAACAAAAATTAAACATGTGTCCAATTTTAGTACAAACCTCCAACTAATTTGGAGGTTCAAAAATAATTTAAAATAGAAATTTAAATATATGCTAATGCAGTTGGACATCTGATTCCCATGTTTCATCTGCGATTTTTTTATTTGTTAAAAGAAGTTTACAAGGTTTAAAACTTTCATGTTTGTTCTGCGCATTTTTTTTTTAAATTTGTTAAAAGAAGTTCACAACGTTTAAAACTTCCACATGTTTGTTGTGCGAGTTTTTCTTTAATTTGTTTACAGAAGTTCACAAGCTTTAAAACTTCCAATTTAGTATACATCTACTTTGACTTCCATGTTTGTTGGTATATTTTTTTTTAATTTGTTAAACCTGAAAATTCAAAAAAAAAAATTTACTTTAATCCACGTCTGGAGTTGACTCCCATGTTTGGATTTCCATTCTCTTTTTGCTTTGGTCAGAATACAGAACTTTACAAATATGGCTACAAAACTTCATGACATAGACAAATTTCAAGCAACGCCATGCAATAAAATTTAAAAGTTAGAGTAGTTCGAATGTGGGAAATACCGGATCGCTACAAGCCTGAAATACCTTATTCGATAGAGTTGGTATTACTAATGCAAAGGTAATATATTTATAATTGCTTTTACTTTTTTCTTCCTCTTCTCTGCTGCTATGGTTCATAAGTTTTTCAAAATTTTCAAATAGATGAAAATTTCTACGTGAAACTATTTGCGTAGTACCCTTATTTCTCTTTCTGTTTCTAACGTTATTTCCCAATTGTTTATTAGTTTCCAGCAATACTCAAAAAGATGAAACTACCTACTTGAAGTGATTATGTGGTTTAGTCTTATTTCTATTTCTGTTTGTGAACATTTGATTGATAATTGTTTACTAATTCCAGCAAAAAAAAAATTATTACCAATATA
This sequence comes from Nicotiana tabacum, assembly GCF_000715075.1. Taxonomy (NCBI): domain Eukaryota; kingdom Viridiplantae; phylum Streptophyta; class Magnoliopsida; order Solanales; family Solanaceae; genus Nicotiana; species Nicotiana tabacum. The sequence goes on along the minus strand of NC_134103.1, from coordinate 3,795,925 downwards.
TTACATCTTATATAATCCATCTGAGAAACAAAATATGATGTTCCTCCTGAAACTGCTGCAAATTCTAACAATATGCATATATTTTGCCAAAGGAAGTTACAATGTTTATTGACAATTGTTTAATCTCTATAACTACTGCAAATTCTAAAAATATGCGCATTCTGCCTAAAAAATTTACAATGTTTGTTGACAATTGTTTATTAATTTCCAGCACTAACAATTTATACCAATCTAATACATCCTAACAATTAATATGATTTTCTAGGGTGATCGTATATATGCCTCAATCAGGAAGTATGTTACTAAGTTCTTTAGGAAAAAGATACAGGAACTCGGCTTATATCGCATGACCTACTTTGTTATCGTAGCAAATAATTTGAAATTAAAGACTACGACACACAATTTGAGGCTGACATTTACGGAGAGGACAATAGTTGAGAAAACTACTGATGCTTCAAATTCATGTAAACCACTATTAAATATTTTATTTTTCGTTAATCTTATTATTAATTTCATGTAGCTAAACTAAACTTTAACATTTTATTGTATTTAATTATTTCATATTTTTCTGTTATTTCAGAAGCTGACTTAGCAGAAGATGAATTGAAAAATCGTTGTTTGCAAAAGCTTGATTTTTTTTTAAAAAAGGATGTGGAAGAAATTTTCAGGACTTTCCAACAATGCCAAAGCCTATTTATAATGCGGAAGAAGTTGACAACAATAATCCGGGATGCATTGCGTTATAATAAACGCGCTTTGGCAGAGGAACATCAACAATTAATAAGGAATTTGACAGATGAACAAAAGTCAATTTATGAAAAAATAATAAGAGCTATGAATGAAGACAAAGGTGAATTTTTCTTTTTATATGGCTTTGGAGGAACATGTAAGACTTTTATTTGGAGAACTCTGTCTTCTGCCATAAAATCTAGAGGAGATATTGTGTTAACTATTGCATCTAGCGGGATTGCATCTCTGTTATTATCAGGTGGTCGAATAGCTCATTCAAGATTAGTGATTCCTCTAAATCTAACTGAAGATTCAACATGTAATATCAAGCAAGCTACTCCTTTAGCAAATTTAATTATCAAGGCAAAGTTGATTATTTGGGATGAGGCACCCATGATGCATAGATATTATTTTGAAGCTCTTGATACTTTAAGAGATATTCTTAGATTTAAAGATGCATCCAATTTAGACCGACCATTTGGAGGTAAAACAATTATTCTTGGTAGTGACTTTAGACAAATATTACCTGTCATTCCAAAAGGTACTAGACAAGATATTGTTAATGCATCTCTCAATTCTTCTTATTTGTAGCCTCACTGTCAACTCTTAAAGTTAACAAAGAATGTGAGATTGCAAGGTAATGAAATAGGGACTCATCTGAATGAGTTGAGAGTTTTTTCAGATTGGATTTTGGCAATTGGCGATGGTATGGTTGGTACTTCTGTTGATGGCTATGAAAAAGTCCAAACACCAAATGATCTTTTGATAAAATAATCTGTTGATCCAATATCTGCAATTGTAGAAAGTACGTATCCTGATTTCAATAATCGTTGCAGTAATATAGGATACCTCCGATAAAGAGTCATTCTTGCTCCAACTCTTGATATGGTGGAATCAATCAACGAATATATGATTTCGCTTAATAAAAGTTCTGAGAAATCATATTTGAGTTCTGATACAATCTGCAGCTCTGACCATACTTATTCAACACTGGAACATGTATACACACCAGAATTCTTAAATAATATTAAATGTTTAGGAGTTCCAAATCACGCTCTTACTCTAAAGGTTGGTATTTCAGTGATGTTATTAAGAAATATTCACCACTCGGCAGGATTATGTAATGGAACAAGATTGATCATAACCAAACTTGGAAATCAAGTTATTTAAGCCAAGGTTTTATCAGGACAGATGGTTGGACATAAAGTGTTTATTACAAGAATTATTCTAACTACATCTCATGCTAGAATTCCATTTAAGTTCCAACAAAGATAATTTTCAATCGTTGTATCTTTTGCCAGGACAATCAACAAAGGTCAATGACATTCATTGTCTCACGTAGAATTATTTTTGAAGAAATCTATGTTTACACACGGACAACTATATGTTTCTCTTTTCCGGGTGACAACTAGAAAAGGATTAAAATTTTTGGTTTATGGTGACAATGGACAAATAACTACTCAAGCTACAAATGTAGTATTTAAAGAAGTTTTTCGAAATTTAATCTGACACTCGAAAGATAATCAATATCTTTTTTGAGGTTTAAGTACTACTTTTCTTGCTGAGATTCATGAACCAACTGGGAAATTAGGTGCTGAGATTCTCAATAGCTTACTGCTACGTGTTATATGTTCTACTATATTATTTGATTCTGCTCTTTCTTACTTTAACAACAAAAGTATGATCAAAGTCACCATTCTGTTATAATGGCATTCTCCATTTAGTGCTCGAATTGTTAACGTGATCTCACGACTGAAAAAACTTAATGACATACGGAATGTAAGTGTCTTACACACATTATTATTATTATTATTATTATTATTATTATTATTATTATTATTATTATTATTATTATTATTATTATTATTATTATTATTATTATTATTATTATTATTCTCACTCTTCAAGTAATTGATTTATAAAGTAATATTTCCCTGATATATAGAAGTTTGTCTTCAGTTCCAGCTCAATAGTTCTGAGAGACAAGTGAATTGGCTGTCAGACAAATCAAAGAGTTGAAGAATGTAGGAATTTGTCACGACCCAAAATTCAATTAGTCGTGATGACACCTAACCCAACCTGCTAGGTAAGTCAGTTAACCACTAACCAATTCCAATAACAATTAATAAAATAATTAAGTAAAGAAATATCTGAATCTGATACAATCCCCAAGGACTGGTAGTACAAATCATGAGCTTCTAAGAATAGAGTATACAAAGCTGGTATGAAGTAAATACATCATCTGTTTGAAAAGTACATAAACAAAGTTTTATTAATCTAAGGCTACCATGAACAAGAGGCAGCTACAACCGAAACGCAGGTACATCTTCAAATCTAGATCCCAACGAACACAACAACATTAGCGGCCAACATCTGCATGCAAGGTGCAGAAGTGTAGTATGAGTACAACCAACCCTATGTACTCAATAAATAACAAGCATAACCTTAGGTTGAAAACAGTGGCGAGCTTGTACTAAGGTCAGAATCCAACTCCAATAACCAACAATAATTCATAACAATATAAAGCAAGTAATGAAAGAATTAACTCAAAGAATAAATACTCAGCTAAATCATGATGTCTGAAAATAGTTCTGCCTTTCAAGTGTATCAGTAAAAATCCCAAGTCGTTTACCGAAGTTGCCAAAAAAAATATAAGTAAGTTTGAAAACAATAATTCTCCAAAAAATCCTTTCAACAATAAATAAAATATTTCATTTTCTTTCCAAATAGCCAGTGAAAAAATGCATCACAATGCCCATAGGCCAATATGTGTGAGAAGTCATGAATTACGTGATACCTAACAATATGAGAAAAAATACATCTATATGCTTGTATGTCAAGTGTGCATCTCAATGCAATGTATCTCAAAGATGAACTCATGTACTCACACTCTCAGAGTACTCAATCTCATTGTCTCACACTTTCCACTCATCATGCTCAATCACTCGGTACTGTATATGGTCAATCCGGCCCAGGAAAGATCCATCCCGGAATATAAATATCAACTGATCATCAGTCACTCAGTACCGGGTAGGGCCAATCCAGCCCGTGGAGAAGATCCATCCCCAAGTATAAATACTTCGGTCAAGATCCATGTCCAAGGAAGATTCATCCCTCAATATAAATCAACCACGCTCACTAGGGGTGTGTGCAGACTCCTTCAGCCCAAGCGCTATCATAAATCAGTATAACCACTGCGGCATGCAGCCCGATCCCACAAATGTCACTCATAATCAGACACTCGGCCTCACTCAATCATCAATCTCTCTAGTCTCTCTCTCACGAGCTCACAATGACATGAACTAGCCAAAAATGATTATATGATGTATCAATAAATAACAACAGAGACTGAGAAATGATATGCAATGGATGTATATGACTGAGTATGACATTGCAACGTAAACAAATAACTCAACAGTAATAATGACCTCAATGGGTCCAACAAGGTAAGCATGTAGCCTAGACATGGCTTCTAACATGAATCAGAGCTCGATAACTCTAGTACGTAGAGATTTCATGATTACAGATAAGTTGAGGTAACTACACATCACCACAGAACTAACAGAGTCATAATTCACACGGTGCACGCCCACACGCCCGTCACCTAGCATGTACGTCACCTCAACACCAAGCACATAACACGTATAGCTAGGGTTCATACCCTCAGCTCCAGGATTAGAAGAGCTACTTACCTCGAACAAGACGAATCCAATGTCGAGCAAGCTAAACAATGTTCCAGAAATTCTATTTTGCGCGTATCCACTCCTGAACGGCTCGAATCTAGTCACAATTAATTTTATTCAGTTCACACAATTATAAGAATTAATTTCATATCAAAATACTAATGTTTTTCCATAAAATCTGAAATTACACTCAAAAATTGCTCGTGGTCTCATATCTTGGAATCCGACAAAACTCACAAAATCCGATAATCCATCCAATTATAAGTTCAACCATACTAATTTCACTCAAATCCGACTCTGAGTCGGTATTCAAAACTCGAAAATTCATTTTATGAAATTATCGAAGTTTCCTTCGATTTCTCTTGAAGATTCGATAATCTTACACCAAAAATGAAGATTAATTCACGAAGTATAATCACAAGGGAGTCAAGAAGACCTACCCCAAGTTGTGTGAAAAACTTTCTCTCAAAAATCGCCCAAACCGAGCTCCAAAATTTGAAAAATAAAGAAAGAAACCAAAACCCACGATTTTATCTTCTGTCCAGTCATTCCGCTTCTGCAGACAAGAGGTCGCATCTGCGACCTTCGCTTCTGCGGAAGAAGTTTCTATCTGCAAGTGTGGTCGCTTCTGCAATGTGCAAATCGCATTTGCGGTCGCGCTTCTGCGCGCGTTGGTCCGCTTCTGCGCCCGCATGTCCGCATCTACAGCCTTTGTCCAAAGCCTCCCTGGTCGCTTTTACGGCTCCTTTGTCGCTTCTACGACCATCGCACCTGCGAGCCCATTCCCGCAGGTGCGAAGAGATCAGCAATAGAAAAGTTCCAGCATTTTCTTAAGTCCAAATGCGATCCGTTAATCATCTAAAACTCACTCGAGGCCCCCGGGACCTCAACCAAATACACCAACAAATTCTAAAATATCATACAAACTTAGTTGAAATCTTAAATCACATCAAACAATGCTAAAAACACGAATTACACCTCAAATCAAAATCTATGAACTTTGAACTTTCAAATTCTATATCTTGTGCCAAAACACATCAAATCAATCCAGAATGACTTCAAATTTTGCACACAAGTCATAAATGACATAACGAAGCCATTCCAATTTCCAGAATCGGATTTCGACCCCGATATCAAAAAGTCAACCTCCCGATCAAACTTTCCAAAAATTTGACTTTCTTTATTTCAAGCATAATTCCACTACGGACCCCCAAATAATTTTCCGGATATGCACCTAAGTCCAAAATCAACATACGAAATTATTGTAATCATCAAAACTCTATTCCGGGGTCGTTTACACATAAGTCGACGTCCGGTCAACTATTTCAACTTAAGCTTTCATCTTGGAGACTAGTGTCTCAATTCTTTTCAAAACCTTATCGGACCCGAACCAATTACCTCGGCAAGTCACATAACAGTTGTAAAGCACAAATTGAGTATTAAATAGGGGAACGAGGTTATAATACTCAAAACTACCGACTGAGTCGTTACATTCTCCCCCACTTAAACATACGTTCGTCCTCGAAAGTGCCAAGAGTTATTTCCAAGCCATCACATCACTATTCCATCTTACCTCGTATATACCCGAGGGTAATCCCACGTCATCCTATTCTATATAGGCATGGTAACACAATACAACTGAAAATTATTAATTTAACCTTAGCCCAAAATCATTCAGAATTTCTTACAAGACCTGAATCTCACAGTTACACACTGTATAAGTCTGAACAAGATGCATCGAGCCATAACCATAACCACAGATATAATCACCTAACATAATACATAACTCGCATGCTCGTAGCACCATTCCCGATCATAGTAAGTACTCAAAACCAACCAAGTACTAGTATTAAACCCACTTTCCATAAAACCTCATTCCAAAGCCTTTGTACATTGTTGATAATAAAAGAAACACGTAGAATCTCGTAACCCCTTATCAGATCAACAAGTCATAGAGCTCTCTCGCCCCAACCAGAACCATAATCACTTTCTCAGCCGACTTTCAATGTCATCCTCCCAAATATACCGTAATCAAACCTGATAGTACCCATTATAGGTCCAATGACCAGGTATTAGTAAGCGCAACTATCCCACAGACATGCAACAACTGCGCAATCCGAGTACCTAAAAATGGAAAATATCTCAAAGAAGATAACCATATTGCAAGTTCAACAAGCACCACCACAACTGCAATGCTATAAGCTCATCATATATAGTAGAACCAAAACACGAATCTAACAACGGTAACCAGCTTTTCTAGAGCTCACATTAACATCAACTGCACGACACGATCACATGCCTCCAATCCCAGCATATCATACATGAGCAATTAAACAAGTACACATGTATATGATAATGAAATAAGATTCTCATGCTCCTGGGCTGGTATAAATAACACGACATAGTGTAGGCATGTGCAAAGTGTGCTATCACAACTCAAATCGGCAAGTTAACGCATAAATAGTAATTACCAAATTTTCTCAGGGAATTAGCCTCTTTATAACCTCAAGTATAGCCCAGATAGTTCTCCACAAAGGTACGAATACGAGAAACGTCATAACTTTATGCTTAACAGTCAACTCTAGGCATATCATAGCCTAAGCATCCTTCCGAGTATGAATACTTGCCCCGATGCCCGCACATGGGCTCGAACCTCACATATATGCACGCTCATAGCGCGTAGCTATCACAATTAATTAATGCAACTGATGCCTCCACTGAGTTTACATAAAACACTCACCTCAAATAGGTCGCAACCTTGAAACAATATGCTTCGGAGAACTCCCAGTTTGCAAATTTTTGGGACACATGAATCATCATAACTGATCCAATTCTAGCATTCGAATGGCTAACACATCTTTCATGCACGATCATCCCACGAGGAATACTTCCAAAATTCTTTTATGCCACATAGAAATAATTTGATTATCATGAGTCTATCGACCATGTGAGTACCACAATGCTTATTAAACATCCGTAAGTCAAAACATAATGCGCCTTCTGAAATACATACCATTCTCATGCAACACCAAGTAGTAATAATATTCATCTAGTCAAATGGAACCGCCCATGTTGTCTAAGAATTCATGACCATCCCTTCAAAACTGCACTGTTTACTTCACATACAAATCTCAATCTCGTTGCACGCGCCGCCTCTATTAGGCCATTACATGAAAACACAAGAACTTCATGAACACTCTGAGTCACCAGCAAATTACATAACCGGTCAGTTAGAATCCTTCCTCTTGATTCCTTCCAGGAGGAAATCACAATACACAACACGTTCCCCACACCGGTAGAAAATATTCAGTTCAAACCATGGTAGAAACCATCAAGAACACTTTGAAACCCATTTGCACATAACCACGCTATCTGAACTGAATTCCTCTAACTCGACCAAGCCACGTATGTCACCAAACCCAAGAATATTTCCACCAAAACATCTGTAGAGCCTCACCATATCCTAATCACCCAAAAGAACCGAGCATACCATTATCATACTGGTCTACCCTCATACCCAGTTGTCTTATTTTCTCCGAGTTTCTTCTGAATAACCCTCAAGTTGACACTTCTCATGGTCAGAACACTATGATCCTCACCCAAAGCTCACTACAAGACATCCTAACATAAAACCACACCTCCCTAAGGCCCATAAGCCGTTGTATTCTTCTTAAGCACCCCATAAATACCACAACCGAGACATACATTCTAAAAGCCCTTATGTGAAATTTAAAAATATTCCTCTTCCCTTTCTTATACTGAAATGTATAATCCATAGTCATATAGAATTACCGCAAGTCTCGACACCATCCAAATGTAAATAACCAATTCTAGTGATGTACGAATCCGAAAAATTTTCAATTACCACTTATATATATATTTTTTTGAATCCATTAGCACCTTCTCGAGAGTCACCCACTTTGCTCGAATCTAAATTGCACCGCCCAAATAGGCTGAAAGACATGTGCCCCCATTAGCATAACACCACTCAAAGAGGTAATCATGCCTAAACACCACTGATCAAATTCATACTCTGTGTGCACTACATCATTCACAAATAACAACTCACTCATCCCATGATTTTCATATACTCATAAAGCGCAATATAACCGGTATTTATAAATTTCAGTACTCGAGTCATCCTCGATCTCAACCTCTGCAAGTCATAACTAATCCACAAGTATGCCTCAGACCAAAACTAAAATTTAACATATAACCATGAATTGAATTGTCAATAGCAGGCCCCCCATGTGGCCCAAAGCCATAGAGTAAAATACTCCATAACTCACAATACCCATACTTTATTACTGCCATAATACTGCAGTCAGTTCAACAAAAATTCTTCTCAAGCTCATACAACGCCAACCATAAAAATAACCCAATTGTCTGCTAAGATCGCATTCATTCTTTTAACACTCAAGTCAACTTTCTCAACCAGATTCAAATTCAAATCTAAACACATATGTCTCGCTGGCAGAAAAGAAACTCTTCACTCACATTATAAGGAACATACCCACGTAGATTACTCCGCATGAGATAACCCACATGCTTAGCTTCAAATTAGTATCGTGTTATACCCTTTTCGCAGTCACAATCACTATGCAATCACTTAGTCTATCTGAGTCCAAACTCATTAACCTACCATGAGAATTTAATTTATCCCAAAATTTAACAACATGAAAGATATTTCAAAACATTCATACTCGAGACGGTACGTCACATCAAAACAAAAATCAAGCACCCAATGGTCCCTCCTATACATTTCAAGGAAACACTTCTCGTTATATTCAAATCGTCTTAACACATCCCGTAGTTACATCATACTCATCACAAATCCATTCCACCGCTCACCGACCCACAAATTCCACTCGTAGGGACATTACCGAATATATGAGTCCAAATGTACAAGTTCATACAACTGAAGCTACCGAAGCTAAGCTGCGGTCTAAACCTGGCCTCAAGTCCTCCAGGCTGGCCCATCACCAAAATACAGAATACCCATCTCGAACATTGTTCATAGAATTACAAGCCTATGATGCACAGTTGATACCGAGCGCTCACATGCGCACACGAATACGTGGAAGGAATTCAAAGAGTTATGCCTCAAGCTGAATCAATCCTGTACGATAAGGAAAGAAAGATGGGAAGTATATATACTAAATACCTTGTAGCCTCTCGAAGATGGGTATGGACGTCATCATACTGATCTGCAAGACTCTACTAGATACTTGCTCATGAGTTGTAGAGCTTATGAATCTATAGCTCTTATACCACTTTGTCACAACCCAAAATCCAACTAGTCGTGATGACACCTAACCCAACCCACTAGGTAGGCCAGTTAACCACTAACTAATTCTAATAACAATTAAGTAAAAAAATATCTTAATATAATATATTCCCCAAGGACTGGCAGTACAAATCATAAGCTTCTAAGAATAGAGTTTACAATATGTGTGAGAAGTCATGAATGACGTGATACCGTACAACATGAGAAAAAATACATCTCTATGATTGTATGTCATGTGTGCATGCCAATGCAATGTATCTCAAAGATGAACTCATGTACTCACACTCAGAGTACTCAATCTCATTGTCTCACACTTTTCACTCATCATGCTCAATTACTCGGTACTGTATATGGTCAATCTGGTCGAGGGAAGATCCATCCTGGAATATAAATATCAACTGATCATCAGTCACTCAGTACCGGGTAGGTCCAATCCAGCCCGTGGGGAAGATCCATCCCTAAGTATAAATGCTTCGGCCAAGATCCATGTCCAGGTAAGATTCATCCCTCAATATAAATCAACCGCACTCACTGGGGGTGTGCAGACTCCGGAGGGTCTCTTTCTGCCCAAGCGCTATCATAAATCAGTATAACCGCTGCGGTGTGCAGCCCGATCCCATAAATGTCACTCATAATCAGGCACTCGGCCTCACTCAATCATCAATCTCTCTAATCTCTCTCTCACGGGCTCACAATGACATGAACTAGCACAAAATGATGATATGATGTATCAATAAATAACAACAGAGACTGAGATATGATATGCAATGAATGAATATGACTGAGTATGACATTGCAACGTAAACAAATAACTCAACAACAATAATGACCTCAATGGGTCCAACAAGGTAAGCATGTAGCCTAGACATGGCTTCTAACATGAATCAGAGCTCGATAACTCTAGTACGTAGAGATTTCATGATTACAGATAAGTTGAGGTAACTACACAGTACCACAGAACTAACAGAGTCATAGTTCACACGGTGCACGCCCACACGCCCGTCACCTAGCATGTGCATCACCTCAACACCAAACACACAACATGTATAGCCAGGGTTCATACCCTCAGCTCCAGGATTAGAAGAGTTACTTACCTCGAACAAGACGAATCCAATGCCGAGCAAGCTAAACAATGCTCCAAAAATTCTATTTTGCGTGTATCCACTCCTGAACGGCTCAAATCTAGTCACAATTAATTTGATTTAATTCATACAATTATAGGAATTAATTCCATATCAAAATACTAATGTTTTCCCATAAAATCTGAAAATACACTCAAAAATCTCTCATGGGCCCACATCTCGAAATCCGACAAAACTCACAAAATTCGACAATCTATCCAATTACAAGTTCAACCGTACTAATTTCACTCAAATCCGACTCCGAATCGGTATTCAAAAGTCGAAAATTCGTTTTATGAAATTATAGAAGTTTCCTTCGATTACTCTTGAAGATGCGATAATCTTACACAAAAAATGAAGATTAATTCATAAAGTATAATCACAGGGGAGTCAAGAACACTTATCCCAAGTTGTGTGGAAACATTTCTCTCCAAAATCGCCCAAACCGAGCTCTAAAATTCGAAAAAAGAAGAAAGAAACCAAAACCCACGATTTTATCTTCTGTCCAGTCATTCCACTTCTGCGGACAAGCGGTCGCATCTGCGACCTTTGCTTCTGCGGAAGAAGTTCGTATCTGCAAGTGTGGTCGCTTCTGCGATGTGCAAATCGCATTTGCGGTCGCGCTTCTGCGCGCATTGGGCCGCTTTTGTGCCCGCATGTCTGCATCTACATCCTCTGTCCAAAGCCTCCCTGGTCGCTTCTGCGGCTCCTTTGTCTCTTCTATGACCATCGCACCTGCGAGCCCATTTCCGCAGGTGCGAATAGATCAGCAACAGAAAAATTCCAGCATTTTATTAATTTCGAATTCGATCCGTTAATCATTCGAAACTTACCCGAGGCCCCGGGGACCTCAATCAAATACACCAACAAGTCCTAAAATATCATACGAACTTAGTCAAAACCGCAAATCACATCAAACAACGCTAAAAATACGAATCGCACCTCAAATCAAAATCTATGAACTTTGAACTTTCAAATTCTATATCTTATGCTGAAATACATCAAATTAATCCGAAATGACTTTAAATTTTGTACACCAGTCATAAATGATATAACGAAGCTATTTCAATTTTCAAAATCGGATTCTGACCCCGATATCAAAAAGTCAACCCCCAGTTAAACTTTCAAAAAAATTGACTTTCGCTATTTCAAGCCTAATTCCACTACGGAACTCCAAATAATTTTTCGGACATGCTCCTAAGTCAAAAATTACCATACGGAGATATTGAAATCATCAAAACTCTATTTTGGGGTCGTTTACACATAAGTCGACATCCGATTAACTATTTTAACTTAAGCTTTCATCTTGGAGACTAGGTGTCTCAATTCTTTTCAAAGCCTCATCAGACCAGAACCAATTACCCCGACAAGTTACATAATAGTTGTAAAATATAAATTGAGCAGTAAATAGAGGAACGAGGCTATAATACTCAAAACGACCGGCCGGGTCGTTAGAGAACTAATGGCAGTTCCTCAACAATAGTGTCGTCACCCATTCTATCCATAGACCTAGCTGCTCCTCCTGCTTATTCCCGTGTCCAAGACCTCAGAAAAATTCTTTTGAGTGAATAACATGGCATGTATGAATGTTATGCTGCTCTTTGTGCACATTAGAACAATGGTGGACCCGAAGCAATTTTCGCAATTACTGGATCTGTATGTTCAAAGACTGTGTTATTAAAGCATGAGGTTGATTTTGTATTGGGTAAATTAAATAATAAAATCACTACAGATGGAATATCTTGGACTCTTAAAGATGTCAATAAGCATCCAATCTTTAGACATGAAGCAGACGAAACGGTTGGTTCTTGTAGCACACCCAAACATAGATCTTGAATTACTACAATTTATGTGTTGTATTTGCCCATTAGGTTTTGATGTCAAAGGTCTATTTCTCTCTGGCCTCAGGGTATGATAATCAGAATTTACTGCTAATTCTGTGCCTATATATGGATAAACCTTAAACTCAATTCAATGATTTATGTTGTTGCATTGGAATTTTATTTTGTGCACTTCACATACTTTTCACCTCTGATTAAATGTGGGACTTCAAGTAGATAGTCATTATCTTGACGCATATGAATGTTTACGACCTTGAAAGCAAAGTTATCGGTCTATACATTTTATCTAACTGGTATCTACCATGTACAAAGTTTACAAACCTGTTGATCAGTGTATACCACCAATTTAAACATCACAACAATCATGATTTTGAAATCGTCTTTGTTTCTTCTGAGGAAAACTTGGATGTATTTAGCACTTGTTGATCCTCTTTGTGTTAAATTTAAAACCTTAATTTCCAAATTTGGTATATGTCATCAGAATTTGACTTTGATTGTGTTTGAAAGGTTTTTCTGGATTTGTCGTTTTTAGTAAGGGGTTCTATATTTTATTTTAATATATAGTGAAGTTTGTGAAGGATAAGAAAATGGAATAATACGAGCTTGTGAAAAATATAGGGTCATGGAATTTTGGTGTGACAAGGCTTATTAGGCACAAGGGATCAAAGAGCTTGTGGCTATGAAATACATTGAGAGAGGACACAATGTTTGCATTATTATTGTCATCAAATCAATTAATTGAACTAAGTGTCTTCCAATTGATATAAATTTCTCATGCTCATTGTCTTATTATTATTGTTGTTACGCATTTTCCTAATTATCAGTTAAACATGTATGCAATTAGCAATATCATGTAATGTTCTATGAAGTTGAGATATCACATTTTATTGTAGATTGATGAGAATTTAGCAAGTGAGATCATTAATCATAAATCACTTCAACATCCAAACATAATTCAATTCAAGGAGGCAAGTTTGTGTGCTTATGTTTTATTATTCTGCAATGCCCTATTGATAATATTAGTTTGTTTTGAAAATGGCAAGAAAAGCTACGGAATAGCTGGCCTAATTGTTGTGCATTTATTTTATGAGATACATGTGTTAGTGACTCCCACTCATCTTGCCATTGTTATGGAATATGGAGCTGGTGGAGAACTGTTTGAGCGCATTTGCAATGCAGGAAGGTTTTGCGAAGATGAGGTATATTTTCAAATTTTAACTTTGTCAGTAATCAGTCTCACATAGACTACCATATAGAAGAATTCTGAAGGATAAAGAAATGGTAATGATGTATATAATTTTAAAAGTCACATTTCTGTGATTTTAAGAGCCTTGATTTACTATCTTCAATGCTTCTCTCATTTGGTTTCTTGTTGTTATCATTTCAGGCCAGATACTTTTTCCAGCAGCTTATTTTAGGAGTCCACTACTATCACAAAATGGTGAAAAACTTACAAGAATTTATCAACAAAAAAAAAGAACTTTCTTTATGTGTGAACATATGAACAGAAATTTAGATACATCTTAGACCTGGACTTATGTGTATAAGTTTTATTCCAAATGCCATCTTTTTAGTTTAAAGGAGCTTAATCTTCTTCAAACTTCCATTGCCTCTACAGCAAATATGACATACAGATTTGAAGCTGGAGAATACCCTTCTTGATGGAAGTCCAACTCCACGCTTGAAGATATATGATTTTGGATACTCAAAGGTTAATGATGTTCTGGTGATTTGTATATATAGACTTATTATCCCCCTAAGAAAGGCTCATAGTTTTCGTCCTACAATTGCAGTCGTCCCTGTTGCATTTGAGGCCAAAATCAACTGTTAGGACTCCAGCTTATTTTGCTCTCGAGGTCCTATCCAGAAGAGAATATGATGGCAAGGTATATGTGTAATTACTTATGTGATCTTTTACATTTGGTGGAGGGCCATTGTGCAAATGATTGTTGTTTGGCATCCATCTGTCTGCAGCTGCATTTGCATCCATATGGAGCACTCTGTAACATATGGTCTTTATTTCCTATTTGGTGGAGATGCTTACTTTTGTTAAAGATCTAACTTATGAGATCTCTTATGGTTATGGACGCTTACATTTGATAAGTACTGATACTCAATTCGAATATCTCGGATGCCTGATGACTTGCGCTTCTTGAAGATTGTGACAAGGATATTGAACATATTATTTCGCAAAGTTAGAGAAGTTGTTACCATGCTTGAGTTCGAGAAATCAGGCAATTCATTTGACCTTCTCTTCATGCCGATACCCGTATTGTGAAACTGTATCATGTCACCAGTTTGAGGCTGCATTTAAGAAAATTATGTTTTTCAACCAATACTATTACTTCTTAAGAAGCGTAAGAAGCTTCGGAATTTCTCACACCTTATTACTATTATTTCTCATTTCTCAGGCAAAATTGTGGTTACTATACAAAGGTGTACTCCCAATTGACAACTTAGTTGGTGGGAGCATCCATCGTAACTACGATTTACTCCTCCTGCGTAGGCTTCATATTGTGAGAGTTAACTAATTAATGGGTTACTTGATTGATCAGATTAATGTCTTACAATAAAAATGACCAATCATCCTCACTAGTTGTTTACAACAAGATATTCCTTCATGACTTGAATGTGTGAATATCCAATGCCTTTATATATTCATAAAATATCACCATTTGCACCTTTGTGTCTACCGCATTTTCCAAATAATATTTTCTTATAAAAATTATATTTAATATTTCCGCGGCGGGTACGGATACTAGTTATACATAAGGAGAGAGGAAGGAAAAATGGGAAATTACAACATAGTAAACCGAATCCTCACCAATACCAACGAGTGGAAGTTCAGCTAGCCAACCAATTAGACCACCATTAATAGAACAAGGTTCTATTTGATTGGTAAAGGAAGAACTATCGACTCGATAAAAAAGGAAATGATAACATAACACAATAGCATAGCCTACCTTGAGAAAGAAATTGCCCCCAATAACAAACATAACTATAAAACAATGCTTACACGATTGCCAGTTTTGTACTGATACCATCTCAGTTGGCAAATAGGAGGGTACCTACCCGATTTACATGTACAGCTATTTCGGTAACGCGAACAACACCCTTTCATATTATACTATATCTAACAAGAAAGTTCTTCGGCCTTGAAAATGAGCGTACAGCTATATTACATGAGGCAAAAGGACAAACAAAAAAATTAGCGGGAAAACAGAATGAGCAGCTATGTAGCAGTTTCCCCTTCTCTTTTCAGCAGCTCCTGGAAAACATACAGGACAAAATAATTTAGAACATACTTCGACTTGTTTTAACTATATTTTAGCTTTTAATGTCGCAATGCATAAGTAAAACTTGTCAACTTTGGCTAAAGAGATTACAAGAGAGACAAGTTATTGCATACCAATTTAGTAGCAGCAATAGACAGCCGTTGTCTTTCCTTCTTCTCGCGCTGGCACTCTGCACACCAGCTGGAAAAGTCCTTCTGGTACTTCCTTAGCTCTCTAAAGACGGAACTGTAAGGGAAAGATAGCAATTGTTAGGTATTCAACGATTCTGGCAGATGAGAATGAAAGTAAGACGTCCAAGTTATTGAGATCTGGTCTGATTGAGTTGCAGCAAAAACAATTCAGAAAAAAAATATATTTACAGTTAACTCATGCCATTTTCAGTTACCAACCCAGCATGGCACATATATTTAGGTGCCCCAAGGAATATAAGTCTCAGGTCTCCTTTTCATGATTATAAGACAGTACTCTCTCCTTTCCCCACCGTCACTTTACACCATTCCTCATATCACTGAAAGTTGACATACATAAACTACTTCTCAGTACTTGCATCAAGGGGCACTGTGCAGATGAAAAGGAGACTATAGTTAAGCATCAATATTGCATATTCAAAAAGAGGCGGACATGGATTTAAACTTTGACGGGTTTGACCTTTAAGGTTCTTAGTTCCGAACTCATTGTTCTTTTAAAAATTTTGAGTTTAGATCTAATATTTGTTGAAATTTAGCGGGAATATGATGTTCAGATGAACTAGTCGCCAAAGAGCTGCATCTGCCGCTGTACTCAAACAATTAGAAAGCACAGCATCACTTCAAACAGTAGGTAATGCAGCAATAAATATTCCAAAAACAACAAATTTTCCTCGACTGCGTTTGAAGCAAATTGTCTAGTGGAAACGACCAAAATAGCAAGGCCACAGTATCTAATACCTTCTGCACCACAACAGCAAGTTGATCCTCTGCCCTGATGTTGTTGCTCTAGCACCATGCCGATGGCGACCACGATGAAGCACTGCACGCCCCGTGACATGGGAGTAATCAAAGATCTCCTGTTAAATTGTTCCAAATCCATAGTGAATGCTCATGCTTTTGACTTGCTTAAGTTATATTCTGAATTTGATGATTTCTACTCTAACACACACCTAAAGTGGAGCTAACAACATTCTTTCTTCACTATTACACCATATGTAGACTTCGAGTATGAGCTGATACACTTGGTAATCAAGCAAACACAACATATATTCATTATCACTTGATGAGGTAAGACTTTATTAGAAAAAACAGCATCAAGCTGATACTGTGATAGTACAAAGATAATGCTGGTTATAAAACACTAGAAACCTAAGCTATCTAGCATGTCCAGCATGTTTTGAAGATTCAAAATTAATACAACACTTCCATCTCTCCAATAGTACAAGCAATGTGAACATTTATATACAGTTCATTATCACTTGTTATTAATATAGAGATAAAGTGAGCAAATCTACAATTCAAAGTAAGGTGCCAACAAAAGGTACCACCAGTTGGATGCCAGTATAAGGTACTAGTGGAAAGTTGCTCCTCTTTTAATTGGCTAATTTGGAGCAGAAGAAATGTTCGAAGGGGATGAGAGTCCATAGCGGAGAGTTAAAATGTACATTTTGTTTCATTTGTACTTTTGGTGTAAAGACGAGTAGACGACATGTCATATTTTTTATATTAGTTGGATGTTTCTGTTTTTTCATCTGAAGCTTATCATTAATCCACATCGTATGGTGGTTGGTGGATATCAATGGAATCATTTTGACTTGGATAAGTAAAAAGAAATAAGAAAAGTCTTCTGCCACTTTCCATTCCGGATTATGATCAAGAAGATTGTCATAGATCAAGCTTCGAAACTCAGATTTATCATTTGTCACGGCTTCAAATTGTCACAATAAACAGTAAGCCTTTTCTCTGAAATAGTTGCACTACACTTAGTTACAAGGTTGTTGACAGTAAGGGCACTTTGAAAAAGCTACTACTTTCGACAACACAATAACCATTTAAACAAAAAAAAATGAAATAATGGAAATTTTTTTGTTGATAAATATGAAATAATGGAAACGTGGCTTCCTATTGGAACAAAGATTCCTCGTGCACAGTTTATCAACTCGCACAATGGACTAATTATTACCTCTGGTTGTGTTTCAGTATTTACATGCTTCTCACATCGCACTCCTCGGAAGAACAGCTCTCCACCAGAGAATTGCTTACCCAAGCACACATTTAAAGTTACTTCTGAGTCATCAACATGGAAACCTGAAAATTAAATTAGTTGAGATGCAAGACAGTGTCCCTCAAAGAACCAAAAGGCTTTGAAGCACTTCAAAGCAATAGCTGACCCCAGTAAGTACTACACAAACAATAACCTTTTTTTTATAAGGTAATAATTTCGTTAAAGAAAGAGCAAAAATGTGCCCGTACAAGAAGTATACCAAAACTTACCCAAGTCAACGTCTCTATCCATCCCATACTCGACAACAAAACCGTGATGGCTATCAAGTGTGGATCCACCAACTTCAGTAAAGAAAACTGCACAAAAATTTCAAAGAAGAAGATTAAAAGAGCCAAGTAATTTTCTCAATCAGTTCCTATTTCCTTTCTTACTGCATCCTAGTCAATAACAAAGTTTTTACCTCTTGAAATGGGACGAATGAAATCTTCCATCAGCTTGTCAAGCATAGTTTCGAGGCCAAAGTCATCAAGAACGGCACCAAACTTGTTCATTGTATTGGGACGCATTATTCTGAACTTTGTCTCACGGACCCACCTCTCAAAGTTTTCTACCTAAGCAATCAGAACCTGATAAGAAAACAGAAAAGCTAAACTACAAAGAAAACTAGATTTAGCATGCAAAATAACAGCAGCAAGCCGGTCGATACCTCAGCCAACATCATCTCACAAAATCGTGGTTGAAGCATTTCAAATGTTAAAACTCCAGGAGAGGGTTCTGACATTATGTTTCTGTAACTTTCCTCTGTGTTCTCACTAATCGCCTTAAGAAATGATGGCACAAAGAAATTCGCAGCATGCATGGTATATAGCTCCCTGTGTAGAGGCTGGAATAGACGGGAAAGTAATTAGAAAGAAAGTAGATTAATGCTGATTCAATGAAGATCAATGAGTATTACATTCCTATGCATGTAATTCGTCAAATTGAAAGGCATTTCCCTCCAGAGAAAATACAAGCAAAGTTATGTGAACTTCCTTACCTTACTTTAGTAGAGTTAACAGCAAAAAGCATAAAAATTGATTTCTTCATTTACAACCATCATTTAGATATTAACCGCAAATCCCTTCTGCAAAAAGTAAATACCTGATAGTTTGATATAATCTTCTGTCTGTATTCCCTATGCTTCTGCACCTGTTAAAGCAGAGGAGATGAAACAATATTGTACTGATAGAGTTTCGGAATGTGCGTGAGAGAGAGACAGAGAGAGAGAATACAAATCTCACAAATAGCAAGGAAAAGTTTGCAAAGCAAAGGACAATGACTATATCAGCAGACAACATTCATAATAATTCAAGTGTAAACAAGGACTTCATTAGGAGACTAGCATGCTTTACACAACTATTCCACCACATTATAATCAAATTAACCATGTAGGTTTAACTAAGATCACCTGTTCTTTTTAACCAAAAATCCAAAATTTTGGTTGTTCTTATATTCATCTATACTCGGGTCACATTTCCCTGAATTATTTAATCATTTGCCTATTGAAAAGAGAAACACGCTATGTCGCACCCAAGGGTGTGACCTGGCGTTCAATGAAGTGAGGAAAATCATGAGGTATCAGGTTCAATTTGCATTGGAGGCAAAAAAATATTAGGTGATTTCTCCTCATCTGCTTAAGCCTTGGTAGGTAGAGTTACCCGGTACTTGTGTTGGTTGGAAGTAGCAAGTACCCAGTAGAATAATTGAAGTGCGCACAAGCTGAATCGGACACCACCGTCAAAAAATCACAAAAAAAGCCCACATGCAAAATGCAAATCTGTCTTCACGACAATTACGGATGAGAATAAATACAAAGCCCGAGATTTTCAGCAATAACCATCAAAAAGCCCGGATTTTTCTAGCTTTTATTTTTCTTTTAATTTTTTCATTCACATCAATCGGCATTCTATTACAGCTGAATTCACAACTCTGCCTACTTAAAGCTCTTAAAGCTCCACAAACCGCGCTTTCACTATTTTTTAATACTAACAACGGATATTTATTTAAGAAAAACTAATTCGACATAAAAAAAAAATTAAAAAGTTAATTTTTCAGCAAATTGCATAATGGAAATGTACATGCAAAATTGCAATACAAAGCACAAAAAAATTTCAGCTTCTAAGTTTTCCATTTTCAGCTTCTCATCGGTCAATCATAGCTCAATTCACTCCCCACATTCTAACACAATATATACACTAATCAAAATGTACAAAAAACAACAACTATCACATGCAAATTACAAAACGCAAAATCGAAAATGTAATTTGCAAAATTGAAAATGCTATACATACACGTGTACGTTCACCTTCAGGACAATACTTAAGGAGAATTTCACGCATGTAATGAACCTTATGGTCACGTGACGAATTGAGGAGAGTAGGCGGAAGGTACCGTTCGAGTGAGCTAAATAACAATGGACTAAAATCCAATTGAAGATCCTCATAATTATCCGATTTGTGATCAATGCTAGGGTTTAAACGCAGCCTCAGAGAATTGAGCGACGGGTAAACGGCGCCGTTTGTTGCTGTTCCGCCGTTACCGTTACCATTTCGGGTAGGGTTTGTTGTTGATTGAGAATCCTTTTTCCGATCCATTGCTGCTGCGCCATCTTGAGACATTGTTGAGAATTGTGGTTTTGGATTTCTGTTGAGTGTGGGATATAGGAGAGGATTGTGAAGATTTATGGGATCATTTTATCAGATGGAGATTAGGGTTTTCATTTTTTTTAGGGTTGGATTTGTTGATGGTGATGAAGAAGTAGGGTTTAGATGTGTGGAGCTGGCCTCAGACCTATTTTTGTTTTCTGGAATATTTTTATTAGGCAAATACTCATACCGAATATTGTTTATGTTTTTGTAATGTAAAATAAATTTTGTATTATACGTGAAAATTATTAGTAGAATTCATTTGCTTGTTTTTTTTTTAATTATTCAAATTTGATTAATTCTATATTACAAGTGCAAGTCAAAGTTTTTCACATGAAAGTGAAAGTGATCAATTATATGAATCTTTACTTATTCATTTAATCTCAACTTATAGTATCATCAAATTTGTTTGAGATTGAAGCGTCGTTGTTATTTGGTTAAGCTTAGAAATAAAATTGATGTTAGTTTAATATTGAGATTGGGGAATAAATATAATTTTCTTCGAGCAAATCTCTCACATAAGAATATTGAGATTTTTACTTATCTATACTAATTTTAAAAATTATTTGCCCTCACTATTGAAGTTTTAACTTAATTACAAGTTAATATACAAATTACCAATTTTAACAAAATAATGTATTAGACTCTAATCTTTCATATTTTCTCTCACTCTTCCACCCCAACAACAACAAAAAAAAACTCAGTATAATCTCACAAGTGGGGTATGGGGAGGGTAAATATACGCACACATTACCCCTACCTTCAAGAAGGCAGATAGGTTATTTTCGGAAAACCATCAGCTTAGAAAAAATAAAAGAAGCGCAGCAGCAATCACACCAATTAGAAAACCGAAGCTAAAATACAAAGATACAAAACTAAAATTGAGAATTGTAATCAGAAGATCAGAACGAAAGCAACGACAAGCAAACACATAAGTCAAAGAATACGAAAATACACAAATAATGATAACTCATGTACTAAAGCTACTATCACATACAAGGACAATGTTATGCGACTTATCCTAGCCCTTCACCTTTATTTTCAACCTCCACACCTTCCTATCCATGGTCATATCCTCAGTGAGTTGGAGCAACACCATATTTTGTCTAATCACCTCTCCCTCAATACTTCTTCGGCCTACCTCTACCTCTCCTTATGCCCTTCAGGGCCAACTTCTCACATCTCCTCACCGGAGTATCTGTGCCTCTCCTCTTCACAAGCCCGAACCATCTAAGTCTCGCCTCCCGCATCTTGTCCTCCACAGGGTCCACGCCCACCTTGTCCCGAATAACTTTATTTTTAATTCTATCTAGCCATGTATGCCCGCACATCCATCTCAACGTCCGCATTTCAGCCACCTTTATCTTTTGGACATGAGAGTTCTTGACTGGCCAACACTCCGCCCCATATAACATAGTCGGTCTGATCACCGCTATATAAAACATGCCTTTGAGTTTAGGTGGCATATTCTTATCATTAAGCGAGCCTCCACTTCATCCATCCTGCCTCAATATGATGTGTAACATCCTCGTCGATCTCTCAATTTCCTTGTATAATTGACCAGAGGTATTTAAAACTCTCTCTCCCAGGAATATAAATTAACAGAAGAATATTTGGCCTCTTTCTCCTCAACTTCAGCCATACCTTTACGAGAACAAAGAGATTTGCATCAAGCAATTCTATTATATATTTTTTTCCTGTTTTTTATATGTAACAATGAACGAATTATCACTTTTGAATGAGGGAAGATCGTTAATTTCTTTTAGTATTTTGGAATCAATAAACAAAATAATATCAATCAGAAGCGAGAAGATTGAATTGAAAAATATGTTAATCCATTAGAAAGTTTAGAAACTTTGAATTCGAAAATCGAAATTTACAAAATTATTTTTTATTTGGATTGGGTGTTGTTGCAAATAATTGAAAAAATTCTTTGGAGTTTATATCCCAATTTTGAGAGAATTTGGTGAAGATTCGATGTGGTTTTGGTTGAAATTTCATATTGAAACTCTAAAAAGAAGACATAAACAAATTGTATATATTTTGTATGTCGAGTGTAGAAACGGTATAGAAAATATCTGTAACTTACTTAATTGTATATAACAACAAAAACAACAATAACAACGATCCAGTAAATTCCTACTAGTGGGGTCTGAGGACAGTAGTGTGTACGCAGACCTCACCTCTACCCCAAAGGAGTAGAGAGGTTATTTCCGAAAGACCCTCGGCTCAAGAAGACAAAATGAAACAATATCAGTACCACCACAAAGATCATAGAAAAAATAACAACAACATGAAAACCAGAACATAAATGCAAAGCAAAAGCGATAGCCAGTAAATAGACCCGGCACTATGAGAAATGAAAGAGTAGTAAGACACAACATTACCACTAGCTATCTTAGACAAAAGTCCTACCAGACTAGTCTCACAAAGGTATGAAGTAAGGCTAGACTCAATTATCTCCTAACCTACAACCCTAATACTCGACCTCCACAGATTCCTATCAAGGGTCATGTCCTCGAAAATCTGAAGCCTAGCCATATCCTGCCTGATCACCTCTCTCCAGTACTTCTTAGGCCTCCTTCTACCTCTTCTCGTACCCTCCACATCCAGCTGCTTACACCTCCTTACCGGAGCATTTGGCTTCTCTTGTGTACATGCCCAAACCATCTGAGCCTCGCTTCCCGCATCTTGTCATCAATGGGAGCCACGCCCACCTTCTCCCGAATATTATCATTCCTAATCTTATCCATCCTAGTGTGTCCACACATCCACCTCAACATACTCATTTCTGCTACATTCATCTTCTGGATATGTGAGTTCTTAACAAGCCAACACTCAGCCCCATACATCATGGCCGGTCTAACCACTGCTTTATAGAACTTACCTTTGAGTATCGGTGACACTCTCTTGTCACACAGGACTCCAGATGCTAACTTCCACTTCATCCATCCTACCCCAATACGGTGTTTGACATTCTCGTCAATCTCCCATCCCTCCTGAATAACCGATCCGAGGAACTTGAAACTGCCTCTACTTGGGATGATCTGTGATTCAAGCCTCACATCCACGCCCACTTCCCTCGGCTCAGAGCTGAACTTACACTCCAGGTATTCCATCTTCGTCATGCTCAACTTGAAACCCTTAGATTCAAGAGTCTGTCTCTAAACCTCCAGCCTCTCATTAACACCGTCTCGGGACTTATCAATGAGAACTATGTCATCAGCGAATAGCATACACCATGGCACCTCCCCTTGAATATGGTGTGTTAACGCGTCCATCACCAGGGCAAACAAGAATGGACTGAGGCGCGAAACCTTGGTGTAACCCCATAACAACCGAAAAATGCTCAGAGTTGCCTCCTACTGTCCTAACCCGAGTCTTAGCCCCATCATACATGTCCTTAATTGCCCTAATATAGGCAGCCGACACACCTTTTGCCTCCAAGCATCTCTAGAGAACTTCTCTAGGAGCCTTGTCATATGCTTTCTCAAGGTCAATAAACATCATGTGCAGATCCTTCTTCCTCTCTATGTACTATTCCACCAACTTCCTAACAAGGTGTATAGCTTCTGTAGTAGAACGACCCGCCATGAACCCGAACTGGTTGTCGGATATAGGAACTGTCATCCTCACCCTCGCTTCAATCACCCTATCTCAAACGTTCATGGTATGGCTCAGTAATTTGCTACACCTATAATTGTTACAACTCTGGATATCACCTTTGTTCTTATACAACGGAACCATCGTACTTCATCTCCACTCATCAGGCATCCTCTTCGCCCTAAAAATAACATTAAACAACCCAGTCAGCCACTCCAAACCTTCTCTACCCACACACTTTCAAAATTCAATCGAAAATTCGTCTGGCTCGGTCGCTCTGCCCCTACTCATCTTACGCATAGCTCCCACGACCTCCTCAACCTCGATGCGCAGTACCCAAAGTCACAGTAACTCTCAGAATGCTCCAGTTCACCTAGCACAATATCCCGATCCCCTTCTTCATTCAGAAGTTTATGAAAGTAAGTCTGTCATCTCCTCTTAATCTGGGCATCTTCCATCAATACTCTATCATCGTCGTCCTTGATGCATCTCACTCGATCCAAATCCCGAGCCCTCATCTCTCTCGTCTTGGCCAGCCGGAATAACTTCTTCTCTCCGCCTTTCCCCCCCAGTTCCTCATACATACGACCATAAGCCGCAGTCTTAGCCTCCGTGATTGCCATCTTAGCTTCCTTCCTAGCTACCTTATACCTCTCCATGCACGTTCACCTCCCCTCCTCACATATGCTTCCTACTAACTTCAGGTACGCCGTCTTCTTCGCTTTCACTTTACCTTGGACTATTTCATTCCACCACCAATCTCCTTTATGCCCGCCAGAAATGCCCGTCGAGACCCCAAACTCCTTTCTCGCAGCCTCCCTTATACTGTCTGTAATCATCGACCACATAATGCTCGCATCACCACTGCTCCTCCAGGCTCCCATATCTGACAACCGCCCCTCCAACTCTTGGGCTTTATCCTTAGTCAAGGATCCCCACCTGATTCTAGGTCTTCCTCGGGCATACCTTTTCCTCCTCTTTAACATAATACCAATGTCCATCACTAAGAGCCTATGCTGCGTCGCGAGAATCTCATCCGGAATAACCTTGCAATCCTTGTACAACCCTCTGTCACACCTCCAGAGGAGGAGATAGTCAATCCGAGTCTTCGCCACCGAATTTTGAAAAGTAACCAAATGCTCCTCCTTCTTCGGAAAGCTTGAGTTCGCAATCACCTACCTAAAAGCCTTAGCGAAGTCCAACGGTGAGGTACCTCCTCCGTTCCTCTCCCCAAAACCGAAGCCTTCATGCACCTCGATGTAACCACCAACGGACAACCCAATATGACCATTAAAATTCCCTCTTATGACTTAATTATATATAAGTTGTATATAAATTATATGTAAATTGTAATTTTTGATAGGATTTGGTACAAAAAATATGTATTTAAGTTGTAAATAAATTGCAGATTTTGACCGAATTTGTATATATTTTGTAAAAAAAACTTTAGTTACTTTATGTAAATCTGAAACTTAGACAAAGCCGGATAAATAAATTTAAATTCTCATATATAGACGAAACAATCCCAAGAATATTGATGTTTCAATGCATCATATATAAATTCGTCCATTTGTTCAATTTTTGCTAAATATATAGTATTAACTTATGGATTTTTTTTTTGATAACTCTAATAAATTGAATTTACAATTCTTATTTAAAAAAAACCCGTAAAAAACAAACAAGAAAAAAGAATCAAAACTAATCGATAG
Organism: Nicotiana tabacum; assembly: GCF_000715075.1. NCBI lineage: Eukaryota > Viridiplantae > Streptophyta > Magnoliopsida > Solanales > Solanaceae > Nicotiana > Nicotiana tabacum. Next base: position 3,769,779 of record NC_134103.1, on the reverse strand, counting down.
GAATTTATTTTCATGAAAGTTAAATCAAACGCAATTACAAACACCTATAATAACCTTTCATATAATACAATGGGGTCGTTTATGCCACGATTATAATGCATGTATTTTATATATATATACGGTCGTTTATGCCACGATTATAATGCATGTATTTTATATATATATATATATATTTTAAAAAAAATAGTCAGAAAGCATTCCTTTCATTATTTATACATTTATTCTTGTTACATATTTTGTCCCATATAAAATTATGTATATAACTTCTCGCACAACTTAATACATATATTATTAAATATCACAAACTAAATGTATGTAAGGATTACTTATTTCTTATGCTATAAATCAAATATTATATTATCTTAAGCAAAATTCAGACGCTAAAATTAATCATTCCATACCAAGCCGAAATATGCACATCCTATACGAACAATTGATATTATTTGGACAACATTTAAGATTATCTTCGTTAGTAAAATATATATAAACTTATCTTCGTTAGTCTTATTTATGGTTCTTTATTATGCATGTTGTATCATTCACGTCCGTTATTATATTATATTGTTGTTAATATTCTTTGCTACTTGATTACTTTATCTTCATTGTTCCTTGAATCGAGTGTCTATCAAAAACTAAGTCTCTATCTCTATGAGATAGGGATAAGATTCGAATACATACTACCCTCTACACATTCCAATAGTATATGATAACTTTATTCTATATTTGACTATGTTAGTCATATATATATATATATATATATATATATATATATATATATATATATAGTAAAAAATATAGTATATTTAATCGATTAGTTTTTAGAGCGCTAAAAATATAAGTACATTTTTTCGTATTATTTGATAGCTCGGCAACTAGAGTTGTCCGTACTGTTTTACCAGCGGACTTTTCGAGGAACCCAAAAAACAAAACTCTGTTTACACTCCTCTTGTTAAAGCCGTCTCCCACCAACCCCGAACGTCGCTCTCCATTATTTAGCAGTAGCCGTCTCTACCAATTCTCAACCAAAAAAAAGCACTATTTTCACAGAGCAAAAAGAAGAGGCGACTCTCAAAAAATGGCAGCAAGTTCCAGTCTGTTGAAGCTAAACGCCTCTTCATCTTCATTGATCGGTCAACAATCGTTTAATCAACGATCAGGATCTTCCTGCCGTTTGCCGTCTTCTACTCGCCGTGTTAATGTTATCCGCGCCGGATCTTACACCGATGAGCTCCTCAAAACCGCCGTAATCTCTCTCTCTCTCTCTCACTTTTTTTTCTGATTTTATCTGTTTGCATTTTTCGTGATCGGATCTAAAAAGCTTCTATTTGCGATGCATTAATTTTGACTTTATTTTATCTTTTTTTTTGTTTACATAAATATACTGAATTTTGGGAATGAATTGTCATTTGCTCCACTGAATTGATGAAATTGAAAAGGTTTAGTTTGTCAATTTTTTTTTTTTTTTGTATTGATGTTGATATATTTGGCTTTTGTTATGAATTGGATTTACTTACACCGATGAGCTCCTCAAAACCGCCGTAATCTCTCTCTCTCTCTCTCTCTCTCTCTCTCTCTCTCTCTCTCTCTCTCTCTCTCATACACACAGAAACTCACTTATTTGTTTGCATGTTTTGTGATCGGATCTGAAAGCTTCTTTTTACGACGTGATTAATTTTGATTTTGTTTTTTCTAATTTTTTAAGGTTTACAGCATTCATTTTCTGTTGATTTTTTTTTTTTTTGTAAATTCCGCTAGTATACTGAATTTTAAAACTGTACTACCATTTGTTTAAGTGGGTTGATTGAAATTGAAAAGGTTTAGTTGGTCAACTTTTGTTTTTTAATCGTTCATAATGATGTTGATATATTTGGCTGTACTTATGAATTGGATTTCTTTATATGATTTATTCTAGTTATATAGGTCTTCAAATTCCTTTCTTTTCATTGGATGTTTAGAAAATTATTTTCCAAAGTTACTAAAAAAGTGATTCTCTGGGCTTACATTTGACCGCTACATATAAACATGCTCATTACGTGCCTGAATTCGCATTTAGTTCAGGAAAGACTGATTTTAAGAAAGTTTTAGCTATTTTAAGGGTGCCTTTCATCTAATTAGAGTGATGTCTTGTCTGTTTCACGCTGTAAATAACAAGAAAAAGCTGATCTTTTTGTTTTCTGGTAGTTTACAAACCCTTTCTTGAAGGAAGGAACTTTATTGATGGAACCTCATTTTCTTAAATTTAATGTAATTTAGCTTTAAAGTTGATAAAAGTTAGAGGTTGAGTCAGTGGGTTTAGATGAAGTGCGATTTATTACATCCATGCATATGATTTTTTTTTTGCATATGTAGACATGGTCCGAGCCACAATCAGTGGGTTTGGTAGTGTGTTCACAATACAAAGTGCTAGATCCGCCTCTGAATTAAAAGTGACTTTTCTGTAACGTCCTTGTAAACTTAGACAATGTATAGTAGAATATGCTTGTGCAATATATAATGATTTTGAACTAAGCTGCTCATTGTTTTGTTGATGTAGAAAACTATTGCATCTCCTGGAAGGGGCATCCTTGCCATTGATGAATCAAACGCAACTTGCGGAAAGAGACTGGCGTCAATTGGTCTGGACAATACAGAAGCAAACAGACAAGCTTACCGTCAACTCTTGTTGACCACTCCCGGACTAGGTGATTACATCTCTGGTGCCATTCTATTTGAGGAGACACTTTATCAGTCAACTACCGATGGGAAGAAGATGGTTGACTGCTTGCGCGATCAGAATATTGTACCTGGGATCAAAGTTGACAAGGTGTGATTTTTAACTTGTTTCTATGTTTTGTGTAACTTTTTCCGCGCTTCAGGGATTATGCTGCTACTTTTGTACAAATATTTTTTTTGCCTGTTGAACTTTGCCCAATTTTAACCCTTCTTTTTATTTACAGGGTTTGGTACCCCTACCAGGATCCAATGATGAATCTTGGTGCCAAGGGTTGGATGGATTGGCTTCTAGGTCTGCTGAATACTACAAGCAAGGGGCCCGTTTTGCTAAGTGGTATGTTGTGCACTTTCTGCGTCCTCTATCATCTTTCTCTTGTCCTTTTCCTTGGAAGACCGAAGTGGTCTAAACGTTTCTGAAGAATTACGGAACATAAATCATATGCGACTTTGAAATTTTCAGGAGAACAGTTGTTAGCATTCCTTGCGGTCCTTCTGCTTTGGCGGTAAAAGAAGCTGCCTGGGGTCTTGCTCGATATGCTGCTATCTCTCAGGTGCTTTTTAGGACTTTCTTTCTATCTTTCCAAAGATAAAACATGACAATAGGTTTCTCTTACTCAAAAGAAAAAAAAGATATAACAAGAAAGTAGGAGACACTAAGTCACCAGATTCACCAATTTAAGCATTTGTTGGTCGCACGTTTTTGGGATATTTTCCCATCTTAAGAATTTGGAGAACAATCTTTAAGGCATCAGATATGTTTTTGGGGAATGATGGAAGTTTATCTTTCTATTCATGGATTGCTGAAGATTATTTTCTTACATTCTGCAGGACAATGGTCTAGTGCCAATTGTGGAGCCTGAGATTCTTCTTGATGGAGACCACCCAATAGAAAGAACACTTGAAGTTGCTGAACGTGTTTGGGCTGAAGTATTCTACTACCTTGCAGAAAACAATGTTGTTTTCGAAGGAATTCTGCTTAAACCTAGCATGGTTACTCCTGGGGCCGAACACAAAGAGAAGTCTTCTCCAGACACTATTGCTAAGTACACACTCAGAATGCTGAAAAGGAGAGTTCCTCCTGCTGTTCCAGGAATCATGGTACATATCCCTTTCCCTTCCTAACTGATTCCAATAGATAGGAAATATATGCTGTCACATATTCACTATTTCAAGAGGCAAATAATCATTTCCCAAAGTGATATTTTAATCCTCGATGTTCTCGTGGGAGCTGTGGTATTTTCTCTGTGATTCCTCATTTGTTTCTTTGCTTTTTGTTTCAAACTAATCTGAGTTGAACCCATAAGAAAGGTGAGAGAAACATCATCTCACAGATCTCTCTTCCCCCCCCCCCACCCTCCCCCCCAAAAAAAAAAAAAAATCGCATCCCATAATGCCTGGAAATGTCGGTTGGTATCTTCAACTTGGGGTTATCTGGATTTAGTGTTGCCACCATCATTGTTAAGGTTTCAAATAGCTTACCTGTAGAATATTTAATGTTGATACCTATTACCGGGAAAGGGATCCTAAATTATGACATGATTGAATTCTCAGCCCTTTGAAAAAAATATAGCAGGCATTATTCTGCTGCTCCTTATTGGTTTTTTTTATTCCATTTCTTGGTCAACTATGCTAAAAATCGGTGTGCTTCTCACCTTTCAGTTCCTCTCGGGGGGACAATCCGAAGTGGAAGCGACACTCAACCTCAACGCCATGAACCAGAGCCCCAACCCATGGCATGTGTCGTTCTCATATGCACGTGCACTCCAGAACACAGTGCTTAAGACATGGCAAGGTCGTCCTGAGAATGTAGATGCTGCACAAAAGGCACTCTTGATTCGTGCAAAAGCAAACTCCTTGGCTCAGCTTGGAAAATACTCTGCAGCAGGTGAAAGCGAGGAAGCTAAGAAAGGAATGTTTGTTAAGGGCTACACCTACTAAGCACTCCGCTTTGCTGCAACTTTATGTACTTTCCAGTTTTTTATCGTTTGCTAGATTTGAATGCTGAAGAGGTTTTTAGTGGACTAATTGCTCTTTCTTCTTTTTTGATCTCAAGTTAGTTTACTTGATTAATAAGCTGCAAGGGGTGATTCGTCGAAACACAATCCCAGAAGTTCTCGGGTTTATACTTTATATATGAGGGACATGTATGTCTACAAGAATGTTTAGAATACCTTGTTATTATTATCCCTATATTGAGGACTCTTTAAACTATGCAATCTTTTTCCAAGCGCTCATTGATTTTAAATTCTAATTTCCTGTAATGCTGCATTTGTTCGTTCCTTGCTGGTTTTATTCATAAACATCTACTATTTTTTTTCTTCTTTCTATACAGTGACTTGTACTTTTGATCCTTTAGAACTTCCAAGGTACACCAGAAGACAATAACAATATAAGGAGAACACATTAATGAAATTTTGTATACACTGTTTCTTGTCTTAAATAAACCGCGCTAATTCACTAACCAATAAAATCAATAATGAGCTTTGAATAATGGATCTGCCTCTCTCCACTTCTCAACTTACATACTAGGTAAACTTCTGCATAGAGTTTTGAACTGAATCTGTGACGTGTGTTTAACCCATATATTAATAGTTGTGCTCTTACCACTAGACCAAAGCCTGATATACGCTTTGATTTGATTGTTGGCGAGAGGATGGTGAAAATAGCACGGGCTAGTCGATTTGATTGTTAGCGAGAGGATGGTAAAAATAGCACGGGCTAGTAAGTTTTCGGACTGGTCATTCAAAAATAGTGTCAGCGTTTGCCAAGTCATTGAAAAATAGCCACTATTTTGCTGCAACAAAGACTAGTCCAATATAATATACTGGAGTTCCAATATACTTTGCTGGAGTATTTTTCCGAATTTTGAACAATGTTTTCGTTCATATTTATCTTTACATGAAAAGTAGCTAAATTTCGATAACTTTTGAAATTGTGACTATTTTTGAATGATCACTCGTAAATTTGACTATTTTTTAATTTCTCCGGAGAGATGCGACCGTCGTTGTGACTGACTGCCTTAGCAAATACGCACAATATTTTTCCCTATCCCATTCTATCTATAAAATTCCACGTTTCGCTTTCTCGAACCTAGTTATCAGCGACCAGCCTCTATCACCAATTCTCCGGTCCTTGATATTTCAATTTTTCTTTGTCCACCTCCTGAATTTGTTCAGGATTAATTTCATATATGGTTGCTAAACTTTATCCACTGTACTAGTAAAATCATAAAAATCATTTTTTGTCATTTAATTTAATTGTGCTTTACCAAACATATACAACAACAATATACCCAATATTATCCCACACCGTGAGGCTGAAGAGGGTAGTGTGTACGCAGACCTTACCCCTACCTTGTGAGGATAGAGACTTTACCAAACATATGTAAACAAATATTTTTTGTTACGTCAAAGTAACTGAATTTTATCCACTATAACAATAAAATTAATTTTACATTATTATAATAATAAAGTCACAAAATAATTTTGTGATTTTGCTACTCTAGTAGCTAGGTAAAGTGTAGTTACTTTATTATGACAAAAAATAATTCTAACTTTATTGTTATAGTGAATAAAGTGCAAATGAAATTAACCTCTAAATAGAGTATTGGTTAAGCAAGGGAACAAAGCATTGGTGTGCAGGTAGATATGCTGAAGGAAGTAGCTCCATTCAAAGGCGAATCTACCCGATTCAATCCTATATGATTACTCTTATCACCAGCAATTTTGCTATTTTTCCTAAGTTTAATTAATAACTGGAAGCAACTATGCTATCAAATGACAAAAACCACCTGATGGATACATCAAACTCAATACTGATGGATGCAGTAAAGGAAGTCCAGGCCTAGCAGGAAGAGGTGGTATTTTGAGAGATCAAATAAGAGATTTGGTGATGGCTTTCTCTAGCTTTTTTGGTGTTTCCACAAATAATATGGTTGAAACGAAAGTCATTCTCATGGGAATTAAATGGTGTCTGGACAAGGGTTACGAGGAGATTTTTGTTGAATCTGATTCACAGATTTTAATCAATGCTATTAACAACCTTTCTTTCATCTCATGGCAAATTTCTCACATTCTGGAGCAAATTTTGGAGCTAGTGTAGGAAGGCAACTTCTATTTTTCTCATTGCTTTAGAGAAGCCAATTGTACAGCTGATTATCTTGCTAATTGGAGCTTACAATTGTAAATAGTTCTTATTCCTAACCTACAGTTGTATTCCATCCTCTTGTATGTACAAGGCATGCTAACTATAGCAAATGATAGTCTCATATTTTGTATCGTGGGATGAGATCAGATTATAAATCTCCATCCCACACTCTACTATTTTTTGTTAATATATAGGTTGGAGTCGAGCCTAAACCTCCTACGAAAGTGGTGAGTATTGACTTAAAAAAAACATTAGTGCAATTCTTGGTGAAATGGACAGATATTCCTGCAAAACACACTACCTAGAAATTGCAAATGAGCTACACACTTGAATTCCTTCCTTCTATCCTTGAGGACAAGGGACGTCCCTTGTGATAGGAGGCATTGATATGCAAAATAAAGTATCCATATTCAAACGCGAGAGTCATTCTTTTGATTCAGTAGAGCGAAAATTTCCTATTTAGGAGCATATAAGGGCCATTCTTCCAAGAAATAATAAAGGGATTTTTACCTACCTATACTATATAGGAAATTTATTTACCCTTCATAATCAAGTTTTAACTTAATTACATGGTCGTATACAATTTATCAATTATATACAAATTAGTTTTAAATGAGTATCCCTTGATTGTAGCCGTTTAATTTAGTAAATCCCGAAAAATCCTCACAATTCCTTGTTTACCCAGATAAACCCTAATCTTTCTAAAGGATTTTCCTCTTTCTCTCTTTGAATTCAACCCTCTTTCTACAATGTTTTTTCTTCTAAAGCTCAGAATTTTCTCTAACAATGGCGAAGAAAGGGATTAATTTTTTATCGATTTGAATTTTGCCATGGCTGGAGTTTGGAGCGTTTTTGGGCTTCCTCTTTTCTTGTTGGTGTTTTTATGGTGGATTAGCAGTAGATGTATATTAATTATTTGGCTGGATTGTTCGAATTAAAATTGCCAATCAATAAATTTTGAAGGTGTTTGACTTTCCACCATTGACAACCATTAAAAAGTTTCGAAACTTTGAATTCAGATTCGGATTTTCAAAAAAAAAAATTGTTTAGATTGAGTGTTATTGCAAACAATTGAGAATATTTTATAGAGTTTATATCTCGATTTTGAGGGTATTTGGTGAAGATTTGGCTGGATTTTCAGATTAAAATTCGAAGAAGAAGCAGAAGAACACACCATATACAAATTATATACAAAACACATACAAAAGACATATCATATAAAATTTGTATAAAAATTATATTTAAGTTATATGATGTTGTAGTTGTATTTAACTGGGTAAGAATGATGTATGAAAGTTATAAATAAGTTGTATTATATATAATTAGTTGTATGAAATTTATTTTTAGTATGATGTTGTTGTTGATATATCAAATTTTATATTAAATTTGTATGAAATTTATTTTTAATTTGTATGCTGCTTTACCATACATTATTCTTTTGTTAAAATAAGTAATTATGGCACAGAGAGAGAAGAGTTGCGCTAACTGGTAGGAGTTTTATGTAGATGAAAGTATAATTTGAATTTCGTTCCTTTCAGTTACGCCCTTTTCCAAGCAAAGAATCCTCTAATTTAAGGCACTAATAATGGATTGTATATAAATTGTAAGAAAAACTTGTTTAGGGTGGGTAATATGCCAAACTCAGACAATTTTAGTAAATAAGTTTCAAATATTGTATAGAAAGAAAAAAATTCCAACAAAATAAAAATATAGGGTCGGTAAGAGTCCGGAACCAAAATGTGATATTTTTTGACTCAAACGACCGAAATGCATGATGTATAAAGCCTTTTAACACATGGCGCACGGAAAGCAGATAAATAGAATTTAATGTACTAAATGAAGAGCAGACTGCTGGGTGGTGCAATAGTTAAAGGCTAGGTAATAAGTTGGTTTTGTCCTTGAAGTCCAATGTTTGATTCCCTCTAGCAACATTATTTTGTTTTCCTATTTCTTTTTTATTTTTCATTTATTTTTATTATTTTGTTTAAGTATTTAGATATAATACTTTAATATTTATAATTACTTTTTAATGTAATTAAAATAATTTAATATTTATTAAAAATTATGATTTTTGAATTCATTTAAAGTAAAAAAAAAAAAAGAGAAGCCTTTTATTATTTCGTTAAAAAATCTACCGACATTTTTAATAGTTGTTATTTTGTATTATACGTAAAACAAAATTATTTTTTATATTTTTTGATACAAAAAATATATATAGTTTAATCTATTGCTTGATTTTTTTTATTTTTTGATATCTTTCTTTTTAAATTTAGTTATTAAAATTTTAGTTATTAATCAAAATTCTAATTATATATTTTATATTTTTCCTTAAATGTATTTTTTATTTCTCCTTTTATTCCTTGGATATTGTAATTGTATTATCCATTAAAAGTTTTCAAATAAGAATATGGTTGTTCTTATAATCCATTAGGATTATTATTAGCTAAGTAATGGAATATAATTCTTATATTCTTATTAGGAAAACTAATTAAATGGTTGCTCATAGATTAAATTTTTTCTAATAAGAATTATCCTAAACTAAACTAAATATAACCATTTAATTTATGAAAAATCATTTAATTAATTTTTCTATACTAAATTTTCATAAACTAAACTGTATTATAACCATTTAGTTTATGAACAATTATTTAATTAAATGTCCTGATAAGAATATGAAAATCATAATCCATTACTTAGATAATAATAATTCTTCGATTATAATTTTAAAGATTAAATAGTTATAATAATTTATATTTAATAATAAGAAAATTATAAGATTTATAATTAGAATTTCGATTAATAAAATTCATATAGTGTAAATATAACTAAAATTTAATAACTAAATTTAAAAAGAAAGATATCAAAAAATAAAAAAACTTCAAGCAGTAGATTAAACACACTCTCTCTCTCTCTCTCTCTCTCTCTCTCTCTCTCTCTCTCTCTCTCTCTCTCTTATATATATATATTGTATCAAAAAATACAAAAAATAATTTTATTTTACGTATGATACAAAATAACAACTATTAAAAATGTCGGTAGATTTTTTAACGAAATAATAAAAGGCTTTTTTTTTTTACTTTGAATTTGAAATGTATTTTTTATATCTCCTTTTATTCCTTGGCTATTGTAATTGTATTATCCATTTAAAAATTTTAAATAAAAATATGGTTGTTCTTATAATCCATTAGGATTATTATTATCTAAGTAATGGAATATAATTCTTATATTCTTATTAGGAAAACTAATTAAATGGTTGCTCATAAATTTTTTTTTTCTAATAAGAATTATCCTAAACTAAACTAAATATAAACATTTAATTTATGAAAAACCATTTAATGAATTTTCCTATACTAAATTTTCATAAACTAAACTATATTATAACCATTTAGTTTATGAACAATCATTTAATTAAATGTCCTGATAAGAATATGAAAATCATAATCCATTACTTAGATAATAATAATTCTTCGAATTATAATTTTAAAGATTAAATAGTTATAATAATTTATATTTAATAATAAGAAAATTATAAGATTTATAATTAGAATTTCGATTAATAAAATTCATATAGTGTAAATATAACTAAAGTTTTAATAACTAAATTTAAAAAGAAAGATATCAAAAAATAAAAAAATTCAAGCAGTAGATTAAACTATATATATTTTTTGTTTAAAAAAATACAAAAAATAATTTTGTTTTACGTATAATACAAAATAACAACTATTAAAAATGTCGATAGATTTTTTAAAGAAATAATAAAAGGCTTCTCCTTTTTTTTTCCTTTAAATGAATTCAAAAATTATAATTTTTTAATAAATATTAAATTTTTAATTACATTGAAAAGTAATTATAAATATTAAAGTATTTATATCTAAATATTTGAACCAAATAATGAAAATAAATGAAAAATAAAAAAGAAATAGGAAAACAAAATAATGTTGCTAGAGGGAATTGAACCTTGGATCTCAAGGAGATAGCCAACTTATTAGCCTTTAACCATTGCACCATCCAACAATCTGGATTTCTTTTGGTACGTTAAATTCTATTTATCTGTGCCATGTGTATAAAAGGCTTTATACATGGGCGCTATACCTTAACGTTTAAAACGAACGTTAAGGTATAGCTCCCTTTAAAAGGGCGCTATATGTATTTTGGTCACTAAGTTTTTTTTCACGTATTTCAGTCGTTTGAGTAAAAAAAGACCACATTTTGATTACGGACTCCGGATCGGTAATGGTTGACTCTTCACACTTATTTCAATACCTCAGGTTATGATCGTGTTTTTCATTGGAACTAGAGATGGTAGGGCAAGGCAGGGCAGTCCAGTGTACTATGCTATTATTTTGTGTAGGCATGGTCCGGGGAAGGGTCGGACCACAAGGGTCTATTGTACGCAGTTTTATCCTACATTTCTGTAAGACCACAAGGGTCTATTGTACGCAGCCTTATCCTACATTTCTGCAAGAGACTGTTTCTACGGCTCGAACCTGTGGCCTCCTGGTCACATGACAACAACTTTACCAGTTACGCCATTTACCTCATGAAACTAGAGATGGTAGAACGGGCAAAAATTGATTAATTTTAATTTCTTATTAACATGGAATTCGTAACCAAGATGGATTAATAGTAGTAATTAATACAGAAAAGTGTTTTTAACAAGTATATTGTTCAAGATAAGGATAATAATTTATTAACCATCTTAATTTGGAATATTCTTTTATTTATGCTCCAGTATCTTCTAGGATCAAAAGTAATAATAAAAACATAGTAATAATAAAAGAAAGATTAATAAAAGGGGGACCAACAATATAGACTTTCTCCCCTTTCAATTCTCTGTGGTCCAGATAAGGCTTTTTGTCCAAAGAAAACCCTTGTATCAAGACCATCTAAACAAACTTTTATAGGACATTCATAGTATACATGTTAGGGTATATTATTACTCTATTTTCCTGTTTATATTGTGTCTCTTGAACATCATAATATCTTAACCACGTATCCGTTCCCTCCTTAGCCGTTAGCGCCATGCACTCCCCTATCCCAACCCTACATAGATTATGAAAACAAGAAAGAGATCATCTATTATAGTATATATATCATTATATTAGTTTTAGTATACGCACTCATTTAATCTTGTAAACCGAACATAAGAGGTGGACTAAAAACTAGCTTATTAAATAGGAGAACACATTCAATCTATAAGCCTCTTAGGAATGACAGGACTAAGTAGAGAGTAGGTGGTTCAACTAGAGAGTAGGTGGTTGGTTCAACTGAATTCCCTACGTCGAAAAATTACGTTGCACAAATAGGGTAAATATGACTTTTTTTGTTATATATGAATTGTTGAATCTCCTTGACATTGAAAAAATATATTCTAGTGTAGTGATAACTGATTTTCCAATAGGACCAATTATGACATTCTAGAATGTTTTGGATCTCTTTATATAAATTTTTAGCTCCTCAATTGCCTCTTACCAATTTTCAATGAAATCCATGCCAAGAGACTTGAGAGTGGTCCATCTATTCTATAATGCTTTTACCATCTTTTTTAGAAATTCATGTGAGACAATGACACTAAAGGCAGTCCAATATGCAAAGAATCTCGCATTCAGGTAAGGTCCGGGGAAAGGTCGTACCTTTAAAAATGTGATTTAGACAATCTACCATAATGTGAGACAATGATACTAAAGGGCAACCCAGTATACAAAGCATCTCGCATTCAGGTAAAGTTCGGAGAAATACCATACTTCTAAAAATATGATATCTTCCCTAATGTGAGATAGTGACACTCAATTGGTTTATTACAAAAAACTAGGAATTCTGGACCAGTCCTCGAAATGCGACATTGATCTGGCTGTCGGAATCATGAAATTAAATTAGGTGAATAATGTTGAGAGAAATGGAATCTGACCATATGAATTTGAGACATCAAGGGAAGCCTCTGCTCTTTCCTGTCTTCTACATACTTTTTTACTAATTGAAATCTTGATTTTTTTGTCTATTAGACCTAAGCTTTTGTCATTGTTTGGCCATTAGAGAACAAACCCATTTTCCCTCTTATTAAGCTTAGTCCAACTGTGGTCTTGTTTGTTGACGCAAATCCAAGATCTAAAGTCAACGAGTTCGATATCATTATAGAGAAAATGAACATATTTTCTCATGTATATTATCTGAAAAGAAATTAAGCAACTTTGATCTTCGTTAAATTTTTGATTTAATATTAGCGTTATTGTAAGGAGATAATAATTACTCTTAACGAAGTTCAAATTTAAGGGTAATTTTAAATCATAATCAGAAATTGAAGGATAAATTTGGACCATTTTTTGCTAAGAATTCTGACATGTGGAGTCCATCCATTCTATGCTGGAGCTCGTTAATAGTAAGGAAAAATACCAGATGAATGCTAATGGAAAAAATATGGACGGTAACCAATAGTGTAACAAATGACAAAATTGAGCAATTCCAAATATTACAAGAGCAAAATTTGAACCTTTTCCTTTATTATAAGAGTGTGTATATAATATGTTCAATTGAACCCACAAAACTCAACCTAAATCTGTCTTTTGGTAGGCTGGAATTCTCTCATCAACACTATAGATGCTAATCAACAGTGTGACGAATGACAAAATTGAGCAATTCTGAATATTACAAGAGCAAAATTTGGACCTATTTCCTTTATTCTAAGTGTGCGTATATAACTATATACAATATGTTAAGTTGAATCTACAAAACTCAGGCCTAAAATCTGCCTTTGGTGGGTTGGAATTCTCTCATCAACATCAATTAGTATAAAACATGTAGGTAATATGTTTACCTTATAATGACTCAAAGGACCAACAATGTCTGAGAAGACACCATTAAATGTTTGTCAATTTTGCTGTAATGTTTTGGTTGTTGTATGTGTGTGTTTTTTTTTTTGTGGTGTATGTGTGTAGGGGTCAGGGAAGGGTGTCCACAAAAGGAATAGTGTCACATTCATATTCACAAGTTCCAAATGACCCCTAAAGTTAGTGTCACATTTTCATTTGAGTAGACACTAAAGTTGAGGCAAAGAGGAACCTTTCACACTACTTTTTTTTTACCTCTTCTCTTTGTTTTCTGGTTGCGACTAATTCAAGAGCGCTTTCTGTTAAGATTTTTTTCATACCTAAGCTTCGAATTTGAGGGTCTAGTTAAAGATGGAGAGATTCTATACTCTACCGATTACCTTTAGAGATCGTTTGGTAGGATATATAAGAATAATACTGAATAGGGTGTATGAATAAGTTTAGTAATTCTGGGATTAGTTATGCTTGGTTTATTTCTTGTCGACTATTTAGTTTGACGTATTAAAGATTTCGAAAAGGCTGTTTTGTCTTTATGCGCGCTTATTCATGTATTAAAAATTATGGTATTGCTAATGCCATGATTTGCTATTATAAGAATAGTACCGAATATGATGTATAACTAATATTAGTTATACATACCAAACAAGATCATGACTAATTGAACTTGCTTCCCTTTTGCATCAATTGAGGTGCACATTTACAAGTTACATGTTGTCGATTGAATATGAAAAAAGTAAAAAAGAATTATGTAAATATAACAAATTCTTTATTTTCACTATTTTGTTTTTCTAAACAAAAATCTTACTGTAATTAATAATTTTAGGAGGATGGGGATGGGGGATTCAATCTTTTCAATGTTGTAAATCTGATCCATATTTGATTTGGATCTCAAATTTGAGATTCTCTTTGGGATTTTTATAAAAAAAAAAAATGGACAAGATATTTTGGTCAAATCTCAACAACATATGGTAGTGATGGATGGTTGTCAGTATGAAATTAAAAAATTAATTATTAATTTGGTAGATCCAACAAATGGATTGAAGACTAAAAAGGAGTTATTATTGACAACCTGTTTCTTTTGGCCAATCATTTGTGATCAGTAGTTCAAGAAAAAGCCTCAATTATTATGGTTATTAAAGCTAACAACTTTTGATATTTGGTCAAAATCCAACAATTATTGTCTTAGTCTATAATTCCTATTGCTTTTCCTTTTTCTTTGTATCTTTATTGCTTTCTTTTAAAAAATGACCACAATGAGAAGAAGAAGAAGGAGGAATAAGTAAAGAATATTCAGCTAAATTGAACTAAATACCTTTTCTTTATCCTTTTGTTTTTCTTTATAATTCTACCATATCTAACTTTATTGCTCAAATTTGCTTTTTTCAAATTGCTACTATATATAAAAGCGAATAACATGCAGCTTCCATCAACATATTTGTAATCGTCTGAATAATATTTGGTTAAAGTTTATAAAAAATATATTTGAAGTTAAATTGAAAATATATATTTGAAAGTGAATATGCATTGTAATACATGACTATGCTATCCCATGTTTAAAATCATGATTTCAACGGATCTTTTTATGCGTAATGGAGTTAAAATATTATTATCAACCCAAAAGAAAAAAAAAGGAAAGGGAAAGGGATTTTTTACGCTCTTTGTTTTAGATCTAAATATAAATATAGTGTATATACCAAAATAAATATGAGTCAACCATATAAATTTGGTCAAAATCAATTAAATTTTGTCGTTATAATTTATTCTGTTTTCCCCATTTCTTCAAGTATTGAAAACCATTCCACCATATGGGTACTGTTCCCTAGGACCTTTTTTTAATATTATAATTTTGGAAAATATTAAATATTTGTTATTTTGTCCTCATTTCTAACCCCTTCCCTAGGAAAACACGGGGGGGGGGGGGGGGGTGGGGGGTGGGGGGAGATATATTACTCCATGTTACGTAAAATTCAAGAATATGGGACATTGATACCCATACAATAAAATATTATTTCGCCAATTTTATTTTATATGATACTATTTTTATTTGGAGAGTCAAATAATCTTTTCTTTATTTATAAATTTTGCATATTAAATATTTTCATTATAAAAAATGCAATCTATAGTACATTTTATCAAGCTTTTTACTATGTAAATGTTATTTTTAATGTTGAAATGCCAATTATTTGGGTACTCGTACTCCAAATTCATTAGTTTTTCTTAACAAAAAAATAATAACTTTTAATCAAAAGAAAGTATGTCTAATTATTTGTTTAAGTTTTGGTGAATAAAGTTATCCAAAATTTATATTAGCGGGAGATTACATGCATTTCGTAAAATTGAGTTGCACGCAAGCTAACTCGGATCAAGATTATAAAAAAAAAGAAAAAGAAAAGGAAAGAATAAGAAAATGGGCATGAAAAGATAAAGATGGTAAGCACTTGAGCTAAGAGTTGACGAATAATAAATTGTCTCTTTCTGTTTGGAATCTCTCACTTTTTTAATTTTAATTGTACCAAATAGAAGTGGTTGTTTTGTACTTTTACAGATGTTAAAGGGCTTTAATAGTGCAAATAAATGGAATTTTGGGCCCCATTGCAATTTAATGGTTATAAGCCTAGTAGTAGTATGCCTACTCCCCTATATTTGTTTTTTGTCCCCCTATTTTAAGTCAAAATTACCAACTTTCCCCTATTTATATATATCCATAAATTGGTCTTTCCCCCCATTTTAGCACTCACTTTTAAAGAATATATCTTTTCTTCCCCGGCAATAAGAAGGAAGAAAAAGAGATATATTCTTATACTATTAAAGAAGAAAAAAATAAAGTAATAGCAAAAATTGGATTTCAAATGGAGAAACCTTTTAGAATTAAGTTTAATTACTATTTTTGAAAGATTTGAGTGTGAATTGAAAAAAATCGAATATTTAAAACAAGTAATGAGCGAATTGTTTTTGGGGATAATTTAAAATTTAATTGCTTCATTTTCAATCATAGGTGGTGTTTAGTTTTTGATATATAAAAGGGACAAACCTCATTTTTTTTTTAAATTTCATTTTTCATTAGAAGGCAAGAAGACTTTACTATTTCATGTTATCTTTTTCTCTTAAATAAAAAACCTTATATAATTTTATGGGGAAATCAGAGTTCAATAGATTAATGAACTTCTTTTTTCCATATGTATGTACTTTTTCCTTTTACAAAAAGAAGAAAAATTATTTTGCTTCCCTTTTTTTATCATCTCAATCAAAGTCAATTTGGGATAATATCATGGTTATTTAATTTTAGATATTTTATTCACACAAAAATTATATTCGATCTCCAAGAATATTCCAAAATGATAGATATCATGTTTAAAAAGCAACACAAATTCATGTTCCCTTTTCTTCCTCCTCTTTCTATTAAAGCAAATACCTACTCTTCTTTCCTTTCTCCTATTTGAAACTTTTCAAAATTTGTAGATTAGTCAACTTTATTTACTACTAAACACACTCAAATAACTTGTAATGTAAAGCATTCTTAATTTCTTCAAAATTATTTGTGTAATCCATATATAAAAGGTTAAATATTTTTTAGATTAAACACTATTTCTAGTTCAAAAGTACTTCAAGAAGAAAAAGGTGGGGAAAAAATAAGTTTACTATTCTTATACAATATGAGCTTACATAGTGTTAAAAGAAATTGTCTAGCATTTTTTTCATACTATAAAAAGAAATATTAAACTAAATATCGTGCTAATTAAAGAAAAAATTAAGTTCATCTCTCTTACACGATTTTAGATACAAATAATAGTAACTTGATGTCTTCAGTTGAGTAATTACAATAGCGTAAATAATACAAGTAATTTATTTTATGCATATAATGAATTCGCGTTATTCATTAATTTTATCAAAATCCCCTCAATTGCTGAAATAGTGATAGAGACATTTGACAAAAAAAATTCTCCTCTTAGTTAATGGTAAATACTTAAGAAATCATTTTTTCTTGATAAAATCTATATCAAATAGTACACTATAATTAGAGAAGCAGAAGACAAACGTTACCAAAAATTATTGTCCCTAGGCAAAGGGTACTTTCGTCATTTCAAAGCACAGTACAGGTACCAAACAGTAGAGCATATACCTGAAGTACATACATAATCCTATAACTCTTAAATAAGAGAATATTCAAAAAGGGCACTTTAGCAAAATCTTTAATTTACATCAAATTCCTCCAACCCGTCTACGTCAGGGTAGACTACTTACATCAAATTCCTTTGGATGCGGTCATTTTTCGAATTATATATGACACGAATTCTACGTAAACATAAAATACTTTGTGTATCATGCTGCCATTTTTTTCTTTATTTCTCCCGACCTATTATTTTCCTAAAAATATTATACCTTAAAGAAACAATAATAAATAAGTTTAACTACTATATTCACTAACTATATAAAAATCGCAAATACAATTCACTAATAATTAAAAAGAATTTTTTAGCTATTGTTATGCTTATAACTTTTTATTAATTTCCTATTTCTTTGAAGTTTCGATTAATTCAAAAAGAATCATTTTAATGTTTCTTGATTTTTCACTTGAGGTTTGGTATTCGTCTTAATGTTCCACTAATTCAAATTCGAACTGCACAACATCCATTAGAACGAAAAATACTCTTTACTAAGATTTTTTCTAATTTTAAAGTTTAAATCCAAATATTTAATTAATAACGAGAAATCTTATCTGCTCTGTCAAGTATCACTATATATAACTTAAAATCCATAATAAATACTCCTTATAATCTTCAAACCAAATCTATGTTTGACCCAAAAAAAAAAAACGCACTTTCTCTCTCTATTTTCTCCTTCTTCTCTTTCTCTCTCTAAAATCACCGCCTTTCGCCGCTGTTTACTGCCAGAGAACTTCAGTCACCTTTCTCCTTTCCACCTTTTTTCCTCTCAAAAAGAAGAAAAAAAGTTTGCTTTTTTCTTTTAAAAATCAATCTTTTCGCCTTTTGATTCATTACAATCTCAATAAATTTGATTCATTTTAGTTAAACAGTTAATTAACTACAAAACCCATTTCTCCATTTTTCAAAAACATTTCCCCTTTCTTTGATCCAACGGCCAATATTTACCCTCTCAGTCTGTTATTTGTCAGCTTTTCTTTTTTTAGTTTATTTTTGTCTTCTCTACGTAAGTTTCTCTCTGTCCATACTTTTTAGTTATACTTTTTCCATAAATAGATTTATGTATGTATATATGAATGTATTATATAGCTAACTGAGTATATTACTGTAACTAAAAACTGGGTTTTTTTCTTACTGTAGCGTTTACGTAATAAGTATTATATATAAATTAATAGTTTTTTGCATTTTTGAAGGAATTTGTGATTGGCATGCACTATGTACGTTACAATTTGGAATTTTTTTTGAATGCCCTTATTGTTTGATTTTCATTTGATAGTTACACTCCTTCCGTTTCTGTTTTTGGGTATTGGATTTGTGTGATTTAGGTGGGTTTATGATTGAATAGTTAACTCTTTGTGGTATTAGTAAAGAACTGATTTTTGGTTAATTGGTAAATATGATTTAGAAGTTACTACTGTAATTTGCTGGTGGGTAGTTGTGTGAATTGTTCTTATTGTTGTTCTAACGGTCAACTCTAAACTCGCCAAGAAAAGTGTTATTTTAGTATCTAGGATATATTGTGTTGATGAATTAGAAAAGATTCTAAACTGAATTAGGATTACTAGATTCTAAAATTTAGGAACTTATCATTTTGCTGAAGATAGGTTTGTATGCTATATACATAGAAGCTGAATATAATCACACTCATATAGGCAAGGGCAGTCCGATGCACTAAGCTACCGCTATGTGCGGGGTCCGGGGAAGGGCCAGACCATCTATCCTACGCAGCCTTAGCAAGAGGCTGTTTTCACGGCTTGAACCTGTGACCAACTGGTCACATGGCAGCAACTTTACCAGTTATGCCAAGGCTCCCATCAATCACACTCATTTACTGAGATATAAATTTTATTTTTAATTTTGAAGTTGCTTTTTGTTTCTGTATGCTTCTATATCTTTAAGGTCAGTTTTGATACAAATAGAGAGCTAAAGTCCGAAATACAATGGATTATTGTTGGTAATTTCCATTTTATTTGGGGTGAAGGTGACAGACTTTCTTGTATATCCTTGAGTTATTGTATAGGATTCCTATCTTTACTTGCAAATTTTCTTTTAGATTGGGTTTGCTTTTAGTTTACCATTCTCAATAAAAAGATTGTATTTGCTTTTCCTTCACTTTCCATCTTCTTTATTCTCCTGTTGCGGAAGGAAGTCTTGCTTACTTTTCTAGGATTTGCAATAATGATTTAGTTTTCATAAGTTTGTAGTATTTGACAAGGTACCTTTGATAAAATCTATTGTCATTTGTTTGTTCTATACTAGCTTGAGGCAAATAAGTAGCATCCTTCATGATGTTCAATCGATTTTTAAAAATGTACTCCTTATTTTTCACAACTAGAATCACTATATGAACTGGTAATCATAGTCCCATTTATCTTTTTTGTGCAGTGAAAAGGCTTAAGGAGTTGAATTCTGGCAAACTAGGCGTATGGAGCCTAATGGGCATAGAAAGAGTAACAAAAAGAATTATGTTACCTTACAAAATGGCGGTCTTAGCACATTGAATATTGATGATGAGCTAGATCCATGGACTGCTTGGGCGTACAAACCTCGTACTATTACGTTGTTGCTTATTGGTGCATGTTTACTCATGTAAGTTTGTTGATGTATAGACTATAGACTCCATAAGCATAGGTGAAATTATTGCGGTTAACGGTTATAATTTTTCTTGACAACTTTTTTTGGACTGAGGAAATTTATGGAAGGAATTCTATTTTCTCATGTCACATTCTCATGTTTCTTTGAATCTGCACACTTTATTTTTTTTTTGATAAGGTAAACTAATCTTTGAATCTTTATACTGTATTCTGTATCATAAATATTGGTATTGTCTGATTCTTTATTTACTTGTTTTGGTATGGTGTAGGATTACAAAAGGAAGCTCTAGATTACTGCATTTCCTTATCTCAAACAAATTATAACTTGTAGGGAGAAAGTGGATTAGAAAATCTTACACATGTATATTATATGGGATCCTGCATTTGGAGCTCCATATAGTTTCTCATTGAAAGGAGCAATTACTTTAGATTCAACATAATTGGCTCTTCTAAATCTTGAACTTTTGTATGAGTGAAAATTAAAGAAATGATGGGGAAAAAAAACTAAAACAATAGTAATTCCCGCTCCTCAGAAACCCTTTGAGGGGGGAAAACACTTATGACAGTTAGAAGGTTGCACACTGTCAAGATGATCTTGTGGAGATTTTCTGTATGTACGGTTTTGGCAGATACAAAATTTCCGATTAATAATGTGATTATCCACAAAAGAAACATTGAGTATAAAATTTACCAAGATGCTATTCGGAGCTCTTCTATCATAATCTCCTCTTGGATTTAGCAACAGTATTCAGAATTACTTAAGATTAGTGAAGACGTGTTTTTTTCCCTTTCTGTATGTGCCTCTTTCATAGTCGTCTTTCCTAATGTATTTGAGCTCTTGTTGAGCTCAAGGGTTTGGTAGAGAAAAGCACTTGCAATGTTCTGTATGATCTCTTCCTTACTCATTTACTGATTGTTAATCCTTTCTGTAACTTTGCTCGAACATTACCAAGCTTCTTCCTATTTTCCGCGGCCAGTGGCATACATAGTTGAAAAGTTTCGCTCTGTCGTATCTGAGGTCTTACTAAGTTTACGATTGTGGTGGACCTTCTTACTTCATCAAAAAAAAAAGAAGAAGTTTACAATTGTGGTCGACAAAAGCATCTGATAAATAGGATGCCTTACTAATTATTGGTTCCTTTCTTTTTTGCTTTCTATTATGAAGTTTTCCTATTTTTTTCTAAAGCCAATATCATTTTTTTTACTTGCTTATGCCATCATGATTGCAGCTGGGCAAGTGGAGCTCTTAATCCACAAAGCACTCCTTCTGGTGATCTTGTGACATCTGTGAAAAGGTGTGCACCTTATAACATGACATTTCTGTTTATATTCTTTCATAATTTTCACGAGAAAGTAAAAGTCGTTTTGTGCCTCTTTTAGGGGTGTTTGGGCAATGATTGCAGTGTACCTTGCTTACTCTCTGCTCCAAGCCCCCTCGACGTGAGTTGTTGCTACACCTCTCTCTCTCTCCGTTTTTTTTGGGGTGACAGTTGTTAAAATGTGATTGGTGAAATGATTCACCTAAAAGAATTACTAAGACATGACTGCATGTCTGCATTTATTCTTTGTATATCTTATTTATCGAGTGTTCTCTCCACTTCTACTTTACCACTTCTTGAATAAAAAGAAGGTATGATGTTCACTTTTGGTTGTGGTCTTGTGGAAGTGCTAGAAGTTGGAGTTTCTTTTAACTCCTCTTTGGTTTATCAATTAATTTGTATTGTTAATCAATTAAGTGCAATTTATGAGCTATAGTCTTTTACCATAGTTCTCTTTGATGTTCTTTCTTTACAGGGTGCTCATTAGGCCACATCCTGCCATTTGGCGCCTGGTTCACGGAATGGCTGTCATTTACCTTGTTGCTTTGACGTTTTTGCTTTTTCAGGTGGGTTGGCTAGCAGAAACTATTGTTCCTAATTGTATGAAGGAATGAGATAATTAAATGGTTTTTGTTTCTTAGCTCTCAGTTTCCTTTCCGATGTAAATCCAGCCATTCAATTGTTGCTGTGAGATATGAATACTTTGTTGTCTTTTCCTCAGAAGCGGGATGATGCTCGGCAATTTATGAGATATCTGCATCCTGATCTTGGTATTGGTAAGAATTTTGCTTGTTCATCATAGCATTTTGACTGAATCAGTTCATTATAAAGTCCGTGTTGTTTATCTCCTTTGCCATGTGAATTTACAGCTTTGACATATTATAACTTACTGTGCAGAGCTTCCTGAAAGATCCTATGGTGCTGATTGCAGAATATATGTACCTGAAAATCCCGCAAACAGGTTTAAGAATCTTTATGTATGATATCTTCTTTCACAATCCTTTTACCTTTTCTTTTTTCAATTTGTTTTTTTCAAAACCTTGTATTTGCAGCTTCTCTGATTAGCACATTTGCTCTGTAGGACACACTGTTTGATGAGTTTGTTTTGGCTCATATCATAGGGTGGTGGGGAAAGGCCATCATGATTCGTAACCAACCTCTTTTGTGGGTTCTATCCATTGGATTCGAGTTGATGGAGGTCAGAACCTTTCTCAGATCCTTTTGAATGGTTTCCAGCTTTTCGTTTTCCAATGACAAATAGGGAAGTGGTTCAATATTTTCCATCCTCATTAGTCTTTATGTTTTCAGCTTACCTTCCGCCACATGTTACCAAACTTCAATGAATGCTGGTGGGACAGCATTATTCTTGACATATTGATCTGCAACTGGTTCGGTGAGAATCCTGAAGCCATTTGTCTTGGGCTTTTGTAAAATTTGCATTCTTGACATGCTTAGGTAAACTGATGTCTAGGGGCGGAGCTAGAATACGAGTGATGGATATGGCCGAACCCAGTAGATTTGATCCAAACTCTGTATTTGTCTTAAAAAATCCATTGAACATGTACAAATTGTTAATTTAGAGCTCGACTAGAATCCTGAACTCATAAGCTTCAAATCCTGGCCCCGCCTCTGCTAATGTCATATTCTCAACTGTTTATCTCACGAGTGTTTGGTTTCCCCAATATGTGATTATGGATATTATGATTAGTACACTGATGTTTCCATGTGCTGGTCTCTCAAATTCCGATCATTTGTAGTCAATCAAAGGGGTAAATGTGCAATCTTTTGCCTGTTAAGTGTGCTTGTTCATTTGAATTCTGAAAGCATTCCCAGATTGATGAAGTTTATCACGTGTTGTTGAATTTGCTTTCTTAATTTGGTCTGATGTGAATTACTATATGCTGAGGCACAGTAAATAAAGACCACTGTTAGAAGAAGAATTAATCATGAGAAGGAGAAAGTTATTAATTTATGCCTTTTGTTTTTGTGAGTGAATCCCCCATTCCCTGGATCTTTCGTAAGAAAATTTCGATAATGACCTAAATTTGCATCCTATTTCATCAACAATTGTGTTACTGCAGATGGCAAGGAATTGTGCCTGTGTATAGAGATTACTTGAGATAATAGGTCTTCATGCATGATGTTTTTGAGGCTTGACATGCATCAATATGATTATAATATTTTATTAAATAAGGACTACATCAAATAGTCACGATAATAAAAACATTAAATCCCTATTTTCTGCATAATTACTGATCTGTGGTTTAAGTTTGAGACTTCGAGTATGGTCCTACAATTTTGTTTCGTTCTCCTGAATTGCTGTGCACTAAATTTACCTTTTTTGATATCCTATCTAGGTATATGGGCTGGAATGCGTACTGTTCGGTATTTTGATGGAAAAACATATGAGTGGGTTGGTATAAGCCGACAGCCAAATATCATGGGCAAGGTATTTCTGGTTAAGTGCTATGTTGGTTGTATACTTGGTTTTGGGTTTTGAGGAACAAAAGATGTGCGACGTTGTGTTATACATGTCCGGTACAGTTTATATCGGAAGCACTATGGTTTTGGTGTTGAAGAAACGCAATTTCTGTTTTTTGTTTTGTAGGTCAAGCGAACACTTGGCCAATTTACTCCAGCACATTGGGATAAAGATGAATGGCATCCCCTTTTAGGTCCATGGCGATTTATTCAAGTCCTTACTCTCTGTGTTATATTCTTGACCGTAGAATTAAACACATTCTTCTTGAAGTTCTGTCTTTGGATTCCTCCGAGAAACCCTCTGATAGTGTATAGGTTGGTTTTCTGGTGGTTAATTGCATTACCGACAATCCGCGAGTATAATTCTTACCTACAGGACAGGTATGCCCTACCACTAGCATTATAAAGAAAAATATATACTATTCCCATAAGCTCTCTTTCATTTTTTCCTTATTTCTCACTTTCTCGTTTACTACTATCATATTCAGAAAACCGGTGAAAAAGGTGGGAGCATTTTGCTGGCTTTCTCTGGCTGTCTGCATTGTTGAGCTCCTAATCTGCATCAAGTTTGGACATGGTAAGTATGCCATTTTGAGTTTTCATTTTGAGAGTATTTTATTAGTTCATGTATTTTTCATTTAAATGGAGCGACATGGACAGTGATGATATGAACAGTGATGAATCATAAAACTGACCCCTACTTGCCTGGGATTAAGGTTTAGTTTATCTGTTTTTCACTTGATCCCCTTCTTTCAGGATTATTTCCGAACTCAATGCCCAAGTGGGTGGCAATTTGCTGGTCATGTATCGGTACTGGCCTTGTGATATCGTTGGCTGCGTGGTCGTGGCATTTACATAGAACAATGAGGAGAAAGCGCGACTGAGTTTACCTTTGCAGTTCATCATTCTTTGCGTTCTTTTGGGTAGAATCAACCATGTTGTAAATACCCATTACCTTGTAATTGTATATGCTTGGTTTTTAGGTTAGATGTTACAGTTTAAACATGTAGTGAATCTCAATTCTTTTCAATAGGTTATAGGTTAAAGGTCAGTAGATGTCTTGTTGATTGAGTTGCAATATTTCTGCCTCGATTTTGCAGGCAAAATTTTTCGTTTATACAGGGTGTTGAAGTATTTTCAGTATGACTCTCTCTTCAAGTTGGATTTCAGGATATTTAGTCCTGAAGTTCGGGCGAATTGGCTAATCTTTTAATATATTATAAATTATGAATATATTTTAAATAGTAGACTTAAAGTGGCTGTCGCCAATATATAACGCTTTACTGGTACAAATTGTGACAAGTACATGCAACCACTTTTCTTCTTGTTGACTTGTGAATATAAATGTTCTAATCTAAAATACAGAAGTTGACAAGTTATTCTTACTGTTTGCTTGTGTCTAAGTGGAGGAATTCTATGTATTTAACTTGTCTTTTAGCTGTTCTTTTCTTAGTTCTTTTCTTTTTGTTATTGCAAAAGAAGAAGCAAGATCCATCCATTTTAACTATGTATTTTTCTTGGGGAGAGAGATATAAAGATCAAAATGGTCAGTTATTAATGAAATTTCTTGTTGGCTCAATGTAAAATACTCATTTAGTTAAGAGTTTTTAACCACATTGTAAATAGGAAACGTATAGTAATGTTATGGATGATTCATATGAATAAAAGGACACATTAAGTTTTCACTATGCGCGGGGTCCGGAAAGAGTCGGACCACAAGGGTCTATTGGATGCAGAGATTGTTACCACGGCTCGAACCCCTGACCTCGTGGACACATGACAATAACTTTACCACTTACGCTAAAGATCCACATGAATAACTGTAATAATATATATCGAAAAACTAACATTTTCCTGTGCTTGCCTACATGCTGAGCTCCAAATATTCTTTTACAGTCAAAGAAGATCAATTTCGTAAAAGATGAGATCAGTAAAGTAAATGTATGATAATTTGCTGAGCTTTTTTGGGAGAGACAATAGGAGAGGGGAGGAAAGATATATATTCTTCAAACCAACTCATATTTGAGAATGATTTTTCTATAATCATATAGATGATTACACACTTTTTCACTCAACAATAATTTGTTGGTATTAGTTCTTTTCTATGATCTATACACTGCACAGAAGTTTACTTTTTCCTTTTCCTTTGATCTAAGAATATCCTTATTTCCTAAAAAATGCTGCTTTTGCAAATCCATGATATTTGAATCTTCAGACTATGCTGCAATTCTCCCCTATGACTTTTACTTCAGAATTACCATATTTATTTTTATCTTCACTCAAATGTCCCTTTTAATCATACTTGTAAATTATGCAGGAAATGGCATAGAAGATATCTTTCTCTTCCAACTAGTATTTCCTCTAACAATTTCTTCATTCTTGATCTGTTCCTTTATCTGAAGCAAATGTGTGTAACTAAATGGCCTTTGATTAAATGACTCAAGCAATCCATTTGCCTCAAGAATTCCTGATCCAAATGAAAATCCATGTAGTACACTAATTCTTCTCTTGTATTGATCATTAAATCCATCGTCGAAAAGTCCCTTTTCATCTGGTTCACAAAGGGATTGAACAACGTCCGCGCTTCCACATTCTCTCCTATATCCTAGTATGATACTAGACAGCTGATAACTCTCCAAAAATTGGTCAGGAATAGCCTGCAAAAACACATAAAACATAACCAAAAATTATTGTAGTATATGTTTTTTCTCGTCAAGAATCATGTTGTTAGATGTTTATTTCACCTCTAGCATCCAACGAACGTATTTTACATTATTTACATGGTGGTTCATGTCCAAATCACTTCTCTTTGGCTGCAAAAAAAGTTGAAAAAAGATCAAACGATTAGTAACTATGAGTCTTTGACATATCGACGAGATTGCTGAAATCTTGAAAAAAATGCATGATCACCTTCAAATTGGAAAGGACATATTTAGCAGTATTATCCAACTTCTCTATCTTAATAGGATTTTCTTCTTTGATTGCCTGTTTATTGATAAACCAAGGTGAGATCTCAGCCCTCACTTCTTCTGGCATCTTAGAAAGGCGCCTCGTTTGTTGGTTCATCATCACCCATGTACTGTGTTTCACACAAGAATTAAGTTATAACATTATGTTGGTTTTACTTAGAAAAAAGAGGGAGGGGAGTCTTGGCGTAACTGGTAAAATTGCTGCTATGTGGCCAGGAGGTCACGAGTTCGAGCCGTGGAAACAGTTTCTTGTAGAAATGAAGGGTATGACTGCGTACAATAGACCCTTATGATCCGGCCCTTCCCCGAACCCCATACATAGCGGGAGCTTAGTGCACCAGATTGCCCTTTACTTAGAAAAAAGAGATTGTTGAAAGATTAAATTGGAAGCTAAACCTGGTTGCCCTGGCAAATACAAGGCCTGTGGCTTGACTTCTAATTTGCCAATCTCTTCTCATTCCATTTTTGCCTGATGCTCCAACCCATGTGTCTATCTCTATTACTTCACCCCTGTTTCAATTGTTTCAATCTTTTTGTTAGGCCTAATACCATCTTCTTTACTACAATAGAAATCAAGATTCCTAGCAAAGTTGTTTGTGTAATGAATTGATCATGCTACATGAAACTTGCGAAAGTTTCCTACTTAACATTCAAGAATTCGTGGCACGAGTAAACTCCCACTTTACTACTACAACAACAACTACTAGTACAACTACGCTTTAATTCCAAGTTAGTTGAGATCGGTCGTATGAATCCTCAATATCATATATGCTAGTTAGTAAACTCCAACTTTACTAATACGAACAAAATCACTAGCTATCTAATGTGAGACTTTGTTAAACAAATTGGTTGTACAAGTCATTTACAAAGTAGACTTTTCAAAAGTTTTTAATATCAAAAACTAGGTTAAAAAGTTTGATAAGAGGAGTACTTAATGTTTACCATATTGGATAATGGTCCACTTGAAGTTGCATTCTTGAAACCACCCATATAAGGTTGTGTTTCATCATCCCATGTGTAGCACCAAATCCATCACTAAGTAGTCCTGACATCCACACATGATTCAATGCTGTTTCCTGCAAAAAGACGGCACGAATTTGGATTAGTCGGGCCAGTAGGTTCTGGACACCGGATAGTTAAACAAAAGTACTAATACAACACTTCTATGCCTCAATCCCAAGCAGAGGCGGACCCAGGATTTGAGAGATCGCGGGTGCACTTTTTGATTCAACCAAAATCTGTTTTGTATATAGGGTGCCCACTATTAATATATCACTATATTCTAAAGACATATACATGTATACATGAAATTTTTGCTGAACTTTACGGGTGCCGGTGACCCCTCTACCTAGGTCCGCCTCTGATCCCAAACAAGTTGGGATTAGCTATATGAATCTACCTATCCATTTCGCTCTATTTATCCTCGTGGTTCGAGTTTAACAATTAATAACATTAACATTAATGAAATGAAGAAAAAATGATGATCACCTGAAGTAAGTTAAGGATGCTTTCAATTGTAGCAGTTTTATCAGGACCAACTTCATAAGACCTTATAACAACTGTCTGTCTATATGCCCCTTCAACAATTAATCCCTGTCTATAAATATCCACAAGTTGCTTTTTTGAAGGTATATTTTGCCTAACTTGTGACATTGGTATGTACAAAGTTTCATCACAAGTTGTTGTCACATGACCATTCTTGGATTTTAACACGTCCAATTTCACAGCATTACCATTGATAGGATTTTTGGATTCTTGATTCTCACTTGGGATTGAACATTTAATTATGGTAAGATGGGATGTAAAAAAAAGGTAGCTCGGTGCACAAAGCAGATAACGTTTATACATGGTCCGAGGAAAGACCGTACTCCGAAAGGGTGTAAAATCCGTCACACGAAGCATCTCACGTTCACACAGAGTATGTGAAAGGGCCCCACCCCAAGGAGTCGTAAAATGGGATGTAGAAGCAGATAAAAGGGAACACCACATCTTTAATTATCTTTACTTTTATTATTTTGTGGGGTTATTCCCTTTGGTTTGAAGAACCAAAGTGAGGGATTGGACATAGATTTTATAAGGCAAATTCAAGAAGAGCTGACAAAAGAAATTGATCATCAGCATTAGCAAGAAAATTGGAGCTTTGTTGTATAGTTTGAGAATCTCTAAGTGATTCTAAGCTGTTGTTGTCTAGCTGATGTTAATTTGTTTTAATGAGTATTTTCTTAGCAGTAATCGACAGATTGAAAAAGTACAATTTAGGATACAAATGCTAACTTCTAGTGTTTTACCACTTTTTTGGTGTCTCAAATCTCAAATTTGGTCTATCGGAAACAACTTCTCTATTTTTATAAGGTAGGAGTAAGGTCTGCATACACACTACGCTCCGCAGACCCCATTTTTGAGATTACACTGAGTTTTTTCTGTTGTTATTGTAAAGCTCAAATTTGGACCACCAAGGGGCGTGAAAAGGTTCGGATTCCTCCACCCTTAACTAGAAAGTCTCGGTTTTACGCCTCAAGAATAAAGAACTTGTTGATAGGGAGTGCTTCATTCCGTATGTAAGCCTACCCAACACGAATTCAAATTAGACGAGTTACAGAATTTTGGATATCAAATGGTTAAAACAAAAACAAAAAAAGAAACTCAAAGACTCAAACTATGGAAAAGAGTATACGTGTCCTTTAATTCTTATTCAATTCAGCCTTTTAAACTTTTCTTCCTTTTTGAACATGCAATAAATTTATGTATCATGTAATAAAAGAAAATTTATAAGCAATAAGAAAACATCACATTAAATTTATTTGAATTATTGAAAATCTTGGAAATTTTATTCTTTTTATTTTCTCAATAAGATAATTTTACATATTTAAAGCTTAAAGTTATGATTATATAGTAATCAAATTTACAAAAAAAATAAATAATTATGATATGTTAAGACGTGAAGGATAAATACATTATCCTAATCTATGAGGACTCATTTTAACAAATACATAAGTATTTAATTTATCTTCCCAAAATACATAAGTATTTAATATATCTTCCCAAAATACATAAGTATTTAATATATCTTCCCAACTCCAAAGAAGAAAATGTTTTATTTTCATTTCTTCTTACTCCTTAACCCCAAAAAATAAAAGACGGCGCAATATTTGACGGTTAGTCTCTAACTTGACGTACATTATTATGTGATTATCGTTCATAGAACTGAAATAACCAGTGGAATATATTGTTTAGTTTTATAATATTCATTTTGCATTTTAGTCCTAAATGGTCTGAATTCCCTAGTTAAATAATTCTGTCTTTGCTCCAATTTCCTAAATATTCTTCCATTTGTTAACTTAGAATTTGAACAATGTAGTTCACACAAAACAAGAAAAGGATAGCCATTTATTTGGATGCCAAGCTTTGGCCATAAGAGAGAAAAGAATTAATCTAAATAGCAACTTACTCAAAATAAAACAATAGTCGGCATATATATATTGCATGTATAATTCATTCACATATAATATGTATATATTTTATTTAAATCAACCGGCCTACTATTTTTGTAAAGATCCCCATAATGAATATGTTGCATCCTTGTCAAATGTATTTCACAAGTTAAGATTCGATAAAACTAAATTGGTGTATTTGGCATGACTTAGGACATAGTTAATGATTAATGTTTACCTTGTTAACTCCTCTATTTAAACTTATTGCCTTTGAGAACAATTTGCAGTTATAAATTAAAGATAATTCATGTAATTAAAAACAATGCATTTTAATTCATCGATTGTTTATTTGCTCAATAATGGGAAATATTTACAAGTTTCATTGACACTACATCAACTAAAAGAATGTGCATCTTCTTTCGATGAGCAATATAGACAACATGAAAAAAAAACTACTTCTGTTTCTTTGAGGTGAGGGGTGAAAATCAGCTTCAGCTCTTTTAAGTAATACAGTACAAACAAATGCAATTACAAGAAGTTAACAAACACATATAAGAAAGTTCTACTTTTTTGTTTTTGGATAATGGTGGTGTCTGAATCAGCTTGCGCGCAACAACAAAAAACCCAGTGTAATCCCACAAGTGGGGTCTGGGGAGGGTAGTATGTACGCAAACCTTACCCCTACCTGGACCAGTTTGCTCGCACCTCGACTAATTCCATGGGGTACAAGAAAGTTCTATAAGAAAGTTATACTTTGAAGAACTTCAAAAACATGCATCCTTTCTCATTAGAACACTTGCCGCCTTTCTCCAACCAAATTGCCAAAGCTGCAAATGTCCAGAATTATGTTGAGATTCAAATTTTGCTTTGCAATACATCAATGTCTGCAAATGGTGATAAGGCTGTACCTTTAAGTGAATAGCAGATCAAATGGTGATGCCGTTTGAGTAGAAGAATGAACTTATCAATCTTCACCATTCAAGATTTTGTATACATTCTTGTAGTGAATCGCACATGGATGCCCTTATCACAGTGCCTCAGCTCTCAAATATATTGCTCTTGGCGAGTTCTTTATTTATTTATTTATTTATTTTCCGTTCATCTTGAATAACAATGGTATCCGGGTCAACTTGTGCACCTCGACTATTTTACTGTGTCCCTGCTACCTCCCACCGCAACACGTATTGTTCTGTGAGCTCAAAACTTGCATTTGACCATTTACCGCTGCATTTCAGGCAGAGCACATGGAAAATAATTGTCAGGATATCTGTTACCCAAAAAACAATGTGGATGTCAGGCCTGTGTTCTCAACTAGCCCATAAATACTTTTAGAGCACAGGGCGTTATAAGAATGCAAGAAAGGTACAGAACATCCACAGTGCACAAAGTGCTCAACTTGCCAATTAAATAAACCACAGAAATACCAGTTCACTATAGATTATACATAAACATGTGGTTAACACTCGTTTAATGATTTATGCATTCATTTATGATGACGTATCTGTTCTTCCCCTCCTAGGTAAGGTTGGAGGCTCTCTATGTTGGGTGGCCATTTCCAGGAATCACCTATATCAATCACTAGAGAGAGAACACTCACCTTAGAAAGAGGAAGAAATGCAACTACAATATTATCTTATCGTTATCGCCCATATAGATTTTTCCTTTCTACCTAATATGGTCATTTTTAATCTAATCTAATCTTGTATAACCTCACATCCATCTTAGTATTAGCATATCTATGACACTCACCTTGTGAATATGATGGACTTTAGAACCCAGCATTCACTCCGATATAACATTTCTGGTCTTATAACAGTTACATAGAACTTGACTCACTTTTGTAGGTATCATTCTATCACATAACACTCTAGTAGCACTGCATTTGGTGGACTATCTGGCTGGAAAGGAACTCCAGATGTTTTGAAGACTCAGCAAATCCTGAACAGAAGATTAAAATGAATTGTATATCTTTATTTCACTTTTGGTGTAAAGAAGCTTTAGTACAAGATGCAGATTCCCTAGTTGATCTCATCGGGTCCTTGTAAATGCCACAAGACTTGTTTTTCTCCACTTGTTTTTGTTCATCAGTCTCTTAGTTTTTGGAAGTCTTGTAACTAGGGACCTTTTCTCTCAGCACTATCTTGGCGCTGAGATTTATCTATATATCAATGAAACCTGTTATCATTTTAAAAAAAAAACACTCTAGTAGCACATGTTTATTTCAAGTTTTCAACAACCTTATTTTAATTCTCTGTAACATTTTCATCTTTCATACCAATCATCTTTCATATAGTTCTCCTAGAACATCGAGCTAGTCCATCCATAACTAGAGTAACAAGTAAAAGTTCAATACCGAGACCTATTGTAAACCAATTGTTACGGGTACTCCTTTGCATCCCCTACTACACACTAGTGACTACTCCTTCATACAATGTCGTTTATGACATTTATATATCCAATATAAATTTCTTTCTTCTTCCGCACCCAACAAAAGATTTTTCTTGGTGCTTTATCATATGCTTTCTCTAGGTCAATGAACATGTATAGATCTTTCCTCTTGTGATAAATTTTCATGAATATTCTTCACGAGAATATACCTCCCATCGTAGATCTACTATGCATAAAGATGTAAACTAGTTCTCTATTGCACTTGTAGTGTCCCTAAGTCTACATTCTATCACTATTTCCGAAAGTTCTATTGCATGACTCATAAGTTTAATGCAACGATAGATCGGCGCACCTTTGAAATTGGGATTAAATAATCAGGAATACTTAACTCAGTAAATGTTTGTGTGGACACATGTTTAGTTTGGCCAACAGGAAACATTTGGAAAATAGAAGAATAAAATAAAAACAGGCATACTTACCAAAAAAAAAGAAGGCATAGCACCAACCAGTGGGAAGCATGTAAACCAACAAACATGCCACATGAAAAGGGTGAAACTTTATGACACAACTTAGACTTTAAAAGGCCTCAGGTAAGTAACTATTACCACGCTTTAAATGATTGAATTTGATATGGCAGATTCAACCAGAATAGCACTATCCTCAACGATCATTTATCCACCACTCACGACTTCCAGAGTATGTTGCATTATTTGCTTTACTGCTTTGACATTTGTGTAGAAATATTCAGGGATCGGAGCAACACGTGCCACTGACCTGACAATTTTTTTATATCTGGTCAGATAGGCCACAAAAAGGTAAATCCTAATAGCGGAACTAAGCAGGAAATTAACCTTAAATACAGAAGCATACAGGATATGTTTCTCAGATTTCATTAAATGAAGAAAAAAATTATACAAGTACCAGCGCAAATTTTTCAAGAATTTGCACGTCACCACATTCTTAAGAATCTCTGCAGGTTCAGAGGACACAGAAGAAGGCGTAAATCTCTCCTTGATACCTCTGCAGCTTGGATAAAACCATGATTGCTGTACGGAAAAACAATGATCAAACAGCTCATATCAAATGAGATAGCTAGGTTTTACATAAAGCGAAAAAAAAGGTTTAGATGCAGTGTGATAGACATCAAAAGAGACACCTCTCATCTCTACATATAAAACAATGATCGACTTCTGATTGGATATAGAGTTCACATCCAATCTATATCCTAATCACCTAAACTATGTCACATTTGTTTGATATTTCTGAATCGATTAATATAAAATGGTATTATTTCCCCTTAATCGTATAATTTTATTTTTGTACATATGCAGTTTCCAAAGACAGAGAGTCCATGTTGGTTGGGGTGGGACAGGGGCAGTTGGAAGGAAGAAATCCCTTAAACCAAGAGCGAAATGCAGGAAGAGGTACTTGTAAGTCTCACTTCAAACATGTCAACATGCATAGATATTTATTGCGTTAACCCAATGCCCAGCCATCAAAAGGTAAAGGAACGAACAAAAGTAAACTACATGTTCGTGAAAGGAACAGTACACGCATATCCTTAAACAGACTGCCAAGGAGAAAACTGGGATAATAAAGTCATAAAGTCCACAACTATTTTGTAGAGGGCAAGACTAACCAGAGATTTATTCATTTTAAAAGGCAGGACCAATCAAATCAAGTCATTAGATCATCATATAATTGCAAATGTAAAAGGGCTAGCCAACATATTTTCGTTCAGATTCACAGTTCCACAACCCTCTGAATATCACAGCCTCTTATTGGACTACTGTCTTCTGTAACATAGAAAACACATTCCATTCCTTAATGTAGCTTTTTGGAGCACATATACTTGCAGCCAGCTTATATTGGAAATAGGCATAAAAAGCCCCTATGAGTACAGATTATAGAAAGACGCTCTTGAAAAAAGTCAAAAGATGTTGCATTTCACTGAAAAAATTTAAGTATCTCAAATGCACCAAGATCTTACATGTCAATCCCGGCTTTCTGCACAGAACCGACAGCAACAAAGTAGGTTGAAGCTAATAAGCCCGTCCTAGTCCTATTTAACAAGACAGTGGTAAGCAGTTTTGCAAGTCTACCATATATCTTTAGTGTTTCCAAAAATTAGAATCGTTACACAGGAAGACAGACCAATAACTGAACATAAATGCAAGGAAAGCCCAAGAAAATGGAAACTTGATAACATTTGAGACCCTCAACTGAAATTAAATACCACTAACCTGCAATTGAGTTTTGTGTTATATGGAAATGTGCATAGACTTTTGTGTTTGCCCTGCAAAGAAAAAAATAGGAGGTGACATTCAACAACAAAAAATTAAATTTTTGCCTCTAATATCTAGCATCATGGTCTTAATTTCCTTTGAAAAAAGGTTTAGATCAGATACTCAGCCATGACGTTGGAGCAGATTATTACTTATTAGGCTTGTATGCAAGTAAAATTGCGACAAAATTTTGAGAAAGGAAACAGAGGGAACAAAAACGAGGAAAGGGCAAATTAAGAGCCACTTATTAGATGATAGAGAGAGATATGAATGAAAATTTTATTCAAAGATCCATGCATTAATTTGAAGAGAAAGGCAAAGTAGGTTCAGCAATCTTACACCAAATATGAAGTAGGCCCAAATCCAAAATGAACCATGACAGGTTCTATCTGCTTCACCTAATAAAAGGATATAAAAGTAGTAAATGCATGGTGGAGAACAATGATTAAAATAATTAGAGGTCAGAATAGCATATACCAGACACGTACCAGCAGCTATTACAGAGGTGTCTGCACGAAGCTCACGGTGTTATACCTTCGGATCAAAGTTCAAGAACTGAAGGTAGTCATTCAAGAATTCCAGTGGTCGTTCACGGATTGCTCAACTCTTTGCTTCAGCAGTGCCTTCATCACCTAAAATTATGAAGTCAAGGTATTCCATGGCATGTGATTTACAATCTTTGCCGAGATTTTTCAACATCGCACTGTACGTTAAAGAATCAGGTTGGATCCTTATATCCAACATCTCTTTGAACAGTCTCGAAACCTCTTGCCAGTTACCCAAATCACAGTTCTCATTTATCAAAATGGTGTATGTGTATTTATTAGGGCCAATTCCTCTTGCTTTCATCTCAGCAAAGTAACTGTAAGCCTCATTTATTCTTCTATATTTGCAAAGGCCATTTATCAGCGCATTGTAGGTAATCACATTTGGCAGAATGCTCTTCTGTTGCATCTCCGAAAAATACATATGTGCAAGTTCAAGCCTCCCCTTACCAGCATGCGCATGAATCAGCACTGTGTAAGTTACAACTGTTGGAGATATCTCTTTGCTTATCATCTCATCAAACAACTCTCTGGCTTTCTTTAGGTTCCCAAATTCGAGGTAGGCATGAATTACACTGGTATATGTTACATGGTCAGGCATAAGTCCGTCGCCAACCATCTTATGTAACAACTCAGTTGCTTCTTCTAGATTACCCAGCTTAGCGATGCCATCAACAAATACATTGTAGATTATTATATCTGGTGGGAATCCCTTCACCGACATTTCCTCTTGTAGTTTGCACG
Source organism: Nicotiana tabacum (assembly GCF_000715075.1). Classification (NCBI taxonomy): domain Eukaryota; kingdom Viridiplantae; phylum Streptophyta; class Magnoliopsida; order Solanales; family Solanaceae; genus Nicotiana; species Nicotiana tabacum. The sequence goes on along the minus strand of NC_134103.1, from coordinate 3,733,178 downwards.
CCTTCAACATGTCACCCAACCGCAGTTCACCTGCTATTCGAGTTGTGTAGGCAACGGAGTCCGGCTCCAACCCCTTGTGTAACATCTCATCAAATAGTTCTTTTGCCAATGGTAAATTTCCCGCCTTGCAGGAACCATGAACAAGAATCGTGTAAGTAAACACATCAGGAGAGATACCGCATCTCGTCATTTCGTCTTTCAGCTGCATAGCATCCTCTAACTCACCTTTTCCACAGAGTCCATCCATAATTGTATTATAGGTGACTACCGTAGGAAAAATGTCACCACTTCTTAAATCATGTAATAATGAAAAGGCATCATCAGTTTTCCCCAATCGACAATATCCATAAATCAAAGTGTTGTATGACATTATGTCCGGCACCAAATTCTTCTTCAACATGACAGAAAACCACTGCCTTGCTTCACTTGCTCGCCCCTGCTGGCAAAGCGCATAAATGAATGTATTATAAGTAGACACAGTCGGTGAAGCTCCTCTTACCTCCATCTCCACTCCAAGGCCCAAGGCCTCAACAACCATTCCCTTCTCACAGTATCCATAAATTAAAGGGTTATATGTATAAGCCGAAACCTCCAATCCTTTATTCAACATCTCTCCAATTAAACCTCTAGCCAAGTTAAACTCCCCTTTCTTCGACAACCCATTAATCAAGATATTGTACGTAACATCATTTGGATAACACTCCCTCCTCTGCATTTCCGATAAAAGATCCACAGCCTGTTGCACTTCGCCTTCTCTACAAAACGAATCCAGCATCGTATTATAAGTAACTATGCTCGGCTTTATCCCGACTTTGTCCATCATCCTATACACGTCTCTTGCCTTCGCAACCATATTCCTATCCCTCAAATTCCTTAAAATTCTATTACAATTCTTCACATCAGGCAACAACTCATTCCTCAACATCTTTTCAAAAACTAACAAGCATTGCTCCACATTCGCGTTCTTCGCGTAAACCCTCAAGAAAAGATTAAGTATCTCAACAGAAACTTGCAAATTCAAATACCCATCGACCAAAACATCGACGACTCTATGCACATTACAACTAATCACCCTTTCAACCACCCAATAAGCAGATTTAAGCCAACCATTCTGTATTAAAATATCAAGAATAGTACAAAAAACAAACTCTGAATAATTAAACCCTTTTTGCCCTTCAGCCCACTTGAATAATCTCAACGCCACATTCGGCCTACGACGAATTGAGCTAAGAGTTTTCACTAACAAATCAGAATCATAAATCAAAGAATTAAAACAATCTGGAACAACCCAAAATTCCTCATCAAAATCCCATCTCTTTTCTTCAATTTTCTTTAAGAAAATTTCCTTAAAGTCTGAATTTTTAATGGGATTATCAGCCATAGCACCATTATTGTTATTATAACTCCTCTTAATATTGTCAATATCATTACTGTTAGCTCTAATATTTGTGATTGTTAAGTCAGATGGGTATTGAAAATGAGATGAATAGAAGATTAAGCGTTTGAGGGAAGAAAAGAGAAAGTTGAAATCTTTAAGATTGGATTTTGAAGCTCTAACATAATAAAGGATCATTCTGTAAAAGAGAAAAATTAGGAAAAACATGCATTGAGTTTTGGGTATTGAAGAGAAACGAATGGTTCCTGAAACTGACGGCGTAGTTACCCGAGATGGGTATTGAATTTTGGCAACTGTACGCACATAAGAAGAAGAAGAAGAAGAGAAGCAAAGAAGCGAGCGGCGAAGAAGGTAGCTGCGTGTTGTGTTTACTGCTGGATCCTTAGCCCGGAATCCGGACCCGTTTTTTCAATGGGTCGGACTCGAAGGATCCTCTATTTGGATCGGCTTTTAAGCGGGTCAAATCAGCTTCTAAGTTTTTTTAATTTTTTTAAGCGATTGACAAAGTTAAAAAGTGTTTAAAATAAGTTAAAAACTGCTTAAAACAAACCTAAATCAATAAGCTGGACAATCCCAACTTATTGCTTTTTGGCTTAATAGCTATTTATGCTGAAAATTTACTTTTTTTTAAGCCAATCCTAACGGGCTTTAGGTCCGACTCAAATATTGTTTATATCAAACCAATAATTATATAGTAGCGTTTTATTATGTATTGCCTTATTATGGTTAAATTTGTATGTATTTTTACGTTAATTTGTTATTTAATCATAGTAATATTCAAATAGTTTGTTGCAAATACTAGGTGAAAGTAAGTTATTTTCTCAATTATTATTTTTCTCAGCAGTCAGTGAATATTTTTGAATATGCTTTTTCAACCTCAATTTTAGATTTTTGTTTTTAACTTCAACCAAATATTGTCCAAATGCTTACGGACCAAATTACATATTAGTTTTCATTTACAATCTTTAGCTTTCACACTTTTCTTTTAAAGCCAAGTTCACGTTCAAATACATTTTAATGGATAAAAATTTAAAAGTACTTTTCAGCCCCTACAATTGAAATGATGCAGTTTTAAATTTCGAAGGTAAAAAATTTAGATGATTATCATGGAGTTTCACCTTTAAATTTTGAAACTCATTACTAGCTTGAAGTGTTAAAATGTGCTGCCCCAACCCAAAACTTGCCCACTTGGGCTATAGATTTTATTAGCCCAATTCATCAATTAAAGGGCCTTTAAAGTTTAAAGGGATTGTTACGTAAATAGCCGGTCAGATGTAATGTTTACTTTTTTTAGCCGGTATGCATACATTATACATTGATTAGACATAGTTATACATATATTATACATGAATTATATATATAATATACATCTTTAGGCTATTTTTAGTTTAAAAGATTAGGTAGGCGGCCATTTGGGTTAATTCTTCAAGTTTAAAATGGGATAAAATACACGGTTGATAACTTTTAAAAAAATATTTAAGAAAATAATACTACTCTTTGTTTATTTCATAAATGGTAAATTTTTTTACATTAATGGCAGATAGAGATTATGTACATAATTAATGAGAGCCAAAATGCACAAAATATGGGGTGTTTGTCTTTTCACACTCTCTCTCCTATTTTAAATTAGAGATTTAGTTATGTTCTCATATTTTTCATTACATTTCTTAATTGTTACACTCATTTAATCATTATGAAACTAATACTACATATCCAATTATTCATTATACATATATTTGGTATAACTTTTTAGAGGAATTCTGTTTATACTATTGTATTAATATAGGAGAAAAGGTAGTATACATGGTATAACTCAATTATATTATATTTTTATGTAAGTATAATATTATATATTCATGGTATAATTCATTTTTAGAGGTATACTAATGTATTAATATACATAGTATAACTCAATATATGTTATGATGGTATTAAGGTAATATATTAGCACATATCTGGTATAATTTTTTTTTAATTTTAGAAATGCAATGTATATAAATATTAACGTAAGAATATACCTTATGTGATCTTTTTAAGAATATGCTATTTTAATGAGAAATACTATGTATACCAATGGTAATAATATATCTTTGATCATTTTAATAAGAAAGTACTCCCTGGAATAATCATGATATAAAATTACATGGTTTATATTGTATATATACCATGCTCCCGGCGCACGTGAATTAACGTACGCCGCCTGTGTCAGCCATGGCGAAAGGGAGAGTTAGAGGACGTGGTCGACCTAAGAAGCAACCCTTAGCTAACTTTGTAAGGTTGGTGGTAACTCGTAGTCAACCACCGATGGAGAAATCGACGCAAGAGATAACTACGCCAACATCTGTCCCCATTGTAGATTCAGCTCCAATCGGAGGTACTGCATGTGAAATTGGCTCTTCATCGCTGAACCCTGGTATCTCAAAGAGGCTAGATCTGAACACCCCAGTGACAAGTAGTCAATTTGCATCTTCCCTATCAGTGCCAGTCAATGGAATGGTAAACCTGATAGATCAAGCTCAAAATCAAGTAAATATCCAAGGTAATGTGGAGAAATCAACAGGGATAGAGGTGGTAGTGGCTGATGAGTCTACTAGACCTAAAGCCCCATGGATAACTCTGTTTCAGAAGAATCGATTTGCCACCAATGGTATGTCACTATCCTATATTCCGCCACAAATTATTGATGGTCAACCTACGGTTCAATTAGATAAGATAGAAGTAGAAGAGGAAGAGAACATATGGAGATGTGCACTGCTAGCATATATCATAGGTGATGGCCCAGGGTATAATGCAATGAGGCGATACATCAAGTTGCATTGGGCTCATGTGACTGAACCTGAACTGTTCTATCATGATGAAGGCTATTATATCATTAAATTTTAGTCTACAGCAGATGCACGAGAGATATTATGTGTTGGTCCTTACTCAATTGATAATAAGCCATCATCCTAAAACCATGGACTCCAGATTTTGATTTCACAGAGGAATTCCCTACTGTTATGCCACTATAGGTAAAGTTTCTTAAATTACCTATGTCGTGCTGGGGAGTTGGCTCTTTGAGCAGGATTGCTAGTGTAATAGAGACCCTTGTCTTTGTTGATGAGTGTACTACTAAGCAGACTCGAGTATCCTATGCTCAAATGCTTATTGAAGTTGATGTTACAAAAGAATTGCCCACTGAAATCATGGTTATGGACCCTTATGGAAAGAAATTTCCACACTCTGTAACCTACGACTGAAAACCTGTTTATTGTGATAAATGTTTGGTTGTGGGACATAAATGTACTACCCAAACCCATCCCGTTATGCAGCAGCCAAATCAGATAAGGAGAACAAAGTGTAATAAAGCTGACAAGTGGGCCGGTCCGGGGATTAAATGGGCTAAGTGCGCCGGTCCCGGGCTTAAACCCGGGCTTAAACGGGCTAAGTGGGCCCAACGGATATTTTTTTAAAATTTTTTATAGAAGTTAGAGAAAAAAATATGGTAATAAAAAATATCTAAGGTAATTCCTTGTAAATTATATGTGACCTAAATTTTTTAATTCAAATTTAAAGATAAAAATATTGTAAAGAGATATTCAAAGCAATACGTTATAATTTTATTATAGCATTAAAAAAAATATGGCAATATCTTTCTTAGTCTTTCTCCCCCTATGGAATGAGCACAACAAGGTGCTAATACCACCATTGAGAAGAAGAAAAAAACTAATCAAGATGTGCCAAAATACAAGTTACATAATATATACTAATTTTTGTTCATACAAGTTACATGGTATCTCTTACAAACTTCATAAATCCATCAAGGTCCGAGGAATTTCTGTTGGCGGTGGCGAAAAAGTAGCTTGGTCATCGCCGCTTCTGGGCGAAGCAGCATCCTCCGTAAGTTCAACTAGCATTTCTTCGTAAGCTTCGTCTACCTCTGGTTATGATTCAGCAAGTCCAAAATTTCTCCTTCCCGAACGGATCCAATCTCTGAAAAGTACTGATTTTTCCAAGCTCTCCCTCATAGATGCTCTATAATCACCGAGTTGAAGTCTTGCTTGACTTAAAGCGCTCTCTGATGCCATTGTTGAAGCTTGAATAGTTAAAATATCTCGGGCCATCCTTGAAAGAATCGGAAAGTATTTTTCTTTGTCCTTTCACCATTCCAAAATATTAAAGGAGCCGTTAGGATTCACTTCCTCAATTCCTTGTGACAAATAAATTTCAAGCTCATTTAGTTGTGAAAAATTACTAGTAGTAGAACCTTGAGAACCCCCGAAACCCGCCCAAGCACTAAGTGCTCTTACTCTTGCAGTTCTTTTAGATGATTAAGAATCAGAAGAAGAAGGAGTTGAAATATTTGGTCTAGCCTGATCTAATGCAACTTGATAAGCATTATAAATAGTTTCAGTATTTATTTTAATTGAGGTTCTTCAAGTGCTAAACCCTTTATAAACAGTTTCATACCAAAATTGAGGACCTCCTAATTTCATAATAGGATTTAACAAGGCAGCAACATCATAAATAGGGGGAATAGGGAAAAAAAATATTTTTTAAACTTTTTTTCTCATAGAATCAATAGCAAGTTGAAAAATTTCTCCACCCTCTGAAAAATGAGCAAACAAATTTGCAAATTCTGCAATATAAACTAAACAGTTAGAAATAGTATGGTAATATTGCCCAGAAAATTTATTTGTAGCAATAAAAAAAATTTCTAAAAAATCTACAAGCATTTTAATATTAGCCCAATCCGCATTTGTAAGGTGCTCATCATCATCACTTACATGAGCATTAAACGTTAAGTTTATGTGGTTTCTATATTCATATGCAACAACTAAACTTTCATACATGTAATTCTATCTAGTTGGACAAGGTTTATGAACCTTTCTTTCTCTTAGGCCAAATTCATCGCATCTTTTAAAATATTCTCTAAGTCTACTTCTACGGGTTGAATAAAAAAGCCAGTTAAGAGTCATTTTAACCTTTTCAATTTCAATATTTAAAATTCTCATACCATCACCTATAATTAAATAGTAAATATGACAAATACATCTAACATAAAAAAAATATATTACTAAATGCAGGACTTAGTGTAGTAGTAAGCAAAGCTACAATATTTGTGTTACTAGTAGCATTATCCATTGAAACTGACATTATTTTATCATTAATGCAAAAATATCTACAAATATCCGTAATCGTGCTAGAAATAAACTGCCCTGTGTGACGTGAATTAATTATTCTATAAGCAATAATGCGCTTTTGCATTATCCAATCCTCATCAATCCAATGACTGGTAACAGTAAGGTAATCACAGTCATTACCACTTCTACCAATATCAGTTGTAATAGCAACACGATAATTTATATGAGTAAATAAATAGCGCAAATATTGTTCATATTCATGTTTATATTTATAAATATCGTTGTTTACGGTTGTGCGAGGAAAATCTTTATAAGTAGGATTAAAAAAAGTTCTAATATAATGCACAAAGTGAGGGTTAGAAGGAAAATTATAGGGTAAACACATAACAGTAACCATTTTTGTCAATTCTTCCCGATTTTTTTTTGGATCATAATATAAAATATAACCGGTAACAGTATTAATTCCCGGTTGAAACTGATTTGACCCGGTACTAGGGTCAGCCCTGACTAGGAGTAGGTACACTTGTCCCCTCGGCCAAGGCTTTCATACGAAGATATTTGACTTCATCTTGAGGGTGTATCAATATGTGTCTAGCCAAAGTTCTCGTTCCCCCCGACCTCCAAAATATTTAAAAGCTAACTCCTTGCCATAAGTTTTATACTTAGCCTTATTTAGTGGAATTAGTTGAGTAAAAAATGCCAAACAATAGATGTTTCTGTCCGTTTGGTACGTTGTCTAGAAAAAGTAGGGGTAGTAACAAGAGGGTCAGACGGGACGTCATTTGGATTATCAGGGATTTCTAAGTGTAATAAGGCTGACAAGTGGACCGGTCCCGGACTTAAATGGGCTAAGTGCGCCAGTCCCGATCCCGGTCCTGGGCTTAAACGGGCTAAGTGGGCCCAACGGATATTTTTTTTAAATTTTTTATAGAAGTTAGAGAAATAAATATGGTAATAAAAAATATCTAAGGCAATTCCTTGTAAATTATATGTGACCTAAATTTTTTAATTCAAATTTAAAGATAAAAATATTGTAAAGAGATATTCAAAGCAATGCGTTATAATTTTATTATAGCATTAAATAAATATGGCAATATCTTTCCTAGTCTTCCTCCCCCCTGTGGAATGAGCACAACAAGGTGCTAATACCACCATTGAGAAAAAGAAAAAAACTAATCAAGATGTGCCAAAATACAAGTTACATAATACATACTAATTTTTGTTCATACAAGTTACATGGTATCTCTTACAAACTTCATAAATCCATCAAGGTCCGAGGAATTTCTGTTGGCGGTGGCGGAAAAGTAGCTTGGTCATCGCCACTTCTGGGCGAAGCAGCATCCTCCGCAAGTTCAACTAGCATTTCTTCGTAAGCTTCGTCTACCTCTGGTTGTGATTCAGCAAGTCCAAAATTTCTTCTTTCTGAACGGATCCAATCTCTGAAAAGTACTGATTTTTCCAAGCTCTCCCTCATAGATGCTCTATAATCATCGAGTTGAAGTCTTGCTTGACTTAAAGCACTCTCTGATGCCATTGTTGAAGCTTGAATAGTTAAAATATCTCGGGCCATCCTTGAAAGAATCGGAAAGTGTTTTTCTTTGTCCTTTCACCATTCCAAAATATTAAAGGAGCCGTTAGGATTCACTTCCTCAATTCCTTGTGACAAATAAACTTCAAGCTCATTTAGTTGTGAAAAATTACTAGTAGTAGAACCTTGAGAACCCCTGAAACCCGCCCAAGCACTAAGTGCTCTTACTCTTGCAGTTCTTTTAGATGATTAAGAATCAGAAGAAGAAGGAGTTGGAATATTTGGTCTAGCCTGATCTAATGCAACTTGATAAGCATTATAAATAGTTTGAGTATTTATTTTAATTGAGTCTATTGCTTCCGGAAGTTTAGACAACTCCTCTTCTTCAAGTGCTAAACCCTTTATAAACAGTTTCATACCAAAATTGAGGACCTCATAATTTCATAGTAGGATTTAACAAGGCAGCAATACCATAAATAGGGGAAATAGGGAAAAAATATTTTTTAAACTTTTTTTCTCATAGAATCAATAGCAAGTTGAAAAATTTCCCCACCCTCTGAAAAATGAGCAAACAAATTTGCAAATTCTGCAATATAAACTAAACAGTTAGAAATAGTATGGTAATATTGCCCAGAAAATTCATTTGTAGCAATATGAAATTTTTCTAAAAAATCTACAAGTATTTTAACATTAGCCCAATCCCCATTTGTAAGGTGCTCATCATCATCACTTACATGTGCATTAAATGTTGAGTTTATGGGGTTTCTATATTCATATGCAACAACCAAACTTTCATACATGTAATTCCATCTAGTTGGACAAGGTTTAGGAACCTTTCTTTCTCTTAGGCCAAATTCATCGCATCTTTTAAAATATTCTCTAAGTCTACTTCTACGGTTTGAATAAAAAAGCCAGTTAAGAGCCATTTTAACCTTTTCAATTTCAATATTTAAAATTCCCATACCATCACCTATAATTAAATAGTAAATATGACAAATACATCTAACATAAAAAAATATTACTAAATGCAGGACTTAGTGTAGTGGTAAGCAAAGCTACAATATTTGTGTTACTAGTAGTATTATCCATTGAAACCGACATGATTTTATCAATAATGCAAAAATATTTATAAATATCTGTAACTGTGCTAGAAATAAACTGTCATGTGTGACGTGAATTAATTATTTTATAAGCAATAATGCACTTTTGCATTATCCAATCCTCATCAATCCAATGACTGGTAACAATAAGGTAATCACAGTCATTACCACTTCTACCAATATCAGTTGTAATAGCAACACGATAATTTATATGAGTAAATAAATAGCGCAAATATTGTTCATATTCATGTTTATATTTATAAATATCACTCTTTACGGTTGTGCGAGGAAAACCTTTATAAGTAGGATTATAAACTTTTCTAATATAATGCACAAAGTGAGGGTTAGAAGAAAAACTATAGGGTAAGCACATAACAGTAACCATTTTTGTCAATTCTTCCCGATTTATTTTTGGATCATAATATAAAATATAACCGGCAATAGTATTAATTTCCGGTTGAAATTGATTTGACCCGGTACTAGGGTCGGCCTGACTAGGAGTAGGTACACTTGTCCCCTCGGCCAAGGCTTTCATACGAAGATATTTGGTTTTATCTTGAGGGTGTATCAATATATGTCTAGCAAAAGTTCCCTCCCCCCGACCTCCAAATTATTTAAAAGTTAACTCTTTGGCACAAGTTTTACACTTAGTCTTATTTTGTGGAATTAGTTGAGTAAACAATGGCCAAACAATAGATGTTTCTGTCTGTTTGGTACGTTGTCTAGAAAAAATAAGGGTAGTAACAAGAGGGTCAGACGGGACATCATTTGGATTATCATTAGTTGGGTTAACTTCAGGAGCAGGACTAGTGTGTGTATCGTCATCTGGTTGCGTTTCATCAAAATCTATTTCCTCCTCATCATCATTTTCATTAATAGTTGGATTAGAATAAAGAGCATTCATTAATTCATGGTCTAATTGTTCACCAGCTCCAATCTTATGGCAAAATTGACTCTCAGTAAATTATAATAAACTATTATCACTATTAAAAATAGCAGGTGTAGGATGGGTACGGGGTTTGGTTCGGGGAGCCGGGGGAAGTGGAGGAGGAACATATTGGCCACTAGATTCGCCACTCTTGGATTTTCCCTTATTTTTACCAAAATATTTTTTTAAGAAAGACATCGTAATTAATCAAATAATAGAAAATAAATAAAATAAACAAAACTATAATATTAAAAATTAAGAGTTGGAACGAGTTTACCGAATTGACGAACAACTTGTTGAAAATTGATTATCGCTGAAGACTTGAAGATTTCAATTCACCAACTTCACAATTTTTTCACAAATTGTAACAATAAAGCAAGCAATAGTAGCAATTATAGAAGAAAATTAGAGAGACATTGATGATTTTGTGAGAAAAATAAAAGAATGAGGGGGTATTTATAGTTGAAAAAAAGGGAAAAAGTATAATTATAAAAAGTTTGGGGGTTAAATGGCTATTTTATAAATAGCCAACGACCAGATTTTTGCAATCTAGCCAACGACTATTGTTTAAAGGCCAACGACCAGATTTTTGCAATCCCAAACGGTCAGATTTTTTTTTTAAAATTATGACCGTTTAGGCCCGCCAAGGACCAGTTCGGTCCCGGTCTCAAACGGTCCCGGTCTCGCAGGCTCAATGTGAAGGACCGGTCCAAAAGACCGGCCCACCTCCACGGTCACAGGCTTATCTCGTTAAGGACTGTTTAGGCTCAAAAGCCCACATGGGCCGCGGTCCCCTGCCTGGACCGACCCACTTGCCAGCCTTAAGGGGTAACAAGGTTGTCACACACGAATGGAGAACCAAAAGGCCTATACGTATTGCAACTGAATCTTAGAATGCAAAGCAGACTCCATCAGTTGAACAGAAACTAGAGGATAATAATGTGGAAGTTGTAGCTCAAAAAGGAATAACAAGTTTACCTGAACCTAGAGGGACTAATGCCCAACATAACATAATAAGACCTGTAGCTGCAATGGAGAAGAATGATGATAGAGGCAAAGCAATGCAGAATAGCCCTGAACTTGACTACATCAACTTTCCAGCTTTGACCCCCATCCCAGTGAAGAATAGATTTAAAATACAATAACAACAACAACAACAACAACCCAGTAAAATTCCACTAATGGGGTCTGGGGAGGGTAGTGTGTACGCAGACCTTACCCCTACCCCGAAGGAGTAGAAAGGCTGTTTTCGAAAGACCATCGGCTCAAGAAAATAAAAAGATAAAAGGACAAAAGGAGATAATATTAGTATTACCACAATAATCAAGTAGACAAGAAACTCACAAGCCACCTGGGGATAGAGGTGGATCTATCATACATCTATGATGAATTGGGTGTTCTGGAACATAATGGGTGTAAATAAAAGATATAAACAAAATGAGGTAAGAGAGTATATTAGAGCAAATATAGTAAGACTCATAGAAACTAAAGTGAAGGAATAGAATGCTCAAAGGATTGCAAAAGCTATTACACTTGGATGGAATATGCTGACAAACTACAAAGATGCAAGTAATGAAAGAATCTGGATACTATGGGATGCCACTAACCTGATTGTTAATGGTATTAAAGATGATGCTCAAATGATACACTGTCAGGTAAAAAGTAGAAGAGGATATATTGATTGTTTACTCACAGTAGTGTATGGGTACAATGGGCTTGAACAAAGAAGAACCATGTGGGATAGACTGCAGCAACTCTCAATAAATAGAGCAGTCCCATGGATGATAGCTGGAGATTTTAATACAGTATTATACTCCAATGACATGTTATCTAGTAACCCAGTAAGCTACTCAAAAATCTAAGATTTTGCTGCCTGCCTTCAACACACTGCATTAATAGAATTACCTTGGAAAGGTGACTATTATACATGGTCTAACAAGCAGCCTGGAACTGATAGGGTCACCAGTAGATTGGATAGAGTATTTGGAAATTATGAATGGATGATGTCGTGGGGGTCATGTGGAGACTAACTATGGTTTGCCTCAAATCTCATATCATGCTCCTATGTTGTTATCTCTGACAACCTCCACATGGAAAGGTAGAGTGCCTTTTAGATTCTTTAACATATGTGCAGAACATGAGGAATTTTCACAAACAGTTGCTAGCATATGGAGTACACATAGTTCACAGGGTACTCCAAGGAATTCAGGGGCATTACTCAGAAAATTGAGAAGGCCAGAATATAGCTGAGTAACATTCAAGAGAAAATTTCACAGGGTTGCACTGATGATTTACTTGATATGGAGAAAAAAGTCCTACTAAACCTTGAGAAGTGGTCCTTAATTGAAGAGAGTGTCCTTCAGCAGAAAGCTAGAGCAAAATGGATACAACTTGGAGATTCAAACTCTAAGTACTTTATAGCAGTGATGAAGGATAGAACTCAAAAGAAACAAATCACAGAAATTACAACTTTGCTAGGAGACAAGGTGACTGACCATGATGCTATCAAAAGAGAGATTGTTGATTTCTATAAGAGCTTAATGGGAACAACTGCTACTACTTTGCCTGCCATCAACATAATGTACATGAAGAATGGTCCTATACTATCTTACCAGCAAATGGTTGATCTATGTACAGAAGTAACTAGTCAAGAGATTACTGAGAGCCTCAAAGCAATTGGTGATGATAAAGCTCCAGGTATTAATGACTTTAATTCAGTTTTCTTCAAGAAAGCATAAGACATCATCAAAATTCAGGTCATAGATGCTATAAAGGAATTCTTCTCGACGGAAACTCTATAAGGCTATAAATTGCACTACTGTTATATTGGTTCCTAAAGTGAGTAAACCCACCACAGTCAGAGAGTACATACCAATAGCCTGTTGTTCAATCCTATATAAGATGATTTCTAAAATCTTGGCTTCCAGATTGCAAAAAGTCGTGCCTTGCATCATATGTGAGCCTCAAGTAGGCTTCATCCCTGGTAGAAAGATTGCTGATAATGTCATAGCTCATGAGCTAGTCAAATCTTACACTAGGGCCTAGATATCACCTAGATGTATGATAAAGATTGATCTCCAGAAAGCTTATAATTCAGTAGAATGGATCTTCTTACAACAGGTGATGAAGGAGCTTAGATTCCCGGACAGGTTTATCGGATGGATAATGGAATGTATTAAGACTGTCAACTATACTATTCTTGTGAATGGAGAAACCACAGAACCCTTCAATGCTGCTAAGGTACTGAAAATGATAGAAGCACTCTGTAGAAGCTACATCTGGTCTGGAACTAACACAATAACCAAGAAGTCCTTAGTAGCATGGGAAAAGATTTGTACTCCCAAGTCAGCTGGTAGACTTAATCTCATTAATCTCCTTTTGTAGAACAAAGCAGCAATTGCCAAAACTTGTTGGGACTTGGCACATAAGCAAGACAAGCTATAGATAAGGTGGATTAATGCTTATTACATCAAACAACAACAGCTACAATAAATGACAATACCACAACAAGCCAGTTGGATGGTGAGACGAATAATTGGAGCTAGATCAACTCTATTGCAGACACAAAGTATAAATAATAACAGCAAAAGCATTATTAGACAAATATACCTGCAGCTTCTAGGTGATGTGCCAAGAGTAAGCTGGAAATGCCTGATTTTCCAGAATACTGCTAGGCCAAAAGCAGTCTTCACATTGTGGCTATTGCTTCATGGACGATTGCCAACTAAAGATAGACTAGCCACTTGGGGTATAAATGTTACCCCTCAATGTGTTATGTGTCAAGAGCAGGATGAATCAAGGGAGCACCTCTTTGTTACATGCTCGTACATTAGAGAACTAGGGAAGAAAGTAATGGCTTGGATTCAGAGATCATATATGGCTACCACTTGCTGGGACCAACATCTTCAGTGAATCATCAAGCAGGGAAAAGGGAAATCCAAGAAGGCTAGCATCTTCAAAATGATCTATGCCGAGATTTCGCATGCAATATGGATTGAAAGAAACACACGTATATTTGAGAAAAGGTTCTGAGGGAGTGATGTCCTTGTGCGGGAGATAGCTTACATACGCAATGTTAGAGTAGCTACTCGAGCTAAGAGCTACATTCAACAGTTTTGGCTAGGAACAGAGTAGATTCATTAGTTTGTCTGTAAAATAGGTATCTTTTGTTTATCCTTCAGCTTTGAGATAGTCAGCCGAGTTAGCATGACTATGGTTTGTACAGTTTCTCTTTGGTGATTAATACAAAAAAGAAAGTTAATTACCAAAAAATAATATTGTATATATACCTCAAATATATAATATATTTTTCTTGAAACATATGTATTTTATTTTTTCAAAATATAAAGATGTATACTTTCACTAGAGTTTATGATGTATAAAAAAGGTACATGTACTTTTTTTCCTAGTAAGTAGATCCATGTATAAAAGTAGAAAATCTGTTATGGAATAAATTAATTCCAGCAAAAAAATAAGAAAAACATATTACCATTTAAATATGTTAGGGATTGGTTTCAAGAGAAATACAGAAAAAAAGTTACAAAGTACTAGGAACGTTTTCATTAAGGAAATAAATATATTGGGTGCGTGAATCGTGATTATAGGTACATGGTTTAATGGTGTCTGCTAGGAATATAATTATTTAGTTGTCGTGTGTGTAAAATAGCTATTGGTGCTATGTTTCTGGAAAATTTTCTTAAATTTTTCCTATTTATGTTTTTTGCCCTTTAAAATGCTAGCTTAACCCTGGCCTTACGTTGGTTATGGGCTAGTCCATGGGCTGCTCTCCTAAAGGTTGATATTGTTATCTCACTAGTTAATGTGATTGGCCCACTCATATTAGAGGCATTTTTATATATACCCACTTTTGAAGTTATACTCACATTGCACAAAATTTTGTGGAGTGTATCCGCTCGGATCTGAAGTAGTTCAATCTTTTCAATGCAACTTCAGAAATCAAATTTGAAGTCTTCTGTCTTTCAAATGCAACTTCAGAAATTCGAATCTTAAGTAATTCAATCTATTGAATGCAACTTCAGTTTCGAATCTTAAGTTCTCATACATAAACTTATTCTTCGAATTTCGACAATCCAATACACGATTCAATGCCAAAATCTATTTCAAATGAGCTCAAATTTGAAACATAACTTTCAAATATCATAAAGAACAAATTTCAATCATCAAATTATCAAACAACAACAAATTTCACAAATCCACTTTGCAACTAAAAAGAAGAAGAAGAAACTCTAAGCACAAAGAAGAAGAAAACAGTAGGAAAGAATAAGAGAAAAGTGTATGTATACGAAGTTATTCAAAAATTGAGTATCAAATAAACTCTTTTTAAAAAATAATTAAAAATTCAATGGGTGGCGCAAAACTGGTTGCCACATGAAAATTTTACCTCATGTTATGACCATATAATGAGCCCAACCAGACTGAATCTGGGTGTGATAAATTGAGTTTTTTTCATATACATAATACAATAAGAACTTATAATCCCGGGGAAACGGCTATTTTCGTCCTTGTATTATTATCTAATTGCGGTTTTAGTCCCTGTGATATTTGACTCAATACATCTAACCTTCAATTAATCAAAGTACTAGTCCTTTTACTAACGGAACTTAACGTTGCAAACATAAGTTTGCTAATACCAAGGGTAATTTGGGTATCATCTATTTCTCCAAAAGTGAATTCTCTTACATTAATTAAAGCTTTCACGTGATATTGTTAGAGCTTATTGCATATTCACCTGGTAAAGCAAAATGAAGTGTATTTCTCAGTAAAACAAGAAAAAGATCTTAACCCTCTCTCCTTATTCTCCATCTCTCTCTCTCCGAATCAAATGCAGACCTCAAACAAATTTGAAGAAATTGCAAGAGAAAATTAATGGAGGAGCTCATTTGGAGTGAATTTTGCTTCGATTTTGTCAAATTTCGACTTCACTTAAAAAATTTTAGTTCGAGCTAGGGGTCCTACGGTTTCTCCATCCCTTTTCGAGCATTCTTTACGGTTTTTGGTCAAGCTAATTTGATTCTTCAAACTCTAATATTTTCCACTCATATTGTGTTTAATATCTCAAATTGGTGTTGTATATTTTCACTTTTAGAGCTGTTTCTTACAAGCGGTGTGCGTCTCGCAGCTTTTGTTTAGTGGGTGTGATGGGTATGGCAGGACAATACTTCTTGAATGCACAAGAAAATGCATAATAGATGGAATATAGTTTATTGTTCATTCACACTATAACTCATAATAGATGAACCAGCTAAAAGAAGAAATTGCACATCTGAAACATGCCCTAGTAGTAAATATATTTTCAGAAATGTCCTTAATTTTGAAATATGCTTTATTGTCCATTCAAACTGAATTATAACTTTATATCCTTGGACTATAGAATCCTAGCACTATAGCATGAACTTAAAGAATTTTCTTGTTTTCTTTTCCTTTTGAACTTGCAGGCAGAGCTTGAGAGGAAAAGGAAACAACAGCTAATTCCAATTAGTCACATAATAGTAGGTCTAGTCTCGAATAAGATGTTAATTTTGCTTATCAAATTTATTAACTTTAAAACTAGTTATGGTAGGGTACTTTGATGAAGTGAAATTGAAAGTGCAAAGGAAGCTCACCACCATCTCTGCTTCTTGATTTTGTCTTAGAAAGAAACTCTTTTTTGTTATGAAAATAATTATATTATGGATATTCATTTATTAATCCGCTATAGATAATCTTCCTGAAGAAAATTATCCATTTAGTACTCTATTGAAGTTTATCTACAAGCAGCTGATGCAGACAGGTTGCAAGCAGCTCAATGAAATGATTTGCAGCAGCTTCTTATTAAACAGACAGGTTGCAAGCAGCTCATGCAGACAACTTACAAGCAGCTAAAGAAAAGCCTCACAGCTGCTTCCTGAAAAACCTCGCAGCTGCTTCCTTTCATCTATAAATAGAGGAGTTTTCAGTTCATTATGTACATAAGTTTGAAGTTTGAATAATATATCAGTTTCTCTCTATACTTGTCTTTACTTTACAGTTTTTATTTTATAACACGTTATCAACACGAGACTCTGCCATCTCGAGAAAATACTTTGAAAGTATCAGAGGTACGAACTTTCTTTTTCTAAATAATGTCAAATCTTTCTAAACTTGAGTTTGTAGCCCTGGATATATCAGGCAAAAGCTACATGTCTTGGGTGCTTGATGCCGAAATTCATCTTGATGCGATGGGTCTGGCAGACATCATCAAAGATAAAAATCAGGCATCAAATCAAGACCGTGCCAAAGCAATGATATTCCTACGCCATCACTATGATGAGGGCCTGAAAATGGAATATCTTACTGTTAAAGATCCAGTCATACTGTGGAATAATTTGAAAGATAGATATGACCACCTGAAGATGGTCGTTCTTCCACAGGCACATTATGATTTGACTCATCTAAGGCTACAAGATTTTAAATCTATCAGTGAGTATAATTCTGCTATGTTCAGAATTATTTCCTAATTGAAATTATGTGGTGATATTATTACTGATCATGATATGTTGGAGAAAACTTTCACCACATTTCATGCCTCGAATATGCTCATGCAGCAGCAATATCGATAGACGTGATTTAAAAAGTATTTAGAACTTATCTCACATCTTCTTGTAGCCGAGCAACATAATGAGCTATTAATGAAAAACCATGAAAGTCGACCTACTAGTTCTTGTCCATTCCCTGAAGTGAATGAGACGAACTTCCACCAAGCTAAGCATGGAAGATGACGTGGCTCCAGTCGTGGTCATGGCCGTGGTCGGGGAGGAAACTCTAATCGTGGTAATAACAATGCACCAAAGAACCCTCCTCACCACCAGCAGTGGAAAAGGAAGGAACAAAAGCATGAAGCGATGCAAGAAGCAAAGCCAAAAAATACATGTTATAGATGTGGGGGAAAATGGCACTGGTCACGTACATGTCGTACGCCAAAGCACCTGGTTGAGCTGTATCAAGCCTCCCTGAAGAAGACAGAGAAAAATGCTGAAGCAAATTTTATTTCTGAAGATAATTTAGACTTCATGCATTTGGATGTAGTTGATTATTTTGCACTCCCAGAAGGAGAAACAAGTCATGTGATCGGTAGTGAATCTGTAGAAATGTAAATATTTTAATTTTTGTTGTTTGTAGTAGATAGTATGGTAATGTAATTATTGTACATAAATAAAAGTTATGCTTTGATAATAATGTTTACTATCATATTTATTTTGTTTATGTCATTTTGAAGAATATGGATAATCCTCAAATTATGTTTGGATCAAAGATCAATCATGAAGATATTTGTGTAATTGATAGTGGAACAACTCATGCCATATTCAAAGATCAAAAATACTTTTCTTATTTGCATAAGGAAAAAGTAAATGTTTCTACAATTTTTGGTAATATAAGTTTGATTGAAGGCTCCGGAAGAGCTATTGTATTTCTGTCTAAGGGAACAAAACTTATTATATACAATGCATTATTCTCCTCTAAGTTCCGAAGAAATTTGTTGAGTTTTATAGATATCCGCCGAAATGGGTATCATGTTGAGACAATAGATGAAATGAACGTGGAATATCTTTGTATTACAAAGAATATTTTTGGCCAGAAATGCATTGTAGAAAAGTTACCAACTTTATCTTCTAGCTTATACTATTCAAAGATTAGTACAGTTGAAGCACACTCTATCGTAAACCAGAAGTTTACTGATTTAAATACTTTTGTGCTTTGGCATGGCCGTTTGGGCCATCCTGGATCAATAATGATGAGACGAATTACTGAAAATTCGAGTGGGCATCCATTAAAGAACCTGAAGATTCTTACAAATGATGAATTTTCTTGTGATGCTTGTTATTAAGGCAAAATAATTACTAGATCATCACCAATGAAGGTTGGCATTGAGTCCCCTATCTTTTTAGAACGTATACATGGGGATATATGTGGACCTATTCACCCACCAAGTGGGCTGTTTAGATATTTTATGGTCCTAATAGATGCATCTTCAAGATGGTCTCATGTTTGCCTACTATCATCTCGCAACCTGGCGTTTGCAAAGTTATTAGCCCAAATAATTCGATTAAGGGCACAATTCCCAAATTATCCTATAAAGGCTATTCGCCTTGATAATGCTGGAGAATTCTTATCTCAAGCTTTTGATAATTACTGTCTATCAGTTGGAATAAAAGTTGAACATCCTGTAGCTTATGTTCATACTCAAAATGGCCTTGCAGAGTCATTTATTAAACGGCTGAAATTGATAGCAATACCACTACTTAGGAAAACAAAATTGCCCACTACTGTTTGGGGCCTAGCTATCTTGCATGCAACATCACTTATCCGTCTCAGACCAATACATTATAATAAATATTCTCCGTCACAATTAGTTTTTGGTCATGAACCAAATATTGTCCATCTACGAATTTTTGGATGTGCTGTATATGTGCCAATAGCACTACCACATCGCAGTAAGATGGGCCTCCAAAGAAGGTTAGGAATATATATTGGGTTTGAATCACCCTCTATTATTCTCTATCTTGAACCATTGAAGTGAGATTTATTTACTGCTCGATTTGCAGATTGTCGATTTGATGAAACAAATTTCCCACAATTAGGGGGAGAGAAAAAGAAAATCAAAAGAGAAATTATGTGGAAAGTTTCATCATTATCTCATTTTGATCCACGTACCCCTATATGTAATCAAGAGGTCCAGAAGATCATCTATTTACAAAATATAGCAAATCAAATGCTAGGCGCATTTACTGATTTGAAAAGGATAACTAAGTCACATATCCATGCAGAGAATGTGTCTATACGAATTGATGTCCCAACAGGATCATCTACTAGCATAAGAACTAGTGAACCTAAAGAACGCCTGAGGCGTGGTAGGCCTTTGGGTTCTAAGGATCGAAATCCTAGAAAAAGAAAATCGACAAATGATCAAAATGCTATTATGAAGTGATCTCCTGAAGAGACCCAAGATCTGATTAGTTCTGAGATTCCTGAAGAAATCAATGAACCCGAGACTCAAGTGAGTGAGGAACTTTTAATAAGTTCTACTGGTGATGGGATTAATTTAAATCGATCTGAAATAATGGTGGATAATATTTTTGCATATAATGTTGCACTTAACATTATGCAAGATAGTGAGGATTGTGAACCCCGATCTGTCGAAGAATGTCAACAAATATCTGATTGGCCAAAATAGCAAGGGGCAATTCAATCAGAATTGAACACTCTTGCTAAAAGAGAGGTCTTTCGACCAGTAGTCCAAACACCTGCTGGTGTAAAACCAGTTAGTCATAAATGGGTTTTTGTGCGAAAAAGGTATGACCAAAATGAAGTTGAAAGATACAAGGCTCGCCTTGTCGCACAAGGATTCTCACAACGACCTGCAGTCGATTATGAAGAAACATATTCACTAGTTATGAATGCCATAACATTTCAATATCTCATCAGTTTAGCCTTACGTGAAAGACTTGAAATACATATGATGGATGTGGTTACAGCTTATCTGTACGGCTCACTTGATAATAAGATTTATATGAAAATCCCTGAAGGATTTAAAATGCCTGAAGCATATTCGAAATCTCGAAAAATGTATTCAATCAGATTATAAAGATCTTTGTACAGTTTAAAGCAATCTGGGCGCATGTGGCATAATCACCTTAGTGAATATTTACTGAAAGAAGGTTACATAAATGATGTTATTTGTCCATGTATTTTTATAAAGAAAATAACATCAGAATTTATTATACTTGTTGTTTATGTTGATGACATAAATCTTGTTGGAACTCCAGTTTAGCTCCAAAAGGCAATTGAATATCTTAAGAAAGAATTTGAGATGAAAGATCTTGGAAAAACAAAACTTTGTCTTGGATTGCAAATTGAACATTTAGCAAACGGGATCTTTATGCATCAATCTGCCTATACAGAAAGGGTCTTAAAACGCTTTTACATGGACAAAGTGCACCCATTGAGTACACCAATGGTTGTTCGATCACTTGAAGTGAATAAGGACCCGTTTCGACCTCCAGAAGAGGATGAGGAACTCCTTGGTCCTGAAACACCCTATCTCAGTGCAATTGGTGCACTTATGTATCTTGCTATTGCTACAACGCATGACATAGCATTTTTTGTTAATTTACTAGCAAGATATAGCTCTTCTCCTACTCGGAGACATTGGAATGGGATTAAGCATATTTTGCGATATTTAAAGGGAACTCTTGATATGGGTTTGTTTTATGCTAACAAAGGTAGTGCAGATCTTGTTGGTTATGCAGATGCAGGTTATTTATCTGATCCCCATAAAGCTCGATCTCAAACCGGGTACGTGTTTACATGTGGAGGTACTGTCATTTCATGACGCTCCACAAAGCAGTCAATTATTGCTACTTCTTCAAATCATGCTGAGATAATAGCTATTCATAAAGCAAGTAGGGAATGCGTATGGTTGAGATCAGTGATTCATTTTATTCAAGAAAAATGTGGTTTGGAGTGTGATAAAAGATCCACAATTTTATACGAAGACAATGCTGCATGCATAGCCCAATTGAAGGGAGGATTTATAAAAGGAGATAGAACGAAGCACATTTCACCAAAATTATTCTACACCAAAATCCGTTCAAGTGACAATCTGGCAGATTTATTCACTAAATCTTTGCCAACTTCAACTTTTGAGAAGATGGTATACAAGATTGGAATGCGGAGACTCAAATATTTGAAACAAGGTTTTCATCAGGGGGAGTAAAATACGCGTTGTACTCTTTTTTCCTTACTAAGGTTTTTTCTCACAGGGTTTTCCTTATAAGGTTTTTAATGAGGCAGCTAGAAATGCGTATTACTAAATATGTGTACTCTTTTTCCTTCACTAAGATTTTTCCCACTGGATTATTTCTAGTAAGGTTTTAACGAGGCACAATACCTTTTAATGAACATCCAAGGGAGAGTGTTATGAAAATAATTATATTGTGGATGTTCATTTATTACTCCGCTATCGATAATCTTCCCGAAGAAGATTATCCATTTAGTACTCTGTTGAAGTTTATCTACAAGCAGCTGATGCAGGCAGGTTGCAAGCAGCTCAATAAAATGATTTGCAGCAACTTTTTATTAAACAGACAGGTTGCAAGTAGCTCATGCAGACAGCTTACAAGCAGCTAAAGAAAAGCCTTGCAGCTGCTTCCTGAAAAGCCTCGCAACTGCTTCCTTTCTTCTATAAATAGAGGAGTTTTCAGTTCATTATGTACATAAGTTTGAAATTTGAATAATATATGTTTCTCTCTATGCTTGTCTTTACTTTACGGTTTTTATTTTATAACATTTTTGAGTTAGTTGTTTGTTTGAATGGTTGTTAGCTAGAAACTCCTATTTAAACAAATAATTATTGATTAGAAATTCTTTGCAGATTTTGACTTTTCAGTTAATTTGTGTCTTCCGAAGTCCAAAATTACTAAGAAAGATGGCTCTCTTTTTGTTGCAAAAGTAATGGTGCCTTTAGATATACAATAGTTAATGTGCAGAAGTAGTGGTGATGTAGTTAAGAATCAAGAATAGAAGGTAATTACTTAAGCCTCCTGCAGTTTCAAAAGGAAATACAAAATCATTTATATGTCACCCGAAGCATGACTAACTTCAAAGTAAAATAGAAAGAAGTAGATCTAAAATTAGGTATGCATTGTCATCAGTTTTTTGACTTCTTTATTTAAGTAATTATTGATGTAACGATCCGACTTGTCGTTTTGTGAATTAGCATCTCATTCAACGACTTAAGGTCCCAAACAACTTTGTGATGTGGATTATGACTTGCGTGTGTGGTCGAGTTTGATTTTCGGATGATTCTGGATCAAATTGGAAGTACAATTCTTATTTAAGAAGTTTAAAAGAAAAGAGTTGACCGGAGAGTTGACTTTTGAGCAAACGACTCCGGAATAGAGTTTTGATGATTTCAATAATTCCGTATGGTGATTTTGGACGTAGGAGCATGTTCGAAAAATTATTTGGAAGCCCGTAGCTAAATTAGGCTTGAAATGGCTAAAATAGAAATTTAAGTTTGGAAGTTTGACCGGAGAGTTGACTTTTTGATATTTAAATTGGAATCCGATTCTGAAAATTAGAATACCCACATTATGTCATTTATGACTTGTGTGCAAAATTTAAAGTCATTCCGGATTGATTTGATACGTTTCAGCGCAAAATATAGAAGTTGGAAGATTCGAAAACTCATAATTCGATTCGAGGCGCGATTAATAATTTCGACATTGTTTGACGTGATTTGAAGCCGTCACTAAGTTCGTATTATATTTTGGGATGTGTTGGTATATTTGGTTGAGGTCCCGAGGGGCTTGAGTGTATTTTTGGATCATTGGTTGAGAGATTAGTAAAGTTAAGAAATTTGGGAGTTTGACCATGGTCAATATCGGGTCAAGACTACCTCTTTTCAGTATTTTGAGTGCGCGAGCAGGTCCGTAGCGTGCTTTATGATTGAAATTCATATATGGTTTGTGTCCGGGAGGTTACGGATGAGTTTCGGGGTGAGTTTTGAGCGAGTCCAGGCATTTCGGCACTCTGATGTTATTTTGGAACTTTTGGAAAAGTGCGGACAACAGAGAAAAAGTGCAGACCGCACAATTCTTCTCGCGGCCGCACTTCAGAGGAAAAGTGCGGACCGCAGAGGAGAAGTGCAGACCGCACAATTCTGAGTGCTGCCGTACTTTAGAGGAAAAGTGCAGACCGCACCATTCTTCTCGCGGCCACACTACAGGGGGTTCTGCAGGTTCGATGGTTCGATTTTGGAGGCTTATATATTTTAATCTACAACGAATTTGGAGATGATTCAAAAACGAAAGTTGTAGTCCTTTGAATCTAGTTTCCAGAAAGGTATAACATTTATCATTTAAATATTTGTACAGAAAGTTATGAATAATTTACTGAAGCCTGGTAGTGCAGAGTGCTAAAGTGCGGCCGCACAAATTGGAGTGCGCGCGACTCCTGGGATGTGCGACCGCACGAGAAAATGTGCGGTCAGCACAATGGGGATCAAATTCTTGTACTATATAATCGAGGGTTTGGGTATTATTTTACATTTGGACTTTGGGAGCTCGGTTTGTGACGAATTTTCGTGGGGTTTTCAAGAAATTCATTGGGTAAGTGTTCTATAACCAAGAGTGATTATATTTCATAAATCCATGTCTATATTCATCATTTATTTCGGATTTAGATGGAAGAAATTGGATTTTTTGTAAAAACTTTTCAAAAATAAAAATTTAAGATTTGAAGGTCCATTTGACATCGGAATTTGATAATTTTTGTATGGTTGAACTCTTATCAGAATGGATGATCAAATTTTATAAAAATTATGTCGGGTTCCGAGAGGCGGGTCCCGCATTGACTTTCATTGACTTTTTAATGTAAGTTGACATTTTATTATCCGAAATTATTTTCGATGAATTTTAATGAAGTTATATAATTAATTTGGTTAGATTTGAGGTGTCTGGAGGTCAATTCAAGCAAAAAGGCAATTTTGGAATATCAGCTTAACTTCAAAAAGATAAGTATCTTGCCTAACCTTGAGTGGGGGAATTTTCCTTAGGTATTGAGTCTTATGTGAAAGTTGTGTGATTGAAAGCCGTGTATGCGAGGTGACGAGTATGTATTCAGGCTTATATGTGCAAAATATATTGGGTTAAAATCTTAGGCATTTTTGTGCCGTAAATTGGATAATTATATGTATTTATTAAATCCTTTATTTGTCATACCGTATTCCATGTTTGTCGAATTTATTTTTATATGATAATTGGGTGTGATTGTCATTTGAATTTTTATGTGAATTCCGTGAGTTTGTTGATTTGATATTTCCTGGAAATAATTATATTATGATTTTTCATCTGCAAATAATTAATTAAATAAGTTTAAAAGAGGTATTGATATTTTTATCGAAAAATTGAGATTAAAGAAGGTATTGTCCTATGTTGAGTTATTTTTCCATCTATGTTGTTGTTTTTGAGGTTTTATATACGTTGTTTGGAGCCATGGGCTATTTGTTGAGAAATTTATTGATTGTCCTACATCTTTGGAATTTGGTTGTGGTCAGTGGGCAAATTGTGATATGAATTGTTATATTGTATTGTCGTCTAAACACTCTCCTTGATATTATTTATGCTTTATGCCTTGCTTGTTAATGATATACACGTACTTAGTAAGAAAGAGTGTAAAACACAAAGGGTGATGCCGTGCCATTTCATATACATTATCATGTGAGGGAGAGTGTAAAGCACGAAGGGCAACGCCGTTCCATTTGAGAGTGTAACGCACGAAGGGTGATGGCGTGCCATTGAGAGTGTAAAGCACGAAGGGTGATGCCGTGCCATTGAGAGTGTAAAGCACGAAGGGTGATGCCGTGCCATTATTTTTATATTATCATATGTTCATGGCACAAAGGGTGTTTCCGTGCAGGCGAGGATAAGAGACATACATTATATTGTGATATCGTTTTGTGGTGTATACATTTATGCCTTTATCTTAAGATGTTATTGTGCACCTATATTTTCTATGTGACTTGTAGTTGTTGTTGCTTCCTGTGTGCCTCCCACTTTATTTTTTTTATTGTTATTGGCATTTCTCCCACCTAGTTGGTATTGTTATATGTATGCACGGTGAGAAAAAGATAAATGCACTAAGGGTGTTGCCGTGCCAATTGATTTGATCTACATATATACATTGAGTGAGAATGAGACAAGTGCACGAAGATACCAGAAAAGTTAAATGAGGTGTCACATGGTGATATTTATTTGAAAGAATTATATTTGAAAGAGATTTATTTGAAAGAATTATATTTGAAGATATTTATTTGAAGGAATTATATTTGAAAGAGATTTATTTGAAAAAATTATATTTGAAAGATATTTACTTGAATGGAGTATATTCGAAATATATTTATTAGAAAATATTATATCCTGAAGATTATTATTTGAAAAGCATATAGACGAAAGATTTATATTTGAAGGACTTGATTAATTGGTTGTACTTGTATTCATTATTTGTTGAGTAATATTAATGGTGTTCTTGTTACCCTGTTATGTATACCACTGGTTGATTAGTGTTGCCATCATTGTTATTTGTTTCCTATTATTTTTGTATACTATATTGCACAAGTTATTAGACTAGTGAGTGTCTTGATTGTACCTCGTCACTACTCCACTGAGGTTAGTCTTGATACTTACTGGGTACCGACTGTGGTGTACTCATACTATACTTTTGCACATTTTTGTGTGTGCAGGGCCAGGTATTGGAGATATCGGATTCGGGCAGAGTTAAAGTGTGATCGCAAGTATTCAAGGTAGAGCTGCTTGGTCGTCGCAGTCCCTTGTAGTCTTTCCATTTTTATTTTACTGTTAATTTCTTATCCGGACAGTATTATACATTCGGTCCTCGAGATCATTCCATGTATTCGGTTAGAGTTCGTGACTCAGTATTACCAGTCTTGGGAGGTTGTTTGTTGAGTATTTCCGTTGTTAGTGTTGACACTTGTATTGAATAAAAAAAAATGGTTTGAATTGTTATTATAATCGATTTACTTAGTGTTAGAGACTAAATGCCATCACGATGCCTGTGGTGGAATTTTGGGTTAGCGATAGTTTTCTTTCTTAGTATGTGCGCCACGTCCTGCTCTCTTGCTAGTCTTATAAAGTGCTTCTTGTATTGTCTTCCCATTCTCTCGATGAAGAGTGGCCTTGTACCTTCTTTGGAATGCTCACCAATTTCTTGTAAAATGACTGCGGAACTCCTCAATTGCTCTTGAGGTTGTGCCGTTGGTTGGTTAAGCTGGTTAGCCTACAATATATAGAAGACAATAAGCCAGCTGGTAAGATTCAACATAGGCAGCTGGAGTAGACAACAAGTAAGATAATTACAATTTGTTTATTCACAAATGAGGAGCTAGATTTAGTTGATGTTGCGCTCCCAATGACATCTGGAATTGTCTCATCGAACACTGGAATTAGACCCTTTTGCTTATCATAAATAAAAGTCCATGCAAAAGGATTGTGTGATATTTCTAGGTCCTCATAGAGAAGTGTAAGAAACCAACTCAATGTTTCTTTTAGTTCACCTTCCACTATTGCAAATGCAATAGGATACATGTTGTTTCCATCAATACCTACCACTGTCAATAGCTGCCCTCCCTTCTGGTGCCTTTTCAAATTCACCCCTATTATGGGTCGACATCCTGCTAAAAACCCTTGTTTGCAAGCTGCAAAACATATCAAATTGCTCAGCACAGTAGTGCCACAACATATCAAATTGCTCTTCTTTGGTCCCTGTAATCAAATTTATTGCCTTCCTCTTTGCCCTATAAGATTGATCCCTAGAAAGCTCACAATTATGAGTCCTCATCACATGATCTTGAAATTCTTTGACACCCCAACTTGGATTAATTCTAAAATCTTCGACATACTTCTTTTCCAAAAATCCAGAGTCAATAGTTTTGTTATCTCTTTGATTGCCACAGGAATGATCTGGGCCTATTGTCTTTATCTTGAAAGGTTCATGTGAACCATTTGCAGCTTCGTACCTTACAACGTTCCTTCTTGGATCTCCTTTTTTTTTTTTTTTCCATTAATGCCAACCCACTCTATAGTATAGTAGAGTCAATGGTTTTATCAAAGATTACATCTAACATCATCTTCTTCTGAGGAATAATCACTATCTTGGAATGATTCACATTCTTCACTTGTAGCATCACTGTCACTATCTCTCTCTATTACATCCACATCAACCAAGCTTTCTTCACCCAATAATTGGCCTCTCTCAAAATCAGCCATATCGTAGTTCCGTTGGTCCTCATTTGTGTGTTCAACATATATCTCCACCTCTCTACTATCAGATACTTGGTAGATAAGGTTATAGATCAGTTGATAAAAGTCTTATACTTGTGAGATTAGGTCCAAACTAGAACCAAAATTTTACTTTTCTATCATTGACATTCAACTTTTTCATCAACTGTCTCATGTGAATGATAGAATTTTCTCCACCGTTGCAATAGTCATAGTAGTCTATTTGTCCACCAATATAGTTCATCTCAGGATCAAAAACCCACCAACCGTTATAGTGCAGTTTAATAGTGTACATATTTGGATCTTCGCCTTCATCTGATGTAAGAAAAAGAAAAGGAATGATCTTTTTTTGTGTGTTACATTTAATAGCAAATCATACAAATCCAATGAATTGATAAAGCAATCTTTAAATATCCAAATCCTTTATTTATTTAATTAACTTTTGTATCAGCTGCTAACCAGTAATATACAATCACGTTGAAACTAGCAAGAAAAGACTTTAGTAAAATTCATGAATTTGAATGCTAATGTTTTATGAGATGAAGTTCTTAATCCTGAAATCTACAACGTAAACAATCATGCACCAATGTAATGTATTTGCTTTCTGGTTTGTATTTTTGATTTTAGTTTCAACTATCAATCTAATATTGAAGACAAATTGATTGTTAATTTTACATAGATGAAGTAATTGCAATAATACAGAGTACGTTAATATAAACACACAAACACTTTCTGATTGGCTAAAACCCACAGTGTGTTGGATGTATTTATGCCATGATTACCATATGATCAAAGATTTTGTCTAATTAACTCAACAGAATACTCACATGTTGGCATGAATTGTAGCCCACTCTTGTAACGCAATTCCATTATTTTGCGCTAATTTGCCACTGTGAAGGACGCTATGGAATTTTTTCCCGTATAATTAGGTTTTTAAAGATGTTCTAGTTTTGATACCCAAATTACCCTTAGTATTAGCAAAACTTCTGTTTGCGGCGTTTAGTTTCGTTAGTATAAGGACTAATATCACTCACTTCGATTAATTGAAGGTTATATGTATTGAGTCAAATATCACAGGGACTAAAAGCACAATTAGGTAATAACAGAGGGACAAAAATGGCCATTTTCCCTATAATCCCGTTCTCTCTAGGTTTTGTAGTTTTTTTAAAATAATTTGTATACAATCAGGGAAAAGAAGCCTGCACATGACTTGCATACATTTTACATACAATTATATATTGTATATATTTTGTATGTTATTTGTATGTCCAATGATATATCGGACATATAAATAACATACACATGACATATAAAATAGTACAACTTATTTTTATAATATTCTTCTTCTTCTTTTTCGAGTTTCAATTTAAAATTCCGACCAAAACTAACTCTAATCTTGACGAAACTCCCTCAAAATACAATTATACACTTATTATGATATTTTATTATATTGTATATAAATTGGATTTCATATCCTATGAACTTTACCTTACAAAAAATATCGCTAAGTTACTCAAACTTTTACCGAATAACTTCAAATTTAACCACAATTCAAAATTATATCCCCAATATAAATTTTTTTAACAAACCACAAAACCCATTTATGAGTTTTAAAGCTTTTAAAAACCCTAACAATATTTTTAATTTTTTACTTTAATTTACCCAACAATATTTAAATCGGTGATGATAAACATGAATATCACTATGAAATTAGTTTATAACGCATATCTTCTTAACACCCTATTAATAGGTTAAAAAAAGTTTCATATTATATACAGAATAGGCTAAATTATGTAAGAAAAAAAATATAGACTAAATTAGTTGGGGAATAAGTACCCCACCCCTACTTCCCTATAACTGTTTCTATAGTATACAAACAAAATAATTATCAACACAGTACAAACAAAACTAATAAAAATATTACAAATTATCAACCTAACGCAAGCATGTCATTAATATTTTGTATTATAGTCTATTTTAAATAATGATGAACTCCACACTAACTAGGTTGACTTCGTGGTGCAATGGGATTGGAGATCATATTTTTTAGGAAATTTGCACCGTACAAAAAGATTTGTTCAGATATATAATTAAATGAGAAGCTTAAATTTGGAGATTCTAGGCTTAAATGTAGGGATTCTATCGTAATATTAACTCATATGATTTCTGCATGAAAAAAGAATAGGATTTTTTTGTTATATAATGTAAACATAACTTTTGTACCAAATATAATAATGAAATCGATAATACTTAAGCTTCCCAACATACTGTGACCACACAACTAAAGAGTTCATTTAGAAATATACATGATAATTATCTTCTTTGCCTTTTACTGAATTTGTTAATATGAAGGATTTTAAATTTTCAAAAAAAGTTAGGAGGATTATTTTTATTTTTAATACATAGCTTGAATTACCCGCTAGTATATTATTTATACGGATAAAACCACTAATGTTACGAATTTTTGAATGCGCTAAATACTAATGAAAAATATTATAATACCTCAAATTCAATCAAAACGTTAGATTGTAACCCACTTTTAGAGTCACCATTGAAGTAATACCCGCATTGTACAAAATTTTACAAAGTATATCCGTTCGGATATGAAGTAGTTCAATCTATTCAATGCAACTTCAGAAATCAAATCTGAAGTTCTTCTATCTTACAATCAAAACGTTAGATTGTAACTTAAGACCTAATAAGAATAGTACTAACCATGGGAGGAAGAGGACGACCTAAACGAAACTCTGCAAAAATTCCGTCCACTGATCCGAGATCCACCGATGCAAGGAATGCAGTAATGGAACTTTTTGTCTCATCCAAAGGGGTAAGAATTGAGGAGCCAACTGAAAACACCGAGTGAGCAGAGCAATATAGTCTCAGATCAAGCAATCAACAATGGAAAGCAGAAAGCCGTGAATCGTGATAGCAATACCTGAAAGTAGTAGTGGAATAGGTCATAGATCTGGGAGCGGAATGGCAGAGATGAACTCAAAAACAACAAATACCAATGCAACAGTGCCATGCAAATCTGACAAGGCTGAAAATCCCAAAGACACTGACCAAATGGTGAAGGCAAATGGAATTCAATCATGGGCAAATGTTGTAGTAGGGAATAAGCTGGCATCGAGAGGTATGAATCTTCAATATATTGCACCAATGATATAAGATGGGAAGAAAATTGTGCAATTAGACCTAGAGGATGTTGAGCAGGAAAATGAAAAATGAAGCACAACTATTGTTCTGTATTTCATTGGGAATTCACCATCCACAGGAGCAATGGAACGATTTCTTGCTTCAGTAGGTAAGTATTCCATGAAACCCCAGATCTACTATCATAATGAAGACTATTTTGTAAATCGATTTGCAAATTTGGAGGAAAGAAACCAAGTCCTTTATACTGGGCCTCATACCATTAACAATTGTCCTATTGTAATGAAAGCATGGACACCAGAGCTCAATTTGCATGAAGAAGTTCTTAGAACCATTCAGATGTGGGTGAAGTTTTCAAATCTTCTCCTGAACTACTGGAGCATGAAGGCACTAAGCAAAATTGGTAGTACCCTGGGTAATCCAGTATATGCTGATGACTGTACAACTAGTACAGTTGGAATATCTTATGCTAGAATGCTGATTGAGATGAACATTACTAAACCTCTACCTAGAAGGATGAAGCTGCAGGACCCAAAGGGGAAAATAATTGAGCAAGAGGTAACCTATGACTGGGAACCTACATATTGCACCACATGTCTACAGATAGGACACAGTTGCAATGAGAACATAATGCAACAACCACAAAGGCAAGCATACAAAGGGAGAGGGAATAAAGTCAAACAAATATAGCAAAAGACTGAGAAGTCTGGACCTAAGGAGAATGATCAGGGGAGGGAGCAAACAAAGAGGGTGGAAACGCCAAAGCCCCCAGAGGACAATACAATACAGCTTAGTGCATCTACTGAGCAACCTGAAGAAGAAAGGTGGACAACAGTAAGTGGAAAATCGGCAGCAAGGATGACAAAAATAAAGCAAGCTAACGACAAGGTTCTTGGCGGCAATAATGGGTTCCAATCCGTAGTAAGAGGACAAGAGCACACAAAATGATCCAGGACCAATCAATATGCAGATGAGGTCTTATATGGGGCAAGAGCAATATCATGATACACAATTCATACTAGTATGAGTGTAATTACATGGAATGTTAGAGGTATAAATAAAGCATACAAGTAAAATGAGACAAAGGAGTTCATAAAGCAGAATAAAAAAGTAGTGATTGCACTAGTAGAACATAGAATAAATGAGCAGAAAGCTAGTAGTACTATCAGCAAATTACCCCAGGATGGCAATGGATATCAAACTTCAGCAACAACAATAAGAGCAGAATATGGATTCTTTGGATCCACGAATTTTTGATTTTGAACTAATTAACATGGATTGTCAGTACATACATGGACAAGTCAGAACTCACACAAGATTGGTATCATTTGGATTTACTATAGTATATGGCTTACATACGATTAAAGATAGGTTGAGTATGTCGCAAAAATCGAGGCAAATAAACAGTATACAATAGGGACCGTGGATAGCAATGGGAGATTTTAATTCAGTACTTAATAGTCAAGACAAACAACATGGTACTGTAATATAAGCTATGGAAACAAAGGATTTCAGGGAGTTCATGACTGATGCTGGCATGAATGAATTACCTACTGTTGGTAGAGACTATACATGGACAAATAATCATACTTACAACAGGATAGACAGGGGAATGGTTAACACAAACTAGATGCTGACAATGCCTAATCTGTATATACAGATCCTAGAACTATCATTCTCTGATCATTCCCCCCTTAAGTTGATGATCACAAAAATGCAGAGGAAGAAAGCTAGTTTGTTCGGGTTTTTTAATTGCCTGGCTGATCACCCCCAATTCCTATCAGAAGTGGAGCAAACATGGAGTACAATTGGAGATACTGGAAACCTACAAGGATATGGAACAAGCTCAAGAGAGTTAAACAAGTCATTAAGGGCCTTAACACGTAACAATACAAAGGTGTTGATGGCAGAATCAAAGAAATTAGAAGGGAACTACAAGAGGTGCAGGAGAAAATGGGCTGTAGAAAGATGAATCAAGAACTAGTTGAGAAAGAGAAGGAACTGAAAAGTAACCTAGAGAAGTGGATACTGATTGAAGAAAACATCTATAGGCAAAGGTCAAGGGTGCAATGGCTGAAGCTGAGAGATTCTAATTCTGCATATTTCTTTGCACATATGAAGAATAGGAACACTTTAAATGGAATCCATAGTCTCACTACTGGTCTAGGGGTTCAGGTACACATGGAGAAAATAGAGGTTGAAGTACTTGGCTACTATAAACAGTTGCTAGGGTCAAATGCTCTTGCAATCCCAGCAATAGATCCAAATGTAATAAAAAGAGGGGCAATTCTCAATAGAGAGCAACAACATCAATTGATACTACCTGTTACAAGGCAAGAGGTATGGAAAGCTCTACAAGATATAGATGGCTTGAAGGCCCAAGGATATGATAGACTCAATGCAGTTTTCTTCAAGAAATCATGGAATATCATAGGGGAAGATGTAACACAAGTTGTACTGAATTTCTTTCAATCATCACAGATGTTCAAGCCAGTTAACTGTACTTCAATAACTCTTATACCCAAAGTCAGGAATCCTGCTACCATAAAGGAGTATATACCTATTTCCTGTTGCACTACAATCTAGAAAATCATTTCAAAGGTTCTGACTAGTCGACTACAAGGAGTCATGGATGATTTAATAGATAAGACTCAATCTGCTTTTGTTCCTGGAAGAGTTATTATTGATAATATCATACTGAGTCATGAGCTAATAAAAGGGTATGGGAGGAAAGGGGTGTCACCAAGGTGCATGATGAAGCTGGACATGCAGAAGACATATGACTCACTTGAATGGCCTTTTCTTGAACAGGTATTATGTGCCTTAGAATTTCTAGAGAAAATTGTGAAATGGATAATGACTTGTGTACAAAGTGTTACTTACACCATCATCTTAAATGGCTCACCAACTCAACCATTTGATGCTAGGAAAGGGCTTAGACAAGGGGACCCCTATCCCCTTTCCTATTTGTACTAGCAATGGAGTACCTCAACAGAAGATTGAAGTCATTGCACTGTATCCCGGACTTCAACTTTCATCTCATATGTGCCAAGATGCAGATCATACAACTTGGATTTGCAGATGACCTTTTATTGTTTTGCAGAGGAGATACATTTTCAGTTCAACTACTATACAAGTGTTTCCTGGAGTTCTCAAGAGCATCAGGACTGGAAATTAATAAAAAGAAAAGCTCCATCTTCTTTTGTGGTGTTTCACAGGATATTCAAAAAGAAATACTGGAGTTCCTTGGCATTCCAAGAGGGAAGTTGTCAGTGAGATATCTTGGAGTACCTTTAAGCTCTAAAAGAGTGTCAATAACTCAATGCCAACCTCTAATTGAAAAACTAGTGGGAAGAATCACATCCTGGACAGCCAAATTATTATCATATGCAACGAGATTGCAACTCGTCAAAAGTGTCCTATTTTCTATTCAAACTTTATGGGCTCAAATCTGCATGCTACCAAAGAAGATTACAAGAATGGTAGAGGCAATTTGCAGGAGTTATTTTATGGACATGGGGTAGCACTATATCAAAGAAAGCTCTCCTAGCTTGGGAGAAAGTCTATCAGCCTAAGTCAGCAGATGGTTTCAATGTAATGGACATATCCCTATGGAACAAAGCAGCCATTAGCAAGAAGCTATGGAACCTATGCAAGGAGAAGAATAAACTATGGATCAAATGGGTGCATTGTTACTATATAAAAAGCAAGCACGTATGGGAGGTGCAACCTAGCCAAGCTTCATGGATTATGAGGAAGATTCTGAAAGCCAAAGAAAACTTTGAGAAGGCTGGCTACACCTACGAAGATCTAATGCAGATGCAAACTTGCTCCATCAAACACTTATATCATAAACTGCGAGGAGACTTCAACAAAGTGAGCTGGAGGAAGTTGGTATGCAACAATGCAGGATGTCCTAGGTGGGTATTCACGCTAACATTGGTGGCTCATGGTAGGCTATACACAAAGGGTAGGTTGCTAAAGCGGGGCATTCATAATGATCAACAATGTCCTTTATGTTCACATGCAAACGAATCCATTCAGCATATGTTCTTTGAATGTCAATATGCTGCTGCACTATGAAAAAGACTGCTCAACTGGTAAGGTATCCACAGGAACACCTATGCCTGGTCTGAGGAATTACTTTGGATAGAGAACTGGGCTAAAAACAGAAGTGCAAAAGCATAATTATTCAAAGTTGTGCTAGCATGCTGCGTGTATTTTGTGTGGCAGGAGAGGAATGCAAGACTCTTTCAAGCCAAGTCGAGGGATTGTGAGACACTTAGCAAATTAAGTGTACAAGAAGTGCATTGTCGAAGCAACAGGAAAATAGAGAAAATACTGAACATGTTGGACTACTATCCGATATAATAGTTAGTGACTATTAAAAGGGCTGTAGAAAGAATGTATAGAGGAGGGAAGGGAAATGCAGTAAAGCTTTGAACATGACAAAGCTCTAATATTTTGAACATGACAGAGCTCTAATGTATAGAATGTAAAGATATTAGGTTCATTTATTAACAGGCTAGCAATTGGACCATAAAGTATCGGTACACTACCATAAAACTTTCCAAAGTATTGGTACACCCATGGGTTTCGTTTTTACACTTCTTCTCGTTGCAGCTACGATTTAGTATCTATCTCACGTTAACTCTAGATTATAATTATTCTTTGTACATTATTGTCCATGTCAACTTTTTTAGGTAGATAATGTCTACATATTTCATATATATGCATGTCTTTGCATGCATGATGATTAAAGGTGTTTTTTAATTAATATTTTAATTTTACTAATTATGATGATAAACTGTTTCAGTTAATATGGCTTGGTTCTCTACGATGCATTTTACGACTGCAACGAATGTTGATCGTGATCTCCTTCGAGTTAAGAGGAGTCTGCTCCCACTTATTACATGTGAACGAACTTGTAAATCAGACAGTGATTGCAATGATGGTTGGTTTTGCAAATATTGTAGGGGAAACAGCTATCGCCAGAAATGTATAGGGTAAAAGAACATTGGTGTCTAATTGCAACTCTTGTCCAGCTATCGCCGGATTTTTCTGTCAAATACTTATGTAATCTTATGTTATGTTTCTTTTTCTTGTCTGTTTATTTAAAATCTTTTATCATTCATCTTTTTTTTTTTTTTAATATGTTCTCTTTAGACTAGCTATTCTTAGATTTCTATTCTCTGGCAGTTTTCACGAAAACAAATTCGAAAATTTAACACTAAACATGCACGAGAAAATAAAATTGAATTAAGTACTGACGTGTGACTTAATTTAAAAGTCTATTTAACATGAAAATTTCTAAAATTTATATAGCTCATAGTTGAAACTGACTGATATGTAGGATCGGAATACATGTTTTATACAATTGAACGCTATTGAGAAATATTACTAGAGATTCAATTAATTTACTGTAAAACTAATGCATAGTTTATTATGACTATTTCACTAACTTAACATTAAAGAAATCCACTACAAGATGTCACATTTCAAGCTGTAATGTTACTAATTATGTACAAGGGACTTCCTAATTATTATTGCAGAGTACATGAGAGTAAAGTTAAAACAGTCTTTTACGCCTGGGCAGTTCTGGTCCTAGTTTCCAAGAAATAAACACTTTTAGAAAATTTTGATTGTTAAATTTAAGAGAAATTACGAAAAAAAAAAAGAATTTAATGTGAACTCATACTTGAGGGTGCAATTTTTGTAACTTATGCTATTGTTGATCTATTTCTGATGCCTATTGCAGTTTTTGGTCTATTTATGGTGCTTGATGCAATTTTTGATGTTGCGGTTTCAAGTGTTTCTAGTTAAATTTTTTTGTCATCGCTCCAATTAAATCTAACTCTAAAATTTGTTGAATATTTGATGGAAACAAAAAGTGCTCATGTTTGGTAAACTTAAGGGAACAATACTATTTAAGAGTATATTTAAAAGACTATCATAAACCTGTTCTACTAAAAGTTAAGGTTAAATTGATATCTACTAGCAAAATACTGATCACAATTTATCAAATTATTCGTTGTGTTGAAGGTCTATTAGAAACAATATTTCTAGTTTTACAAGATAGGGTATAACTGTATCTTATGGTATTACACTGAATTTGTCATTGTTATTATTGTTGTAATTCGTCAAATTATAGCAAATTTGATGCTTGTTTGTATGTCTAACCTTAAAAAGAGGTTTCCAAAAGGAAATGAGCTATCTTAAACCCATGTGATGAGTGAAAGGTTACATAGCAGAGAAGATTTCTTAGGGATATATAATTAAATGAGAAGCTTAGGTTTAGCAATTCTATGCTTAAATGTAGGGATTTTATTGTAATGTCAACGGGTTGATTTTTGCACGGAGAAATAAGAACTTTTTCAAGTGTTTCTAGTAAAAAAAATTTGTCATCGCTCCAGTTAAATCTAACTCTAAAATTTGTTGAATATTTGATGGAAACAAAAAGTGCTCATGTTTGGTAAACTTAAGGGAGCAATACTATTTAAGAGTATATTTAAAAGACTATC
Source organism: Nicotiana tabacum (assembly GCF_000715075.1). Lineage (NCBI taxonomy): Eukaryota > Viridiplantae > Streptophyta > Magnoliopsida > Solanales > Solanaceae > Nicotiana > Nicotiana tabacum. The sequence goes on along the minus strand of NC_134103.1, from coordinate 3,695,595 downwards.
ATAAACCTGTTCTACTAATAGTTAAGGATAAGTTGATATCTACTAGCAAAATACTGATCACAATTTGTCAAATTATCGGTTGTGTTGAAGGTCTATTAGAAACAACATTTCTAGTTTTACAAGATAGGGTATAACTGTATACACACTATTCTCCCCAGACTTCACTTATGATATTACACTGAATTTGTCGTTGTTATTATTGTTGTAATTCGTCAAATTATAGCAAATTTGATGCTTGTTTATATGTCTAACCTTAAAAAGAGGTTTCCAAAAGGAAATGAGCTATTTTAAACCCATGTGATGAGTGAAAGGTTACATAGCAGAGAAGATTTCTTTGGGATATATAATTAAATGAGAAGCTTAGATTTAGAGATTCTATGCTTAAATGTAGGGATTTTATTGTAATGTCAACGGGTTGATTTCTGCACGGAGAAATAGGAACTTTTTTGACAGAATTCATCAAAAACTCCTTAAACTTGTTCATATTTTTCACTTAAATATTTTATTTTAACCCCGTTCCATTAATAATAAACTCGATGGTACTTAGTATAACTAATCTTCTTAGGGTGTGTAGTTGTGTAAATTTCCCAACATGTCGTGACACATAACTAAAGAATTTATATAAAATATACGGCCATAATGAAGGCGTTTTTGGAGCGAATCCAGAGCAAGCTCGACGACCGACGGGGCGTAGTAGGACACATCTTTTGCATTTTCAAAAAAGTTAGGAGCACATATCTTTATTTGAAATAATACAGGCGAATGCATTATCATTAATCGAAGTAACTAAAAACTATGATTTTCTACACATCTTTCAATATATTTTGTCGCATGCACTTTTCAACATGTCATAAGCAGTTTTAATGGAACTTTGTAAATCTTAAACCATGTTAGTAGAATAAAAAATTATTAAGAATTACGTTCATTAATTATCAAGGTGGTAATCATGTGCCAGGTGTATTTTCTAATTAATTTTTATAAACATGTATCAAAATTACTAGATTAAATAATCATGAGGTGTTTAGGTCCAGTTATTAATAATATTGCAATCATGTGCAAAACAAAATACTCATATGAATATAACAAGTGCATGCGAGAGTCTATAAATTACACCATCTGAAAAGCATTGAAACACTACTACAAAACCGTTTCCAAAGCTTATATCATTGTTCTTATTATGGCATTGTTTAAGATGGGTTTCGTTTTCACTGTTCTTCTCGTGGCAACTGCGAGTTAGTATCTATCTCACCTTAATGATTCTACATTATTGTCCATGTCACAATATATGTAGGTCGATAATGTCATGTCTCTCCATGCATGATGATTCAATGTGTTACTACTAAAAAATACTGGAGTTAGCTACGAACTTTATCGCTAATCTGTCACTAAATCGTTCATATCTAACAGAAAATTTTGATAATCTGTCACTAATCTATCGCTAAGTAGTATTAGTAATGGAGTTTTGTCTTAAGCTATAAAATTCGTCTGTTGCTATTTCATTTATTTTAGTAGCGTTATTTTGTGTTACATCGTCAACATATTTTGATTTTGTACTAATAACGATAGTGGTTAACTATTTCAGTTAAAATAGCATGGTTTTCTGAGATGCATCTTGTGGTTGCACGGAATGTTGATCATGATTTCCCAGGACTCGAGCGGAGACTGCTTCCACAACTTAATGGACTTACATGTTTTCGATCTTGTGAACATACCTATTATTGTGGCAAGGATTGTTGGGTTTGTTGTGCTTGCCGTGGAGATAAGGGAAACCAGATATGTATGCCTTAAAGGTACATTGGTGTTCAATTGTAATGTACTTTGTTTCAGATCCCTATTGTGCATTTATGTTATTGTAAGTCTAGTGTTCCTTGTTTTCTCTTTGTAATTTGTAAGAAAATAAAGTAATTCAAGAGAATGGCTTTTAGTTGCTGTTTCCTATTTTCACTTGGTACGAAAATTAAGTGAAGATATTGGCTTTATGTTAATGAATAAAATGGGATTTGAATTATAATGGTTGTTTGGAGAAATTTTAAGAGTTTGTATGATTCACTATACATATACCATATTTATTTATGATTTACTATTACTTGTGTATCCTTTCTTACTGCTTTAATTATGCGTGCCATGCATCGAGGGTCTATCGAAAATAGCATGTCTACCTGTTTTAGATTAAGGAAAGAAAGTCATTCGATTGCTTCTTCTGGGGTATTCGTGTGCTACTGGAGCACAGGTTGCTAGCTCTATATTCGGGACCAGGTCGGAGTGGGTGAATCTCAAGAAGTAAAGTGTGGTGCCTAAGGATTTTCGAGTTCGTCGTGTGACTAAAGAATTAGTTTTGTAGCGAAGTCTGAAAGAGTCTTGGAGTATTTCTATGAATGTCACCGGGTCCGTGGTGCGATGTTAGTGAGATGGAGGAAACAACTTCGGATTCACAGGAGGTCTTTCAGAATGGGTGTATCAGTTGGAGATACTATTGCGTGCATAAGGAGGGTATGAGATGGCTGATGGCTATTGAGACGATGTGGTCTCGTGGTTTGGGTCACTCAGGATGAGTGTTGTTTGAGGTCCGTTATGTGTTTGAGTAGAACTATTATTTCGAAGGCAAGCCAAGAGTAAATTGAAAGAAGTTGAGTCAGTTAGTAATGGTTTGAATCAGCATGGTTGCGGAAATGATCAGTTCCTTCGGTGTGTTAAGGCTATACATGTGATTCGTGGATATACGTGTTGGCATGACAACCACCGTAATTTAATTGATTTGGAGGTATTTGATTCTGATGGCCTTGTTATGTGTAAATGGATCCCGAAAGAGTTATGGTAGTTTAGACCACGACTTGAGATTTGCATTTTCTGCGGTTATAGGAATTCGGTTGCGTGTTGCAATTGTTCTTCTGAAATAAGTAGAGTGAAAGGGGTTCTAGTCAATGAAGTATTTATTCTACTGGCGGTTCAGGGGTTATGATGAAATTCTTGGACTCTCGTGTAGCGGCATGATAGGTGCAGTAAGCAATATGAAAATTGAAAGTTAAGGATCAGGGTTGCGGTTCAGTTTTGATAAGAATTTCACGAGCTCGAAGGAGCGTGGGAGGATTTCAGATATTCAGAGTATTGCTGGCACTATTTTCGGGCAGCCTGAGGATAGTCTATTTTGTGGAAGAAGTGTTGGGTATTGAAATGCGGATGCTTGACTAGCACTATAGAAATAGCATGGTTGATGGCCATTAATGTTCAGATTTTACTGCATGGTGCCGAAGGTTTTAGAAGTATATCCCACGGGAAGATCGTATAAGTATGACATGTTAGTCATTCGATTGTTAGAGATTGAAATCAAGTATGGAGATTTTGGTACTGCCGTCAATGAGAGAGTTTATGATTGAGAGGCACTCTATTCCTTTGGTTGTGGACTATAGGAGTTTGTTCCGGATTTGATGACTGCTCGTATGTGTCATGAATAGGGTCATTATGGATCCTTGAAAGGTTATTGGCCTAATATGGGATGATTGAAATCGGCTTAAGGTCAATTAGTTGATCTAATGTGAATGTATGCTCTACATTAGGTCAGATGTGTTCATTCAGCACATCATTGCTTATGGAGGAGTCTTTGGGTGTTGGATGTTATTCTTGGCATTCGCTATTCTATGTAATACTCTATTATGTCACGTTGGTTGTGAGAGGGCTTGATTATCGCACATGTGTTGTGATACCATGTAGCTTGTGGTGTTATATGAGCAAGATGACTCTTTAGATGCAGGTCGTTTATTGCACCTTAGTCGTACTTGAGTTTTGTAGCGCATGGCGCTATCCATCTCCCCAAGGTTGTATTTATGCACTTGGCGTGCTTGTGGTCGATGTACGGGCATTTCGTAAGTATAAACATTACGGTTTGATGGGTGTTTCCTTATTGATTGTTATGTATGGATCGGGTGGCACGCCGTCACGGGTATATTGTTTGGATCGGGTGGCAAACCGCCACGGGTATGTTGTGTGGATCGGGTTGCACGCCACAACAATGTCATATTTGGACCGGGTTGCACGCCGCAATATTGTCATATTTGGATCGGCTTGCATGCCGCAACGGTATCATATGTGGATCAGGTTGCACGCCGCAACATTTAGATGTTGTGTACGATTCCTTATACTTATTTGTGTGCCTTGTTTCTCTTTATCTAAGATAGGTTCATAGCATCTGTTTGGCCATTTTATTCGTTACACGGGCTGGATAGTTCTTTGCCAGAGTTTGTTCTTCCTTATGGGTCTTATTTGAGTTATAGGTTGTTGGCGCATTGGTGGCATCATAGGAGATTTTGACGGTGTTTGAGGTGGCTCATTGCCCGGGAGGCTTGTACTGGGTAAGACGAGGTCGCTGGACTAAGAATTAGTGCAATCGAACTTGTATAATATATATTAGGAGGAAAATATCAGTAATTAGTTCATAATGAGGACATGGTTCTAGTCAAGCGGAGAGACTCCCAGAATTATTGATTTGGCAGGTGGTTATGAGCTTCTATGCGTCTTTTCATCATTGCAGTGTCGCAAGATTTGGATCAGGGCTTATGCACATATGAGGTATACTACGGGTATCAGGTAAGTAAATTTGCAGCTTCTACGGTTGGAGGATGTTATTATGAGCATACGAATTATGCGGTGCATTGTGTGGTTTCAGCATAGGTGTATGATCATATTTGGTACAGCGGGTTGAGATTGATACGGTGTTCGTATGTTAGAATCAAGTCTCGTAGAGAATTTTGGATGTTAGAATTTGGTTCTAAGTCTTGTGGGCTAAGGTAAAAGAAAGGATCTTTAGTCTAGCTCGAGCTAATGTGCTCATATGGGTTGTGGTGGCACGGGTAGGTGCACGAGATTTAAGCAATGATTTTGGGCTACTCCGGAGCAGTTCTTGGCACGTTCGAGGACGAACGTATGTTTAAGTGGGGGAGAATGTAATGACTCGACCGGTTATTTTGAGCTATAGCGCATCGTTCGGCGGTTTGAGACCTTGAGTAGCTTCACTTCATGTTCTATGACTTGTACGCATAATTGAAATCGAATTTCGGGAAGTTCGGAGTTGATTCGGATAGTAAATTCTCAATTCGGAAGCTTTAAGTTGGAAGAGTTGACCAAGGTTTGACTTTTGAGTAAACAATCTTGGAATCGGGATTTGAATATTACAATAGGTTCGTATGATGATTTCGGACTTGGGCGTATGTTCGAGTTGAGTATCGGGTGGTCCAGAAGCATTTCAACGCTTTTTGTGGAAAGTTGGCATTTTGAAGGTTTTAGAATTTTCTAAAATTGATTTGAAGTGAACTTTGGTTTTATTGATGTCCGTTTAGGATTCTGAGCCTTGGAATAGGTTCATATCGTGATTTGTGACTTGCACGTAAAGTTTGACGTCATTCCGGAATGTTTACGTATGATTCGGATGCGTTCGGCGAAGGATGAAGGTTTGAAAGTTAAGAGAGTTTAAGAAATTGAGTTTGATCTTTAATTCTTAGTTTCAATGTTGTAATTTGTGTTCCGAGCCTTCGAACAAGTTTACATATGGTATATAAACTTGTTAGAATAATTGAACGGGGTTCCTCGGACCTCGGGTTAGTTTTGGGGTGGTTCCGGACCACTTTTAGGCCTTTTGGAACTACTGATAACTGGTGTCAAGGGTGTGAAATGTGATCGCGGAGCTTTAGGCCGCGATCGCGAAAACCAAAGTCCTGTTCCAGGCCTTGTGAATCGTGATTGGGGAAGGAAGGTTGCGATCGCATAGAAGGAAATTTCTGCTATCAGTGGTCTGATTTCTGGACCTTATATCTTGTAATCTATAAGAAAATTAGGGATGATCCAAAAACGAAAGTTGTCCTCCTTTGAATATAGTTTTCATAAAATTAAACCGTTTGTCATTTGGAATTTTATACAAAGGTTATGGCCATTATACTGAATGGTGTCTGTAAAGAAAAAAATATAATTTGTACATTGCGGTCGCGGGACTTTGGCCGAGATCGCGATAAAGGAAACGTTGCTAGATATTTTGTTAATCGCGATCGCGAAGAAGGAGTCCTGGCAGGTGTATTAAATATCTAATTTCGGGATTTTGAGCTTATTTGTTCACTTTTAAGTTCTTGGAGCACATGTGGGGCAATTTGGAGTGATTTTTGAAGATCATTTTCGCCATATATCATGAGATAAGTTATTACCACTTATTGTAAGATAAATACATGTGTTATATATGGATTTTAACATGGAAATTTGATAGAAATTATGGAAATTTTGGAAGAAAACCTAGAAATGGTATTTTTGATTTTTGACCACGAAATTGGACATGAAATTGAGAATAAATTATATATTTGAGTTCGTGGTGCTATGGGAAATGCTTATCTTCAAAAGATTTCGGAATCCGAGCACGTGGGCCTGGGGGTTGACTTTTCGAGCGGAGTTGAGAATTGTTATAAATTGATTAATTAAGAGTTGTTGGGTATATTTTGACTGGTTTTCACGTTGTTTGACTAATTTCAGATCGATGGGCATTGGTTTGAGGTGTTACGGAGGCGTTGAAACCAGTTATCAAATTTCAGAGTGAGGTAAGTCTCCTGTCTAACCTTGTGAGAGTGAGACTACCCCGCAGGTATTAAATTATTATGTGCTACTAGTTGTGGATGCTACGTATGCACGAGATGGCGAGAGTCCCTACGTAGCTAAAACCTTATTTATGTCCGGGTAGACTTAGGACTTTATCGTATAATATTTGAATTATTTAAACTCAATTTGCTAGCTAAATTAATTGAATTTATAATTGAAATTGATTTGGGAATATATTATGCCGAGATTTATCACCTTGAGTTGTTTGGCAAGATATTTCATAAACGATAAAAGTCTATGTTTACTTTGCGCTCCTGTACTTGTGTTGTAAACACGTGGCTCGTAATTCGATAAGTTTCTTCCTTTCAGGTGGATCGAGCCGAACGCCTCGGCAGTATATTGAGATGCATCTTTGGTTCATGCCGGTCGACCCTCGGCAATGTGCACACCACTCTGGATCGGGCCGTACGACCTCAGTATAATCGTGCGTAATACCTGTAGGAGTCCGAATGTTCGTGAGATTTCCTTTCTATTGAGACCTGACATTTATGTGGTATTCCTTATCGTTTGAGACTACATTTGATATTTCTGATCTGTTGAGATAACATATGACCTTCGAGAAGTTTATATTGCCGAAACAAATGTTGGAGGGTTATGTTAGTTACCGGCTTACCCCATTATTACTGTTGTGCTTTATATTTGTTTATAATTTATCATACTGCTTTATTGGACCTCTAGTAATTGTCGATGTCGATCCCTCGTCACTACTTTTCCGTGGTTATGCTAGATACTTACTGGGTACGCGTTGATTTACGTACTCATGCTGCACTTTTGCACTAAATGTGCAGGATTTGACAGGTTCATTTGGTGGTTATCTTGGCGCGTAGGCGCAACTGCTGAGGAGACTTTATGGTGAGCTGCATTCTAGGCTACGTATCGCAGCCCACATAGTCTCAATCGTACTATTTACTTTATCCTGTCTTATTTACATTACAGACAAATGTTGTATTATTATTGTACTCCTTAGTAAATGCTCATGCACTTGTGACACCGGATTTTGGGATGTTCTAGAAGTTGTTTGTGATTTTGCTTAGCATTTACACACTTTTATTATCTATTCTATTTAAATTGTAAGTTTACATAATTTTAATGCGTTGATTTCTTTATCTAATAAATTTCACGATTTCGAAATAATAAAATGCATAATTAAATTAGTAGTTCACCGTTGGCTTTTCTAATGACGACGTTGGGTATCATCAAGACCTATAGTCACTACTAGAAATTCGGCCAAAACCGACCGAAGTTGGTCAATTTTTAAAAATATTTTATTTTTTAATTTTTTTTACGAAACCGACCGACTTCGGTCGGATGTTTTGGCGCAAAAATGCGAAAAACTATTTTACCATCCCGCGAAATTTACTTTTTAAGAAACCGACTGAAATCGGTCAGTTTTTCTTATAAAATAAATTAAAATTAATATTCAAAAAATGGTTGAAATCGGTCGGTTATTTCAGTCAGTCATTTAAAAAAATCGACCAACTTCGGTCGATAATTTTATATTTTTAATTAAACCGATCGAAATCGATCGGTTATTTTTACGCGACAATGCAATTAAAGAGTACAAATAAATTAAAAGAAAGTCATAAACCAAAATGTACCAATAGTTTAGTGGTAACATAGTATCTTGTCATAGTACAGACCCTGGTTCGAGTCTCATACGGTGTATTTTTTAATTGCATAATTAAAAATACCGATCGAATTCGGTCGGAAAATACCGACCGACTTCGGTCGATTTTTTCGACAAATTTTTCTTTTTGGGTTGTTTGTGAAAATTAATTTACCGACAAATATCGGTCGGAAATTGCGACCGACTTCGGTCGCTATTTTTTTACCGACCAACTTAATTTCGACGGATTAAAGTCGGTCGAAAATCGATCGGTTCTTTTAGTTTTTGACCGATTTCGATTGGTATTTTTAGATGGTTTAAGACAATTTTCTAGTAGTGAGTGGGTTTTGGGTTGTGACAGAAATATAGCCTCTAAAAGTACGTACACTTATGTCCAGTTTCGATGTACTTTGCTTCAAATCCCTGTTATGCATTTGTGTTCGTGTTTTGTCTTTGTATTTTGTATGAAAAGAAGGAAAGTCAAGAGAATGGCTTTCTGTTCTTGAATAAAATAGGGATTTGAATGCAAGGATTGTTTAAATTTATAATGTTTGTATGATTCACTATATATACATTACCAGATTTGTTTATGATGTATTACGTATGTAATCATCACCTAATATTTTTAGTCTCGGTTGGGAATTGAATCTGAAACTAGGGGCGGATCGAAGCTAGCATAGGACTTGCCGGCCGAACCCGGTAATTTTGATCCAAACCCTATAATTGTCTTAATTAAAAAATTTATTGAATATGTATAAATTTAATTTAGAACCCAGTAACATAAATGAACTAGAATCCCGAACCCACAAGGTTCAAATTCTAGCTCTGCCTCTACTGAAACCTCATGATCCTAAATCCACTTCATTGATTATTATTATTATTATTATTATTATTATTATTTTTATTATTATTATTATTATTATTAAGAGGAAGTGACGTGGAAAAGAAGGTGAGGAGTCCGAACTATTTTAGCTCTACCCCTAAACTTTCCAGAAGAAGCTAGCCAACATTCATCACTCAACACAGAATACATAATGACATACCTTTCAAGGCTTCCAACTTGGGTTGCCGTTGAATACTTGAGAGTGCTGTCTTAAAGTTATCAAGTGATAAAAATCCAGATTTTGTATCCATATGGCACACAGCAGCAAACCTAAGGGAAAAATAGATGAATTCAATACTAAACACCTTAATGGTATATTTGTTTTTGAATTTTAGATCGGTCTCTGATTGTTATATATTGACAATATTAGTACGTTGTCTTTAATACATAGTTTGAATTGCTCGCTACTATTTTACATGGATAAAACCACTGATGTTATGAATAATTGAATGCCCTAAATACTAATGAAAAGCATTAGTACAAATTTAAACGAAATTAAAATTGTAAGCTTAAGACCTGGTAATATAATACTAACATGAGAATACCTATCATTATAATAAATATCTATAATATCTTATATTTTAGAACCTAATTTTGCGCTTTGAAGCTTTAAATACCTCATTTTAGCCTTCCTCGATTTGCGTGCGCAGTCCGAGTATTTTTCCGGAAAGATTTTATGTTAAAAACTAAGAAAATATGAAACATTTGCCTTAAAAATCTATTTGAGTTGACTTTGGTCAACATTTTGAGCAAACGGACCCGGATTCGTATTTTGACAGTCCCGGTGGGTCCGTATCGTGATTTGAGACTTGGGCGTATGCCCGAAATCGAATTCGGAAAGTCCCTAACCCGAGATATCGGACTTTGTTGAAATTTGAAAATTTGAAAGCTTAATGACTTTGAAAGTTTGAGCAATGTTTGACTTTATTGATATCGGGTCCGTATTTTGGTTCCGGAACCCAGTATAGATCCAATACTATATTTATGACTTGTCTGTCAAATTTGATGAGGAACGGAGTTGGTTTGACGTAATTCGGACGTCCGGTTGTTAATATAGCAATTCTAAAGTTTCTTGAAAATTTCATTTGATTTTGGTGTCTGATTCATAGTTCTAGGTGTTATTTTGGTGATTTGATCACGCGAGCAAGTTCGTATGATATTTTTAAACTTGTGTGCATGTTTGGTTTGGAGCCCCGAGGGCTCGAGTAAATTTCGGATAGGCTACGGAGTGGTTTGGACTTAGAAAACTCAGTTGGTTCTTCAATTTCTGGTAACTGGTGTCTGATCTCGCAATTGCGAGATCAGTGTTCGCCTTTGCGAACATTCCCCAATCCTGACAGGCATGCATTTGCGAAGAGTACCTCGGTCAGCATGAGTTCGCATTTGCAATCAAGAGGTCACAATTGCGGGGAGGCCAGAGTTCACATTTGAGAACAATACTTCGCATTTGCGAAGTGGGGTTGGGCAAGCTTGGTCGCATTTGCGATCAATTTGGTCACAAATGCAGAAGATCAATGTTCGCATTTGGGAACAAGTCATCGCAAATGTGATGAAAGCAGAGATGGGAGGACTTCGTTTTTGCGATTGTTTCTTCGCATTTGCGCACCCCAGGTCGCAAATGCGACATCTGCAACTGATCAAAATGAAAGTTAGACGGGATTTTTGTTCATTCTTCAAATTTTCAAAACAAGAAAACCCTAGAGGCGATTTTTCAAAGAACTCTTCTTCCCCAATCCACTGGTAAGTGATTCTAACCTAATTTCCTTCAATCTTTCATTACATTTCATAAGTTTTAACCTAAAATCTAGTGTTTTCATGGTGAAAATTGGGAGTTTGGGTAGAATTAGGAATTTTTATAAAATGGGAATTTAGACCTCAAATTGAGGTCAGATTCAAAAAAAAATTACATAACCAGACTCGGGGGTGAATGGGTAATTGGGTTTTGATCCGAATTTCGGATTTGGACCAAGCGGGCCCGGGAGTTGACTTTTGTTGACTTTTTCAATAATGACCTAAATTGAATCCTTTACCATCGTGGGAAGTTCCTAAGACTTAATTCGAATCGTTTGGTTGGTAATTTGCTAGATTCTATTGGTTCAGAGGCTTGTTTGAAAGGCAAAGTTGTGATTGAGCTTTTAGTGGACCTTTAGAGCGAGGTAAGTGTCGTGGTTAACCCTGACTTGAGGGATTAGGAATTGTTTGTCTATTTGCTACATGTTTAGATGTTGGGTAAAATATATATGTGAGGTGACGAGTACTTATGTGTTGTTGTCGGGTTAAAGCATGCGGGTGGGACTTGTTCCTTGTAGTTTATTGCTTACTTTGATCTTGTTATCCATGATTAGACTAGTTACTTACTAAATTGATCATTCTTATCGTGTTTACGGGCTTTTGTGATAATTGAGTATTGATTCCAAAGTTGAGATTTGTATTGTTGAACCATCGTTGAAGTAAGGCTTGTTTTTGTTGATTTTATCTCCCTACTATTACTTGTGCATTGATATGTGGTAAGGGAGAGTGTTAATGCACAAAGGGTGATATCGTACCATATTGTGAGTGTTAATGCACGAAGTGTGATGCCGTGCCATATTGTGAGTGTTAATGCACGGAGGGTGATGTCGTGCCATATTGTGAGTGTTAATGCACGAAGGGTGATGTCGTGCCATATTGTGAGTGTTAATGCACGAAGGGTGATGCCGTGCCATATTGTGAGTGTTAATGCACGAAGGGTGATGTCGTGCCATATTGTGAGTGTTAATGCACGAAGGGTGATGTCGTGCCATATTGTGAGTGTTAATGCACGAAGGGTGATGTCGTGCCATATTGTGAGTGTTAATGCACAAAGGGTGATGTCGTGCCATATTGTGAGTGTTAATGCACGAAGGGTGATGTCGTGCCGTATCTGTTGATTTTCATTGTGAGGTTGATAGTAAAAGCACGAAGGGTGATACCGTGTAATTTTCTTCATTGTGTTTAGTTGTTTTCAATGGTTAAACACATGTTGACTATTCTGGTTATCATTTCCGTTGTATCTCTTATATTTTGTGCCCATTTAGCATATCCCCCTCCCAATATTACAAGTTTAGCTGTTATTGTTGTTTTTTTGTACATATACTGTTATCTGCATAGGTTTATTGTGTGGGTGTCTTGTTATAGCCTCGTCACTACTTCGTTGAGGTTAGGCTCGACACTTACGAGAACATGGAGTCCGTTGTACTCACACTATACTCTGCACTTCTTGTGCAGATTTTTGTACCGATCCTAGCTGATCGTGAGGTTTAGCAGCTTGGACTTGCTTATTGGAGACTCAAGGTAGATCTGCTGGCGTCCGCAAACCTTGGAGTCCTCTTCTATCTCCCCTACTTTACTGTTTCTTTTCATTCAAGATAGTTGTATTTCTTTCGAACTCTATTTGTAGAAAATCTTAGAAGCTCGTGAGTTGTGACTCCAGATCCAAATTGTATCAGATATTATGGACTTTATGTTATTCCGCATTTCAGTTTTAACTTCTATTTAGTTTAATTGATTCTGTTATTGAAATTGACTAAAATTGGTTTAAAGAATCCTCTAACAGTGGCTTGCCTAGCATGTGAAATGTTAGGCGCCATCACGGTCCCGAATATGGGAACTCCGGGTTGTGATAAGTTGGTATTAGAGCATTAGGTTGCCCAGGTCTCACAAGTCACGAGCAAGCTTAGTAGAGTCTGGAGGATCGGTACGGAGATGTCTGTACTTATCTTCTAGAGGCTATGAAGTTTAGGAACAAATTTCACTTCTATTCTTCTATGTCGTGCGATTTTGTTCTCTCATTGCTAATTGAACTCTTCTACTCTTATTCTCTCGCAGATGGCGAGAACATGTACTGCATCTTTAGCTGAGTAGCAGCCAGATCCCCCAGTGGCAGCTTCTACGAGGGGCAGAGGTCGAGGCCGAGGCCGTGCTAGAGGCTGAGGCAGGGGCAAAGCTTATCTCAGAGCTCGAGCAGCAGCACCAGCAGTGGAGCCTCAGGTAGAGTTTGATGAGGAGGTTCTAGCCCATACTGTTCCTGTCAGACCAGCTCAGGTCCCGGAGGGTCTCATCGCCACCCCAATATTTCAGGATGCTTTGGTACGTTTGGTGGGCCTTATGGAGAGTGTGGCCCAGGCCGGTACATTTCCTATGGAACCAGCTGTCTCTCAAGCTAGAGGAGGAGCATAAACTCCCACTACTCCCGCTCCGGAGCAGATTGCTCCCCAGTATCAGACTCCAGTAGCTCAGCCAGTCGGAGTAGTTCAGCCGGTTGTTGCGGCACAGGCCGGTGATGGACCAACTATGTCTTCTGAGGGCTTATTGAGACTGGACAAGTTCACCAAGCTCTTCCCAATTCACTTCAGTGGTGCACATTCTGAGGACCCACAGGATTATCTTGACCGCTGCCATGAGGTTCTACGAAACATGGGGATAGTTGAGACCAATGAGGTAAATTTTGCTGTGTTTTAGATGACAGGTTCCGCCAAGAGATGGTGGAAGGATTTTGTATTGACCAGACCAGCGAGGACGCCTGCTCTTACTTGGGACCAGTTCTTTCAGATATTTCTTGAGAAGTTCCTTCCTGTCACACTGAGAGATAATTTTCGCAGGTAGTTCGAATGTCTCCAGTAGGGTAGTATGTTCGTCACTCAGTATGAGAATAGTTTTTTATATCTGGACCGTCATGATATTCTTCTACTTCCTACCGAGAGAGAGAGAGAGAGAGAGAGAGAGAGAGAGAGAGAGAGAGAGAGAGAGAGAGAGAGAGAGAGAGAGAGGGTGAGGAGGTTTATTGAGGGTCTCACTCACCCTATCAGGCTACAGATGGCCAAGGAGACCGGAAGTGAGATTTTTTTCAGGCGGCTGCTAATGTTGAGAGGTGGATCGAGATGGTTCTTGCGCAGGAGCGAGGGCAGGGGTTTGATAAGAGGCCTCGTCAGTTTGGTGGGTTCAGTGGTGCTTCATCTGGAGGCAGGGGTAATTTTGGTAGAGGCCATCCTCCTAGGCCGTTTCATTTAGCACTCCAGGAATCCCACAGTGCTTCAAGTAGACGTGGCCCTCATATGCCTTATTCCGACCAGCTAGCCTACAGTGCACCACCAGCTCTTATTAGTGCACCTCTGCTCCATAGTTTTCAGGGTGGTAACTCAGGTCGACAGGGTCAGGTTCAGGGTCAGCAGTCACATCAGTTGAGGTCCTGTTATACTTGTGGTAATCCAAGGCACATTGCTTGATTGTTTCCTCATACATCGAGCAGTTCACATCATCAGGGTTCTCGTGCCATGGTCCCGGCACCGGGTGCTTCACCGCCCGCTTAGCCAGCTAAAGGTAGGGGTTAGAAATCCAGAGGCGGTGGTCAGGCCATTAGAGGTGGAGGTCAGGCCGCTAGAGGTGGAGGCTAGCCAGCTAGGGGCCGTCCTAGAGATGTAGTTCATAGTGGTGGGGCCCAGCCCCGATGCTATGCTTTTCCAGCCAGGCCTGAGGCTGAGTCATCTGACACTGTTATCACATGTGCTGTTTCAGTTTGCAGTAGAGATGCTTCAGTTCTATTTGATCCGGGTTCTACTTATTCCTACGTGTCATCCTATTTTTCTTCATACTTGGTTGTGCCTCGTGATTCATTGAGTGCTCCTGTGTATGTGTCCACACCTGTGGGAGATGCTATCGTTGTAGAGAGCGTTTATTGTTCGTGTGTGGTCACCTTTGGGAATCTTGAGACTAGTGTAGATCTTCCACTTCTCGATATGGTAGATTTCGATGTTATCTTGGGTATGGATTGGTTGTCACCTTATCACGCTATATTGGATTGTCACACTAAGATAATCACCTTAGCCTTGCCAGTGTTGCCTCGATTAGAGTGGGGAGGGACTCTTGGACATTCTACCAGCAAGGTTATCTCTTATATGAAGGCTCGACGTATGGTCGAGAAGGGGTGTCTAGCTTATTCGGTGTATGGTCGAGAAGGGGTGTCTAGCTTATTTGGCTTAATGTCCGCGATTCTAGTGCGAAGGTTCCTACCATGGATTTAGTACCAGTTGTCCGTGAGTTTCCAGATGTGTTTCCTGCAGACCTGTAGGGGATGCCACGTGACAAGGACAATGATTTATGTATTGATTTGGCTTTGGGCACTCAGCCCAATTTTATTCCTCCATACCGTATGGCCCCTCCAGAGGTGAAAGAATTGAAGGAGCAGTTGCAAGATCTACTTGATAAGGGCTTCATTAGACCTACTATCTCGCCCTGGGGTATGCCTGTGTTGTTCGTGAAGAAGAAAGATGGATCGATGATGATGTACATAGATTATCGACAGTTGAACAAAGTCACCATCAAGAACAAGTATCAATTGCCGAGGATTGATGACTTATTCGATCAGCTTCAGGGTGCCAAGGTGTCTTCGAAGATTGATTTGAGGTCGGGCTACCATCAGTTGAGGATTAGGGCATCCGATATCCTTAAGACAACTTTTCGAACTCAGTATGGGCATTATGAGTTTCTAGTGATGTCCTTTGGGTTGACAAATACCCCAGCAGCATTCATGGATCTGATGAACCGAGTGTTCAAGCCTTATTTGGACTCTTTTGTGATTGTGTTTATTGATGATATCTTGATCTACTCCAGAAGTCGAGGGGATCACGAGAAGCATCTTCGTATTGTACTTCAGACTCTAAGAGACAACCAATTATATGCTATGTTTTCAAAGTGCGAGTTTTGGTTGGATTCAATCGCTTTCTTGGGGCACGTTGTATCAGCAGAGGGCATTCAGGTAGACCCTAAGAAGATTGCGGCAGTTCAAAACTGGCCTAGACCCACTTCAGTTACAGAAGTCAAGAGTTTCTTGGGTATGGCGGGTTATTACCGTCAATTTGTGGAGGGGTTTTTCATCTATAGCAACCCCGTTGACCAGGTTGACCCAGAAGGGTGCCCCGTTCAGATGGTCAGACGAGTGTGAGGCGATCTTTCAGAAGCTCAAGACTGCTTTGACTATAGCGCCGGTGTTGGTGTTGCCCACAGGTTCAGGATCTTATACGGTATATTGTGATGCATCCCGTGTTGGACTCAGTGCGGTATTGATGCAGGATGACAAGGTAATAGTATATGCTTCACGGTAGCTGAAGGTTCATGAAAAGAATTACCATGTTCATGACTTAGAGCTGGCAGCCATTGTTCATGCGCTGAAGATTTGGAGGCACTATCTTTACGGCATATCGTGTGAGGTATTCACGGATCATTGGAGCTTGCAGTACTTGTTCAAATATAATGAACTTAATTTGTGGTAGAGGAGATGGTTGGAGCTATTGAAAGACCATGATATCACCATCTTGTATCATCCCAGGAAGGCCAATGTAGTGGTTGATGCCTTGAGTAGAAAGTCAGTGAGTATGAGCAGCCTTGTATACATTCCAGTCGGTGAGAGACCGCTTGCATTAGATGTTCAGGCTTTGGTCAATCAGTTCGTGAGGTTGGATGTTTCTGAGCCTAGTCGTGTTCTAGCTTGTACAGTCGCTCGGTCTTCATTGTTTGAGTGGATCAGGGAGCGCCAGTATGATGACCCTCATTTTTTTAGGGACACAGTGCGGCACGGTGGTGCCAAGAGAGTTACTATTGGAGATGATGGAATTTTGAGGATGCAGGGTCGTGTTTGTGTGCCTAATATGGATGGACTTCGTGAGTTGATTCTTGAGGAGGCTCATAGTTCCCGGTATTCTATTCATCCGGGTGCTGCCAAGATGTATCAGAAATTGCGGCAACATTATTGGTGGATGAGGATAAAGAAGGATATAGTTACATATGTAGCTCGGTGTCTAAATTATTAGCAGGTAAAGTATGAGCATCAGAGACCTGGTGGTTTACTTCAGAAGTTAGAGATTCCTGAGTGGAAGTGGGAGCGTGTCAGTACGAATTTCGTTGTTGGACTCCCACAGACTCAGAAGAAGTTCGATGTAGTTTGGGTCATTATGGACAGGCTGACCAAGTTAGCGCATTTCATTCCTGTAGCAGTTACCTATTCTTCAGAACGGTTGGCTGAGATTTACATCTGCGAGAATGTTCATCTTCACGGTGTGCCCGTGTCTATCATTTTTGATCGAGGTACGCAATTCACCTCGCACTTCTGGAGGGCAGTACAATGTGTGTTGGGTACGCAGGTTGAGTTGAGCACACTATTTCATCCTCAGACGGACGGACAGTCCGAGCACCCTATTCAGATATTGGAGGATATGCTATGCGCTTGTGTTATAGACTTTGGAGGTTCTTGGGATCAGTTCTTGCCACTTGCAGAGTTTGCCTACAACAACAGCTACTAGATGAGCATTCAGATGGCTCCCTATGAGGCATTATACGGTAGGCAGTGTCGTTCGCCAGTTGGATGCTTCGAGCCGGGGGAGGCTCGGTTGTTGGGTACAGATTTGGTAAAGGATGCCTTGGATAAGGTCAAGATTATTCATGATCGACTTGGCACAGCTCAGTCCAGGCAGAAGAGTTATGCCGATCGTATAGTTCATGATGTTTCATTCATGGTCGGAAAGAGGGTATTGCTCCGGGTTTTACCCATGAAGGGTGTGATGAGGCTCGGAAAGAAGGGCAAGTTGAGCCCTAGGTATATCAGGCCTTTTGAGATTCATCAAAGAGTGGGTGAGGTGGCTTACAAGCTCGCACTGCCACCCAGTTTATCAGCAGTTCATATGGTGTTCCACGTGTCATGCTCCGAATGTATCACGGTGATCCGTCCCATGTGTTAGATTTTAGCTCTATCCAGTTGGATAAGGATTTGACTTATGAGGAGGAGCCGGTGGATATTCTAGCCCGGCAGGTTCGTTAGTTAAGGTCGAAGAGTTATCCTTCAGTTCGAGTATAGTGGAGAGGTCAGCCCATCGAGGCAGCTACTTGGGAGTCCAAGTCGAACATGCGGAGTAGATATCCCTACCTTTTCACCAGCCCAGGTACTTTTCTATGTCCGTTCGAGGATGAACGGTTATTTTAGAGGTTGAGAATGTGATGATCCGATAGGTCCTCTTGTGTTTTAGAACCTAATTCTGCGCTTTGAAGCCTTAAATACCTTATTTTAGCCTTTCTCGATTTACATGTGCAGCCCGAGTATTTTTTCGGAAGGCTTTTATGTTAAAAACTGAGAAATTATGAAATGTTTGCCTTAAAAATCCATTTGAGTTGACTTCGGTCATCGTTTTGAGAAAACAGACCCTGATTCGTATTTTGACGGTCCCGGTGGGTCCGTATCGTGATTTGGGACTTGGGCGTATGCCGGGAATTGAATTCGAAAGTCCCTAGCCCGAGATTTCGGACTTTGTTGAAATTTGAAAGTTTGAAAGCTTAATGACTTTGAAAATTTGACCAATGTTTGACTTTATTGATATCGGGTCCGTATTTTAGTTTTGAAACCCGGTATAGGTCCAATACTATATTTATGACTTGTCTGTCAAATTTGGTGAGGAACGGAGTTGTTTGACGTAATTCGGATGTCCGGTTGTTAATATAGCAATTCTAAAGTTTCTTGAATATTTTATTTGATTTTGGTGTCCGATTCATAGTTCTAGATGTTATTTTGGTGATTTGATCACACGAGCAAGTTCGTATGATATTTTTAGACTTGTGTGCATGTTTGGTTTGGAGCCCCGAGGGCTCGGGTGAGTTTCAGATAGGCTACAGAGTGGTTTGGACTTAGAAAACTCAGCTGGTTCTGCAATTTCTGGTAACTGGTGTCTGGTCTCGCAATTGCGAGATCAGTGTTCGCATTTGCGAACATTCCCCAATCTTGACAGGCTCGCATTTGCGAGAAAATTCTTCGTATTTGCGAAGAGTACCTGGGTCAGCATGAGTTCGCATTTGCGATCAAGAGGTCGTAATTGCGGGGAGGCTAGAGTTCGCATTTGCGAGCAACACTTCGCATTTGCGAAGTGGGGCTGGACAGGCTTGGTCGCATTTGCGATCAATTTGGTCACAAATGCGGAAGATCAATGTTTGCATTTGCGAACAAGTCATCGCAAATGCGATGAAAGCAGAGATGGGAGGACTTCGCTTTTTTTGACAGTTTCTTCGCATTTGCGAACCCCAGGTCGCAAATGCGACATCTGCAACTGATCAAGATGGGAGTTAGACGGGATTTTCGTTCATTCTTCAAATTTTCAAAACAAGAAAACCCTAGAGGTGATTTTTCAAAGAACTCTTCTTCCCCAATCCATTGGTAAGCGATTCTAACCTAATTTCCTTCAATCTTTCATTAGATTTCATAAATTTTAACCTAAAATCTAGTGTTTTCATGGTGGAAATTGGGGGTTTGGGTAGAATTAGGGATTTTTATAAAATGGGGATTTAGACCTCAAATTGAGGTCGGATTCCAAAACAAATTACATAATCGGGCTCGGGGGTGAATGGGTAATCGGGTTTTGGTCCGAATTTCAGGTTTGGACCAAGCGGGTCCGAGAGTTGACTTTTGTTGACTTTTTCAATAATGACCTAAATTAAATCCTTTGCAATCATGGGTAGTTCCTAAGACTTAATTAGATACGTTTGGTTGGTAATTTGCTAGATTCGATTGGTTCGGAGGCTTGTTTGAAAGGCAAAGTTGTGATTGAGCTTTGAGTGGACCTTTGGAGCGAGGTAATTGTCGTGGTGAACCCTGACTTGATGGATTAGGACTTGTTTGTCTATTTGCTACATGTTTAGATGTAGGGTACAACGTATATGTGAGGTGACGAGTACTTATATGTTGTTATCGGGTTAAAGCATGTAGGTGGGACTTGTTCCTTGTAGTTTATTGCTTACTTTGATCTTGTTATCCATGCTTAGACTAGTTACTTATTAAATTGATCATTTTTATCGTGTTTACGGGTTTTTGTGATAATTGAGTATTGATTCCAAAGTTGAGATTTGTATTGTGGAACTATCGTTTAAGTAAGGCTTGTTCTTGTTGATTTTATCTCCTTGCTATTACTTGTTCATTGATATGTGGTAAGGGAGAGTGTTAGTGCACGAAGGGTGATGCCGCGCCATATTATGAGTGTTAATGCTCGAAGGGTGATGCCGTGCTATATTGTGAGTGTTAATGCACGAAGAGTGATGTCGTGCCATATTGTGAATGTTAATGCATGAAGGGTGATGTCGTGCCATATTGTGAGTGTTAATGCACGAAGGATGATGTCGTGCCATATTGTGAGTGTTAATGCACGAAGGGTGATGCCATGCTGTATCTGTTTATTTTCATTGTGAGGTTTAGAGTAAAAGTACGAAGGGTGATGCCGTGTAATTTTCTTCATTGTGTTTAGTTGTTTTCACTAGTTAAAAGCATGCTGACTGTTCTAGTTATCATTTCCGTTGTATCTCTTATATTTTGTGCCCTTTTAGCATGTCCCCCTCCCAATAGTACATATTTAGCTGTTATTGTTATTTTCTTGTACATATATTGTTATCTGCACATGTATATTTTGTTGTGTCTTATCATAGCTTCGTCACTACTTTGTCTAGGGTAGGCTCGACACTCATACTACACTCTGCACTTCTTGTGCAGATTTTGGTACCGGTCCTAGCTGATCGTGAGGCTTAGCAGCTTGGACTTGCTTATTGGAGACTCAAGGTAGATCTGCTGGCGTCCGCAGACCTTGGAGTCCCCTTCTATCTCCCTTATTTTACCGTTTCTTTTCATTCAGGATAATTGTATTTCTTTCAGACTCTGTTTGTAGAAAATTTTAGAATCTCGTGAGTTGTGACTCCAGATCCGAATTGTATCAGATATTATGGGCTTTATGTTATTCCGCATTTCAGTTTTAACTTCTATTTAGTTTAATTGATTCTGTTATTGAAATTGACTAAAATTGGTTTAAAGAATCCTCTAACACTGGCTTGCCTAGCAAGTGAAATGTTAGGCGCCATCACGGTCCCAAAGGTGGGAATTCCGGGTCATGACAATCATCTTCCACAATCAACACTTGTAAAATATACAATTCGGTTAATTAATTAGTTGATCACTAGGCCTATTCAAATTGTGTGATACTAAGGGGTCGTTTGTTACACAAACTAAATTATTCCAGAATTATAGTCCTGAAGTTATAATCTGCGGACTAATTTATCCCTCATGTGAGGTGGCTAAAATAATCACTAAGTTTGATGGGGCAAGGTGTGATAAGGTGGGATATCCAGGATTAAGTCTGAGATTAAATTTATACTATACTTTGTTGACTGTATAAATTTATCCTGGCTGACGATATAAATTTATTCCGGGATAAATTTATACCGTCAATTAATATACAATATAAATTTAATCCCATACCTAATCCAACTTATTGTCACGACCCGAAATTCTCACCTTCGGGACCGTGATGGCGCCTAATATTTCACTTGCTAGGCAAGCCAAAGTTAGAATAATCTTAACTATTTTTAAACAAATCAAATTAAACCGAAGTCAATCACTGAAATAAAATGCTGAAGATCATAACAACCGAATCATCCAAATACATCCCCGAATCTGGTGTCACAAGTGCACGAGCTACTAGAATAATATAAATAAAGGTCTGAATAAATTTTAAATTGTTTGAAAGATAATACACAGCTAAGATAATGTAGAAGAGGACTTTAGAACTGCGGACGCTATGCAGTTATAGCTCAAGTCTCTTATGGGTAGCTGAATCCGAGCAAGTCAATGGTACGCCATTGGGACCAACTCCAAAGTCTGCACAAGAAGTGCAGAGTGTAGTATGAGTACAACCGACCACATGTACTCTGTAAATGTCGTGCCCAACCTCGACGAAGTAGTGACGAGGCTATGACAAGACACATACGTAAACAATCTGTGCAAGTATATACATATACGAAGCAATATTGAACACAATAATTAACAAATTTTACAAAATATTGGGAAGGAACATGTGAAGGGAAATGGTATAAAACTTTCAGCCAGGGAAGTGTCATGTAGTAGCTAAGTAATTCACCAACAACAAACTAGGTAGCTTAAATAATAAAATGGCACGACACCCCCACCCCCCTCCTTCGTGCTTTTACTCTCATCATTCCCATGAAGTGATGAATAAATAATATGAAAGGCACGACATCACCCTTCGTGCGTTAACTCACTTTATTGTCACAATATGATGATTAAATAATTTAAATGGCACGACATCACTCTTCATGCTTTAACTCTCTTTCTTACTTTATAAATCAAAAAATAATGATGTGAAAATGGCATGGCATCACCCTTCGTGCTTTTACACTCTTTCTTACCATGACAATATTAATATAAATAATATAAATGGCGCAACATCACTCTTCGTGCTTTTACACTCTTTCTTACCATGAAATGATAATATAAATTCGGAAGAGTATTTTAAATGCGGGGATCTATACTTATCAATCAATTCCATACCAGAATACCGATCTCACCTTCCAAAATATTCAACAATAATTAAATTAGAAATAATTTCACGAAAATGATCAAAAAATAATAATAAACTTAAGCAGGGGTATCTTAATTAAATAGGTAATTATTCACAGTGAACAAATTTCACCCGCTTGCTTTGACTCAACCACAACGTATAAGTACTCGTCACCTCATATATATATTGTACCTGCACATTAAATCACGTAGCAAATAGAGAAACAAGTCCTACTCCATCAAATCAAGGTTAACCATGATACTTACCTCGTTTTGCAACCAACTCAAGATTTCAATAAATATTTGCCTCACGAATTAGTGTCCAAATGCCTCGAATCTCGACATGGCTTCTCAAGAAATCGAATGAAATAAAGAAAGAAAATCTTAATGGAGTTTGGCTCGCCGAAGACCTCAACGAACCTCGACTATCCCGACTCGAACTCGGCTCGCTATGTAGCAGCTGACGCAGTATAGAGAAGCTGCTCGTTGGGGTGAAGAACGACAACCTTTGCGAAGGTTTTTGGAATGATTTTAGGCCGCTTTTGACTGCGTTTTCGGTGGTTTTGCGGCAGCGTTTCGGAATGGCTTCAAGCAGCTCTCGCTGCTGCATTTTGGAGCTGTTTCAGACAGAGGTTTCAACTGCGTTTTGGAGCTGATTCGAGACTGTTTGGTGGCTGGTTTTTGGCTGCATTTTTTTTGGTGTGATCTAGAGGTGTGTTAGATCTGGTTTTGGGTGAAGAACATGGGTCTTTACATGCCTGTTTATTTTTGCTGGAGATTTTAGCTAATGTTTGGGAATGTTTTGTAGCTGGTTTTGCATTTGATTTCACTAGGAAACAGAACTGTTTTTAGGTCGTTTTGAGTTGTTTGGCAGCTGGGTTTGGCAGCTCTCTTTTTTTTTCATCTCTTGTGTGCTATATAGGGAATATTTGTACAATGTTTGTACAGAGGGTGAGGAATGAGGCGTGAGTGTGCAGGGGACATGAGTGGTGAAAATGAGAGTGCGAGTAGGGGACATGAGTGGTGAAAGTGGGAGTGTGAGTGGGGGGCATGAGTGGTGAAAGTGGGAGTATGAGTGGGGGAAGTGGGAAGTGAGTGAGAAAAAATTCAAGCACGGCCAAAAATTCAAATCTTTAAGCTTTCAAACTTCTAATTTCAATAAATTGCGATAACTCATGTTAGGGACCTCCAAATTAAATTTCAGGCATATGCCCAAGTCTCAAATTATGATACAGACCTACCGGAATAGTCAAAACACTTATCCGGGTCCGTTTGCTCAAAATGTTGATCGAAGTCAACTTAAGTGAGTTTTAAAGCACTATTTCACATTTTTATCAATATTTCACATAAATCTTTTCGAAAAAATATACGGACTGCGCACGCAAGTCGAGGAATGCTAAATGGTGCTATTTCGAGGTTTTGGAACACAAAAATAAGTATTAAATTTAAAAATTACCTATCGGGTCATCACACTTATCCCGCGTACCAAATGACCCCAGGTTACTAAGTATTGTATACATGAATCTATAAACAAGAGCTTGAAATCAGGTGAACGGTTTATATTTAATTGGAGTAATTAGAAATTACAATTTTCTAAACGTCTTTCAGTGTTTTGTCACATGCACTTGGAAACACGTCACATGCAGTCTAAATGGAACTTCGAAAACCTTAAACCCAAGTTAGTCAGAATAAACAATTATTAAGAATTTGGTTCATTAATTAACAAAGGTGCGTTTTCTAAGAACAATAACATGGTCACCATCCAAAATCCCACCACAGGCGTCGTGATGGCACTTAGTCTCCAAGACTAGATAAGTTCATTACAATTTCATTTCGAGCCTCTCTTTTTTTAACATATAATTATAACAACCTACCAAGACTGGTAATACAGAGTCACGAACTCTAACTGAATACATGCAATAATCTCAAGGATCGAATATACAATACTATTCGAATAAGAGTTGATAGTACAATATAATGGAAAGACTCCAAGGGACTGTGACGACCAAGCAGTCCTACCTTGAATCCTTGCGATCACAATCTAATCTCTGCCCGAATCCGATATCTCTAATATCTGGCTCTGCATAAAAATATGTAAAAGTGTAGTATGAGTACACCACAGTCGGTACCCAGTAAGTATCAAGGCTAACCTCGGTGGAGTAGTGACGAGGTACAGTCAAGACACTCACTAGTCAAATAACCTGTGCAATATAGCATACAAAAATAATAAAAAATAAATAACAGTGATGGCAAAAATAATCAACTTGTGACATAAACAGCAAGGCAACAGGAACACCATAAATATTGCTCAAACGAATAATAAATACAAGTACAACTAATTAATCAAGTCCTTCAAAATATACATCTTTTATGTGTGAGTTTTTCAAATAAAAATCTTTAGAATGTATTCTGTACAATTAAATATATCTCGAATATACTTCCTTCAAATAAATATCTTACGAATATAATTCTTTCAAATAAATATCTTTCGAATATAATTCTTTCAAGTAAATATCTTTCGAATAATATAATTCTTTCAAGTAAATACCTTTTGAATATAATTCTTTCAAGTAAGGTCACCATGTGACACCTCATTTAATTTTCCGGGTGTGAGAAATTCGTGCATTTATCTCTTTCTCACCGTGAATACATATAACAGTACCAACTAGGTGGGAGAAATGCCAATAACAATAAAAGAAATAAAGTGAGAGGCACACAGGAAGCAACAACGACTACAAGACACATAGAAAACATAGGTACACAATATCAGCTCAAGATAAAGGCATGAATGTATACACAACAAAAAAATATCACAATATAATGTATGCCTCTTGTCCTCGCCTGCACAGAAACACACTTCGTGCCATGAACATATGATAATATAAAAATAATGGCAAGGCATAACCCTTCATGCTTTTACTCTCATCCTCACATGATAATATAAATGAAATGGCACGGCATTATCCTTCGTGCATATTAAGAATGGCACGGCATCACCCTTCATGTTTATACTTTTCCTCACATGATAATATAACTTAAATGGCACGGCATCACCCTTCGTGCTTTACACTCTCAAATGGCACGGCATCACCTTTCGTGCTTTACACTCTCAAATGGCATGACATCACCCTTCGTGCTTTACACTCTTCCTTACCAAGCACGTGTATATCATTAACAAGCAAGGTAGGAAGCATAAATAACATCAAGGAGAGTGTTTAAACGACAACACAATATAATAATTCTTATCACAATTTGCTCACATGCCATAACCAACTCCAAAGATACAATAAAAATCAATTAATGTCCAAGAAAATAACCCAAGGCTCCACACAACGTATATAAAACCTCAAAACAATAACAGAATTGGAAAAGTAACTCAGCATAGGACAACACCTTCTTTAATCCAAATTTTTGATAAATATATTAACGCCTCTTTTTAAAGCTTATTTAATTAATTATTTGCAGATGAAAAATCTATAATGAAATTAATTCCAAGAAATATCAAATCAACAAACACACGAAATTCACATAAAATCCAAATGGCAATCACCCCAAATTATCATATAAAATACAAACTCAACAAACAATGAATGAGGCAAGACAAATAAAGAATTTACTGTGTTCTAGAATTTTTTTAATTTAATACATAAGAGTTTCTACGAATTTAAACCGATATAGTTTGTACATATAAACCAAGTACGTACTCGTCACCTCGCGTACAGGGTTTTCAATCACAGAATTTTCACATACGACTCAATGCCTAAGGGAAATTTCTCCCACTCAAGGTTAGGCAAGATACTTACTTTTTAAAGTTAAGCCGATATTCCAAAATAACATTCTTGCTTGAATTGATCTCCTGGCAACTCAAATCTATCCAAATTGATCGTATAACTTTATTAAAATTCATTGGAAACAATTTCGCATAATAAAACGTCAACTTAAAATTTTATTCTAAAAAGTCAACGCGGGGTCCGCCTCTTGGAACCCGATAGAATTTTTACGAAATCCGAACACCCATTCCGATATGAGTTCAACCATACCAATTTTATCAAATTCCGATAACGAATCAACCTCCAAATCCTCAATTTAAGGTATAGAAATTTTCTACCATTTTCAACCCAATTCACTAATTTCATGATAAAAACAACAATAGATTCATGTATTTTAACCAAAATCGAGTTAGGGATTCTTACCCCAATATTTTACTTGAAAAACCCTCGAAAACTCGCCTCACCCAAGATTTCTTCGTCCAAAAATGGAAGAATGAGACGAAGTCTCATTTTTGGACTTTATTCTGCTACCCAGGGGTTTGTTCTTTACGTTTGCAACCATCCTCTCGCGTTCACAATGAACAAATCATTCCACATCCATTTCTAAACTCTTCTCAGATAACTTTTAGTACAATAGTCATAACTTTTTGTACAGAACTCCAAATGCCAAATTGTTTAACTTTTTAAAAACTAGACATCAGGGGCTACAACTTTCATGTTTTTCTTATCTCCCAATTCCTTATAGATTTCGAGATATAAACTTTCAAAGTAAGCCCTGTGCAGCAGAAATTTCTTCTTCGCGATTTCTAAACTCTTGCCAGACAGCCTGTAGTGTATCCACCATAACGTTTTGTACACAACTCCAAATTTCAAACGGTTTATATTTCTCAAAACTAGACACAAAGGGATACAACATTAAGTTTTGGATCATCTCCAAATCCTTATAGATTGCAAGTTATAAGCTTCCGAAATCGGGTGACGGACAACAGGAATTCCTTCTTCGCGAATGCGAGAGTCTCTTCGCGAACGTGAAGAACAAAATTCCAGAAGCCAAATCCTTTTTCGCGAATGCAAAAAGACATCCGAAAACCAGTATCCAAAGTATCCCAATATGATCCGATAACACTCGAAACACACTTGAAACACACCCGAGGCCTCTGGGACCCCAACAAAATATACCAACAAGTCCTAAAATACGATACGAACTTAGTCGAGGCCGCAAATCATATCGAACAATACCGAAACTACGAATCGCACCTCGAATCAAACTTATGAGTTTATGAATTTCCAAATTATATAACTTGTGCCGAAACATTTCAAATCAATCAGGAATGACTTCAAATTTTGCACACAAGTCAAAAATGACATAATGGAGTTGTTCCAATTTTCGGAATCGAATTTCGACCCTGATATCAATAAAGTCAAACTCCCGATCAATTTTTTTTAAAATCTTCCATTTTTCAACTTTCGCCATTTCAAGCCAAAATCAATTACGGACTTCCAAATAAATATCCGGACACACTCCTAAGTCCAAAATCACCATACGAAACTATTGATATCATCAAAATTCCAATCCAGAGTCGTTTGCTCAAAAGTCAAACTCCGGTCAAACTTTAGAAATTCAAGCTTTATAAAATCAAACCTTTTATTTTATTATTTTATTTTCAAAAACTAACGGAAAAAATGCCTACGCACCTCGGAATAACTTCAAATTTTGAACATAAGTCATAAATATTGTTACGAAGCTGATCGAATTCTCAAAATCTAAATCGGGACCCGGTATCAATAAAAATTCAATTATGGCCAAATTTAAGAATTCTTTAAACCTTTAAGTTTTTTGTTTCCGTCAAATAGCGATAATTCAAGCTAGGGACTTCCAAATTTTATTACGGGCATACGCCCAAATCCAAAATTACGATAGGATCTACCGAAACCGTCAAAACACTGATCTGGATCTGTTTGCTCAAAATATTGTTCGAAGTCAACTCAAATGAGTTTTAAAGGCAAAATTTCATATTTTTTTGTTTTTTCACATAAAAAAGTTTTCGGAAAAAAAGATACGGATTGCGCACGCAAATCGAGGGAATCTGAATGGAGTTATTCGAGGTCTCGAAATACATAAATGAAGGTTAAAATTAAAAAATAGCATATCGGCTCATCACACATGGCTAGTTCAAAAAGCTCTATCCTCTAATGGAGTAAACAATCAGTACTCTGTTCAATGTAATTTTTCTAGTCGAACTAACAACCATCATTTGTTTTATTCGATGTTCGATACTAATTTCGAGACCTGATTAATCTAGAATTCGAATTTGCGCTAGAAAATTCTACTTTGGGTGGTATATTGTTCCCTTCCAAAGGCAAAACTACTTTCTTTCATGGTTGTAGTGACCCACACATATTATGACACTTACATTAGTTGTAGGTAGAGCCATCACTATGGGCTTGATCTGCTAGATCAATCTAGTCCTACCCGTGATTTAATAGAATTGGGCTATGGTTTTTAGAGACTTTTCAAGTACAAGGCTTTTTAGCCCATCCAAGAAAGCCTGCGGCCCGTGAGGCTCAACTGAAGTTAGACTAGGCCGGCTTGTGGGCTTAAAATATTTAACAAAAAAAAAATAAGGCACTAAAAATAATAAGAAGAGTAACTACAACACAAAGTCTGCCAAACGATCATATTAAAAGATCAAAAACTTTAAATTTAAAAGTTAAATAAAATTATGAATTAAGTAAATAATAAAACACTAAATTTTCTAAACCCTAAAAAGAAGCTAGTAACGCTCTTTCCTCTTTTTCAAATTTGCTTGAAGATGATGTGTTTCGGATATGCTATAAGTTCCATATAAGTTTTATTTTTATTTTGACTTATAATGAATGAAATTTTATTATTTGTTCTTTATTGTAATCTATTAGAATAATGTCAAAAGTTATTAAGTTTTGCATAAGCTTTCTGTCCAATAAGATATTTTTTGACTTGTAAATATTTATTTTTTTGAATTTTTTTAGGTTAGCACTTAAAACTTAAAAAATATTAAAAAATATTTTTAAAAGTGATGGGGCAGCCCGTGGGGCCCGCAACCCATGTAGGACTAAGCTGCGCTAGGCCATCAAAATGGTGGGCCGATCTAGCCCAGCCTATCAAGTGTCAAGGCCCGTGTGAGCTGCGCTAGACTGCGTTGAGCCATCTCGTATTGATAGTTGTAATTAGTTGAAACTTTACTAACTTAATTGTGTAATTTCTTTATAACTCCTTAGTGAATACCCTATGAACTAGTACATCTTATATATCAACTACATCATTTAAGGATAAGAGATTTAAAATTAAGCCAACTCATTTTTTTTATTGTAGCAAATGCATTACGTCTTTCAATATTTCTCACATGCACTTTTATGACAAGTCACATGCACTTCTAATTAACTTCATATAAACTTATATCTAAATTGCTGATTAAGTGTAAGGACCATTTATTAACAAGACGAAAATCATGTGCAAATCGAAATACTTATATGAATATAATAAGTATATACGAGGTCTATAAATTACACCCTATGAAAAACATTGGAACACTACCTTAAAAACTTTCCCAAAGCTTAAAGTTGTATTGTCCTCATTATGGCATTGTTTAAGATGTGTTTTGTTTTCACTATTCTTCTCATGGCAGCTACGAGTTAGTATCTATCTCACATTAACTTTCCATGCATGATGATCTGAATGTGTATTTTTAGCGGTAGAGTTTTTCAGTAGCCTATCATAGGTAAAGTGACTGTGGTGATGCTAGAGTAAGGTCACGTCCTCGGGCGGTAAAGGGAGTGGGGCGGGGGTCGGAGGCAAGGGGGGTAAGGGGAACAAGGGAGCATGTAGGTTGAGAATTGGGTCATGGAACATAGGTACTTTGACGGGTAAGTCCATAGAGTTGGCGAAGATCCTCCAAGAGAGGAAGGTCAATATAGCCTGTGTCTAGGAGACTAGGTGGGTCGGTTCGAAGGCGAAATATGCGGACGAGTATAAGCTATGGTACTCTGGAGTCGTGAAGGGTAAGAATGGAGTGGGTATTTTGGTAGATAAAGATATTAGCAGGCTTGGATGAGGAGGCTAAACGATGCTTATGGGAAGGGTGGAAGAGATCGTGCGTAGTATTCCACCTACTGAGAGGTTATTTATAGGAGGGAATTTCAATGGGCATATTGGGTCGTCGGCTGGTGACGAGATGCATGGCGGCTTCGGTTTTGGGGTTAGGAACGGAGGAGGAACCTCGATGTTGGAGTTCGCAAAGGCTTTCGAGCTAGTGATTGCGAACTCTAGTTTTTCGAACAGGGAGGAGCACCTGGTGACTTTCTAAAGTATGGTGGCGAAGATTCAGATTGATTATTTCCTCCTCGGGAGGTATGATAGGTGGTTGTGCGAGGATCACAAGATTATCCTAGGTGAGACCCCGCAACGCAGCATAGGCTCTTGGTTATGGAAGTCGGTATCATAATAAGGAGGAAGAAGAGGTCTGCTCGTGGTAGACCGAGGATCAGGTGGGGAGGCTTAACTAAAGATAAAGCTCAGGAGCTGGAGGGGAGGCTATCGGCCATAGGAGCATGGAAGAGTAGTGGGGACGCGCGCGATATGTGGACAATGACAACAAACTGTGTAAGGGAGGCGGCGAGAGAGGTGCTAGGGGCTCGAAGGGTTTCTCGGGCAGGCACAGAGTCGACTGGCGGTGGATGGAAAGGTCCAAGGCAAAGTGAAAGTAAAGAAGGTAGCGTACTTGAAGTTAGTAGGGAGCACGAGCGAGGATGAAAGGAGAGCAAACAGAGAAAAGTATAAGGTAGAGAGGAAGGAGGCGAAGTTGGCGATTACAGAGGCTAAGACTGCGGTGTTTGGTCGTCTGTACGAGGAACTGGGGGGAAAAAGGCGGGGATAAGAAGTTATTTCGGCTGGCTAAGTCGAGAGACAGGAAGGCTTGGGACCTGGACCAAGTGAGGTACATCAAAGACGAGGACGATAAAGTGTTGATGGGGGAGGCTCAAATTAGGCAGAGATGGCAAACTTACTTTCATGGACTTCTGATTGAAGAGAGGGACATGGATATTGTTCTAGGTGAGATGGGGCATTTAAAGGGTCTCCGAGACTTTTGGTATTGTAGGAGCATTAGGGCCGAGGAGGTCGTTGGGGTTATGCGTAAGATGAGTGAGGGTAGATCGATTGGGCCAGACGAAATTCCAGTCGAGTTTTGGAAGTGTGTGGGCAGAGCAGGCCTGCAGTGGCTGACTGGGCTGTTCAATGTTATTTTCAGGACGAAGAGGATGCTGGATGAGTGGAGATGGAGTACGGTGGTACCGTTGTACAAGAAAAAAGGTGATATCCAGTATTGTAACAACTATAGGGGTATCGAGTTACTTAGTCATACCATAAAAATTTGGGAGAGGGTGGTAGAAGCAAGGGTGAGAAGGACTGTGTCTATATCTGACAACCAGTTCGGGTTCATGCCGGGTCGATCGACTACAAAAGCTATCCATCTTATTAGGAGGTTGGTGGAACATTACAGGGATAGGAAGAAAGATCTTCACATGGTGTTTATTGACCTGGAGAAAGCATATAACAATGTCCCTAGCGAGGTTCTCTTAAGATGCCTGGAGGCAAAAGGTATGCCAGTAGCGTACATTAGGGCGATCAAGGACATGTATGATGGAGCTAAGACTCGGGTTAGAATAGTGGGAGGTGACTCGGAGCATTTCCCGATTATTATGGGGTTACATCAAGGATATATGCTCAGCCGGTTCTTATTTGCCATGGTGATAGACACACTGACACACCACATTCAATGGGATGTACCATGGTGTATGTTATTCGCTGAAGACATAGTTCTGATTGATGAGACGCGAGGCGGTATTAATGACATGCTGGAGGTTTAGAGGAACACCCTTGAGTCTATGGGTTTCAAGTTGCGCAGGACCAAGACAAAATATCTGGAATACAAGTTCAGCTCTGAATTGGGGGAAGTGGGCAGGGACGTGAGGCTTGGAGCACAAGTCATCCCCAAGAGAAGTAGTTTTAAATACCTGGGGTCGATTATCCAGGGGGGCGAAGAGATTGATGAGGACATCACACACCATATAAGGGTAGGATGGATAAAATGGAGGTTAGCATCAAGAGTCTTGTTTGACAAGAGAGTGTCATCGTTAATCAAAGATAAGTTCTATAGAGTTGTGGTTAGACAGGCCATGTTGTATGGGGCAGAGTGTTGGCCGGTAAAGAACTCTCATACCCAGAAGATAAAAGTAGTAGAGATGAAGATGTTGATGTGGATGTTCATGCATACTTGGATGGATAAGATTAAGAATGAAGTTATTCAGGAGAAGGTGGGCATGGCTCCTATGGATGACAAGATACGGGAAGCGAGGCTCAGATGGTTCGGGCACGTGCGGAAGAAGAGCCCTGATGATCCGGTAAGGAGGTGCGAGAGTTTGGCCCTGGTGGGGACAAGAAGATGTAGAGGACAGCCTAAGAATTATTGGGGAGAGGTGATTAGACAGGACATGGCGTTGCTGCAGATTTCTGAGGACATGGCCCTTTATAGGAAGGTGTAGAGGTCGAACATTATGCTTGTAGATTAGGACGTAGTCGAGTCCAGGGGTAAGGCTAGTTCGATAAGGGTGGTCTTACACTGCTAGGGGTTTATGTTGTGTTCTCCCTATCCTTACGTTTTCATAGCATCAGGCTTATTTTCTGATTTTGTTATTGGATTTCAACTATTTTCTAGTTCTTGTGATACTAATATTATTTCTTTGATTTCTATTTGATGGTACTAATATATTGTCCCTTCCCTTCAGATGATATTGTATTGATTGATGAGATGCGAGACAGTGTGAACGCAAAATTAGATGTATGGAGGCAGACCCTGGAATCTAAAGGTTTCAAGTTGAGCAGGACCAAGACAGAATACTTGGAGTGTAAGTTCAGTGGCGAGACTCAAGGAGGGGAAGGGAAGGTGAGGCTAGACTCGCAGGTCATCCCTAGGATAGGGAGTTTTAAGTACCTTGGGTCTATTATTCAGGGGGATGGGGAGAATGATGAAGATGTCACACATCGTATTGGGGAGGGATGGATGAAATAGAGACTCGCTTCCGGTATTTTGTGTGACAAGAAAGTGCCATCAAAACTTAAGGGTATGTTCTACAGAGTGGTAGTCAGACTAACAATGTTGTATGGGGATGAGTGTTGGCTAGTCAAGATCGCTCATGTCCAGAAGATGAAGGTAGCAGATATGAGGATGTTGAGATGGATGTGCGGGCAGACCAGGTTAGATAGGATCAGAAATGAGGTTATTCGCGACAAGGTGAATGTGAGCCCTATCAAGGACAAGATGTGGGAAGCGCGACTTAGGTGGTTCGGTTATGTGAGGAGGAGGAGCACAGATGCCCCGGTGAGGAGGTGTGAGAGGTTGACATTGGAGGGCCTACAGAGAGGTAGAGGTAGGCTAAAGAAAAGGTGGGGAGAGGTGATTAGGCAAGACATGACACAATTTCAGTTGATCGAGGACATGACCCTTGATAGGAAGGTATGAAGATCGAGGATTAGGGTAGTAGTGTAGGTAGTCTAGAGTATTCATAATAGTAGTATTGACACGCAGTCTTGCTTTCTGTTCGTAGTAGGATTTTATGACTAACCGTTATTTTCTTTCAGTATTGATTACCTTACTATCTGGTTATTTTTATTCTGTTTTTATATGGCTTTTTGGTACTGTCCCTTCTTGTCTATATTTTCATTAATGTGGTGCTTATGATTTCCTAAGCCGAGGGTCTATTGAAAACATCCTCTCTATCCTCACAAAGTAGAGGTAAGGTCTGCGTGCACACCACCCTCCCCAAACCCCACAGTATGGGATATTACTAGGTATGTTATTGTTGTTGTAAATATCTTTCAAATATAATTCTTTCAAGTAAATATCTTTCGAATATAATTCTTTCAAATAAATATCTTTCAAATATAATTCTTTCAAGTAATTTTCTTTCGAATATAATTCTTTCAAATATAATTCTTTCAAGTAAAAGTCACCATGTGACACCTCATTTAACTTTCCTGGTGTGAGAAATATATTCAACATATCACATCAAATGGCACGGCAATACCTTCGTGCACTTGTCTCATTCTCACCCAATATATATATATATATATATATATATATATATATATATATATATATATATATATATATATATATATATATGTAGATCAAATCAATTGTCACGGTAACACCCTTCGTGCATTTATCTCTTTATCACCGAGCATACATATAACAGTATCAACTGGGTGGGAGAAATGCCAATAACAATAAAAGAATAAAGTGGGAGGCACACAGGAAGCAACAAGGACTACAAGTCACATAGAAAATATAGGTGCACAATAATAGCTCAAGATAAAGGCATGAATGTATACACAATGAAAAGATATCACAATATAATGTATGTCTCTCGTCCTCGCCGGCACGAAAACACCCTTCGTGCCATGAACATATGATAATATAAAAATAATGGCATGGCATCACCCTTCGTCCTTTTACTCTCATCCTCACATGATAATGTATATGAAATGGCACGGCATTATCCTTCATGCATATTAATGTATAAGAATGGCACGACATCACCCTTCGTGCTTTATACCTTTCTTCACATGATAATATTTATGAAATGGCATGACATTATCCTTCGTGCATATTAATATATATGAATGGCACAGCATCACCCTTCCTGCTTTACACTCTTCCATACCAAGCACATGTATATCATTAACAAGCAAGGTAGGAAGCATAAATAACATCAAGGAGAGTGTTTATACGACAACACAATACAACAGTTTATATCACAATTTGCCCACATGCCACAACCAACTCCAAAGATACAACAAAAATAATTAATTTCACAGCAAATAACCCAAGGTTACACACATCGTATATAAAACCTCAAAAATAACAACAGAGATGGAAAAGTAACCCAACATAGGACAACGTCTTCTTTAATACAAATTTTTGATAAATATATATTAATGCCTCATTTTTAAACTTATTTAATAATTATTTACAGATAAGGAATCCATAATGAAATTATTTCCAAGAAATGTCAACCCAACTAACCATGGTATTTCACATAAAAATCAAAAGTGACAATCACACCAAATTATCATATAAAAACAACCTCGGCAAATAAGGAATGAGGGATGACAAATACAGGATTTAATAAGTGCCAATAATTTCCAATTTAAAACATAAGGGCGTCTACGAATTTTAACCGATATAACTTGCACATATAAACCAAGTACATACTCGTCACCTCGCGTACATGGTTTTCAATTACACAATTTCCACATAAGACTCAATGCCTAAGGGGTAATTTCCCATACTCAAGGTTAGGAAAGATACTTACCTTTTTGAAGTTATGTCGTTATTCTAAAATAACCTTCTCGCTTGAATTGACCTATGGATAATATAACGTCGACTTAAAATTTTACATAAAAAGTCAGCCAAAAGTCAACGCGGGGCATGCCTCTCGGAACCCGACCGAATTTTCACGAAATTCGAATACCCATTTCGATACGAGTCCAACAATACCAATTTTATCAAATTCCGAAAATAACTCGACCTCCAAATCTTAAATTGTCGTTCTTGAAACGTTTTACAAAAATTTTGATTTCTTCCATTTAAATTCGAAATGAAATAATGAATATAACCATGGATTTATGAAATATAATTACTTTCGGATATAGGACACTTACCCAAGTTGAAGTCGTGAAGAATTCCTCTAAAATCGCCCTAAAACCGAGCTCCAAAATCCCAATCGAAAATGGCAAAATGATTGATTTTTGGTGCTTAAATGTTTCTGTCCAGTTCGCTTCGGCGGACAGATTTGTCGCATCTGCGGCTTCGCTTTTGGGAGCCAAAATGTGCATCTGCGAAGTCCAAATGTCCACTGCTCAGCAGGAGCTCGCATCTGCGGAGCACATTGCGCATCTGCGGAGCACATTGCGTATCTGCGATGTCGCTTTTGCGATTACTCCCACTGCTGCCAGCTTCCGCTTCTGTGTCTTCATTTCTCGCTTTTGCAATCCCGCAGGTACGGGAATTGCTTCGCACCTGCGACCACTGCCATGTCCCTTCCCATTTCACTTCTGCGATGCAAAACGTCGCTTCTGCGAAGAAGCTTCCGCAGAGGCGAAAACATCAGCTGCTGCCCAGAAATTCAAGCAGCTTTCTTCAAGTCAAAATTGATCCGTTAACCACCCGAAATCCACTCGAGGCCCTCGAGACCTTAACCAATTATACCAACATGTCCCAAAATATAATGCGAACTTAGTCGAGGCTTCAAACCATGTCAAACAACGCTGAAATTACGAATCGCGTAGTGAATCGAATTATGAGTTTTCAAATCTTTCAATTTCTATATTTTGCGCCAAAACGTATCCAATCAATCCGGAATGACTTCAAATTTTGCACACGAGTCATAAATGACATAATGGAGTTGTTTCAATTTCCGTAATCGAAATCCGATCTCGTTATCAAGCAATTGTCCTACGGCCACATTTATGAATATTTCAAAAACTTCATTTTTCCAACTTTTCGCCGAAATGTGCCAAATTGTCCTACGTACTTTCAAATCAAATTCCGGACATACGCCTAAGTCCGAAATCACCATACGAAGCTATTGACATCATCAAAACTCCATTCCGGAGTCGTTTGCTCAAAAGTCAAACTCTGGTCAACTCTTTTCATTTAAGCTTCAAAAATAAGGATTGTTCTTCCAATTTAATTCCGAACCTTCCAAAACCAAACTCGACCGCACACGCAAGTCATAATACATATTACGAAATTGTTCGGGACCTTAAGTCACTGAACATAACGTAAATTCTCAAAACGACAAGTCGGGTCGTTACAACTATATATTATAATATATCTAAACAAATATGGCAAATGTATAGTGTATTACATAAATACTACAAAATTAGACAAACAAGCCTTGTATTCAAATCCCTTTTTATTCATGAATAGAAAGCCAATATCTTGACTTTCTTTATTTTCATACAAAGTACAAATAGAGGAAACAAGAAACACTAGACTCACAAGAATACAAATGGACAATAAGGATTTGAAGCAAAATACATTGCAATTGGATAGCAATGTAGTTTTAGATTTGACACTGCTGGTATCCCGGTAATCCTCCACAACTACAACACATCCAACAATCGTTGCAGTCAGTATAAATTTCGCAATGTCGGCCACATGTAATACTATTAAGTTGCGGGAGCAGTCTCTTCTCAACTCCTGAGAGATCATGATTAACGTTCCGTGCAATCACAAAACGTGTCTCTGAAAACCACGCCATGTTAACTGAAATAATTCATCGTCATAATTAGTAAAATCAAAATGTTAAAGGTAGAACACAAAAAATACACATTCAGATCATCATGCATGGAAAGACATGCATATTTTATGAAATATGATAAGATCATAATCTAAAGTTAATGTGAGATAGATACTAACTCGTAGCTGCCATGAGAAGAACAGTGAAAACAAAACACATCTTAAAGGCCATAACGAGGACAATACTCTAAGCTATGGGAAAGTTTTTATGGTAGTGTTACCAATGATTTTCAGATGGTGTAATTTATAGACCTCGTATATACTTATTATATTCATATAAGTATTTCGATTTGCACATGATTTTCGTCTTGTTAATAAATGGACCTCACACCTCATGTTTAATTAATCTGCAATTTAGATATAAGTTTATAAGAAGTTAATTAGAAGTGCATGTGACTTGTCATAAAAGTGCATGTGAGAAATATTGAAAGACGTATTGTAGTAAATTGCGCCTCTTATTTGTGACAATTAAAAATAAGTTGACTTAATTTTAAATCTTTTATGTTAAATGATGTAAGTTAATATATAAGATGTACTAATTCATAGCGTATTTACTAAGGATTTATAAAAACAAATTACACAACTAAGTTAGTAAAGTTCCAACTAATTAGAGCTATCAATATGGAGAAATTTTTTGAAACCACTCTTGTTTAGTAGCTATTAACTTCTTATAGCTACTATATACATAATTACTTTCTATAGCTGCTATTCAGTTGTTACGGTAGTGTATTTGTTGTATCGTGCTGATGTATTCAAAAAATGCCTAATATCAGGGCAGTCCAACTGTATGCGCATGTATTCGTACTACTGCATTCATGAATAAAATAACAAAAAGCGCCTAAAATCAGGGCAGTCCAGTTGTACGCGCATACATGTATTTGAATACAGCAGCAAAAGGCGCCTAAAATCAGGGCAGTCTAGCTGTACACGCATGTATTCGCGCCATGTATTCATAAATACAATAACGACAATCACCTTAAAAACATGTATGTCAAGTTGTCTAATAACGAAAATAATATCAATTAGCGGGATACACTCCTAATATAACTCAACAAAATTAATTCTAACATGCATCATTATCAACCAATTAATTAGAATAATTTTTCAGTTGTATATAACCCGATATAAATGTATTCATTCTTTATATTATGTTCTATTTTA
This sequence comes from Nicotiana tabacum, assembly GCF_000715075.1. Lineage (NCBI taxonomy): Eukaryota > Viridiplantae > Streptophyta > Magnoliopsida > Solanales > Solanaceae > Nicotiana > Nicotiana tabacum. Next base: position 3,656,759 of record NC_134103.1, on the reverse strand, counting down.
ATATTTGTATTCAGTGTATTTCAATGTGTTTTTATCATTGTATGTGACTAAATAGCAAAGAAGGAAAGAAAAGTTCGTCGGAGATGGAATTTTCCGGCCAAGCAAAATATTGTATACATTGTATTAAAACTAAAAATGGAGACGAGCGAAAACCCCGACCCTCAAATATTCTCCATCGTAAACAATATTGCAGTATCTGTGTAGAGTGCTGACCCCTGATGCAACCCCATCATCACCGAAAAATGGTCCGAGTCCCCACCCACTGTCCTCACTCGGGTCTTTACTCCATCATACATGTCCTTAATCAACCTAACGTAGGCAACAGGTACACCTCTAGCCTCCAAACAACTCCACAAAACCTCCTTCGGAACTTTATCGTACGCCTTTTCCAAGTCGATGAACACCATATGCAAGTCCTTCTTTCTCTCCCTGTACTGCTCCATCAATCTCCTAACAAGGTGGATGGCTTCTGTAGTCGAACGCCCCAGCATAAACCCAAACTGGTTCTCAAAAATAGACACACTCCTCCTCACCCTTAGCTCTACCTCTCTCTCCCAGACTTTCATAGTATGGCTAAGCAGCTTGATACCCCGATAGTTATTACAATTTTGGATATCACCCTTGTTCTTGTATACAGGAACTATCGTGCTCCACCTCCACTTTTCGGGCATCTTTTTTTGTTCTTAAAATGATATTAAATAACCTAGTGAGCCACTCCAAGCCTGCCTTACCCGCACTCTTCCAAAACTCTACCGGTATTTCATCCGGCCCGGTCGCTTTGCCCCTGCTCATCTTACGCATAGCCCCCTCAACTTCATCAACTCTAATCCGCCTACAATACCCAAAGTCACAATGACTCCTAAAGAGTTCCAAATCACCCAGGACAATGCTCTCGTCCCCCTCCTCGTTCAAGAGACTATGGATGTATGTCTGCCATCTTCGACAGAGAAGCCCATCATCCAACAAAACTCTACCTTCTTCGTCTTTGATGCACTTCACTTGGTCCAAGTCCCACACCTTCTTTTCCCTTGCCTTGGCTAACTTGAACAACCTCTTATCCCTACCTCGGCCCTCGAGTTCCTCATACAAATGACTAAAAGTTGCAGTCTTGGTCGTCGTAATTACTAAATTTGCCTCTTTCTTAGCCAACTTATAATGCTCCCTATTCGCCCTCTTCTCCTCCTCGTCTACACTTTCCACTAGCTTTAGATATGCTACTTTCTTGGTTTCTACTTATTCTTGCACCTCTCCATTCCACCACCAGTCTCCCTTGTGACCACCAGAGTAACCCCTTGTGACCCCTAATACCTCTCTCGCGGCTTCCCTAATGCATTGCACAGTCGTGGTCTACATAGCGTTTGCGTCCCCACTACTCCTCCAAGCCCCCATAGTCACCAGCTTGACCCCCAACTCCTACGCTTCAGCTTCCATCAAGCCTCCCCACTTGATCCTATGTTGGCTATATATCGCCATTTTCCTCGTGATCTCAAGGTCCATGACCAGGAGCCTATGAAAGGTCAAGAGGTTCTCACTCGGGATGACCTTGCAATCCGTGCAAAGACCTCTATTGGACTTCCTGCAGAGTAAATAATCAATCTGAGTCTCGGCCACCGAACTTCGGAAGGTGACCAAGTGCTCCCTCTTCTTCGGGAAACTCGAGTTTGCTATTACCAAATCAAATGCTCTAGCAAAGTCCAGCAAAGACGTTCCTCCTCCATTTCTATCTCCAAAACCAAAGCCACCATGCACATCATCATACCCCCCAGACGTCGCTCTAGTGTGGCCGTTGAAATCTCCTCCTATGAAAAGCTTCTCGGTATGTGGGATACCACGCACCATCTCATCCAAATCCTCCCAGAAACGCCTCTTGACTTCCTTATCCAAGCCTGCTTGGGGTGCGTATGCACTGATTATGTTCAAAGTAAAACCTCCAACAGCTAGCTTAATAGTCATCAGTCAGTCATTCACCCTCCTAACCTCTATCACTAGTTCACAGAGGTCCTTATCAACCAAGATACCTACCCCGTTCCTGCCCCCCACCCTCCCAGAATACCAAAGTTTGAAACTGCCCACATCTCACGCCTTATCTCTTACCCACCTAGTCTCATGTACACAAGCTATATTAATCTTCCTTTTCTCGAGAATCTTCGCTAACTCTACAGATTTTTCAGTCAAAGTTCCTATGTTTCAAGACCCCACTCTCAGCCTAGTAGCTCCCTTATCCCTCTACCCCCCGCACCCACTCCCCCGCGCTGACACCCCCGAGGTCAAGACCTTACCCTACAATCGTTCACCAAAGCCAGTATAATCTATGAGTCACTACGCAAGCACTATCTCGAAAATAAGCGATAAAAATAAAATGAATTAATGAAAAATAATCTATCACTAAAGGTCACAAAACAGGTGAAGAAATAAAATAAAGGAACTAACGGGAACTATAATCTACAACTAAAGGTTAGAAAAACAGGTGAAGAAATAAAATAAGAGGACTAAAGGAATTATAATCTACGATTAAAGGATAAAAAAATAGGTGAAGAAATATAATACAAGAGCTAAAGGGGGCTATAATCTATAATTAAAGGTCTCAAGGATATATGAAATAAAGATTCAAAATAAAGACGTAAACAGGTAGATAACAATATAAATAAGTAGGCAAAGATATCACTAATGCAATTAAACTGACAATGCTAGGGCAAACGCTAACTAAAGATTCAAGATCAAAATAGGCCGGCAAAGGGATACAGTTACGCTAAAATATCAAACTACTAAAATATCAAGACGAGAGGAACAATAGAACCTGGATTGCAGCAATTGGGGGTGTAATTCAATCGCAAAGTGATTCTTGTCCTCTTCAAGATGATGAAGAAAATGGCAGACTTTTTTGATTCTCTGATGTTGAACAAGAACCCTTAATTTCAGATTAAATAAATTGTCAACCTTCTAAACCTCCCAGCAATTTCAAGGAAATCCGATGACCGGAAGACGGTGATGACGTCAGAAACCGAGGAGAGAGAGGTGAACCACTTGGGAACCAAGTATTACCAGAAATAATCTTTGTTTCTTGATAGTCTCCAAAAAAGATAATAAAAGAGTTTGTAATAAACGTAATCCGATGATCGCAATGTTGATTCAATAATCTCTGTTTCTTGAAGATGGGGTTTTTCAACCAACTACACCACAAAGACTTGTTTAGTAATGGTAAATTTGATCTGTTTATGGAAATCAAGAATCTTGATTAAAGTGGCAGAGTAGAAATAGATTGAAGATGAAGATGACGATTGGAGTTTCACTTACTATCTTTTATTTGAAAGATATTTATTTGAAAGAATTATATTCGAAAGACATTTACTTGAAAAAATTATATCTGAAAGATATTCATTTGAAAGAATTATATTCGAAAGAATTATATTTGAAAGAATTATATTTGAAAGAATTATATTCGAAAGATATTTACTTGAAATAATTATATTTGAAAGATATTTATTTGAAAGAATTATATTTGTAAGATATTTATTTGAAGGAAGTATATTCGGGATATATTTAATTGTACAGATTACATTCTAAAGATTTTTATTTGAAAAACTTATAGATAAAAGATGTATATTTTGAAGGACTTGATTAATTGGCTGTACTTGTGTTTATTATTCGTTTGAGCAATATTTATGATGCTCTTGTTGCCTTGCTGTTTATGTCACAAGTTGATTATTGTTGTCATCACTGCTATTTATTTTCTACTATTTTTGTATATTATATTGCATAGGTTATTTGACTAGTGAGTGTCTTGACTGTACCTCGTCACTACTCCACCGAGGTTAGTCTTGATACTTACTGGGTACCGACCGTGGTGTACTCATACTACACTTCTGCACATTTTTTGTGCAGAGCCAGGTATTGGAGATATCAGACTCGGTTAGAGTTAGACTGTGATCGCAAGGATTCAAGGTAGAGCTTCTTGGTCGTTGCAGTCCTTTGGAGTCTTTCCATTTTATTGTACTGTTAATATTTTATTCGAACAGTATTGTATATTCGATCCTTGAGGTCATTGCATGTATTTAGTTAGAGTTCGTGACTCAGTATTACCAGTCTTGGGAGATTGTTATAATTATTTCTGTTGTGGGTTTGGATTATCTATTTTAAAAAGAATGGCTTGAATTGTAATTAAAATCGGCTTACCTAGTCTTAAAGACTAAGTGCCATCATGATGCCTATGGTGGGATTTTGGGTCGTGACAAGTTGGTATCAGAGCCCTATGTTCATAGGTTCTACGAGTCACGAACGAGTTTAGTAGAGTCTTGCGGGTCGGTACAGAGACGTTTGTACTTATCTTCGAGAGGCTACAGAGCTAGTAGGAAGAATTCACTTCTTTCATTCCTGTCATGCAAATTTGTTGATTTTTGAATTTGAGCCTTTGTATCTCTATTCTCTCACAAATGGTGAGGACACGTGCTACCGGGTCAGCTGAGCAGACACCCGCGCATTCTGCTAGGGCTGCAAGTGGTTGGGGCCGAGGTGGAGGCCAAGGAAGGGCACGTGTCACAGCTAGAACACCAGTTAGAGGGGAAGTTGAGGAGCCGTTAGTAGCTCCAGTTGGGGGACATGCATCAAAGACACCTGTTGTTATCCCCGGACTTCAAGAGACCTTAGCACAGTTCCTGAACATGTTTCGTACATTAACTCAAATGGGATTAATCTCCGTTTCACCAAATATTTCACAGATTAGGGGAGGAGTTCAGACTCATATCGCCCGTATTCCAGAGCAATAGGTTCACATTGGTCAGGTTTCGGATATAGTACCGGTACAATATGTTATTCCGGTTCAGCCTGAGTTCAGGCCAGAGGCATCAGAAGAAGAACAAAAGAGACTTGAGAGATTTAAGAGGTATAGTCCACCTACCTTCAGTGGCACAGCTACCGAGGATGCCCAGGGATTTCTAGAAAAGTGTCATTGTATTCTCCCCACCATGGGTATTGTGAAAGTGAGCGGAGTTGCCTTTACTACATTTCAGTTGTCAGGAGCAACGTATCAATAGTGGCAAGCTTATGAAGAGGGAAGACCAGTCGATGCAACACCGCCAACTTGGGCTCAGTTTTCGGAAATGTTTTTGAAAGAGTTTGTTCCCTAGACTCTCTGAGATGCGTGGCGCACAGAGTTTGAATGGTTGCGTCAGGGCACCATGACGGTGTCAGAATATGCTATCAGGTTCAGTGAGTTAGCCCGTCATGCACCTATCTTGGTTTCTACAGTTAGAGAGCGAGTCCGCAGATAAATCGAAGGGCTCGATTATGATTTTAAAATATGTATGGCTCGAGAGTTATATACTGACATACCATTTCAGCAAGTAGTAGAGATTGCCAGAATGTTAGAACGTGTTCGAAGTGAGGAAAATGAGTCTAAGGAGGTCAAAAGATCTCGGAACTCTAGAGGATTCAGTGGATTTTACTCTGCAGCTATGACTGTTTATGGCGGATGCTCGGGTAGTCGGTCAGCCCAGTTCATAATTCAGAATACTCATAGTGCTCCAGTTAGTACTTTTAGTGCACCACCGACACGAAATTCTTATAGTGGTTATTTTATTTATGTTGCACAGACTCAGTATGAGCAGTCGCGACCTCAGAGGGGTTGTTATGAGTGAGGTGATACTAGGCACATCATGAGAGATTATCCCAGACTTGGGGGAGGCGAATTTCATCATAACACTCAGGATACAGGCTCTAATCCAGTTAATACTCCATGTGCACAACTAGTTAGGGGTGGAGGACATGCGGGTAGAGAGCGCCCTAGAGGGGGAGGCCCAACCCATTGATATAATTGCTATGAATTGACCGAGGTCGATACACCAGAGGTTGTCGTTACTGGTACGATCTTGATTTGTTATAAAGGAATATTTTCCTTAATTTGATCTTGTTCTGTGTATCGAGGTGAGTCCTCCTATCATGCTCCACTTATGGGCGAGCTTCGTAATTATGTAATCTACTTTTATGTTTACTCCTGTTGAGAGATTCTATGGAGGTAGCAGTGTCTATCATTATGTTTTGATCACTATTGAGAGCTATGAGGCTAAAAGTGACTTTCTGTTACTCATTACGGTGAGTTTTGATGTGATTTTGGGATAATTGGTTATAAATTGTGATTTATATGCCCTATCGGTATGGGGGTTCATTATGTGTTGTGAAATTGTTTATCGGAAATTTATTAAAAGAAGAAAAAGGAAATGGAAGGATTTTGATATGCATGATGTGCATATTACTTGTGACTCAGAGCTGAGGATGGGATCCTCGCATTTTAATATGATATGAAATGTTTAAACCGGGCTACAAGCCGGGTGGAAGTTATATAAGGACGAGATCCTTATGATGAAAATTTATGTGTTTAAATTCTCTCTTGTGAAATTAAATTTTTACTATAATGCTAATAGAGAGTCATACATGTTAGTCTTATTCGATAATTCTTGTATGTGTTTTCTGTGCATGTTTTTGCCATTTTGTGCTGTAATTATTGAGTTTTAGCCCACGAGGTGAGTGCCCAGGTGGCGCTAAATATGATTCGTTAAGTCGGGTAAATAATTTTGAAGTCTTCATGTATCACATTTTGCTGTCAGTGTTGTGAAGATTTGAAAGGAGGTTTTGGTTAATATAAGGTTAACCGACGATGCTGGAATTAATTATGAACAACTATTATGACCAGAGATGTGGTTATGGACATATGTATGACGTGTGCATAGGCACAAGTTGCTACAGCCGGTTGAGACTAATACCGTGTGTTGATGTGAAAATTAGGTCTTTTGAAAATGTTTGGAGTATAAGAAATTGGTTTTAAAGTGTATAAATGTGGATAAAAGAAATAATCTCAATTGAGATGGTGTTGTCGAACCCATGTTAAATTTGCGGTGACGTAGAATCACCGCCGAGTATGTGTGTAAGAATACACTCAGTAATTTAATGTCCTCAGATTAATTCTTGGCACGTTCTAGAACGAACGTATGTTTAAGAGGGGGAGAATGTAATGACCCAACTTATCGTTTTGAGAATTTAGGTTCCGTTCAGTGACTTAAGGTCCCGAGCCCACTTGGCTCAAAGCCATAGATTAAAATATTCCATAACTCACAATACCAATACTCTATTACTGTCATAATTCCACAGTCAGTTGAACGAAACTTCTTCTCAAGCTCATGCAACGCCAACCATAAAAATACCCCAAATCATCCGCTAAGCTCGCAATCATTCTCTTGATACTCAAGTCAACTTTCTCAACCAGATTCAAATTCAAATCTCCACACATATGCCCTACTGGCAGAAAAGAAACTCTCCACTCAAATCATAAGGAATACACCTACGTAGGTTACTCCGCAGGGAATAACCCACCTGCTTAACCTCAAATTGTTATCTTGATATACCCTTTTTGCAATCACTTAGTCTATCTGAGTCCAAACTCACTAACCAAACATGAGAATTTAATATGTCCCAAAATTTAACAATCGTGAAAGATCCTTCAAAACATTCACACTCGAGATTGTACGTCACATCAAAACTAAAATCAAGCACCCAATGGCCTTCCTTTGCATTTCAAGAAAACAATTCTCGTCATATTCAAATCGTCTTAACACATCCCGCATTTACATCATACGCATCACAAAGCCATTCCGTCGCTCATCGAGCCACAACTTCCACTCATAGAGATATTACCAGACATATGAGTCCAAATGTACAGGTTACAACTGAAGCTACCAAGCCTAAGATGCGGTCTAAACATGGCCTCAAGTCCTCCAGACTAGCCCATCACCAAAACACAGAATACACATCGTGAACCTCATTTATAGAATCACAAGCCGGCGATGCACAGCTGATACCGAGCGCTCATGTGCGCATACAAATATATGGAAGGAATTCAAAGAGTTATATTTCAAGCTAAATCAATTCCGCACGATAAGGAAAGAAAGATGGAAAATTATCCTAAATGTCTTGTAGCCTCTCGAAGATAAGTATGGACGTCATCATACCAATCCGCAAGACTCTACTAGACACTTGCTCATGACGTGTAGAACCTATGAACCTAGAGCTCTGATACCAACTTATCACGACCCAAAATCTAACTAGTCGTGATGGCACCTAACCCATCCCGTTAGGTAAGCCAATTTCCAACTAACCAATTTCAATAATAATTATTAAAGCAATTTAAGTGAATAAAGATCCTGACCTTATACAATCCCCAAGAACTGGTAGTACAAATTATTATCTTCTAAGAACAGAGTATACAAAGCGAAAATGAAATAAATACATAGTCTGTTTGAATAATACATAAACAGAGCTTTTATAAATCTAAGGCTACCCTGAACAAGAGGCAGCTACAACAGGAACGCAGGTACATCTTCAAGTCCCGCAACCATCGAGCACAACAACAACAACAGCCAACATCTGCAAGCAATGTGCAGAAGTGTAGTATCAGTACAATTGACCCCATGTACTAAGTAAGTAACAAACCTAGCCGTAGGTTGAAAGTAGTGACGAGCTTCTACCAAGGTTGGATCCAAAACCACTAGTCCACAATAGTCCATAACAATATAAAGCAAATAGTACCAGAAGAAACACATAGATAAAAATGCTTAGCCGAAACATGATTTCAAAAATAATAGTTCTTCCTTTCAAATACATCAGTGAAAACCCAAATCGTTTGTCGAAGTTGCCAAAAATATGAATAATTTGAGAACACTAATTCTTCCAAAAATCATTTCAATAGTAAATAAAATATCTCATTTTCTTTCTCAGATAACCAGTGTAAAACAAATGCATCACTATGCTCATTTGTTAACATGTGTGAAAAATCATGAATAATGTGATACCGTACAGCATGAGGAAAACATATCTCTATGCATATATATCATGTGTGCATGTCAATGCGATGTATCTCAGAGATTGCACTCATGTACTCACAGCCTCAGATTACTCAATCTCATTGTCTTGCATTCTCTCTCACTGTGCTCAGCACACTCAATCACTCAGCGCTATACAACTGCTGCGGCGTGCAGCCCTATCCCTGTTTATAGTCGACCCGCGCTCACTGGGGGTGTACAGACTCATGAGGGTCTCCTACAGCCCAAGCGCTATAAGCACAGATAACTCACGTGCTGCACGGACAACTCACGTGCTATAATATCATATCTGGATCCGCACGGACAACTCACGTGCTGCACGGGCAACTCACGTGCTATAGTAATATCTGGATCCGCACGACCAACTCACGTGCTATAATAATATCTAGATCCGCACGGCCAACTCACGTGCTGCACGGCCAACTTACGTGAAATAGTATAATATATAGATCCGCACTGCCAAATCACGTGCTATAGTATAATATATATAAAGCAAACATGGCCTGCTGCAGCTTGCAGCCCAATCCCAAAAATATCCTCACAATTAGGCCCTTGGCCTCCCTCAGTCATCAATCTCTCTAGTCTCTCTTTTATGGGCTCACAATGTCATGAGAATAGCCCAAAAATAATGATATAATGTATCAATAAATAATAACCGAGACTGAGATATAATATGCATCGAAATGAATATGACTGAGTATAAATTTACATTTTAAAATAAATAAATATGTATTATGACTTGTGTGTGCGGTCGAGTTTGGTTTTGGAAGGTTCGAAATTAAATTGGAAGAACAATCCTTATTTTTGAAGCTTAAATGAAAATATTGACTAGAGTTTGACTTTTGAGAAAATGACTCTGGAATGGATTTTTCATGATGTCAATAGCTTCGTATGGTGATTTCGGACTTAGGTGTATGTCCGAAATTTGATTTGGAAGTCCATAGGACAATTCGACACATTTCGGCTAAAAGTTGGAAAAATGAAGTTTTTGAAATATTCATAAATGTGGTCGTAAGTTGATTGTTTGATAATGAGATCCGATTTCGATTACGGAAATTGGAACAGCTCCATTATGTCATTTATGACTCGTGTGCAAAATTTGAAGTCATTACGGATTGATTTGATACGTTTCGGCGCAAAATATAGAAGTTGAAAGATTTGAAAACTCATAATTCAATTCGATGCGCGATTCGTAATTTCGGCGTTGTTTGATGTGGTTTGAAGCCTTGACTAAGTTTGTATTTTATTTTGGGATATGTTGGTATAATTGGTTAAGGTCCCGAGGGCATCGGTTGGATTTCGGATGGTTAACGGATCAATTTGGACTTGAAGAAAGTTGCTGGAATTTCTGGGCAGCAGCTGATGTTTTCGCCTCTGCAGAAGCTTCATCGCAGAAGCGACGCCTTGCATCGCAGAAATGAAATGGGAAGGGACATGGAAGTGGTCGCAGGTGAGAAGCAATTCCCGCACCTGCGGGATCGCAGAAGCGAGAAATGAAGACGCATAAGTGGAAGCTGGCATCAGTGGGAGTGATCGCAGAAGCGACCATTTTGTCGCAGAAGCGATATCGCAGATGCGCACTGTGCTCCGCAGATGTGAGCTCCTACTGGGCAGTGGACATTTGGACTTCGCAGATGCGCATTTTGGCTCGCAGATGCGACAAATCTATCCACCGAAGCGAACTGGACAGAAACATTTAAGCACCAAAAAAAAGTTATTTTGCCATTTTTGATTAGGATTTTGGAGCTCGGTTTTGGGGCGATTTTGGAGGAATTCTTCACGACTTCGACTTGGATAAGTGTCCTATATCTGAAAGAAATTATATTTTATAATCCATGATTATATTCCTCATTTATTTCGGATTTAAATGGAAGAAATCAATTTTTTTGCAAAACGTTTCAAGAATGAAAATTTAAGATTTGGAGGTTGAGTTGTTATCGAAATTTGATAAAATTGGTATAGTTGGACTCGTATCGGAATGAAAGTTCGGATTTCGTGAAAATAATGTCGGGTTCCTAGAGGCGGGCCCTGCATTGACTTTTGGTTGACTTTTTAATGTAAAATTTTAAGTTGGCATTATATTATCTAGAATTGTTTCCGGTGAATTTTAATGAAGATATACAATTAATTTGGATATATTTGAGCTTTCCGGAGGTCAATTCAAGCAAAAAGGTTATTTTGAAATATCGGTATAACTTCAAAAAGGTAAGCATCTTGCCTGACCTTGAGTGGGGGAAATTACCCCTTAGGCATTGAGTCTTATGTGGAAATTGTGTAATTGAAAACCATGTGCGCGAGGTGACTAGTACGTACTTGGTCTATATGTGCAAGTTATATCTGTTAAAATTCGTAGACGCCCTTATGTTTTAAATTGTAAATTGTTGGCACTTATTAAATCATGTATTTGTCATTCCCTCATTCCTTGTTTGCCGAGGTTATTTTTATATGCTAATTTGGTGTGATTGTCACTTTTGATTTTTATGTGAAATACCGTGGTTAGTTGGGTTGACATTTCTTGGAAATAATTTTATTATGGATTCCTTATCTGTAAATAATTATTAAATAAGTTTTAAAATGAGGCATTAGTATATATTTATCAAAATTTGGATTAAAGAAGGCGTTGTGTGTGAAAAATTTAGATTAAAGAAGATGTTGTCCTATGTTGAATTACTTTTCCATCCCTGTTGTGGTTTTTGAGGTTTTATATACGATGTGTGGAGCGGTTATTTGCTGTGAAATTAATTACTTTTGTTGTATCTTTGGAGTTGGTTGTGGCCTGTGGGAAAATTGATAATATAAATTGTTGTATTGTGTTGTCATTTAAACACTCTCCTTGATGTTATTTATGCTTCCTATGTTGCTTGTTAATGATATACATGTGCTTGGTAAGGAAGAGTGTATAGCACGAAGGGTGATCTTGTGCCATTCATATATATTAATATGCACGAAGGATAATGCCGTATCATTTCATATATATTATCATGTGAGGAAAGGTATAAATCACAAAGGTTGATGCCGTGCCATTCATATACATTAATGTGCACGAAGGATCATGCCGTGCCATTTCATATACATTATCATGTGAGGATGAGAGTAAAAGCATGAAGGGTGATGTCGTGCCATTATTTTTATATTATCATATGTTCATGGCACGAAGGGTGTTTCCGTGCGGGCGAGGACGAGAGACATAATTATATTATGATATCTTTTCGTTGTGTATACATTCATGCCTTTATCTTGAGTTGTTGTTGTGCACCTATGTTTTCTATGTCACTTGTAGTTGTTGTTGCTTCCTGTGTGCCTCCCACTTTATTTTTTTATTATTATTGGCATTTTTTCCACCTAGTTGGTATTGTTATATGTATGCTTGGTGAGAAAGAGATAAATGCACGAAGGGTGTTGTCGTGCCAATTGATTTGATCTACATATATATATTGGGTGAGAATGAGACATGTGCACGAAGGTATTACCGTGTCATTCGATGGTATATGTTGAATATAATTCTCACACCAGAAAAGTTAAATGAGGTGTCACATGGTGACTTTTATTTGAAAGAATTATATTTGAAAGATATTTATTTGAAAGAATTATATTCGAAAGATAATTACTTGAAAGAATTATATTCGAAAGATATTTATTTGAAAGAATTATATTCGAAAGATATTTACCTGAAAGAATTATATTTGAAAGATATTTATTTGAAAGAATTATATTCGAAAGATATTTACTTGAAAGAATTATATTCGAAAGTTATTTATTTGAAAGAATTATATTAGAAAGATATTTACTTGAAAGAATTATATTTGAAACACATTTATTTGAAAGAATTATATTTGAACAATATTTGCTTGAAATAATTATATTTGAAAGATATTTATTTGAAAGAATTATATTCCTAAGATATTTATTTGAACGAAGTATATTCGGGATATATTTAATTGTACGGATTACATTCTAAAGAATTTTATTTGAAAAACTTATAGATAAAAGATGTATATTTTGAAGGACTTGATTAATTGGCTGTACTTGTGTTTATTATTCGTTTGAGCAATATTTATGGTGTTCCTGTTGCCTTGCTGTTTATGTCACAAGGTAGAGATGCTTGGTCGTCGCAGTCCCTTGGAGTCTTTCCATTTTATTGTACTGTTAATTTCTTGTTCGAATATTATTGTATATTCGACCCTCGAGATAATTTCATGTATTCAGTTAGAGTTTGTCACTCAGTATTACCAGTCTTGGAGGTTGTTATAATTATTTCCGTTGTGGGTTTCGATTATCTATTTCAAAAAAAATGGTTTGAATTGTAATTAAAATCAGCTTACCTAGTCTTAGACACTAAGTGCCATCACGACTGTCACGATCCGAATTTTCCACCTTCGGACCGTGATGGCGCCTAACATTTCACTTGCTAGGCAAGCCAACGTTAGAATAATATTAATAAATTTTTAGACAATCTTTACATTATTAATAAACAAGGAAATAAAAGCGGAAGCAAAGTTTGAAATATAGTGAAATAATCCATAAAAATAACGGTGTCTAAATACCATCCCAGAATTGGTGTCACAAGTACACGAGCTTCTAGAATAAATACAAATAAAGGCCTGAATAAATAAAGTTGTCTGGAAATAAACACACAGCTAAAGTAAAATAGACGGGGACTTCAGAACTGCGGACACAAGTCTCCTCTGGTAGCTGAAATTTGAGCAAGTCTATGGTACGCCGCTGGGACCAATGTAAGTGCAGAGTGTAGTATCACTACAACCGACCCTATGTACTGGTAAGTGCTGAGCCTAACCTCGACGAAGTAGTAACGAGGCTAAGGCGGTTCACTTACATTAACCTGTACGCAATATTGATAACAACAACAAATAATAGAAATAAATCAGGTAACTCATTTATAATAATTGAAGCCAACTCAGCAGTCATAATCCATTATTATTTCACCTAATTCTGTTGCAGCGTGTAACCCGCTCTCAAAATATATTCACATTCAATTCTGTTGCAGCGTGCAACCCGCTCTCACATTCAATTCTGTTACAGCGTGTAACCCGTTATCCCAATATATTCCTTTTAATCAAGTCTGTTATGTATTTATTTCAATCAAGTATGTATATAGATTTTTAAATAAGTCTGTTGCAGCGTGCAATCCGATCCCCCAATATTGACTTTTTAATAAGTCTGTTGCGGCGTGCAACCCGATCCTCTAATATTGACTTTTTAATAAGTCTGTTGCGGCGTGCAACCCGATCCTCCTCCAATATTAACTTTTAATAAGTCTGTTGCGGCGTGCAACCCGATCCTCCAATATTTCCATTTCAATCAATTCTTATAGAAGAAATTCCCCAATAAATGCAATAATTAATATAAAATCATAAGACAACAAGCATACAATAATTATGATTTAATTATGAAACAACAATGACAAATAGCAAATTATTATAGAATCAGAGAGAAAATAGGCAGTTTAATATTTAATATGTTAAATGTCAAATAACAATTAAAACACATAATTCAAATAGCATGAAACAATTAATGCAGGAATTCAAGAATTAATATTTGACAAAGAATAAGAGAGAAATAATTATTATAATAATTAATTTATGATTAAAAACAATTTATGATTTTTCAAGTAAGCATGCAAACAATTAATTTGACGACGTATAGACACTCGTCACCTCGCCTATACATCGTTCACACACAATTCACATGACAAATAATTTAAGGGTTCTATTCCCTCAAGTCAAGGTTAACCACGACACTTACCTCGCTTAGCAAATTCCAATTAATTATTCAATCACATCTTTTCCTTTTAAATTTGCCTCCGAAAGCTTCAAATCTATTCACAAACAATTCGATATATTCAAATACGAATCATAGGAATTAATTCCATATGAATTTACAAATTTTCCGGATAAAAATCCAAAATTCATTAAAATATTCGGCAGTAGTACCCCACGTCTTAAATCCCGAAAAAACTCACGAAATCCAAACACCCATTCCGATACGAGTTCAACCATACAAAATTTGTCCAATCCCGATATCAAATGGACCTTCAAATCTTAATTTTTTCGTTTTTGGAAGATTTTAGAAAATCTGATTTTTCTTCCATAAATTCACGGATTCATGATATAAACGAGTATGGAATCATAAAATATAATCAATATAGGATAAGGAACACTTACCCCAATATTTTCCCGTGAAAATCGCCCAAAATTTGCCTTACCCGAGCTCAAAAATGGAAAAGGTTTGAAAATGGGACGAATCCCATTTTCCAGAATTTAAGTTCTGTTTTTGGAACTTTTACCCTTCGCGAACGCGGTCAGTGCCTCGTGTTCGCGAAGCACAAATTCCTGCTGACCAATTTTACTCTTCGCGAACGTGAGGGATACTTCGTGAACGCGAAGCTTGCCTGGCTTGGCCTTCGCGAACGCGAGATGCCCTTCGCGAACGCAAAGGCCATTTTCCTGGCCAGCCCCTTTCCCATTGCGAACGCGAGGCTTCGATCGCGAATGCAAAGCTTCGCACCTCAAGCCTTCACGAACGCATTCTCTCTGTCACGAACGCGAAGCACAAAATGTGCCAGCCCCAATCTGCTCGTCGCGAATGCGAGACTCCCCCCGCGAATGCGAAGAAGGAAACTAGAAGCAGGTTTCTGCAGTTTCCTCAAGTCCAAAGATGATCTGTTAACCATCCGAAACCAACCCGAGCCCTCGGGGCTCCAAACCAAACATGCACCCAAGTCCTAAAATATCATATGAACTTGCTCGCACGATCAAATCGCCAAAATAACACCTAGAACTACGAATCGGACGCCAAATCAAAGGAAATTTTCAAGAAAACTTTAAAACTTATATTTTTACAACCGGACATCCGAATCACGTCAAATCAACTCCGATTCTCACCAAATTCGGCAAACAAGTCATAAATATTATAGTGGACCTATACCGGGCACCGGAACCAAAATACGGACCCAAGGTCAATAAATCCAACATCAGAAATTTCTTAGAAATCATTAAGCTTTCAAGCTTTTAATATTTCATCAAAAATCCATATCTCGGGCTAGGGACCTCGGAATTCGATTCCGGGCATACGTCCAAGTCCCAAATCACGATACGGACCTACCGGAATTGTCAAAACACTGATCCGGGTCCGTTTGCTCAAAATGTTGACCAAAGTTAACTTATTTGAGTTTTAAAGCTCTATTTCACATTTTAATCCATATTTCACATAAAAACTTTTCGAAATATTGTACGGGCTACGCACGCAAGTCGAAAAATGATAAATGGTGCTTTTCGAGGTCTTAAACACACAGAATTACTTATTAAATTTAAAGATGACATTTTAGGTCATCACATTCTCCACCTCTAAAACAAACGTCCGTCCTCGAACGAAGTTAGAAAAAGTACATGAGCTGGAGAAAAGGTATGGATATTTACTCCGCATGTCCGACTTGGACTCCCAGGTAGATGCCTCTACCAGCTGAACTCTCCATTGCACCCGAACTGAAGGATAACTCTTAGACCTCAACTGTCGGAACTGCCGGGCTAGAATAGCCATCGGCTCTTCCTCGTAAGTCAAATCTTTGTCCAATTGGACTGAGCTGAAATCTAACACATGGGACAGATCACCATGATATTTCCGGAGCATAGACACATGGAACACCGGATGAACCGCTGATAAACTAGGTGGTAATGCAAGCTTGTAGGCTACTTCACTCACCCTTTCAAGAATTTCAAAGGGTCCGATATACCTAGGGCTCAACTTGCCCTTCTTTCCGAACCTCATTACACCTTTCATAGGTGAAACCCGGAGAAATATTCTTTCTCCAACCATGAATACAATACCACGAACTTTATGGTCGGCATAACTCTTTTGCCTAGACTAAGTTGTGCAAAGTTGATCCTGAATAATCTTGACCTTATCCAAGGCATCCTGTACCAAATCGGTACCCAACTACCGAGCCTCTCCCGGTTTAAACCAACCAACTGGCGATCGGCATTGTCTTCCATATAATGCCTCATATGGAGCCATCTGAATGCTTGACTGGTAGCTATTATTATAATCAAACTCCACAAGTGGTAAGAAATGATCCCAAGAACCTCCAAAGTGTATAACACAAGCGCGAAGCATATCTTCCAATAATTGAATAGTGCGCTCTGACTGTCCGTATGTCTGTGGATGAAATGTTGTACTCAACTCCACCCGCGTGCCTAACTCACGTATATAGCCCTCCAGAAATGTGAGGTAAACTGTGTACCTCCATCTGAAATAATAGACACGGGCACACCGTGAAGGCGGACAATCTCACGAATGTAAATTTCAGCTAACCTCTCTGAAGAATAGGTAACTGCCACTGGAATGAAATGTGCTAACTTGGTCAACCTGTCCATGATGACCCAAACTGCGTCAAATTTTCTTCGAGTCCGTGGGAGCCCAATAACAAAATCCATAGTGATACACTCCCACTTCCACTCAGGAATTTCTAACTTTTGAAGCAAACCACCAGGTCTCTGATGCTCGTACTTAACTTGCTAAAAATTCAGACATCGAGCTACATGTGCAACTATATCCGTTTTCATTCTCCTCCACCAATAATGTTGCCGCAAATCTTGATACATTTTGGCGGTACCTGGATGAATAGAATACCTGGAACTGTGTGCTTCTTCAAGAATTAATTCACGAAGCCCATCCACATTAGGCACACAAATACGACCCTGCATTCGCAGAACCCCATCTTCCCCTACAGTAACCTGTTTGGCATCACCATGCCGCACTGTATCCTTAAGGACAAGTAAATGAGGATCATCATACTGCCTCTCTCTGATGTGCTCATATAAAGAAAACCGAGCGGTTGTGCAAGCTAGAACCCGACTGGGTTGTGAAACATCTAACCTCATGAACTGATTAGCCAAAGTCTGAACATCTGCAGCTAATGGCCTCTCACCAACCGGAATATACGCAAGACTGCCCATACTCACAGTCTTTCTACTCAAAGGATCGGCCACCACATTGGCCTTTCCAAGGTGATACAAAATGGTGATATCATAGTCTTTCAACAACTCCAACCATCTTCTCTGCCTCAAATTAAGATCTTTTTGTTTGAACAGATACTGAAGGCTACGATGATCAGTAAATACCTCACACGAGACACCGTAGAGGTAATGCCTCCAAATCTTCAACGCACGAACAATGGCTGCCAATTCTAAGTCATGAACAGGATAATTCTTCTCGTGAACTTTCAAATACCGCGACGTATATGCAATTACCTTGCCATCTTGCATTAATACTGCACCAAGCCCAATGTGAGATACGTCACAATATATCGTATACGATCCTGAACCTGTGGGTAATACCAATACTGGCATCATAGTCAAAGCGGTCTTGAGCTTCTGAAAGCTCAACTCATACTCGTCTGACCACCTGAATAGGACACCTTTCTGGGTCAATCTGGTCAATGGGCTTGCTATAGATAAAAACTCTTCCACGAACCGATGATAATAAACTGCTAAACCCAGAAAACTCCGGATCTCTGTAACTGAAGTAGGTCTAGGCCAATTCTGAACAGCCTCAATCTTCTTAGGATCCACCTTTATGCCTTCTACTGATACAACATGCCCCAAAAAGGCAACTGAGTCTAACCAAAACTCACATTTTGAAAACTTGGCATATAACTGATTATTCTTCAAGGTGTGAACCACACGTCAAAGATGTTGCTCATGTTCCTCTCGACTGCTGGAGTAAATCAAAATATCATCAATGAATACAACCACAAAAGAATCCAAATAAGGCTTGAAAACCCGGTTCATCAAATCTATAAATGTTGCTGGGGTATTTGTCAACCCAAATGACATCACTAGGAATTCGTAATGCCCATATCGAGTAGGAAAAGCTGTTTTAGGGACATCAGAGGCCCTGATCTTCAACTGATGGTAATCAGACCTCAAATCGACCTTCGAAAATACCTTGGCACCCTAAAGCTGATCAAATAAATCATCAATTCTTGGCAGTGGATATTTGTTTTTGATAGTGTCCTTGTTCAACTGTCGATAGTCTATACACATCTGCATAGAGCCATCTTTCTTCTTTACAAATAATACCGGTGCACCCCAGGGCGAGACACTGGGTCTAATGAATCCCTGATCAAGCAAGTCTTGTAACTGCTCTTTCAATTCTTTCAACTTTGGCGGGGCCATACTGTATGGTGGAATATAAATGGGCTGAGTGCCGAGAGCCAAATCAATACAGAAGTAAATATCTCTGTCGGGTGGCATCCCCGGTAGATCTGCAGGAAATACTTCTGGAAATTCACGAACAACTTGTACTGAGTCCATAGAAGGAACATCCGCACTGGGATCACGAATATAAGCCAAATAGGCTAGACACCCTTTCTCTACCATTCGCCGAGCTTTCATATAAGAAATAACCCTGCTGGCAGAATGACCAGGAGTTCCTTTCCACTCTAACCGAGGTAACCCCGGCATAGATAGGGTCACTATCTTGCCATAACAATCCAATATAGCATGGTAATGGGACATCCAATCCATACCCAAAATGACATCAAAATCTACCATATCAAGAAGTAGAAGATCCATACTAGTCTCAATATTACCAATAATAACCACACACGAATGGTAGACATGATCTACTACAACAGAGTCTCCCACCTGTGTAGATACACACACAGAAGCACTCAGAGAATCACAAGGCACAACCAAATATGAAGCAAAATAGGAGGACACATAGGAATAAGTAGATCCTGGATCAAAGAGAACTGAAGCATCTCCATGGCAAACTGGAATAATACATGTGATCATAACATCAGATGACTCGGCCTCAGGTCTATCTGGAAAAGCATAAAATCGGGGTTGGGTCCCACCACTTTGAACTGCGTCCCTGGGACGGCCTTTGACTGGCTGGCCTCTACCTCTAATGGTCTGACCTCCACCTCTAATAGACTAACCTCCACCTCTAATAGCCTGACCTCCACCTCTAGCTGCCTGACCCCTACCTCTAGCTAGCTGAGTAGGAGGTGAAGCAACCGGTACCGGTATGATGGCACGAGAATCTTGCCGAGATCTATTATTTGCCAATCTAGGGCAATACCTCCTGATGTGACCAATGTTACCACACTCATAACACCCATCCTGATGTCGTGGCTGCTGAAGTTGAAGCTGACCCAGATGGGCCGGATAACCACTGTAGTAACTCTGGAGTGGTGGTGCACTAATAGGAGTTGAATGTGCACTGAATACTGGCTGCCCATAGTAAGGCATAATAGGACCGTGACTCCCTGAAGCACCGGGAGATACATGAAGTGCTGGATGAAACGGTCTGGGAGGATGACCCCTACCAAAATTACCCCTGCCTCCAGATGAGGCACCACTGAAACCACCGAATTAACGAGGCCTCTTATCGGACCTCTGCCCTCTTTCCTGTGCAAGAACCATCTCGATCCTCCTTGCGACATTAGCAGCCGCTTGAAAAGAAATCTCACTTCCGGTCTCCTTGGCCATCTGAAGTTTGATAGGGTGAGTGAGTCCCTCATTAAACCTCCTCACTCTCTCTCCCTCCGTAGGTAGTAAAAAGAGAGCATGAAGGGCCAAATCCACAAAACAGGACTCATACTGAGTAACAGTCATACTGCCTTGCTGTAGACGCTCAAATTGCTTGCGGAATTCTTCTTTCGGTGTGATAGGGAGAAACTTCTCCATAAATAGCTGAGAGAACTGCTCCCAGGTAAGTGTAGGTAATCCGACTGATCGGGTCAATATATAATCTCTCCACTACCTCTTGGCAGAACCCGTCATCTGAAATACAGCAAAATCAACCCCATTGGTCTCAACTATACCCATATTTCGTAACACCTCATGGCAGCGTTCAAGATAGTCTTGTGGGTCCTCAGAAGGTGTACCACTGAAGTGAACTGGAAAGAGCTTAGTGAACTTATCCAGTCTCAATAAGGCCTCAAAAGATATGGCGGGCCTATTACCGGTCTGTACCGCAACAACCGGCTGAACTATCCCAAATGGTGGGGCTGCTAGAGCCTGATTCTGGGGAGCCATCAGCTCCGGAGCGGGAGTAGTGGGAGTTTGGGCTCCTCCCCCACCCTGTGAGATGGCTGGTGCCACCGGAAATGTACCATTCTGGGCCACGCCCTCCATAAGACTTACCAAATGGACTAGAGCATCCTGAAGTACTGGAGTGGATATGAATCCTTACGGGACCTGAACTGGTCCAACTGGTACATTCTAAACTGGAACCTCCTCCTGAAGGTCCACCTGAGGTTCTACAACAGGTGCAGCTGCTCAAGCTCTGGACTGAGCTCTACCTCGGCCTCTGCCCCGGCCTCTAGCACGACCTCGGCCTCGACCTCTACCCCTGGCCATAGTTGCCACCGGGGGTTATGGTCCCTGTCCATCGGTAGAGGTATTACGTGTTCTCACCATATGCGAGAGAATAAGAGTAGAATGGTTCAATCATCGATGATAGAATAAAATTGCACGACAGAATAAGAAAGAAGTGATATTGTTCCTAAACTTCGTAGCCTCTGAGAGACGAGTATAGACGTCTCCGTACTGATCCTTCAGACTCTACTAAGCTTGCTCGTGACTCGTAAGACATATGTAACCTAGTGCTCTGATACCAACTGTCACGACCCGAATTTCCCACCTTCGGACCGTGATGGCGCATAATATTTCACTTGCTAGGCAAACCAACGTTAGAATAATATTAACCAATTTTTAGACAATCTTTACATTATTAATAATCAACTAAACAAAAGTGAAAGCAAAGTTTAAAATATAGTAAAATAATTCATAAAAATAACGGTGTCTAAATACCATCCCAGAATTGGTGTCACAAGTGCACGAGCTTCTAGAATAAATACAAATAAAGGTCTGAATAAATAAAGCTGTCTGGAAATAAACACACAGCTAAAGTAAAATAGACGGGGACTTCAGAACTGCGGGAGCCATGCAGTTATACCTCAAGTCTCTCTGGTAGCTGAAATCCGAGTAAGTCTATGGTACGCCGCTGGGACCAACTCCAAAATCTGCACAAGAAGTGCAGAGTGTAGTATCAGTACAACCGACCTCATGTACTGGTAAGTGCTGAGCCTAACCTCGACGAAGTAGTGACGAGGCTATGGCGGTTCACTTACATTAACCTGTACGCAATATTGATAACAACAACAAATAATAGAAATAAATCAGGCAACTCATTTATAATAATTGAAGCCAACTCAGCAGCCATAATCCATTATTATTTCAACTAATTCTGTTGCAGCGTGCAACCCGCTCTCCCAATATATTCCTTTTAATCAAGTCTATCATGTATTTATTTCAATCAAGTATATATATAGACTTTTAAATTGTAACACCCCAGAAAATTTTGAAGTATTTCAGTGTAAAGCCCCGTAAATTTCACAAGTGAATTCATGGTTTCGTGGTGCCGGAGTAGGCTTACATGTTTGAGGGGTTCAGACTTTTTGGGTTGAACAATGCACCAGAAAGTAAAGAAATATTTTTGGCAGAAAAGCGCGTTTCTGCGGTCCATTATGCGATCGCATAATCACTCTGCGGGCCGCATAATGGCCGCAAAAGTGAGCAGGAGAAGGGCCACTCTGGGGGCAATTATGCGGTAGGCTATGCGATCGCATAACAGTTATGCGAACCACATAGTGACCGCATACATGGGCAAATTTTTGATCGTTTTGGTCTGTAATTATGCAACCGATATGTGGTCCGCATATCCATTATGCGGTCGCATATGCGACCGCAGAACCTGTTCCGGAGCTCCATTTTTGGGTTTTTAAAACCCGACCCTACTTCGTTAAATACACGCTTTGGGTCATTTTTGAGCAAAAGTCTGATGTTTTAGAGAGAAGGGAGAGTGTTTTAGAGAGAGGAAAACCCTAGGCTAATTATTCATTAAGTCTTGCTCAAATCTTGGAAGATTAACAAGGAAAACCCACAAGTTCTTCATCTAAGAGGTAAGGTTCCATACCCTAGTTTTCAATTTTGAATTTGGACAGAAGATGGTTGATTAGGAGTATGATTCATGGGTATGATATTATTATTTATACATGCATGTACCAATAAGAATTGTGGGAAGATTGTTGAGCTTAAATAAGTAAGGATTGGCTTGTGGAGTGAAGGAAATCTTGTAGAAGAACCTTGTGGTTAAATTTGCACACCTAGTGTCTGATAAAATGCTCAAATGAGCTGAGACCATGAATATCTTCCTAATTATGGTTCAATTTTGTTATGTCTCAAAATAGATCGGGATTGTTAAGAATTCCGGATCATTCTAGAGTTAAGGAAGCTTGATTGAGGTATGTTGGCTAAACTTTCTCTCTTGGAATTGAATTCCATAATATTTTTGTAAGTTTCAAAGTATGGGTTGCGTATTAAATGGTTATGGCTTTGAGTCGTGTTTCAATGAAAGATAGTATGCCAAATTGTGTGAGAAAATCTCAATATTCTTTAGACTCTTAATTGCTCATATGTGTACCTAAAGTCTTGATTTGGAAATATCTTATTGTTGATAATCTATAAAGATGGTTGGAAGTGAAAAAAGTTAATTGGGGATATAGATTGTGGCCAACGTGCCAAGAATTTAAGTTATGATTATGTCTAGTAGTGCAAATAATTTGAGAAGATGCGATAAAGAATGTGAAATGAGCCTCGACTCAATTATTTAAAAATGACTTCGAAGATAGAATTGTCTAAAAGCTTTTGTACTAAATTCATGCCCATTAGTGGCTGCTTTAACTAATTCTTTGATTTATAAAGATATCCAGTGTGATTCGAGTTCTATATACTCATATGTTGAAATTGTACATTGTCATTTCTGGGGAAGAGTATTGCAAGAGTAAATGGCGTATTGACTGGTTATGATTTTTCATGTGTGTTTCTATTGTTGGTTTGTATGCCTCATTCTTTGGGAAGAAGATCAGACGCCATATTGTGCATATGGTGGTACTACTCTTGGTAACAACTTTCTTTTGCATCACATGTCAAACCACATTGTTCGTGGGGAGATGGCCTAGCCGATCTGGCGTGATCGGACTCCGTGCTAACAAAGATGGTGGTATATCGGTGCTAATGATCTCCCAACTAAAATTATATATGAAGTTCGTATTTTAAAAATTATTATGTTTTAACTGGACGTTTGGATATTGTTGATTGTGACTTGCCGTTTCTATGTGTTGCCTTTTCTTATATGGGCATTCTATTTTGAAAGAGGATTTTTAGCTATACATACTAGTGCTATTCGACAGTACTAACATCCCTTTTGTCGGGGGCGCTGCATCTTTAATGGATGGAGGTGGTTCTTCAGTAGGCGGCATTGATCGGTGATAGCAGTACACTCTTTTCAGCTGATTTGGTGAGCCCCACTTTATTTCGGGGTCATGTATCTTTTGTTTCTCATGTATTGTGTTTTGATGTATAGCCGGGGGCTTATTGCCGGCATTTTCATATTACTCTTTTATTGTACTTAGTGGCTCCGTAGACAGGTTGTGTGTTATGGTTGATGTTGGGAATTGAATTAGAAATGTTGGTACTTGGAAATTATGTTTTTCATTAATTCTATAAACTCGTAATGTTTTGAAATTTTTGAATGAAGCTGCTAATGGGAATGAAAAGGAAGTTGTTAATATAATCTTTTCAGTGATTGATTAATGGAATAAATCTCCTCTTTATTCATGGATGAGTTTGGGTAGAAGGAAGTCTAATAGGCTTGCTCGGCCGGGTTCTCTCGGTTGAGCGCCGGTCGCGCTCCCTGAGTTTGGGGTGTGACATAAATAAGTCTGTTGCGGCGTGCAATCCTATCCCCCAATATTGACTTTTTAATAAGTCTGTTGCGCCGTGCAACCCGATCCTCCAATATTGACCTTTTAATTAGTCTGTTGCGGCGTGCAACCCGATCCTCCAATATTGACTTTTTAATAAGTCTGTTTCGACGTGCAACCCGATCTTCCAATATTAACTTTTAATAAGTCTGTTGCGGCGTACAACCCGATCCTCCAATATTAACTTTTAATAAGTATGTTGCGGCGTGCAACCCGATCCTCCAATATTCCATTTCAATCAATTCTTATCGAAGAAATTCCCCAATAAATGCAATAATTAATATAAAATCATAAGACAACAAGCATACAACAATTATAATTTAATTATGAAATAAACAATGACAAATAGCAAATTATTATAGTAATCAGCGAAAAAATAGGCAGTTTAATATTTAATATGCTAAATGTCAAATAACAATTAAAACACATAATTCAAATAGCATGTAACAATTAATGCAGGAATTCAAGAATTAATATTTGACAAAGAATAAGAGAGAAATAATTATTATAATAATTAATTTATGATTAAAAACAATTTATGATTTTTCAAGTAAGCAGGCAAACAATTAATTTGACGACGTATAGACACTCGTCACCTTGCCTATACGTCGTTCACATGCAATTCACATAACAAATAATTTAAGGGTTTTATTCCCTCAAGTCAAGGTTAACCATGACACTTACCTCGCTTTGCAAATTCCAATTAATTATTCAACCACAGCCTTTTCTTATAAATTTGTCTCTGAAAGCTTCAAATCTATTCACAAACAATTCCATATATTCAATACGAATCATAGGAATTAATTCCATATGAATTTATAAATTTTCTGGATAAAAATTCGAAATTCATTAAAATATTCGGCAATGGGACCCACATCTCAAATCCCGAAAAAACTCATGAAATACGAACACCCGTTCCGATACGAGTTCAACCATATAAAATTTGTCCAATTCCGATATCAAATGGACCTTCAAATCTTAATTTTTCGTTTTTGGAAGATTTTAGAAAATCTGATTTTTCTTCCATAAATTCACGGATTCATGATATAAACAGTATGGAATCATGAAATATAATCAATATAGAATAAGAAATACTTACCCCAATATTTTTCCGTAAAAATCGCCCAAAAATCGTATTACCCGAGCTCAAAATGGAAAAGGGTTGAAAATGGGACGAGATTCGAGAACTTAAGTTCTGTTTTAGGAACTTTTACCCTTTGCGAACGCGGTCAGTGCCTCGTGTTCGCGAAGCACAAATTCCTGCTGACCAATTTTACTCTTCGCGAACGCGAGGGATACTTCGCGAACGCGAGATGCCCTTCGCGAACGCGAAGGCCATTTTCCTAGCCAGCCCCTTTCCCATCGAGAACGCGAGGCTTCGATCGCGATCGCGATCGCGAACGCGAAGCTTCGCACCTCAAGCCTTCGCGAACGCGTTCTCTCTATCGCGAATGCGAAGCACAAAATGTGCCAGCCCCAATCTGCTCTTCGCGAATGCGAGACTCCCCTCGCGAACGCAAAGAAGGAAACCAGAAGCAGGTTTCTGCAATTTTCTCAAGTCCAAAAATAATCCGTTAACCACCCGAAACCAACCCGAGCCCTCGGGGCTCCAAACCAAATATGTATCCAAGTCCTAAAACATCATACGAACTTGCTCGCGCGATCAAATCGCCAAAATAACACCTAGAATTATGAATCGGATGCCAAATCAAAGGAAATTTTTAAGAAAACTTTAAAACTTATATTTTTACAACCGGACATCCGAATCACGTCAAATCAACTCCGATTCTCACCAAATTCGACAGACAAGTCATAAATATTATTGTGGACCTATATCGGGACCCGGAACGAAAATACAAACCCGAGGTCAATAAATCCAACATCAGCAATTTCTTAAAAATCATTAAGCTTTCAAGCTTTTAATTTTTCATCAAAATTCCATATCTCGGACTAGGGACCTCGGAATTCGATTCCCGACATACTCTCAAGTCCCAAACCACGATACGAACCTACCAAAATTGTCAAAACTTGATCCGGGTCTGTTTTCTCAAAATGTTGACCAAAGTCAACTTAGTTGAGTTTTAAAGCTCTATTTCACATTTTAATCCATTTTTCACATAAACGTTTTCCGGAAAATTGTACGGATTGTGCACGCAAGTCGAGGAATGATAAATGGTGCTTTTTGAGGTCTTAAAATACAGAATTACTTATTAAATTTAAAGATGACATTTTGGGTCATCACAACGACGCATGTGATGGGATTTTGGATCATGACAATAATCTATGTTAGGTTTTTTTCCTTTCTTATTTATTTATTTAAAATCTTGTATCCTTCAATTTCTCTAGTACCAACTTTCCCTTAAACTATCTATTCTTAGATTTCTATTTGTTGGTAGGTTTCATGAGAAATTATTTGAAAAGTTAATACGAAATATTTACAAGAAGAGAAATGTCACGACCCAAATTCACCTATAGGTCGTGATGGCGCCCAACATCACCGCTACGCAAGACAACTAGTGAATTAGACAAGTTATTTCTCTTTTAATAAGTTTCTGAGTAATTAAACTTTCCTTATTTGCAAGATTTAAGAAAATAAATGGTTTAAATAAATTAAACCAAGTATTAGTTCAAACCACAATTCTACTAGTGTGTGCGCCAAGACCTGGTGTCACAAGTGT
The DNA here is from genome assembly GCF_000715075.1 of Nicotiana tabacum. Lineage (NCBI taxonomy): Eukaryota > Viridiplantae > Streptophyta > Magnoliopsida > Solanales > Solanaceae > Nicotiana > Nicotiana tabacum. The sequence goes on along the minus strand of NC_134103.1, from coordinate 3,629,361 downwards.
ATGAACATCTAGTAGATTATACAAAATTCTAAATACTGTCAGGACATAAAATATATAGAATACGAATACGAAGTGAGATATTAGGTGCTGCGGAACGGCTCAGGAAAAGTAGCTCACCACTAGGCCTCGGAAAATCAGGGATGCACACTGGTGGGACCGCCAGATGCACCTGTCTCAGAACCTCCACAAAAAGTATAGCATGAGTACGTAAACAACGTGTACCCAGTAAGTATCAAGTCTAATCTCGAAGAAGTAGTGACGAGAGGTCGACTTCGACACTCACTATGCGTCAATAATTATTCAGATAAAATCTTAAATAAATTCAAATCTTCTCAACAAGTAGGAGCAAATTATTCTTTCAATTTTGTATAATTTGCAAATAAGTCATTCCTTTTAAAGGCTGTAATATTACAAGCCACAACAAAATATCAAGACACCAAGTATTATTATTAAGCACGATTTATGACGAGGTCGTACGGTCCGATCCAGAATAATGTGTGCACTGTCGAGGTTCGAGCGGCACGAACCATAGATGCATCTATCTACTGCCGAGGCGTTCAGCCCGCTCCACAAGAAGAGAAGGATACTTTATAAGCATTTGAGTTAAACATTATTAAGGATTTATACTAAAACAATACGAATTTCATTAGCGGTCTTTCACAATTTTTCTAATAAATCCTAATATAATTTAGGCATTTTAAATTAACAAGTATGGTGCAAAAATTCCAAATAGTTCATGCATTGGGTCCTAAAACTACACAGACATAAGCATAATTAGTAGCTACGTACGGACACTCGTCACCTCGTACGTACGTAACTCCCACAAATTATAGCAACATTTAATTTAAATCACCTATGGGGTAAATTCCCTCTTACAAGATAAGACAAGAAACTTACCTCGTCTCAAAACTTACTTCCCGGTCATAATTTCGCGCTAAAGCCTCAATTTTGTGCCGAAAAATTCAAAACTAGCCAAATATTATATAATTAATCAATACATGCTCAAACTTTCATAATTTATCTATCAGATTAATTACCCAACCCAATTTGGAAAAATTGCTAAAATTTACCCCGGGCCCACATGCCCGGATTCCGAAAACTTTTGGAGTAAATCGTTACCCATAACCTTAAGAACTCAAGTATACAATTTTCATCCCATTCCATAACAATTTTCGTGGTTAAAATCTCACTTTTATCAAAATCTAGGTTTTTCATCTAAACCCTTGATTTTCACAATTTACTTCTTAAAATCTATCCATAATCTATGTATTTAACTCACAATAGGTAGAATTAACTTACCTCCAAGTTGCTAGGTGAATACCCCTCTCAAAAAGCTCCAAAATCGTCCAAGAATGGAGAAAATGGGCTCAAAAATGGCTGAACCCCATTTTAAGGCATTCTGCCTAGCATGTCTTTTGCACATGCGAAACCACTGCCGCACCTGCGGTTCCGCTTCTGCGGAAAAATCCTCGCAGATGCGGTCCTCCCCAGTGGGCCAAACTCAGCACCTTCAGACCGCTTCTGCGCGTCCGCTTCTGTGACGCTTCTTCCGCACCTGCGGCCCTTGCCTCTTCTGCGCTCTCTTCCTTCGCACCTGCACGCTCGCAGGTGCACCAAAAACTCCGCTCCTACGATCCCTGGGCTGCCCCTGACTGGTCCACTTCTGCGGCTTGTGGCTCGCTTCTGCGAGCTCACACTTGCGGCTGTCCAAGCGCAGGTGTGATTGCACAAGAAGCTGTAAGATTCAGCTGTTGCTCCAAAGTCCAAACTTTGTCTGAGCCTCGTCCGATTAACACCCGAGGCCCCCGAGGTCCCGTCCGAATATACCAACAAGTTTAAAATCATAAAACGGACTCGTTCGAACTCTCGCAACGCATAAAATAACATCAAAACTAAGAATCATACCCCAAACTAAATAGATTCATCTTAGAAACTTCAAGTTTTTCAAGCTTACTCCGAATGTGCCGAAACATACTTAAACTACTCAGAATGACATCAAATTTTGCGTGCAAGTCTTAAATCACCATACGGAACTATTCCCAAACTCGAAATTCCAAACGGACCTCGATTACTCCAAAACCTACTCCAAACCAAATTTGAAGAACTTTAAACCTTAAAATAGCTAACTTTCACTATTAAGCGTCGAAATGCTCCCAGGTCATCCAAAACCCGATTCGAACATACGCCCGAGTCCAAAATCATCATACGAACCTATTAGAACCGTCAAATCCAGATTCCGGGGTCGTTTACTTAAAACATTGACCGAAGTCAAACTTACCATTTGAAAGTCAAACTAAGGAACCAAGTGTTCCGATTTTAACCCGAACCCTTCAAATTCCTGAACTAACCATCTCCGCAAGTCATAAAATAGTAAAAGCACATACGAGGAGTCTTATTTAGGGGAACGAGGTTCTAGAAAGTAAAACGACCGATTGGGTCGTTACATTCTCCACCTCTTAAACAAACGTTCTTCCTCGAACGAGTTTAGAATCATACCTGGAGTGTTGAATAAGTGTGGATATTTACTCTGCATGTCCTCTTCGGCCTCCCAAGTAGCTTTCTCGACTGGTTGGCCCCTCCATTGAACCTTTACCATAAAAATCCTCTTGGACCTCAATTGGCGAACCTGCCTATCAACAATGGCAACTGGCTCCTCCTCATAACCCAAGCTCTCATCTAGCTAAACCGTGTTGAAGTCTAACACATGTGACAGGTCGGTATGATACTTCCGGAGCATAGATACATGGAAAACCGAATGAACTCCCGATAGACTCGGAGGCAAGGCAAGCTCATAAGCAACCTCCCCAACTGGTCTCTGTTACACCCCATATTTTCGTACGTGATAGCTCGAAAATAAAATATTACATCCCACATTTTCGTACGTTAAAGTTTCGTCGTAAGTTAATCGACGTAAGTTCGGGAATGAAATTATTTTATGATTATAAGCATTATGCTATTTCAAACAAGTGACGAGTAAATTCGTGAAGATGAGAGGGTAAACAAATTGAAGAAAATGAGTTTCGTCAAAGTTTGGCAATTTGGGATAAAATACGGTCCAAGGTATAATACCCCGTATTTATAGACTAGTACTATACAAGGTACCACATGACCATGATAGTAAGGTGTATAAAATATGTTAAAAGTGAGTAATATTTTAAGTAATTCGAGATAATTCTTAATTAAGTGGATAATTAGCTAATTATTTGTTTAATATAAAATTAATCATGTAATTAAGGATTTACGGATAATTAATAAGTGGGGATAAAGGCCCTCACGTGGCAGTCCATGAAGTGGTCAAACAGCCACTAAGTGACTCCTATAGTCCATGGAAAGGTGTCACCTTGTAAAGTACTAGTCATGACTCATGAGTGTCGTACTAATTCCATGTCCACACAAATTTGCAGTACAAAAACATTCCTCCATTCAAATCAATCTTTCACTTGCCTTTGTTTATTCCTAATTCTTCACCCCTCCCACCATTGAAATTTATATATCTTCAGGAATATATCTAAGTATTGCAAGTGACAAAAGTATTAACCGGATCAGCAAAAGAGAGAAAAAGAAGATACATGCGGACTAAAAATTAGCCCGTTTCGAGATTCACTTTATTTATTTTTGGAGAAAAGATTCAGCAATCCTACTTTTTCAGAACTTGAAGTGCTTAATCCAGGCATTCTGGATGTAGATTCCTCCAATATTCCCTCTTCGACGCAAGAGAGATTGCATACGTATTTACAATGATCAGAGATGTAACGCTAGATTTTGAGATTCTAAGGAAGTACGGTGCAATCTTTCTCAAGTGTATCATACGAATATTTTCCTATTCTGATCTTGCTGTCACGTGTATTTTTCGCAATTGACCAGTGTTAGAAGGAATTTTAAGAGAATCGGCTCACGTATGTTAAGGCTATCCCTTCTTTCTTTTGGCATGATTTGTACGACACGAACGAAACGAGCAAATGCACAATTTCCATAAATGAATCTATTCATACAAATATTAGGGGTATCTATATTCTTGATTCTCCGTGGGAATTATTATTATATCTTTTGTTCATGGGTCTCAGAAAAATACGTATTTGATAAAATGTATCCGACAGGCATGTTATTTTTATAACATTCCGAGAAAAGCTTATTAACGTATTTCTTATGTATTTCATGCATTTATACATGTACATTGACCCATGCCCAGATGACGTTATATACGCATATATTATATGTATATAGGATATGAAAAAAAGGTTATGGCGTTATATACGCATCACCACCTGATCAGCTGGTATACGTTGATGATTTGCCCACAGTGGCCGAAATAATATGATGGGATATCCTCAGAGGCTTGAGGATGCTATGAACGCATATACCTATGCATGGTATGACATTTATACGCATATGCATGATATTATAAAAATGAAATGACTCACAGTGCTATGCACACGTACAAGTCGAGTCTTTTACTCCATGTTTCTCTCATGTCTATTATTTACTGATTTTCATTCCTTACATACTCGGTACATTATTTGTATTGATGTCCTTTTTTCCTGGGGACGCTGCGTTTCATGCCCGCACGTCTCGATAGACAGATCGAGAGTCCTCCAAGTAGGCGATCAGCTCAGCAGAAGATATTTGTGCACTCCATTTGCTCCGGAGTTGCTTGGTTGGTCGGTATGATTTAAATGTGTATGGTTTGGTATGGCAGGGCTCTGTCCCGACCTTTATGACAATTATGTACTCTTAGAGGCTTGTAGACATGTCGTGTACGTGAAAGATTGTACGGCCTTGTCGGCCTATATTTTGAGTTTATAAATGAAGATGTTGGCCTATTAGGCCCGTATTTCACGTGTATATGATGATGTAATAAGAAAGATACGTTACGTTGGTACTCGATTGAGTAAGGTACCGGGTGCCCGTCGCGGCCCATCGGTTTGGGTCCTGACAGTCTCAACACCACAAATGGGCCTATAAACCTTGGGATCAACTTGCCCTTCTTTCCAAACCTCATGATTCCCTTCATCTGTGAAACCTTCAAGAGACTTTCTCGCCCACCATAAATGATAAATCACGCGCTTTCTGATCCGCAAAACTTTTCTGTCTGGACTGTGCTATAGGAAGTCGCTCCTGAATCAACCTTACCTTTTCCAAGGCATCCTTCACCAAATCCGTACCATATAACTTATCCTTGCCGGGCTCAAACCATCCGATGGGCGAACGACATCGCCGACCATATAAAGCCTCAAATGGAGCCATCTCGGTGCCGGATTGGTAACTGTTGTTATAATCAAACTCAGACAAAGGCAAGAAATGATCTCACTGACCTCCGAAGTCAATCACACATGCCCTGAGCATATCCTCCAAGATTTGAATTGTCCGCTCCGACTGCCCGTCGGTCTGCGGATGAAAGACTGTACTGAGCTCTACACGGGTCCCCAATTCACTCTATACTACTCTCCAGAAATGTGAAGTAAATTGAGGGCCTCTATCTGATATAATGGATATTGCCACAAAACACAAATGAACTATCTCCTGAATATAAATCTGGGCGGCCTCTCTAAAGTATACATAGTCACAACCGGAATGAAGTGTGCCGACTTGGTCAACCTGTCGACAATGACCCAAACTGCATCAAACTTTCGCAAGGTCCGTGGAAACCCAACTACGAAGTCCATAGTAATGCGCTCCCATTTCCACTCCGGTATAGTCATCTGCTGAAGTAGGCCACCTGGCCTTCTAGTGCTCATACTTAACTTGGTGGCAATTTAGCTACATGCTCAACTATGTCTTCCTTCATCCGCCGCCACCAATAATGCTACATGAGTTCGCGATACATCTTCGTAGCACCTAGATGAATAGAATACCGAGACATGTGTACTTCTTCTAGAATCTTTTCCCTCAGCCCATCCATATTAGGAACTCATAGACGACCCTGGAGTCGCAGAACACCATCTTCGCCGATAGTAACCTCCTTGGCACCACCCCGTAGTACCGTCTCTCGGAGAACCAACAAGTGTGGATCATCAAACCGTCAAGCCTTGATCCACTCAAATAGTGAAGACTGGGCAACAATATATGCAAGAACTCGACTGGGCTCTAAAATATCCAGCCTTACAAGTCGGTTAGCCAAGGACTGAATGTCCAAAGCTAATGGCCTCTCCTCTGCTGAAATGAAGGCCAAACTACCCATACTCTCCGCCTTTCTGCTCAAGGCGTCTGCAACTACGTTTGCTTTGCCCGGATGATAAAAGATAGTAATATCATAATATTTTAGTAACTCAAGCCACATGCGCTGCCTCAAATTTAGATCTCTCTATTTGAACAAATGCTGCAAGCTGCGATGATCAGCGTAAACCTCACAAGACACCCCATAAAGATAATTCCTCCATATCTTAAGAGCTTGAACTATCGCGACCAACTCTAAATTATGTACCGGGTAATTCATCTCGTGGGGCTTCAGTTGACGTGAAGCATATGCAATAACTCGCCCCCTGCATCAATACACAACTTAGGCCAATGCATGAAGCGTCGCAATACATTGTATACATCCCTGAACCGGAAGGCAACACTAGCACCGATGCTGAAGTCAATGCGGTCTTGAGCTTCTGAAAGCTCACCTCATAATCATTGGACCATCGGAATAGAGCACCCTTCTGGGTCAATCTGGTCAAAGGTGCTGCAATAGATAAAAAGCCCTCCATAAACCGATGATAATAAGCTGCTAACCCTAGGAAACTCCTGATCTCATTCGCCGAAGTGGGATGATGTCAATTCAGAACGGCCTCAATATTTTTGGGATCAACCTTAATACTCTCGCCCGATACAATATGCCCTAAGAATGCTACAGAGTCTAGCCAAAACTCACACTTGGAGAACTAAGCATATAGCTTTTGTTCCCGCAAGGTCTGAAGCACCACTCTCGAATGTTGCTCGTGGTCCTCTATTTTATGCGAATAGATCAAAATGTCGGCAATGAAGACGATGATAAACGAGTCGATATACGGCCTGAACACCCGGTTCATCAGATCCATAAACGACGTCGGGGCGTAAGTCAAACCAGAGGACAATACCAGAAACTCATAATGGACATATCTTGTTCGAAAAGCAGTCTTCAGAACATCTGAATCCCAAATCTTCAACTGATGGTAACCCGATCTCAAGTCGATTTTTGAGAACACTCTGGAACCCTGCAATTGGTCAAAATATCATCAATACACGGCAACGGGTACTTGTTCTTAATAGTGACTTTGTTCAATTGGCGATAATCAATACACATTTGTATAATCCCATCCTTCTTCTTCACAAATAATACCGGTGCGCCCCAAAGCAACACACTCGGCCTGACGAACCCCTTTGTTAACAACTCCTCAAGTTGTTCCATCAACTCTTTTGGAGCCATACGGTACAGTAGGATAGATATAGGCTGGGTATCTGGGGCCAAATCAATATAGAAATCAATATCACGATCTGGTGGCATGCCTGAAAGATCAGAAGGAAATACATCGGAGAACTCTCGGACTACGGGAACTAAATCAATCGTCGGAGTCTCTGCCATAGTGTCCCAAACATAGGCCAAATAAGCCAAATAACCCTTCTCGACCATGTGTCGAGCCTTCATAAAGGAAATAACCCGACTAGATGCACTGACAGACGAACCCTTAAATTCCAATCTAGGCAACTCTGGCTTTGCCAAGGTAATAGTCTTGGCATGGCAGACTAGGATGACATGATATGGAGATAACAAGTCCATGCCTAGGATGATCTCAAAGTTGGTCAAATTAAGCAGCAGAAGATCTGCTCTAGTTTCGTAACCACAGAATGTAACAATGCAGGATTGGTAAACCCGGTCCACAACAACAGAATCGCCCACAGGAGTGGACACATAAATAGGAGTACCCGAGGACTCATGAGAAATACCCAGGAAATGAGCAAATAGAGATGACACATATAAATACGTAGACCCTGGATCAAAAAATACTGAGGCATCTCTACCACAGACAAAAATAATACATATGATCACGGCATCTGAGGCCACTGCATCTGGTCTAGCCGAAAATGCATAGAACCTAGCTGGAGCGCCACCTGACTGGCCTCTACCTCTAGGACGGCCCCTACCTACCTTCCCTCCGCCTCTGGGAGGCCGGACGGCAAGTGGAATAACTGGTGCTGTAATCATAGGCTGCTAACCCTGCTGCACTGCCTTGCCCCGAAGCCTGGGGCAAAATCTCCGTACGTGACTGAAATCCCCGCACTCGAAACAACCCCTCGGTATGGTGGAATACTGACCTGAAGTCTGGCCCTGATAACCTGAATACCCACTGGAGGAAACCTGAATAGCTGGTGGGCGGTATGAACTCTCTGGCATAGCACTAAAATAAGGTCGTACTAGAGCACCCCGAGGAGGTGGCAGTGCTGGGTAAGGGGGCCTGCTAGACTGATCCTTCACGAGCTGACCTCTGCCCCTAGCTGGGTCACCACTGAACTCTCCCTATATCAAAACCACTTGTCCCTCGCCGCCTACTCTTGGATCCACTGACGGACACCCTCGATCCTCCGAGCTATCTCCATAACTAACCGGTAAAAAGTCTCTATCTCCACCTCTCGATCCATGGTGGCCTCAATACCAGAGTGTAATCCGGTGACAAACCTCTACACTCTCTTTGCATCGGTAGGTAGTATCATAAGGGCATGGCGAGAAAACTCAGAGAACCTCGCCTCAAAGTCCGTCACTGACATCTGACCCTGTTGGAGCTGCTCGAACTGGAACCGCAACTCTTCCCTCTGATAGGGTGGAATGTATCTAAGAGGCGTGTGAACTGTTCCCAAGTCATGGAAGGAGAACCTGCTAGTCTGCCGAGAAGATATGACTGCCACCACCTACGGGCCCTGCCCTCCAGCTGAAAGGTAGTGAAGTCTACCCCGTGGGACTCTAGTATCCTCATGCTGTGTAGTCTGTCCCTGCATCAATCAATAAAATTCTGGGGGTCCTCATGTCGCTCACCTCCGAAAGCAGGAGGATGAAGCCGGTCCATGACCTCCTGAAATCTCGGAGCGGTTGTGAAATCCACCGGAGCTGGCTCTGCCGCAGGCACCTCGCCCTGCTCCTCAATAATGGGATCCTCTACTGGATCCACTGGTGGCATGGCTGGAGCAACTCTGGGACGTCCTCATCCCATTCCATGGGCTGGAGCCCTCCCCTGGCCTCTGCCTCGGCCTCTAGCAAAAGGGGGAGCAGCTCTTCCCTGGTCTGGAACCTCCATAGAGCGCGTTCTCACCATCTGTGAGAGAATAAGAGAAAGATACTTAGTACTACATCAACTGCACAATAGGATATGAATAAAGGTAGTTTCCTAATACCCTATAGCCTCTCGAAGATAAGTACAGACGTCTCTGCACCGATCCGCAAGACTCTATTAGGCCTACTCATAACTTGTGAGACCTATGTGAACCTAGTGCGCCGATACCATGTTGTCATGACCCAACTTCACTTATAGGTCGTGATGGCGCCCAGCATCACTGCTACGCAAGCCAACTAGTGAATTAGACAAGTTATTTCTCTTTTAATAAGTTTTCGAGTAATTAAACTTTCCTTATTTGCAAGATTTAAGAAAATAAAAGATTTAAATAAAAAAAACAAATTAATAGTTCAAAACCACAATTCTACTAGTATGTGTACCAAGACCTGGTGTCACAAGTGTATGAGTATCTAGTAGATTATACAAAATTTTAAATATTGTCTGGACATAAAATAGACAGAATACGAATATGAAGAGAGACACTAGGTATTGCGGAACGGCTCAAGAAAGCAGCTCACCACTAGGCCTCGGAATATCGAGGATACACACCGGTAGGACCGCCTGATGCACCTGTCTCAGAACCTGCACAAAAAGTGCAGCAAGTGTAGCATGCGTACGTAAACAACGTGTATCCAGTAAGTATCAAGTCTAATCTCGAAGAAGTAGTGACAAGAAGTCGACTTCAACACTCACTATGGGTCAATAATTATTAAGATAAAATCTTAAATAAATACTAGGTGTGTAAATAAATTCAAATCTTCTCAACAAGCAGGAGCAAATAATTCTTTCACAATTATATAATTTCCAAATAAGTCATTCCTTTTAAAAGCTGTAATCTTACAAGCCACAACAAAATATCAAGACACCAAGTATAATTATTAAGCACGATTTATGCCGAGGTCCTACGGCCCGATCTGAAATAATATGTACATTACCGAGGGTCGAGCGGCACGAACTATAGATGCATTTATCTACTGCCGAGGCGTTCGGCCCGCTCCATAAGAAGAGAAGGATACTTTATAAGCATTTAACTTAAACATTATTAAGGATTTATACTAAAACAATACGAATTTCATTAGCGATCTTTTACAATTTTTCTAACAAATCCTAATATAATTTAGGCATTTTAAATTAACAAGTATGGTGCAAAAATTTCAAATAGTTCATGCATTGGGTCCTAAAACTACCCGGACATAAGCATAATTAGTAGCTATGCACGGACTCTCGTCACCTCGTACGTACGTAGCCCCCACAAATTATAGCAACATTTAATTTAAATCACCTATGGAGTAAATTCCCTCTTACAAGGTTAGACAAGACTTACCTCGTCTCAAAACTCACTTTCCGGTCACAATTTCGCTCTAAAGCCTCAATTTGGTACCGAAAAATTCGCAACTAGCCAAATGTTATATAATTAATCAATACTACTCAAAATTTCATAATTTATCTATCAGATTAATTATCCAACCCAATTTGGAAAAATTTCTAAAATTCACCCCGGGCCCAGCTGCCCGGATTCCAGAAATGTTCGGAGGAAATCATTACCCATAACCTTAAGAACTCAAGTATACAATTTTCATCCCATTCCATAACCATTTTCGTGGTTAAAATCTCAATTTTATCAAAACCTAGGTTTTTCATCTAAACTCTTGATTTCCACAATATACTTGTTAAACTCTACTCATAGTCTATGTATTTAACTCACAATAGGTAGAATTAACTTACCTCCAAGTTGCTAGGTGAATACCCCTCTAAAGAAGCTCCAAAATCGCCCAAGAATGGAGAAAATGGGCTCAAAAATGGCTGAGCCCCGTTTTAAGACATTCTGCCCAGCAGATCTTTCGCACCTGCGAAGCCACTGCCGCACCTGCGGTTCCGCTTCTACGGAAAAATCCTCGTATGTGCGGTCCTCCCCAGCTGGCCAAACTCCGCACCTTCGGACCTAAGGACCGCTTCTGCGCGTCCGCTTCTGCGACGCTTCTTCCGCACCTACGACCTCTCTTCCTTCGCACCTGCACGCTCGCAGGTATGCCAAACACTCCACTCCTGTGATCCCTGGGATGCCCCTGGCTGGTCCGCTTCTATGGCTTGTGGCTCGCTTCTGCGAGCTCGCAGGTGCGATTGCACCAGAAGCTGGAAGCTTCAACTGTTGCTCCTAAGTCCAAACTTGGTCCGAGCCTCGTCGGATTAACACCCGAGACCCTCGGGGCCCCGTCCGAACATATCAACAAGTTTGAAATCATAAAACAGACTCGCTCGAACTCTCGGAATGCATAAAACAACATTAAACTAAGAATCATACCCCAAACTAAATTGATTCAACTTAGAAACTTCAAGTTCTTCAAGCTTACTCTTAACGTGCCGAAACATACTTAAACTACTCAAAATGACATCAACTTTTGCGTGCAAGTCTTAAATTACCATACAGAACTATTCCCAGACTCGAAATTCCAAACGGACCCCGATTACTCCAAAACCTACTCCAAACCAAATTTGAAGAATGTTAAACCTTCAAATAGCCAACTTTCACTATGAAGCGTCGAAATGCTCCCGGGTCGTCCAAAACCCGATTCGAACATACGCCCGAGTCCAAAATCATCATACGAACCTATTGGAACCGTCAAATCCCGATTCTGGGGTTGTTTACTCAAAACGTTGACCGAAGTCAAACTTACCCTTTTAAAGCCAAACTAAGGAACCAAGTGTTCCGATTTCAACCCGAACCCTTCAAATTCCTGAACTAACCATCCTCATAAGTCATAAAACAGTAAAAGTAAATACGAAAAGTTTTATTTAGGGGAATAGGGTTCTAAAAGGCAAAACGACCGGTTGGGTCGTTACAAGAAATTTAGTTAAGTACTCACGTGTGACTTCATAAATACTTAACATAATATTTTTAAATCTATCTAGTTATTTCAGTGTTGATTGATAAATTCATAAATGGATAAACCGACTAATCTGTAGAAATATATATTTTATTCATTTGAATTTATCATGAAATTCAATAAAAAATTTATATTGTAAAATCTAATACCTAATTAGGCTCATGAGAATATGTACGATTACATCTTTTGTACAGTTTCCTTTAAACAAAGTGAACTAGTATATGTTCAATATAGATCTAAATTGCAAAATGCTACATAATGATTCTCACATGCATACGAGAAAAAAGAGGCTTAAAATTAGGAAAACTAATTTTATTTTATTTGGGCAACTCAAAAGCACGATGTGACGTTCATGAACGAGGAGGGACCGAAGAGGGCGGGTCAATAAGATGGACTAACAAACTTCTAGATTAGTAAGCTTATGAAGAAATAGTGCACGTGACATCTTAGGCGAATCTCACATTGAAATGAGAGAGTAAATATTTCACGTTACACCCTATTTGTACACTACTATTTAACTTGTACTTACTTCTTTAAAATTATTTAACCTATACCTAATTTTAATAAACTTCAGACGAAGTATCTTGCCTCCTCTTCCACCTCTCCTCCGCTTTCTTTTTCTCCTTTCTTGTCACGACCCAAAATCCGCTAAAGGTCGTGATGACGCCTAACACCGCCGGCAGGCAAGCCAATGGTGATCTATCAACTTACTTACTCATAATACCACGAACTCAAATATAAAATTTATTCTCAATTCCATGTCCAATTTCGTGGTCAAAATCCAAAAATACCAAATTCTAGGTTTTCTATCAAAATTCCAAATTTCTACTAATTTTCATATTTAAATCTATATATAAATCATGTATTTAACTTATAATAGGTGAAAATCACTTACCTTGTGTTGCTTGATGAAAATATCCCCTTGAAGCTCTCCAAAATCGCCCCAACCGAGTGAAAGTGAGAAAATGGGTCAAATCCCGCTTTTAAGAGAACACCTCTGCCCAGACGATCTTTCGCATCTGCGGTCAAATAGCCGTTTCTGCGGCTTCGCACCTGTGGAAAAACCATCGTAGGTGTGGCTCCAGATAAAGCTAGCAGCCTCCCCTTTTGCGTCCCAAATAGCGCTTATGTGCTTATGCGGACAACTAGCGCTTATGCGCTCACGCACCTGCGTGACAAAGTTCGCTCCAGCGGCCCCAGGCCTTCTTGGCCAATTCCGCTTCTGCGATCTCCCATCCGCAGGTGCGACTCCTCAGTCATGCCTGGCCGCTTCTGTGAAGCCCATCACCCTTCTGTGACCAAGCTTTCGCAGAAGCGATCGCACCAGCAGCATAAATTTTCCAGCATTTTCTTAAGTCAAAATATCGATTCATTAACCCCACCCGAGACCCTTGGGGCCTTAACCAAATATAACAACACGTCCCAAAATACAATACGAACTTAGTCGAAGCCTTAAACCACGTCAAACAACATCAAAATCATGAATCGCGCCTCGAATCAAACTTATAAATTTTCAAATTTTCAAATTCTATAACTTGCGCTGAAACATATCAAATCAATCCGGAATGACTTCAAATTTCATACACGAGTCATAAATGACATAACTAAGCTATTCCAAGGCTCAAAACCCCAAACGGACATCGATAACATCAAAATCCACTTCAAACCAAACTTATGAAATTCTTAAACCTTTAAAATGCCAACCTTCCATAATAAGTGCTGAAATGCTCCCAGGTGATCCGATACTCAACACGAACATACGCCCAAGTTCGAAATCATCATACAAACCTATTGGAACCTTCAAATCCCGATTACGAGATCGTTTACTCAAAAAGTCAAACCTTAGTTAATTCTTCCAACTTAAAGCTTCCGAAATTAGAATTTTCTTTCCAAATCAACTCCGAACTTCCCAAAGTTCAGTTCCGACCATATGTACAAGTCATAATACCCGAAGTGATGCTACTCAAGGTCTCAAACTGCCAAACGATGCACTAGAGCTCAAAATGACCGGTCGGGTCGTTACATTCTCCCCCACTTAAACATACGTTCGTCCTCGAACGTGCTACGAACTGTTCCGGAGTTGTCCAAAATCACTGTTTAACACCTCGTGCACCTACCCGTGCCACCACAATCTAGTTGGACACATTAGCTCGAGTCAGACTGAAGATCCTCCCTTTTATTTAGTCAATAAACCTTAGGACCAAATTCCAACCTCCGAATATTTCTACAGGTCCATATTCTAACATACGAACATCGTACCAATCACCACGCACTGTACCAAAACATGATCATGCACCTATGCTGAAATCACACCATGCACCACATAAGTCGGTTGCCCATAATAACATCCTCCAACCACAATAGCTGTAATTTGATAAATCTGATTCCCGCAATACATCTCATGACGCATATAAATCCTGTTCCAACTCTCGCAATACTGCCACGACAAAATAGACATGTAGAAACTCATAACCATCTACAGAATCAATAATTCATGGAGTCTCTCCTCCTGACAAGAACCATTACCTCATTCTGAACTAAATAACGATATTTTCTCTTTAACGTACCTTATATAAATCTGATTGCACTAATTTCAAGTCCAAAAATCTTGTCTCACCCAATACAAGCTGCTCAGGAAATAAGCCGTCTCAGACACTACCAAAAATCTTATATGACGCCCACAACGCGCCAACAAGCTACAACTCGAATGTGATACATAAGGAAGAACGAACCCTGGAGAAAAATTACCCATCTCGCGTAACGAATAAAATGGCTGAATAGATGTTGTGAACCGACCTCAGGAATGAAAACAAGGCATACAAAATAAGTGTAAGGAACTATGCTCAACATCTCGTTGTTGCGGCATGCAACCCGATCCGACATGACACTATTACGGCGTGCAACCCGATTCACATAACATGCTTGTGGCGGCGTGCCACCCGATCCGCACATAACAATCACGAAGAAAACACATATATCAAGTCGTAACGCTCATACTTATGAAATGCCCGAATATCGACCACAAGCACGCCAAATGCATAATTCAAATCCTGGGGAGACAGATAGCACCATACATTAAGAAACCCAAGCACAACTAAGGTGCAATAAATGACCTGCATCTCGAGAGCCATCCTGCTCACATAACATCACAAGCTACACGGGACCTCAACACGTGTGCGAATAATCAAGTTGTCTCACAACCCATATGGCATAATGGAGATTTACATGGAATAGTTGACGACGGGAATAACATCCGATGCCCGATGACTCCTCCGTAAGCAATGTTATGACGAACGAACCCATCCGACCTGACGTAGAGCACACACTCATATTAGACCCACTAATGGACCTCACACTGATTCTGATCGTACCATACTGGGCCAGTAACCTTCCAAAGATCCACAATGGCCGTATTCATGACATATAAGAACAGTCATCAAATCCGAAACAAACTCACATGGTCCATATCCCAAGGAATAGGATGCCTTTTAAGCATAAACTCTCACATTTGCGATATTACCATAACCTATATACTTTGTTTTAATCTTTCACAATCAAATTACTAATATGTCACGCTTATACAATCTTCCCGTAGGGTACGCTCCCACGACCTTCTGCACCAGGTAAAAAAATTTGCACCTCCATACCACCAACCGTACTAATTCTGTAAGGCAAATCACAATCCGGAAATCAATACACAATATCTCTTCCACAGAACACCATTCTCAGGAGACACTAAGATAACGACAACTTACTCTAAGCATCTGAATTCTTCCTTGCTCATCTGAGCTCGTGACATTCTTATCAATACCGAACCGCAACCTTGATCCTCAACTTTCAATTTTCCCATGCTGCTCATTGCACCCATCATGTCGCTATACGAGAGTACAAGAATTCATTATAACCCCTGAACTACTAGTAGAATGAACACTTCATTGGCTAGAAACCTTTCACTTAACTCACTTCAGAAGAACTAATGCAACACGCAACTAAGTTCCCAAATCGCAGGAAATACAACCCTCAAGTCGTGATCTAAACCGTCATAACTCTTCCGAAATCCATTTACACAACAAGGCCATTTGAATCAAATACCTCCTAAACTAATCAAGTTATGGTGGATGTCAAGCCCACGCGTATGTCTACAAACCATATGTATAACTTCACACACCGAAGGTACTAATCATTGCCACAATCATGCTGATTTAACCATTACTAACCGACCCAACTTCTTTCAATTTACTCTTGACCTAACTTAGAAATATAATAGCTTCATTCACAACATAACGAACTCAATCCGCACTCATCTCGAGTTACCCGAATTGCGAGACCACATCGCCTCAATACCCATTAATCATCGCATACCTCCTTACGCGCACAATAGCATCCTCAACTAATGCACCCATTCTGCAAGACCTTCCTTGCATCAAAAGCTATTTCTTCCTTTCCTCCAATACTGCATTGCATACCCGATGATAACATAGAACATTCCAAGTCCTGATTGTAATCCTTTGTGAAAACTCGATCCTTAACCACACAACGGATCCGAAATCCTTAGGCACTGCACTTTAATTCTTGAACCCACTAGAACCGTTGTTGAGAGTCACCAACTCTGACCTGATCCCGAATATCACCAAACTTCAACGCTCTGCTAGCACATAAGCAGACTCTCTATGAAGCAACTAGCTGAATTCTTTTCCTTGTACATTACATCCATAAGAAGCATAGACTCGGAGTCTTCCCAAATCATGCACCTCAATCGATAAGGCGAAGTATAGCACACCTTCATCAAGTTCCTTGTTCGACTTAATTCCTGACATTTCCTTTTCCTTAGTCATAAATAATCCACCAATACACCGATAACCAGAAACCGTACAAGCAGACAACTACGCGATCCAATCGTAGACAGTGGGGCTCTCCCACTTAGCTTTAAGCTACCATCACATAATATAGAGCCCACAATGATTCCTCCTTCTCAATTACCATGATCATGTACCGTTAACCCGCCAAATTTCTCACAGTCTTTTGTTAAGCCTTTCATGAACATTCTAAATAATCAGTCACAATCACATATTCGACCTCATACCGGGTAGCAAGTAGTAATCTTCGCAGAAGCTTCATCAACATCACGCAACCGCTAATATCCTCACAGGAGATAACGCACCTGTGGAATTCCTTACCGACATCCTCCAACGACGTTGCACTGGGTACAACTACCATGTAATCAGTAAACTCTCCTAAGCCCATGCTCGTCCACCAGCTGTACAAGTCTGTTCCTTCCCCATTGACGTCAACTGAAAGTTCAACAATACCTTTCAAACTCAAGTCATATTGTACCTGAAACAATAATCAAATCTTCACACCCCTCTTCATTTCAAAGAAACTCCTTTCTGCCATATTTAATCTTCTCCGTATAGTAACCACCATTCCAAATAAAATCCGTAGACCAAATCACCTTCCATCATGATTCCCAAACCGTTCTACACTTTCTCAAGGCACGCGGCTAGCCTTCCACATAATCCATATATTAATCTGCCACTCTTACTTCGGTTAAATCATCTCCTTTAAGCAACTCCTCGACCTCTGTTGTTCGTACTTGACCTGCTAGAAATTCAACTACTGCGAGACACCTCCCGCCATGTCCTTCCTCATACTTTGCTGCCCCAATATTGCCTCATATAAAATCCATACATGTAGCACCGGAACTAATGAATTGCTACCAACTCTAAACCTCCTAGAAGATCATCTTTCTTGAGCCATCAACATTAGAATTACCAATTCGATTCGGAACCGCTACACACAGTTATCTCTTACAATCGTTTCTTAAGCACTATTTCACAACACCTTGCCCCAAAGGCAAAAATCAAAGAAGACCATAACACCGGCGAACCTTAATGCGTTCCCAACAAGGACGGCTATACCACATCACAAATAAGATTTCCACCACGCTCGAAAGTTCCAAGTCTCATTACTTCACCAACCAAACCTAGACATATATAGTCCGATTGCCTTTCCTCCGCTGGAATTAAATGATGAACCCCTAAATCATGCACTGAGAAATCCTCTCTTCAAGTCATTCACTGCCTCATCACATAAACGAGCACCCCACTATTACATCAATATTGTGCGATAACGTCTCATGAACATCATAGAAATCTAGGCATAGCCTCAAAACCATCGGAGATACAACTACTAAGCTGAAATGACAGAACATCCTTCCACAAGGCGACGATAGAAGCCTGCCCAAACACGCAGGAAAAAACATCCTGCATCATATCTACAGTACCAATACAACTACTCGACACCCAATTGACAACAAGCGCCCCGCGTCGCATAAGATTAAGTAGGAAGGAAATAAAGGCACAAGCCTCAATGAAATCAAACCGCAGATGAGTAAATTAAGAAGGGAAGTGCTCCTAACAGCCCTGTAGCCTCTCGAAGATAGGTACAAATGTCTATGTACCGATCCGTAAGACTCTACTAGACTTGCTCATAACTCGTGAGACCTAAGTGAACCTAACGCTATGATACCAAGCTGTCATGACCCAAAATCCGTTAAAGGTCGTGATGGCGCCTAACACCGCCATCAGGCAAGCCAACGGTGATCTATCAACTTACTTACTCATAACACCAATAAAAATTTATTCTCAATTCCATGTCCAATTTCGTGGCCAAAATTCAAAAATACCAAATTCTAGGTTTTCTACCAAAATTCTAAATTTTTACTAATTTCTATGTTTAAATCCATATATAAACCATGTATTTAACTTGTAATAGGTGGGAATCACTTACGTTGTGTTGCTTAATGAAAATCTCCCCTTAAAACTCTCCAAAATCGCCCCAACCAAGTGAAAATGAGAGAAAATGGGCCAAATCCCGCTTTTAAAAGAACACATCTGCCTAGACGATCTTTCGCATTTGGGATCAAATAGCCGTTTCTGCAGCTCCGCACCTGCGGAAAAACCATCGCAGGTGTGGCTCCAGCTCAAGCCAGCAGCCTTCGCTTTTGCAAACCAAATAGCGCTTCTGCGGAAAACTAGCGCTTCTGCGCTCACGCACGTACATGACAAAGTCCGCTCTTGCGGCCCCAGGCCTTCTCGGCCAATTCTGTTTCTCCGATCTCCCCTTCGCAGGTGCGACTCCGCTTCTACGGTTCACATTTGCGGTCCACCTTCCCGCTTCTGCGACCCTAGCCTCAGTCATGTCTGGCCGCTTCTGCGAAGCCCATCTCGCTTCTGCGACCAGGCTTCCGCAGAAGCGATTGCACCAGCACCATAAATTTTCCAGCTTTTCCTTTAAGTCCAAAATTCGATTTGTTAACCATCTGAAATCCACCTTAGGCCTTCGGGACCTTAACCAAATATAACAACACACTCCAAAATACAATATGAACTTAGTCGAAGCCTTAAACCACGTCAAACAACATCAAAATCATGAATCGCGCCTCGAATCAAACTTATAAATTTTCAAATTTCCAAATTCTATAACTTGCGCCGAAACGTATCAAATCAATCCGGAATGACTTCAAATTTCGCACATGGGTCATAAATGACATAACGAATATATTCCAAGGTTCGGAACCCCAAACGGACATCGATAACATCAAAATCTACTTCAAACCAAACTTACGAAATTCTTAAACCTTTAAAATGTCAACCTTCCATAATAAGCGTTGAAATGCTCCCGAGTGATCCGATACTCAACCCGAAGATACGCCCAAGTCCAAAATTATTATACGAACCTATTGGAACCTTCAAATCTCGATTCCGGAGTTGTTTACTCAAAAAGTCAAACCTTAGCTAATTTTTCCAACTTAAAGCTTCCGAAATTAGAATTCTTTTTCCAAATCAACTTTGAACTTCCCGAAGTTCAGTTTCGACCACACGTACAAGTTATAATATCCGAAGGGAAGCTACTCAAGGCCTCAAACCGTCGAACGATGCGCTAGAGTTCAAAATTACCGGTCGGGTCGTTACATTTCTTCTTCCTCTTAATTGTTTAAACTGTGGAACAAAAATATATTGTGACAAAGAAGCTTCTTTAATGAAAAAGTTTGAATAGTGACTAAAACTTATGTTAGATTTATTGTTGTTTAACAAGAATAACTCTAGAACATTGATAAATCATCACTTTTGCAAATTAAATTTGTTAAATTTGTTATTTTTTTGATAAATTGATGATTAGAATTTGTTCATTGTGATACTTGAAACTTTTTTAAAAAAAAATTAAACTCATTTGGAGTAAATTTGAGTGTTAAATCGTGTTCGAAGAACAAATTCTTTTTTATGGGCATAAAACAATTCAGCTGAACATGTGAAATTCAGACACACACATCTTTAAGTGCATCATGTGCAGGCCAAAATGGGTGCACTTCAGTCATATATTGTGACTTCCCAACTTCAGACAAATTTGTAACTTTAGAAGCGAATTTTGCTACTTCGACTACATATGTCTGAAGTTGTGTCCGAAGTGGATAAATTCTAAATTTAAAAAAAAAATTAAGGTACAGTTAAAACAGTATTCCCAAAATTGGGTATTTGTGCATTTCCCCCAATTAGTGAGGAACGTGAAGAAATGTATGGCAGAAGTTCACATAGTATACGTATTTTTAGGCTCAATGATAATGTAGCCCCAGTGATAAATACATGAAGTCGTTTGGATTAAAACAGACAATACATACCATGGACTTTGAAATATATGTCACACACAATTTCTACATTACATCTTCCAACATTTATCATATGACTAGTTATGAAACTTTTGTAAACTTGTAAGTTCTATCCCAGATTGGAGAATGAGTAACTATTAAGAAGTATGGTTATTGATTAATTATATGTGTGATATTACGAGGTGCATTTCCTATATTAACGTAACAAGATGAAAGATGCTAACAATATATTTAAGTTATATTCGCTGATGGAACAAAATATTTTTAATACTCTCAACTAATTTTGGTCTAATACCCTGAACCTTGAACATGTTATATTTAATATTCTATGCACGAAATAATTCAGTGATTATTAGTTTTCGTATTATAATCTCCACAACACAATAAGACATGAAATACCAAATAATGCTTATAAATATTTATACCATATGTTTAGGGGATGAATTTTGGATTTTAACTTTCGTATGACTTGTAATGATTCACACTAGTCCTCATTAATTAAATTTGCTTCTATTAACAAAAAAAGGGTAAGCTCTTAACAAATTTTGGTCCTCAAAGAAATTGTAGTGGAAGATCGTGGGTTAACAAAAATACAATCAAAGACAAAGTAAATAAAGAAGAAAAAAATAACATAAAAATCTAACAATGTTCGGCTAAGTTGTCACGCTCCCAAACTGGGGGAGGGGGGGACGTGATTGGCACTCAACCCTTACCACTTGTTGAATGAACCCTGTACTATTTGTATCAAACTTCAAGTTCAATAGCAAAGAAACTAACGTGCTTAAATATTAATTCTAATCAAATTGCAGTTCTTAAGCTGACTGATAAAATATAATAAATAAAGTATAAATCCCAAAATATTTTAATACTGACCCACTAACAAGTCATGAGCCTCTAGAATAAATAAATAAAACAATACATAGCCTACGGGGCATCCCCCGAAAATAAAATAAACGTAAAAAAAATAAAATATAAATAATAGTATGAAAAGGGTCCGCTACCGCTGGGATAAATCAACGGAGTCTGTAAACTGAATCTAGAATATCTCCTCTAGCCACGTGCCTCGTTACCTGCGTCTTCAATACCTGCCACACGACGTAGCATGCCCAAACGGGCTAAGTACCACCAAAGGATACCCAGTAAATCTCATAGGCTACTTCCTAAAAAGGTAGAGCGAGACCTTTTGGGAAAAATAAGAAAGGAAACGCATATACGGAAAAATCATATAAATTTTACAACCAAGTCATAAGCTGGAAACTGAACTATACGCTAAACTGTAAGCTGAAACTGAAACTTAACGTAGAAATTGAGTCTATAACTGATATCTGAAATAGAAACAGAGTTTTATATATATATATATATATATATATATATATATATATAGCATAATTTTGCGTACGTGAGCATCTGGGAACACGTACGGGGGAGTGTCGACCTATCTCCCCAATAAATAATTGGCACCTGCGAGTATGGGGTAGGTAACCCTGACATCATGGCACTCACGCTGGGAGAGGTTGGCCATTTCTCCCTACTGAATGTGATCACATTGATGCATGAATTAATGTTGAAACCGAATACTTAACTGAATGTGAATATCACAAATAAAGGCACATAACAATTGGTAATACACATAAGCATGTATTCATGTCACATATAATGTCGTATTGAATAAGAATAAGTGAACTGAGTATTGGTAACGAGAATACATGACTTAGCTTTATCTAGTATATGAGCACAAGGGTTCTAATGAAATTCCCTACTAGGAAAGTAAACCTCAACTCACCTCAAGCCTTAGCTCCAATTCATCCTTTTAAACTTCCTGGGAGTTCAACAACTCACGGTCTACAAATATTTGAGCTAGAATCATCAAGACATACTCAACAAGTTCAATTCACCACCAATTGAACTAATTTCTAAGTCATGAATTACTCAATATAATCAGTGCATAATGTGAGAAAAAAATATTTGTATTTCTCTGTCAAGCTTACTGCTACATTTCTTGGCAAAGACTAGGTACAATTGGCTGCCTCACATGCCTTTTCTTTGGTCGGATATAATGAGACACTTGGAGGGGTACAAGCCAATTATAGTGACTAAAAGAGTAACTTGGCAGCTTCCATACAATGGTTGGTACAAGTGCAACATAGATGGGGCTTCTATAAGTAACCCTAGTCCTAGTTATATAGGGTTTTGTGTAAGGGACAGTGTAGGAGATTTGGTGTATGCTAAAGCACAACAATTGAAAGACACAACTAATATAATACCTGAGGCTAAGGCAATCAGAGATGGACTACATTACTGTGTGGAACATGACCTACACCTTCTTATTATGGAGACTGAGTCACTTGTGATTAGGAAGATCATAGATGGGGAATAGGATCCTCCATGGTGTGTAGTGGCTGAAGTGAATGAGATTAAGGAGATGAAGGAGCATTTCAATGTGATATTCCATCATGTGTTAAGGGAGAGCAACATTATGGCAGATATTTTAGCTAACCTTGTGTTTTCTTTTGCAGGTACACTATATTTTTATTCATTCTCTAAACTGCGTAGTGCAGGGAGGAGACTAATCAACCTTGACAAATCACAAGTCCCTAATCTTAGGGTAAGGGTTGCTAAACGGAAAGCCCCAGGTTGATGCATAGTTATGCTAGTACATTGGCAGTTGCTACGTATTGTCTAGTTGGTGTCTGTTTCTATCTATTACTAGGACACTTTCCAGTGGTATCAACATGTTATCATGCTCAATCTGGTAGTGAACTAGGAATGTATGGAACATTTCTTCAAAGCAAGCAGCAAATTTTTATTCAAATGAGATCACAAAGAGTTATAGTCCCTAATCAAAATGACAGGTATATAGGGTGTGATAAGATGGGAGATTAGTCATGCTTCCAGCTTGACTCTTATACTTCACTAACACAGTTCTCAAAAGATTCAAATGGTGCAGTCACACAGAAATCAAACAGTTGTTTATTATTTAATGTTGATGACCTACGTACTGTTATGGCATTGTCCTGTGGTATTGGCGTGATTACATGCCCACCTAAGAGATGTTATAGCAGGACGTGGGATTGGTTTGTAAGGCAGGCAATACGCTACTGTTTTTATGTTAACTGGCAGTGTATGATTGTAACATGTTGGACTGTGCTTTGCACAGTCATATATGAGTTTGACGATAATGAGTGCATAGTATCTCACTACCCTCCAGTTATGCAGGTTATTGTGAGAAGAAAAAGCAGGGATCCAATGGTATTATATGGAATAACAGCTGATGATTGTATGCCTTGTAATGTCATGTCTTCATTGTGGAGGAGACATGGCAAAGCAGGCATGACATTTCAATTGCAGGTTACAACCTACATTGCAAATTGTCTTGGATTGGATACAACTACTAAGTCTCTCTTTGCATTGGTACTTTATCTGGACTATTCAGCTTCAGTATTTTATGGTTGTATTTGGAGATTTACATTTTTCTTATCCTTCGGAACACAAAACTTGGCGCCTGGTGAGAACATTAGAGGTGCTACATTGAGATTTTGCACTTGGCTTGTGGATTCACGCACCATCATATGCGGTGAGTTGGTTATAAGATCATGTGTAATACTTAAGATTAATCTTGTCATTAGCGTTAGTTTATCATTTTTCAGGATAATTTATACACATTGGATCTTTGTTTTTTATTATTATTTATATACTAGCCACTAGGCAGCCAGCCTAATGGTATATTTGCTATAAAAAAAATAAAAATAAAAAGCTTACTGCTACAATATCCTTGACCACTTGGTATATGGAGAGGGAGAAACATATGTTAATATCAAAAATAATATATGTCCATACTTAAATAACACCATCCAAAACCTATGACCATAATAATAATCCAAATACTCTAGCAACGTTCAAATCTGATCCTCACTTTACCCTTAAAGTTGTGTCCATTGCTAGATAAAAATAATTTCTCCATTATTTAATATTTCTAATCATGTTCCCAATCTCAAAAACTTGGCAGCAACTCAAATGAGTTTAGAATTTATCAAATTGCTTTCAATTTACTTCTTGTCATCATTCTAAAGAATTTGATATCCACATCAATCCTAATGTAATCCAAGGCATGCTGTAAGGATAAGATTATATATCTACATACCTGATTGTTTGTTAAATTGTACAAAGAAAATTTTCAAGCTTTCTAGTTCTCTGCTCACGCCAATTATGTATCCTCAAACTCCTCAAACAATAATGACCCAAGTAACAGATCAATTGTTCTTCTTTGTTAATCCTTAACGCGACCGTCAGGCACATGTAAGTCTTCCGCAGCTTCTTTTTCTTAATTTGATTCCAAAGCTAATAAGGTTTAATTTTTTTTCCTTAAGCCATTCTAAGGCTCTGCAAATTAAGGAACACTAAGAAGTGGGGTTGGCCCACTTATTTCCTCTTTTAATCTAAAATTTGGCCCAATATATATTCTTAATCAAGTAAATGGTATTTACAAGGCTATTGATGGCCTCATATACTGTCAGCCACATTTTTGGCCTCCAAGTCAAACAGAAATTTGGTTATTCCATCCATAAGCTCTATTTCAAGTTAAATTAGTCCAAAAACAAATAACGGGGTATTACATTCTTTCCCCCTTTAATATCGTTCGTCCTTGAACGTGGAACCGTAGTCATTCTTAAGGATTGAAATATTTTTTTTGGCATCTTGCATTCTTAGAACCTTAAGGACTCGGATTTTTCATTAACTCTCCAAATTTCTAAAAATTTCGGCAGAGTCTCCCCTGTAACTGGAGCTATCCATAAATTTTCGATCTGTCCAATAATCCAATAACAATAATTCGTTCTTCCAGCTACCTACTCCAATGACATAAAATAATATGATACTCAAATTTATACATTTATGCTACTACATGCAACTATAAGCATTAATATCACATAACTCCACAATTTATATCTTTAAAAAGTTTCAAATGAGTTACATACCTGAAATCTCGGACAAATAGAGATACTTTGTCATCATAGCGTATTCAGACTTCCAAGTAGCTTCTTTAACTGAGTGATTTCTCCACATTACTTTTACCGAAGCGACATTCTTAGTTCAAAGCCTACGAACTTGTCTGTCTAGTATAGCTATGGGGACCTCCTCATAGGACAGAGAATCATCAGCCTCTATCTCATGCCTATCAATCACATGACTCGGGTCGTGAAATTATTGTTTTAGCATGGACACATGAAAAACTAGATGTACTAAAGATAACTCTGGAGGTAGAGCTAATCGATGCGCCACAAGCCCAATCCTTTCAAGAATTGGATAAGGCCATATATACCTCGGGCTAAGCTTTCCTTTTCTACCAAACCTCATAATTCCCTTCATTGGAGATACCTTTATAAACACATGGTCACCCTCTTTGAACTCAAGATCGCGGCGTCTTATATCTGAGTATGACTTTTGTCGGCTTTGAGCTGTTTTAAGTCTTTCCTGAATAAGTTTCACCTTTTTCAAGGCATCTTGTACTATGTTTGGCCCAATAAGCTTCGTTTTGCCTATCTCAAACCACCCTATAGGTGAATGACATTGCCCCCCATATAAGGCCTCGAATGGGCCCATATGAATACTTGCTTGATAACAGTTATTATATGCAAACTCAATCAAAGGTAGATGATCATCCCAGTTTCCTTTAAAATCAAGAACACATACTCGTAACATATCTTCCAAGGTCTGAATTGTCCTCTCGGCCTGCTCGTCCGTTTGAGGGTGAAAAGATGTACTTAGATTAACTTGGGTACCGAGACCTTCCTGAAAACTCTGCCAGAATTGGGCAATAAACTGTGCACCTCTGTCAGAAATAAAAGACATGGGAGAACCATGCAACCGAAAAATCTCCTTTATGTATAATGTTGCATACTGGGGTGCCGTGTAGGTTGTTTTGACTAGCAAAAAGTGAGCTGACTTAGTGAGTCGGTCTACTATGACCCAAATTGAGTCATGTTTCTTAAAAGCTCGCGGCAAGCCAACCACAAAATCCATATTTATTCGTTCACATTTCCATTCTGGTATTTCAATGACTTAAGCTAAGCCACCTGGCCTTTGGTGTTCAGCTTTTACTTGCTGACAGTTAAGGTACCGTGATACATAATCTACAATATATCGCTTCATATTATTCCACCAATAAATATCTCTCAAATCATGATACATTTTAGTAGAACCTGGGTGTATTGAATATCTGGAGCTATGAGCTTCTACCATAATTTTCCTTCGAAGATCATCTACATTAGGCATGCATAAGCGTCCATTAAGTCTCATCACACCATTCTCATCAAGTGCAAAAATTCTTAATCTTGCCACTGAGGACACCTTCCTTGAGCTTAAGCAAGCTAGAGTCTTCAAATTGTTTGGCTTTAACTGCTCTACTAAAGTATATGTAGCACCCATACTTGCTATCAACCTTCCATCATACTTCTCATCGAGACGAACCCTTTGGCTAGCTATTTGGTTGGGCTTCCTTAACTATTGGACGTTCGACCACAAGCAACCTGGTCAAACTCCCCGTGGATCTTCTGCTCAGAGCATCAGCAACCATATTCGCTTTGCCGAAATGGTAAAGGATATTACAATCATAATCTTTAAGCAACCCCAACCACCTGCGTTGTCTCATATTCAACTCTTTCTGCTGGAATATATATTGCAAACTTTTGTGATCTGTATTAATATCACATTGTTCTCTATAAAGGTAGCGACGCCATATTTTTAGAGCAAAAATAACTGACGCTAGCTCAAGATCGTGGGTAGGATAATTTCTTTCATGATTCTTTAATTGCCTAGAAGCATAAGCAATTACCTTGTCATTCTACATAAGAACACATCCTAACCCTACTCTGGAAGCATCACAATAGATCACAAATTTACCTATAGGGCTAGGTAGAGTCAGGATTGGGGTTGTAGTCAACTTGTTCTTGAGTTCTTCAAAACATTTCTCACAAGGTTCAGACCATTGGAACTTCACATTTTTCTGAGTTAACTTTGTCAACGGGGCAACTACTGAAGAGAACCCTTCTATAAAACGACGGCAGTAACCTGCCAATCCTAAAAAACTGCGAATTTCTGTAGGGGTCGTCGGCCTAGGCTAACTCTTAACTGCTTCTATTTTCTACGGGTCTATTCTAATGCCTTCTTTCGAGACCACGTGTCCCAAAAATATAAATGTATCGAGCCAAAATTCACATTTGAAAAGTTTGGCATAAAGCTGACGCTCCTTGAGTATTTGAAGAAATGTTCTCAAATGATTCTCATGCTATTTTCGGCTACGAGAATACACCAAAATATCATCGATAAATACTATAACAAAGGTATCTAAGAAAGGCTTGAAGACTATGTTCATTAAATTCATAAAAGATGTTGGTGCATTGGTCAACCCAAAGGACATCACTAAAAATTTATAGTGAGCATACCGAGTCCTGAAAGCTATTTTTGGGATGTCTGCTACTTTGATTTTTAACTGATGGTATCCCGATCTCAGATCTAATTTTGAGAAATACTTAGCACCCTGCAACTGATCAAATAAGTCATCTATCCTGGGCAGTGGATATTTATTTTTGATAGTAATCTTATTCAGCTGGCGGTAATCTATACACATCCGTAGGGAACCATCTTTTTTCTTCACGAACAACACTGGAGCACCTCAGGGTGAAACACTAGGTCGAATAAAACCCTTATCTAAGAGGTCTTGTAACTGCTTCTTGAGTTCATTTAGCTCAGCTGGAGCCATTTTGTAAGGAGGAATCGAGATTGGTTGAGTTCCTGGCAATGTGTCTATACCAAACTCAATCTCCCTATCTAGTGGTATCCTTGGGAGATCATCTGGGAGCACGTCTAAAAACTTATTCACAATCGGTACTGATTCAAGCACTGGGGAGTCGACTTTCATATCCCATACATGTGCTAGATACGCTAAACATTTGTTGCTCACTAGTTTTCTAGCCTTAAGGTAAGAAATAAACCTACCCACATGCGTAACCACTTCACCTCTAATTATAACTGGATCTTTCCCAATAAATGATAATTTAATCGTCTTTGCGTGGCAATCAACTGTAGCATGACAAGAATATAACCAATCCATACCAGCTATGATGTCAAAGTCTACCATATCTAACAAGTTCAAATCAGCTAATGTTTCTCGGCCCTGAACTGTGATGATGCAATTTCTGAATATATACTCAACTTTAACAAATTACCCTATAGGTGTGGAAACCTCAAACGGAACCCTAATTTTTCTGGTGTGTTTCCAAACTCGACACAAAAATAAGGAGACACATAGGAGAAAGTTGAATCGGGATCAACTAATACATAAGCAAGGTGACCACAAACTGAGAGAATATATTTAATAACTCTGTTAGGCACCTCAGCATTCTGCATGTCTAGTATTGCATAGAATATGGTTGCTCCGCCTCCTCCCTGAGCTCCGCCTCTATTGGCACCACACCCAGTCTGAGTATTAGGTGCCCGAACTAGAGGAGGTGCAACTATAGAATTACCCGTGAATGTTGCCTGAGTGGCTGGAGCTTTCCCCGGAGCTTGTCTAAGCCGTGGACAATCTCTCTTAATATAACTCGAATCGTGGAAGTGGAAACAACCTTTCTGACTCAAAAGGCATTTCCTAGATGTCTTTTGCTGCACGAAGAACATATAGGGTAGGAGAACTGAGGTTGGCCCTGGCTAGTTGAACTTTGCCCCTGAGGGGCCTGGCCCTTACTCTGTTGGCCATGTCTGAGTGGAGCTGGATAAGGAAATGAGTGAGCCATTGATTGAATGTGAGCTGAATGATTCATGTTCTTACCCCCAAATGAAAATCCACTATAACTACATGTTGTTCTAGCCTTCTTGCTGTTATCTCTAGCTTTCCTGGCGATTTTATCAAAAGACTCCTTATGCATAGCGATATTGACAACCTGAAGATAAGTCTTGTCATTCTGATATAAAGTCATATCTTTTTCCATATGTGGATTTAAGCCTTTAATGAACTTTCTCACTTTTTCTCTCTCTGTCGGTATCAAATTAGGTGCATACTCTACCAAATTTGTAAATTCCATCTCATATTCAGTCACTAACATGGTACCCTGTTTAAGATGTTCGAACTGACGTCGGAGCTCATCCATCTGACTGCTAGGAAAAAACTTGGCCCTGAAAGCTTCTTTAAACTGTGGCCAAGTTAGGGGCGGTAATGTATAATCTTTGTCCTTCTTATAACCTCTCCACCATTGTCCTGTTGCAACCTTCAATCGAAACCCAATCAACTCTGTGGCTTGTGTTTCAAGACAACCCAAAGAAATAGACTTTCCTTTATCTCTTTCAAAAATAACATTGGTTCATTTAGTTTATATGTACCATTATAAGTAGGAGGTTGCAATCTCATAAAGGCATGTGGATCAATTCTTCATGTTGGTAACTGCACTGGATGGGCAATATTTTCAGGGAGAACTAGTGGTGGTACCTCTAGTGGAGCTTGAAAATCATCTCCTATAACCTCTTCATCTGAATCATGAGGGTCCTGAGGAGGAGTATGAACGGGTGCAGCCCTACCACTAGCCGGAGGGGCTAGGGACTCCAGAAAGTCCAAAATTCTGTCAATTTGATCATCCTGCTGATGTGATTGATTCGCCCTGAGTGGGTTGGGAGGGGGTGTGATTTCAACCTGATCATTAACAACCCGCTTAGGTGGAGCCTGTGCCTGTCTAGTGTCCCTACCACGAGCCTGATTACCTCTGGCATTTTCACCTCTACCCCTAGAATTTTGACCTCTACCTCTACCTCTACCTCTATCACGACCTCTAACTGCAGCTGGTGCTATTGGTGCGGCCTGCACCTATGGTGCTGCTTCTTGATGAATAGCAGTTGGTATCCCAATATTATTAGCAGCAGAGGATGAAGTAGATCTTGTTCTGACCATTTTGTTCATTAAAACGAGAGATAAATGAGTGTTAGAATTTTGAAACGTTTAGCTCTAACGCACGATATGAGAATCAAAAAAAATAATTTCTAACATGCCCTACAGCCTCCCAAATATAAGTATGGTGCACAACATACCCATAATTGAGAATCTGCTAGACATGGCTCATGACTCACTAGGACTCCCTAAACCTGGATGCTCTGATACCAACTTGTCACACCCCCAAACTGGGGTGGGACGTGATTGGCACTCAACCCTTACCACTCGTTGAGTAAACCCTGTACTATTTGTATCAAACTTTAAGTTCAACAACAAAGAAACTAACATGCTTAAATATTAAGTCTAATCAAATTGTAATCTTAAGTTCACTGATAAAATATAATAAATAAAGGATAAATCTCAAAATATTTTAATACTGACCCACTAATAAGTCATGAGTCTCTAGAATAAATAAATAAAAAAATACATAGCCTACGGGGGCATCCCCCGAAAATAAAATAAACGTAAAAAAATTAAAATATAAATAATAGTCTGAAAAGGGTCCGCTACCGCTAGGATGAATCAGCGGAGTTTGAAAACTGAATCTAGAATATCTCTTCTAGCCACGTGCCTCGTTACTTGCGTCCTCAATACCTACCACACGACGTAGCAGGCCCAAACGGGCTAAGTACCACCAAAGGATACCCAATAAGTCTCATAGGCTACCTCCTAAAAAGGCGGAGAAACATCTTCTCGGAAAAATAAGAAAGAAAACGCATATACGGAAAAATCATATAACTTTTACAATCAAGTCATAAGCTGGAAATTGAAACTATACGCTAAACTGTAAGCTGAAACTGAAACTTAACGTAAAAATTGAGTCCATAACTGATATCTGAAATAGAAACTGAGTTTTATATATATATATATATATATATATATATATATATATATATATATATATAAGACATAACTTTGCAAAACATTGTTACGCAAAATGGTCCTGCGTACGTGAGCATCTTGGAACACGTACGGGGGAGTGTCGGCCTATCTCCCCAATAAATAGTTGGCACATGCGAGCATGGGGTAGGTAACCCTGACATCATGGCACTCATGATGGGGGAGGTTGGCCACTTCTCCCTACTGAATGTGATCACGTTGATGCATGAATTAATGTTGAAACTGAATACTTAACTGAATGTAAATATCACAAATAAAGGCACATAACAATTGGTACTACACATAAGCATGTATTCATGTCACATATAATGTCGTATTGAATAAGAATAAGTGAACTGAGTATTGGTAACGAGAATACATGACTTAGCTTTATCTAGCATATGGAGCACAAGGGTTCTAATGGAATTCCCTACTAGGAAAGTAAACATCAACTCACCTCAAGTCTTAGCTCCAATTCATCCTTTCAAACTTCCTGGGAGTTCAACAACTCACGATCTACAAATATTTGAGCTAGGATCATCAAGACATACTCAACAAGTTCAACTCACCACCAATTGAACTAATTTCTAAGTCATGAATTACTCAATATAATCAGTGCATAATGTGAGGAAAAATAAATATTTGTATTTCTTTGTCAAGATTACTGCTACAATATCCTTGACCACTTGGTATATGGAGAGGAAGAAACATATGTTAATATCAAAAATATTATATGTCCATACTTAAATAATACCATCCAAAACCTATGACCATAATAATAATCCAAATACTCTAGCAACGTTCAAATCTGATCCTCACTTTACCCTTAAAGCTTTGTCCATTGCTAGATAAAAATAATTCCTCCATTATTTAATATTTCTAATCATGTTCTCAATCTCAAAAACATGGCAGCAACTCAAATGAGTTTAGATTTATCAAATTGCTTTCAATTTACTTTTTATCATCATTCTAAAGAATTTGATATCCACATCGATCCCAATGTAATCCAAGGCACGCTATAAGGATAAGATTATATATCTACATACCTGATTGTTTATTAAATTGCACAAGAAAAATTTCCAAGCTTTCTAGTTCTCTGCTCACGCTAATTATGTATCCTCAAACTCCTCAACCAATAGTGACCCAAGCAACAGATCAAACAATTGTTCTTCTTTGTTAATCCTTAACGTGACCGTCAGGCACAAGTAAGTCTTCCGCAACTTCTTTTTCTTAATTTGATTCCAAAGCTAATAAGGTTTAAATTTTTTTTCCTTAATCCATTCTAAGGCTCTACAAAGTAAGGAACATTAAGAAGTGGGGTTGGCCCACTTATTTCCTCCTTTAATCTAAAGTTTGGTCCAATATATACTCTTAATCAAGTAAATAGTATTTACAAGGCTATTGATAGCCTCATATACTGTCAGCCACGTTTTTGATCTCCAAGTCAAACAAAAGTTTGGTTATTCCATCCATAAGCTCTATTTCAGGTTATATTAGTCTAAAAAAATAACGGGTATTACATAAGCCCAATACTCGAGGCAAAAACAAAGAGAAAGAGAGAGAGAGAGAGAGAGAGAGAGAGAGAGAGAGAGAGAGAGAGAGAGAGAGAGAGAGAGAGAGAGAGATGGGAAAGGAGTTTCGGGGGGCGGCTGTTACAAGATAATCTAGAAAGAAAATTAATTTTGCGGTTAGAATATATTCGACCCATTTTCTAAAACCATGTGCCAAAATACCGTGTGCTTTAAAGTCGTGTGTCTCTTATATCCATTCAAACAAGTACGCTATTCGAATGTGCTAACCTTTGTATATTTTGTGTCCTATTATCACATTCGATCTAGGGACTCTTTATGTTAATTATCTAATATATGGTATCAGAGCCAAAAATGTATGATTTACGATCAAAATATCATGATTAGTGGAGATTAGGATTTTGTAATCCCCAAATTAGTTATTATAATTTCATATTGAATTTTTTCCAAATTTGAACTGATACCTTAGGACTTTCGCTCCAATTATTGAGAGCTCCGATTTAATACGTGGCTCATCTTTCAACTCTTAAAACTGAGATAGTAATTGCGTGCATTTTCAAGATTTCAAATTTATACGAACAAACCCACTTAGAATCCATTTTAAATCTTGAATTGTTAACGACCCCTAAGCGTGCTATTTTACGATTAATCGAAAATCATGTCGTGATTTAAGATATGAAAATAATTGAAATGAGTTGAGAATAAGAGAGAAATGGAACAGGAGAAGGGCTTTGAACTTACATTATTTTATGCGTGTAAAGGAGTGAATGAGTTTGCAGTATTTTCATGATAAACGGGCATAATTATCAATTCAATATTATTATCAGTAGAAAGTTCTCAATAATTCAATATTATTATCAGTAGAAAGTTCTCAAATATAGATATTATATGTATTAAGATAAGGCAACTAGTAGAAAGAAAATTTTAAAACATTGTGACAATTTCACTAACTTAACATTAAAAAAATTGGTCGACGATATGTCACAATTCAAACTGTAATATTACGAGTTCAATTCCAGTGACCTCTATTGTGGCCCAAAAATAACAACTCCAAAAGATGAAGTAAAATTTAACATTGAAAAATGAAAAGACGACAACAAAAATTAGAGGAACGAAAGTAGGAAGGAAAAAAGGAAAAAGAAAAATGTGGCATAATTATTGAAAGTTGTATAATCTTTGCATATTAAACAACCATTCTGTGTACTACATTTTACAGAAATTCTCTGATATACAGCATATAGGGATGGTTACACTTCAAACTCCACGGTCAATTAGTTTATGAAGAATTGCCTGCAAATGAGGAAAATCAACATGCTAATTAGTACTGGTTGTCAAAAGCACCAAATAATTTGAAGGCTTATTTGAATAATAATAATAACTCGAAGAAACGATCAAGTAAAAGGGAGAAACAAATGACTTTTCAAATGTTTTAATCAACAAGCCAGGAACTAGTAGACCTTTTTATGCATATGCATTTAAAAGTTGATTAAGATTTATGCGTCATCGGATATGAAGATGGATATTAAGGTGTAACGACCCGACCGGTTGTTTCGAGAGTTATAAACCCGTTTTCCCCATTCCTACTTCTTTTTGTGTTATTCAGCTATATTATGTTATATCGGGTTAGTTGGTTCGAGTCCGGAAGGAACTCGGAGTGAAATGAGACACTAGTCTCATAATTGAAAATTTTAAGTTAGAAAAGTGGACCGGATATGGACTTATGTGTAAACGACCTCGGATTTGAATTTTGATGATTCCAATAACTCCGTATGGTGATTTTGGGCTTTGGAGCGTGTCCGGAATATTATTTGGAAGTCCGTAGAGGAATTAGGCTTGAAATGCCGAAAGTTTTATTTTTGAGAAGTTTGACCGGGGGATTGACTTTTTTGATATCGGGGTCGGAATTCGATTCTGAAATTGGAATACCTCTGTTATGTCATTTAGGACTTGTGTGCAAAATTTGAGGTCAATCGGACGTGATTTGATAGGTTCCGGAGTTGTTTGTAGAAATTAGAAATTTCAAAGTTCATTAGGCTTGAATTAGGGTGTAATTCATGGTTTTAGCGTTGTTTGAGGTGATTTGAGGATTCGACTAAGTTCGTATGATATTTTAGGACTTGTTGGTATATTTGGTTGAGGTCCCGAAGGCCTCGGGTGAGTTTCGGATGGTTAACGGATCAAAAATTAAACTAGAACAGCTGCTACAATTTCCTTCTGTTGGAAATTTGCTTCTGCCCAGAAATCGAGCCCAGATGTGAGCCCAGATCGAGCTCAGGGTCGAGGCCCACAATTGAAGCCATGATCGAGCCCAGAGTCGAGGGCCACGATCGAAGCCATGATCGAGCCCAGAGTCGAGGGCCACGATCGAAGGCATGATCGAGCCCAGGGTAGTGGGTCACGGTCGTAGGCCGGGTCGAAGACATAATCGAGGGCCAGGATCGAGGGACAGGACCGAGGACCTCGATCGAAGGCCAAGATCGAGGCAGAACCGAGGATGTCTAGGCAGAATTATAAAAAACAGGGACTTCGTCCCATTTGCCATTTTTGACAAATTAGAGCTTGAGGAGAGGCGATTTTTGATATATTTTCAAGGAAAACTTGAGGTAAGTCCCTTGTGATCATTTCTACTCCATAATATTGAATTATCATCGAATAATCCGGCTAGATTACATGATTTTGAGGTGTAAATCGGAGATTGGAACTTAGAAATTTGGAAATAAGATTTATAGATTTGAGGGTCGAGTTGAGGTCGGATTTTGGTAAAATTGGTATGGATAGACTCGTGAGTGAATGAGCTTTCTAGTTTTGTAAATTTTGTCAGATTTCGAGGTGTGGGCCCGGGGGGCGGGTTTGAGCCAATTTCGGGTTTTGGTCTAATTTTGTAGTTTTTCTTGTGGAATTCATCCCATTAGCGCGTATTGATGGTATTGTACTGATTGTGAATAGATTCGGAGCATTTAGAGGCCGAGTCCGGAGGCAAGATCATTGCAGGCTAGAGATTTGACTGGTTTGAGGTAAGTAACGATTGTAAATCTAGTCCTGAGGGTATGAAACCCCGAATTTTGTATCATTCTACTATTTTTTAGTGACGCACATGCTAGGTGACGGGCGTGTGGGCGTGCACTGTTGGGGATTTGTGACTTGGTCCGTCCCGTAGCAATTGTAAAGTTGCATACTTTGTTGAAACCATTTGATACTTATATGTTTTAGAAAGAACTTCTGTAAATTGGGCTGAATGCCATGTTTGGGCCTTGCGCCAAAGCTGTTTGGACCCTTAGGGGCTGTTTCTTGCCATCCTCTCATTGTTTTCGATTGAAAATCTATACTCAGTCATGTTTATACTTGTTTGCCGCATAACTCAATTTTATGACTCTATTTTGATGCATATAAATGTTTTGGGCCGAATGCCCTGTTTTACTGAAATGCCCGAGAGGCTTGAGTTACTTATGATTGAGTGAGGCCGAGGGCCTGATTGGTGAGGATGAGTGTGGATCGGGGTTGCCCGCCTGCAGCATACTTATGACTGAGTGAGGCCGAGGGCCTGATTGGTGAGGATGAGTGTGGATCGGAGCTGCCCGCCTGCAGCATACTTTATTATTATCGCACGTGAGTTGTCCGTGCAGATTATAGCGCTTGGGCTGAAGGAGTCCCTCCGGAGTCTGTACACACCCCCAGTAAGCGCAGGTACCTACTGAGTGCGAGTGCCGAGTGCTGAGTGACTGGGAGGCAAGAGTGATTGTGAGGTATGCCCGAGTGGCAAGAGTAATTGTGAGGTATGCCCGAGTGGCACGAGTGACTGTGAGGTTTGCCCGAGGGGCTGTATATGAGTGATGTTTTACCCGAGGGGTTGTTTATGATTTCATCATTTTTGCTCACCTTTGCATTGAGCCTTTGTTTGAAAAACTGTTGGAAAAATGTCTTAAAATGATTTTTTTTTTTTACTGGAACTGGGTTTAAACGAGATGTTTGATTTAAATCCTGATTTTAAAAGCATGTGGTATTTTACTGAGATTTCCTGATATGAACGTTTTATGCTTTATTGCTCGTCACCAGTGTTGTGAAGAGCGTGAAGCGAGAAAAAGCGACAAACCCCATTTCGCTTAAAGCGAGAAGCGAGAAGCGAAGGGCTCGCTTTTTTGAAGTGAAGCGAAATTTTAAAAAATATATATATATTGCATAGACAACACATGTAATTGAAGCAAATGTTCAATACTTCAATATAAAAACTAAATAGTAGCATCAATTAAAGCACAAAATGAGCATCCTATTCTTCTACAAGATTGTCAAATTCTTGTATTCCACTATCATTATTATATTGCTCGTCATCTTCTTCAACTTCTTCTTCTTCATCAACTAGGGACAAAGTAGCTGCCTCTTTTCCCTTCCTCTGTGAACTTGAAGTTGAGGTACTCCCTCTCAAACCATAAATCCTCTCCCCAATTCCACGCGCCTCCGCAACATCACCCCAAGTGAAATCAGAAGTTTCCTCAAATACTTCTTCATCTGCATGATCTTCCGGGACTCCAGTTAGCCATTCATTAGCATCATCGATGTTGTCCAAACTAATTGGATCAATTACATTGCGAGCGTTGTAACGACGCCTCAATGTTCTATTGTACTTAATGAATACTAGATCATTGAGACGCTTCAGGGTTAGTTTGTTCCTTTTTTTGGTATGAATCTGCAAATAATAAGTAATTAGTAAGTTTAGGACAATTGAGATATAATTTAATTATCTCAATATACTAAATCTTTCTTCTTAGTTCTTACATGTTCAAACACGCTCCAATTCCTTTCACACCCGGATGAGCTACATGTTAGACTTAGAACCTTGATGGAAAACTTTTGTAAATCCGGAGTGGAATGGCCATATTGCTTCCACCATTCAACTGTAGAAGTAGAACAAATTTTCAAAACATAATATTGATAAAGAAACAACTTATTAATTATAAAACAACATATAAGCACTCGCTCACCTGGTGACTTCGTCTTTCTTTGTCTAATCGCCATGTTTTTTTCCAAAAAGTTGCTCAGTGTTCCTATAAATACTAAATTGCTCTGTTATTTTATCTTGCACGGATTCTTCAGGTATCAACTTCTCAATACATTCATAGTATCCATTCCACAAAGGTTCATCTCCTAGAATCCTTTCTTCATTGTCATAAAACAGTTCCGGGTTCAAAACAAGTCCAGTTGCATGCAAAGGGCTATGAAGCTTACTATCCCACCTTTTATCTATGATCTCAAAGACTCTTTTGTATTTTCTTTGATCACTAAACAAGACTTGAATAGCCTCCTTTGCCCTATCTATTGCTTCGTACAGGTAGCCCATTGGTGGCCTTTGCTCCCCATCCACCAAACGAAGCACTTTAACTAAAGGACCACCAATCTTCAATGCATGAACCACATTGTTCCAGAATGAAGGAGAAAGTATAATATCTGCAGATTCTCTCCCTCGAGCTTCCCTTCCATAGGCACTGTTAGTGTACTCATCTGAAACAAACAACTTCTTCAAATTGCTTTTTTGCTCATACATCCTATGCAAAGTCAAGAAAGCAGTAGCAAATTTTGTCTTTGCGGGTTTCACCAAGCTTCTTTGTTTAGTGAATCTCTTCATCATATTCAATAACAAAGGCCTTTGAACAATATAGGAATGCACTCTAATTGCCTGATTAAAGATTGAACTAAAGGGTCTTTCCTGGAAAATGTCACCAAAGATCAAATTAATGGAATGTGCTGCACACGGAGTCCAATAAATATGCGGGTACCCAGCAGACATCAAATCGTCAGCTTTAACATTTTCATTGGCGTTGTCCGTGACAACTTGAACAACATTTTCTGCTCCAATAGAGTCTATTATACTCTTGAACAAAGAGTACATTTTGGTTGAATCAGTCGAAGAGTCGCTTGCATCAATGGACTCAAGAAACAGGCTTCCCTTAGGAGAATTCACCAAGATATTGATGATCATTTTTCCATTTCTCGCCGTCCACTTATCCATCATAATGGAACAACCAAACTTGTTCCATTTTACTTTGTGCTCCTCCACGATTTTGTTCACCTCCGCCACCTCTTTTTTTAGATATGGCCCTCTAACTTCATGATATGTTCGAGGCTTCATTCCTGGACCATATTGGCCTACGGCCTCAATAAAAGCAGAAAAAGTGTCAGTATAATTAACACAATTAAAAGGAAGACCTGCATCATACATCCACCGCGCAAACATTGTAATTGCACGATCCCTCAAAATCGTTTTGGCATCAATTTGAGGATTACCACCTTTTCCTTCCTTATCTCCAGATTTTTGCGAGAAGTAACAATCCATAGGACCTTTGGTCTTGCCAGTAGATCCACAACTAGAAGACATTGGTTGCATCCTTCCCCGCTTTTGTGATTTTGGTGGAAGCGACGAAGCATCGTCACCTTCTTCTGTTTCATCATCGTCATCAAGATTATACAGTTCTTGTTCATGAATCAGTTGAGTCTTTAACTCTCTCTTTTTATGAAGGAATGCTTTCAAATCTTCCTTCACATGCGACGGAACTTTAGGACAAGATGCGACATTTGGATCATCGCCGATTAGATGCGCTTTTTGACGATAGATTCCTCCACTTGAAATCTTGTCACAAAAAAGACATCTAATTGCCATCTTGTTGGTCTCGCAAACTCTTTCAGAGTAAGCCCAAGCCGGATCTTTCCTATCTTCTTTTGGTGCCATTAAAAGAACAACTACATAACACATAAGAAAGGCAATAAGAACTAAGAATAAACTATAAATGATATAAAAAATCATAGGAATTCTCTGATAATAACCGAAAAAATTGGGCAATAAAATTCTGGAAAAATTGGGCAGTAAAATTCTGGAAAAAATTTGCAAGCATTTCACTGCTTTTTGGACGTTTAGAAAGAAAAAGAAGAAGAAGAAGAAGAAGAAGAATGGAAATCAGAAGTTCAGAACATACCTGTTGAAGAAGAAGAAGAAGAAGAACCCTAGTTGATGATTTGAGATTCTTTCAGAAATCAAAAGTAGATGAAGAAGAAGTCGCTGCTGTTGGAAGTTGAAGAATACTAGTCGCTGTTGTTGAAGATCAGTGTTTAATCCAAAAAACTTGTTTTTAATAAAATATGGTTGGGTATTTTAATACAGAGAAGCGGACGCTTCTTCTCTTCGCTTCGCTTTCCCCGCTTCTCGCTTTTTACAGAGAAGCGGTCGCTTTTACTGACCTGGGTCGCTTCAGCAAGCTGAAGCGCTGCCTTTCACGCTTCGCCTCGCTTCTCGCTTAAAGCGATGAAGCGAGCACTTTTTTAAACACTGCTCGTCACTACTGCTCAGTCTTTATTTATTGTTGTTACTTACTGAGTTGGCGTACTCACGTTACTCCATGCACCTTGTGTGCAGATCCAGGTGTAGCTTGACACGGTAGCGGTTATTGAGTGTTCTGGTTGCAGATTTTCTTGAAGATAGCAAGGTAGCTGTTTGGCGAACGCAGCCCCTGCTCTTCTCCTTCTTATCTTCCTCTAGTTGTATTTAGCTATTTTTCGGGCTGAGTTAGCCTTGATATTGTTAGACAGATTGTAGTATATGCTCATGACTAGTGACACCCCGATGTCGGGCTTTTCTTTTCCGCACTTCTGTTTTTCTTTGATTTGAACTCTTTAAATAGAGGTTTTATGTTAAATAACTTTGAAATTATCTTTGAAATGGAAATATCGGTTTGTTTTGGAAATGAGTCGGCTTGCCTAGTTCCATGATAGGCGCCATCACGACAGAGGTTAGTTTGGGTCGTGACAAGGACAAATTTTCTCTACTTGTTGCTACTGCTTCCTTCCATCTATTTTCTGGCTGTTAATTTGCTGTTACTAACTTTCTGACCCTTGTTGTTGATATCGCTTGTTTCTACTATTTCTTTCCATCTTTCTTGAGCCGAGTGTCTATCAAAAACATCTCTATTCTCCCAGGGTAGGGGTAAGGTCGTAGACACTACCCTCCTCAGACTCCACTTGTAGGACTTCACTAGGTCTGTTGTTGTTGTTCTTGCTTGTACTGACTGACTGACATGTGTGCTTGTTTCCATAATGAGATTGACATCCGCAACCACCCTAGTATACTTCAGACTAAAAGAATATAATTGTTCTTGAGAGTAACTTACCGGACATGAACGGTATGATTTTAGTCCCTGATGTAGTTCATATGATGAGATCAAAAGCCTCACTGGACGAAACTCAACAGATTGGCCGTGCCCTCTGTTGTCAACCAAAGAGATCAATTGGCGCTGTAAAAGATGTTCAAATGCCTGGAAAGAAAGTAAATATCTGTCAGTATAACTTTAAAGATCCAAAGTTGAACATTAGACAAAAAATATTTGTATTTAAGTCCTTGCTATACACACCCGAAGGCATACATTCCGTGCATAATAATCACTTGTTTGGAACGAATCATGTACGCTTTTGTACTCTGGAAGGCATGATAACATGGTCAGTCGCATAACATTCACACTATTAACATAAGAAGGGAGCATGTAATAGTCAAACCTTTCATTACTGAATTGAAGTTGGTCGTCTCTTGCTCTTTGACTTCCAACCTCCTCAAGCAAACAAGAATATATAGCTCTAAAATGGAGCAATCTGCATCAACAAATAGAAAATCACATTGTTTTCAGTTTGATTCTTCTCGGTAGTGGCCTAGCTGTGGAGAGTATCAATATTATAAAATGGTTTGTGAGTGACTCACACCGTATATAAAAAGGTCGCAAAAGAAAAAATATTTAATGAGAACAGGGGCGAAGTTCTACAAAAGAACTCCGTTCGATTATTGTCTATATATAAGAGGACATCATATGAAAAACCTAAACTATTATTTGTGAGCGACTCACACCATATCTCCAACAGTATGTACTATTGGGGCCTAATCAAATTTCCACGCAAGTTTACGACTATTCTGTCACAGAAGAGAAGAAGAGTGAGAGAAGATATGGGAATAGCTGAAGAAGTCGAGTGTCGAAGGAAAGTTAAGAGGAAGTGACGTGGAAAAGAAGGTGAGGAGTCCGAACTATTTTAGCTCTACCCCTAAACTTTCCAGAAGAAGCTAGCCAACATTCATCACTCAACACAGAATACATAATGACATACCTTTCAAGGCTTCCAACTTGGGTTGCCGTTGAATACTTGAGAGTGCTGTCTTAAAGTTATCAAGTGATAAAAATCCAGATTTTGCATCCATATGGCACACAGCAGCAAACCTAATGAAAATCATCACACAATGAGTTTTCATTAAAAGAACAGATGTTTGATAAAGCGCTGTGAATGCAGCAAATAGGTAGTTGAACGATAGGTAGACTTACAGAAATCTCAATAGATGGTTCAAAGTTGAATCAGAATCGCATAATGACGTAATGATGTCTTTGAATTTGTCATCCGACAAAGTATTCTAATAAATATTAAGGATAATTTAATATCTGCTAGCAAAATACTGATTGCGATGCGTAAAATTATAGCAAATTTGATGCTTGTTTTTATGTCTAACTTAAAAGAGGGGTTTCCAAAAGGAAATGAACTATTTTAAACCTTGGCTTACAAGAGGACAAGTATTTGGAGTATCTAGGCTTAGCACAAATGAGTTGTTTCCGCTGTTCTATAGGATACCCTATACTTAGCTGAGCATTTTTGAGCCCATGTTATGGGGCCATACGATTGCTCTCTCTCTCTCTCTCTCTCTCTCTCTCTCTCTCTCTCTCTCTCTCTCTCTCTCTCTCTCTCTCTCTCTCTCTTCAATTTTTCCTGGTCTTGTGTGTATCATTTAACTTTAATTCATTCCTTGACAATGAAAAGTGTAACGAGTGAAAAGGATACAAGAAGCTTTGTGTTATAGGCAGTTACATATTGAGGAGGAAGTTCTGACTCTGTTGGCAGTAGTAAAGCGTACTGCAAAATTCTGATATACAGATTGTCAGTATTAATAAAATATCTTGCAAACAGTAAATGAGGAACCAAGGCATGCAATGAGAAGTTACTTTTGCAAGTCTTCCTGCGAAGGGGGTAGAAACAACAGCTTTCTATGTGAGAAACGAGACCTTACTCTCTTCTCTAAGAGTTGATCGGCATCCTGCACAACACAAGTTTCACCACTCTTAATTTACTCATTACTTCAAAAAGTTCTCCTGTGGTAGCTATATGTAGTAAATGACTCAAATGTGCAATAATGACGAGGCAACTATTTCAATCAAATTTGATCTTGCTCATCAGCAACTCAAAACAAGATACTCAATATTTTTTTTTTTAAAAAAGGAAAAAAGAAAAAATGAAAACGAGCATGCACATTTGATTTTTAAGTCCCAAAAAAACAAAAACATCTGGACATAATGATGTTGAGGAATGTATGGTTCATAGAGAAATAGAACTTGCAACAAAAAATAATAATGCTAAAACTAAGGAACATACCAATCTGCAACTCACACCAATGACAACAGCTTGCGACGTAACAGACTGCATTGCATCTAGCAAGCTATAGAGTAATCGTTGTTTACCCTGCAAATTACAGAGACATCCATCCTTGAAAACTCGACATATTTTCTCATATTTTTCTTCACTATATGAGAATCTTACCTGTGTAAAAAGGTCAAACTCGTCCAACACAAAGATAATGGTTTTATGTGCCAACCCGCACTCCCTGATGAAATATTACAGTAGAATGAGCAAATCCACCAGGAGAAGAAAAAACGAGTACACGTTATCTTTGAAGATTAACTAACTTGAACATTCATTTTCAAAAGGAAAAGAATCTAATTTCAACATTCTCAGGCACTTTGAAAAGAGCCTATTCTCTTTTGGCAGTAAAGCAAAGAAGGAAAATACAAGCCATATAGACTCACCTTAACATGGATAATACAAACTGGGAGTTATCATCAAATGATGCCTGTTAAAGGAAAAGGAAAACACGATGACTGGTTGATGCCTTTCGTTAAAATGTAAAACGGATATCATAACCAGAATGGACAGTACCATTTTTGAGAACATCAAGTGATGTTCCATACATAATTGCCTTGCAATCTCCTGCAAGATGAAATAATATCAGCAACAACATTACGGACAAATATAACAAGGACAAAGATGTAACACTTTGTTCAAAGGGGTTAAAGATTTAGGAAGATAAAGCAGTTAAACCAGAAGTAGAAGAAGATGCAGGTGAATCCCGTATATTACTTGCGCACTTCATATTTGAATATTGCGATATATTAAAAAAATAAAGAAAATTTTTCTATGATACCCTACATATTCCATTTGAAACTAACTCTTGCTCAATCAATTTTTAGCTATCAATTTGTAAGGAATACAAATTTAGTATCAATTTAAGCACGAAACTTATAACCGATAATGGTTTCTCTTTACTTAATAGTTAACCCTT
Source organism: Nicotiana tabacum (assembly GCF_000715075.1). Classification (NCBI taxonomy): domain Eukaryota; kingdom Viridiplantae; phylum Streptophyta; class Magnoliopsida; order Solanales; family Solanaceae; genus Nicotiana; species Nicotiana tabacum. Next base: position 3,584,745 of record NC_134103.1, on the reverse strand, counting down.
TTTATTGAAACCTTCCTGATAATTCTCTTATAAACTCAGCAAACTGCATTCTGCTGCAATATAGTCTTCTGCCTGTAATTGAGAAATCAAGAAATTTTATTGTTCCCATATCTCCATTCCACAATAAAAATAATTCTGATCTCCATTATGCTTTATATATACATGCACAATGACATATGAAATAAAGACAGTACAACAAGCATAATAGGTAAATGTGCACTTTTTTTAAAAAAAAATTAAAAAAGAAATTGGAGTGATTTGGCACTCCCTCCCTTTTTTTTTTTTTTTGAGATGGATGCACTTTGTCGTCCTTTCTTCTTTCCAAACATAGGATCCATCGTTAAATTCATTAAGAAGCCTTTAGTTGCATCTTTCCTTTGGAAAAATGATTTAGATTACTTTGATGGGTTAGTTTCAAACACAAAATTACCAATTGCTGCCAATGGAGTAGGGTTACTGCTCCTAAGGAGTCAAAAAAGATCTCCATAGTCTTACTCTTGGTACACGATACTATCGTTATGAAGGAGGGAATAATATGATCAACCAAGACTTGTTAAGTTTTAATACCATCTTTGTTCACAATGTAACTGTGCCTTACGAGTTGAGTCAAAATGCAGAATGCTAATGTATTGGGAGAAAAGCTTCAGATCAAATAGACAAGAGCTGTTCCCTGCTATTGGGTGAAAGGAGGCTAGCTTGCTGATCTTGAATAATTTCTTGCAGTTCTCTTTGATCCTGGAGGAGTTAGAACTTCTAGTCCATATTTCACCTTAACAAGGGTGATCTCAATGGGAAGGAACTGATACAGGTAAAATTGGCAATAAACTCAAAGGATATATGAGCTGAAGGTTGGTTTAGAACAAGGCATGAAAGTAGCTGAGAATATGAACATGAGCTGCAAACTTAACTTGATTTAGATGTAAGAATGTAGCTGCAAGAAGCTAAGTTAGAAGTTAGTTACAAAACCTCTTAGAATCAATAAACAGTTAGATTAGTTATTTGAAGTCTAGAAAAGTCAGAAGGAGTTTTAGCTGCATTTGCACATACGTCAGCTCTTAAGATTAACATCCAATTTGTCCATTAATAGCCTTGTATATTCTAATCAGATCAATGAACGAAGAACTACAATTCCTTTCTTAGTAACAATTCTATCCTATAAGATGGACTTCTAGGTTTAGACCGCTGAACCAACATTCCCCTTCTCGACCTGCCATAGCTCGTCAAGTCCTACCTGCGTTTATTTTGTTCAAGCTTGTGCTTTGTAACACAACAACATAAACAAGACTCTTTGTTATACAACAACAACTACTACTACTACTATACCCCTCGGCCCCAAACAAGTTGGGGTCAACTATATGAATCCTCACTGATAATATTCCCTATTTTAAATTTGTTATACAACTTATATTGAGCAGAAATCCAACCTGTACCAAAAAACAATTAGCTAAAAAAAGGGAATTTGTATGCACACCTTCAAAGCACAATTATCGTCACTGTGCAAGAGTCCATTCAGTTTAATCTGTAATCAAGATAGCGATTAATTACAACAAAACCATAAGTCTAAAGACATTTATTTTTGTACAGAAGTATGTCACTGCCAATTTTCACAAAAGAATGCAAAATCCAAAAAGTGAAGATATAATAAAGATAATTCATTAAACTAAATCAATACCACACAGATCGTATCAGGATATTCTTGCAGCAAATCCTTGATAACCAGCTCCAAAATCTGACATAAATAATAATAATTTTTTTTTAATCAAGTTTACATATTTATCAAATTTCACAGCACAAAATTATATTTTGTACAAAAGATCAACCAAAAGAATTAAAATGTCTACTGACCGGAACTTTTCCACAACCACGAGGGCCAAGAAGTAGAACTGAGTTGTTACATGCTTCAGTTACTGAACTTGACATTATATACTTTAATTTGCTGAAACAAACAAGAGCTAAACGCAATTACAAATAAAGGGTCTTCAATAAATTCTTAAAAAGACCGAAAAACAAAATAAGTACTCAATTTGGAGAGTAAAAATCTAGAAAAAATGAAAATAAAAAAAAAGGAGTTTTTTACAGAACTTGTCATTATATACTTCAATTTGCTGAAAGAAAGAAGAGCTAAACACAATTACACATAAAGGGTATTGAATAAGTTCTTCAAAAACTACTTCGGCCATTTTTCTTTTGTATGTTTTCAATTTATAGTGGGAAAAATCTTGAAAAAAATGAGAATAAAAATGGGAACTTTTTGTACCTGTAATTGCTATCAGGGGAATCAGAGAAAAGGGTAAAAATGAAATTGGGATTGCAAATCCTGGTTCTGAGCAGAACCTGAGCTTGCTCTGCTGGATTTTCAACACCCATTTTAATGGAATTTTTACAAAGAGAATTTGGGAGAGAAAGTTGTGGAGAAATAAACTTGGCGGGAATGAGGGCATTGAGAGTGAAGGCCCCTGGGGCCTTCTGTGTAGAAAAGGGTAAAAATGGCGTGGTATAGCCACTTTTTTAAGTGGTATTTATTTTTTAGCCAGTATTTTTAATGTTGAGCAAAACTAGCCACTACTCTATTAAAATTAATACGAAAAGTCTTTTTTACCCTTTCTTCATGAGTGATGTGTAAATATTAAGGATATGATGTCCTTAACTTCATGAGTGATGTGTAAAATATTAAGGATACTATGTCCTTAACATTTATATTGCACACATGAAGTTAAGGACACCGTGTCTTTAATATTTACAATGCACATATGAAGTTAATGACATGATGTCCTAAAGTTTAACAACAGAAGTTGCAAATACAAGTTAATGATATTATGTCCTTAACATTTACATTGCACACATGAAGTTAAGGACACTATGACTTTAATATTTACACTGCACATATGAAGTTAAGGACACCATGTCCTTAATATTTATATTGCACATATGAAGTTAAGGACATGATATCCTAAAGTTTAACAACAGAAATTGCAAATACAAGTTAATGATATTATGTCCTTAACATTTATATTACACACATGAAGTTAAGGACACCATATCCTTAACATTTACACTGCACATATGAAGTTAAGGACATGATGTCCTAAAGTTTATCAGCAAAAGGTGCAAATATAGGATACTTTGTCGTTAATATTTACACATCACTCATGAAGTTAAGGACACTATGTCCTTAACATTTACAATGAACACATGAAGTTAAGGACACCGCGTCCTTAACATTTATACTGCACATATGAAGTTAAGGACATGATGTCCTAAAGTTTAACAACAAGAGGTGCAAATACAAATTAAGGACATTATGTCTTTAACATTTACATTGCATACATGAAGTTGAGGACACCATGTCCTTAACATTTACATTATACATATGAAGTTAAGGACATGATGTCCTAAAGTTTAACAACAGAAGTTGCAAATACTAGTTAATAATATTATGTCATTAACATTTACATTGCACACATGAAATTAAGGATACCATGTCCTAAAGTTTAGCAGCAGAAGATGCAAATACAGGACACTTTGTCCTAAATATTTACACAACATTCATGAAGTTAAGGATACCATATTCTTAATATTTACACAACATCTATGTCTAGCACAGGGGTATTTTTGTCCGACGGATAAATATTTATTAAGCACTGGCTAAAAAGTAAATACATTTAAAATAGTGGCTAAAAAGTAAAGATATCTCTAATCATCACTCATGAAGTTAAGGACACTATGTCCTTAACATTTATATTGCACACATGCAAGTTAAGGACACCAGGTCCTTAATATTTACACTGCACATATGAAGTTAAGAACATAATGTCTAAAAGTTTAGCAGCAGAAGGTGCAAATACAGGACACTTTATCCTAAATATTTACACAACATTCATGAAGTTAAGGACACCATGTCCTTAATATTTACACTACATCTATGTCTAGCACAAGGGTATTTTTGTCTGGCGGGTAAAAATTTATTAAGCATTGGCTAAAGAGTAAATACATTTAAAATAGTGACTAAAAAGTAAAGACATCTCTAATCAGTGGCTATCTGTGCACTTCCCCCAAGAAAAGGTCCAAAGCAAAATGAAACCCGAAATAAGAATTCTCTTGATTTTCTTTAATATATATTTTAATATATATGATAGACATATTTTATGGATACTTAGTGTATATTTTTTGTATATTTAGCTAACAAATATAGTTATTTTAGCCGACCGGATAAATATGTTAAAAGCCCTTTTTCGACCGGGTACCTTCTAGCAGCACAAGTGTTGAGAAACTTTTTCATCAAAGTTCAGGCAAATAAGAAAAATTTAGTAAGAATTATAAGAAAATACACGTGATTTTACACCATAATAAAAAATGACTCATGTTTTTAAGTTTTACCCGACCTAGTCCATATTGTACATATTTTGAAACCATTAGCAAATTCAAAATATGTGTTCTTGCAACCATTGATTCTAAAAGCTATGGAGTTAAATTTGTGTTCTCACAACCATTGCTTTCACTCTCCCTTCTTCTCTCGTCTTCTACATATACTTCAAGGGTTTGTGTATTTTCTGCTCCCCCCTCCCCTATGTCACCTCGTTGCAATGTAAGAAAATTGAAGAGTAGAAATCCACCATTGAAGGCCATTCAAAGCTTTCCTTTCGAAAATAGAATTTTTTGAGTCTGTTAGTTATTTGGATTGGGTGTAGTTCCAATTGATTGAAAATATCAAAATGAGTTCAAAATTTAATATTGAAGTGATTTGGAGTAGATTTAAGCAAGATTTGAGTTAAATTTCAGAAAAGACGCAAGAAATAATACGAAATCAGTTTTTTATATAATTATGTATAATCTTGTATAATAGTGTATATGAGTGTATAAACACATCTTATACAATAATATACACTTTTATATACCTTTATACAAGCGTTTGTAGACGAACATCTTCCATAATTTTTAGTTACAATTCTTGTTCAAAACCAATCCAAATCTCCATTAAATGACTTCAAATTTTATATACAACCTTCTTATACTATTTCCAACAAGTCTAAATAACACTCGCTCCAAATTTCTCACAAAACAACTTCGAAATTTAAACCCATATATTCAAGCTTATTAAAAATCTAATTTTTACCACCCAAATGGGTTTGGTTTGTTGAACTAATATTTGAGTTACAGTTACTGATTTGAAAATTAATTTAAAAGCTTGAGCAACATTTTTTAAAAAATAAATAGTAATTTTGAGAACCTATTGGAGTTGAATGTTGAATCTTAACCTATTATTTTTGGGCTAATTAGTTGTAAATTGAAATGTGGGCTATAAAATTGAAAAGTAGGGAGCTAGTTGTTCTTATGTGAAATTTTTCCTATTAAAAATCTAATTTTTACCACCCAAATGGATTTGGTTTGTTGAACTAATATTTGAGTTACAGTTACTGATTTGAAAATTAATTTAAAAGTTTGAGCAATATTTTTTAAAAATTAAATAATAATTCCGAGAACCTATTGGAGTTGTATGTTGAATCTTAGCCTATTATTTTAGGGCTAGTTGATTGTAAATTGAAATGTGGGCTATAAATTTGAAAAGTAAGGAGCTCAGTTGTTCTTATGTGATTTTCTTAAAACTTTACCTCGTACTTTTAGCTTTTACCGAAACTTGAATTTATGACGTCATGGTTCTCTCACCTTATTATACATCTTGGATATTGAAACAAACTTGCTCCAAACTCTTCAATATGTTGTCAACAAGTTATGCATGGATAATAATCCAAGTATTGTAGTATAGAAATTAGTAATTACTATTTAATACATAAGGATTATTTTGTTCATTTAAATATTTTCGAGACAAAATAAAATTTGAGTAAGGGAGTAATTTTTTGTACTGGTGAGAGCAAGAGGCAATTATCCTATATATTATTTAACTTTTTGTATTTAAATTTTTTATTTTATTGTATGAAATATTATTTTCCAGAACAAACTAAAATGGATTAGGAGGAGTTTTATTAACTATAAATATTTAAAGAATACCTTGAAATTTTTTGTGACTGTACCAAAATCACGTGAACATTATTTTTCTTGAAATAAAATAAATAAAACACCCTTTGATTTGAAGCACATTTGCAGAAAGGCGCACGTTAGAGTATATACAAATCTACCACTAGAGTACGCCAGGATCTGAAGATATTCTTTTAGCAAAGACAAGTGAGAACCAATCATCCCCTCAGCTTATTCAAAGACCCTTTTTCATCATTTTCCTCTGAACAAAACCACACACAAAATAAAACCAAATCAGAAAAAGGAAAAAAAAAGAAAAAGATGGGAAGTTCAAGTGCTCTAATCTCAAATCTTCACCTAACTCAAACTCACTGTTTCAAATGCATAAATTCAAGAACTGCTCTAAATATTAACCCCCAAAGACCAAAATTGAATCTTTCTAACAGAAAAGACTTGAAAAGGTTCAATAGACTTGTTTGTTCAGCTGTTGAAGATGCTAAAGAGAAGCAAAGAGAAATTAATGGTGCAAATGCTAGTAATCTTGGTTCAGCTGTTGAAGATAGGCCCGGTAAGGAAAAAAAAAAGAATTACCCAAATAATTATTATTATGTAAAGATTGCACTTTTTTTATTGTGTTCTTGAGTTTTTGACGTGGGTATTTTGTATAAAGGTGTAATTTTTAGTTGGGTTGGTCCTTTAGCTAAGTTGAACTTTTAATGATTTTCTTGAATTTTTTATGTGTATTTTGTATAAAGGTGTAATTTTTAATTGAGTTGGTTCTTTAGCTAAGTTATATTATTGGTGCAAATGCTACTAGTCTTAGTTTAGCTGTTGAAGATATGCATATATAATTCTTGATACTAAAAAAAGAAGAAAAAAAGAAATACCCAGATGATTATTATGTAAATTATTAAACTTTTAATGGTTTTCTTGAATTTTTGATATGGTATTTTATATAAAGGTGTAACCTTTAGCTAAATTATGTTATGTTTCTTTGTTGCTTGAAGTGATTTCTATAAGGGCTTGTTTTATGGGTTTCTATTGTTATGTATCTAATTATTCTTATGTATCATAGAGAGGATTGCTCTGATTGGTAAGACTATAATATGGTGATTTTGGAGAAATTTGGGTTTTGGGGTATTCTAAGCAAGTAGAATTTGGCATATGCTTGTATTTGTTTAGTTTATCCTACCTATAATTTCACTAGTTATCTGTGGTTGTTAATTGCAACTTGTAAGTTTTATTAGAGGAGCTTTGAGGTTGTTTGAGCAGAGTTTTTGCATATAATATAACACCAAGATCTCGTTTGCTGATAGTATATGGAAATCTTCACGACTTCCCTGTTAACTTTATTAACCTTGAAACTTTTAATCCATTTCGCGTCTATGTAAAATTCAGCATCCTGCTTAATGCTTCCATCACTATCAAGAATAGGAAAGGAGAAAGAGGATTTTCGGTCTCAAACCTCTAGAGGTTCTGAGAGTTCCTTCAGCTATGTTTTTTTCCTTTTCTTTTCTTTCTTGATAAGTAAGATCAGTACTTTTAATATGTACTGCCCAGCATAAATAAAGTGCTGGATGTGTAGTTACAGATTGCAAAAATTCGATTCATTATAGTGTTTGTAATGAGCTGAGGAAGCCTGACATGGTTTCTGCTGCATCTACATCAGTTATGTTAAACCAGAAGGCTGAAAAGGCATTTGTAGTCTAATTAAGTTTTCCTTTTTCCCTTCAAAAGTCCTATTGTTTCTTTCTACCCCACAGTCCACCGAATAGCTCCAGGGATATTCGTCCATATATTGTAGTCCATGTGAGCACTTGAGTGGTCATTCCCCATATTAGGGTTAAATAGATTGCTGATAATAAACACACTTCTGTTTGTGGTTGAGTGCAACGCGATGCACCTTTTAAGTTACTGAAATTGCTCGCCCTTGCCCAAGGGTCAATAATTTGTGAGTATGCATATTTTTTTTTTCTAGAAAATGTGAGAAAATGCACATGTTCTTTGTCATTTATATAAAAGCTTATCTTTTTAATCGTTTTCGAGAAGTAAATTTCCTTAATATAGTAATATGCATATATGCATGTTATACATTTTGGAAAAGAGAAAAGTGTTACGATGTGCCAAAGTGATAATGGTGCATAGGGGGAAAAAGTGGAGCAAATTGAACTGTCTAATGGTATTTACTGAAAACAATATCTTACCCTTCTCCTTCTAATCTGCACAAAATTGTTTGCGTACTAGTTTATTTTCTTATACATACTTTGCCTATTTTGTGGTTGTACAATTGTTTTTGCAATACTCAACACCTCTATGATGCAACTCTCCAGAAGAACACCCCTATCGTACATAAAATGGTTCCTTTCTTTCATTCTCTTTCTTCATTGTGCTGTGAGCCGGTGATTGTCCATGAATGCAAAATAGTTTAGGTGTAATTTTATCGTAATAATGCATGTTATTTTTGAAATTCAGATGTTGCTGATGGCTCAAGCGAGAGTGTATTTAAGAATGATGAATCAGATAGTGATGGGAGTATTGTTTATGATTTCCTTTACCCTAGTAAAGAGCTCCTACCTGATGATAAAGAAATGACTCTATTCGATCATTTGGAGGAGTTGCGTCAGAGACTCTTTGTGTCTGTTTTGGCCGTTGGTGCTGCTATAGTGGGATGTTTTGCCTTCTCAAAAGAACTTATCTTGATTCTTGAAGCCCCTGTTCTAGCACAAGGTGTTCGATTTTTGCAACTAGGTCCAGGAGAGTTCTTTTTCACTACTTTAAAGGTTAGACTGCATCTTTAATTTAATCTTCTTTGTCACTCATTCCAGTGACCATTTAATTACTACAGCGAAGTTGTTGAACCTTATTTTGCGAACTAGGTGGATCTTTCTTTTGTGTTTGAGTTCTTTTTAAGGGTTAAAAGTTTGTCCTTAGTGCCTGATATCTGGCTCATTATCGTGATTATATACTGAATTAATCGTAGCACAAAGGCTGTGCTAAGGCCATATATACATATATCAAAAAGAGCAAAAACCCTTCGATAACGAGTACCTTACCACTTATAGATTGTAAAAGTTCAATCGCCCTTGCTTGTTACACGCCTTAACATTTAAAGAAACCAGCAAGTAATCAAACCCACATCTGGAATTCTGGATCCACTTGCCTTAAACTAATCCTTGTCTTAAAGTTTCATCTTCAAAATCATGTATGAGTCAAACAAGTGGTTGGAGTATTAAATACAAAAAGCAAGTAGTCTTAATGTACCTATAAATAGATACGTGTATTCAGATAGTTTGTGCTGAATACGTCAAAGAAATGGAGGCTATTGAACAACGTGTTTTGCTACTTTTGATATAGGGAAGTTGGCATACTAATACTAAAGTGAAGGAAAGCTGGGGCTGTTTGGAAAAGAAATCCAATAGGCTGAAAGCTAAACTTGCTTAATTGAATGCTTTAACTCACTGGACTTGTAGTACTGAAGTGCTTTTTTGTTTTTGTTTTGTTCTCTCTCTCTCTCTCTTGTATAAATTTTCTGCTACCGAAGTATTAAGTTGGCATCTTCTGACGTATCCTAAAAATGTGCTTATAATTGTTTGCGAGGGACTTGTCCTTGAATAATTGTTTACAAGCTATACTTGTTCATGCGACTTCTAGCATACAGCTGATGATGTAGTGCTAAATGCTCAAGTAGAAAAAAAAAGTTCAAACATAAGATTGGAGTTGATCACGATGTCATGATGTTCGTGTTGTTTGGATCAAATCGAACATTGGCATTCATACTAATTTGGCAAGTTCAGTGTAGTAACTATTCTGTTCACACTTTTGATGTAGGTCTCAGGATATAGTGGCCTTCTTTTAGGGGCTCCCGTGATTCTCTACGAGATCATAGCTTTTGTTCTTCCTGGTTTAACAATGTCAGAAAGAAGATTCCTGGCACCAATTGTCCTTGGATCTTCAGTACTTTTCTACACCGGCATTGTTTTCTCACACTTGGTTCTCACTCCAGCAGCCTTGAATTTCTTTGTCAATTATGCAGAAGGGGCTGTCGAATCCTTTTGGTCCATTGATCAATACTTTGAATTTGTGCTCGTACTCATGTTCAGCACAGGATTGTCTTTCCAGGTAAATCTTTTGCTTGTGCATATTTTCCTTTCTGCATGAGTATATAAGAACACCCTGATAAACAGTTTAGTGCAAGTAAATTTAGTTGTTCAATCTCGAGCTGCTCAAATCTTTGACCGTACTTTGCTCAAATCTTTGACCGTACTTCACTTTTGTGTTCTTGGTTGGCTTGACTTACAACTAGTTCTTGCTTAAAACCACCTTGGCCATAATTGAGCAGTGTTTCGGGTTGAAAATAGAAGCGAATATTAGATTTTTTAAGCAGATTTAGGTGTGGCCTAGTGGTCGATGAAGTGAGTGAAAACCATGTGAGATTGTGGTTCAAATCACAGTAGAGACACAAAAGGCTAGGCGATATCTTCTCATCTACCTAAGCCTTTATTAGCAGAGTTTCCTGGTACATGTGCTGGTGGGAGGTAGCAAGTACCTAGTGGACTAGTCCAGATGCGCGTAAACTGACCCAAACACCACCGTTTTGAAAAAAAAGTAAGTATGATGATTCGTAGTGGTGAAGCAGTCAAGAATGTGGCCATGGTTTCCAACCTAGGGTAGCTTTGAATATATTTGTCTCTGCAAATACTATTGTATGATGTTGATCAGCATCCTCATGATATCCAAATTGTTTTAATCCAATTGGCAATTTTATAATGCATCTCCTTTACAGGTTCCTGTCATTCAACTGCTTCTTGGACAAACTGGTCTGGTGTCGGGAGATCAAATGCTGTCGATTTGGAGATACGTGGTGGTAGGTGCTGTCGTTGCTGCTGCAGTACTCACACCATCAACTGATCCCCTTACCCAAATGCTTCTAGCTGGCCCCCTTTTGGGACTTTACTTGGGTGGAGCGTGGATGGTTAAGCTTTCTGGTCGATAGAGTGATCGCCGTAATGTGGTCAAAACTTCTGTTCTTTTGCATCAATATACCAAGAAGTATTAGTAGAATGATCATGCATAGGACCAAAAGTCATGTAGCATAAAAAGGACATTTGAGTGGAGGATATATGATCTGTTTTTTGAATACCATTTACTATTGTCATAATCCATGTAAAATTATCCAGTGTGTATAATTAGGAGCTTAGTTGACACTCCATTCCGAAGTCGTTTTGATGGATCTTTTCACTAATATATGAATGAAAAAAGTCATGGGCTATCGTTTTCGCGTTATATACTCTTTCTGGCCACAGAAATGATGCAAAGGGTACAAACAAAATAGAGTTAAAACAATTCGTGAATGGCATAATCTTGTTTAGAACTTCTCATTGGTGCAACTTATCATTCAATCCTCTTACAAAATTCAGCTAAAACAAAATTGTCTTGATCGTCGAATATCATTAAGAAATAAATAGAAAGAAGTTTTATCGAATAATTTCCTATAATTCTTCACAGTATGGAATGAGTAAAGAATCAAGCTACAAGTTTCGATCTACAACTCTATATTAGCTTGACGGTTTAATAACTATATATTCATTTAATGGCAAAATGTCACAAAAACCAAAAACACATCCAACGAACTGTTACAACTTTTTACTCAATACTCGTAGCTACAAACTAAGAAGCTCATTGAGCATCTATTTCTCCTTCCCGTTCCCTTGCCCTTTCTTTACTAACATTACTCGATAACAAGGTTTTCCATCCTAGACATTGGATCAGTTGCATCTGAGTGATCTAATTCATCTTCTAGCCGTTTCAATGAACTCCGTAAACCAGTGCATGCTTTAACAAAATCTTCTGAACATCCTTTAAGTTTTTCCAACTCCACCTGTGTTTCATCGATAGTACTTGAGATCTTCTTTGTAGCAGCCCTCAATGCAGAAATTTCTTGTGGAGGATAAAGAGAAGCTCCAAGTTCATCAACTTGCAATCCAATTTCCTGAGAAAGTTTTAATAGTCTCTCTAGAGAGGCTACAAAAGTAGCATTATCCACGGAACTTTCCTGCTTAAGCAAGCTAGTAATGGAGCGAATAAGTTCTTTAATGACCACAAGTGTTTCCGACACCACGTCAGTAGTTAAATGAGCAATTTTCATCTCCTCCGGAGAAAGATCATTGCCTAGATCACCACCAAATGAATCATCACTATCATCGGATTTGCTTTCTCCTTCGGGAGAATCTTGAACAGAAAACTCATCTGCTACTTCAGATGATGCTGGCTTCAGTTCATTCATTTCGCGAAGTACATCCTTCATGGAAACGGCAAGTTGCGTCATTGCTCGACCTATAGCAGTAATATTGGTGGGTGGAGTCTTCTTAAGAGCAGAACAAGCTTCCCAGACAGTGCCCACCAACTGTGGGATCGATAATTTCTGTTTTTTGTTGTTAGATCCTGCACATCCATTTTGGGCAGCAAATAAGGTTGGTCATGAATTATAACAGCTGTTAAAGAGAATCAATATGCAAGAACTAGATGCAGAAGATACATGCGATGAATGAACCTGAAAGGCAATATGCCACAACTAGAAGCAGAAGATAAATGTGATGTGCAATTGAACTGCAGGAACTACAGCAAAACAATTAACTGAATAGCACAGAGAAAACCATATCAACCGAATAGGGTCCACTTGGTAAGAAGCAAAAATGTTGCCTGTAAAAAATTGTTTTCATCAGATGTTTTATCAAAGAAAACCATTGCCAAAATCTTCCTACAGTATCTGGGAGAAGGTTGGTGATAGGTGACAGTGATGGAGAGTAGATGCGGGTCATTTGGGAGGGGGAGGTAGTATCTGGCAATAATCATAAAACAGAGTGAAATATATATAAAGATAACTTTGTAAGTTTCCAAAACTGTAAACATAACACATAACAAGTTATACAAAGAAGAAGAATTTAAGTTATGTGCACTGACGCACCAACACTGTCATCTGTTTTTTACACTATCAGCTAAAATTGACCTATAGATAGCTCTTTGCATTAAGCCTGATTTAGAAACTGGAAAGATAGAATGAGAACCTGCTATAACCCTTGGATACAACAACAACAACAACCCAGTATAATCCCACTAGTGGGGTCTGGGGAGGGTAGTGTGTACGCAGACCTTACCTCTACCCTGGGGTAGAGAGACTATTTCCGATAGACCCTCGGCTCCCTCCCTCCAAGAACTCCCCACCTTACTCTTGGGGTGACTCGAACTCACAACCTCTTGGTTGGAAGTGGATAGTGCTCACCACTAGAGCAAGTTCTATCATGTCCATAGATAAATATGCTCTTTGTAATTTGTAGAGGGATCCTGCTATAACCCTTGGATCCCTCTACAAATTACAAAGAGCATATTTATCTATGGACGGATAGAACTTGCCTTGATATTATTGTTCAGGTGGAAGTTTGTCAGCTTTAATTGACAACTAGTTTGGTAATAATCATAAAACAGAATGAAAGATATATTGTAGTCGAAAATAACTAATCTGTTTGAAATTCAGCTATTTTCCTTCATTTGTACAAAATATTTCCCGGAGAACATTTCTATCACTTTAAGCCGACCAAAGACCAAAATGTGATTTCGTGAAGGAACATATTTTATGTCTTTAGAATCAGAGACGTAATCTTTAGTTATTTTACAAGTGTCACTTTGTCTCAAACTATACAATGTTTTGGATGCTAAATGCTGTCAAGAGTTAAAAAAACCCTAAGTTGCTCGGATTCTTCACTTTCAGTGCCGCACCCGTGTCGACACGACGTGGGTGTGGATATGGGTGTGGGATCCGTGTCGGATCTGGTCAACCGATTTTGGGTACTTTGACCAAAATCAACGGAAAAATTTGGGACAGAAACAATGATTTTTGAAAACAAATCAAAAGCTAGGGTGATATGGAAGAAAATGGAATACCTTGTATATATAAATTTCTATGTCACTCCTTTTCCTTTTATCTCCTTTTAAAATTCTACTCTTGTTCAATATTTTCTCCTTCTTGGAATACCTTGTAAGTTTTCCACATAATGTCTCATAATTTAGACATATTTTTATAACTCTATTTTTAAATAATTGAATTATTTTTAGCTGAATCCCCACACCCGTATCCGTACCTGGATCCGTACCCCCGAATCTTTAAATTTAGATCATGAAGGATCTGACCTCTAGATCCGCACCCGAGTCCGAGCAACTTAGAAAAAAACTTGCATACTTAGGGCTGTAAATCTATACTTAGCTTATAGGTTAACACTTAACATTGCTGTTTTACTACTGTGTTCTGCACCTGGCACATCACTTACTCTCCTCCCCACTGTTCTCCATAGAAAGTTTTGTAGAAAATTTATTTTCATCAGGATTTTTTACACCCTAGCATATGAAATGCTATCCACTTCTTTTCCACATTTGGTACCATTACAAAACTTCTCAATCTCTTTTTTTTTTTTTGGGGGGGGGGGGGGAGGGAATGGTGGTATCGGCAGAACGGGTTCTTTCTTCCCTTTCAGCCTTTCTGCAATTTATTTTTGCAAGATATACCATTATCTGATTTTCCTTCTGCGTCCCTTTTCTATGTTTTGTGGGAGGAGGTGTTTCAAGCATGTGATGTTTATGCAATTTTTAAAATTTTGACAAAGCACGCCAGCAAGCATCTGGACGCGCAAGTATAGATGTTCAACTGTTAGGTAGTTGTTAGTACCTTTGGGGCAATAAGCTCTTTGGCTGAACTTGGATAATTTGGCTCATAATTACCAACATGCTATCCTAAAAAAGGCAGACCACTATGATTCTTTTTAAGGAAATACCAAGTTTAACAATAACACTAGAAGTAACTTACAGGTGTAGTGGCTCAATCATAGCGTAAAAAATAAAACTAGCTAGTCCTGCCTTTTATGCTCTCTATCTATTTTCTCGTCAAACAAGCGACAGAAAAGGGAGATTATACTGGGATGTGGAACCCATGTATGCTTAAGAAAGGATTCAAGGTATGTTAAAGTTGATAATTTGTTTGTATGATAAATGCTGATGCGCCACATATGCATAAACTCAGAAAAGATAAGCACTTTCACAAAGCAATATGATGAGTGAACCTTTTATCCATTTCAGATACATTAACACTTCCTAACATGCTGTACTTGTAAGCTTTTCATATGTTCATGGACTTGGCCTGGGCATAAATCGATAAATAAATAGAGAGAGAGAGAGAGAGTACCATATGAGGACACAGACTCTTTCATCAACAAGAAACTGCTATCAACAACTTGCTTAATGGATGCATGAATGCAAGAACACAGGGTAGGTCCTGCGCCCACTGTACTTGAGTGGGAGAGCAAAAGAAGCCCTTGCAGCATATTAAAATATGAAGCCATGTTCTCCTCGAGTGCTTTAACCTCTGGAGTCTCTCCAGTCCAAAGCATTCCAACTGCACCAAAAAGAAAAATAATTGTCAATTACCAACATTATCTCCTAGGTAAATGCCTGAAACTTACCATTATCCAGTTAATCAAAATTGGACAACACCCCCCCCCCCCCCAAAAAAAAAAAAAAAAAAAAACCAAAAAAAAGGCCTACGAATTTCTATGCTAGCAAGAAATACCACAGAAGCTATATACTTCAGCTTTAGATTTAATCAAACAAATTTACCAATTCTCGGCCAATCACAGGTCCAAGTTGCCAAAGAACTCTCATTGGATAGGGGCGGGTGCATGACAAAAAGTTGATGAATATTCTTTTAAACTGGTACGGTGCAAAGCTTGTATCATGCCCCACTCCAAAAAGACCCTTCATTAAATGTAACATATGACATTCACTTAAATGTATAAATGAAACATGCGTCGCTCGTCCCAGACAAAAGTTGAAACATCTAAGCATTTAAAGATGATACTTTTGTTTAATCACATCTAAGCGTTTAAATATCTAAGTCACACCATTCTTCTTGTAGTATAGGTTTCTGATAACCAAATCAATGTTTACTTCCTCTTTTATGGATAGTCTATATTAGCTTAACTACAACATATAACTGCTGATGCTTCACTATCAAACATAAACACACAACATCGAATTGACAATGACTTAAATAGATTCTCTAATATGGAAACAGATAATGTCCATGCCTAGCATTGTAAAACAAAGACCTATCCTTTTCTCTCTCTCTCTCTCTCTCTCTCTCTCTCTCTCTCTCTCTCTCTCTCTCTCTCTCTCTATATATATATATATATATATATATATATATATATATATATATATATATACCATTAATAAATTCTCTCAACCATCCTTTAATTCCTTTCTCATGCACCACATTATCTCTTTTCTTTTAGCTCGCTGTTCTTTTTTCTAGTTCTACACTTTACTTCAAGCTCACGAAGTACTATCAGAACAAACTGCTTCCTGGTAGTTATTAAAGGCTTTAGACAAATATGTAATCGCTCTTGTTGGATTGGCTCTGAAGTAAATTCTAGAGCTCGTACTGCATGATTAGTAGCTATGGTTATGTCCTTATGAATGCTAAAAAATGATACCATGTAAAGATACTTGATCTAGAACTCACTTAGCGGCATATCTTGTTGGGTTGATATCTTTGCAGCCCTAACTTTAGTGGATCCTTTTTTTTAGCTAACCGAGAAATCTCTGAGGGACACTGGCACACGATTCGAAACTTGGTAGATAATGGCCCCGCCCCTCTACCCTTATCCACTTAAATACCCAGCATTTGTCAGTGTGTTGTGACGTGTGCCTAACCCACACATCAGAAGTTGTACTCTAAGCACTAGATCAAAGCTCTGGCGGCAACACTTACCTTTCTTTTAGTCCACATGATAGATTGGAAACCACTCATTTAGAACTACTTTGTATCTTGTTCTATTCATTTTCAATCTAAGTCCAGTCATTATGCCTAACGTACTGAGCTTTCATATATCTTTCTCTATCGTGTTGATGTCCAAAATTATGTAATAAGAACCAACCTTACTCTATAATATCACCTAAAATGAAAAGGATATTAGGTAAAAATAAGCTCATCACAACATTACAAGACAGAAGAAATGGCTCAAGGAGGACTGAGAACTTTCAATATCAACCTTCATCTTACATTTATAATATTTAAGCATAAATTGCATTATTTAAATTAAAAGAAAAACATAACCTCATTTCATCAAAACCAAATACAAGCACAAAGATGGAATATATATATATATATATATATAAAGCATAAAAATTGGAACTTTAAGAAGCAAAAATTAAATACATAAAAGAGAGAGAAAAAAAAAAGATTGACCCATAGTGGCTTGTTTATAAAGCTGTTCACCCATTTGAATTACTTCTTTCCAGCCTACTCTTTCAAGTGACGATGATGGTGTTTGATTCAATACCTATAAAGCAAAAAAAAAAAAAAAAAATCATAAATCACGCGATACAAAAATAATAAGGAATGCAAAAAAAGAAAAAGAAAATTAAAGGAGTCATATAATTAAACCTGAAGAGTTTCATGAATGGTGTTGAGATGTTCATTTAGAGCTCTATTCAATTGCTCTTTTGCTGCTTTCCCCATTTCTCTTCTCTCCCCTAAAAGTTTAAAAGGCAAAACCTGCTACACTATTTGCAGAAGAGTTGAGGCGGAAGAACACGATTGGGTTTTATTATCAATCGCTGGCAAATTTACACGACGTCGTTAACACGATTTGCTTTGCATATGTCGCATTAGGATAATGCGATTTGATTTTGATTTTTGTGTTTTTCACTTCATGTTACATATAACTGACAGAAAATAACACAAAAATATATTTTTAGCGAACTTATAAGATCAAAATTGCTTATGAATATAAGGGACTATCTTAAACTTATTTTAAACGGCAAATGGTCAAATATTACTTTCGAAAATATTCTAAGAATACTCCTCGTTATAATATTGGGTTATCTATATTCCTGCACTCATACTTTGGGTTCACATATACCCCTTATTTAAACGGAGGGACACGTGTCATCGTCCTGTTGGTCAATTCTAAATGTCTCCTAATTAATTAAAAAGACTCATTATCCATACACAAAAAATAATTTTTTTTTGTAAAAACTGGAAAAAACTAATTTTGTTTTAACTAAAAACTGAAAAAAATGAAAATATTTTTTTTCCCAATTTTTACAAAAAAACTGCTTTAAAAAACCTGAAAAATATTTTCTAAAACAATGTTTTTATAAAAACTGAAAAAAAAAACTGAAAAATAATTTTTTAAAGCAATTAAAAACTGAAATATTTTTAACTAAAAACTGAAAAAAAATAATTTATTTTTTCAGTTTTTACAAAAATATTGCTTTAGAAAATTGCTTTTCAGTTTTTACAAAAATATTGTTTTAGAAAATATTTTTCAGCTTTTTTTAAAGTAGTTTTTGTAAAAACTGGAAAAAAATATTTTCGTTTTTTTCAGTTTTTAGTAAAAAAGAAAATCAGTTTTTTCCAGTTTTTACAAAAACATTGCTTTAGAAAATTGATTTTCACCTTTTTTTTCAGTTTTTATAAAAATATTATTTTAGAAAATAGTTTTCAGTTTCTCTAAAGCAGTTTTTTTGTAAAAACTAGAAAAAAAAATCGTTTTTTCAGTTTTTAGTAAAAATAATTTTAGTTTTTTCCAATTTTTACAAAAAACCATTGCTTTAAAAAATTATTTTTTGGGTATGGGTAATGGGTCTTTTTAATTAATTAGGAGATATTTAGAATTGACCAACAGGATGATGACACGTGTCCCTCCGTTTAAATGAGGGGTATATTTAAACCCAAAGTATGACTGCATGGGTATAGATAACCCAATAGTATAACGAGGGGTATTCTTAGACCATTTTCGAAAGTAAAGGGGTATATTTGGCCATTTGCCGTATTTTAAATACAATGAACTATTTTTGTCATTTTCTCGTTTCTTGTCCTAATTGAAAAAAAAATAAAATCCCCCCCTTATTACTGGTGTACATTTTTTGAAAACTGTAAATTTATAATTGCACCATATTATGATAATTGCTTTTCTAGCTGAAGTTTAAATTACTTCTTTTCTGTATGTTTCTATTTTGTCGTAAAATCCCACAATTATGAGTTATTCCTTCAAGTATTAGCATTGTTTTCCCTTCTAATTTTTATATAAAAAAAACTTTTGTTCCATTAAAATATATCTCTATTATCTTTTAAATCTGAAACTGGTAGCTAATAACAAAATATCACGTGTGCCTATTATTATCCATTTAATAATATGATCGTCCTAATCAAGCTAATTAACAATTTTTAAGGAACAAAACATTTATAAGTCCCAGCTAAAATGTAGCAATTGAAGCGGAACATTGGAGTAACGGTAAAATTATGTGTGACCTATAGGTGACAAGTTCAAACTAAAGAAGCAACCATTAATACTTAGTGACAAGTTCAAACTAAAGAAGCAACCATTAATACTTACTTTAGGGTAGATTGTCTACATCACATCTAGTGGTAGCAATGGTTAAAATAAAACAGTTATCCACCTATATTATCCATTAAAAATAAAAATTGGTAGGATAATGAACTTTTAAAAAACGGGTTCAATATGGATAAGAACCATATTATTCACTTAGACAATAGATAAACAATAATGGGTTTAACTATCCATATTAAATGTGGATCGGGTCGGATAATTTATCCATTTTTGCACTACTCATTCTTGACCGACCCATATCCGACACAGCCCGCCCGTTTGCCGCACCTAATCGCAGCCTTTAGGGCGCGACCCTTCCTCGTACCCTGCGCGAACGCAAGATACCTTGCGCCCCTGGCTGCCCCTAACTAAAGTGTAGCAATTGTTTAATGCCTCATGTGACATTCATGCTTGACAGTAAATTGCCCAAATTTACATCAGCGTGATAAACAACAACTAACCTCAATACAAACAAGTTAGGATCAGCTATATGAATCCTCAATTCTTCGTTTAAGCTCAACTCATATCAATCAACGTGATAAAAGAAGAAAAAGAACTCAACTTTGATTTTGCAGATTTAGAGGACATACAAATTAAAGTACAAACTTTGGAGGACAGAAGGGAAAATTGGATCCTCTCTCTATTTTTTATTAGTTCAGTATTCTGTAACTTGTTCTAGACTTCAATAAGAGAAGTACAATTCATTTATAGCCCTCTCATTTACATCAACCTGTTATCAATAGATGATTTTTCATCAGCATGAAGCCTCTCCCTTGCCATTGCAGCTTGTTTTTTCCAATCTGTGCAGCATGTTATCACAGAGAGTAGAATAGATTGCACAGCAGCACCAGAAAGTACGCCGATCCACAGGCCTTTTCCCCTAAAGTTGAGCCAAAAAGCCAATGAAGCAGCTATAGGAATTCCACAAAGGTAAAATGAAGCAAGATTGACATAGGCTCCGATATGCTGCCAACCACATCCCCTCGCAACACCTACAATGTGCATAAAGCCGCAATTAGTCATACGCCCGTTCTTGTCATGTATCTAATAGTGGCGGATTCAACAATATATACGTAGTGCAATTTTCCAGCAAAAGGAGATTCAGTTGAACCCCCTTTTTGGTAAATGTGGCCTCGCCACTGTTATTTGTTACCTTAAGTGTAGTAATTTGATGTGGAAAAAGTCTAACCTGAAAGAGTTCCTTGCAAGCTGTCAGTTATGACCGATATACATAGAAGAGGGGCCATGTTTGCGACATAGTCCACAACTTCCTTCTCATTGCTGAAAATGTAACCAAATACATTTCTACAAGCAAAGACAGTTGTGCTTACGAGTATTGTCTCTGTGGTCGCCATGAGCATTGCAGAAAGCACAGATACGCGAGCTCCTTGAGGATTTCCAGCTCCTAATTGATTAGAAACTCTTATGCTGAAAGTAAACAGGTTATGCTTATATTTGACAAACAAACCACATGGAAGTGGAAAGCTGGATTAAATACTTAGACAAACCTTACAGCACCAGCGAGACCAAATGGTATTGCATAAAGCGTAGAAATGGTGTTCAGGCTGCATTGTAAAAATTCCCAAAAGATTAGCAAAATCTTGGATTTCATGGATCATATTACTAACTGAGTTTACTCATTCGAGAGCGAGATGCAAAACATACCATATAGACAGAACTGAAGCTTCAAGTTGGGGATTTGGCAATAGGCCTGATAGCAAGATGAGCAGCTCAAATGACCACCACTCAAGACTACAAAAATACAACACGTAGCATAAATTTCGTAGAAAGACACAACCAAAAGTGTATTTAAATTCTTAAAATGAGTGGATGAGGGAGTTGAAGTACCAAATCATGATTGCAGAAGGGATAGCAAACTGAAAAAACTCTCTCATTCCCTTGACAATCTCCCAAGACATTGGTGCGCGGGTTTTTGCACAAGCGGGAGACAACCTCATGTATGAAGCAAGGATTATGACATTCAACCACATCGATATACCAATAGCTATTGCCGCACCAATATTACCTAAGCCAGAGCAAAACACTAGCATCCAAGACAGCGGTATGTGGAAGCATATTGTTACGCAGGAGCTTACGAGCATGGGAGCAATCATACTTTGCATTTGATAGTACCGAATAAGCGGATGAAGATTTGCATAAGCAAAGAGAGCAGGAATCAGCCACTTAATGAACTTTCCAGCTTCATGAGAAATCTGAGGATCTTGGCCGATGAAGGTAAGCAATTTTCCCATATACATCCACAAGATTGTGAGGGGAATGCAAACAATGAAGAGAGAAAAAATGGCAGTGTATGTTTGAGTACCAAGTCTTTGGTATTGCTTAGCTCCAAAAGCCTGCCCGCAAAGAGTTTCTAGTGCACTGGCCATTCCTAACTACAAGGCATATATAAATAGTTGTCAGCAGAGATGCCAAAAAAAAAAAAAAAAGGTTGTTCCTAAACAATTAGTCCATCTAAAAAAGTTTAACACTCTTCAACCAGTGCCGGAAGAAGAAATTTCACCAAAGGGATTTAAAAAAGAAAAAAAGTAAACACACGAAGAAGCTAAGGGGATTCCACATCTAATCGATAATATACACAAAGTAATTTTCAGGCAAAGGGGGTTCGGACGAACCCCCTTCCATCCACCTAGTTCAGTCCCCGTCTTCAAGTCATTCAAACCATTTTCATCTTTATCCATTTATTTTCTGTCTCGAAAGCTTTTAATTCAAAGAAAGGAAGTATGTATTAAGTTTGATATATTTGACCACTGACCGAGCTGATAACTTCAAATGATCAAAAGCAATGAAGGTTCAAGAATATTAATGTTCACTTAATAGATGGTTGCAAAGATGAATTGTTAAACAAGAAATCGAAGAGCTTCTATACTAATAACTATGACATTCCATTTCTTCGCTACACTCTCAAGACGATAATACACTGTTTCTCGAAACATAATTTTCCGCCTTATGCATTTCATCTCATATTTTTCAATATCTTTACTTCACAATATTCATAACTTTATCCTTTAGTTAAAAGAAGAGCTTACAAGCGAAAGTTAGCACTGAATTAAGTTCGACAGCAAATTTGTCGAACTTATAAGCCCCCAAATTTGTAAACATAACACATTACAAGTTACATAAGGAAGAAAGTGCTTGAGTTCTAGCCACGGATAATGCATTGATTTTTTACATTTTTAGTCAGGTAAAACTGACCTACAACTATAGGCATTAAGTATGATATGATAACCTGAGATATAGAGCGAGAACCTGCTACAACCAGTTAAATTGCACTAATAGAAAATTCTTTAGACTGTCATAGAAAGACCATTTCTTTTGCCGCAAAAACATTGAACTACAACCTCATAGACATCTAAACATTATAAGTTCCCAAAATTGTAAACCTAACACATTACAAGTTACATAAGGAAGAAAGAGTTTAAGTTCTAGCCACAGATAATGTATTGATTTTTTACATTTTTAGTCAGGTAAAACTGACCTACAACTATAGGCATTAAGTATGATATGATAACCTGAAATATAGAGCGAGAATCTGCTACAACCAGTTAAATTGCACTAATAGAAAATTCTTTAGAGTGTCATAGAAAGACCATTTCTTTTGCCACAAAAACATTGAACTACAACCTCGTAGACATCTAAACATTATACAACAACAACAATCCAATGAGTTCCCACGAATGGGGTTCGGGGAGGGTACGCAACCTTACCCCTACCCTAGAAGGACATAGAGGTTGTTCCCGATAGACCCTCGACTAAAGAAAGAATAAAAAAAGTAACGGCAATAGTAATAACAACAAGACAAAACAAGAAGACCAACAACAACAACAACCCAGTAGAATCCCATTAGTGGGGTCTGGGGAGGGTAGAGTGTACGCACACCTTGCCATAGAGACCAAAACCAAGAAAGCAAGTAAACACCAAGTACTAATAACAATCTAAGAATAAAAAGATACCATACTAACACTAATGCTATCGAGCTGAGTAGACATATGGAGAACGCTCGACTACCTACTAAATTACTAACCTAATCCCTGACCGCCACACCCTTTTATCAAGAGTCATGTCCTCAGTAAGCTTCAGTTGCGCCATGTCCCCCCTAATCACTTCCCCCATGACTTTTTTGGCCTACCTCTACCCCTTCTCAAAACCACCCCTAACCTCTCACGCCTTCGAACAGGGGCTCCTGTGCTTCTCCTTTAAACATGCCCGAATCATCTCAACCTCGACTCCCGCATCTTATCCTCCACGGGGGGCCAAAATTGTAAACCTAACACATTACAAGTTACATAAGGAAGACAGAGTTTAAGTTCTACCCACGGATAAGGTATTGACTCTTTTACATTATTAGTCAGGTAAAACGGACCTACAACTATAGGCATTAAGTATAATACAATAGCCTGAAATGAGCGAGAACTTGTTATAACTAGCTAAATTGCACCAATAGAAAATTCTTTAGACTGTCATAGAAAGACCATTTCTTTTGCTGCAAAAACATTGAACTACAACCTCATAGACATCTAAACATTATAAGTTCCCCAAATTGTAAACCTACCACAGTACAAGTGACATAAAGAAGAAAGAGTTTAAGTTGTGTGACCTCTTCATATTAATTATCAACTATAGGTAACTCTTCATACTAAGTATTACTACAAGCTAACTAAAAAAATAGTGCGAGAACCTGGTATAACCAGTTAAATTGTACTGAACATTGTTTATACTGTCACTATAAAATAGTACAGTCCGGTTGTACGAATCATCTCACGTTTACGCCGGGTCCAAGGCAGTCTACCTTGATGCAATCATACGTGGCTGACTCCATGGTTCGAAATACTGTCACTATATATAACTTAAATTCAAGAAATAATCATAGATAGAAGTACTTACAAGAAAGCTGAAACCAGTGACACCAGCAAGAGAAAGAGCAATAGCAGTACTTGAAAGAGAAAGTTCACCTAAATGACCAACCATCATCATTGATATTACTTGTAAAAAATACTGTGAAAGTGTCACTGCTATCATTGGTCCAGCCAAATAACCAACTTCTTTCACTTCTTCCCAAATTACTTCCCATCTCAATTCAACTACACCCTTATCTTCTTTTACTTTCAATAACAATCCCTCTTCTATATTCTCCATTTTAAACAAAAAAAAGGTCTTGAATTTGTAAAAAAAGATTGTGAAAATCTTGAATTTTTTTTAAGAGAGGACAAAGGTAGGACTGGGGCGGTGTGCGGAGAGAGAGACAGGAAAGTTTGAGAATTTGTTAAGCAAAGATAAAGAAAAGATGCTAATGGTTTGTTTGAGTTGGGTATTGGTTTGTCTTCTGCTGACTGTCTTGGGTTGTGATTTGGCGGTATTTGACTAATACTAACTAAATAATACAGTAGTCTTTTTTACGTGTTTCCCAAGATGTTCATAAGGTCTAAAATTTGGGGACGAAATATTATGTGAAAATGGTATTTGATAATTAGAATTATTTTTGGATATTAATATAATTTTGGGTTGTTTTTGAATTTTTGTGATTTGAGCGAAAATTTTGAAGAACAACTTTTTGGAGTTTCTCAAATTTTCGAAAAACTTCAAAATTTATTTTCAATTGAAAATTGAAAATTTTATGGCCTAACAATTTCAAAAAAAAATAAAAGGATTTTGAAAAAAAAGTGAAAAAAATTATGGCCAAACGGGCTCTAAGATACGCTTGAATAGTGTAATTATTTTTGCCATATCAGTGTATTTTACTATATTGTAATAGTATAACATGTCTCATCTAAGCTATTAGGAAACGTTTGGTGGGAGGTATTAGAAAAAATAATGCAAGCATTAGCTCTGTGCATTACTAATATCTTATTTGGTACATTTTTTTAATTTGTGTATAACTAATACTTGCATTAGTTATACATCATACTAGGTATTAGCCTATGTATAAGTAATGCATAGAAAACCATGTCATTAGTAATACCAAGGCTATTAATGCATGCATTAGTATAGTTAAAGACAAAATTATCCTTAAAGCCCCTTAAAGCTAGAGAATATGGAAGGCATTTTTGTAAACAACTATTTTTCTAAAAAGTTATGCAATGCATTATAATTTTTAATACACCACACCAAACAGTTTATAAGAAATAATATCTGCATAACTAATGCTTGCATTACTAACACATGCATTACTAATTCCTGCATTACTAATACATCGTATTCCGCATTATTCTTATACACCCTACCAAACGATCCCTTAGTATATTTTAATATTTTATCGTACGATATTTGTCTCATTTTTCAGATCACTAATTTCAATGGCTACGGATAGTATTTTTTAGATGACATGATAATGTATAAAGTTTCTACGTTATTAGTACAGTATGGAAAAGTTACAGCTTGTTTGGATGGTTGTTATGTATAGTTTCATAATGTATCGTATGGTATTGTATTGTACTGTATCGTTTTGATATTTATAACATTTGGATAGATTGTATTGTGTGTTGTTTGCTCCTGTCACGACCCGAATTTCTCACCTTCGAACTGTGATGGCGCCTAACATTTCACTTGCTAGGCAAGCCAACGTTAGAATAATATTAACCGTTTTTAAAATAATTTTTAAATTTATTAATAACAAGGAAGCAAATGCGGAAGCAATTTTGAAATAATTCATAGTAATAACGGTGTCTAAATACCATCCCAGAATTGGTTTCACAAGTGCACGAGCTTCTAGAATAAATACAAAAAGGTCTGAATAAAATAAAGTTGTCTGAAAATAAACACACAGCTAAAGTACAATAGACGGGGACTTCAGAACTGTCATGCAGTTATACCTCAAGTCTCCTCTGATAACTGAAATCCGAGCAAGTCTATGGTACGCCGCTGGGACCAACTCCAAAATCTGCACAAGAAGTGCAGAGTGTAGTGTCAGTACAACCGACCCCATGTACTGGTAAGTGCTGAGTCTAACCTCGATGAAGTAGTGACGAGGCTAAGGCGGTTCACTTACATTAACATGTACGTAATATTAGTAACAACAACAATAATAAGAATAAATCAGGTAATTCATTTATAATAACTGAAGGCAACTCAACAGTCATAACCAATTATCATTTCCATTATTTCTGTTGCAGCGTACAACCCGCTCTCACAATATATCCACATTCAGTTTTGTTGCGGCGTGCAACCCGCTCCTCCAATATATTCATTTTAATCAAGTCTGTTGCGGCGTGCAACCCGATCCTCCAATATTAACTTTTTAACAAATCTGTTGCGGCGTGCAACCCGATCCTCCAATATTGACTTTTAATAAGTCTGTTGCGGCGTGCAACCCGATCCTCTAATATTAACTCTTTAACAAGTCTGTTATGACGTGCAACCCGATCCTCCAATATAGACTTTTAATAAGTCTGTTGCGGTGTGCAACCTGATCCTCCAATATATTCATTATAATTAATTATGTTGCAGTGTGCAACCCGCTCCTCCAACATTTTTATTTACCAATTTTTATAGAAGAAATTTTCCCAATAAATATAACAATTAATATAAAATTACAAGACAACAAGCATACAATAATTATGGTTTAATTATGAAGCAAACAATGACAAATAGCAAATTATTATGGAAATCATGGAGCAAATAGGCAGTTTAATATTTATTATGCTAAATGTCAAATAATAATTAAGGCACATAATTCAAATAGCATGTAACAATTAATGCATGAATTCAAGAATTTATATTTGCAAAGAATAAGAGAGAAATAATTATTATAATAATTAATTTATGATTAAAAATAATTTGTGATTTTTCAAGTAAGCAGGCAAACAATTAATTTGACGACGTATAGACATTCGTCACCTCGCCTATACGTCGTTTACATGCAATTCACATAACAAATAATTTAAGGGTTCTATTCCCTCAAGTCAAGGTTAACCCCGACACTTATCTCGCTTTGCAAATTCCAATCAATTATTCAACCACAGTTTTTCCTTTTAAATTTACCTCCAAAAGCTTCAAATCTATTCACAAACAATTCAATATATTCAATACTAATCATAGGAATTAATTCCATATGAATTTACAAATTTTTCGGATAAAAATCCGAAATTCATTAAAATATTTGGCGGTGGGACCCACATCTCAAATTTCGGAAAAACTCGCGAAATCCGAACACCCGTTCCGATACAAGTTCAACCATATCAAATTTGTCTAATTCCGATATCAAATGGACCTTCAAATCTTAATTTTTTATTTTTTGGAAAGTTTTACAAAAATTCCAATTTCTTCCATCTAAATCCGAAATAAATGATGAATATAGATATGGATTTGTGAAATTCAATCACTATATGATAAAGAACACTTACCCAGTCCGAAATCGTGAAAAACTCCTTTGAAATCGCCCATAAGCCGAGTTATAATTGAGGGTTTGTGAAAAATGAGAAAAATCCCGTTTTTGGTTCTGTTTTAAGTCACAGGGGTCAGGCCTTCTTGCGTTCGCGAAGGGCCTATCGCGTTCGTGATGAGTAGCAGCCCGTGGCTTTCGCGTTCGCGAGTCCATTCCCCCCCCTCCCCCGGCCTTCGCGTTCGCGAGGCATAGCTCGCGTTCGCGGTGAAGGAATGATCGACCCTCCCCCAGGTGTGCCTAACACTACACGTTCGCGAGGAGATGGTCGCGTTCGTGAAGGGTAATTCCCCCATTGCTTCGCGTTCGCGACCAAGCCTTCACGTTCGCGAAGAAGAAAGATCCAGCTGCCCAGTTTACTCTTCGCGTTCGCGAGAGTACCTTCGCGAACGCGAAGAAGAACATGCGAGAACACCTGCTGCAGCAAAATACCAGATTTTCAAAGTCCAAAACATCTCGTAGCCTATCCGAAACTCACCCGAGCCCTCGGGGCTCCAAACCAAATATGCACATAAGTTCTAAAACATCATACGAACTTGCTCGCGCGATCGAATAGCCAAAATAACACCTAGAACTACGAATCGGACACCAAATCAAAGGAAGTTTTAAAGAAAACTTTAAAACTTATATTTTTACAACCGGACGTCCGAATCACATCAAATCAACTCCGATTCTCGCCAAATTTGACAGACAAGTCATAAATATTATAGTGGATCTATACCGGGATCCGGAACCAAAATACGAACCCGAGGTCAATAAATCCAACATCAGTAATTTCTTAGAAATCATTAAGCTTTCAAGCTTTTAAATTTTCATCAAAATTCCATAACTCGGGCTAGGGACCTCGGAATTCGATTCCGGGCATACGTCCAAGTCCCAAATCACGATACGGACCTACCGAAATATTTAAAACACTGATCCAGGTCCCCTTTCTCAAAACGTTGACCAAAGTCAACTTAGTTTAGTTTTAAAGCTCTATTTCCCATTTTAATCCATTTTTTACATAAAAACTTTCCGGAAAAATATACAGACTGCGTACGCAAGTCGAGGAATGATAAATAGTGCTTTTCGAGGTCTTAGAATACAAAATTACTTATTAAATTTAAAGATAATATTTTAGGTCATCACATTCTCCACCTCTAAAATAAATGTTCGTCCTCGAACGGAGTTAGAAAAAAGTGCCTGAGCTGGAGAAAAGGTGTGGATATTTACTCCGCATGTCCGATTCGGACTCCCAGGTAGATGCCTCTACCGACTGACCTCTCCATTGCACCCGAACTAAAGGATAACTCTTAGACCTCAACTGTCGGACCTGCCAGGCTAGAATAGCCACCGGCTCCTCTTCGTAAGTCAAATCTTTGTCCATTTGGACTGGGCAGAAATCTAACACATGGGACGGATCACCATGATATTTTCGAAGCATAGACACATGGAACACCGGATGAACCGCTGATAAACTAGGTGGTAATGCAAGCTTGTAGGCTACTTCACCCACCCTTTCAAGAATTTCAAAGGGTCCGATATACCTAGGGCTCAACTTTCCCTTCTTTCCGAACCTCATTACACCTTTCATAGGTGAAACCCGGAGCAATATTCGTTCTCCAACCATGAATGCAATATCACGAACTTTGCGGTCGGCATAACTCTTTTGCCTAGATTGAGCTGTGCGAAGTCGATCCTGAATAATCTTGACCTTATCCAAGACATCCTGTACCAAATCGGTACCCAACAACCGAGCCTCTCCCGGTTCAAACCAACCAACTGGCGATCGGCATCGCCTTTCGTATAATGCCTCATATGGAGCCATCTGAATGCTCGACTGGTAGCTATTATTATAAGCAAACTCCGCAAGTGGTAAGAAATGATCCCAAGAACCTCCAAAGTCTATAACACAAGCGCGAAGCATATCTTCCAATATCTGAATAGTGCGCTATGACTGTCCGTCTATCTGTGGATGAAATGATGTACTCAACTTCACTCGCGTGCCTAACTCATGTTGTACAGCCCTCCAGAAATGTGAGGTAAACTGCGTACCTCGATCTGAAATAATAGACACTGGCACACCGTGAAGGCAGACAATCTCATGAATGTAAATTTCAGCTAACCTCTCTGAAGAATAGGTAACTGCCACTAGAATGAAATGGGGTGACTTGGTCAACCTATCCACAATGACCCAAACTGCGTCAAATTTTCTCTGTGTCCGTGGGAGCCCAACAACAAAATCCATAGTGATACGCTCCCACTTCCACTCAGGAATTTCTAACTTCTGAAGCAAACCACCGGGTCTTTGATGCTCGTACTTAACTTGCTGACAATTCAGACACCGAGCTACATGTCCAACTATATCCTTTTTCATTCTCCTCCACTAATAATGTTGCCGCAAATCTTGATACATTTTAGCGGTACCTGGATGAATAGAATACCTAGAACTGTGTGCCTCTTCAAGAATTAATTCACGAAGCCCATCAACATTAGGCACACAAATACGGCCCTGCATTCGCAGAACTCCATCTTCCCCCACAGCAACCTGTTTGGCATCACCGTGCTGCACCGTGTCCTTAAGGACAAGTAAATGAGGATCATTATACTGCCTCTCTCTGATGCGCTCATATAAAGAAGACTGAGCGACTGTACAAGTTAGAACCCGACTGGGTTCTGAAACATCTAACCTCACGAACTGATTAGCCAAAGTCTGAACATCTGCAGTTAATGGCCTCTCACCAACCGGAATATACGCAAGACTGCCCATACTCACAGCCTTTCTACTCAAAGTATCGGCCACCACATTGGTCTTTCCGGGGTAATACAAAATGGTGATATCATAGTCTTTCAACAACTCCAACCATCTTCTCTGCCTCAAATTAAGATCCTTTTGTTTGAATAGATACTGGAGGCTATGATGATCAGTAAATAGCTCACACGAGACACCGTAGAGATAATGCCTCCAAATCTTCAGCGCATGAACAATGGCTGCCAATTCTAAGTTATGAACAGGATAATTCTTCTCGTGAACTTTCAACTGTCGCGACGTATATGCAATTACCTTGCCATCTTGCATTAATAATGCAGCAAGCCCAATGTGAGATGCGTCACAATATACCGTATACGATCCTGACCCTGTGGGTAATACCAACACTGGCGCCGTAGTCAAAGCTGTCTTGAGCTTCTGAAAGCTCAACTCACACTCGTCTGACCATCTGAATGGGACACCTTTCTAGGTCAATCTGGTCAATGGGATTGCTATAGATGAAAACCCTTCCACGAACCGATGATAATAACCTGCCAAACCTAGGAAACTCTAGGTCTCTGTAACCGAAGTAGGTCTAGGCCAATTCTGAACAGCCTCAATCTTCTTAGGATCCACCTTTATGCCTTCTGCCGATACAACATGTCCCAAAAAGGCAACCGAGTCTAACCAAAACTCACATTTTGAAATTTTGGCATATAACTGATTATTCTTCAAGGTGTGAAGCACACTTCGAAGATGCTGCTCATGCTCCTCTCGACTGCTGGAGTAAATCAAGATATCATCAATGAATATAACCACACAAGAATCCAAATAAGGCTTGAACACCCGATTCATCAAATCCATAAATGCTGCTGGAGCATTTGTCAACCCAAATGACATCACTAGGAACTCGTAATGCTCATACCGAGTCCGAAAAGTGTCTTAGGGACAGCAGATGCCTTAATCTTCAACAGATGGTAACCAGATCTCAAATCAATTTTCGAAAATACCTTGGCACCCTGAAGCTGATCAAATAAGTCATCAATTCTTGGCAGCGGATATTTGTTTTTGATAGTGGCCTTGTTCAACTGCCGATAGTCTATACACATCCGCATCGAGCCATCTTTCTTCTTTACAAATAATATTGGTGCACCCCAGGGAAAGACACTGGGTCTAATGAATCCCTGATCAAGAAAGTCTTGTAACTGTTCTTTCAATTCTTTCAACTCTGGCGGGGCCATACGATATGGTGGAATAGAAATGGGCTTAGTGCTCGGAGCCAAATCAATACAGAAGTCAATATCTATGTCGGGTGGCATCCCCGGCAGATCTGCAGGAAATACTTCTGAAAATTCACGAACAACTGATACTGAGTCCATAGAAGGGACATCCGCACTGGGATCACGAATATAAGCCAAATAGGCTAGACATCCTTTCTCTACCATACGCCGAGCTTTCATATAAGAAATAACCCTGCCGGTAGAATGTCCAGGAGTTCCTTTCCACTCTAATCGAGGTAACCCCGGCATAGCTAGGATCACTGTCTTAGCATGACAGTCCAATATAGCATGATAAGGAGACATCCAATCCATACCCAAGATGACATCAAAATCTACCATATCAAAAAGTAGAAGATCCACACTAGTCTCAAGATTACCAATAGTAACCACACACGAACGATAGACATGATCTACTACAACAGAGTCTCCCACCGGTGTAGATACACACACATAAGCACTCAAAGAATCACAAGGCACAACCAAATATGAAGCAAAATAGGAGAACACATAGAAATAAGTAGATCCTGGATCAAATAGAACTGAAGCATCTCTATGGCAAACTGGAATAATACCTGTGATCACAACATCAGATGACTCGGCCTCAGGCCTAGCTGGAAAAGCATAAAATCGGGGCTGGGCCCCACCACTCTGAACTGCATCTCTAGGACGGCCTCTAACTGGCTGGCCTCTACCTCTAACGGTCTGACCTCCACCTCTAATGGCCTGACCTCCACCTCTAACTGCTTGACCCCTACCTCTAGCTGGCTGAGCAGGCGGTGAAGCAACCGGTGCCGGTATGATGGCACGAGAATCTTGCCGAGATCTATTACTCGCCAATCTAGGGCAATACCTCCTTATGTGACCAATGTTCCCACACTCATAACACCCATCCTGATGCCATGGCTGCTGAAGCTGAAGCTGACCCAGATGGGCCGGATAACCACTGTAGTAACTCTGGAGTGGTGGTGCACTGATAGGAGCTGAATGTGCACTGAATACTGGCTGCCCAGAGTAAGGCATAATAGGATCGTGTCTCCCTGAAGCACCGGGAGATACATAAAGTGCTGAATGAAACGGTCTGGGAGGATGACCCCTACCAAAATTACCCCGGCCTCCAGATGAGGCACCACTGTAACCACTAAACAGACGAGGCCTCTTATCGGACCTCTGCCCTCTTTCCTGTGCAAGAACCATTTCGATCCTCCTTGCGACATTAGCAGCCGCCTGAAAAGAAATCTCACTTTCGGACTCCTTGGCCATCTGAAGTCTGATAGGGTGAGTGAGTCCCTCAATGAACCTCCTCACTCTCTCTCTCCCTCCGTAGGTAGTAAAAGGAGAGCATGACGGGCAAAATCCACAAAACAGGACTCATACTGAGTAACAGTCATACTGCCCTGCTGTAGATGCTCAAATTACTTGCGGAATTCCTCTCTCAGTGTGATAGGGAGGAACTTCTCCAGAAATAACTGAGAGAACTGCTCCCAGGTAAGTGCAGGTGATCCGACTGGTCGGGTCAATGCGTAATCTCTCCACCACCTCTTGGCAGAAGCCGTCATCTGAAATACAGCAAAATCAACCCCATTGGTCTCAACTATACCCATGTTCCGCAGCACCTCATGACAGCGTTCAAGATAATCATGTGGGTCCTCAGAAGGTGTACCACTGAAGTGAACTGGAAAAAGCTTAGTGAACATGGTATCAATAAGGCCTCAAAAGACATGGCGGGCCTATCACCGGTCTGTACCGCAACAACTGGCTGAACTACCCCAACTGGCGGGGCTGCTGGAGCCTGATTCTGGGGAGCCATCTGCTCCAGAGCGGGAGTAGTGGGAGTTTGTGCTCCTCCCCCAACCTGTTAGACGGCTGGTACCACTGGAAATGTACCATTCTGGGCCACGCCCTCCATAAGACTTACCAAACGGACTAGAGCGTCCTGAAGTACTGGAGTGGCTATGAATCCTTCCGGGACCTAAACTGGTCCAACTGGTACATTCTGAACTAGGACCTCCTCCTGAAGGTCTATCTGAGGTTCTTCAACAGGTGCAACTGCTCGAGCTCTAAACTGAGCTCTACCTCGGCCTCTAGCACGACCTCGGCCTCGACCTCTACCCCTGGCCATAGTTGCCACCGGGGGTTCTGGTTAGGGGTGGGCATAAAATCCGAAAAACCTAATTCCGAACCGGACCGAATTAATTCGGTATTTCGGTATAATTCGGTATTACATTTTCGGTATTTCGGCATAACGTTTCGGTCCTCGGTATTAGGATCTTGAAATTTTGGTATACCAAAATACCAAATTTTAAAGAATTTTATGTTGGACCTATACTGCCCAGCCCAACCCAATATGTTGTATCTCTAATTCTCTACACTGCCCTAGTGCCCAGCCCAACCCAATAAGGCCCAACTCTTACCCTCTTTAGTCTTTCCCTAGTTTCACTTCACTACAGGAAATTAGAAAGGGAGAAACAGAAACCTAGCCAAAGAGGCAAAGAGTTGTGACTGTGAGAGAGAACTCAAAAAAGTGAGAACCTCGGCGCAATAGAGACGAGTCAGATGACGTCGCGGCGACTTCACGACCTCGGCGCCGATGACTCTCAAGTGTGACTGTTGGTTTCCTTATTTTTTACCTTCATTCTTCAATCTTCAACTCTTCAAAAGGTTCATAACTTTTCATTCTTCAATCTTCAGTTTTTTATAATAATTTATGGTAGATTAATTGGTAGTTCTTGGAATAAGAAAAACTCTTTGTTTTGCCACTTGTTTTTTTTAATGGCTAATCTCTTCATAAACAAGTTCTGGAAAATTTTACTTTGAACCTAAAGATTCCAGTGACATGTAAAGAGTGGGATTAGTTTTTTAGTAGAGTTATTAAACTACAAGATTTGAATGAGTGGAAACTAGGGGTGGGCAAGCAAAAAGAATTTATGCGATTATCTTTCACTAGGTGGCGTGCAAAGAGGCATTTTCTTGTTAGGTGGCCTACTTTATTTTGATTATCTTCATTTGATATAATAATGAAATCAGCTAACAAATTCTATATTTGTAAAAGAAAAAGGAAACTGAACGTCTACATTAGTTGTCTTATAGAAGGTTACTAACTTTGACATGAAGACTCACTTCCAGATTCTACTCTTTACATAATATTATTTTTTCTTGCTCTCAATTACTAGTATTTCTAGTGAAAGATAATCACATAAATATATTTCTAGTGAGATTACAAAATTATGTTAGGGAAACAGTAGCCCAGAAACTCGTAGATATCCTTGTCAAATACTTGTCAACCTCTATTTTAGACTTTGATTATCTAAACTCAACTCTAGTCTCAATTTGTGTTTATATTTGTTTTAATTTTGTATAGATGGCGGATGAAAGTAGAGTAAGTGATGCCGGTTCAACTGAAAGTTTACCTATTACTGAAGATAGCAACACCAACACAATTGATACTCAAGATTCTAAGAAAAGAAAAGCCATGCAACCTCGATCTGAAGTTTGGCAATATTTTGATAAATTTGAGGTAAATGGGGTCGGTAAAGCAAAGTGTAGATATTGTAAGCAACCTTATGCTGCTAATACGTCTAGGAATGGAACAACAAGATTGAAAAATCATTTGGCTAGATGCAAAGAATACCCACCTTACATTGATAAAGATAATAGTCAAACAAAGATAAATTTTCAATCTTGCCAAAATGATGGAGGATCGCTTTGGAAATTTGATCAAGAAGTGGTTAGGAGGGCCTTAATTGAGATGATAGTTATTGATGAACTACCATTTAGTTTTGTAAAAAGGAAGGTTTTATGAAATTTATGAGAATAACTCAACCATTATTTCGTCTTCCTTCTCGTAGAACAATAACAAGCGATTGTTATGAAGTTTACGGTGAATTGAAGCAAAATCTAAGAAGGTCTTTTAGAGAAGCACAACCAAAAATTTGTCTCACAACAGACACATGGACTTCATTGTAAAGAATAAATTATATGTGTTTGACAGCCCACTTCATTGATAGGGATTGGAAGTTGCATAAAAGAATACTAAATTTTTGCCCTATCACTAGTCATAAGCGTGAAGAGATGGATAAAGCTATTTCTAATTGTTTGCTTGAATGAAAATTAGACAAGGTGTTCACTATTACCGTGGACAATGCTTCTTCAAATGATGTCACAGTCAAAGAATTATCTAAAAAATTAGATATGTGGAAAACTAATATGATGAGTGGTAAACATCTTCATGTGAGATGCATGGCTCATATACTAAATCTAATTGTGCAAGATGGTTTGAAAGAAATTGATGCTTCTGTCACACGTCTTAGAAATATTATGAGGTATGTGAGATCTTCGCCTGCAAGGACCTTAAAGTTTAAATAGTGTTGTGCACATGTAAAGGTAGAATGTATCAAAACATTATGTTTGGATGTTCCTACTAGGTGGAATTCCACCTATTTTATGTTGGATATGGCACAAAACTTTGAAAAGGCTTTTGACAAGTTTTATCTTTTTGATGATGGATTTTTTGCTTATCTATGTTCTCATCTTTGTGAAGATGGTAGTAGTGCAAGTCCTCTTGAATCTGATGATTGGGTGAATGTGAGGAATGTGATAGCGTTTCTTGCAAGATTTCACGAGCTTACCAAAAAAGTTTCAGGTTCACGTTATGTCACTTGTAATTCTCATTTTGAGGATGTATCTGAACTTTATTGTCATTTGAAAATGTGTTTAATTAGTGAGGATGAGAATTTGAGAAAAATGGCTGAGCAGATGCAAGAAAAGTTCAAGAAGTATTGGGGTGAGCCTGAAAAGATAAATAAAATAATTTTTATTGCTTCTGTCTTGGATCCACGTAACAAATTTGAATATGTTAGCCTTGCACTTGAAGAACTTTTTGGGGAGGAAAAAGGGAAGAAAATAAATGCTGAGGTGTATGCTTATATGAATTCTTTGTTTGAAGAGTATCTAAAAAAGTATTCAACTGGATCTTGTCCTCAATCTCCATCTAGTTCTACTTCATCTAATAACACATCTAATACATCTAGTGGGAGTGTTTTAACTGCATCATTAATAAGGACGAAGCTTCACTTGAAGAAACAAAAGGAAGACAATGGAAGTAGGGGTGCTAAATCGGAGTTGGATAAATACATTAGTGAAGAACAAGAGCATTTTAGTGAAGAATTTAATATTTTAAGTTGGTGGAAAACACATGCTCCTAGATTTCCTATTCTTTCAGAGTTGGCTCGTGATGTGTTGGCCATTCCAATTTCTAGTGTGGCGTCAGAATGTGCGTTTAGCACCGGTGGCTGTATTCTTGATTCATTTAGGAGTTCATTGACTCCTAAATGTGTGCAAGCTCTTGTTTATGTTCAAGATTGGCTTAGAGAAGAGAAGAATCCTATTAGTGTTGAAGAAGACTGGGAGTATTTTGAGGAACTCGAGTTTGGTAAGCTTTAATATTTTGTGTGTATTTTAGTTCAAAATAATATATCATACTTGTTTATTTATATGACATATTTGGTCGAATTATCTTTAGATATGGAAAATAATGGAAGCACTACTAGCATTGTTTGATGTATAGTTGCAACTTGCAACTTGAGTGGTAAGTTTAATACTCTATTTGTTTGGTGATATACTTTTGTAGTTTTGTTTTATTATCATCAAAAAAATAATATTCTAACTTATGATTTATCTTTTTTTTTTAGGTTCAAGTGCAATCATGACCCGTG
The DNA here is from genome assembly GCF_000715075.1 of Nicotiana tabacum. Classification (NCBI taxonomy): domain Eukaryota; kingdom Viridiplantae; phylum Streptophyta; class Magnoliopsida; order Solanales; family Solanaceae; genus Nicotiana; species Nicotiana tabacum. The sequence goes on along the minus strand of NC_134103.1, from coordinate 3,547,216 downwards.
CTCCTAATGTTCATCCAAAGAGGGATGACACACCATATGCGAGAGAATAAGAGTAGAATGGTTCAATCATCGATGATAGAATAAAATCGCACGACAGAATAAGAAATGAGTGATATTGTTCCTAAACTTCATAGCCTCTAAGAGATAAGTACAGACGTCTCCATACCGATCCTTCAGACTCTACTAAGCTTGCTCGTGACTCGCGAGACCTATGTAACCTAGTGCTCTGATACCAACTGTCACGGCCCGAATTTCCCACCTTCGGACCGTGATGGCGCCTAACATTTCACTTGCTAGGCAAGCCAACGTTAGAATAATATTAACCGTTTTTAAAACAATTTTTAAATTTATTAATAACAAGGAAGCAAATGCGGAAGCAATTTTAAAATAATCCATAATAATAACGGTGTCTAAATACCATCCCAGAATTGGTGTCACAAGTGCACGAGCTTCTAGAATAATTACAAATAAAGGTCTGAATAAAATAAAGCTGTCTGAAAATAAACACACAGCTAAAGTACAATAGACGGGGACTTCAGAACTGCGAACGCCATGCAGTTATACCTCAAGTCTCCTCTGATAGCTGAAATCCGAGCAAGTCTATGGTACGCCGCTGGGACCAACTCCAAAATCTGCACAAGAAGTGTAGAGTGTAGTATCAGTACAACCGACCCTATGTACTGGTAAGTGCTGAGCCTAACCTCGACGAAGTAGTGACGAGGCTAAGGCGGTTCACTTACATTAACAAGTACGCAATATTAGTAATAACAACAATAAGAAGAATAAATCAGGTAATTCATTTATAATAATTGAAGGCAACTCAGCAGTCATAACCAATTATCATTTCCATTATTTCTGTTGCAGCGTGCAACCCGCTTTCACAATATATCCACATTCAGTTCTGTTGCGGCGTGCAACCCGCTCCTCCAACATATTCATTTTAATCAAGTCTGTTGCGGCGTGCAATCCGATCCTCCAATATTAACTTTTTAACAAGTCTGTTGCGGCGTGCAACCCGATCCTCCAATATTTACTTTTAATAAGTCTGTTGCGGCATGCAACCCGATCCTCCAATATTAACTTTTTAACAAGTCTGTTGCGGCGTGCAACCCGATCCTCCAATATAGAATTTTAATAATTCTATTGCGGTGTGCAACCCGATCCTCCAATATATTCATTATAATTAATCATGTTGCAGTGTGCAACCCGCTCCTCCAACATTTTCATTTACCAATTCTTATAGAAAATTTTTTTTCAATAAATGTAACAATTAATATAAAATTACAAGACAACAAGCATACAATAATTATGGTTTAATTATGAAGCAAACAATGACAAATAGCAAATTATTATGAAAATCAGGGAGCAAATAGGCAGTTTAATATTTATTATGCTAAATGTCAAATAACAATTAAGGCACATAATTCAAATAGCATGTAACAATTAATGCAGGAATTCAAGAATTTATATTTGCAAAGAATAAGAGAGAAACAATTATTATTATAATTAATTTATGATTAAAAATAATTTGTGATTTTTTCAAGTAAGCAGGCAAACAATTAATTTGACGACGTATAGACACTCGTCACCTCGCCTATACGTCATTTACATGCAATTCACATAACAAATAATTTAAGGGTTCTATTCCCTCAAGTCAAGGTTAAACCCGACACTTATCTCGCTTTGCAAATTCCAATCAATTATTCAACCACAGCTTTTCCTTTTAAATTTGCCTCCGAAAGCTTCAAATCTATTTACAAACAATTCAATATATTCAATACTAATCATAGGAATTAATTCCATATGAATTTATAAATTTTTCGGATAAAAATCCGAAATTCATTAAAATATTCGGCAGTGGGACGCACTTCTCAAATCCCGGAAAAACTTGCGAAATCCGAACACCCGTTCCGATACAAGTTCAACCATACCAAATTTGTCTAATTCCGATATTAAAATGGACCTTCAAATCTTAATTTTTCGTTTTTTGGAAAGTTTTACAAAAATTACAATTTCTTCCATCTAAATATGAAATAAATGATGAATATAGACATGGATTTGTGAAATACAATCACTATATGATAAAGAACACTTACCCAGTCCGAAATCGTGAAAAACTCCTTTGAAATAGCCCATAAGCCGAGTTATAATTGAGGGTTTGTGAAAAATGGAAAAAATCTCGTTTTTGGTTCTGTTTTAAGTCACATGGGTCAGGCCTTCTTCGCGTTCGCGAAGGGCCTGTCGCGTTCGCGATGAGAAGCAGCCCGTGGCTTTCGTGTTCGCGAGTCCTCCTTCGCGTTCGCGAAGGTTCCTCCCCCCCTCCCCCCCTCCCCCCCGGCCTTCGCGTTCGCGAGGCATAGCTCGCGTTCACGCTGAAGGAATGATCGACCCTCCCCCAGGTGTCCCTAACACTACGCGTTCGCGAGGACATGGTCGTGTTCGCGAAGGGTAATGCCCCCATCGCCTTCGCGTTCGCGAAGAAGAAAGATTCAGCTGCCCAGTTTACTCTTCGCGTTCGCGAGAGTACCTTCGCGAACGCGAAGAAGTACATGCCAGAACACCTGCTGCGGCAAAATACCAGATTTTTAAAGTCCAAAACATCCCGTAGCCTATCCGAAACTCACCCTAGCCCTCGGAGCTCCAAACCAAACATGCACACAAGTTCTAAAACATCATACGAACTTGCTCGCGCGATAGAATAGCCAAAATAACACCCAGAACTACGAATCGGACACCAAATCAAAGGAAGTTTTAAAGAAAACTTTAAAACTTATATTTTTACTTTTGGACGTACGAATCACGTCAAATCAACTCCGATTCTCGCCAAATTCGGCAGACAAGTCATAAATATTATAGTGGACCTATACCGGGATCCGGAACCAAAATACGGACCCGAGATCAATAAATCCAACATCAGTAATTTTTTAGAAATCATTAAGCTTTCAAGCTTTTAATTTTTCATCAAAATTCCATAACTCGGGCTAGGGACCTCGGAATTCGATTCCGGGCATACGCCCAAGTCCCAAATCACGATATGGACCTACCGGAATTTTTAAAACACTGATCCGGGTCCGTTTGCTCAAAATATTGACCAAAGTCAACTTAGCTGAGTTTTAAAGCTTTATTTCCCATTTTAATCCATTTTTCACATAAAAACTTTCCGGAAAAATGTACGGACTGCGCACGCAAGTCAAGAAATAATAAATGGTGCTTTTCGAGGTGTTAGAACACAGAATTACTTATTAAATTTAAAGATGACATTTTGGGTCATCACAGTTCCATAATTTCATGCACTAACAATATGAAAAATAAACTTGCAATATCACATATAAAGTAAATACGAGGTAAAATTACTATATAAAAGGTAGGATAAAAGATAAAATTAAATTATTTAATAATAAGTAATGACAATATGAGAGAAAAAAATAAGGTAATTACGCGACCACATCAAATCGGTCGTTACGTAGAGTGACATTTTTCGCCGTTACCGATGGATTTAACGATACGATACAATAAAATTTGAGTAACAACTAAAATAAATATTATGTTTAAAGTAAAAATATGATGCAATACAACAAGTACCAACCATCTAAACAAGTTGTTAAACTCTATTTTACTATTTTATTGAGAATTAATTTAATTAACATCAAAAATATGGGGAGTTTAATAAAATCCATTAAATTAAGGAAAAAGAAAAATAAAACAAAGAAAAAAAAAGGTAAAACAAAGCGGTTAAAAAAAAAAAGCAAAGAGGAAACCGTTTATCATAATTATCTGCAACTGGGCGCGAAAATTTTCAAATGCATGCAAGCAAACCCTAAAGATTTGAAGAAGAAATTTCAGTCTTTGTTGAATTATGGAGAATAAGGTGTTTTTTTTTTAATCTCCTTCAGAATTTGATGTCAAATTTTCCATTTCTTAAAATGTTGGAAATAGAAAATCAACTGAAAAGCAAGTTTTGCTCTATTCTAACATGATCAAGTTAAATTCTTTCTGTTTTCCTGCTTAAAATGGTGTTTGTTTGTATTTTTAATTCTATGCCTTCGAAAAATTTTGGGTTTTAATTTATTGGTTGTAATTTTCTTGTAATTTTGTTTCTCCTCTTCCTGTTTTCTTCCAACAATTCATTTCGATTTGCTATTTTTGAGTCCATATTTTCTTTGTTTTTGTTTTTAATTTTTAATTTTGATGGTTTAAAGAAAGGGACCAGGGATAAAGACTATTTTTGAGATAATCAATAGTTGTGAAAATTTTGTATTTTGGCACTTAAAAAGATGAGTATAATGGTGTTTTGGATCTCTAACACTGTGTTTAGTCGCGAGTCTCACAAAGTTAATTACGTGTGCCTTAATGTTGTGATGTAAATACAAGTTACCAGTGAAAATAGTAACCGGGAAAATAAGACAGATTAATTACCTACTACAACTTGTTAAAATGCAATTATAGGCATAAAAATTTCTACACATTGTCCGTGTTTATAAGTTAAATCCTTCAATTTACGGTGCATGCTCCATTGTGCATGTTTGCAATTGGGAATAGTATTGTTTGTTAGTCATCTATTCTATGTTTTACAAACAATATGCAAACCTTTTTTTGTTTCAATACAAGTGAGTGTGTTAGGATTTAGTCTTAGACTGCTAGTGGTTAGTGTTGAGTTCTCACTACTTTTTCGTTCCACTTAGTGCCGGGCTTTATCCACACTGGTTATTGTTTTGCTTTTCATCTATTTTCTGGTTCTTGTGATGCTGTTATTTTTCCATGGTTTTTAGTGATGGTACTGATATATTGCCTCTTTTCATGCTCTTTTCGTCTTCTTGAGCCGAGGGTCTTTCAGAAACAACCTCTCTTTCCCAATAGGGGTAGGGGTAAGGTCTGCTTACACACTACCCTCCCCAGCCCCCACTAGTGGAATTTCATTGGGTCATTGTTGTTGTTGTACAAGTGAGTGTGTTAATTCTCAAAGATGAGTTTGGTTATTTTTCTACGGTATGTTCCACGTTAGTATGACTTAAGTGCCTGAAAGTAATGTTACTTCAAGTTTTTGGCTTATGCCTTTTGCTCATTACTTGATAGTCTAACTAAGGAACAAATTGGTGAAGAAACCGAATGTGCTGTGAAATGGCATACTTTGAGTAGAACCTTTATCGTATGTTAAGCTTCTTTTTTCTTAAAAATCGACATTGTCAAATCCTACTCATAGAGTATCTTCAGGTAGCTGGTACACTTTACTTGTGTACTTGTCTTTTGTTCCCTCAGCCTGATTTCTACTGACTTTTCTTGTTTGTCAACCAGGAGATGGGCCTCGATGACATAAAATCGAACTTTCTTGCTTTGAGGCAATTGTATGGTCTTTTGCGAAATGATGGAGATGGTCTTTCAAACTTGACATCTGATGGTGTAAGTTCCTCTTTGTGACTTTTATGGTGAGGATTCATATCGCCGACCCCAACTTTGTTTGGGATAGAGGCGTAGTTGTTGTTTAGTGGACATATTTTATTGCATGTAAAGAAAAAATGGCTTATAATGTTATGCATCTCTGAACTCTGCTAAGTTGAGTAGTTGAAAGGCTCAAATGTGGTGGAACTCGACCCCATTTTGGGTTTGATCAAAGAACTTTGAGATCCTAGTTTGTAAGATCTGAATTTGGATTTGATTATTTGTTATTAGTTTTTAAATATTATAATTCGCACATGAAAGTGTCTTTCACACAGCATGATGGTACTTGTCTTTCACGGCCACTATGGCACGAGGTCGGCCGTGGCATGCCTATGTCAATGGCACGAGGTCGGCCGTGACAGGCCACTATGGCACGAGGTCGGCCGCGGCATGCCTATGTCAGTAAAAAAAGACCTTGATTAATATCGTTTGTTCAATTGATAGTTTAAAATCTTGAAGCATTTTGATTACTAAGGAAAACTTATAAGTTGAAGTCTGCTGCATACCTTTAGCCCCCTATTGCTTCTCATATTAATAGATTTTTCATCTTATATATGACAGTCTAGACTCTTAAGGCCTATTTCTGACAGTAATTATTTTTCTTTCTTCAAATAGTTGGATTATGAAGCACGAGTCATGTTAAAGAATTTACTCGATACTACAACCAATGATGTTCTTAAGGCTTATTCTGAGGTACCTGACTGTGTTCTTTTTACACTTATAGTATCCATTCATCTTTTGTGTAAAAGAATTGGCCTTTTGGAGTAATATCGGTGGTGGAAAATTTCTCTGCGTACAGATCATAGCACGTCAGGCGCGTGTGCACAGCTTACCTCAGACTCGGCACTTGGTTGACACAGCGAAGCAACGGTCCCTTGCTTTATCAGACGTATCAAAATCTTCAGCTGTTATTCAAAGTCGTGGAAAAGAGCCGGTTGTCATGGATTCTACTTTATCGAAAGAGAAGCAGGAATCTATCATGCCGATTACTCAGACAGCTTACACACAGCCTCTAAAATTTAGCTTCAGTGCAAGTGAATCTGGAAATAAAAGAAAATTTTGCAGAATTTGCCAGCGCCCCAGAGTTGAAAAGCCAATTGTGCCTTGTATAAAGACCGAATCTTCTGAAAAAGAAGCTCCATGTTCTACAAAGGTCGTGGCGTTGCAAGAACAGCAGAATAGTCTTTTCGCTAATTTTTCTTGGGATACTCAACAAGAAGCATTGCAATCAGGAAACACTGAGAGTGCAAAGGCGAGAGAAGTTCTTGATCTCCATCGCATCTCAAATGGTACAGAGACAGTGGATCTTTCACAATCCATGCATGAGTTATCTGGTGTGATAAGAAGGGTGTCCGATGGGGACCATGATCTTTTCCCGACCGAAACTAATGATGTCATCAAACAACTCGAGTCGCACATTTCAGCTCTGCAAATGGATGCTGAGAACCTGGTTCTTGCTGATAAACATGCAGCTGAGCATAAACTCAAACCGATAACTGTTTTTGTGCCACAAGCAGAGTTAGCTACTCCTATCAAGAAGATAGAAGGAGATACAAGTTCATTGTATCCAGGGTATGTTGTTCCGCCTACCAGAATGTCAAAATTCTCAGCAGATCAATTGCCCAAGTCTTTCGAGTTGAGTAGTTACCAGCCAAATCAGTTGACACAACAAAAGATAGTAGCAAACACCTTCCCTCCTGAGGAACATGATACTTCTAAAATGCTAGACTTAATCGAAGAGAATCAGTGGCATATACAGAAAGAACACTCAATTAATGTTCAGTCAAAGAATCAACATGATTGTACTTCAGTACAGAATCCTTATGCTGACCGTTATTGTTACCAACAAGACCAACAGAATATGGAAATTGGGGTCACTGCTTTGCCTGCAATGTTGGTCATCCCGAGCCAGAACCAAATGCCTTCAAACGAGAAAACAGGTCGCCTAGGAAAATCAAATGCAGCAGATATTTTCAGAAACAACAGAGATATTCCAGGATTGATTGATTACGGGAGCAAGTTAACTTGGCCTGGGACATACGAGGGCAGAATGGATTCACCTTATTCACAGCAGGCAATAATGAGGCGATCAGGATTGAATCAGAAGCAAGGTCAATTCGCACCATCCCAAAGCTCTTATGTAAACTTGGGCAAAAAGCCTAGTAAACATCTGAAAAATAATAATCACATGAAACGACTGAGGAGGAGGCATTTACATGGACATGAATCAGAGGTTTCACGCTCAAGCTCGCCATATTCTTCCAGCGGGACAGATTTACAGCAGACAAGCACTTACAGTAGTGAGAGAGATCATCCCTTGCCAAGGCAGATTCGAACCAAGATGCATTATTCAGACGAAACAAGCAGCTATGGAGGAAATGAATTATATAGTCGGAGAGACAGTAGTCAAACTGAGTACACGGTCAGCTCAAGCTGCAGTTCGATCGAGGGTTACTCATCTCCAATTGGTAGTGAAAGGGCTCGTGAAATGATTTCTGCAAGTAAAAGTGAGAGAGAGATATCCTCATCACTTTATGGTTCGGGGTCTGACCATCTTGAAGAACCCTCTTACTACTCAGCAGATTCTTCATCAAGGAAGTCAAGTCCTGCGCGCGTTTACAAGTCTGCTAACTCAAGAAAATCAAAGAAGAATAATGGAAGGTGGAAGAAGTTGAAAGACAAGCTAGCGATAGTTTTTCACCATCATCATCACCACCACCATCACCATCACGGTAAGGATGGTAAAGGCGAGGAGAGAAAAACATCTTTGTTGAGGCAGAGAGGAAAAAGATTCAATGGCCACTATTCTACAAGCAAGGATGAAGCTTTTGGAGAAAAGGCTTTGGAAAAGTTTGGGAAGTCAGCAATCGATAAACAAGCTGGTAAAAAGCAGCAGGGAGGACAGTTTCAGACCCTTGCTCAGGGGCTGATGCGACACATCCAGCATTCAAAGAAGACAAAGCACAGCAGCAGTAGACAAGTAGATAAAGGACAACATACCAATACGAAGGTGAATAACAAATTTCGTTGGTGGCAACTACTACGGCATCACAGAGGTATGGATAAATCACCTGCAATGCTAGGAGCTGGCAATAGAAAAGGGCATTCAAAAGCTTTTCCCAAGATGAAATGAGGCACCTGAAATTGCAGTGTGGTGATACTTGTGAATAAGAGCACAAGTTCTTGACAACACTACAGGAGATGATGGAGATTTAAACTCTCAACAACAAATATCACCATTTATGTTGTATTTTGGAGAGCAGATTTAGAAGTGTTATATCGTTAAGATTAAGGATGGTTTCAACATTGTATTCTTTAAAATCAAAATAATCTGCTGAAGCCGTTTCCTTGGCATTGTATTGTTGGAAGCTTTTGTTGACCTTACATTTATTATTTCTAATTCTGAGAGGCTATGTACATATTAGTGCTGTAGCCATGGAACCTAAGTGGCTTGGGTTTCTTCATGGGATTTTATCTGATGTTTGTTGAAGGTGAATTTTGGTTGTGTTTTGTGTCTGAATCTTATCAATGATGAATGATGTGTTTGGAAATTAACACAAGATGAAAATTGGAGTACTTGACAATGTATATATAAACAATAAGTTTCTTCAACTTCATTGCCATTATCATCATTAAATTGTAAACTACACAGTTTCTTTCCTTCATAGCTTTCTTTATGTGATAGAAATTTAAGGAGTTGAAGTTCCTATTTTTGAAGAAATCTTCAACAAAAAAAAACAAAAAAAAAATTAGCTACCAGAAACACGAGTAATTGCAGTCTCTTTTTATCTGTTCTTTTCCTTTTCTTTCTTCAGTTTGTATTCTTTCCCCTTCTTATATGTCGATTTAGATTATTAATGTAGCCTAAGGTCACCAAGCCTTTTGGATAGGTTAATTTGAATTACACCAATTTTAGCCCTTAAATGAATATATAACTCATTCAATCTAATTAAGTTTGGACGAATTGAACCGAAATATTTTTGGGTCAAAATTGATGACCCTTGATTCACCCCTCCAGAGCATACATTTTCTCGGTAAAATGCTGACAAAATATTATAAGTTGAAATATGGATATATTCATATTTGCCAATTTACAGCCAAATCTCACCACTACGGCAAGGAAAAAAGCACAACACTGGAATTCGAGAACCAGATACGAGACTGAAAAAGTGGCTGGTATAATAATCAGAGATAAAAACATGTGCAAATATCATATGTAATTCAATTCTGGACTGTAAATAAGCATTTAATTTAAGAATGATTGTCTCAGCCACAACTCCAGCAGATACAATATTTCATGTGTACATTTCAAGGCAAAAGTTAAAAAATACCACTCAGGCAATGTTGATTTGAGACCATAACAAATTGGTACAGGACATCATTAAAATATCAAACTCTGAAGGAAAACTTTTGACAGCCAAAGCAACTGTCTTGTTTCTCAGGTTTGAGAACACTGCACACTACATTTATTGGGTGACGCATTTGGTTCTTCTCCTTGCAAATTGACTTCTGCAGCATGGTCAGGAGAGGCAGGAGTCTGTTCTCCATTGTCATGGTCAGGAGAGGTAGGTTGTCCATTGTCATTGTTTTCTGGATGGAAATTAATGGGGAATTTCGTGACTCGGGGTTTATCAGCCAAAATATTCCTCTGGACCCTATCAAGCAAAACTTTCTGAGGTGGTTCCTCTTTTAATTGTTCATCATCGTAATCATTGTTCACATAATATCCTACTCGAATAAATTCTTGCCCCGCATAAGAGCATGTTAATAGCAATACTGTGACACCAATAATATCTTCTTCACGAATTTTGGATGGTTCAGGGGGATCAGCCTGAAAAGTGGTTTCAGCATAAGTCTCTATCCATCCAGCATAACAGTCAAGTGAGATTGCAAGGTTAAAGGGAGTAATAGTTACCTGAAGCACAAAACGATATTTCCCTACATTTACAGGTCCAACAAATACACTTTCTAGGAGTTGGTCATAAGTCTCATCCTCAGCAGATCCCACATAAGTTATCTTCCACTCTAAATCTAAAACAAATTTAAATGGTCAGCATTGGTGAAATAAGGTGATCCTGATTTATAACAATTAAAAGGCTAAAGAAATCTGTCAGCAATGTGAACATGGTAAGCTGAAGAAGAGCCGGAAAGAGAATCATTAAAAAAGTTGAACCAAAATCTCCAACTGCGAACAAGTAATATCAATTCTCCATCCCTACATACTAATGAAATAAATCCAACAACAAAATGAATTTCACAGGATGATGACAGTAGTACCTTGGTTAAACTATTAACTATTTAAAGTCCCAAGGTCACAACTTTTTTTAGAGTTTCGTCAATCACCTTGGACGTTTCTTAGATCATTATCTGATTCATGATCTGAAATTGACTTCTTATTTCCAAGTTGTAACATCAGGAGGTCAATGAAGAAGGAAAATAATAAAATAAAAGAAAAATGGATCTCTGCTTATTGTTTCTCATGCTTATTCAAAATGCTTTACCCCATATTTACTGTTCTCGGGCAAGCAGTCTCATTTTTCAGTACATTCACTTGCCTTTAGTGCTTATACATGCATAAGGCACCTAATATCCATATAGAAAACTAACTTAGCTAGTAATCAGGGGAAAACTCAGCATATACGAAGATCCTTACTCTCTGAAAGACCAAATTCAAAGGTTTCAGAGTACATTTTATTAGGGGTGGGCGTTCGGGCAGTTCGGATTGGATATGAGAATTTCGATTTTCGGATTGAAGAAATGACAATCCAAATCCAATTCAAATAAGTTCGGATTGGATCAGATTTTTTAAGTTCGGTTTCGGATTAATCGGTTTGGATATTATGGATTTTCAGTTTTGACCATATAAGTTGAGATGTTTCTACTTTTTACAAAAATGAATATCCAAATGAAGTACTCATATTAAATTGTCTGAAAAGTTACTCATTCTTGAGGTAATCATCCAAATAAAGTATTCAAGTAATGAAATTATTATTAAACAAAATACAACAAAGACATTAATACGACCGATGAGAAGTAACAATAGTAAAATCATGTCCAAATATAAAGTATTCTGACAGTAACTTAGTAATATGAGATAATATCTAATGAGTAGGGTATTGAACTTATTAATATTGGCATATGGATAATGGACAAAATATAAAGTATAAAAATTTCGGATTTTTGGATATCCAAAAATCCGAAGTACCAAATCCAATATCCAATCCGAAATCTAAAAATTTAAAAATTAAATTCAAAATTCAATCCGTAATCCAAAAATCCAAAAAATTCGGATTTCGGATTTGCGCAAACTATGCCCACCACTACATTTTACAGCTAGAAAGGCAAAAAAAGGAACTCATGTAATCCCACTGTTCGGTTCACTATTTTAAAGAACTCTTAAAATGGATATTGCATCAACTGCAGTTGCATCCCAGGAACCACGTTCCACAGCATATGTCACATTTGGTCTTTTCTCACTCTAATTTTCTCTGATGAGAAAGAGATGCACCCAAATGAATAACTCAAATGGTACTATAGGTCAGAGGCTCAAATTTTTTAATCTCTGGTATAAATTCCTAGCTCTACCACTACCTATGGCACATAGGCTCTAATTTCAATAGCTCACCCAGCAATTATTTCGAATTTTAATTAACACACACACACACACACACACACACACACACACACACACACACACACACACACACACACACACACACACACACACACACACACACACACACACACACACACACACACACACACACACACACACACACACACACATATATATATATATATATATATATATATATATATATATATATATATATATACATATTATAAACATATAAAGGCAAATATTGACTATATTACCATTGTTACACCACATGTATAAACCTTTGCTTAAAATTTACCCGAAAACACAACAATTTCGAATGATGACAGAAGTAAAAATTTACCATCTTTAAGGGCAGCGAGACACTCATAAGAGATCTCGAACTGGAAAGGATTGAGAAACGGTGCCGGATTATCCAACACGGCAACATTTGTATTGTTGACAGCGCTCATTATTCTAGAAAATTCCCCAAATCCGAAACCCTAGATTGCTGAAAATGCTTTACTCAATGCTTCGAACGAAACCCTAATCGCTGCTGCAAATGAAAAAAAGAGCCCGCGAAAATTTTATTAGAAAGTTGCATAAATAAAGAGCATTTCAAAATTGGCGGGAGCTTTTGTAGTTTCATTTTGTATTTGACAACAGCCCGCGAAAAATGGTACAGGACTAGGTGGCCAAGTGGACATTGGATAATTTCTTGGCTTTTTGTTAAGTAATTTATATAATTTTGCTTTAATTTTTCCAACCAAATTGCTGCAAATTTTTTTCTTTATTGCTTTAGGTATTCCTTGTGACAAATAGGTCAAATATTCGAGTCATGGAATCAGTTATTAATACTTGCGTCAAGGTAGACTGCCTACATATACCCCTTAGAGTGCGATGTTTCCCCGGACTCTACGTGAATACGGGATATTTTGAATACCATGCTGCCCTTTTATTGATTTAGGCATTTGGTATCCGAAATTACTGCTCCGATTAATTCGAATCACTTCGAGTATACTTACTAAGAGGGTAACATACTTCCTATCAAGAAGTTGTTTATTCATAGGACTTGAATCTAGTCTGATTAAGGGTGAATTAATCTCAATCAATCTTGCCACACTCCCTAATTATGCAGATTTATCACTTGTATTAAAATATAGTTTCTTCATTATGCATATGGCCGATACAAGTGTTCTTTTAGTTATTTGGTCTTTCAATAAAAACTAACATTTGAGATTTATCAAGTGTTGATATTGATCATTGTCAAGTTGGACTAGCTAGGTTCTTTCATTCTAATGCTTTCCATGTTTGGTATAAGAAGAATGATATGACTAACTTAAATTATGACTATGATCTTAATCCCATGTCTAGCTCAAATTCTTAATCCCATGAACATTTTAGTCGATATAACAAAACTACTAATTTTCAATACAATAAGAGATTTTAATTGAAATGTATTATTTCTAACTAAATTTCAAATTCATGGCATAGTTGATTACCAGTGTTAAAAATTGCGTGGACGTAAGGCGAGGCGTTTTACTTTTACATATGGTTCAGCGAGGCGTAAGTATTTAATTTTTGGACGAGTCAAATCAGAGTTATGTCAATAGTACATGATTAATACTCCAACCCGCTCCAAATTTGTTTGTGTCAAGATGAGCTAAATTACGGGCCATACCCTAATCTGCGCAAGTTACAATTATTTAAAGTGAAATAAGGTGGTGCCTTGACATTGAGATGCTGATATTGTTAGTCAATATGTATTACTGTAAATAATGAAACAGTAAACTTTCTGAAACAGAAAAAACAGAAACAGAAAATTAGCAACAACATAATGTCAAAATAATTTCTCGAAAAATAATTTCGGAATAAATCGAGCCCACTGAATGCACAATGTGTCCTTAAGAAAATTATTCCCCTCAAGTACCCGAGGTGCTGGAATATTATCCTCACAGGATAGAACGATTTAACTCATCAGAGTGTTGGTACCAAAAACGCCGATCAAACAGCGAACCACTCGAAGGCTGTAAAACACACTGAAGATTTTGTGCAGAAGAAGAAAAAGAGGAGACAATTTCATAATTCAAGATTCTTGGATTCAAAGCATATTTATAGACTTTCTGGCACTGTTTCTGAAAAGGTTTGCAACCTTTAAGAAACAGCCATGGTTGTTGGAACAGGTTGTTTGAAATATTGGGGAAAAACGGATTTAAAATAATTCGAAAAAGAAAACGGACCGGACCGGGCCGCATCGCGGGTCCTGGGTTATTTCGGGTTGAATTTTTATTAATTAATTAAATAATTGAAAGAAATTTTATCCAAAAAGATTAATCAATCAATCGATCTTTGACCAAATCCGAAGCCGAGCGAGCGACGACGACGCGATGCTTACTTTCTTTTCAACCCATTTAACACCAAGAGAAGTGTTTTCTTAATATAAGCACATTCACTTTTCTTTTCACCACTAACGAGGGATACTTTGCTCTTTTCAAAGCAAAGGGGAGCTCACTTTTCCTCCACTTTCTTCCCTTCATTTCCCATTCATCAATCTTTAATCGCAACAATCCCTCACATGAATGGGGAATGGCTATAAGATAAAGGAATGCACAGACGAGTGTGTGTTTTACATGCAAGGATTAATTGCATATGGATAAGTAGGTTTCCCTTTGAACTTTCCGTAGTGAACTTATATCGGATATACTCGGTCAATCGGTAGATTTGATATCTTTGAACCGTTGAGCTTTATTATATACCTAGACAATATAAGTCATACAATCAACCCTTAACCATCTATGGTTCTCACGGTTGTGTCCGTTTCATCCATGAACACCGCCTGGTTTCATGAGTGCTTAGAGAATGGGTCTTTACTTTAATTCCCCTTGAAACGGCTTACATTTCACACTCACATAGGTGATTTCTAAATGTGTAATCCTATAGACACACTATCTGGTCATATCCTGCCATACTTAGCAAATCATTAAAAAAATTTAAGCTTTATTGACTCATCAAAAGGCCTTAATGCTTTACCTCGATTTCTGAACATTGTCTTCATCACAAGAATGGGTTTAATTATTTGATAATGTTGAACCGCCATTCATAACTTTGTTTGATCTCTTTGAACCTAGCTCTTGGGATCTCCAGTCTGACTGCCATTATGACTTGTCTTAGGCCTTAACCCCATTCCTTTTGATGATCTTTCAACTACCTCTCTAGATAGGCCTTTTGTAAGTGGATCTGATACGTTATCTCTTGACTTTATGTAGTCAATAGTGATAACACCACTAGAGAGCAGTTGTCTAACGGTATTGTGTCTCCGTCGTATATGACGAGATTTTCTGTTATACATAACGCTTCCTGCCCTGCCTATTGTCGCTTGACTATCACAATGTAAAGGTTTGGGCCAAAAAAAATATCTTTCAAGAAATTCCGAAGCCATTCAGCTTCTTCACCGGCCTTATCTAAAGCTATGAATTCAGATTCCATTGTAGAACGGCGATGCATGTTTGTTTGGATAATTTCCAAAACACTGCTCCACCCCCAATTGTGAAAACATATCCTCTTATGGATTTAACTGCATATGATCCAGTGATCCAATTTGCATCACTATATCCCTCGATCAGAGAAGGATATTAGTTATAATACAAAGCGTAATTTTTCGTATGTTTCAGACACCCCAAAACTCATTTCATTGCCATCCAATGTATTTCATTGGGATTACTCGTAAATCGACTCGGTTTACTAATAACACATGCTGTATTTGGCCGCGTACAATTCATGATATACATCAAACTTTCCAATATTCTTGCATAGTCCAATTGTGAATCACTTTCACCTTCGTTCTTTTGAAGTTCATAACTCACGTCAATTGGAGTCTTGGCAATTTTGAAATCCAAATACTTGAACTTGTCAAGTACCTTTTTCAATGTAGTGAGACTGTGATAATGCTAGACCTTGTGGAGTCTTGTAAATTCTGATTCCTAAGATCACATCAGCAACTCCTAAGTCTTTCATGTTGAATTTGCTAGCCAACATGCGCTTAGTAGGATTTATATTTGCCATATTTTTGCTCATTATCAACATGTCTTCAACATATAAACAAACAATGACTTCATGTCCTGAAGTGTTTTTAATGTAAACATATTTGTCACACTCGTTGATTTTAAACCCTCTTGCCAACATTGTTTGGTCAAATTTGGCATGACATTGTTTGGGTGCTTGTTTAAGTCCATAAAGCAACTTAACAAGTTTGCACACTTTCTTTTCTTTACCCGGAACCACAAAACCCTCAGATTGTTCCATGTAAATCTCTTCCTCCAATTCTCCATTTAAGAAAGCTGTTTTAACATCCATTTGATGGATTTCAAGATCGCACATGGACGCCAGTGCCACTAACACCCTAATAGATGTTATCCTCGTTACTGGCGAGTAAGTGTCAAAGTAATCAAGGCCTTCCTTTCTATAACCTCTGACAACAAGTCTTGCCTTATATTTGTCAATAGTGCCATCAACTTTCATTTTCCGTTTAAAGATCCATTTCGAACCTAAAGACTTATTTCATGAAGGAAGGTCAACCAATTCCCATGTATGGTTATCTAAAATTGATTGAATCTCACTATTGACTGGCTCTTTCCAAAATGCTGAATCAGAAGATGACATAGCTGCTTTAAAAGTTTGAGGCTCATTTTCAAGCAAGAATGTCACTAAATCTGGTCCAAATGAAGTAGATGTTCTTTGACGTTTGCTAGGCCTCGGATTTTCTTCACTTGGAATATTTTTCTTTGGTTCTTCCCGTGGTCGTTTAGGTCTTTCACTGAACGACACGCATTCAGTTTTATACGAATAGATGCTTTCAAAAAATTCAGCATTACCTGATTCAATTACCGTATTAACATGAATTTCAGGATTATCATATTTATGAACCAAAAACCGACATGCTTTACTATTTGTAGCATATCTAATGAAAACGCAATCCACGTTTATTGGTCCGATTTCTACCCTTTTGGGTAAAGCTACTTGTACCTTTGCTAAACACCCCCACACTATGAAATATTTCAAGTTCGGTTTTCTTTATTTCCATTTTTCATATGGAATTGATTGTGTTTTGCTATGGGGTACTCTGTTGAGTATTCGGTTAGCTGTAAGGATAGCTCCCCCCACAAACTCTGCGGTAATCCAGAACTTATTAATAAAGAATTCATCATTTCCTTTAATATCTGTTTTTTCCTTTCCGCAATTCCATTGGATTGAGGTGTGTGTGGGGCAGTAGTTTGATGGATAATTCCATATTTCGAACATATTTCTGCAAATGGAGATTCATATTCTCCACCCTTATCACTTCTAATCATTTTGATCTTTTTATTCAATTGATTCATATTTTCCACCCCTCACTTCTAATAATTCAATTGCTTAAATGTTTCAATTGCTTCATCCTTACTATTAAGCAACTAAACATAACAATATCGAGTGCAATCGTCAATAAAAGTAATAAAATACTTTTTCCCACATCGAGATGGTATCGACTTCATATCACAAATGTCAGTATGAATTAAGTCTAAATGATTTGAATTCCTTTCAACAGACTTATAAGGATGTTTTACAAACTCAGATTCAGCACATATTTGACATTTTAATTTATTACACTCGAATTTAGGCAATACTTCTAAATTAATTAACTTCCGTAGGGTTTTATAATTGAGATGTCCTAATCGAATATGCCATGATTCATTTGACCCCAATAAATAAGAAGAAGCTGCAATTTTATTCATACTGTCAACAACCATTACATTGAGTTTGAAAAGGCCCTTTGTGAGGTAGCCCTTTCCAATATACATTTCATTCTTGCTTACAACAACTTTGTCAGAAACAAATATACATTTGAATCCATTCTTAACAAGTAAAGAAATAGAAACTAAATTCTTTCTAATAGTAGGAACATGAAGAACGTTGTTGAGCATTAACACCTTGCCAAAAGTCATTTTCAGGAATATCTTCCCATAACCTTCAATCTTGGTTGTTGCAGTATTTTTCATGGAAAGCACTTCTTCGGGACCAATAGTAGAGTAAGTTACAAATGCTTCTTTGACAGCACAAACATGTCGAGTAGCTCCAGAGTCAATCCACCACTCCTTCGGATTTCCAACTAGGTTGTATTCCGAAAACATTGCACACAGATCATCAATGTTATCATTCTTCTCTACTATGTTGGCCTGTCCCTTCTTCTTATCCTTTTTCGGGAGACGACAATCAGGGGCTTTGTGACCAGCTTTTCCACAATTATAGCAGTTGCCCTTGAATTTCTTTTTGTTCTGCTCCTTAGTCTGTCAAGAAGACCTCTTTCTCTTCTTACTTTTTGGAGCAGTCTCCTCAACGATATTAGCTCCCATGATCGTTGAATTTCCACGAGACTTTTTCTCGGCTGTTTTGTTGTCTTCCTCAATCTTGAGACGAATCACAAGATCTTCCAACTTCATTTCTTTGCGCTTGTGCTTAAGATAGTTCTTGAAATCTCTCCGCGAAGGAGGCAATTTTTCAATCATTGCAGACACTTGAAATGCTTTATTCATGACCATACCTTCAACAATAAGGTCGTGAAAAATAAGTTAAGTTCTTGAACTTGGGTTCCAACGGTTTTGCTGTCTATCATTTTATAGTCTAGAAATTTGGCAACCATAAATTTCTTCAAGCATGCATCTTCAGTCTTGTACTTCTTCCCAAGTGCGTCCCATAATTCCTTCGAAGTTTTCACAACACTGTAGACATTGTACAAGTCATCCTCCAAAGCACTTAGAATGTAGCCTTTGCAAAGAAAGTCTGCCTGTTTCCACGCCTCAACAATCATAAACTTCTCATTGTCCGGCATGTCGGCGGCATGCACAGGAGGGTCTTCACTGGTGAACTTCTGCATACCAAGTGTGGTAAGCCAGAAAAACACCCTTTGCTGCCATCCTTTGAAGTTGGCTCCAGAAAATTTCTCCGATTTCTCGGCCGGTGGAACAACAGTTCAGCTTGACGAGGCTATTGTTGTTGCCGCAACAATCGCAGAAGAATTTTCATTATCAATTGCCATTTCTCAATGTCAACAACATAATAGTTCAATTAATGAAAAAAAATAGAATAGTAAATAGTACTGTAATGAACGATAAACAATACGTTTAATAAATAAAAACTGAAGTTTTTTATATATTGTTTCATAGTAATCGATGAAGTTTTTATGTTCTTCCAATCGTTTCTGAATTTTAATACTCCGATGAAGTTTTTATATATTCAAATCAGAATAGAAAAAATCAGATGGAGTGAAAAACCACACAGGTTTTAATCTCTAAAAACAGAATACATAATACAATAAAATAATTTTCTTAAGATTGTTAGTCAATATGTATTACTGTAAATAATGAAGCAGTAAACTTTCTGAAACAGGAAAAACAGAAATAGAAAATTAGCAACAACAGAATGTCGAAATAATTTCTGGAAAAATAATTTTGGAATAAATCGAGCCCACTAAATGCACAGTGTGTCCTTAAGAAAATTATTCCCCTCAAGTACCCGAGGTGCTGGAATACTATCCTCTCAGGATAGAACGATTTAACTCACCGGAGTGTTGGTACCAAAAACGCCGATGAAATAGCGAACCACTCGAAGGCTGTAAAACACATTGAAGATTTTGTGCAGAAGAAGAAGAAGAGTAGAAAATTTCGTAATTCAAGATTCTGGGATTCAAAGCATATTTATAGATTTTCTGGCACTGTTTTCTGAAAAGGTTTGCAACCTTTTAGGAACAACCATAGCCATTTGAACATGCTGTTTGAAATATTGCGGGAAAATATATTTAAAATAATTCAAAAAATAAAACGGACCAGACCGGATTGTATCGCGGGTCCTGGGTTATTTCGAGTTGAATTTTCGTTAATTAATTTAATTAATTAATTAAATAATTGAAAGAATTAATCTTTGACCAAATAATTAATCAATCAATCTTTGACCAAATAATTAATCAATCAATCTTTGACCAAATCCGAAGCCGAAGCCGAAGCCGAGAGAGTAACGATGACGACGCGATGCTTACTTTCTTTCCAACCCATTTAACACCAAGAGAAGTGTTTTATCAATATAAGGACATTCACTTTTCTTTCCATTATCAATGAGAGACACTTTGTTCTTTCCAAAGCAAAAGGAAGCTCACTTTCCCTCCACTTTTTTCATCTATTTCTCATTCACCAATCTTTAATCCCAACATAATGCTAAACATGCATGGCTACTTTTTTAATGCATGTGACAAATTAGCAAGATCCACCATTCATGGCGTAGTAGATGGCATTTACTATTTTATTCTAAAATATATCATATGGGTATCTTATTAAAAACAAATCTTCGATTTAATGTTTTTAACGAATACTCTTGCCATTTTGAAATGAAAAGTTTTTTAAGTTATTACTTTTATATGATTTTTGAATGTCTAATCTTATTTCAAAATGTAAGTTAATATCTTATATTTAAGGCCAAAAGTTGGGCCAATGAAAAGAGTAAGCCAAAAGGCCAAAAAAAAAAAAAGATAATTAATTAATTAATACAAATTTACTGCGCATAACTTCTTGATCAAAATTTCTCAATCGTATTTTTTGAATCAAGTCACTTTGACAACATTCTATTTAGGTCAATGAGTTTCTCTATTAATTTCATTACCTTGTAGTTATCCATAAGATTTCAATATTTTATCTTTAATTGACCTAAGAGTTGTTTCGGGCATCTTCGATTATTCTTTTTTAGGGAGATACCGAGAGAAAAGAATTCAAAATTGCAAATTGCATTATTTATAAAGGTTTGCCAGCCTAGGTTAGACGTAATATTAAAGTTAAATAAATTATAAATAAAACTAAAAGAAATTAATATAGTACATGTTATAGATCTCGTTCTTTCATGGAGAAGCTTATAAATTACGACCTTTGAAAGCTATAAGATGCTCACACTGAAAAAAAAGATTTAGTAAAAACGCGAAGTACTATTCTCTATCATGGCATTGCTTAAGATTAATTACTTTTTCGTTTTTCTTCTCATAGCAACAATTAGTTAGTATTCGTCTCTTTCCTCCTTCTCTATCTCTATCTCATGTCCAATGTAGCTACATATTGTGACCACATACATATTTCATTTGTATGCATGCTAATTTGCTTTATTCATGACATTTGAAATGTGAAATTTTTATGTCATATCAATCGTAATTTTATTTGATTGTTACAATGGTAAATTTCTTTCAGTCAACTTGTCGTGGTTCTCAGAGATGCAAGGAGTAGCTGCACGTGATGTTGATCATGGTATTTTAGGACTCAAGAAGAGACTACTCCCACAAGTCGATGATTTTGTTTTGACTTGTTATAGGCCTTGTACAGAAGACAAAGAATGCAGTGATTGCTCGCTTTGTTGTTCATGCCATGGCGCCGAAGGTTTCAAAACTTGTAGCTTCTGGTAGTACAATTATATTAATACCCAAAATAAAGAATCACCCAACAAAAAATTAAATCCCTTATTATGTTGTGGTGTTTCTATGCACTTGATGTCAAGTGTTTCCTTCATCTTTTCTTGCTTCCTTGTATTTTATGTTTTGTACGAATAAAGAAAAAGTCAAGTGAATGACTTTTCAAAAGTAAGAGCTAGCTTTAAGTAGGGCCGTGCATAATTTGGTAAATATCAAATTATCGTATCGAAATCGAAAATTTTGGTATATGGTATTCGGTATTTTGGTATTTGGTATGGTGAAATACTGATACCGTACCGAAATATATATTATATTACACAAAACACATATTATCAATTATAACATAAATATAAAAAATCTAAAATTTTACTTTTCTTTATTCTCTAAGTTCATTAATTAACTCTAAACAAGTAACAAGACATTTCTAATGATCAAATTTATTCTTTTATATACAATTTTCTCTCTATGGGTCGATATTTATTGTTTTTGGACAAAACTTTTGTCAACAAACATTTTCAGTTTTGTATTTTTGAGTACTTTAATTAAGAATACTAGAGTCTATGCTCTATGCACTAGTTAGTATTCAAACAGAATAAACCGAAGTTCCCGAACCGAATAAACCGAAACCGAAAGGAGAAAAACCGAACCATACCGAATTTAATTAGGTACGGTATTGGTATAGAATTTTAAGAAATCGAATACCAAACCGAAATGTCTACATACCGTATCGTACCGACCAACGAACACCCCTAACTTTAAGTACTCACATGTGAGTTTTGAAACTTGAAAAATGTTCAAATTTACCCTTGTAGTATTTGATTTGTCTTATATTTGCTCTTTGTTGATCTATCAATCCATGAAAGGTCCATATCGTTAATTTCATCCCATATTTATCACTCCCTCTGGCAGTTGTTCTGATTGGCTCTGACATTTGCCATAGTACTGCCAGGGGCGGAGCCGACATGCGAGACACGGGTTCGGCTTCGGCCGAACTCAATAACTTTGGTTCAAACTACGTATTTGTCTTAAAAAATTCATTAAATATGAACAAATTATTAATTTGGAACCCAGTAACTTAAACAGACTAATATCCTGAACCAATAAACTTCAAATCCTGGCTCCGCCTCTGAGTACTGGAGCCCCATAGGCGAAACAAAAGATTTAGATTTATTCCTAATTATCAAAATATAGTTTATATATACCATCCGATTCACTTTCGTGTCTGAAAAGAAAAATCGATTTCTCTAACAGCTTATTTGGATTGTTGTTACATGTCGTTTTATAATGTATCATATTGTATTATACTGTATTATTTCATGAATACAACGTTTGGATAGATTGTATCGTTTGACGCCGTTTTATGATATCACACACCAAGAATATGAAAAATAAACTTACAACATTACTAAAAAAAATAGGATGCATAATAGAATTATTGTATAAAAAAGTAAGGTAAATGATAAAATATGATTATTTAATAACAAGAAAGAGCAAGATGAGAGAAAAAAGCAAGGTAACGACGCCACCACACCAAATCCGTCGTTCCATAAAGTGGCACTCTTTGTCGTTATGTAACGACGAATTTAACGATACAATACAGTAAAATTTAAGTAACAATCAAAACATACATTGTATTTAAAGTAACAATACAATACAATACAATGGTTAACAACTATCCAAACAAGCTGTAAATTCCATCCTTTTTATTTATTTATTTATTTTTGTGCAACCGCGTTGTAAATGCGAGAGAAAGTACGTGGAATTAAAATTTGTATACTAGTAATATGTGAATTAAACAACCAAAAGGACAAAAAAGCCCTCCTATCCTTTAGAACACAAGTTTTCAATTATACATACACTATTTTTAATACAGCGAACCAAACATCCAAGAAGAACTAATTTCTACTTTACAATTCATGTATTATAATTTCTGCATAACTTATCTATCGACCAAACGACCCTTATAGCACTAAACGTGTAAGTGAAGAGCACACCCAAAAAGCCAACGCAAAAACTAAGTCCAATTCCAGCATAGAACCATAACTCATAAGACTGTTCATCAACTTGAGGAGTTTGCTGCTCATTTACATGACATGATCCATTGACATTGCAACTTTTCTTGATCAAGTTTCCACAAAGGCTAGGATTACCAACATAAAATGATTGATCATTCAAAGTTTGGAGTTGATTTAATTTCCAGTTGGAATCGGACCTGATAAATTGTTATAAGACAAGTTCATATAACTCAAATAATTCAAAGAAGCCAAACTTTGATAGTGGAGTGCTATTCAATTCGTTTATTTGGCCATTGACTTGTCAAATAAAGGAGGGCAACTTTGTCAACATTAGGAAAATCAATTTCAATTGAATCCTCAACAAAGGCAACAAAAATCTTTTTTTATGTTTTTATTTTTAAGCTTCTAAATCTCCGCTCATAAAAAGGTCAACCACTCAACCAACCTTCTTATTTTTACTTCTTTTGATCATTTTTTATTTTCCTTTCACGATTCGTTGTTCGATAGTCGTATTGACGTCCACTAATTCGAATTGACACCGCATAATGCCCATTAAAAAAAGAAAGCGTTCCCTACTAGAGTATTAGTTTTCGCGCATAAATTGCTTAATTGCATTTCGAGTAATGCAAAAACACTTGATAACGACTATGATCATCTGGTACACAAAGCATCCCGCATTCACGCAGGGTTTGAGGAAGAGCTGCAGAGTGTGATGTGAACAGTTTATCCTAATGCAAGCATTAATGGTTCCTTCTATGGCCCGAACTCGTGACCTATAGGTCATACAGAGATAATTTTATTGTTGCTCCAAGGCTCTCCTTCACTCCAACTGCGAGTTCATTACTCCAATGATCATTTTTGACAAGTCAAAATTATATAGTAAAATCATATGTTTTTGTTTTCACTTATTTATGCCTATATATTTTTGTTCTATAAAGCGGTGGTTAAACCGGCCATGATGTATGAGGCTGAGTATTGACCCGTTAAGAACTCACATATCCAGAAGATGAAAGTAGCAGAAATGAGGATGTTGAGGTGGATTTGCAGGCACACTAGGATAGATAAGATTAGGAATGATGTTATTCGGGAGAAGGTGCATGTGGCTCCCATTGATGACAAGATGCGGGAAGCGAGACTTAGATGGTTCAGATATGTTCAAAGGAGAAGCCTAGATGCTCCGGTACGGAGGTGTGAGCGGCTGGTTGTGGAGGGCACGAGAAGAGGTAGAGGACGACCTAAGAAGTATTGGGGAGAGGTGATCAGACAGGATATGGCGAGACTCCAGATTTCCGAGGATATGACACTTGATAAGAAGATGTGGAGGTCGAGTATTAGAGTCGTAGGTTAGGATGTAGTTGAGTCTTGACTTACTTCGTACCATTGTGGGACTAGCCAGGTAAGGTTTTTGTCTAAGATAGCTAGTGACAATGTTGTGTTTTACTACTTCGTTTTTCAGTGTATATCCTATTTACTAGCTATCGCTTTTGCTTTGCATCTTTCTTCTGCATTCCATGGTGTTCCTATTTTTTCTGTGATTGTTGTGGTGATACTAGTATTATCATCTTTTGTCCTTTTGTATTTTTGTTTTCTTGAGTCGAAGGTCTTTCAGAAACAGCCTCTCTACTCCATCGGGTAGGGATAAGGTCTGCGTATACACTACCCTCTCCAGACCCCATTAGTAAAATTTTACTGGATTGTTGTTGTTGTTGTTGTTGTTGTTGTTATTTATGCCTGTATCACTTCAAGCGTCACTTGGCCTAATTTCTCCAACTTTCCGTTGCCAAATCCCTAATGTGGTATTTTATTTGTTTATTTTCTGGACCACGTGAAATCCCTAAATAATACCCAAACAAATTGTAAAAACCCACCAGTAAAAAACCCGTCCCGATATTCTTTTTCCCCTAGCCGTACAAATTTGGGTGCTTGTGGAATGAAAATTATTTTACATATTAAATATACCATTAAAGGTGGTAACTTTAGCATTTTCCATTTCTGTAACTTAAAATGCTTGTGGTTTGGATTTTTGGTGTAACAAACAAAATTGGGATGCATTTTCTCCTGAAATTCAGCTAATTAGTGAGTAATAGCAATTGAATTACATGCTCCATCTGATATCTTTTTGACTAAATTATTAGTAATAATTGTTCGGTAACATCTCTGTAATCAGCTTGTTATGGTCTAGTTTGTCTATATCCTTGTCCCTTACAGGTTTTCTGGTTCTATTCATTGTACATATTCAGCTCGTTCTCAGCAATATCTGGTAATTTATTTTCCTACTATGCTCATTTCTACCATAATTACTTAATTTCACGTGATTAGATGTTAAGAGGCACAGATTAATACGGATTTTATAAAATAAGGAGAGGGCAGGTTTTTTTTGTATATTGCGGGTGGGTTATAGCGGGTCGGGTTTGTTATTGGTGGCACAGATTAATGGGACGGAGTTGGTTGTGATGAGAAAACTGGCAATGTTGTGAAGCTTGATCTTTGTAACAAGAAGTACCTTTTAGAAAAAACTGTTGAAGCTCCAAAAAAGATCTTGATTAATCACATGAAAAATTTCTTAAAAGGCGAGTTAAATCCTTCTTTGCTTAAATTGAAGCACTTGAGTTACTTAGACTTGAGTCACAATTACTTCTTAGGTGTCCAAATTCCATCCTTTTTTGGATCTTTGAAAAACTTGAGATACCTTAATCTTTCATGTTCTGGTTTTCGTGGACATATTCCACATAATCTTGGAAATTTGTCAAGATTAGAACATCTCTATCTTGGTGGAGGTTGTGAATTTGTTGTAGGACCAGGAAATGATTTCAAGATAGATAGTTTTAGTTGGATATCTAGGCTTTCTTCTTTGAAAAGTTTAGATCTTTCTCAATTGAAACTTGAAGATGCTAAAGATCTTTGGAAATCAATTAACATGCTTCCTTCATTGCTTTCATTGAACTTAGAAGGTTGTGAACTCAAAACTTTGCCTTCTTTCTCACAAGTTAATTTCACATCTCTTAATTCTCTTAACATCCGAAAGAACATTATTGGAAGAATAATGATCTCCAGCAAATCCACTGTGAGCACCTAATTTTTTACCGTGCTTGAATATTCCCCACTCCACTTTCTCTTGTCCCCCATGCTTGTCTCCCCACACTTTGTTCCCCATTTCACTCTTCCCCGCTCCTTGTCCTCCATGCTTGTCCCCTATCATAAACCCCATACCCATTTTCAGCTATTAAAAAGACACACATAACACACAAAAAGGGGGAGGAGATCTGAAAAAAGAAAGAGAAAACGCAGCAGCTGCTGTCCATCTTCTTGCTCAAAAACAACCTCAAAACAACTTCATCTTCCTCACTCAATAACCATGAAAACCAACTGAAACTTCAGCCATTAAAACACCCCAAAACTCAGCAAGGATTAGCTAAATCGGAGCTCAAAATTCACCCCAAAACGACCTCAAAACACGCTCCAAAAACGAGCTGAAAATTGACCCCGAACCAGCCCAAAAAGCCACATGAAACTTCCAAAACGCAACAGCTTAACACCCTCTAAACCCCTTCATACACCAGCTCTTAAAACCATCTTGAAATAGTCTCAAAGCATGCCCAAAAACCAGTAAAAATACACCAAACTCTAGCTCAAAATCAGCCACTTCTCTAAAAGTTTCGGCCGAGCTTTGAGGTTGCCGGTGAGGTTCCGTTCGAGGTCGACGGTGTTGGTTTCACATTCCATTCACTTAATAAGCGATTTGCTGTACAAGTTCCCTTATCAATATATTGGAAGGCTTTGAGGTTCATTTTTAGCCTTATCTAGTCTCTTTTTAATGATTTCAAATGTTTATAATACTTGCTTTAATTGCAAGTTACTGATTTCTGCTTGGGCACACTGATCTTGAATTGCTCACTTATTTTATTTTATCTGTGTCGTTTGGCTGCCTAATGCGTTGGAAGGTTGTTGTTTGCGCGACATGAGTTTTGTAGCGTTTTGAATCTAGCTAATTTGTTTCAATACAGTAAATATTTTTGTGTTAGTAAACATCATATTCTCGTTTCTTGCTTGAGTTTAGTATGAGAAGTTGGTTGCTTTAATTTTGTCTCCTAGTATGAGTAAGTTATGATTGTGAGTATGAAATTTAGCATGATTCAGTTTCTAAATGGATTGAAACTAGAATTGGGCCATAGATAAAGATTTGTAGGCCATGGAGAAGTGATTCTAAAATTGGAAATTGTTGGACCTTACACTTAAGTTATGATTTAAAGTAGTATGGTCCAAAATAGACTTTGTCCAATCCAATAATATCACAATCACATACTATCTCTCCCACAATAATATTTGATTCATAAGTCATGGCCTCATAATAATCTCAAAATTTAGGAAGAATAATGAACATCGTTATAGTTGCTTTAGGCGCGCTTTTAATTTAGTTTATCGCGATTATGTATACGTTCGCGCGACATAATTGTGATTTTTAAAATTAAAATCGAAGTATGTGTTCGCGCAACTTTGACCAAAACAATCTTAATATAATAAAAATGCTATTAATTGTGTACACGTACGCGTGACATGATTTTGGCACAATAAACAAAACGAATTCACACACGTGATTCGCTTCAAAAAAATTCCATATTTTAAAAGCGGATAGATAAAACATAGAAACCAATAAATCACAGTTTATTCAAAAAATAATATAAGTCAAATGTAGTCAATAAAGCGACCGTGCTAGAACCACGGGACTCGGGGAATGCCTTACACCTTCTCCCCGGTCAACAGAATTCCTTACCCGGACTTTATTTTCGCAGACCAATAATAAAAGAGTCAAATCTTCCTTTGATTAGGGATTCAAATAAAAGGTGACTTGGAACACCCAAAAATCAATTCCAAATGGCGACTCTGTAAATAAAATAATCCATACTCAATTTTGTCACTTTAATTGAAAAAACCATTTAATCCACCTCATATCTCTTTTGGGGGTAGAAAAGGGGTGTGACACCCACCTTTATCCCTCCATGGTTTTCTAATCTTACAAGCCTCAAGAATCTTAATCTTGCTCAAAATATATTTGAAGGTCCAACCAGTATACTTGAGCAGCTTAGTTCACTAAGGGTGTTAGATGTTTCTGCTAACAAATTTGGTGATTCATTGCTAAGGTCATTGAGTAAGTTGAACAACTTGGTTTATTTGGATTTGTCATTGTATGGCCTCCACCTTTCTAATCTTCATTTTTTTACAAATCTGACTTCTCTTTCGGTCCTAATATTGGGTTCCAATGAGTTACAAGGGCCAACTCATGAGGCCTTAACAAGCACTTTTTGTCGATTAAGTGTGCTTGATTTGTCATACAATAAAATCAGTGGACTGCTTCCGACTTTTATAAGAGATCCATCTAGTTATCCCGAAAATCGGTTGAAGGAGTTATACCTAGAAAATACAAAATTCAGTGACTTCTTTCCTGAAGGACTAACAGTGCACAAGAATCTTGAAATTATTGACATTTCTAATAGCTTATTATATGGTGGAATTCCATTTTCACTGGACAGGCTGACCAATTTGAAGTTCTTAAGGATAGCAAACAACAAGTTGAATGGGAGCATCTCTTCAAGTATTGGACAGTTATCAAATCTTGAAGAACTAGATGTCTCTAACAACTTATTCACTGGTATAGTTTCAGAACTCCACTTTGCCAAACTAAGTAAATTGAAGAAACTGCACCTGTCTAAAAACTTGGTTTTGAGTGTGAGTTCCAACTGATATCCACCTTTTCAACTCAAAGAGATCGGGATGGCATCAGTAAAAGTAGGGCCTCAGTTTCCCTAATGGCTACACACACAGTCAATTCTTGAGACTTTGATTATGTCTGGTGCTAACATCAGTGATATGATCCCGAATTGGTTGAGCAATATAACATTGTTCATGACAACCTTGGATCTCTCCGGTAACTAATTAGTCGGTGGTATAAGCGTTTTGTGTGATGCTCAGCTTTTGAAAGCTAATGATCTTTCCAAGAATCTGTTATCCGGATGAATCCCTTTATGCTTGAGTAACTTGGATGAATTGACACATTTAAACCTGGCTGGTAATAGTTTTGAAGGTGATATCCCAAGTTCTTTAGGTGTTTTGCCACTGAGCTTTTTGCATTTGCAAAAGAATAAGTTACAAGGAAAGCTTCTTTTGGCACTGCAAAATTTGACATAGTTACAAAGACTAGACTTAGGAGAAAATAAATTGAAGGATGCTTTTCCTGCATGGATTGGGGAGAAGCTGCAGAAGTTGGAACTCCTGAGGCTAAATTCGAATCAATTCTATGGTGCTATCCCCTTAGAATTATGCCAACTCTCTTCTCTATGTTGGTTAAATCTTGCTGGAAATAAATTGGATGGAAATATTCCTCTTTGTTTTGGCAATTTGTCTTGCATGATTCCTGGTTCTTTAGTTTGGCCTGGTTATGTTTTTGGACAGAGAGTTGAAAGCTTTATGAAAGGAAGACCTCTTGAGTATGTTGGTGAACAGATTTTATTACTTAGAATTTTGGATCTCTCCAAAAATAACCTTGTAGGAGGGATCCCTGAGGAGTTAACAAAATTGATATCCTTGCAAAGCTTGAATTTGTCAAGAAATAATCTCAACGGGAGCATACCAAAGAAGCTAGGTAATTTAAAGCAACTGAAATCACTTGATTTGTGTCATAACAATCTTTCTGGTGCAATTCTTCAAAGTTTGGCTTCTTTGAATTTTTTGAGTTACATAAACTTGTCTTATAATAATTTATCCGGTCCGATTCCAACTGGAAATCAACTCCAATCTTTGGATGATCAATCTTTTTATGTTGGTAATCCTGGCCTTTGTGGAAACTTGATCAAGGAAAGTTGCAATGAAATCAATGGATTATTTGATCATGTAAATGAACAAACACCTCAAGGTGATGACCAAGATGGTGAACATATATCTTATAAGTTATGGTTTTATGATGGAATTGGACTTGGTTTCTGTGTTGGCTTCCTAGGTGTGCTCTACACTTTGTACGCCACGAGATCATGGCGTGTCGCGCATTTTCCAATGCTTTGCCGATTTCTATTAAGGAAAATCGTGCAGGTTTGGCCAAAAATAGCTAAACACCTTTTTCATTTTCTTTTTCCTTTTGCCTCCCATTCTCTTTCACTGCATTTTTTCAATCTAAGTTAAAGTACGAAAACTCTCTTCCGAATCCAAAATAAAAACTTTCTTCCAACTCTCGATCTTGTAGCAATTTAAATTTTTAGAATTGTTCTAATTAAGATATATCTTAAACATGCATGCCAACTTTCAACCTCACTATTATATTTTCATAGTGACAATTAGCTTGTTTGGATGGTTGTTACCCGTTGTATTGTATCGTATTGTTACTTTAAATACGATGTTTATTTTGATTGTTACTTAAATTTTATTATATCGTATCGTTAAATTCGTCGTTACGTAACAATGAAATGTGCCACTTTATGTAACGATCGATTTGGTGTGATTGCGTCATTATCTTGTCTTTTTCTCTCATCTCACCCTTGATTATTGTTAAATAATTTTATTTTATCATTTACCCTACCTTTTTGTATAATAAATTTACCCCGTATCATAAGTTTTCTTTATAATATTGTAAGTTTATTCTTCATATAGTTGGTGTGTGATATCATGAAACAACAACAAACGATACAATCTATTCAAATATTGTATTCATCAAACGATACAGTACAATACAATACAATATGATACGTTATGAAACGATGTGTAACAACCATCCAAACAAGCTGAAAACAAAATTCAATTGTGACAAATCTATTTTCATTGTATCGATTTTCAGGTGAGTTAGTAAGTGTTCGTCTTATTTTATTTTTTTATAAATAAATAGTAATTTTTTAAATTAGTTCACAAGGGGTGAAATTCCCCTACTAAAAATTGATTGCCCGTATTTGGTACATTGAAATACTTGTTGATGGGTTTAAAGTATCTTAGATTTATGTTTTGATGATCTAACAAACTTATTGTCAAGAACCAGATAAAGGACCTGATGTACACTTGGTATATTTATCCATCCATAGACTTAAGCTAATGTGAGCTGTATGACTTCAGATAGAAAAGAACCAACTCAGGGACCTGATCCCTTGGAGCTTCCCTGACAGCAGTACGAAGTCAACTCTACAGCTAGAAAGTGACTACCTGCACTGTACATACTACAATGCAGAAACAGTGCAACAGTCACTTCCCATTGGGAAGGGCTTTTTACCAACCCAAGTGTTTACATCATCTAAGTGATGTCATTCAAAGGATATTAACAAGAAGCATTACAACAAAACATCACTTGAACACTTGTGATATTAAAAAAAAGCACTCAAGATCTGATTATCCAGCATTGAAGTCACAAGTGCATCAAGAACAAAGTGCAACACTACTACGGACCAGTTCCATAATAAGTCTTTTGTATGTCCTTAGTTGAGTTGTATCTTTGTATTGGTTATTTATTGTAATTCCTACTTTGCTTATCTAGAAGCTTAAATTAGGAACCTCAAAAACCACAAACCTGTAGAGCTTGTGTCGTGACTAGAGTTAGTCATGAGTTGAAGTCTTTGTAATAGGTGTATTACAAAGTGGCTTGTAATAGGTGTATTGTAAGTTAGTGAGGAATTAAGAGTTTAATTCCTAGGTTGCAATAGGTTATAATCTAAAGATTGCTCAGTAGTGAAGTTGAAATCCTACCAGTGTAGGTCATGATTTTTTTATCCCCTTGAGCAAGGATTTTTCCACGTAAAAATCTCTCGTGTCATTTACTTACTGTTAGATTAGTTAGTTATGTGGGAACTGTTATAGGACCAGTTCTCTGTACAGTTTGGTGGACTCATACATTCTATCAATTGGTATCAGAGCAGATTCTTTCTAAAAGGTTAACACCTAGAGAGGATCCTCACTATGGCTGCTCCACCAAACTTCGAGGAAGGACAATCAACTTACAGGCCCCCAAGATTCAACGACCAATACTATGGGTGGTGGAAGAATCGAATGCATGACTTCATAATGGCAGAAGACTCCGAGTTATGGGATGTTATTTGTGATGGTCCATATGTCCCAATAAAGAAGGTAGGAGAACCTGCTGTAGTGGTGCCGAAAACCAGGAAGGAGTACAATGACGCTGACAGGAAAGCTGTAGAGAAGAACTTTCGCGCCAAATTTTTTTTGGTATGTGGTATAGGACCTGATGAATTTAACAGGATTTCATCTCGTCAGTCTACCAAGGAGATATGGGAAGCTTTACAAACGGCACATGAAGAAACTACTCATGTAAAGCAGTCCAAGATCGATATGCTCACCACTGAGTATGAGCTCTTTATAATGAAGGATGATGAATCCATTCAAGGCATGCATACTCGATTCACTTCCATTATAAATGAGCTACACTCTCTTGGAGAAATTATTCCTAGGAACAAGCTCGTGAGGAAAGTTCTTAGCGTTTTATCCAGCTCCTGGGAAAGTAAGGTGAATGCTATCACTGAAGCCAAGGATCTGCAGACACTGACTATGGACGAGCTAGTTGAGAATCTGAAAACCTACGAGATGAAGAGAAAGAAGGACAGTGAAATAAGAGAACCAAAGAATGAGAAGAACCTGGTACTCAAAGCTGAAAACAATGATTCGAGTGAGGAGGATAGTGACATGGCATACCTTACCAGAAGGTTTCAGAAAATGGTTCGAAGAAATGGAGGTATACCAAAGAGAGGCAGTTCCAGCAAACCAAAGAATTATTACCTCTGTCATAAATGTGGAAATCCAGGGCATTTCATCAAGGATTGTCCTCTTTTGAAGCAAGAGCATTTCAAGCACAACTGTGATAAAGCAGCCAAGAGGAACCCAGTTCCTGACAAATGCTTCAAAAGGAAAAACGTAGCTGACAATGTTATGAAGCAAGCTCTTGCAGCATGGGGAGATTCCTCTAGTGAATCAAAAGAAGAAAATGATGCAGGTGATAGTTCCATGATGGCAGTTGAAAATGAAGCAAATGAATATGACTGAATATTTGCTTTGATGGCTCAGTCAGACGATGATGAAGATGATGACAATGATGAGGTAAACTTTAGGGATGTTCAGAGGAATCTGAAGTCCTACTCTCCCAAGAAACTCATGTCATTAGCTAATGTTTTGATTGATGCATATCATAGTCTTGTGAGTGATAAGGATGCCTTGACCATAGAGTTAGGAGATGCGGAGCAGACTAGAGATGACTTGGTGGTTTGTGTAGTTGACCTGAAGGAAACTATAGAAAATCTGAAAAATGAGAAGGAGGTTCTAACAGAAAAAATTGCTAGTGTAGAACATGAAAGAGATGATTTAATGGTAGTTGTAGTTGACTTGAAAGAAACCACAGAGAACTTTAGTAAAGAAAAGAATGCCTTAGTGGAGAAAGCTGCCATTACTGAGCAAGAAAGAGATGATCTCTTAGTGGTAATCGTAGACCTAGAGCAAACAATTGAGGGACTTAAAGCAAAATATAGGCCTGGAAATTCTGAAAATGGGAAGGAAGTAGCTAGTGAGGCACATATTAAACTTGAAAATGAGCTGAATAATGTGAAAACTAGTCTGTGTGCTGAGCTTGAGAAAAATAGGCAGCTTCAAGCAGAATTGGAGAAAGTAAAAAATGATCTTGAGAAATCTTTTAAGTGGACCTGGTCCCCAGATGCTATTACTACCATGTACTTTAATAATGGTGGACACATGCAGGGAATAGGGTTCCAAAGGGAGAACGTTCCATATAACTCTCATAGCAAGTACGTCACTGTACCTGATAACTGGTTTTGTACCCACTGTGGGAACAATGGGCATTTCAAGGAAAATTGCCAAGCCAGAGTCCAGTCTGTTCAGAAATACCAAGTTTTTGTTGAAAAAGTAACTACTGGAAGAGGACCAGGTGCCACTCACAAAAAATGCATGTTGCCTGCATGGACTAGAAGAGCTCTCATTCATCCCTTTTCTCATTACAAGGGACCCAAACTTGTTTGGGTTCCTAAGTCTAACCCTTGATTTATCTGTGCAGGGAACAGTGAAAGAAAGCAGTCAATAATGGATTATGGACAGTGGATGCTCTAAGCATACGACTGGGAATACCATGGACTTCCTTTCACTAAAAGCCCTGCAAGGAGGGAATGTATCCTTTGAAAATGGAAAAAAGGGGTACATTCTTGGTGTTGGAAAAGTTGGAAAGTCTCTCTCACACTCAATTGAAAACGTGTACTATGTAAAAGGTCTGAAGTATAGTCTCTTGAGTGTTTCTCAAATCTGTGATAAAGAAAAAAAGGTAGAGTTTTTGTCAAAGGTGTACACAGTTACTAATCTGGTAACTGGTGAAGTGGTACTAGTGGCCAAAAGATACAAGAACATCTACGTTGCTGATTTCGAGTCCCTACAAAGTGGTGATATGAGCTGCTTGAAAGCAGTTGATGATGATGCAGAGTTATGGCTTGAATGAGGATTTCACATGATGATTCACTTGGACATTGTTTCTCAGAACCAAGGATGAGACCTTCGAAGTGTTTGCAGCCTTTGTCAAGAAAATCCAAGTAAAGATGGAATCAAAAGTGGCTTGCATCAGATCCGATCATGGAACAGAATTTGACAATGCCAAGTTTGATGAATTCTGCAGTGAAAATGGCATCACCCACAACTTCTCAGCTCCAAGAACTCCACAGCAAAATGGAGTTGTAGAAAGGAAGAACAGAACCCTTGAAGATATGGCTAGAACAATGCTTATTGATAGTGGGATAGCCAAAAACTTCTGGGCAGAAGCCATAAATACAACCTGCTACTTGGTGAACAGGTGCATGATCAGATCCTTCCTGAACAAAACTCCCTATGAACTTCTCAATGGAAGGAAGCCCAAGCTGACTCACCTAAGAACGTTTGGGTGCAAATGCTATGTTCTCAACAATGGAAAGGATCAGCTTGGAAAATTTGACGCCAAAAGTGATGAAGGAATTTTTCTGGGGTATTCCTCTCAAAGAAAAGCTTACAAGATTTACAATAAAAGGACTCAGTATGTAGAAGAAAGTGTTCATGTAATCTTCAACGAGACACTTCCATCTGGTGAGAAGAGCAACAAGGATGATCATGACAGTGAGCCACTGCTGGTTCTAGGAGATATCACCGACATGGAAAATGGAAAGGCAAATATGATGAGTCAAATGAAGGAGACAATTGAATACAATGCAACCTCTTCCTCTCCAACTCAAGAGGAACCAGGTACACACATCACAACCACTGAAGCTGAAGAAAGAGTAGCTGATACAGTTCAAAGTACCCCACAGGCAGCCGAAAGAGGAATTCAAGGGAACCATTCAGGATTACCTAGTTCCTCCATTAATGAGATTCAGGTTCCAAATTGGAAACACAAAAGCTCTCATCCTCTCGATAATATAATAACCCCCCTTGATTCTGGAGTCCAAACTAGATCAAAAGCCAGAAATTCACTTGCCTTCTCAACCTTCCTCTCCCAAATAGAACCCAAAAATATTAAGGAAGTCTTGAAGGATGCAGACTAGATCACAGCTATGCAGGAGGAGCTGCATCAATTTGAAAGGAACAAAGTATGGCACCTGGTACCTAGACCCTCAGATAGAACCATCATAGGAACCAGATGGGTATTTAGGAACAAGCTTGATGAGAATGGAAACACTACAAGGAATAAGGCAAGGCTAGTTGTCCAAGGTTACAATCAGGAGGAAGGGATTGATTATGATGAGACTTTCGCTCTAGTTGCTCGTATAGAAGCCATCAGAATTCTCATTGCCTTTGCATCACATATGGAATTCACCTTGTTCCAAATGGATGTCAAAAGTGCATTTCTAAATGGTTTTCTAAAGGAAGAAGTCTATGTTAAGCAACCTCCAGGTTTTGAATGTCATAAACATCTGGAATATGTGTTCAAATTGGACAAGACACTGTATGATTTGAAGCAAGCTCCTCGAGCTTGGTATGAAAGGTTATCA
The DNA here is from genome assembly GCF_000715075.1 of Nicotiana tabacum. Taxonomy (NCBI): domain Eukaryota; kingdom Viridiplantae; phylum Streptophyta; class Magnoliopsida; order Solanales; family Solanaceae; genus Nicotiana; species Nicotiana tabacum. The sequence goes on along the minus strand of NC_134103.1, from coordinate 3,510,709 downwards.
AAGTTTCTCTTAGAAAATGGCTTTACAAGAGGAAAAATTGACAACACTCTGTTTCGGAAGAAACAAGGAAGGAACCTGCTCATTGTTCAGGTATATGTTGATGATATTATCTTCGGGGCAACATCTGACTCACTTTGTTAGGAATTTGCAAAACTCATGGGAAGTGAGTTTGAGATGAGCATGATGGGGGAGCTGAACGTTTTCTTGGGTATTCAAGTGAACCAGTCCACGAAGGGAACTTGTATTAGTTAGCGGAAATATATCAAGGAGCTTTTGAAGAGGTTTGATATGGAAGCATCAAAGGTGATTGACACCCTCATTGCCACTGCTTCTAAGCTAGACATGGATGAATCTGGCTCTCATGTAAATCAAACAATGTATCGAGGCATTATTGGATCACTCCTCTACCTCACTGCCAGCAGGCTAGCTATTGTATTCAATGTGGGTTTATGTGCAAGGTTTCAATCAAATCCCAAGGAATCTCATCTAAAAGCTGCTAAAAGGATTCTGAGATATCTTAAGGGAACATAGGACCTGGTTCTGTATTACCCTTCACGTGATGACTTTAATCTTGTTAGTTATGCTGACGCTGACTATGCAGGTTACCTTGTGGACAGAAAGAGCACATATGGAATGGCTCACTTCCTAGGATCCTATCTGATTTTATGGGGTACAAGGAAGCAAAATTCAGTAGCTCTCTCAACAGCTAAAACAGAATATGTTGCTGCAGCGTCCTGCTGTGCTCAGCTCTTGTGGATCAAACAACAATTGGAGAATTTTGGGGTATACACTGACTGTGTACCTCTGTTATGTGACAACACCAGTGCACTCAACATGGCAAAGAACCAGGTCCAACACAAGAGAACCAAGCACATTGATGTGAGACTTCATTTTCTTAGAGACAACGTGGAGAATGGGCTTATTTTCATGAAGCTCTGTAGTACAGAAGACCAAATTACGGATATCTTCACCAAAGCTCTAAGCAGGGAACATTTTGAGAGAAACAGGATGTCACTGGGTTTAATCAAGCTAAATTGAGAACCTGATTCCCTTCCCTATGGCTATGAAAATTACATTCATATAAATCTAGCTAAAGTGTTTTCTGGCCAAGCTTAACTCACTTCTATACCGTTGCAGGTTGACACGCATGATGATTATAGAAGCTGAAGGAACAATGCATAAGCATCAAAAGAGAGTTGAAAATCTTTTTAAAAAAAGACCGGCCAGGAACCTAGTTCTTGTACCACATGTTAGTAGTCTTGTGTTTTTCTCATGCGTATCTCAAAAGAAACAAAATTAACTGCCACGTCATCCACCTTTTCACACCTTGTATATCACGTCTTTTATTTCAAATCTTTTCACTTCCCTCTGTAACGGTGCATCTTCCCACAAACCTACCGCCGTTTCAGAACCCATTTCTCTCTTCCCTTATCATTATCCTTTCCCTCCTTAAAACCCCTTCATTCCTAACCTTGAGCGATCATCCCTCTCTCTCTCCATCCTTCTAGAATCTTCAATCTAACTATCTACCATGGCTGAAGAGCAAGCTACCCTACCCACCTTAGAAGGTAACATCTTCGACTCATCTGCCACCTTCGAAACACCACCAAAAATCCCCTCTTCCACCATTACTGACACCGATATATCCAAACTTGATTCCCTTTCACCTCTTATCTCTCTCACCACTCCATCTGACCCTATTCCTTCGTTAAGTGTTGAGGACTCCGAAGCCTCAAAAGTCGACACTGTTTCTTCTCTGTTGCCTGATACTCTCAAAAACCAGAACAAGGATGAAAAAGAGGGTAAAACTCAACAAGAAAAGGGGGTTTTTGAGGAAGATATTGATCAGTACATAAGTTCTCCAGTCTTGGACACTGTTGCTCCCATGGAGTCTCAGGAAAAGGAGGCCGCTGAAAACATATTGGCCATTGCTGTTGAGGGACTGGTGAATGAAGGACCTTCTACCATGCCTGAGTCTCAGGGGGAAGGGACTCCGCTCTTAGGAGAAAAAGGAACAATGGTGCTCTTTGAACCACCTGCACCTGAAGAAGCTACTGGGAACCCTGCTAATGAATTTGACCCCCTCCCTGAGAAAATAAATCGGGAATCATCTTCCCAGGTCAGCTTTGACCCTGCTCCTTCTCCTCACTTTGACGTTGAGCCGTTGGAGTCTATCCCTCATGTTGTGAGACCTAGTTATGAGGATGATCAGGATGATGTGTTTCTCAGTGCTCGCTTCAAGATTAGAAAGCCCGTGGTCACTCCTGAGCCTCTTTCTAAGAGACCTACCACAAGGTTGCAAAATAAAGAGGCTTTTGAGTCTGCCCTGAAGAAAAGCAGAAGGAGTAGCAAGAAGAAGAAGAAGAGGCTGATGAAGGAAGGGGAAATTGTGTGTGACAAAAATTATTCCAGTAGTAGAGGTGGATGAGGATGCTCAGGAGGAACCAAGTTCCCTGGTTGAGAGATCTCAGAAAAAGAAACAATCTGTTGAGAGTGCTTCAAAGGAAGTTGTTGAAAAACCAAGTAAAAAGTCTGTGAAAGGTAGTGTCAAGTCTAAGCAAGTTGTGGAGGAAAAATCTGTGTCTGATGATGTCTGGTAAAATCAAGTGGTAAGGGCAAGTGCATTATCCGGTCTAGCAAAAGGAAGTTGGAAACTGTTGGGGAACCCGGTTCTGCAAAAAGGGTGAAAAGTGTAAGTGTACTAAGGCAAGAAAGGTTGAGACATCAAAAGGTACTGTGGGGTCGCACTTTTGACCCGGAGATTTCTGAAATGGCAGGTATGAGACAAATTCTTGAGATGGTGGAATTTCAGCAGTGAGGCCATCTGTTCAAAGAGGATGTGGCCAAAGTATATGAGGATGAAGTCAAAAGCTTCTATGACGACCTTTTCACTGTTGAAGATGACCACATCTGTGTTTTAGTGAATGGAGTGGATATTGTATTGGATGCTACTGTGTTGGGGGACATTCTCAAGGTTCCATCTGAACGGTTGTCATCTGTGAGAGGTGTTTGTGGCTCTAATTTTAGGCGCGCCATTATGAAAGAAAAAGCTATCCAGCATGGGGAACGGGTACACAAGAAGGCTCTTCTTCCTGTGTATCAACTGTTGTTCGAGTTGGTTAATAAGGTTCTGCTCCCTCGTGCTAAAAGAAGGTCCATTACTTACAAGTCTGATCTATACTTAATGGAAGCACTAGATGAGTTCCGTTCTATCAACTTGCCTGCCATTATGATTGAACATATACAGAAAGTGGCAGCTTTCAAAGATGGGAACCATGGACTTCCGTATGGCTTTCTTCTCACGCGTATCTTCAAGTTCTTTGATGTACCCTTAGGAAATCCCAAGATGGGGACCAGGAAACAAACCTTTTCGAAAACTACACTGGAGGAATGTGAATGTATTGAAAAGGTTGGAGGAATGGGAAGCACTTCGATGATCTCACAGCTAATCAACGCCTAGAATAGTGCCACAAAGGAGATCAGGAAGCTGAAGGCAAGGAACGCCATTCTTGAGACTCAACTTAGTCAGGCTATAGTAGCACCAGGACCCTCCAGTTCATCAAGTGAAGAAGTTGCTCGCCTGTCTAAAGAAAATGCTGAGCTCAGGCAACAGGTGGAGAATCTGAGAGAGAAACTGCTCGCAGAGCAAATGTCTGCAAATGCTCGGATTGACCTTGTTATCAACACTCTTGTTGCCTCCTCCAAGCCTTCCTCCTCTAGTGCCCCTAAGAAAATCTTCCAGTGACCAGTGTCAAGTTTCTATCTTTTGTTTTGATGACTTGTGGTAGTGTTTTTTGTGATGTGGATGGATTTCACCTGTACTGCTCCCGTTTTCAACAGTCCAAACTTGCCTTTGTTGTAATGGCAAAGGCTTATGTTTTATAAAAATCAATGAAGACTCTCTTTTGCTGTTAAATGCTTGTCTTTTTCTGCTTCTCTTTTCTATCATGTTGTGTGCACATATGTGGCATGAGTTAGCTAGGCTAGACTTCTTTATGTTAATTGCTTGCTTGTGTATTTTTAATGATGCCAAAAGGGGGAAGATAAATTGAAGGATAAATTGAAGTAGGGGGATCTGATTAAGGGGGAAGCATAGAGTCCGGGGGAACTTGTGAAGTTCCTGGTACTTTATCTGGTTTATTGTGCTCTGCAAATGGTTGTCAATTTTTAAAGTTTGTCATCATCAAAAATGGAAAAATTGATGGGTTTAAAGTATCTTAGATTTATATTTTGATGATCTAACAAACTTATTGTCAAGAACCACATAAAGGACCTGATGCACACTTGGTATATTTATCCATCAATGGACTTAAGCTAATGTGAGCTGTATGACTTCAGATAGAAAAGATCCAACTCAGGGACCCGATCCCTTGGAGCTTCCCTCACAGCAGTACAAAGTTAACTCTACAGTTGGAAAGTGACTGCCTGCACTGTACATGCTACAGTACAGAAACAATGCAGCAGTTATAGGACCAGGTCTCTATACAGTTTGGTGGACTCATACATTCTATCACTTGCGCTCGCGATGTCTGTTAATAGATCATACTCCCTCTGATTCAATTTAGATGACACACTTTTTTATTAGTCTGTTCCAAAATGAATGACACATTTCTATAATTGGAAGGCAGAATAGCTTGGTACACACTTGTAGTTGTTCGCGTTTGTCATTCCGGTCCCTATACTTAATGAAGTTTCATCTAGACACTTATAGTTATTCAAAACCAGTGTTTTAAACCCCTCTGACCATTGACCAAGTCTATGTGCCAACTTAATTGTTGAACTGGACAAAATACGTGTATTTCACGCGTATAAAGAGCGTGAACATAAAAATTTAATAATTAAAATAAGGACAAAAATAAAAAGAAAAAGAAAAATACAAAATATCAAATTAGAAAAAGAAAAAAAAGGTCAAAAAGTGTTCTTTCTCTTTCTCTTAAGTTCTGCCGCCCACCAGCCCCTCCCCCCCCCCCAATTTTTCTCTATCTCCCTCCCTTCTCTATCGTTACTCATCTTCCCCAATTTTAACCCAACACCCACAACAACAGTTCAACACAACCCTTCATCTACCGATGACATCCCTCGTCGTCACATATCCAAAATCTCTACCAGATTAGTAGCAATTTTTGGGGATTTGTTTTTCTCACACCCCCATTCCCTTACTTTGGAAGACATGCTTTGCAAAGAAAAGAAATAGAAATAGTGGAAGAAGATTGCCTGTGAAACCTATTTCCGGTTCGTTTTCCAGTAGCGAAATTGCAAAAAGTTTTGGGTGATGTTGGTCTTTTGGGTAGTCATTTTTATGGTTGGTTCTTCTTTTGGTGGTTGATAGGTGGTACTATATGGAGTGTTGGCTGTGAAGACGCTTTGTAGGTGAATGGTGGTCGAAGAGGGACCGCATACGTTGGTGGTTAGGAGATTTTTAAGATTTGTGGTTATATACAACGAATTTGAATGGTAAATATGCAAGGAATGATGGAGAATAAAAATGGTTAGGGAGGAGGAAGGTGGAATAAAAAAAGAAAAATGAATAATTTTAAAATAATGTGAAAAATAAATTATTAATGATGTGTTACAGAAAACTTGACGTGGACGCTGATGTGTCATCCATGTAAGAGATTTGAAGAACACGTGAGGTGAGAGGGGTTTAATATATTAAATTTGAATAATTATAAGTGTCTGGATGAAACTTTGTTGAGTATAGGGACCAAAATGTCAAATGCGAATAAATACAAGTGTCTGTCAGGCTATTATGCCTAATTGGAAATAATTTGTAACGACCCGACTTGTCGTTTTAAGAATTAACGTCCAGGGCAACTTCATAATATGTATTATGACCCGCGGGTGTGGTCGAGTTTGATTTTCGGAAGATTTAGAATTTAATTGAAAGAGAAATTCTCATTTTGAAGCTTAAATGGAAAGAGTTGACCAAAGAGTCTTGAATTCCCGGGTTTCCTTTGCCAATAGACTTTTGAGCAAACAACCTAGGAATAGAATTTTGATGATGTCAATAGCTTCGTATGGTGATTTCTGACTTAGGCGCGTGTTTGGATTTGGAAGTCCGTAGGACAATTCGACGCATTTTGGCAAAAGTTGGAAAATAGATAATTTTCGGAAAGTTCGATCGAAGGTTGAATTTTTGATAACGAGGTCGGAATTTGATTATGGAAATTTGAATAGGCCCATTATGTCACTTATGACTTGTGTGCAAAATTTGAGGTCAGTCGGACTTGATTCGATAGGTTTCGGCATCGAATGTTGAAGCTGAAAATTTCATAATAGACTAAAGTTTCAAGTGAGTTCGCACAAGACCTAAATTCAAATACGCATATCTCTCTTGATATGTAGATTTATATGGTGTGTTACCTATCAAAAGAGAGGTATATGTGTCTAGTTTCCAACGCTTCAAACCGTTAGTCATTTGGACATTCCTACAAGAAGTTATGACCAAATTACCGAAGGCTGAAAAAAATACAATTCTGCGACCAATTATGCGATCGCAAAACACCTGCAACTAGAAGAGCCCAGTTTTGGGCACCGATTTTGCGATCAATTTTGCGGCCCGCATACCCATTCTGCGGTCCATTATACGACCACAGACCTGCTTTCGGAGAGTTAATTTTTCTATTTTCATAATCCGACCCCATTTTGATAAATAGGCTTTGGGGCTTATTTTGGGGTATTTTGCTGAGGGTTTTAGAGAGAGGTAAGAGCATTTTAGAGAGAGAAGGAGGGAACCTAACATTCTAATCATCCAATCTTTAAGAAACAAGGAAGCTAATCATAAGATCTTCATCAACGAGGTAAGATTCAACCCCTAGTCTTCAATTTCGAGTTTGGGGTAAAAATTGGAGATTGAGAGTATGATTCTCGGGTGTAAGAGTATTATGTATATATTCTTATACCAATAAGGTTTGTGGGAAGATTGTTGAGATCAAATAAGTAAATATTGGGTTGTGAAATGGAGGAAATCTTGTAGAAGAACCTTGTAACCAAATTTGCACACCTAGTGTTTGATAAAATGCTAAAATGAACTGAAACCATGAAAATCTTCCTAATTATGGTTCACTTTTGTTATGTTTATAAATAGATTGAAGTTGCTAGGATTTTCGGAACCTCGTAGTAATGTAAGGAAGGCTCAAGAAAGATTGGAGCCGTCCGGAGGTCAATTCACGTGAGAAAGCTATTTTGGAATATCGACCTAACTTCAAAAAGGTAAGTGTCTTGCTTAACCTCGAGTGAGGGAATTTTCCCTTAGGCATTGAGTCTTATGTACAATTTGTGTAATTCAAAACCATGTACGCGAGGTGACGAGTACGTACTTGATTTATATGTGCAAATTTTATTGAGTTATAGTCTTGAGCATATTGTGTAGTAAATTGAATAATTATTGGCATATATTTAATCATCTATTTATCGTGCCTAAATCCTTGTTGTTGAGTGTGTTGTTATATGATAAGTTGATGTGATTGTTATTTGATTATTTATGAAATTTCGTGAATTTACTGGTTTAATAATTATTGGAATTTAATTTCATTTTGAATTTTCCCTTATGCAAATAATTAATTAAATGAGCTTAAGAAGAGGTATTTATATAATTATTAAAAATTTAGAGTTAATAAAGACTTTGCTTTATGTTGAGTAATTTCTATCTCTGTTGATTGTTTTTGGATGTTGTACAAAATGTGTGGAGTCTTCGACTATTTATTGTGAAATTAATTGACTTGGTTGTATCTTTGGAATTTTGGTTGTAGCCATTGGGCAAATTGTAATATGAATTGATTTTGTTATGTTGCCGTGATAATTTTCCGTATAAATTATTGTGTTGTGTTAATTATTATTTTGAAGATATAAAGGTGACATTTCACCGTTGATATTATGTGGATATAAGGGTGGCATTTCACTGTGGTTGTGTTTGTTAGAATATTGTCTAGGCGGAGCGATAAGGGTGGCAATAGGAGCGATTAGGGTGGCTATTGATATTGTCTGGGTGGAGCGATAAGGGTGGCTATAGGAGTGATAAGGGTGACAATAAGAGCAATAAGGGTGGCTATTGTCAGGGACGATATGTGATGATGTGGGGTTGATGATTTTCATGTGATGTTGTGATATTCTTGTGTTTATTTTTATACCTTATGCAATTTTTCTTGTTGGTAAATTAATGAAAATCTGAATTATGTTGAAATTGAGAGCCTGTGGCTATTGCCAGGCGGATTATAAAATAAAATGTGGGCACGAAGTGCCATGAGTAAATAATGAGGATATTGGTACGTGAATTGTCCGTACAGTTGTGATATGAATTGTGGGCACGGAGTGATTGTATGATAATGATATTTGGCACGTGAATTGTCTGTGCAGTTGTGATATGAAATGAGGGCACGAGGTGCCGGGAAAAATATGATGATTTAATTATGGGCAAGAGGTGCCGTGGAAATATGAAGAATGGGTTGAGACCCGTGTTTACGAAAAATATGAAAATAGGCTAAGACCAGTATTTTTATGATTATGAAATGAGGTGTCACATGGTGACTTTTTAATTGAAAGAATTATATTCAAAATATTTATTTGAAAGGATTTTTATGTAGAAGGTATTATATGAAAGAATTATATTTGAAAGGTAATTATTTGAGAAAAGTATATTTGCAAGAGAGTTATTTGAAAGAATTATATGTGAAAGACATTTATTTGAAGGATTTGATTTATTATGTGTAATTGTATTTATTAATTGTTAAGCGATATTAATGGTATTCTTGTTATCTGCTGTGCATATTACTGGTTGTTTTATGTTGCCCTTATTGTTATCTGCTTTCTATTATTTTGTATATTATATTGCACATGCTATTAGACTAGTGAGTGTCTTGACTGTACCTCGTCTCTACTCCACTAAGGTTAGTCTTGATACTTACTGGGTACCGACCGTGGTGTACTCATACAACACTTCTGCATATTTTTGTGCAGAGCCAGGTATTGGAGTTATTGGGCTTGAGAAGAGTTAAAGCGGGATCGTAAAGATTCAAGGTAGAGGTGCTTAGTCGTCGCAGTCCCTTGGAGTCTTTTTATTTCATTGTACTGTTAATTTTTAATCAAACAATATTATATATTCGGTCCTCGTGATCATTCCATGTATTCAGTTAGAGTTCGTGACTTAGTACTACCAGTCCTGGGAGGTTGTACATTCATATTTGTTCCGCTGTTAGTTTTGATTACTTATTTAATTAAAAAAAATGGCTCCAAAAAAAATATAATTAAAATCGGCTTACCTAGTCTTAGAGACTAGGTGCCATCACGACGCCTGTGGTGGGAGTTTTGGGTTGTGACAAGTTGGTATCAGAGCTCTAGGTTCATAGGTTCTACGAGTCACGAACGAGTCTAGTAGAGTCTTGTGGATCGGTACAGAGACGTTTGTACTTATCTTCGAGAGGCTACAGAACTGTTAGGAAATTTCCATTTATTTTATTCCTGTCTTGCGAAATTTGTTGAATTTGGAATTTGAACCTTTGTATCTCTATTCTCTCATATATGGTGAGGACACGTGCTATTGGGTTAGCTGATCAGGCATCTGCACATACTGCTAGGGCTGCAAGAGGCCGAGGCCAAGGTAGAGGTCGAGGAAGGGCACATGCTGCGACTAGAGCACCTGCCAGAACAACAGTTGATGAGCCACTAGTAGCTCCAGTTGGGGGACAGGTACTAGAAGCACCTGTTGTTAACCCAGGACTTCAAGAGACTTTAGCACAGTTCCTGAGTATGTTTGGTACATTAACTCAGGCGGGATTGATCTCTATTGCACCAAACATTCCGCAGATTGGGGGAGTAGCTCAGACTCCTACCAAAACTCCAGAGCAACATGTTCGCGTTGGACATGTTCCGGGTGTAGTATCGGTACAACTTGTTATTCCGGTTCGGCCTGAGGTCAGGCCCGAGGCATCAGAAGAAGAACAAAAGAGACTTGAAAGGTTTAGGAAATATGATCCACCAACTTTCAGTGGCACAACTACAGAGGATCCCCAAGGATTTCTGAAAAATTGTCACTGTATTCTCCGCACCATGGGTATTGTGGACATTAGCGGAGTTTCCTTTACTACATTTTAAATGCCAGGCGCAGCGTATCGGTGGTGGCAAATTTATGAAGAAGGTAGACCAGCCGATGCCACACCACTAACTTGGGCTCAATTTTCGGAAATGTTCTTGAAAGAGTTTGTTCCCCAGACTCTCAGAGATGCATAGCACACAGAGTTTGAACGGTTGCATCAGGGCACTATGACAATGTCAGAATATGCTATCAGGTTCAGTGAGTTAGCCCGTCATGTACCTATCTTAGTTTCTACAATTAGAGAACGGGTCCGCAGATTCATTGAGGGGATCGATTATGATGTTAAAATATGCATGGCTCGAGAGTTGTAAACTGATGCTCCATTTCAACAAGTAGTGGAGATTGCAAGGAAGATTGAGGGTGTTTTAGGCGAGGAAAGGGAGTCTAAGGAGGCCAAAAGGTCTCGAACGTCTGGAGGATTCAGTGGGTTTTACTCTTCAGCTAGAACCCATTATAGCGGAGGCTCGAGCAGTCGGTCAGCTCAGTCCGCTCATCAGATTACTCGGAGTGCTCCAGTTTACAGTGCACCACCGACACGAGATTCTTACACTGGTTATTCCAGTTATCCGACACAGACTCAGTACGAGCAGCCGCGACCTCAGAGGAGTTGTTATGAGTGTGGTGATACTAGGCATATCATGAGATATTGTCCCAGACTTGGGAAGGGTGGATTTCATCTGAACACTCCAGCCACAAGCTTTATTCCAGTTGATACTCCACGTGCATAGTCAGTTAGAGGTGGAGGACAAGCGGGTAGTGGGCGCTTAAGAGGTGGAGGCCCGACCCATTGATTTAATCACTATGATTTGGCTGAGGACAAAATACCAGATTGTGTTGTTACAGGTACGATCCTGATTTTATTATAAAAGGATATTTTCCTTAATTTGATTCTGTGCTGAATATTGAGGTGAGTTCTCCTATTATGCTCCACTTATGGGTGAGCTTCGTAAATTTGTGACCCACATATATTTTTATCCCTGTTGGGAGATTTAAAAATGTGAACCCGTATCTGTCATTTTATTTTTGGTACACCATTGAGGGCTATAAGCCCAAAAGTAATTTTTATTATTCATTACAATGGGTTTAATGTGTTTCGGAATAATTGATTTCAATTTTTATGAATTATATGCCCTACCGGTAGGAGGGTTCATTATATGTTGTGAAAATTATTTATGAAATATATTGAAAAGAAGAAAGAAAGAAAATTGAAAATTTCAGTTGGCACAATGTGCAACATACTTATGATTCGGAATTGAGGATGAGATCCTCGCAGTTTTACATGATGTGAAATATTTAAACTGGGCTGCAAGCCGCGATGGAAGTTATGTAAGGACGAGGTCCTTGTGGTGAAATATTTATGAGTTTATTTTTTTTTTTGTTGTGAAATTTAGTTGTACAATAGTATTAATAGGGAGTCATGCCTGTTAGGCTTATTTGATAATTCTTGTATATTTTTCTGTGCATATTCAGCCATTTTCGTGCTGTAAACATTGAGTTTTAACCTATGAGATGAGTGCCCAGGTGGCGTTAAATGTGACTCATTAATCCGAGTAAGCAATCATGAGGTCTTCATGCCTCACATTCTGTTGTTAGTATTGTAAAAATTTGAAATGAGGTGGTGGTTAATATGAGATTAATTGATAATGCTGGAATTAATTATGAACAGCTTTTAAGACCAGAGATGTGGTGATGAGCATACATATGATGTGCTTCATGTCCTGATATCATTATGATAATGCAGTGCTTGTAATGCTGAGATTGGTGTTATTGATATACACCTTATGGTATTTTGTTGGGTTGTGGATGTGTTGTTAGGAGTTGTTTTGGTGTTACTCTGGCAGGTGGATAGGCCCAATTACAGGGGGACTCTGCCAAAATTGATGAAAAATTTGGGAGTTAGTAAAATTTGGAGGATTGAAATTTGCAAAGGAAGAAATAAATATGTTATGTATTTGAGGGCGAATGATTCTAAGCGGGGAAGAATGTAGCAACCCGAATTTTTTTAAGTACTTCAACACTATCAAGAAAGTTGATGTGTGCGTAGGCACGAGTTACTATAGCCAGTTGAGACTAATACCGTGTGTCGAAGTGAAAATCAGGACTTTTAGAAATGATTGGAGAGTTAGGGAATTTGCTTTAAAGCTTATAAGAATGGAGAAAAGAAGTAATCTCAATTGAGATGGTGTCGTCGGACCCGTGTTAAATTTCGGGAACGTAGAATCACTCACAAGTATGTGTGTAAGAATACACTCAGTAATTTAAAATCTTCAGAAAGATTCTTGGCACGTTCGAGGACGAACATATATTTAAAAGGTGGAGAATGTAACGACCCGACTTGTCATTTTAAGAATTAACGCCTCATTTAATGACATAAGGTCCCGGGCAACTTCATAATATGTATTATGACCCGCGGGTGTAGTCGAGTTTGATTTTCGGAAGATTTAGAATTTAATTGAAAGAGAAATTCTCATTTTGAAGCTTAAATAGAAAGAGTTGACCAAAGAGTTGACTTTTGAGCAAACGACCTCGGAATAGAATTTTGAAGATGTAAATAGCTTCGTACGGTGATTTCGGACTTAGGCGCGTGTTTGGATTTGGATTTGGAAGTCCGTAGGACAATTCGACGCATTTTGGCGAAAGTTGAAAAATAGACGATTTTCAAAAAGTTCGATCGAAGGTTGAATTTTTTATAACGAGGTCGGAATCTGATTATGGAAATTTGAATAGGTCCGTTATGTCACTTTTGACTTGTGTGCAAAATTTGAGGTCAATCGGACTTGATTCGATAGGTCTCGGCATCGAATGTTGAAGTTGGAAATTTCATAATAGACTAAAGTTTCAAGTGAGTTCGCACAAGACCTAACCTCAAACGATCATACCTTTCTTGATATGAAGATTTATATGGTGTGTTACTTATCAAAATAAAGGTATATGTGTCTAGTTTCTAACGCTTCAAACCGTTCATCATTTGGACATTCCTACAAGAAGTTATGACCAAATTACCAAAGGCTGGAAAAATACAATTCTGCGACCAATTATGCGATCGCAAAACTGCTTCAGCGACTGCAAAATTGTCGCAGAATGGACCAGAAGAGCCCAGTTTTGGGCACTGATTTTGCGATCAATTTTGTGGCCCGCATACCCATTCCGCGGTCCATTATGCGACTGCAGATCTGCTTTCGGAGGGTTAATTTTTCTATTTTTATTACCCGACCCCATTTTGATAAATAGCCTTTGGGGCTTATTTTAGGGTATTTTTCTGAGGGTTTTAGAGAGAAGTAAGAGTATTTTAGAGAGAGAAGGAGGGAATCTAACATTCTAATCATCCAATCTTCAAGTATCAAGGAAGCTAATCACAAGATCTTCATCAAAGAGGTAAGATTCAACCCCTAGTTTTCAATTTCGAGTTTGGGATAAAAATTGGTAATTGGGAGTATGATTCTTGGGTGTAAGAGTATTATGTATATATGCTTGTACCAATAAGGTTTGTGAAAAGATTGTTGAGATCAAATAAGTAAATATTGGGTTGTGGAATGAAGGAAATCTTGTAGAAGAACCTTGTAACCAAATTTGCACACCTAGTGTTTGATAAAATGCTCAAATAAGCTGAAACCATGAAAATCTTCCTAATTATGGTTCACTTTTGTTATGTTTATAAATAGATTGAAGTTGTTAGGATTTCCGGAACCTCGTAGTACTGTAAGGAAGGCTCAAGAAAGATTGGAGCCGTCCGGAGGTCAATTCACGTGAGAAAGCTATTTTGGAATATCGACCTAACTTCAAAAAGGTAAGTATCTTGCTTAACCTCGAGTGAGGGAATTTTTCCTTAGGCATTGAGTCTTATGTGCAATTTGTGTAATTCAAAACCATGTACGCGAGGTGACGAGTACGTACTTGGTTTATATGTGCAAATTTTATTGAGTTAAAGTCTTGAGCATATTGTGTAGTAAATTGAATAATTGTTGGCATATATTTAATCATCTATTTGTCGTGACTAAATCCTTGATGTTGACTTTGTTGTTATATGACAAGTTGATGTTATTATTATTTGATTATTTATGAAATTTCGTGAATTTGCTGGTTTAATAATTATTGGAATTTAATTTCATTTTGGATTTGTTTCTATGCAAATAATTAATTAAATGAGCTTAAGAAGAGGTGTTTATATAATTATTGAAAATTTGGAGTTAATAAAGACTTTTCTTTATGTTGAGTAATTTCTATCTTTGTTGATTGTTTTTGGGTGTTGTAAAAATTGTGTGGAACCTTCGACTATTTATTGTGAAATTAATTGACTTGGTTGTATCTTTGGAATTTTGGTTGTAGCCATTGGGCAAATTTTGATATGAATTGATTTTGTTATGTTGTCGTGATAATTTTCCGTGTTAATTGTTGTGTTGTGTTAATTATTATTTTGAAGATATAAGGGTAGCATTTCACCGTTGATATTATGTGGGTATAAGGGTGGCATTTCACTGTGGTTGTATTTTTTAGAATATTGTCTGGGCGAAGCGATAAGGGTGGCAATAGGAGCGATAAGAGTGGCTATTGATATTATTCGGGCGGAGCGATAAGGGTGACTATAGGAGTGATAAGGGTGGCAATATGAGCGATAAGGGTAGCTATTGTCAGGGACGATATGTGATGTTGCGGGATTGATGATTTTCATGTGATGTTGTGATATTTTTGTGTTTATTTTTATACCTTGTGCAATTTTTCTTCTTGTTGGTAAATTGATGACAATCTGAATTATGTTAAAATTGAGAGCTTGTGGCTATTGCCAGGCGGATTATAAAATGAAATGTGGGCACGAGGTGCCGTGAGTAAATAATGAGGATATTGGTACGTGAATTGTCCGTGCAGTTGTGATATGAATTGTGGGCACGGGGTGTTGTGATTAAATGATAATGATATTTGGCACGTGAATTGTCTGTGCAGTTGTGATATGAAATGAGGGCACGAGGTGCCGGGGGAAATATGATGATTTAATTATGGGCATGAGGTGCCGTGGAAATATAAAGAATGGGTTGAGACCCATGTTTACGAAAAATATGGAAATGGGCTGATACCCATATTTTTATGATTATGAAACGAGGTGTCACATGATGACTTTTTAATTGAAAGAATTATATTCAAAATATTTATTTGAAAGGATTTTTATGTAGAAGGTATTATATGAAAGAATTATATTTGAAAGGTAATTATTTGAGAAAATTATATTTGAAAGAGAGTTATTTGAAAGAATTATATGTGAAAGACATTTATTTGAAGGATTTGATTTATTGTGTGTAATTATATTTATTAATTGTTAAGCGATATTAATGGCATTCTTGTTGTCTGTTGTGCATATTACTGGTTGTTTTATGTTGCCCTTATTGTTATCTGCTTCCTATTATTTTGTATATTATATTGCACATGCTATTAGACTAGTGAGTGTTTTGACTGTACCTCGTCTCTACTCCACTGATGTTAGACTTGATACTTACTGGGTACTGACCATGGTGTACTCATACAACACTTCTGCATATTTTTGTGCAGAGCCAGATATTGGAGTTATTGTGCTTGAGAAGAGTTAAAGCGGGATCGTAAGGATTCAAGGTAGAGGTGCTTAGTCATCGCAGTCCCTTGGAGTCTTTTCATTTCATTGTATTGTTAATTTTTAATCAAACAGTATTGTATATTCGGTCCTCGTAATCATTCCATGTATTCAGTTAGTGTTCGTGACTTAGTACTACCAGTTTTGGGAGGTTGTACATTCATATTTGTTCTGCTGTTAGTTTTAGTTACTTATTTAATTAAAAAAAATGGCTCCAAAAAAAATGTAATTGAAATCGGCTTACCTAGTCTAAGAGACTTGGTGCCATCACGACGCCCGTAGTGGGATTTTTGGGTCGTGACATAATTCAACTTTAAAATTTTTATTTTATTCATTTTACTCTTAATGAAAAAATTTTATAACCACACAAATGTCATGGTACCGCATAGTTTTTACTCCTTAAGCTTTTAAGACCATAAGTTTCAAAAATCGTTCTTTTTTTCTTAAACTCCGTGCCGAGTCAAATTACCTCATCTAAATTGAAATGGAGGGAGAATATATTTAATTTTTAGATGCTCAAAAATAATATTAAGAGTATTGTGAAATTTCATTTTGTCACGACCCGGATTTCCCACCCTCGGGACCGTGATAGCATCTAACATTTCACTTGCTAGGTAAGCCAACGTTAGAATAGTTTGTAGCCATTTTTAACAATTCAAATTGAATAATACCCAAGAAACTGAATAAACTGAAATAGAGTGAGAAAACCATAACAACAACAATATCTATATACAATCCCAGAACAGGTGTCATAAGTACACGAGCGACTAGAGTACTACAAATAAAAGTCTGAATGAAAGCATTGCTGTCTGAAATATAGTAAACAGCTAGAGAGATATAAAAGTGGACTTCAGGGCTGCGGATGCCATGCTGCTGTACCTCAAGTTTCCGTAAAGCGAACAATGCGAGCAATCTACTGACCACCGCTAGGACCGACTCCAAAATCTGCACAAGAAGTATAGAGTATAGTATGAGTACAACCGACCCCATGTACTCTGTAAGTGTCGAGTCTAACCTCAACGAAGTAGTGACGAGGCTAAGGCGGGTCACTTACAATAACCTGTACGCAGTATAATAATAATAACAGGAAAGAAACAAAGGAAAAGTAAGGGAGTTAACTTATGAAAATAAACTCAATCCTCGGAATCAGTAAAACCAGAAAACATCAGTCCTCAAAATCTCGTATGAAAACACTGAAAGCTAACACAATGCAACAATGAATACAAAACACACAATCCGTCGTAGCGCGCAACCCGATCCCACCGTACAAACACAATCCTCCCTTATTTCACCAGATCAATATCAAGAATAACATGTAAAATCCGTTGCGGCGCGCAACCCGATCCCACCATATAATTTGAATCAATATCATAATTCTCCCTTATTTCACCATATCAAAATCACATATAAAATTCATTGTGGCATGCAACCCGATCCCACCATATCAATAACAATCCTCCCTTATTCCACCCGTTGCGGCATGCAGCCTGATCCATAAACAAAATCAATAAATGCAATCAATTCAGCAACTCAATTCACAAGAATCTCTATGATTAAAGAATATGAAAGCAAAGTCATAAAGGAACCTCGTAGCAAATCAAGGAATGCTACAATTAATACAAGGCAACATGACAAGCCAAATATATGACAATTAAAGTGTACAAGTAAGACAAGTAAGGCAAGTAGCAATTAATCATGGAATCATGGAATCATGGAAGAAACAGGCATTTTAATACAAGAGTAAAAAGATGACAAGTAACAAGTTACATCATAGAAAGCAGTTAAGACATGTAACAGTTAAGACATGGAATGTGATAATTAATGAAATACGGAAAAGTATGAAAATAAATATTTTGATGGCGTATATACACTCGTGACCTCGCATATACGCCGCTACACATGTAATTCACGTAACACATAGCTCAAGGGTTCCGAATTCCCTCAAATCAAGGTTAGATCCAACACTTACCTTGCTCCGCAAGCAAATCAAAGCTCAACCGGTGTCTTTCCTCTAAAATTCGCCTCCGAACTAACTGAATCTAACCAAAATCGACTTAATATCAACAAACAATGCGAGAAAAATTAATTACAATACATAAAGCTAAGATCTTTACACTTTTCCCAAAACGTCAACAAAAGTCAACCCCGCCCGCTTGGTCAAAACCCGAGATTCGGACCAAAACTTAATTACCCATTCACCCCCGAGCCCAATTATGCAATTAGTTTTGAAATTCGACCTCAATTTGAGGTCTAAATCTCAATTTTACAAAATTTCCAATTCTACCCAAATCCCTAATTTTCTACCATGAAAGAGCATAGATTAAGGTTAGAAATCAATGGGTGTTGATGGAAATGGAAGAAAACAAGTTAAAGTATACTAACCTATGAAATTGTGATAAAATTTCTCTTCAAAATCGCCTCTAGGCCAAGATCTAATGAGAAGATGGTGAAAAATGGGTGAAATCCCGTGTTTGGAACATTTTAAAGTCTGGACGTCAGGTGTTCATTGCGTTCGTGAGACACCTGGCGCGATTGCGAAGCAATAGCGGCCAATGGCCTTCGTGTTCGTGAGTCACTCTTCACGTTCATGAAGGCTTACTCCCCCTGCCTTGGCCTTCGCGGTCCATTGAACGCGTTCGCGAAGAGTTAGTGATAGGCTCCCACCCAGGATCCCATAACCCTATGTATTCACGAGAGGAAGGTCGCGTTCGCGAAGGGTAAACACCCCACTACTTTGTGTTCGCGCCCAGCTCCTCGTATTCGCGAAGAAGAAACTCCTCCCCAGCCCAGATTCCGCTTAGCGATCGCGAAACACGACACCTGTTATCAGCCGTAGCCAAAACCAACATTTTTTTCTAAGTTCAAATGGTCCGTAACTATCCGAAACTCACCCGAGCCCCTCGGGCTCCAAACCAAACATGCACACAAGTATAATAACATCATACGCGCATGATCGAAATATCAAAATAATACCTAGAACTACGAATCAGACACCAAAATGAATGATATTTTCAAAGAAACTCAAGAACATGCAATTTTACAACCGGACGTCCGAATCATGTCAAATCGACTCCGTTTTACACCAAATTTTGTAGACAAGTCATAAATACTGAAATGAGCCTATACCAAGTTCCGGAACCGAAATCTGAACCCGATAGAAATAAAGTCAACCTGCAGTCAAACTTAAAAATTCTTTAAACCTTTAAATTGCTAGTTTTAAACAAATCACGTTAAATCAAGTTAGGGACTTCCAAATTCGATTCGGACATACGTCCAAGTTCCAAATCATGATACGGACCCACCAGGACCGTTAAAATACTAATCCGGGTTTGTTTACATAAAATATTGACCGTAGTCAATTCAAATGAGTTTTAAGGCAAAATTTCATATTTCTATCAATTTTTCACATAAAAATTTTCCGAAAAAGACACAGATTATGCACGCAAATTGAGGAATGCTAAAACGGAGCTATTCGAGGTCTCAAAACACATAAATAAAAGCTAAAACTAAAAATGACCTATTGGGTCATCACACATTTTTTTTAAATTTTTAAATAGAGCACTACTATTTTATATGGAGAAGACAGTTAACTTAGTTAGTGGCGTATTCATGGCATAGTTGACAAGTGCATGTGGCAAAATTCTCTTTTATCTGCATTTCACAGTATAATATGTGGCATTTTACAAATATATATCGATTTTCTATTCATATTGCTCTGACAAACTAAATAAAGAAATACTTCAATAGTTTTCATATTCATCTTTCAGAAACAACATGTCACATGTATATGTAATCGACTTGATATACCCTTGTTAACAAGCAATTAGATCACTAATTGAATCATGTGCAAATTAGAATTGTCAACGAGAGTATATCAAGAGCAGAACTGCTAATAATTAAAAGTAATAATTTGTTTAAGATTTTTCTTAACTATGAGAGAAACAATGTTTTTAAATAAACCCAATACATAGAATTTGTTTTCCAAAATAAAGAGTTTGAAATTTCAAGAAAACAAAATTTATGCATTAACCATTATATTTTGGACGAATCAATTGATCTATATTTCATAAATTATAATGCACTAAATACTAATAAGTAGAAATACTACTAGAAAGTCAATGACAACCTATATACTTAACTAATGCATGGTTGTATTAGTTTAGTATATAATATTAACATGTAATTAGGTCATTAAAGGAATCACGTGCTAAGTGAGATTTCCAATAGAGATATAATTTAAAAATTGTTGGCCAACTTGGGCAAGATTTGAATATAAAAATAAGCTAATAAATAATAAAAAACAACTATTGTCATGGCTCTTTCATTAGTGGCAAGGCTTATAAATTGTGGCCTTTGAAAAGCATAGATGCTTATACAAAAACTTTTATCAAGCATAAAGTACTACTTTCAAGAATGGCATCACTTAAAATTGGTTATTTTTTTACGATTCTTCTAGTAGCAGCCACTAGTTAGTATCTATCTCTATATGTTTCTCTAGATGATAAATCTATATTATGTATGTGTCATTTATATACGTGGACAAGAGTTGGTTGCTCTAGTGATAAGCACCCTCAACTTCCAACCAAGGGGTTGTGAGTTCGAGTCACCCCAAGAGTAAGGTAGGAAGTTCTTGGAGGGAGGGAGCCGAGGGTCTATCGAAAACAGCCTCTCTACCCCAGGGTAGAGGTAAGGTCTGCGTACACACTAGCCTCCCCAGACCCACTAGTGAGATTATACTGGGTTATTGTTGTTGTTGTCATTTATATACATGTGGATACATATGCGACTACAAACATATTTCGTATGTATACAAGATATATGCGAGCATGTTTATTATGCATGATGTCTTGGATTTGTGCATTTTGTATTGTATCTATCATACTTTGATTTTTACATTTTATGATGGTGAAAAGTTTCAGTCAATTCGTTGTGGCTCTCAAAGAAGCAAGTTTTGGCTAGACCAGTTGTTCATCATGATTTCTCAGGACTCAAGAGGAGACTACTCTCACAACTTAATGATCTTCTCACTTGTAAGAGATCTTGAACTACTAGTGAGGATTGCAGCGATTGCTGGGTTTGTTGTAACTGTCTTGGAGTTGGTAATGCAATTATTAGTGTCAGACTTTGTACTAGCTTCGGGACATGAATCTTATATGTATTTATTCAAAGAACATTGCGACAAATCTTTGTTATGAATTGTTTTTCTGTGTGTTGTTAGTGTTTCCTTTGGGTGTATTTCGTACGAAGGAAATATTTCCACGAATAATTTTTTTTCGAAAAATATTTCCTAAAAAACAAATGATTTGCTTAAAGATATTCCAGCATTTGATTGGTGAATGAAAAATATTTTCGGAAAATTATTTTGTGGTGTTTATTTAGTTTGTAGAAAATATATTTCATTCTTATGTACATGAACTCTGGACATTGTTTGTGTATCCTATATGGATCCCTCTCCCTCCCCCCCCAAACCCCAATTTTAGTATATTCTAAAGAATCCGAATACAACTTTAAAGTATGGACTAATTTCCTCCTGTCCTCACCCCATTCCTGGCAACAGACAAAGAAACAGTTAATGAGGTCTCCAAATTTCATTACGACGAATATGTAACCAGCATATTTCAGATTACTTGGTTAAATATTAAGAATAATATCGTAAAGTCAGAGAGGACGAAGATTGTCATCATAGAGGGATGAGCATAAGTTTCCAAGACCGACAGCAATTTCCGCTTAAGCAATTGTAGTAGCTCCTTCATCCAGTAATTTTGCACCTTCTAACCTCTCGAGTTTGGAATATTCTCATGCTTTTTTCATCACGATTTTGTCTTTGAGAACACAGAGATCGATGAGTGCGTGCTTGTGCCGAAAGTGAAGAACGTTCATCTCCTTTCAGTCAAGCGTTCTGGCCCTTTTGCAATTCCAATAGTAAATTGTGAGTAGGAGCTAGAAAGAAAGGCAGATCAAGGATTTAAACTCTACATGTTCAGCCTTTAAAGTTCTTAACACTGAATCAATTATAGTTTTTGTTACAAGTTCATATCTATCCATGGCAATTTTAATAGCTTTTTACATAAAAATTTATGTTTCATGCCAAAAGTACTGAGTTCAGATGAACCTGGTACCTCAAAGCTTCATCTGCCCCTGGTAGGAGATCCATTGAAAGCACACTCGAAGTCTGGTCTATCTCAAATTCAGTTCAGATCTCTAACTAACTAACTAACTTAATCAATAGGACGAGAGAGAGATAATCACAAAATGTGATTTCATGTCTTAAGAACTTTTTCGTTTTATTTTATGTGAACTTTCTGAGCATGGAGTTCAAGAAAAAGAAAAAAACTTTTGAAACTTGTGATTTTAAATATGATATGATATTTTTGTGACTATCAATCGTGTCATTAAAGATAAAATTATAAGTTTGTAGTTAAGTTTTTTCAAACATACAAATGTGTCATTTCAAAGCAGATAGTTTTAGTTGGATATTGGGATGCAAAAATGATTTTAAGAATGTGAAATTTCAATCATGTTTTTCAAAATCTTAAATAGAAGCCCCACTACTATTATATATGGACGAGACAATTGATCTATGTTCCATAAATTAGTATGCACTAAATGCTAGTAAGAAGAAATACTACTAGAAAATAAATAAACACTTATAATTGTAACTAGTTATACTTAAATAATAGTTGGCAAAATATTATATCACTGATCATGATCTATCAATGTTTCTCAATCTAATTTTTAAATTAAGTCACATGGACATCAATATTTTTCTTTTCGGGAGGCGTATGAGAGAATAAGGAAATATATTACTTTTGTGGTTTCTAAAGCCAAAATTTTGTTTTCAAAAACTAAAGGTTAAATTAATTTACGTCTAATTTGAAGCAAAATTGGTTAATGGCAGTACAAAAGGAAAACAAAAAAGGGAACTATATATATCATGAGATCATAAATGAATAAAAACAAATGTGAAAAACATATACGATCTTAGTTGAAATTTTCTAACGTTACTTCTTGGTCAGCCTTTATCAATCTAACTTTTAAATATTTAGTCACGTGGACAACAATATTTTTCTTTTTCAGGAGGCGTAGGAGAGAAAGGAAATCTAAAATATAAATTGCACTATTTAAAAATTGTCGGCCAATTTGGGCAAGACTTCAATAAAAAATGAGCTAAGAAATGAAAAAGAAAACAACTATTATGACGTTATAGAGCCAATTCGTTATAAGTGGAGCTTATAATTGTGAGTTCGGAAAAGTAATAAGATGTTTATATACAACCTTTGGCAAAATTGATAAATTTGGCCTCAGTTTGGCAAATAAGCACTTCAACTTTGGGAGTGCACATGTAGATACAAGTGTCTATATATGCACTTTCAAAGTTGAATTACTTACTTTCCAGTTGTGGCTAATTTTGAGTGTTTGTTTATGTATTATGCCTAAAACCTTTCGTGAAGCATAAAGTAATATTTGTAAAATGACATTACTTAAGCTTGATTAATTTTTGACGATTGTTCTCATAATATATGGACAAATCAAATGATCTATATTTCATAAATTATTACGCAATAGAAAGTCAATGACAACTTATATACTACAATAAATCATGTGCTAAGAAATAATAAAGAAAACAATTATTGTTATGACTCTTTCGTTATCGGCGAGACCAATTGTTGATCATGATCTCTCAGGACTCAAGAGAAGACTACTCCCACAACTTAATGATGTTCTCACTTGTAAGAGATCTTGCACTGCTAGTGAGGATTGCGGCGATTGATGGGTTTCTTGTAATTGTTATGAAGCTACTAATGAGATTAGTAGTATCAGAGTCTGTACCAGCTACGAAACATAAATCTTATATGTCTTTATCAAAGAACGTAACATGGTAACAAATCTTTGTTATGAATTGTGTTTCCATGTGTTGTTAGTGTTTCCGTTGGGTGTATTTTGTACGCGGGAAAATATTTTCCTAAAAAATAAGTGATTTTCTTAGTCATTTTCTAGTGTATGATTGGTGATCAATGGCAAATATTTTTCGAAAATTATTTTATGAATTTTGGTTGGTTTGTAGAAAATATTCCAATCTTATAAACGTGAACCCTGCAAGGTGCTTGTGTATCCCATATGGATTTTTCTCTAATATTAGTGTATTCTATATAATCTTCACGAAATATCTAAACTTATATATTTGAAATGACAAACCATTATATTTATTGTAATGTCGGAGAAAAAAAGAATTCCTTCACTCGAGGAATGCTCTTGCACCCATTGATTTTGCATGTTATAAATTGTAATATCGCAAATTTAGAATTATCCTAATTATGTTTTTTCTATCACGATTTTCTCTTCAAAAACCCAGAGATTGCGGAGTTTGTGCCCATACCGAAAGTGAAGAACGTTTCATCTCCTTTCAACAAAGCATACCCGCCCTTCACTTCACGGTTGAAAGGAAAATTTTGGTCTAACACTTGATATATTTCTTCGAAATGACTAAAATTGCTCGGTCAACTCGAGTAGCTAATTACAATTCTCCGCTACCATTATATTTGGTAGATTAATATGCAGAAATTATAGTTAAATACGAGTAACTAGAAATACTATTATTCCCTCCGTCCTAAATTAGTTGTCATGTGTCGGTTCCCGAGAGTAAATTTAACTAATTTTCAAAATTAAATTAGATTCGATGAACTAAATATTTTAAAATTCAAAAATTATATGACTACAAGTTGCAATTTTTACTATGCCAATATGATGAAAAATATTAGTCAAAGACTTTAAAATATGATGAAAAATATATTTTAAAATATGATAAAAATATTCAAAAATTAAAAATATGACAAAAGAAATAATAGTCAAATTATATGGATTTTGACTCAAATATATTTTGACTATAGTCAATATGGACTTTGACTATAGTCAATATAAAATAGTCAATATGCTGAAAAATATCTTTTAATCCAATTCCTTTTGAAAGATGATAATACTAATTTGTGATGACCAAAAAGGTTATCTTATATTTTACAACCCTCTTTGATTTGCGTGCACAGTCCAGACGTGTTTCCGAAAAAATTTTATGTTGAAAATTGATGAAAATAAGAATTTTTGCCTTAAAAATTGATTTTAGTTGATTTCGGTCAATATTTTTTATAAACGGGCCCGGATCCGTATTTTGATGGTCCCGATGGGTCCGTATTGAATTATGAGACCTGGGCGTATGTCCGGAATCGAATTCGGAGGTCCCTAACTCGAGTTATCAATTTTTGATGAAAATTAAAAGTCTGAAAATTAATTATTTTTAAGAATTGGTTGATGTTTGGCCTTGTTGATACCGGGTCCGTATTTTGATTTCGGAGTCCGGTATAGGTCCAATATAATATTCAAGAATTGTCTGTGAATTTTGGTTAGAAACGGAGTTGATTTGACGTGATTCGAACGTCCAGTTGAGAAGTTAGAAATTTTAAAGTGTTCTTGAGAATTTCATTTGATTTGGTGCTAAATTCGTAGTTCTAGGTGTTATTTTGGCAATTTGATCGCGCGAACGCGTAGTGTTAGGCACTGGGGGGGGGGAGTCAGCCTTTCCTTCATCGCGAACGCGAGCAATGTCTCGTGAACGCGAAGGCCAGGGGTAGCCCCCGCGAACGCGACAGTGACCTCTCAAACGCGATGCACACTGTCGCCCAACACTTAAAATAGAATCCAACATGGGATTAAGCCATTTTTCCACTTTTCACAAAACAAACGGGCTAGAGGCGATTTCCAAGATTTATTTTCTTCCCCAAAGTATTGGTAAATGATTCTAAACCATTTTCTTTTAATTACCCATTATATTTTATGAATTATCAACCTAAAATCTAGAGTTTTCATGGTAGAATTAAGGGTTAGAGTAGACACTAGGAATTTCGGGAATTTGGGAAAAACCAATTATATATTCGGGCTCGGGGATGAATGGGTAAATGGATTTTGGTCCGAACCTTGGGTTTTGACCAAGCGGGTCCGGGGTCGATTTTTTGACTTTTTGGAGGAAAATTTGGAAAATTTAATTTATGCAATATAATTGATTCCTTTAGCAATATTTGATATTATCGAGTTATTTTTAAATAGATACGAGTGGTTTGGAAGTGAATTCCAAAGAAAAAGTTGTGATTGAGAATTAAGTGGCCTTCAGAGCGAGGTAAGTGTTGTGTCTAACCTGACTTGAGGAAATTAGGAACCTTAGACTATTTGCTATGTGAAATGCATGTGAGCGGCGTATATGTGAGGTGACGAATTTTATTATTTAAAATATTTTATAATATTTAAGAATTTATATTTAAAATTACCGACCAACGTTGGTCGGTTAATGTAGGGAAAGCATTTACCGACCAACTTTGGTCGGTAATTATTATTTTCTGCAAAATAACTGACCAAAGTTGGTCGGTTATTACGTCAACATTGATCAAACTTTCGAATTACTTTTATATTTACTATCTAAATAATATAAATGTAATTCGTTAACACTTTTGTAATACAAATAATGAATACACTAACATATACTATATATAACATGCTATTTGTAAATTGATTCATCGACTTATAACTTACTTAGATGCATCGATGAATATTAAAAACAAAACGTTTGACCTATATCGACTAATAGTAAAAACAAAACGTCTCGACTTATATCGATTAATCTAGCTATGCCATGCATTATTAGTGATGAATGAATGAAAAATAAAAGAATTAATACTAAACATCTTTGACACACACACACACATATATATATATATATATATATGGATCACAAATTAAATAAACGAAAGAAGATATTAGTATTAAGTAAATAAGTTAAATTAATAGGTCAAACATGGTCAAACTTTAACAAGCTATATATATACACACTAACATATACTATAACAAGCTCTATATATAGTTAAAGTATTACAGTGAAGTGTGTATATATATATATATATATATATATATATATATATATATATATATATATATATATATATATAAGAACACAAAGCGCTAGGACCAGGGTCGGGTTCTTTAATTTTAGGGATAGACTTGGGAAGATACTAATTAGTATATATACTTTATCATCAAATATATCTATTTGTAAATTGATTCATCGACTTATAACTTACTTAGATGTATCGATGAATATTAATCGATGATTCATCAAAACGTCTCGACCTATATATCGATTAATCTATGTCATGCATTATTAGTGATGAACGAATGAAAAAAGAAGTTATTAGTATCAATTACAATATAGTGTATGTGTGTGTGAGAGAAATTACTCACATACTTAATTATAACTTAGAAAATTTACTTAGATAGATGCTATTATAATTTATTAAAATTTAATAGTTAATATAATTATTTATAAAAATTATGCTTATAGTTTATAATTATTTATAATAATTGCATAGTTAAATAAAATAAATGCTTGTAGTTTATAATATATTTTTTATAGTTTACAATATTTTAAGGAAAAAAACACAAAAAAAAAAGAATTTAATTTTTTTTTAAAAAAACCGACCAAAGTTGGTCGGTTTTTGGTCAAATGGTCAACACTTAATGTACTGACCAAAATTACCGACCAACTTTGGTCGGTAATTCTGAAATCAGAGAATTGAAAAACGGGGGAAACCCCCATTTCTCTGAAATTTTCCCCTCTCTTCACTCAAAACCTTCCCCTCTCCTTCTCCCAGCCCTCGCCCTCGCCGTCCAGCCCTCGCCGTCGCCCTCGCCGTTGCCACTGCCACTGCCGCCCCTCTCTTTCTCCATCTCCTAAAAATTCTAGGTTTGAATTACAACCCATTTATTTATTATTTCTAGGTTTTGTTAATTAGTTATGAATTAGTTTCAATTGATTAGTGTTTCAATTATTTGAACATTGCATTTTATTGAAGATTAGGGTTTAGGTCTTGTTTTAATTAGTTTTGTTAATTAATTTTATTAACTAATTAGTTTTATTAATTACTCAATTAGTTATGAATTAGTTTAGTTTAGGGTATGGGTTGAATTTCTTTAGTTTAGTTAGTTTATGTTTAAACTCGTAGGATATGAATTGAAATTTTAGTTTTTAGGATTTGTTCCTGTGAATTAAACTTTTAGGATATGAATTGAACTTTTAAGATATGAATTGGACCTTTTGGATATGAATTGAAATTTTAGGATATAAATTGGTGTAATTAGGAAAAAATAATTATCTTGAATTAACTAAAAAAGATATAATTAATTTATAATTGTAGAATAAATTAATTTGTTCTTGTTTTATTTGTATAGATGGAACATCGTACTTGGATGTACAATAGAAATTATCCTAATCGGCAGGGATTGCAGGAGAATTTTGTAGAAGGGGTTGATGACTTTATTAGACATGCAATGTCACTTCCACGATACCAAAGTGAAGGAGTAATTAGGTGCCCTTGTGTCAGGTGCGATTGTATGAAGTTTAAAAAATCGGAGGAAGTTAAGCTTCATCTTTATAGGAAGGGGTTTATAGAGAATTACTTTGTGTGGACTAATCATGGAGAGATCGATGGTAGCCGTGGGATATTTCATAACATGTGGACTGCTCGTGATCATTCCTCCCGTCCTCCCCGTGATCGTGCTTCCCGTCCTTCATAAGACCGTTCTCTATATCGTCTTGTAAATGAAAGTTCATCAGACGGTGATGATGATGTTGTAGAAAATACCCCTTGACTTTTATATACTTTGAACTAGACAAATAGAACCAGTTTTGAACTAGTTGTAATTAGTTTTAATTTAGTTTTGAATTTTTATGTTCAATTGAATTTTAATTTGTTAGTTTTAAAGTATTTATTGAATGTTTTGGTTGTTGTTGTTGTGTTGTTGTTGTTGTTGTTGTTGTTGTTGTTGTTGTTGTTGTTGTTGTTGTTGTTGTTGTTGTTGTTGTTGTTGTTGTTGTTGTTGTTGTTGTTGTTATTGTTGTTGTTGTTGTTGTTGTTGTTGTTGTTGTTGTTGTTGTTGTTGTTGTTGTTGTTGTTGTTGTTGTTGTTGTTGTTGTTGTTATTGTGTTGTTGTTGTGTTGTTGTATTGGTATGCTGGCAGGTGGTGTAGCTGCCAAAACAGGCATTTTATGCCAAAATTAAACCTAGAAAAACCGACCAACTTTGGTCGGTTTTTAATAAAAAAAATAAATTATTCCAAAATACCGACCAAAGTTGGTCGGTTAATGAACATTGAATTCCCAGAATTCAACATTACCGACCAACTTTGGTCGGTATTTTGCTTGCACTGTTGAGATTACCGACCATAGTTGGTCGGTAATGTTTAATTTTAATTATTTTTAAAAAATATATATTTTCAATTACCGACCAAATTTTAATAATTAATAAAAAAATATAATTTAGTTAAACCGACCAACTTTGGTCGGTAAAATTAAATTAATAAAATATATTTCCGACCAAAGTTGGTCGGTAAGTAATTAAACTTGTCAGATTGTCGTTTTAATCTACCGACCAAAGTTGGTCGGTAAGCCATTCCGACCATCAAAACACAGTCCACACCGTAATGGTCGCGTTTTGGTCGGTAATTTATCATAACTGACCAACGTTGGTCGGTTTTTAACGAATTTCTAGTAGTGAGTGTTAATGCACGAAAGGTGATGCCGTGCCATATTATGAGAGTTAATGTACGAAGGGTGATGCCGTGTCGTTTCTATTAATTTTATGGTGAGATTGAGAGTAAAAGCACGAAGGGTGATGCCGTGCATTTTTCCTTTACTGTATTCATGTTCCTGTTGATTCATAATATATTGGTTGTTCCATTTATCATTTTGTTGTAGTTCTTTATCTCGTATTCCCCCCAGCATATTTTTCCCTCCCGATATCTCCTGTCTAATTCTTCATTGCTGTTATTTGTATATACATTGTTAAACTGTACAGGGTGATTTGTAGGTTCCTTGCCTTAACCTCGTCACTATTTCGTCGAGGTTAGGCTCGATACTTACTAGTACATGGAGTCAGTTGTACTGATACTGCGCTCTGCACTTTCTGTGCAGATTTTGGTACCGGCTCGGGTTGATCGAAATTTTTCTATTGGACCACTATCCGGAGACTCAAGGTAGATCTGTTGGCGTTTACAGAACTTGAAGTCCGTGTCTATATTTTCTATTCTAATTTTTCTTTCATTCATAGAGTTGTATTTCTTTTAGACTATTACTTGTAGTAAATTCTAGAATGCTCGTGAATTGTGACTCCAGATCTGGGTGGTAGTAATTGATACACTCTTTATATTATTCCGCACTTATTATATTTTATCTTAGCTAATTATTGTTATTTACTGAATGGAAATAAGGATTTGGTTTAATGATTCTCTAGCGTTGGCTTGCCTAGCAAGTGAAATGTTAGGCACCATCACGGTCCCGACGGTAGGAATTTCGGGTCGTGACAAGTTGGTATTAGAGCACTAGGTTGCTTAGGTCTCACGATTCACGAGCAAGCTTAGTAGAGTCTGGAGGATCGGTACGGAGACGTCTGTGCTTATCTTCCATAGGCTATGAAGTTTAGGAACAAATTTCACTTATATTCTCCTCTGTCGTGCGATGCTATGTTTTCTCAATACTGATTGAAATCTTCTACTCTTGTTTTCTCGTAGATGGCGAGAACACGTACTGCTTCCTCAGCTGAGCAGCAGCTAGAGCCTCCAGTGGCAGCTCCTACGAGGGGCAGAGGTCGAGGTAGGGGCAGGGCTCAACCCAGAGCCCGAGCAGCAACCCCAACAGTGGAGCCTCAGATAGATCTCGACGAGGAGGTTCCAGCCCAGACTGTTCCTGTCGGACCAGCTCAGGTTCCGGAGGGGTTCATTGCCACCCCAGTACTTCAGGACAGTTTGGTCCGTTTGGTGGGCCTTATGGAGAGTGTGGCCCAGACTGGCGCATTTCCCATGGCATCAGCAGTCTCTCAGGCTGGAGGAGGAGCCCAGAATCCCACTACTCCCGCTCCGGAGCAGATAACTCCCCATTATCATGCTCCAGTAGCTCAGTCAGTCGGAGTAGTTCAGCCGGTTGTTACGGCACAGGTCAGAGATGGGCCAACTTTGTCTTCTGAGGCTTTGTGGAGGTTGGATAGGTTTACCAAGCTCTTCCCAGTTCACTTCAGTGGTGCTCCTTCAGAGGATCCCCAGGAGTATCTTCACAACTATCACGAGGTTCTACGAAACATGGGTATAGTGGAGACCAATGGGGTCGATTTTGATACATTTCAGATGACTGGTTTTGCCAAGAAATGGTGGAGAGATTATTTGTTAACCAGACCAGCTGGGTCGCCTGCTCTTACTTGGGACCAGTTCTCTCAGCTCTTCATAGAGAAGTTTCTGCCTATCACATTGAGAGAGGAGTGTCGCCGTCAGTTTGAGCGTCTCCAGCAGGGCAGTATGACTGTTACTCAGCATAAGACCCGTTTTGTGGATTTGGCCCGTCATGCTATTCTTCTGCTTCCCACCGAGAGAGAGGGTGAGGAGGTTTATTGATGGACTTGCTCAACCTATCAGATTGCAGATGGCTAAGGAGACTAGGAGTGAGATTTCTTTTCAGGCGGCTGCTAATATCACCAGACGAGTCGAGATGGTTCTTACTCAGGGAGGTCAGGGGTCTAACAAGAGACCTCGTTATTCCGGTGATTTCAGTAGTGCTTTATCTAGAGGCAGGGGTAATTTTGGTAGAGGCCATCCTCTCAGGCCATTTCATTCAGCACTCCAGGCATCCCACGGTGCCTCAGGTGGTCATGGCCCTCAGATGCATTATTCCGACCAGCTAGCCTACAATGCACCACCAGCTCTTATTAGTGCACCTCCACTCCAGAGTTATCAGGGTGGTTATTCAGGCCGACATGGTCAGTTTCAAGGTCAGCAGTCAAAGCAACCGAGGTTATGTTATACTTGTAGTGATCCGAGGCATATTGCTAGATTTTGCCCTCGGGCAACGGGCAGCTCACAGCATCAGAGTTCTCGTGCCATGGTTCCGGCACCAGTTGCTGCACCACCTGCTCAACCAGCTAGAGGCAGGGATCAGGCAGCCAGAGGTAGAGGCCAGACTATTAGAGGTGGAGGTCAGGCCGTTAGAGGTGGAGACCAGCCGGCTAGAGGTCGTCCCAAGGACGTTGTTCAGGGTGGTGGGCCCCAGCCCCGGTGTTATACTTTCCCAGCCAGGCCTGAGGCTGAGTCATCTGACGTTGTTATCACAGGTACTGTTTCAGTTTGCAGTAGAGATGCTTCAGTTCTATTTGATTCGGGGTCTACTTACTCCTATGTGTCATCCTATTTTGCTTCATATTTGGTTGTGCCCCGTGATTCTTTGAGTGCTCCTGTGTATGTGTCCACACTAGTGGGAGATGCTATTATTGTAGATCGTATTTATCGTTCGTGTGTGGTCACCATTGGGAGTCTTGAGACTCGTGTAGATCTTCTACTCCTCGATATGGTTGATTTTAATTTCATAGTGGGTATGGATTGGCTGTCGCCTTATCATGCTATATTAGATTGTCACGCCAAGACAGTGACCTTAGCCTTGCAGGGGTTGCCTTGATTATAGTGGAGAGGGATTCTTGGCCATTCTACCAGTAGGGTTATCTCTTATGTGAAGGCTCGACATATGGTCGAGAAGGGGTGTCTAGCTTATTTGGCTTATGTCTGTGATTCTAGCATGGGGTTCCTTCCATGGATTCAGTGCGAGATTTTCGTGAGTTTCCAAAGGTGTTTCCTGCAGACCTGAGGGATGCCACCCGACAAGGACATTGATTTCTACATTGATATGGCCTCGGGCACTCAGCCCATTTCCATTCTGCCATATCGCATGGCCCCGCTAGAGTTGAAAGAATTGAAAGAACAATTACAAGATTTGCTTGATAAGGGCTTCATTAGACCTAGTGTCTCGCCCTGGGGTGCACTTGTGTTGTTTGTGAAGAAGAAAGATGGATCGATGAGGATGTGTATAGATTATCGGCAATTGAACAAAGTAACCATCAAGAACAAGTACCCATTGTCGAGGATTGATGATTTATTTGATCAGCTTCAGGGTGCCCAGGTTTTTTCGAAGATTGATTTGAGATCTAGCTACCATCAGTTGAGGATTAGGGCATCTGATGTCCCTAATACAGCTTTTCGGACTCGATATGGGCATTATGAGTTTCTAGTTATGTCATTTGGGCTGACAAATGCCTCACCAGCATTCATGGATTTGATGAACCGGGTGTTCAAGCCCTACTTGGATTCCTTTGTGATTGTGTTTATTGATGATATCTTGGTCTACTCCCACAACCGAGAGGAGCACGAGCAGCACCTTCGGATTGTTCTTCAGACTTTGAGAGATAGCCAGTTATATGTTAAGTTCTCAAAATGCGAGTTTTGGTTGAGTTCAGTTGCTTTCTTGGGCCACGTTGTATCAGTAGAGGGTATTCAGGTGGATCCTAGGAAGATTGAGGTAGTTCAGAATTGGCCTAGACCCACATCAGCTGCAGAGATCCGTAGTTTTTTGGGTTTGGCGGGCAATTACCATCGATTTGTGGAGGGGTTTTCATCCATAGCAGCCCCGTTGACCAGGTTGACCCAGAAGAGTGCCCCGTTCGGGTGGTCAGACGAGTGTGAGGCGAGCTTCCAGAAGCTCAAGGCAGCTTTGACTACGACACCGGTATTGGTGTTACCCACAGGTTCAGGATCTTATACAGTATATTGTGACACATCTCGTATTGGTTTGGGTGCGGTATTGATGCAGGGTGGCAAGGTTATTGCATATGCTTCGCGGCAGCTAAAGGTTCACGAGAAGAATTACCTTGTTCATGATCTAAAGCTGGCAGCCATTGTTCACGCGCTGAAGATTTGGAGGCACTATCTTTACGGCGTGCCATGTGAGGTATTCATGGATCATCGGAGCTTGCAATATTTGTTCAAGCAGAAGGAACTCAATTTGAGGCAGAGGAGGTGGTTGGAGCTATTGAAAGACTATGATATCACCATATTGTATCATCCCGGGAAGGCCAATGTGGTGGCCGATGCTTTGAGTAGAAAGTCAGCTAGTATGGGTAGCCTTGCTTATATTCCAGTTGGTGAGAGACCGCTTGCATCGGATGTTCAGTCCATTTACAATCAGTTTGTGGGGTTGGATGTTTCTGAGCCCAGTCGTGTTGTAGCTTGTACAGTTGCTCAGTCTTCTTTGTTTGAGCATATCAAAGATCAGCAGTATGACGATCCTTATTTGCTTGTCCTTAGAGACATAGTGTGGAACGGTGGTGCCAAGCAGATTACTATTGGAGATGACGGAGTTTTGAGGATGCAAGGTCGTATTTGTGTGCCTAATATGGATGGATTTCGTGAGTTGATTCTTGAGGAGGCCCACAGTTCCCTGTATTCTATTCATCTGGGTCCCGCCAAGATGTATCAGGACTTGTGGCAGCATTATTGGTGGAGGAGGATGAAGAAAGACATAGTTGCATATGTATCTCGGTGTCTAAATTGCCAGCAGGTAAAGTATGAGCATCAGAGACCTGGTGGTTTGCTTCAGAAGATAGAGATTCCTGAGTGGAAGTGGGAGCGTATCACTATGGATTTTGTTGTTGGACTCCCACGAACTCAGAGAAAGTTCGATTCGGTTTGGGTCATTGTGGACAGGCTGACCAAGTCAGCGCACTTCGGAGTGGTTGGCAGAGATTTACATTCGTAAGATCGTCCGTCTTCATGGTGTGCCCGTGTCTATCATTTCTGATCAAGGTACGCAGTTTAGCTCGCAATTCTGGAGGGCAGTACAACGTGAGTTAGGTATGCGTGTTGAGTTGAGCATATCATTTCATCCTCAGACGGACGGATAGTCCGAGCGCACTATTCAGATCTTGGAGGATATGCTCCGCGCTTGTGTTATAGACTTCGGAGGATCGTGGGATCATTTCTTTCCCTTTGCAGAGTTCGCCTACAATAACAACTACCAGTCAAGCATTCAGATGGCTCCCTATAAGGCATTATATGGTAGGCGGTGCCGGTCACCAGTTGGGTAGTTCGAGCCGAGAGAGGCTCGGTTATTGGGCACAGACTTAGTACAGGATGCCTTAGATAAGGTCAAGATTATTCAGGATCGACTTCGCACAGCTCAGTCCAGGCAAAAGAGTTATGGAGACCACAGAGTTCGTGATGTTGCATTCATGGTTGGGGAGAGAGTGTTACTTCGAGTATCACCCATGAAGGGTGTAATGAGGTTCGGAAAAAAGGGCAAGTTGAGCCCTAGGTATATCAGATCTTTTGAGATTCTGGAGAGAGTGGGAGATGTGGCTTACAGGCTTGCATTGCCACCTAGTTTAGCAGTTGTTCATCCTATATTCCATGTGTCCATGCTTTGAAAGTATCACGGCGATCCGTCCCATGTGGTAGATTTTAGCTCTGTCCAGTTGGACAAGGATTTGACTTACGAGGAAGAGCCGGTGGCTATTATAGACCGGCAAGTACGCCAGTTGAGATCAAAGAGTTACCCTTCAGTTCAAGTGCAGTGAAGAGGTCAGCCTATTGAGGCAGCTATTTAGAAGTCCGAGTCCGATATGCAGAGTAAATATCCCCACCTTTTCACCAGCTCAAGTACTTTTCTATGTCAGTTCGAGGACGAACGGTTGTGTTTAGAGGTGGAGAATGTGATGACCCAAAAGGTCATATTATGTTTTAGAACTCGAATATGTGCTTTTAATCCTTAAAAATCTCATTTTATCCTCCTCGATTTGCGTGCGCAGTCCGGACATGTTTTCGGAAAACTTTTATGTTGAAAAATGATGAAAATAAGAATTTTTATTTTAAAAGTTGATTTTAGTTGACTTCGGCCAACAGTTTTTGTAAACGGGCCCGAATCCGTATTTTGATGGTCCCAGTGGTTCCGTATTGAATTATGGGACCTGGGCGTATGCCCGGAATCGAATTCGGAGGTCCCTAACTCGAGTTATGAATTTTTGATGAAAATTAAAAGTTTAAAAATTAATTATTTTTAAGAATTAGTTGATGTTTGGACTTGTTGATACCGGGTCCGTATTTTGGGTCCGGAGCCCGGTATAAGTCCAATATAATATTTAAGACTTGTCTGTGAAATTTGGTGAGAAACGGAGTTGATTTGACGTGATTCGGACGACGAGTTGAGAAGTTAGAAATTTTAAAGTGTTCTTGAGAATTCCATTTGATTTGGTGCTAAATTCATAGTTTTAGGTGTTATTTTGGCGATTTGATCGCGCGAGCAAGTTTGCATGATGTTTATAGACTTGTGTGTATGTTTGGTTTGTAGCCCCGAGAGCTCGGGTGAGTTTCAGATAGGCCACGGGATGTTTTGGACTTTGGAAAATCTGGTTTTCTGAAGATTCTGGTGTTCTGTCATGTCCTTCTTCGCGTTCGCTAAGGTCCTCTCGTGAACGCGAAGAGTAAACTGATGAGGCCGGAATTTTCTTCTTCGCGAACGTGACAAGCTCATCGTGAACGCGACAAGCTCATCGCGAATGCGACAAGCTCATCGCGAACGCGTAGTGTTAGGCACTGGGGGGGGGGGGGGGTAAGCCGTTCCTTCATCGCGAACGCGAAGGCCAGGGGGTAGCCTACGTGAACACGAACACTGTCTCGCGAACGCGAAGGCTTGGCAGCCAATTCTCTTCGCGAACGCGACAGTGGCCTCGCGAACGCGATGCACACTGTCGCCCAGCACTTAAAACAGAATGCAACACGGGATTAAGCCATTTTTTCCACTTTTCACAAAACAAACGGGCTAGAGGCGATTTTCAAGATTTATTTTCTTCCCCAAAGTGTTGGTAAGTGATTCTAAACCATTTTCTTTCAATTACTCATTATATTTTATGAATTATCAACCTAAAATCTAGAGTTTTCATGGTAGAATTAGGGGTTAGGGTAGAAACTAGGAATTTCGGAAATTTGGAGATTTAGACCTCAATTTGAGGTCGGATTCCAAAACCAATTACATATTCGGGCTCGAGGGTGAATGGGTAAAATTTTGGTTCGAACCTCGGGTTTTGACCAAGCAGGCCCGGGGTCGATTTTTTTCGACTTTTTGGAGAAAAATTTGGAAAATTTAATTTATGCAATATAATTGATTCCTTTAGCAATATTTGATATTATTTAGTCATTTTTGAATAGATACGAGTGGTTTGGAGGCGAATTCTAGAGGAAAAGCTGTGATTGAGAATTAAGTGGCCTTCAGAGCGAAGTAAGTGTTGTGTCTAACCCTGAATTGAGGGAATTAGGAACCTTAGACTATTTGCTATGTGAAATTCATGTAAGAGGTGTATATGTGAGGTGACGAGTACTTATGCGCCGCCAATTTACATATTTTTCATGTTTCTTTTATTTTTCTTATATTGTCTCTTTCCTATGCCTAATTGCTACGTGTTTATACTGATGTTGTTAAATTGACCGTTCTTATCATGTTTACGGATTTTCTGGTGATAATTGAGAATTTATTTCAAAGTTGAGATTGATATTGTAGAACCAAATGTTGAAATAAGGCTTGCACTTTTTATTCTATCTCCATGTTATTATTTATGCATTGCATTATGGTAAGGGAGAGTGTTAATGCACAAAGGGTGATGCCGTGCCATATTGTGAGTGTTAATGCACAAAGGGTGATGCCGTGCCATATTGTGAGTGTTAATGCACGAAGGGTGATGCCATGCCATATTGTGAGTGTTAATGCACGAAGGGTGATGCCGTGCCATATTGTGAGTGTTAATGCACGAAGGGTGATGCCGTTCCATATTATGAGAGTTAATGCACGAAGGGTGATGCCGTGCCATTTCTATTGATTTTATGTTGAGATTGAGAGTAAAATCACGAAGAGTGATGCCGTTCATTTTTCCTTTACTGTATTCGTGTTCCTGTTGATTCATAATATGTTGGTTGTTCCAGTTATCATTCTGTTGTAGTTCTTTATCTCGTATTACCCCAGCATGTTTTTCCCTCCCGATATATCTTGTCTAATTCTTCATTACTGTTATTTGTATATACATTGTTGAACTATACAAGTTGATTTGTAGGTGCCTTGCCTTAGCCTCGTCACTACTTCGTCGAGGTTAGGCTCGACACTTACCAGTACATAGGGTCGGTTGTACTGATACTGCACTCTGTATTTTCTGTGCAGATTTTGGTACCGGCTCGGGTTGATTGAGATTTTGCTATTGGACCGCTATCCGGAGACTCAAGATAGATCTGTCGGCGTTCACAGGCCTTGAAGTCCTCGTCTATCTTTTCTGTTCTACTGTTTCTTTCATTCATACAGTTGTATTTCTTTCAGACTATTACTTGTAGTAAATTCTAGAATGCTCGTAAATTGTGACTCCAGATCCGGGTGGTAGTAATTGATACAGTCTTTATATTATTTCGCACTTATTATATTTCATCTTAGCTAATTATTGTTATTTACTGAATGGAAATAAGTATTTGGTTTAATGATTCTCTAATGTTGGCTTGCCTAGCAAGTGAAAATGTTAGGCGTCATCACGGTCGCGACGGTGAAAATTCCGGGTCCTGACATAATTCCTTTGAAAGTACATGCTTTATTAGGCGTTATTTTCAGTGGAAAAAGAAGTAATTGATTAAGGTGCTTCGTAATGATAAAATTAAACAATTTAGTAGCTCCTTAATTTCTAGCCTAATGTTTTAGGGGGAAAATAACGTGTAGTTTGATAAGGACTCCTTAAAATCTTTTGTTTTACTCGGATAACTCCTATTTTAATAGAACTCTTTATTCTATTGACAATTATGGCCTTTGCCAGTAGAAATAGACATTAATGAGTCAAGGATATTTTCGTATATTAACATTATTATTCGTGCTTTTATAATAACTAATCTCTATATACGTGTCTCGCACTTAAATCTTTAGACAATTACCTTCATATGAAAAGGCAAAAATTAAAAAGTTTAGTTATATATGAAAGAACAAGGAATTAAATTTATTTAAAATTACATACAAGAAGGAAAAATTATTAAAAATCAATTGTCTTGGTAAAACTACAACAATCTTTTTAATGTTGAAAACCAACGATATTAGGAACATAATAGTTGAATTTAAAATGAACGAACATCCTAGCATGCTTTAAAAAATCAATCATACCTTTTTTAGGAAAAAAGGTATAAAAAACTATGCCAATCCCGACGATGCTCATTCGACTAAGGGTTTTATATATGAAAGGAAAAGAGTTTGGAATAGTTTTATCTTATATATTAATGTACTTACTAATTCACATATGATCGTAATCTGTAGTAATAGAATTTGTTGCTTTTTATTCTTTAATAAGTTCTCCCTATTTCTAAAAAAAGTCCAATTGCCGATAACACAAACTTTTTATTATTCACATTAATTATTTCTCCTTGTATATAATACGAATCCTATTTGAAGTTATCTTTAATAGAAGAATTTGAATCCTTGTGAGTATCCATCGTAAATTTTAAATATTACCTTTTTATCCAATATGGAATAATCTCTTTTAAAGAAATAATTAAATTTTAAGGGTGTAAAAGTCTATCAATATTTTAGGGATATTTTTGTTGTTCAATATTTAGCATGAAATTTTAATGAATATGAGGTTAGATATTGATATATATATATATATATATATATATATATATATATATATATATTTGATTTATATTTCATGTAATTAACAACTTATAATTGTAAGTTATACTTAACTAATATTATAAGCAGTCATAAATTCACCGTTTTTTCTCTGCCTTCTCTCTAAAACAGTAGAGAGAATAGCCGGAAGCTGCCCAATCAATCACAATACCCAATCAGTCAATCTCACATATCAACTCAAAGGAAAAGGAAACCACTCCGCTCACAAATGAGGAAATAGATCTCCTCACACGCAGCACGGATAAACCAAAAGAAGAGGATAAAGGCCATCTAGACCTACAGGTAAGTTACAGAGATACTGTCACACAAAACCAAACTTCTGCTTTTATGGATCTTGATTGTACACTGTTTGACAACATGACATTGGATGAGGAACAAGAAAATACAACAAACCACCCAAATTTTATACCCATTTCTGCCGCAGACAAAAATAGACTATACGAACCCCGGAAACAGTCAGTAATTATTAAATTATTGGGGAAATATATTGGCTATAACTTGTTACGCACCAAAATACAAAAAAATATGAATGTAACGATTCGATCGATCGTTTTGCTTTTTAAATCCCTGTTTCTCTTATTAAGACTCCTCGTACGTGCTTTTACGGTTTTATGACTTGCGAGGATGGTTAGTTCGGGTTTGAAAGGGTTCGGGTTGAAATTGGAACACTTAGTTCCATAATAGTGGCTTAAAATGGTTAAGTTTGATTTGAGTCAACGTTTTGAGTAAACAACCTCGAAACCGAGATTTGATGGTCCCAATAGGTTCGTATGATGATTTTGGACTTGGGCGTATGTTCGGATCGAGTTTTGGATGACCCGGGAGCGTCTCGGCGCTTAATATTGAAAGTTGGCGCATCAAAGGTTTTCAAGTTCTTTAAGTTTGGTTTGGAGTAGGTTTTAGTGTTATCGAGTTCCGTTTGGGATTCCAAGCCTGGAAATATTTTCGTATGGTGATTTAAGACTTGCACGCAAATTTTGGTGTCATTATGAGTAGTCTAAGTATGATTCGGCGTGTTCGGAGCAAGTTGAAACTTGAAGTTCATAATTTGATTCAATTTGATTTTGGGGTAGGGGTGCTTATCGGACGGATAATTACGCTTAACGGTTCGGCTTATCGGTTATCGGATTATAAATATAGTAATTCGCTAGCCATCCAATAAGACAACGGGTGGATTGGTATCAGATTAACGATTATCGGGCGGTTTATCGGCTAAGTCAAATAGAATTTTTTTGAACAATCATTCGATCAAGACCAAACGGTTTCAAATCAATACCATCTGAGATCTACAAATTACTTCCAGTTCTGGCCATTATCATAGATCTCTTTCTCTAGTTCTATCTTGAGATGTTGTATTGATGTCTTCTTTGGTTCTATCTTGGAATTGTGCTTGCACTGTCTCGATTTTCATGCATATTTTCTGGAAAATATTGATTAAACAATTGTATTATATAGCTGGTAAAATTCTGCTATGAAAAATAATAATTATATCACTACTGCACAGAATACAGATGCACTTCTAACTTCTTATTAGTTTCCACTTATTTTTAATTTGATTATTACAAAGGCATCTAAGTTACTTAGCCCAAATGCCATCTAAGGCAACATAGTCTGAATCTGCTGCAAGTACTAAGTTTGAATCTGTTGGAACGTAACTTCTAAGGCATCTAAGTGGAACTAAGTAACTTAGATGACATTTTCGTTGCAGAAGGCATCTAAGTTACGTTGCAGAACTGCTGAAAGATTTTCTAAGCTCTGGTGACTGGCGACTTTTTAGTAGTACCTTATATACATAGGGGTAAAAATATAAATATAAAAATTCTTAACGGGTTAACGGTTTACCCGATAAGAATATTGAGTAATCCGCCCCCAAATCGTTAAGCTGTTAATTATAAAATCTCAATCCGTTCACCATCCATTACCCCGATAATCCGATACCAATAAACCAATAAGCTATCGGTTCGGTTCGGTTAACAGTTTCGGTTCAGTTTTGAACAACCCTATTTTGGGGTGCGATTCTTAGTTTTGATAT
The DNA here is from genome assembly GCF_000715075.1 of Nicotiana tabacum. Lineage (NCBI taxonomy): Eukaryota > Viridiplantae > Streptophyta > Magnoliopsida > Solanales > Solanaceae > Nicotiana > Nicotiana tabacum. The sequence continues at coordinate 3,469,389 of NC_134103.1, read as the reverse complement.
TGTTTTACGTATTTCGAGCATTCGAGCAGGTCCGTATTATGGTTATGGACTTGTCGGTGTATTTGGACGGAGTTCCGGGTGGCTCGGGTGAGTTTTGGACCGCCCGGAGCTAAGTCCTAAAAATCTGGTGTGATGGTTCTAGTTTCTTTCTTTCCGATCGCGAGGGCTGTGTCGCGTTTGCGGAGAAGAAAATGTGAAAGGCTAAGATTTTTTGCCCTCATTCGCGACCCCTTGCTTGCATTTGCGAAGGTCTGGGACCTGTGGCCTTCGCGTTCGCGTGAGGGGCCCCGCATTCGCGTAGGGAGAAAGGCCTGGGGGAGGGGTGAGCTCGTTCCTCTTCGCATTCGTGAGCTGGACCCCGCATTCTCGTAGCTCAGGTTTGTCAGTGTGATGACCCAAAAGGTCATGTTATGTTTTAGAACTCGAATCTGCGCTCTTAAGCCTTAAAAATCTCATTTTTACCCTTAACGATTTGCGTGCGCAGTCCAGACATGTTTCCAAAAAGCTTTTATGTTAAAAACTTATGAAAATAAGAATTTTTGCCTTAAAAGTTAATTTTAGTTGACTTCGGTCCATATTTTTGGTAAACGGGCTCGGATCCGTGCTTTGTCGGTCCCGGTAGGTCCGTATCGAATTATGGGACCGGGTGTATGCCCGGAATCGAATTCGGAGGTCCCTGAAAATTATTTATTTTTAAGAATTGATTGATGTTTGGCATTGTTAGTACCGGGTTAGTACGGAGTTGATTTGACGTGATTCGGACCTTCGATTGAGAAAATAGTAACTTTAAAGTGTTCTTGAGAATTTCATTTGATTTGGTGCTAAATTTAGAGTTCTTGGTGTTATTTTGGCGATTTGATCGCGCGAGCAGATCCGTATGATATTTTTAGACTTGTGTGCATGTTTGGTTTGGAGCCCCGAGGGCTCGGGTGAGTTTCGGACAGGCCACGAGATGTTTTGGACTTTGGAAATCTGGTTTTTTCTGCAGAGTCTGGGTTCTGCCATGTCCTTCTTCGCGTTCGCGAAGGCCTCTCGCGAACGCGAAGAGTAAACTGATGAGGCAGGGATTTCTTCTTCGCGAACGCGAATCGATGGTTGCGTTACCCTTCGCGAACGCGACAAGCCCATCGCGAACGCATAGTGTTAGGCACTGGGGAGGGGGAGTCAACCTTTTCTTCATCGCGAACGCGAACACTGTCTCGCGAACGCGAAGACCAGGGAAGGGTAGCCTACGTGAACGCGAGCACTGTCTCGCGAACGTGAAGGCTTGGCAGCCTATACTCTTCGCGAACACGACAGTGCTCTCGCGAACGCGATGAACACTGTCACCCAGCACTTAACAGAATCCAAACACGGGATTTAGCCAAAAGTATTGGTAAGTGATTCTAAACCATTTTCTTTCAATTACCCATTACATTTCTTGAATTTTCAACTTAAAATCTAGAGTTTTCATGGTAGAATTAAGGGTTAGAGTAGAAACTAGAGATTTCGGGAATTTGGGAAAAACCAATTATATATTCGGGCTCGGGGATGAATGGGTAAATCGATTTTGGTCTGAACCTCGGGTTTTGACCAAGCGGGCCCGGGGTCGATTTTTTGACTTTTTGGAGGAAAATTTGGGAAATTTAATTTATGCAATATAATTGATTCCTTTAGCAATATTTGATATTATTGAGTCATTTTTGAATAGATACGAGTGGTTTGGAGGTGAATTCCAAAGGAAAAGCTGTGATTGAGAATTAAGTGGACTTCAGAGCGAGGTAAGTATTGTGTCTAACCCTGACTTGAGGGAATTAGGAACCTTAGATTACTTGCTAAGTGAAATTCATGTGAGCGGCGTATATGTGAGGTGACGAGTACTTATGTGCCGCCAATTTACCTATTTTCCATGTTCCTCTATTTTTTTTATATTGTCTCATTCTTATGCCTAATTGCTACGTGTTATACTAGTGTTGTTCAATTTATCGTTCTTATCATGTTTACGGGTTTTCTGGTGATAAATGAGTTTTTATTTCAAAGTTAAGACTGATATTATGGAACCAAATGTTGAAGTAAGGTTTGTACTTGTTATTCTATCTCCCTGTTGTTATTTATGCATTGCATTAATGGTAAGGGAGAGTATTAATGCACGAAGGGTGATGCCGTGCCATATTGTGAGTGTTAATGCACGAAGGGTGATGTCGTGCCATATTTTGAGTGTTAATGCACGAAGGATGATGTCGTGCCATATTGTGAGTGTTAATACACGAAGGGTGATGCCGTGCCATGATATGAGAGTTAATGCACGAAGGGTGATGCCGTGCCGTTTCTATTAATATTATGGTGAGATTGAGAGTAAAAGCACGAAGGGTGATGCGGTGTATTTTTTCTTACTGTATTCACTATTCCTGTTGATTCATGGTATATTGACTGCTCCGGCGATCATTCGGTTGTAGTTCTTTATCTTTAATTCCCCTCAGTATGTTTCCCCTCCCGACATTTCCTGTTTAGTTCTTCATTTCTGTTATTTGTATATACATTGTTAAATTGTACATGTTGATTTGTAGGTGGCTTGCCTTAGCCTCGTCACTACTTCGTCGAGGTTAGGCTCGACACTTACCAGTATATAGGGTCAGTTGTACTGATACTGCTTTCTGTACTTTCTGTACAGATTTTGATACCGGCTCGGGTTGATCGAGATTTTACTATTGGTCCGCTGTCCGGAGACTCAAGGTAGATCTATCGGCGTTCACAGACCTTGAAGTCCCCGTCTATCTTTTCTGTTCTACTGTTTCTTTCATTCAGACAGTTGTATTTCTTTCAGAATATTACTTGTAGTAAATTCTAGAATGCTCGTGAATTGTGACTCCAGATCCGGGTGGTAGTAATTAATACGGTTTTATGATATTTCGCACTTATTATATTTTATCTTAGTTAATTATTATTAATTACTGACTGGGAATAAGGAATTGGTTTAATGATTCTCTAACGTTGGCTTGCCTAGCAAGTGAAATATTAGGTGTCATCACGATCCCATCGGTGGGAAATTTTGGGTCGTGGCTGTCAGCCTTTGCGTTCGCGATGACCTCTTCCTGGGCTTGGGCAGCTTGCCTTCACGATCGTGATGGCTTTTACGCGATCGCGAAGAAGAAATGCCTGGGCAATGTATTTTAAAAATTGGGACTTAGGCTCATTTTCTTCATTTCTCTCACTTGTTGGTCGAATTTAGAGCTCTTTGAAGAGGGGTTTTCACCTAGCACTTTGATGTAAGTAATTTCTATACAATATGAGTTTAAATCACGCATTATGGGTAGATTTTAACATAGAAATTGTGAAAAATTTAGGAGATTATTGAAAAATCTAGGTTTTGATAAAAATGGGATTAAACCATGAAAATAATTTTAGAATTGGGTAGAAATTATATATTTGAGTTTGTGAGGTTATGGGTAACATTTATCTTCAAATATTTCCGGAATCCGGGCCCGGGGGTAAATTTTAGGAATCTTCCAATTTGGGTTGAGTAATTACTCTATTAGCTTAATTATGAACTTGTGAGTGTATATTGATTAATTTATATAATATTTGGCTAGCTTCAGATTGTTTGGCACCAAGTTGAGGCTTTAGAGTGAATTTGTGGGCCGAAAAGTGAGCTTTAGAATGAGGTAAGTCTCTTGCCTAACCTTGTAAGAGAAAATTTACCCCATAGGTGTTTCAAATTACTATTTGCTTCTAATTGCGGGTGCTACGTACACACGAAGTGACGAAAGTCCGTGCGTAGCTACAAAGCATGCTTATGTCCGGGTATTTTTAGGACCCCATCATGAAATTACTTGTATTGTTTGCACTCTACTTGTTAATTTAAGTGCTTAAATTATAGTGAGACTTGATAAAGGATTCATAAAGACCGAACTTCACTTACTTTAAGATTTGGCAAGTTACTTGACCGTTGATAGAAATTGTGCCTCTTGTGTGTATTAGTCTTGTGATAACCGTTAAATCGAATGTTTGTAGAGTATTCTCTCTTCTTGTGGAGCGGGCCGAACGCCTCAGCAGTATAATAGATGCATCTATGGTTCGTGTCGGTCGACCTTCGGCAGTGTACACATTATTCTGGATAGGGTCGTACGATCTCGGCATAAATCATGCGTGATAATGTTCGGAGTCCGATTACACTTGATATTATTTTTATGACTTGAGTAATTATAATTTACTTGATGGCCCGTGATTGTTGAAGTTAGTATGTGTCAGTAGAGATTTTAAATTAACTTTTAGTTAAAGAATCACCCATTTACTGTTTGTTATTGTGTTATTATTATTATTGATGTATTCCATACCTATTTAGACTTTTCGTATTTTATTTATTGGCTCATAGTAAGTGTCGATGTCGACCCCTCGTCACTGCTTTTTCGAGATTAGACTGATACTTACTGGATACATATTGTTTATGTACTCACGCTACACTTGTTGCACTAATAATGCAGGATCTGAGGCAGGTGCATCTGGCAGTCATTCAAGCGCGCACCTCTGTTACCCCGAGACATAGTGGTGAGCTGCTCTTTGAGTCCGTTCTGCAGCACCCGCAGTCTCTCTTTTGTATTTACTTTCTGTCTATCTTATTTCAGACAGTAGCATAGGTGTTTTGTATATTCTACTAGTTGCTCATACACTTGTGACACCGGGTTTTGAGAACATTCTAGTAGATACCTTATGGTTTTGAGTATTTATTTCACTGTATTTTCTCTTTCATTAGTTTACGCTTTACTTTACCATAATTTTCCACTGCTCATCTACTTAATAAATAAAAATCAACTACTTTGAAATTATTAAAAAAAAAAATACATGTCTAGTTCACTGTTGGCTTGCCTAGCGGCAACGTTGGACGCCATCACGGCCTATAGGGAAATTTGGGTCATGACAACTTGGTATCAGAGCATTAGGTTCACGTAGGTCTCACAAGTCATGAGCATGCCCAATAGAGTCTTGTGTATCGGTGCAGAGACATCCGTACTTATATTTGAGAGGCTATAGGGTATTAGGAAACTACTCTTTCTTCATCTCCTATCATGCAGTTGATGTTGTGATAAATATTTTTCTCTTATTCTCTCACAGATTATGAGAACGCGCGCGGCAAATGTACCCGACCGTGGAGGAGATGCTCCTTCTGTTGATAGAGGCCGAGGGAGGGCTCCATCTCGTGCTAGAGGACGAGAGCGTCCTAGAGTTGCTCCAATTGTTCCACTAGTGGATCCAGTGGAGGATCCTATTATTGAGGAGCAGGGCGAGGTGCCTGCAGCGGAGCCGGCCCCGGCGGATTTCATGTTCGCACCAGAATTTTAGGAGGTCATGGGTTGTATGCTACGATTCATGGATTCTATAAGGCAGGCTGGTTTATTTCCAGCAGACCCAGCCACATCTCAGGCGGGAGGGGGGCAAGACCCCTACCGCTCAGGCTCCAGGGACTGCAGTTGTCGTATATCAGACCCCGGACACACTATCCATGGACGAAGCTCAACCAGTTACACCGGCTACACCAGAGCCCAGACCAGCCGCGGCTAATGAGCCGCAGAAGTTATTGGATAGATAGACCATACTACATCCTCCTGCCTTCGGCGGTGAATGACGTGATGACCCCCAAGACTTTATTGATCGTTATGGGGACAGACTGCACAACATGAGGATATTAGAGTCCCACGGGGTGGACTTTACCACCTTTCAGCTGGAGGGCAGGGCCCCTAGATGGTGGCAGTCCTATCTTATCAGCAGACCAGCAGGTTCTCCTCCCTTGACTTGGGACTAGTTCACACGTCTCTTTCTGGAGAGATATATCCCTCCCTCTCAGAGCGAAGAGTTACGGGGTCAGTTCGAGCGGCTCCAGCAAGGTCAGATGTCTGTGACCGACTATGAGACAAGATTCTATGAGTTTTCTCGCCATGTACTTATGATACTCCCCACTGATGCAGAGAGAGTACGGAGGTTTATTGTGGGTTTGCACTATGGTATCCAGGTCACTATGGCCCAAAAGGTTGAGATGGGGACTCCTTACGAGCAGGTTGTGGAGATAGACCGGAGGATCGAGGGTATTCATCAGCAGGGCCGAGAGCACACGCCAACGGACAAGCGGTTTCGATATTCTGGAGGGTTCAATGGTGCTCCGTCTAGGGACAACAGTCAGTTTGTGAGGGGTCAGTCTAGGATGCCCAAATATCCAGCATCGCCACCTCCTCGAGGTGCTCCAGTGCGGCCCTATTTCAACGCCATTCCAGAGATCTCCTACAGTACACCGGCTATTCAAGATTCCTCTAGTGGGAGTTCAGGTCCCCAGAGTCAGACTCAGGTTCAGTCATTTTCCGCACCGAGAGGTTCTTTCGAGTGCGGGGATCTTGGTCATGTGAGGAGATTCTGCCCCAGGCTTCAGGGCAAGGCAGTAAAGCAGGGTCATCAGCCTATGATTACCGCACCAGCTGCCGCACCAGCCATTCGTCCACCCAGAGGCGGAGGGCAGGTGGGTAGGGTCCGTCCTAAATGTGGAGGCCGGTCAGGTGGCACTCTAGCTAGGTTCTATGCCTTTCCAGCCAGACCAGATGCAATAGCCTCGAATGTCATGATCACGAGTATTATTTCTATCTGCGGTAGGGATGCTTCGGTACTATTTGATCCAGGGTCTACGTATTCATATGTTTTATCTTTGTTTGCTCATTGTTTGGGTATTCCTCGCGAGTCCTTGGGTACTCTTGTATATGTGTCCACGCAGTGGGCAATTTTGTTGTTGTGGATCGGATTTACTGGTACTATATCGTGACTTTCTATGGTTTTGAGACTAGAGTGGATCTTCTGTTGCTCTATATGACCGACTTTGAGGTCATTTTGGGCATGTATTGGTTGTCTCCGTACCATGTCGTCCTTGATTGCCATGCCAAGGTTCTTACCTTGGAGATACCAGAGTTGCCTAGATTGGAATAGAAGGTGTTCATCTGTCAGTTCATCTAGTCGGGTTATCTCTTTCCTAAAGTCTTGACACATGGTCGAGAAGGGTTGTTTGGCTTATCTAGCTTATGTTTGGGATACTGCTGCAAAGACTCCGGCGATTGATTCAGTGCCCGTGGTCTGGGAATTCTCTGATGTATTTCCTTCTGATCTACCAGGCATGCCACCAGATCGTGATATCATTGATTTGGCTCCAGGTACCCAGCTATCTCTATTCCACCGTACCGTATGGCTCCGAAAGAGTTGAAAGAACAACTTGAGGAGTTGCTAGCAAAGGGGTTCATCAGACCGAGTGTGTCCCTTTGGGGGGGCATCGGTGTTGTTCATGAAGAAGAATGATGGGACTATGCTGATGTGTATTGATTACCGCCAGTTGAACAAAGTTACCACTAAGAACAAGTACCCATTGCATTGATGATTTGTTTGACAAGTTGCAAGGTGCTAGGGTGTTCTCTAAGATCGACTTGAGATTAGGGTATCATCAGTTGAAGATTCGTGATACAGATGTTCCGAAGACGGCTTTTTGGACTTGATATGGCCATTATAAGTTTCTAGTGATGTCCTTCGGCTTGACCAACGCCCCGATGGCGTTTATAGATTTGATGAATCGGGTGTTCATGCCATATATCAACTCGTTTGTCATCGTCTTCATTGGTGACATATTGATCAACTCGTGTAGCATGGAGGAGCACGAGCATCATTTGAGAGTGGTGCTTCAGACATTGCGGGAACAGAAGCTATATGCTAAGTTCTCCAAAAGCGAGTTCTAGTTAGATTCTGTGGCATTCTTGGAGCATGTTGTATCAGGAGAGGGTATTAAGGTGGATCCCAGGAAGATAGAGGTACTTCAGAGTTGACCTTGTCCTACCACAACGACCGAGATCAGGAGCTTCTTGGGGTTAGCATGTTATTATCGCCAGTTTGTGGAGGGCTTCTCATCTATTGAAGCACCTTTGACTAGATTGACCCAGAAGGGTGCTCCGTTCCGATGGTCTGATGATTGCAAGGCGAGCTTTCAAAAGCTCAAGACCGCATGGACTATAACACTGGTGTTAGTGTTGCCTTCCAGTTCAGGGATGTATATTATGTATTGTGATGCTTTACACGTTAGCCTGGGTTATGTATTGATGCAGGAGGGGTGAGTTATTGCATATGCTTCACATCAGCTGAAGCCCCACGAGAAGAATTATGCCGTACATGATTTGGATTTGGCCGCGATAGCTCATGCTCTCAAGATCTGGAGGCATTATCTTTATAGGGTGTCATGTGAGATTTACACCGATTATCGCAACTTGCAGCATTTGTTCAAGCAGAGGGATCTGAAGTTGAGGCAGCGCAGGTGGTTCGAGTTACTGAAGCACTATGATATTGCCATCCTTTATCATCCGGGCAAGGGGAATGTGGTTGCGGATGCCTTGAGATGAAAGGTTGAGAGTATGAGTAGTTTGGCATTCATTTAAGCGGAGGAGAGGCAATTGGCTTTGGACATTCAGTCATTGGCTAACAGACTTGTGAGGTTGGATATTTCAGAGCTCAACCGAGTTCTTGCATGCGTCATCACTCAGTCTTCATTATTCGTGCAGATTAAGGCTCGTCAGTTTGATGATCCGCTCTTGCTGGTTCTTAGGGAGACGGTACTACAGGGTGGTGCCAAGGAGGTTACTATCGGTGAGGATGGTGTTCTGCGACTTCAGAGACGTCTATTCATCCAGGTGCTACGAAGATGTATCGTGACCTGAGGCAGCATTATTGGTGGCGGAGGATGAAGAAGGACATAGTTGAGTTTGCCGTGAGGTGCCTAAATTGCCAGTAGGCCAGAAGCCAGGTTGCCTACTCCAGCAGATGGTTATACCTCAGTGGAAATAGGAGCGCATCACTATGGACTTCGTAGTTGGGTTGCCGCAGACCTTGAGGAAGTTTGATGCAATTTGGGTCATTATAGATAGGTTGACCAAGTCGACACACTTTATTCCGTTTGTGACTACGTATTCTTCAAGAAGATTGGCCCAGATTTACATTCACAAGATTGTTCGGTTGCATGGTGTGCCTGTTTCCATCATTTCAGATAGAGGCCCTCAATTCACTTTGCACTTTTGGAGAGCAGTTCAAAGCGAGTTGGGTACCCGGGTAGAGCTAAACACAGACTTTCATCCGCAGACCGACGGGCAGTCGGAGCGGATGGTTCAGATCTTGGAGGATATGCTCAGGGCATGTGTGATTGACTTCGGAGGGTAGTGGGATCGATTCTTGCCTTTGGCCAAGTTTGCTTATAACAACAATTATCAGTTAGCATTGAGATGGCTCCATTTGAGGCTTTGTATGGTCGGCGATGTCGTTCGCCCATCGGATGATAGCTTTGACCTAGTTCATCTCGGCCCGAAACTGGTCAATCAAGTCTATCTTCTCTTGGACCTGCGAGGTTGCGTCATTAGTCACTACGCATAACCTCTCATTTTTAACCTAAAAATCCTAACCTTCTCGACCAGTTCGGCATGCTCCTGTTTCACGTACAAGGCCTCCTTCTGTGCTTTTTCTAGCTCGGCTCGGAGAATTGGAAGATCCTCGAGGGCCTCGTCTTTTTGTTCACTGAGAACCCTATGCATGTCCTTCTATCGGACATGCTCTTTGAGCTCAAACTCATGCTGGCTGACTTCCATTTGAGACCGAAGGAAGCTTTCAGGGTTGAGCACCAAAGCCTGAAAAACAAAACGATAAGAACGTTAGAGCATGCTAAAGCTGAGCAAGATTCGCAAAGGGCACAAGGAATAGGAAACTTACTCGGTTCAGTGCCTGTTGTGCCTCATTGAAAAAGCTCGATATGCCTACCTCGTTCATCTTCTCCTGGTCATCTTCGGTCACTAGGTAGCGAAGATAGCTGGCCACACCCACCGGAGCGGGCAACACCCGGGTGTCCGCCGGGATATTGAGCACGACCGCTCTTTTATGGTCGGGATCTACACTCAGAGTAGGGAACGTCCTCACCAACTTCGGGATCGAGCTCGGCTTGCCTGCTCCCAATGGCACATTCTTTTTTGGGATCTCCAGGTGACCAAGCCGGGAAAATCCCTGCAATGCGCCCATGTTCATATCGTCGAAAAATATGTTGAGGGCCTCATCTGTGCCCCATGTCATCTTATTTGATTTCTCTTTCTCGGCTTGAGCCTCGTCGAACATAGACTATGTGTGAGACAGTCTAGTCGAACATAGACTCTGTGTGAGACAGTGACTCTGCAATGTTGATGATACTGGCTACTTCCTTCGGTGCAAGGGAGGTTTCTCGGGAGGTTGTGGCCTCTGATTCTCCTTATGGCTCCCGAGCTAAAGGGGGATCGACCTCTCGGCCACCTTCCTCGGTTGTCGCATGTTCTCCTTCGTCGATGGTTGACCCATGAGCGACAAACTCTAGATCATCTTCTTCGGGGTATTCCCTGAGCCAGAAGAGGGAATCGGGGTCCGGTACCCTGGCTTTGGTACTCTTTTTGTTGCTTTTCTGGACCCGGACAATTACCCTCTTCTTCTTGACCTTGGTGTCCAGGGAGCTAGAGGATTTCCTCTTTTCCTTTTCTTCTCCACCTGTGCAGCAGCCCCGGGCTGACCCAAAGCGGAGGGTTCAGCAAGCGAGGACGGGGCCTCGTCCTCGTCCAATGGCCGGAGCTCAGTGGTCATGGGCAAACCTTTAAAAGAAAAAACATTAGTAGAAACAAAGGTTAAGTATGAAAGTAGAATTTTTCGGGAGGAGGACTCACCATGGGAGCGGGACTCCCACTGGCCCTTTAAAAGCTTGCACCATTCGCGATCAAAGTATGACATTTATTTGCAGATCGACTCGATCCACTCTTTGAAGTGGGAGACTGCATTGGGAACTTGGGCGACCGCTGCACAACGATAGGCATAAGAAATTAGAAAAAGAACAAAGAAAGTACCAAGTACTCAGAAAGGAAAAAACACTCACGGGTTGAGTTCCACTTTTTAGGGAACGGTAAATATTTGGGGGGAATGAGGTCTTCGATTTTTACTCGAACGAACCTCCCCTGCCAACCTCGATCTTGGTCTTCATCGATGCTCGTGAACGGAGCTTTGCTTGCTCGACGGACGAGCTTGATCAACCCCCCTCGAAAAACTCGGGGACTATAGAGACGAGCAGGTGGTCGAGGGTGAATCGAGGTGCTTCGGTGTTGTTGACGAAGTGGCGGAGGAGGATTACGATCCTCCAAAAAGGATGGATGAATCTGCCCAAGGCAGACCTTGTACCTTTTGCAGAAGTTGAGGATTATGGGTTCCATCGGGGCAAGCATGAAGGGGTAAGTGTAAACACTTAGATATCCCTCCACATAATGGTAATATCATCATTGGGCCCAGGGACGACCACTTCCTTGCTCTCCCAGTGGCAGTCCTCCTGGACGGTAGGGAGTGTGTCCTCAAAGATGGAGCATATGTACCTCCATACCCCCTTGCCTCGGTCCTATTGACTAGAGGAGTTCTCGACTTTGAAGTCATTTTTAATGGAGCAGCCCCCGGGAATGAAGCTCTTCAAGGGAGGTTCTGGGACCACCTTAGGAACGGCCACCTCGGCATCCGTGGCTGGATTAGAAGTTGAAGGAGTGGCCTATTGAGGCACATATTTGGACGTTTTCGCCATCAGATTCTGGAAAATATGAAGGTTTGAAGGTGAGGATGAAGATTTGAAGATAATGATGAAGGTATGAAGGTCATATTCGAAGATTTGAAGATGAAAATATGAAGATCTGGAAAGCAATATATGAAGGTTGGAAGAAGTTAGGAATAAGTGAAGAATTCGAGAGTAAGTCTAAGGAGCTCTGGAATCAGAAAGTAAAAAGGTGAAAAAGAGATCGAAGCTTTTATAGAGAAAGGATAATCAATGTGTGACATTTCGTATTTGGGGACGGTCAACTGGCGGCTAACACATGTCCTTTGTCAGAACGACGCGACTGATGGGACGTTTCATTGACTCATCAACTCGGTTCTAGCATACGGAAGAAGGAACCGAAGGTAATTCATCGCTTCATGTCGCTTCGATAAATCTACTGTCCGAGAAATGAGGGAACTATCTGTGTGCGGGTAAAATTGGGGGCAGAGTCTTCTCCGATTCCCCAATGTGGAAATAGGGGGGAAGCATGGCTCGATGTAATTATGATCGAGGCCCGAGGACCCCTCTTATCAAAACCCAGGGAAACGAACGATGTATCTGAGATCAGGCACAGTAAAATAACAGACTCAGACCAAGTATAGCTTCTGGACATCGGAAAATGCGAAGAACAGTTACGCACGACGAGTAGGGGCATAATATTTCGCTTTCAACCGGATATTACGGCGCGAATCCTGTTCAGTATCAACTATAGGTCGACATTTGCCGAAAAAATAAGATTTTTACCTTATTTAGACTTGTACTAGAGCTGAAATTCCCCTACTATATAAACAGGATGGTTTTCTTTATTCTGACACATTGTGACACGCAAATCAAAGCAATAAAAGCTTGCTTTTGTCTTCTAGCTATTGTTCAAAGAATTATTCATTTGTTCTTTTCTTTATTCGCGATCGATCTCGTATCGAAGGTCCAATGGAGGACGGATTCCACTATTCAATCTTAGATCAAGCTTGGTTACCACAACGCGATTGGTTTGATCATTTATTTTATCTTTAACCCATTTACCTGTTATTCTTAATTATTTGTATTGAATTAAATCACATATCCTTTAAACTGCGTATAAATTTAATTGTTACTTATTTTTAGGGTAAACAGAACTAAATGTAACGGTTTTGGAATTGAACAAGTTCAAAGGTTCGAAACGCATTTGTTGAGTGATTTTATTAATACAATGATAAGACAAGTGATTTTATTACACAATTTCACTAAGCTGAGTAACTTACTGACAAATTTATCCAACATAAATATACGTAGGAATTGAACCCCTAGCCTCATTTTTAGAGGTTCATCCACTATCCATAGCACCAAAAGACTCTTTGAGTATGGGTGCGCATGCTCACACATATACATATACACATACACATACAGACTTATATATATAGTATTGAGGGGTTATTGGACGATTCTGCAAACTTCAGCAAAAATCTTGAGTGAGGAAAAAAATGAAAATATCTGAGTCGATTTTCTAATATTTACCAGAAAAATAAATAGAAATGTAAAAGTACGATATTTGTGGAATTTTCATAAACCACTATAGTTTAGAGCCTAGTAACTATAGTTTGTCAAATTATCATTCGTAGCTACTATTAAATTGTATTTATTCGCGTGCCGAATACAACAAAGGCGAAATACAGAAATACAAAAACTAAAATGTTCTTGTTGAGAATCGAACTCATGACCTCCGCTAACTAAGCAGCCGCTCTATTCAACTGAGCTACAAGAGCTTGTTGCTCTCTTGTTTCAGTTCAAAATAATTAATCTCTTATTTTACGAATTTGTTATAAAATTCAGACATAGCTACGAATGATAAATTTGCTAAAAGTATAGCTACAAATGGTAAACACAGTGTAAATGTTTGATGTGTCGCATAATTTTACCTATAATTATTGGGTCGGATGCTGATTTATACTGGGCCATTTATGTTTAACTCCAATAGGTTTGGGGGAAGTACATAAATAGCCATTTTTAGGGGTGCTATTTAAGAATTAGTCGGTACTTATTTTATCCTGAAAATTTGAACTAAAAATCTTAATTTCAGGACTTTGCGTCCTAAAAAATTAAATTGCAAAACTAAAATTCAGGACATATGCATTGACTAATTCCTAAATAGCATCCCTCTAGAATGCCAATCTGGTGTCATTTCTAAAACGGGCTTAGATTTCAAGACGATTCAACATCAATTTTCTTAAGAAAAACATTTTCCAAATTTCAAGATTATCAGATACTAAGAATTAACATTATTTTCGTTGAGGAGACCATTTTTCTTCATACCAAAACACTGTCTTTTTAATTCTTGTTTTAAAAAAAATTCCTCTAATTTTATTTGTTTCAAGTCAAAGTTTAAGGTTATGTGTTTAAGTATTAATAGTATTGAATCTTTTTTACTATAAGAAATTTAAAAAGACACTATAGGTGCCGTCTGAAATAAGTGTAAATTAATTAGTAATGAAAAGTAAAATAAATAATTTGCTACAATAAATTAAAATATATTGATAATGTAATCAGATGCGGAGCCAAAATTTAAAGTTTATGGGTTCGAGAATATAATCTATTTAAGTTATTGAGTTCTAAATTAATAAATTATACATATTCGATGAATTTCTTAAAACAAATACATTGTTTGGACAAAAACTACTCAGTTCGGCCGAACCCGTAAATCGTGTTCTAGCTCCGCCCCTGAGTGTAACAATATTTTACAGAACCTCCTTCCGCCTCCCTAGCCACGCCCCTAGTTTCAAGGTCGTGTTCTATGATCAACACTGAAAAATTTGGAGTATACTCGTCTTTCTTGGTAAGCTAATGTTCTCGCACTTGAATTGTTGCAGTATTATCATTATCTGGTATTTATTTGTTAAATTTTTTCCCTTTAGTAAATGTTCAATTTGCCTATATCTCCAGTATAAATGATTGCCTAAGTCATGTGAATCCTGGAGAACGTACGTCTTGAAGCTTATTAATTATTGTAAGTACGATTATTGCTCTCTCCAATCCTCAAGCAGTCAAGCTTGTTATGATGATGTTGCATGGAAAATTTGTTTTGAGGGTGATGTTAGTTGAAGAAAGTGTTTAACAACAAAGAAATATTGGAATTAGACTGCAGATTACATCCTATCAAATGAATTAAGTTGCTCGTACTCGAGTACGGGTATCCGATACGAGCACGGATCGGAGTGTCGAATTCGGCAAAATTTAAATTTTGAGATTCGAGGGTGCGGATTCAGGTATGGATACGGGTGCGGGGATTCGGCTAAAAACATTTTAAAATTATTCAAAAATAGAACCATAAAGAGAAAAAGAAAACCATCCAAGGCCTTCCATCAATTCTTCATCTATATCGCTACTACTATCTACCAGAAGTCCGAACTCAGAATACGACCCCTTGAATTCTTGATTTTTCTGATACACAAAGCAACAAATATGAGACCAAAGTACTATAATATTAAAGGTATGCCATCTCCTATGTCTTAAATCCGTTTTATTTTTAATTTTGAGAAATCAAAATCTCAATTTCTCTCCAAATTTGTCGATGGACTCAGGTCAAAGTATCCGAAGTTAATTGACTGAATCCGGGACGTATCCCGCTCTAACACCGTGTCGAGACGGGTGCGGCACCAAAAACGAAGAGTCCGCACAACTTAGCAACTGGATCATTATGCAAATTTAGAGATACAAAAATCTTATTGTATATGGAATTTAATTTGAGTATAACTCCCGAAGAAAACTTTATAGTCATTGAAGTTTAGTTTCCAGCGATTAAAATGGTTCATCATTTGGACACTTCACTACAAAAAGTTAAGGTCATTTTGCTAAAAGCGTTCAGTATAATAAAGAAGTGTGCGCGCTTACACCAGACAAGCATCATTCTATTCAGAGTAAACATTACAACGAATAGAAAGCAGTATTAACTTGATTGCTGTATCTCACACATATCACTATTGTCACGATCCGGAATTCTCACATTTGGAACTGTGATTACGCCTAACATTTCACTTGCTAGACAAGTCAATATTAGAGAACCGTTAAGTCAATTATTATTCAGTTTAAACAAATAAAGCCAATTAAACCAAAATGAAACAAAACTGAGTGCGGAATAACATATATGCCCATAATATCTACTACAATCCGGATCTGGAGTCATAACTCACGAGCTTCTAAGATTTTCTACAAACAGAGTCTGAAAGAAATACAACTGTTTTGAACGAAAAGAAACAGTAAAATAGAGAAAAAAGAAGGGGACTCCAAGGTCTGCGAACGCTAGCAGATCTACCTCGAGTCTCCAATGAGCAAATCCAAGCTGCTATGCCTCATGAACAGCTAGGGCCGGTACCAAAGTTTGCACAAGAAGTGCAGAGTATAGTATGAGTACAACCGACCCCATGTACTCGTAAGTGTCGAGCCTAACCTCGACGAAGTAGTGACGAGGCTATGACAAGATACCCACATAATAAACATGTGCAGATAACAGTATATGTACAAGAAAATAACAATAATAGTTAATCATGTGCTATAGGGAGGGGGTAGGCTAAAGGGGCACAAGATATAAGAGATACAGCAGAAATGATAACCAGAACATTCAACATGCTTTTAACCAGTGAAAACAACTAAACACAATGAAGAAAATTGCACGGCATCACCCTTCGTGCATTAACTCTCATAACATGGCACGGCATCACCCTTCGTGCATTAACACTCACAATATGGAACGGCATCACTCTTCGTGCAGTAGCACTCACAATATGACACGGCATCACCCTTCGTGCATTAACACTCAGATACGGCACGACATCACCTTTCGTGCATTAACACTCTCTCTTACCACATAACAATGAACAAGTAATAACAGGGAGATAGGATCAACAAGTACTTGCTTTACTTCAACAACGGTTCCACAATACTAATATCAACTTGAAATCAATACTCAATTATCACAAAAGCCCATAAACACGATAAAAATGATCAATTTAACAAATAATTAGTCTAAGCATGGATAACATGATCAAAGTAAGCAATAATTGTAAGGAACATGTCCCACTTGTATGCTTTAATACGACAACAACACATAAGTACCCATCACCTCACATATACGTTGTACCCAACATCTAACCATGTAGCAAATAGACAAATAAGTCATAATCCCTCAAGTCAAGGTTAACCACTACACTTAACTCGCTCTGAAGGTCCACTCAAAGCTCAATCACAACTTTGCCTTTCAAACCAGCCTCTGAACCAATAGAATCTAGCAAATTACCAACCAAACGACTCAAATTAAGACTTAGGAACTACCCCACGATTGCAAAGAATTCAATTTAGGTCATTATTAAAAAAGTCAACAAAAGTCAACTCTCAGGCTCGCTTGGTCCAAACCCGAAATTCAGACCAAAACCCGATTACTCATTCACCCCTGAGCCCGGTTATGTAATTTATTTCGAAATCCGACCTCAATTTGAGGTCTAAATTCTAACTTTACAAAAATCCCTAATTCTACCCAAACCCCCAATTTTTACCATGAAAATACTAGATTTTAGGTTAAAATCTTATGAAATGTAATGAAAGATTAAAGAAAATAGGTTAGGATTACTTACCAATGAATTGGGGGAGAAGGGTTCTTGAAAAAAACGCCTCTAGGTTTTTCTTGTTTTGAAAATTTGAAGAATGCGAGAAAATCCCGTCTAACTCATAAGTGATCAGTCGCAGATGTTGCAATTGCGACTTGGGGTTCGCAATTGCGAACCCCGCAAATGCAAGCTTTTCTTCGCAAATGCGAAGTCTCACATTTTCTGCTATCATCGCAATTGTGATGATTTGTTCACAATTGTGAACAGTGGCCATTCCGCAAATGCGATCACTGTCCCCCCAGCCCCACTTCGCAATTACGAAGGATTGGTTGCAAATGTGAACCATGTGGTGCCCAACTACTCTTTGCAATTGCGGGGAAGCAGCTCGAAAATGCGAACCTGACAAAGTCGCAACTGCGAAGCCTGACCTCGCAATTGCGAGGTCTGAGGCCTGCACCAGAACTGAAGCACACGAGCACTTTCCTAAGTCAAAAACTCACTCTGTAGCCTATCCGAAACTCACCCGAGCCCTCGGGGTTCAAAATCAACCATGCACATAAGTCTAAAAATATCATACGAACTTGCTCACATGATCAAATCGCCAAAATAATACCTAGAACTACGAATTGAGCATCAAATCAAAGGAAATTTTCAAGAAAACTCATGAACTTCTAATTTCTCAACCGGACGTCCGAATCACGTCAAACCAACTCCGTTTCTCACCAAATTTGACAGACAAGTCATAAATATAGTATTGGACCTATACCAGGTTTCGGAACTAAAATACGGACCCGATATCCAAAAAGTCAAACATTGGTCAAACATTTCAAAATCATTAAGCCTTTAACTTTCAAATTTCAACAAAGCGCGATAACTCGGGTTAGGGACTTCTGAATTCAATTCTGGACATACGCCCAAGTCCCAAATCATGATACAGACCCACCGGGACCATCAAAACACGAATCCGGGTCTGTTTACTTAAAATGTTGACCGAAGTCAACTCAAATAGATTTTAGGCAAAAATTTCATATTTTCTCAATTTTTATTATAAAAGCTTTCCGGAAAAATACCCAGACTGCACATGCAAATCGAGTAAGGCTAGAATGAGGTATTTAAGGCTTCGTAGAGTAGAATTAGATTCTAAAATATAAGATGACCTATCGAGTCATCACATTCTTCACCTCTAAAACAACCGTTCGTCCTCGAACGGATATAGAAAAGTACCTGGGCTGGTGAAAAGGTAGAGATATCTACTCTGTATGTCTGACTCGGACTCCAAGTAGCTGCCTTGATGGGGTGACCTCTCCACTGCACTCGGACTGAAGGATAACTCTTCGACCTCAACTGACAAACCTGCCGAGCTAGAATAGCCATCGGCTCCTCCTCGTAAATTCTTGTCCAACTGGACATAGCTGAAATCTAATACATGGGACGGATCGTCGTGATACTTTCGGAGCATGGACACATAGAACACCGGATGAACTACTGATAAACCAGGTGGTAACGCAAGCCTGTAAGCCACCTCTCCCACTCTCTCAAGAATCTCAAAAGGTCCGATATACCTAGGGCTCAACTTGCCCTTCTTTCCGAACCTCATCACACCCTTCATGGGTGAAACCCGGAGCAATACCCTCTCTCCGACCATGAATGCAACATCACGAACTCTACGGTCGGCATAACTCTTCTGCCTGGACTGAGCTGTGCGAAGTCGATCCTGAATAGTCTTGACCTTATCCAAGGTATCCTGTACCAAATCTGTACCCAACAACCGAGCCTCCCCCGGCTCAAACCATCCAACTGGCAAACGACACCGCCTACCGTATAATGCCTCATAAGGAGCCATCTGAATGCTCGACTGGTAGCTGTTGTTGTAGGCAAACACCGCAAGTGGCAAGAACTGATCCCAAGAACCTCCGAAGTCTATAACACAAGCGCGAAGCATATCCTCCAATATCTGAATAGTGCGCTCGGACTGTCCGTCCTTCTGAGGATGAAATGTTGTGCTCAACTTAACATGCGTGCCCAACTCACGTTGTACTGCCCTCCAGAAGTGTAAGGTGAACTGCGTACCTCAATCAGAAATGATAGACACGGACACACCATGAAGACGAACAATCTGTCGAATGTAAATCTCAGCCAACTGCTTTGAAGAATAGGTAACTGCCACAGGAATGAAATACGCTGACTTGGTTAGCCTATCCACAATGACCCAAACTGCATCGAACTTCTTCTGAGTCCATAGGAGTCCAACAACGAAATCCATAGTGATACGCTCCCACTTCCACTCAGGAATCTCTAACTTCTGAAGCAAACCACCAGGTTTATGATGCTCACACTTTACCTGATGACAATGTAGATACCGGGCTATATTTCAACTATATCCTTCTTCATCCTCCTCCACCAATAATTCTACCTCAAGTCCTGATACATCTTGGTGGCGCCCGGATGAATAGAATACTGAGAACTGTGGGTCTCCTCAAGAATCAACTCACGAAATCCATCCACATTAGGCACACAAACACGACCCTGTATCCTCAAAACTCCATCATCTCCAACAGTAACCTGCTTGGCACCACCGTGTCGCACTCTGTCCCTAAGGACTAGCAAATGAGGGTCGACATACTGCCGCACCCTGATGCGCTCAAACAAGGAAGACTGAGTGATTGTACAAGCTAGAACACGACTAGGCTCAGAAACATCCAATCTCACGAACTGATTGGCCAAGGTATGAACATCTAATGCAAGCAGTCTCTCACCGACTGGAATGTACGCAAGGCTGCCCATACTCGCTGGCTTTCTACTCAAGGCATCGGCCACCATATTGGCCTTCCCGGGATGATACAAGATGGTGATATCATAGTCTTTCAATAGCTCCAACCACCTCCCCTGCCTCAAATTGAGTTCCTTTTGTTTGAATAAATACTGCAAGCTCCGATGATCCATGAATATCTCACACGACACGCCATAAAGATAGTGCCTCCAAATCTTCAGCGCGTGAACAATGGCTGCCAGCTCTAAGTCATGAACAAGGTGCTTCTTCTCGTGAACCTTCAACTGTCGCGACGCATATGCAATCACCCTGCCATCCTGCATCAATATCGCACCAAGTCCATTACGAGATGCATCACAATATACCGTATAAGATCCTGAACCTGTAGGCAACACTAACACTGGCGTCGTAGTCAAGGCAGTCTTGAGCTTCTGAAAGCTCACCTCACACTCGTCTGACCATATGAATGGGGTACCCTTTTGGGTCAACCTGGTCAATGGGGCTGCTATAGATGAGAACCCCTCCACAAACCGACAATAATAGCCCGCCAAACCCAAGAAACTCTGGATCTCCGCGACTGAAGTGGGCCTAGACCAATTCTGAACTGCCTCAATCTTCTTAGGATCCACATGAATGCCCTTTGCTGATACAACGTGCCCCAAGAAAGCGACTGAATCCAACCAAAACTCACATTTTGAAAACTTAGCATATAACTGGTTGTCTCTCAGAGTCTAAAGTACAATCCGAAGATGTTGCTCATGCTCCTTTCGACTGCTAAAGTAAATCAAGATATCATCAATGAATACAACTACAAAAGAATCCAAATAGGGCTTGAACACCCGGTTCATCAAATCCATAAATATTGTTAGGGCATTTGTCAGCCCAAATGACATCACTAGAAACCCATAATGCCCGTACCGAGTCCGAAACGTTGTCTTAGTGACATCGGATGCAATAATCCTCAACTGATGGTAGCCAGACCTCAAATCGATCTTTGAAAACACCTTGACACCCTGAAGTTGGTCAAATAAGTCATCAATCCTCGACAATGGATACTTGTTCTTGATGGTGACCTTGTTCAACTGCCGATAATCTATGTACATCCTCATCGATCCATCCTTCTTCTTGACGAACAACACATGTTCAACTGCCGCACCCCAGGGCGAGACATTAGATCTAATGAAGCCCTTATCAAGCAAATCTTGCAACTGCTCCTTCAACTCTTTCAACTCTGGCATGGTCATATGGTATGGTGGAATAGAAATGGGCTAAGTACCCGGAGCCAAATCAACACAGAAGTCAATATCCTTATCGGGTGGCATCCCCGGCAGGTACGCAGGAAACACCTCTGGAAACTCACGGACAACTGGTACTAAATCCATGGAAGGAACCTCTACACTAGAATCGCGGACATAAGCCAAATAAGCTAGACATCCCTTCTCGACCATATGCCGAGCCTTCATGTAAGGGATAACCCTACTGGTAGAATGTCCAGGAGTCCTTCTCCACTCTAATTGAGGCAACCCCGGCAAGGCTAAGGTCACTGTCTTGGCGTGACAATCCAATATAGCGTGATAAGGTGACAGTCAATCCATACCCAAGATAACATCAAAATCTACCATATCGAGAAGTAGAAGATCTACACTAGTCTCAAGACTCCCAATGGTAACCACACACGAGCAATAAACACGATCTACAACAATAACATCTCCCACAGGTATGGACACATACACAGGAGCACTCAAAGAATCACGAGGCATAACCAAATATGAAGCAAAATAGGATGACACATAGGAATAAGTAGAACCCGGATCAAATAGAACTGAAGCATCTCTACTACAAACTGAAACAGTACCTGTGATAACAACGTCAGATGACTCAGCCTCAGGCCTGGCTGGAAAAGCATAGCATCGGGGCTGGGCCCCACCACTCTGAACTACATCTCTAGGACGGGCCCTAGCTGGCTGGCCTCCACCTCTAGCAGCTTGACCTCCACCTCTAATGGCCTGACCCCTACCTCTAGCTGGCTGAGCAGGCGGTGAAGCACCCGGTGCCGAAACCATGACACGAGAACCCTGATGCTGTGAGTTTCTCGATGCATGAGGGAAAAATCTAGCAATGTGCCTCGGATCACCACAAGTATAACAAGACCTCGGCTGCTGTGACTACTGACCCTGGAACTCACCCTGTCGACCTGAGTAACCACCTTGAAAACTTTGGAGCGGAGGTGCACTAATAGAAGCTAGTGGTGCACTGTAGACTAGCTGGTCGGAATAAGGCATATGAGGGCCACGGCCACCTGAAGCACTGTGGGATGCCTGGAGTGCTGAATGAAATGGCCTAGATGGATGGACTCTACCAAAAGTACCCCTACCTCCAGACGAGGCACCGCTAAACCCACCGGAATGACGAGGCATCTTGTCAAACCCCTGACCTCCCCCTGTGCAAGAACTATCTTGACTCGCCTGGCAACATTGGCAGTCGTCTAAAAAGAAATCCCACTCCCGGTCTCCTTGGCCATCTGTAAATTGATAGGCTGAGCAAGTCCCTCAATAAACCTCCTCACCCCCTCTCTCTCGGTAGGAAGCAGAAGAATAGCATGACGGGCCAGATCCACAAAACGAGTCTCATACTGAATGATGGACATACTGCCCTACTGGAGACACTCGAACTGCCTGCGATAATCCTCTCTCACTGTGATAGGAAGGAACTTCTCAAGAAATATCTGAGAGAGCTGGTCCCAAGTAAGAGCAAGCGACCCATCTGGTCTGGTCGATACAAAATCCTTCCACCATCTCTTGGCGGAACCTATCATCTGAAACATAGTAAAATCGACCCCATTGGTCTCAACTATCCCCATGTTCCGCAGAACCTCATGGCAGCGGTCAAGATAATCCTATGGGTCCTCAGAAGGTGCACCACTGAAGTGAACTAGAAAGAGCTTGGTGAACTTGACCAATCTCAATAAGCCCTCAGAAGACATAGCTGGCCCATCACCGGCATGTGCCACAACAATCGGCTGAACTACTCTGACTGGCTGAGCTGCTGGAGTCTGATACTGGGGAGCCATCTGCTCCGGAGTGTGAGTAGCAGTAGTCTGTACTCCTCCTTTATCCTAAGAGACAGCTAGTGCCATGGGAAATGTACCAGTCTGGGATACACTCTCCATAAGGCCCACCAAATGGACCAAAGCATCCTGAAGCACTAGGGTGGCGATGAACCCCTCCGGGACCTAAGCAGGTCCAACAGGCACAGTCTAGGCTGGAACCTCCTCATCAAACTCCACCTGAGGCTCCACTGCTAGTGCTGCTGCTCGAGCTCTGGGCTGAGCTCTGCCCCTGCCTCGGCCTCTGGCACGACCTTGAGCTCGACCTCTGCCCCTCGTAGGAGCTACCACAGGGGGCTCTGGTTGCTGCTCAGCTGAAGATGCAGTACGTGTTCTCACCATCTGCGAGAGAATAAGAGTAGAAGGGTTCAATTAGCAATGAGAGAACAAAAATCCCACGATAGAGAAGAATAGAAGTGAAATTTGTTCCTAAACTTCATAGCCTCTGGAAGATAAGTACAGACGTCTCCGTACCGATCCTCCAGACTCTACTCTACCTGCTCGTGAATTGTGAAACCTAGGCAACCTAGTGCTCTAATACCAACTAGTCACGACCCAGAATTCCCACCTTTGGGACCGTGATGGCGCCTAATATTTCACTTGCTAGGCAAGCCAACGTTAGAGAACCGTTAAGTCAATTGTTATTCAGTTTCAACAAATAAAGTCAATTAAGCCAAAATGAAACAAACTGAGTGCGGAATAACATATATGCCCATAATATCTACTACAATCCGGATCTAGAGTCATAACTCACGAGCTTCTAAGATTTTCTACAAACAGAGTCTGAAAGAAATACAACTGTTTTGAACGAAAAGAAACAGTAAAATAGGAAAAATAGAAGGGGACTCCAAGATCTGCGGATGCCAGCAGATCTACCTCGAGTCTCCAATGAGCAAATCCAAGCTGCTACGCCTCACAAATAGCTAGGGCCGGTACCAAATTCTGTACAAAACATGCAAAGTATAATATGAGTACAACCGACCCTATGTACTCGTAAGTGTCGAGCCTAACCTCGATAAAGTAGTGACGAGGCTATGATAAGACACCCACATAATAAATATGTGCAGATAACAGTATATGTACAAGATAACAATAAATAAATCTAAACACGTATTATTGGGAGGGGGACATGCTAAAGGGGCACAAGATATAAGAGATACAGCGAAAATGATAACCAAAACAGTCAACATGCTTTTAACCAGTGAAAACAACTAAACACTATGAAGAAAATTGCACGACATCACCCTTCGTGCTTTTACTCTCACAATATGGCACGGCATCACCCTTCGTGCATTAACTCTCATAACATGACACGGCATCACCCTCCGTGCATTAATACTCACAATATGGCACGACATCACCCTTCGTGCATTAACACTCACAATATGGCACGTCATCACCCTTCGTGCATTAACACTCACAATATGGCACGGCATCACCCTTCGTGCATTAGCACTCACATACGGCACGGCATCACCCTTCGCGCATTAACACTCTCCCTTACCACATAACAATGAACAAGTAATAACAGGGAGATAGGATCAACAAGTACTAGCTTTACTTCAACAACGGTTCCACCATACCAATCTCAACTTGAAATCAATACTCAATTATCACAAAAGCCCATAAACACGATAAGAACGATCAATTTAACAAATAACTAGTCTAAGCATGGATAACATGATCAAAGTAAGCAATAATTACAAGGAACAAGTCCCACCCGTATGCTTTAACCCGACAACAATACATAAGTACTCGTCACCTCACATATACATTGTACCCAACATCTAACCATGCAGCAAATAGACAAATAAGTCCTAATCCCTCAAGTCAAGGTTAACCACGATACTTACCTCGCTCCGAAGGTCCACTCAAAGCTCAATCACAGCTTTGCCTTTCAAACCAGCCTCCGAACCAATCGAATCTAGCAAATTACCAACCAAACGAAAATTACCAACCAAATGACTCAAATTAAGCCTTAGGAACTACCCACGATTGCAAAGAATTCAATTTAGGTCATTATTGAAAAAGTCAACAAAAGTCAACTCCCGGGTCCGCTTGGTCCAAACCCGAAATTCAGACCAAAACCCGATTACCCATTCACCCCCGAGCCCGGTTGTGTAATTTATTTGAAATCTGACCTCAATTTGAGGTCTAAATTCTAATTTTATTAAAATCCCTAATTCTACCCAAACCCCCAATTTTCACCATGAAATACTAGATTTTAGGTTGAAATCTTATGAAATGTAATGAAAGATTGAAAAAACATAGGTTAGAATCACTTACCAATGAATTGGGTAAGAAAGGTTCTTGAAAAAATCGCCTCTAGGTTTTTCTTGTTTTGAAAATTTGGAGAATGAGAGAAAATCCCGTCTAACTCATACTTGACGAGTCACAGATGTCGCAATTGTGACCTAGGGTTCATAATTGGGAACCCCGCAAATGCAAGCTTTTCTTCGCAAATGCGAAGTCCCACATTTTCTGCTATCATCGCAATTGCGATGATTTGTTCGCAATTGCGAACAGTGGCCATTCCACAAATGCGACCATTTGATCGCAAATGCGATCACTGTCCCCCCAGCCCCACTTTGCAATTGCGAAGGATTGGTTGCAAATGCGAACCATGTGATGCCCAGCTACTCTTCACAATTACGAGGAAGCAGCTCGCAAATACGAACCTGACAAAGGTCGCAAATGCGAAGCCTGACCTTGCAATTGCGAGGTCTGAGGCGTGCACCACAACTAAAGCACACCATCACTTTCCTAAGTCCAAAACTCACTCCGTAACCTATCTGAAGCTCACCCAAACCCTCGGGGCTCCAAACCAAACATGCACATAAGTCTAAAAATATCATACGAACTTGCTCGCACGATCAAATTGTCAAAATAACACCTAGAACTACGAATTGAGCATCAAATCAAAGGAAAGTTTCAAGAAAACTCATGAACTTCTAATTTCACAACCGGACGCCTGAATCACGTCAAACCAACCCCGTTTCTCACCAAATTTGACAGACAAGTCATAAATATAGTATTGGACCTATACCGGGTTTCAAAACCAAAATACGGACCCGATATCTAAAAAATCAATCATTGGTCAAACATTTCAAAATCATTAAGCCTTTAACTTTCAAATTTTAACAAAGCGCGATAACTCGGGCTAGGGACTTCCGAATTCGATTTCGGATATACGCCCAAGTTTCAAATCATGATATGGGCCTACGAGACCGTCAAAATATGAATCCGGATCCGTTTACCCAAAACATTGGCCGAAGTCAACTCAAATGGATTTTAAGGCAAAAATTTCATATTTTCTCAGTTTTTATCATAAAAGCTTTCTGGAAAAATACCTGGACTGCGCACACAAATAGAGAAAAGCTAGAATGAGTTATTTAAGACTTCATAGCATAGAATTAGGTTCTAAAATATAAGATGACCTATCGGGTCATCACAAGTATATGCTTATATTGGAAGCAGTATTAGCTGGCTATCTCTCGCACACATCAGTATTAACTTGCTATTATATAAGAAGCAGTATTAACTTGCTATTTCTCACACACATCAGTGTTAACTTGTTATCTCAGTACACACATTCTGTTTAGAGTAAACATTACAAGGATATAGGAATTTAAGTAGTATTAACTTGCTTGTCTCACACATAGAAAATTACAGACTCCTGATATATCGGCGGACTGGTTCACGAACTGCAAGATTAGGAGGCAAAATTTCTCCATTTACACAGACTTTATCCAGAAAATTCACTTGGACAGACTTGAAGTTGTATCTCTGTGGTAAAAGAGAGTAACAAGTATCAGTTAGGAGGAAAAAAAAAGTTTGGTCTATATCATAGGACATAGTTCTACAGAAATTGAGTAAAAACTCAAAATAGAACTTTGGAGTCGCAAAGAATGTAAAATAATACAAATATATTATTGATGGCAGTTTACCTTGCCTTCCCACTAAAAATCAACAAAGGTGCAGTGTGGGTCCAATATTGTAACATGATTTCCTTGTTTCGTCTATTAAAGCATAACTTGTAATGTTGATGTTAGGCAGGAAATAAAGCAACTGAACAAAAACAACATTATATGGTAAGTTGATGGTAAACATAATTGTGTGCATTAATATAATAAAGAATAGCATAAGAAACGTATTATTGGAGACATTCTGACAGCCCAAGATCGTTAACTAAAATAGGAAGATTCAACTAAAGAAGAAGAAGCTTGAAAGGAGAAGAGAGAATTTAGTTAGGAGAACTTGTTTAGGAAATAAGAGCTTTCTTGATTTTGGCTTAGTTACAAATGCCTAAGGCTACCCCTATTTATACTTCTCTAAGGATAGTTCTAGATAATATTCTAAAACATGTACAGTGATGTTCTTCATAAGAACCTTTTCCCGAATAAAGTGATGTTCTACCTCAATGTGTTTAGTTCTTGCATGGAATACTGGATTGTTTGCAAGCTTGATGGTACTTTGATTATCTCCAAAGATCACAGTTGGCTTTGATATAGGTAGATGTAAGTCTTTGTAGTCATACACATTCTTGAGCAGTAAGAGCGGCTGCTTTATACTCTACATCCGTGGTTGAAAAGGAAACTGAGTCTTGCTTCTGGCTACACCAAGAAACACTTGTTCCACCACAGAGAAAAATATAGCCCGATGTAGATCTTCGATCATCCGAATCACCACCAAAATCAGCATCTGTATAATCAGCTAACACCAAATCATTCTTCTTCTGGAAGAACAAGCTCATATCTGATGTTGAGTTGATATATTTTAGAATCCTATTTGCAGCTTCTAAGTGAGGCTTTCTTGGCCTTTGCATAAATTTGCTGACATATCCCACCGAGAAGGCAATGCTTGGCCTTGTAATAGTCAAATACAGTAGACTTCTAATAAGAGCTCGAAAAGGCTTGGGATCTGCAAGAAGTGAGCATTTGTCCCGCCTTAACCTTGTACTTATCTCAAGAGGAATAGAACATTTTTGCTTTGCTTCAATCCAAACCTGTCAACAAGTTTTTTGGCATATCCTTCTTGAGTGACAAAGATCCCTTTGTTCATGTTTGTCATCTCTAAGCCAAGAAAATAATGTAGCTCTCCCAACTTTTTGATGTCAAATATTATGGAAAGCTCATCTTGAAGCCTAGCAACTTTATCTTCATTGTTTCCTGTTATTATCATATCACCCACGTACAAAAGAACAACCAATGCAAGTCTCCTTATTTTTTAACAAATAATCTAGTATCTGAATGTGATGCATCATAGCCACAAAAATATAGATACTGAGCAATGTTTTCATATCATGCTCGTGGAGCTTGCTTGAGGCCATAAAGGGCCTTCTTAAGTTTGCAGACATAATCAGGATGTAAGTTAGAGGCATACCCGGGTGGTTGCTCCATATAAATATCTTTGTCAAGCTCTCCACATAAGAAAGCATTCTTTACGTCAAGTTTCCATAACTTCCAACTATGCGAGGCTGCCAAGGCTAGCACAACTCGGACTGAGATCATCTTAGCCACTGGACTAAAGGTTTCTTCATAATCTTCACTATAATTTTGAGAAAACCCTCGAGCAACCAACCTTTCTTTATATCTATCTATGATGCCATCTGCTCTTCTTTTGATTTGTAAACCCATTTACAAGAAATGGATTGTACACCTTTCGGTATTGGTACAAGGCTCCAAGTTTGATTTTTCATCAGAGCCTCTATTTTATCATCCATAGCAATCTCCCACTCTTTGACTCCTTTAGATTCTTCGAATGAGGAAGGTTTTTCATCATCAATTGGTCCTGCAAAGAAACTGGAATACGCACTGACAAAATTTTTATCTCTGAAGCGAGCTGGCTTGATAATAGTTCTTTTTAGTCTTCCCAAACCACATAAATTATCTTCTTGTTGAGTTTCATGTTGTTGAGGTCCAGGGCTCCCCCTTTCTCTTAACTCCTCGGCAGCTGCATCATCTAGAGAAGCACCTGCAATATACAAGCTTGAAGATCCATTATTCAAGGTTTTTGAACTCGTTTCATCCAACGTAGCTCCATAATAGAAAGACACTTCGTCGAATATGACATCCCTTGAGACAACGAAGAGATTAGTTTTAGGATCCATGCACTTCCATTCCTTTTTTCTTTCATCATATTCGACAAAGATTCATTTCCTTGCCTTGGCATCCAATTTGCTCCATTGAAATCCGAAATGTGAACATAACAAATAGAGCCAAAAACCCTGAGGTGTTTAACGCTAGGATTTTCTCCAAACATTAATTTATAGGTTAGACTTCATATTGTTAGGAGAAAACGACATCATGTTAATCACATACACTGCACATTTTATACCTTCAGCCCACAAGTCTCTAGGTAAATTCTTTGCATGAATCCAACTCATACATGTCTCAGTTAAGTGTCAGATCTTCCTTTCTGCCAATCCATTTTGTTGTGGCGTATCAGCACATGTGATCTCTCTTTTAATGCCATGCTGATGACAAAATGAAAGAAATTCATCTGAAGTGAACTCACCGCCATTATCAGTTTGCAGCCGCCTTATTCTAGAAACTAGTTCGCCTTCAACTGTTTGTTTGAACTCCACAAACTTATTGAAAACTTTTTACTAGTGCTTCACAAAATAAACCCAAGTGAATCTAGTAAAATCATCAATGAAAATTAGCATATAATACTAGTCTGAGAATGAAAGAGTTCTTGTTGACCCCATCAAGTCACTGTGAATAAGTTCTAGTGGGGCATTGCACTTTGAGAGGGATCTGTCAAATTGAAGACGATGTGCCTTTCCATATTGACATCCTTCACAAACCTCGCCTCCACCAAAATTTATTAAGTTAGGTAATCCTTTTACTAGATTCAATTTTACCATGGCTTTTAATTTATCCATGCTAAGATGTCCAAGTCTAGCATGCTAAAGATGTGTGTTATCATTGCTACTCATCTTCTCAATATATGAATTAGAGGCAGATAAGACATATAAATCATTAACTCTGTTACCTGAGTGAATGATATCTGCCTTGAGCACCTTGATAATTCGGAGGAGCTTCACATCACGTGAGCCAAATAGCAAATAGTTTCCAGCATCTATAGCATTTGCAAGTAAAAATAGATTTTTATTCATACTTGGAACATGAAAGACATTGTTGAGGGTGATAGCTTCTTTTTACTTCTCGTTGATTACAACAATGCCTTTCTTCTCCACATTATGGACTGTATTATCTGCTGTAACAATGACATCGTGTCCATTGTATTCACAAAATATGGAGAATTTGGATTGATCTCCAATGAGGTGGTGCCCATATCCTGAATCCACTATCCAGTCTCTTTCAAAATTTATGGAAGCAATGGCATTTGTTGCTCGAGTCTCTGCTGCAAAGCACTTTCCCCAGTTTTCTTCTTTTTCTTCTTCTTCAGCAACTTTCTTGGTTTGAGCCATATTTCTCTCTTTGGCTCGATAATATCTTTTTATGTGTCCGACTTTACCACAACGGTAACATTTTATTTGCTTCTTACCGTTATAAGACTCTCCCTTCTTTCCTGGCGAGCTTGAACCACTTGAAGATCGAGAGTTCATGATATCTCTTGATTTCTCTTTAAAATTCCTCTTATCGACAGCAAGAGCATTTCCTTCCCCTTCTTTAACAGATACACCAACCATCTGTTTGGCTAGTAGCTCCTGTGATGACAACAGATTCTCAAATTCTTCCAAGGATGATTGTTGAACCCATTCTTGGATCAATGAAACGAAGGGAATATATTCTAGCTTTAAGCCACGAATAATAATTCTTCTTATTCGTGCTTCAGAGATAGCCTAGTCCGGATTCAATAGAGAAATTTCTAAACATAGATTTTTAACCTTCAAGAAATACTCGGTGATAGAGAGATTACCTTGAGTGGTGTTAGCCAATACATTCTCCAAAATCTGTAGCCATGTGTCATCCTTCTTGTTGAATAGTCGATCGAAGGTCCTCCATATTTCATGAGTTTATTTACACCTTATAATATGATCAAATAAATTAGGAGAGATACACCTCTTCAGGATAAACTCTGTCTTAGCATTAATCTGCTTCCACTTCTTGCACGCATTGCTATTTTTTGGTGCATCAGCATGAGGACTTGTGTTACTCCCATCGACAACTTCCCATAAATCCTCACTAACAAGGTATGACTCCATTCAAGTCTTACATACCTTGTAGTTGGACTGGTTCAATAAATCCATCCCAGTCCATTAGCACGACCATCCAAATCCATTTAGAGAACCAGTTGAATCAACCACTAACCCGACCTTGTAATTATATCTAGAAGCCAACTATGGCTCTGATACCATATAAAGAATAGCAAAAGGGTATTATTAGAGACCTTCTTCCAGCCCAAGATCGTTAACTAAAATTGAAAGATTCAACTAAAGAAGAGGAAGCTTGAAAGGAGAAGAGAGAATTTAGTTAGGAGACCTTGTTTAGGAAATAAAGGCTTTCTTGATTTTGGCTTAGTTACAAATGCCTAAGGCCACCCCTATTTATACTTCTCTAAGGATAGTTCTAGATAATATTCTAGAACATGTACGAGAAAAATCTAGTTAACCTTATCTTACACACAATACTCTAGAATATCTAGATGTGTCTAATAGATAACCTTATCTTCCCACAACATTCTAGAACATCTAGATGTGTCTACTAGATAAATATCAAGGATACTACACTAGAAAATTCTAGAAGTATCCTTGATATTTATCTAGAAGTATCCTTGACGCAACTTTACACTAGGATATCAAGGATACTACACAAGGACGTATAATAATTAGGACCAAATTATCAATTGAGATCTACAAGAAAAATATGCCAAGAGACACTAGAAGTAGAGCATTAAAACTATACTTACTACTTCACTTCATATCCCATGCAGTGTAACTATGAAACGCTTCTCATCAGAATCAAAGATTGCATAGCATCTGAGATAAGAGTAAAAGCTAGCAAAAAGTATGGTAGCATAAAGTGGGCTAAGTTAGCCTATGAAATTTCAAATTCCAAGGAAATGATAACAATGAGTGATGAAGGTTAGTCTTTTAGCTCTTCTAAGGCGAAATAACTTACAAAGGGAACTTTTTCTCGCTCTTCACTGAGTACAGAATTTTTCCTATGATTGCAACTCCCTTGTTAAAACCCTCAGATAAGAGATCCAAGTTCATTTTTTTATATGAAGGTTTCACTGCATGAAAGCAATTTAGCTCAATTCATGAATAAATAGCTAATAACTTTCAACTAAATAACTATAATGAATGTACATCCATACAATTGACATCCATGAGTGATGATGTGGAGGAAGGCAAGCTCGTTTCTCCACTCTTGCGCTTACTCATTCCCTTACTCTTGCCCTGAAAAATGAAATCAAATAATTCAGCTGCATCTTTTAATGATGCCATTAGAATCCAAATATCAATTCTTCTAGATTAATAACCTACCTTAATCAATTCTTCTAGTTTTTTAAGCAGTCTAATCATCGTATTCCTATTATTTGTTGCTTCCAGTGGAGGATCCATCCATCTACAATTTTCAAATCCCTTAAGGGTTAACTCATAGTTTCCCAAAAAAGGAATGCACCTGAAACACAAATGTCAATGTAGCTGGATTAATTAGCAGATGTAACAATTCAAAAGTGAAAAATTAGTTAATAGCCTTACTAAGGCATAGTCGTATATCAGATCAGGGTATATTTCCATTTCTTCATCTCGTATCTGAAATAGGATAGAAAATTACTGAAGTAGATGTTGACGCAGAAACAAGCTGATAACGGTAGATGTGTTAACCAGAAAGTTGAAACTCAACGCTAGCTCGTATGCATTTAATGAGGCTTGAAGTTTAGTCAGATCCCATTCTCCATTCTGAGAAAATGCAACAAACTCGGCACGTCCTAGAATATCTATAAAGAGGATTACATTGGTTTAGTTTGCATTTATATAGTGAGTAAAGTAGTAATACTAAACTATAGATCCCATGATCTCTTACACTAGGAAAATCCATCAAAGTTCTCCACTTCGACAGTTTTTTTAGCATGGTTTAAGCTTTCCTCAATATGTTCTATTGGACTTTGAGAATCTGCAAAAAAGGTATAATAAGATGATTAGTACAGTAGCAACATCCACTCAGTAGAACTATACATTTTTGAAGCTCTCGTCTAAGATTCAAGATTCAAAAATGGATAAGAGCTCATGAATTATAATTGAATAAGAGGCTAGAGTATTAGGACATAAATATATGAGCTCATGAATTACAACTGAATAAGAGGCTAGAGTACTAGGATAGAAACAACAAACTCCTTGTCACACCCCGAACCTGGGCCTGGACATGACACGGCACCCGGTGCCTGGCTACATGTGACCGAGCGAATCAACTGGCTGGATGAATCAATATTTATTATCATAACATACTTAATATGAAAGATAAACTAATACATGTTGATATACTAAAAGTCCGAATGATATTAATCAAAGTTCGGAAATATTAATATAAGTTTAAAATATATTTGTAGTCAATATTGCTTAACATGAAAAGCATGCGACGCTATCTAACTATTACTCTAGTTTATGAAGTCTCTAATGAAGTACTGAAAATACTGACTGTTTTTAAATACCGAAAGACTGTAAAGTAATGGTAATGCCCCGAAAGAACTGGGGCTCACCTAATAGCTGGTACGAGAATCCTAACACTATAGATCGTCAACATGTAAATCATTACATATATCGTGAGATGCAAGCCCCGGACAAAATGAACGTCAGTACATTTGAATTACACTGGTATGTAAAGCAACTGAAAAAAAGAACTATAAAATCTGAAACTGAAACTGAATTGATAACTGATAACTAAACTGAATAAAGGAAGTAAGAATATGAATACTCCCTTTTCTAAATGATGAACCACCTGTTTATCTAAATAAATAAATTGCAGCCTCGGGCCTAAAGATGCATAAAGCATAAACCGTGGCCTTAGGTCCAAACATGCATAAAGCATAAACTATAGTCTCATGCCCAAATACAGGTATTCAACATTCAAGAATTTAAATTCAGGAACTGAAAATCATACTGCAATACGTGATGCTGAAATACTGAATCATACTGAGTTACATGATACGTGAATGCTGAATAGGACTAGATTGAGACATGTATTCATGAACTGATTATGAAAACTAAAACTTCAACTGTTTATGATGTGTTGAGTAATCTAGACTGAGATTCATGGGCATCAAACTCAAGTCTATATTGATTACGGACTGAGTTCACAACGTTCAGAATGAAAGTCATGAACGAGTTATGAAGCTAGAGAATAGAAGTTCTGCAACTATTCAAGGAACTAGGCTTAACTATATTTATAAGGCAATTAGTAACGTTGTAAAAGAAACATAGTATAGGGAGAATCATTAACATTCCCAAACATAAAGAGTTAGCCTCACATACCTTAACTTCCTGCTCTTGAGCGTAATACAACGTTCGCCGACCCTTTCAACTTTAATCTATATCAATACAAGTCAAAGGGATTCAATATTAGCAATAATACTCATGTTTGGTCACTTAGGTATTTTATCAAACACCTTATGCGCGTAAAGTCTCATAACCCTCATTAATGGTGTTTGTACTCCCAACAACCCATTCTCTTGCTCTTAGATCATTCTAAAATCTCAAATTGCTATAATCAATATCATTCTTCCTCACCCATAAGATAAACAACACCTTTAATCAATAATCAACAACCCAAACCTATAACCGTTCATGATTTTCTATCAAACCCATCAACTCATATCTCATGAACTTAGAGTCTATAGTCATTAATCCAATGCTATAATCAATTAGAGGGTGAAGATATTACCTTTTGACGTTGAATCCACTTGAACTCGAGTTCTAAGGTTTCTTTTCTCAACAATTATGTCCCAATCGAATATCTATTGATTTGGAGGGTTTACCCATGTTAATAAGGTATTAGAGAATTGACATTAAGGCCACGATGAATTTGAAAGAATACTATAGGCGAAGTGAGTTGTACTTGACATACTTGAACAACAAGATTCAGAAGCCTAAGGCCAGTTACACATTTACTTTGGATGAGAGAAGAGAGATTTGTGATTGGGTTAATAATTTGAGTATGCCTGATGGATATGCGTCAAGCTTATCTAGGTGTGTTGACATGAAATAAGGGAAGTTGACGTCTATGAAAAGCCACAATTGTCACATTTTCATGAAATCTTTGATGCCTATTGCATTCAATGATTTGCCTAATAGAATATGGAAGCCCATCACAGAGATGTGCTTATATTTCAAGGAGTTGTGCTCTAGCACATTGAGGGCAGAGAACCTAGCTTATATGGACAGTAACATTCACTTAACTTTAAACAAGTTGGCAAAAAATTTCCCGCTTGATTTGTTCGATATCATGAAACATCTTCCAATTCACCTTGCGCAAGAAGCACGGCTAGGAGGGCCAGTTCAATATAGATGGATGTATCCCTTCGAGAGGTAATTATCTTTAATCGATTATCCTTACTTGTTTTAGTTAAATATTATTTCATCTTAAAATTATGATATGCAGGATGATTGACAAATGTAAGCGTATCGTGAAAAATAGATCAAGGATTGAGGGATCAATATGTGAGGCATATCTGGCTAGAGAAACTTCTTATTTCTGTTCATATTATTTTGAACATGATGTTCCATGTTTAAGAAATAGACATGATGATGGAGGCAACACCGATCCATTGGCACCATTTTTTTCCATATTCAATCAACCTGGAAAAGGCGGACCAAAACATAGTCCAACATAATTTTTGACTAATATTGAGTTAAAGTCAGCTACAACACATGTTCTACAAAATTATCCTGAGGTCCAACCTTATTATATGTAAGTGTACATTTATATTGCCGACTTACATTCAAGATCAATTATCAATCATTTTAACTAATAAAAGTTTCAAATATATCGGACAGTTGGTTTGTGGGTACATATGGGCATGAGCATGTTTATTCTAAGTTTGCATAATGGTTTAAACACTTTGTAAGTATTAGCGAAGTTTGTTTCAATGCAAATTATTATTAGTTGTACGTACTTTTTAAATTCTAACTGTTATTAGGTTCACTCTAGGTTCATAATTCAGATAATGCCGTAAATGATCCATTTTCACGTGACATTGCTTGGGAACCTAATCCTAAAGTTAGAATGATTTCTAAGTACTCCGTCAATGGGTACAAGTTTCATATAGAAGAATGGTCCAAGGGTAAAAAAACAAATAATAGCAGCGTGTGTGTGAAAGGTGATGGTGATATTGATTATTATGGTGTGCTTCAAGAGATATTAGAACTCGAGTATAGTGTTGGTTGGCCGAAGAAAAAGTTAGTACTCTTTCAGTGTCAGTGGTATGATCCAATACCTACTAGAGGTACAAAGGTGCATCCTCTGTATAAAATAGTTGAAATAAAGCATACGTGGAGGTATAGACTCTATGACCCATTTATCATTGCACAAAATGTGAAACAAGTGTATTTATCATTTGTGCAAGAAGAAGGTTGTATGGCGGGTAGTGATAAAGTATGTGGGTAGAGTTGAGGTCGAGGACGCATTAGATGTAGCATACCAGAATGACATTTCAAGTGTTGAAGTAATGGTAGATGATGAACTAGCATGTGAATTGCATGATAGTGAAGGCCTTTATGAAGAATTCGATCCTTCAATCCTTAGATCAAATCAAAGTGAGTATAAGTAAGGAACGTCCATGGAAAACGACGACGGAGATTCAAGTGATAAATATGAAGCAAGCGAGGATGAAGAATTATATAATGAAAATAAAAAAAAGCGATGAGGATTGAGTTGTTTGTGTGTTTATGACTTGTTTGATTTATTATGTTATTCCTTATGTTATTGTTTTATTTTTGGTGTTTTTATATGTTCTTCCTTAAATCGTATTAATATATAGAAGAATTGCTTTATATTATTACATATTAATTTTTATTAATATATTTGTTTTATTTAAATAGCACAAATGGCTTCTAAGGGTAAAGAACCAAAATAATCTAAGAAAAAAAATACCTTGCCATCTACAAGTGACCACATTCCTTCACATATGCCTAGTATGAGTCCTCCTCCTAGTTTTTCTCGTCCTTCTTGGTCGACTTCATTACCACCTGAGATTTTCAGAGCCCTCCCACCCCCCTCCCGTCTAGCACATGACAGTATTATTTCATGCCGACCAATGTTAATTCAGCCTCCACTACCATTAATTTTATGCCCACACCTTCTTTGCCACCTTTGAGTCATCGTGCCCCTACTAGTCAACATGGTGGCTCACTATTGATTCTATCCCCGGACGGCTATTACAGTCAGTATGATGGTTCATCTTTTGTACCTCCATCATTGTCTACTCCATTATCATCTACTCCTAGTGTATCTAGACTGGATATTTGAGGCTTTCAGATAGCTGCATTCCCATCTACTAGCACTTCTTCAGTTGCTCCTTTATGAAGACAGTATACTGGTGGGACTGTAGAGTATGATCATTTGCAACGGTTGATTATCGTACCCCATGGGGACGGGTAAGTAATTTTTTATTTTTAATTGTTAGAATAAAGATCTACATAGATTTAACGAATGTTTATTTTACATATAATGCAGATTTTTGCCATCCTTTTAGGCCACACATATATTTGTGGAATTTATGAAGCCATTTTTCATGAGCCGTGGAATTCCTGGATATTGGAGGCTTTCAGATAGTTGCATCCCCATATACTAGTACTTCTTTAGTTGCTCCTTTACGAAGACAGTATGCTGGTGGGACTGTAGAGTATGATCATTTGCATCGATTGATTATCGTACCCCATGGGGACGAGTAAGTAATTTTTTATTTTTAATTGTTAGAATAAAGATCTACATAGATTTAACGAATGTTTATTTTACATATAATGCAGATTTTTGCCATCCTTTCAGGCCACACATGTGGTTGTAGAATCTATGAAGCCATTTTTCATGAGCCGTGGAATTCCTGGAGAGAGATACCATACCAGATCAAAGTAAATACAATGTGGCTTCAATTTAAGGTACGGATAAATATAATTTATATAATATTTATTGTGTTCGTCTAACTTTTATTTTAATTGCAGACTAAGTGTGTATGGCAGCCTCATCATAAAATTCAGGTGAATGCTAATTTCGAGAAAAGAGCTTAGAAAAGGATTAAAGATACTCATTTTGTTGCTCGGAAAGGTGGAGCAAGCCCGAATGGTTGCGTCAAGATGTTTGGCTTCAACTATTGGAGAAGTAGAACACCAATTAATGAAAGCAAAAGAGTGAAAAATCTAAGGCAAACAGAGCATCCAGTAAGGTGGACCGTTGCACATCGGAGGTTCAATTAATTTTGCGGCCCATCGATTGATGATGATGATGATGATGATGATGATGATGATGATGATGATGATGATGATGATGATGATGATGATGATGATGATGATGATGATGATGATGATGATGATGATGATGATGATGATGATGATGATGATGATGATGATGATGATGATGATGATGATGATGATGATGATGATGATGATGATGATGATGATGATGATGATGATGATGATGATGATGATGATGATGATGATGATGATGATGATGATGATGATGATGATGATGATGATGATGATGATGATGATGATGATGATGATGATGATGATGATGATGATGATGATGATGATGATGATGATGATGATGATGATGATGATGATGATGATGATGATGATGATGATGATGATGATGATGATGATGATGATGATGATGATGATGATGATGATGATGATGATGATGATGATGATGATGATGATGATGATGATGATGATGATGATGATGATGATGATGATGATGATGATGATGATGATGATGATGATGATGATGATGATGATGATGATGATGATGATGATGATGATGATGATAATATTCGTTTTAATATTATTTTGCACAAGTTGTATGTTTATTCCCTTGCTCATTTAACTGTATTTGTTTTTTATTTTTCATGAAAATAAATAAAGATAGAGTCTACGAACTTGGAACGCAGCCGTCGTCTAGTCATCCAGCCGCATTATTTAGTGGTGCTTCTACTTCACCCGGAGAAACTGAGACTATGCGGACGCAAATCAATGAATTGTCGCAACAATGGAACAATGCTCAAGAAATAATAAGTATGATGCGGACATTCATGGAAAAACATGAAAACTAATGTACAATGAAAGAATCTAACAATGAGGAGACTGAACCCGATGAGGATCGGTAATAATTTAAAATGTATAATAGGATATTTGGACTTGATTGGTTTCTACTTTGTTCGTTTTAGACTTGGTTGCATGTCATTTTGGTGGAAAGCTTCACATTTTGATGTGGTTTAATATAATTTACACTTGTTAAATAATTTTGTTATGTTTAAATTAGTTTGATACTTGATGTTTTTGGCTCAATTGGTTGAGCATTTGTGATATTGGCTATTGTATATTGGTTGTTTGATTTGGCAGGGGGTGTAGCTTAAAATACAGCAGAATTCTATTGTATTTTACCAAAATTTGCGACTGATTTCCGACCACTTTGGTCGGTAACTGGACTTGAAAATTCTTAGTTTTGCGACTGAAGTGGTCACAATATTTAATTAATTATTTTATTATTTTTTAATTTTCGACCGATTCGGTCGAAACATTTGAATAAAATAATTATTAATTACTTAAAGTACCGATCAAATCGGTCGGAACATTATTTATTTATTTAATTTTTATTGTTAATTGTACGACAGAATCAGTCGCAAAATTACCGACCAAAACGGTCGCAAACCTTAATTTTCTTCGGTCAACTGCACATTTCCTTGTTGCGACCAAAACGGTCGGAAGGTTTCGACCGATTCAGTCGAAAATGTTTTACGACCATCTTTTTTCGACCGATTTAATGGTCAGAAATTTGATATTTTCTAGTAGTGTCACCTCAAGCTTAAATTACGGTACCTAAACCTCAACTACAATCATTCGAGATAGTATTTCGTTAATCTAACAAATATATAGAATAACCTAAATTAATTTTTGCCGTAGAATACAAGGTTCAATAAAGACAACCCCAATATCAACTATTAGTGTATTTTAATGTCTACAATTGCTACAAGGGAAGAATGTTCATAATCCACCAACAAAAAAAAAAATTTAAGTACCAATGAAAAATTCCTTGGAATATCTTAGATATGTATCGTCTGGAGAACATAAAGAAAAAAATATGTAACAAGCTAAATAAGGACATAAGAATAAACTTATAGCAAGGATCGATTTTCACTGGAAAAAAGAGTGAAAATATAAAAAATTGAAGATAAAAGAGATGAAGAGGAAAAGAGATAAGCGGAGTCTTCAAAAGTGGAGAAATTCTTCTTTTAGGTTTTTTATGAGGGCAATTTTGAATTAATAAAAGTTATAAGGGACAAATAAGTAATTTTATTGGGCAAAACAAAATGGCTTTTAAGCTAAAAAATGGAGAAGTTAGGGTCACGACTTTTGTTTATTTTTTAAAGCACTTTTTAACTTTTTAAGTAGCTTTTTCTTTTGCCAAACACTCCAAAAAGTGCTTAAAAGTCAATCCAAACGGGCTCAGCATTACTCATTAGTAGTTGATCAAATTTGATAGATTCGCACTCAGAAACAAGTAAGTTCTGGTCCAGAAGGAATAATATTAACCATTTGACGTCCATTAGGCGCATCAGTCATGGTTATCTTCTATTTGTACAAATAGATTAGAAATGGTAAATGAGCTTCTATGATCATTTACCATAGAATTAAAAATGAAGATTTAATCCTTATCAACTTGATCTTGTTGCTTCTGGCAACAAACATGCACGAACCATTTCACGAAGTATGTGTCCAGACTAGGGGTGGCAAGTGAGTCGGGCCCTAAACGGACCTAGTGGGCCGCGGTCCCAGGCCGGTTTCGGACTTTAAATAAATGGGCTAAACGGTCTTTTTGTAGGAACCGGACCGGAATCGGACCCACGAACTCATGGTCCTGGGCTAAGTGGGCCTAACGGCTAAGTAGTGATTTTTTTTTTAAAAAAAATAGAAATTAGAGACAAAAAGATCTTAAAATAATATCTAAGGCAATACCTTATAAATTTATTATAGAATTGTGACCTATTTTTTTAATTCAAATTTAAAGATAATAATATTGTAAAAAGATATTCAAAGCAATGCCTTGTAATTTTATTATAGCAATAAAAAATATGGCAATATCTTTCTTAGTCTTCCTCCCCCTATGGAATGGGCTAAACAAGGTGCTAATACCACTAACTTCATAATTTTTTCACAAATTACAACAACCTCAATATTTTTTGACTATTTTTTTGGAATAAAGTAAGCAATAGTAGCAAGTATAGAAGAAAATTAGAGAGAGATTGTGATAGATTGATATTAATTTTGTAAGAAAATGAAAGAATGAGTGGGTATTTATAGATAAAAATAGAAAAAAATATAATTATAAAAAGTTTGGGGTTAAAACTAAGTTAGTGGGGTTAAATGGCTATTATTTAAATAGCCAACGACTATTTTTTAAACCCCTAATATCTCTTTTTTTTCAAAAGCCAAACGGCTATTTAAAAAAAATATCCGTTGGGCCCGTTTGGCCCGTCAAGGGACCGGTCCGGTCTCAGTCTCTTGACGGGCCAAACGGTTCCTAGCCCACTTAGTACGCGGGCCCGAGCCAGTTACGAGCCTGGACCGACCTACTTGCCATAGTCTACACAAATTTTTAGGCCAAAATTTAAATTTAATCGAGTTCGAATTATCCGTTCTTGTTTTATTATTTATTTTAACGATTATATCATCCATGAGAGTATTGTTTTTAATTACTACTAGACTAAAATGACTTTTATATATAATTATTTATTATAAGTCTAATTTGGTAACTTAATTTTTTGACAAAAAAAATTCCAAACGTTTTACTCATTTGGTAACTAAATGAGTATTAACTTAACAAAATTAAGTGTAAAAATCTACTGATGAGATAAATCAATACACCTAGCTTTCGGTAGTCCAACTTTCGCATCCTTTTTCGTCGAGCAGAATCGCCGGAAATGAGCATTTCGACCGGAAAAGTCGCCGGAGAGGATTTATTCGCCAAGGCAACTGCAGCTGCCGATGAGCTTTACAGCTTTCGCGACAACTATTTCCCCTTAAGTCCGGAGGAGAGAGTCTCCAAATTGCAAACCCAATCTGATCTCGCTCTTCAAATCCTCGATACTATCCCTATAGGTAACTAACTAACTGGCTAATTGTATTGTTTGAGCTACTTTTCGGTGAATTATTACCAAGTGCGTTGAACTTATTGTGATTTGTGGTTACATTTGTGCAGAAAAGAGGAAATTGCCACTTCAACGTGCAACTTATGAGTATTTAAGAGGCAAAGTACTTGATGTAGTTCCAGTATATAAGAAAGAAGCAGAGGATCATTTGTCCAAAGCAGTGAGTAAATAAGATAAATTTAGAATGTTAATTTGATGCCCTAATATGCTCTGCCATTTAGGCTCCTAGGGTTTTGGTTTAGTGGTAAGAGTGCGACTTGTGATGCTGTGTGGGTTAGACGCGCGCACATCACATGTTCGAACCCTGCCACATCCAAAAGCCCGTATGGGTAGAGGGGTGGACTCGTTATTCACCGAGTTTCAAACCATGTGCCAGTGGCCCTCGGGGATTTTTCGGCTATGAAAAACTTGAAATATATAGTATATGTGCTAAAATGCAAGAGATTTGGAGGTGTAACAATGGCAGAAGTTGAGAGAGAAAGAGTCGGCTGAAGAAGAAATGAATCACTGTTTTTTTATTGAAGATGATAGTCGGTACATTTATACACCTAAGCTATCCAACTAACTTTAAATTAAGCAACTAACTATTGGACAACTCACTAACAGCTGTCACCTAACAGAAAAGACACGTGACTAATTAATACATGTGCTATTCTATATCACAATATGCCCCTCAAGCTGGAGGGTGTAGAATGTTTAGCACTCCAAGCTTGTCAAGTAGATGCACATGTTGAGCAGTTCCTAAGCCTTTGGTTAGCAAATCAGCCTGCTGCTCCTTTGTGTTCACATGTACTACTTGAACTACCCCTTCTTTGATCTTGTCTCTAATGAAATGACAATCGATTTCTATGTGTTTTGTCCGTTCATGTAGTACGGGATTTGCTGCAATCTGAATAGCAGACTTACTATCACTAACGATTGTCACTGGTTGTGTAATCTTCACACCCAACTCTTTAAACAAACCAAGTAACCATATGATCTCAGCAGTTGCAGCAGCCATGCTTCTGTACTCAGCTTCAGCTGAGCTCCTTGACACAATTTGTTGTTTCTTTGATTTCCAAGACACCAAGGAACTTCCAAACTTTATCAAATAACCAGTAACTGACCTTCTTGTGTTGGGACATGCTGCCCAGTCTGAATCACACCAGCATGTTAACTCCCCTGTGTGATTAGAAGCCATTAAGATTCCCGGTCCTGGTGCACCCTTTAAGTACCTTACAACTCTAACTGCAGCATCCCAATGAGACTTCTTGAGCCTTTGCATGAACTGACTCAAGGTTTGCACAGCATAATTGATGCCAGGTCTTGTAATGGTGACATATAGCATCTTTCCAACTAGCCTTTGATAGGCACTGATGTCCTGCAATTGGGAATCATCCTTGACTCCATTTGCCTGATTATATTCCACTGAAGTGAATTTTGCATTAGCCTCCAAATGTGTGCAAGCAGGCTTAGCCCCACTTAACCCCTATCTCTGAGATGAGTTGCAGTACATATTTCCTCTGGTTCAACAAAATGCCAGCGTTGTATCTTAGTACTTCAATTCCCAAGAAGTACTTAAGTTCTCCTAAGTCCTTGACTTTGAACTTCTGGTGTAGGATATCCTTGGCCTGTTTAATCAGGCTTGCACTGCTTCCTGTGATAAGAAGATCATCCACATAGACTAGGACAATCACTACCTCTTCCTGGCTCCTCAGAGTGAATAGGGAATAGTCATTATTGCTTTGAACAAAGCCTGCACTTAAGAGTGCTTCTGTTAGCTTGATGTTCCACTGTCTTGAGGCTTGTTTAAGCCCATATAAGGACTTCATTAACTTGCAAACTTTCCTGTCACCTTGTTGTCTAAATCCCTCAGTCAATTCCATATGAACTTTCTCATACAAATCACCTTGCAAGAAGGCATTGTATACATCCATTTGGAACAGGTTCCACCCCTTTGAAGCAGCAAGTGCTATGATTGACCTCACAGTGACCATCTTTGCCACTGGAGAGAAAGTG
This sequence comes from Nicotiana tabacum, assembly GCF_000715075.1. Classification (NCBI taxonomy): domain Eukaryota; kingdom Viridiplantae; phylum Streptophyta; class Magnoliopsida; order Solanales; family Solanaceae; genus Nicotiana; species Nicotiana tabacum. Next base: position 3,424,999 of record NC_134103.1, on the reverse strand, counting down.
TCATGATAGTCCAATCTTCTCTTTGACTATACTCCTTAGCCACTAGCCTTGCCTTATATCTCTCAATGTCCCCATCTGCTTTATACTTAATCTTATATACCCATTTTGAGCCTACTGTATTTTTACCCTCTGGCAAATCAACTATGCACCGTGTTTTGTTATCTTCCAAAGGCTTTATCTCCTGCTTCATAGCCTCAATCCATCTACTGTCCTTGACAGCTTCTTTGAAGGACTGTGGCTCAACCTGTTGAGAGAACTTGGCCAAATAACACTGATAACTGGACGATATTTTGTCATAAGACAAATAGTTTGAAATTGGATAATTGCAGGTAGCAGCCTTCTTTGTAGTGATGTAATCTTTCATCCACAGTGGCTCCTTGGTCTGTTTTGAAGATTTCCTGCCTGTGTTTGGTGGTACATTTTCATTTTCTTCTTCAAGTGATTGCTGCATTTCAGGGTGCAACTCATTCTGAGCCTCTGCATCCTGGAATGCTGCATTAGAACCATCAGAACTTGCCCCCTCAACTTCATGTTGTGTATCATCTTCTGCATCTATGTGATCTACACCTGCTGTTGTTTCTGGTAAGTTTGACCCACAAGGAGTACTACTGTAATTTGATATCTTCATATGTAGAGGAGAAGACATAAACAATTCAGATTCCTTGCTCATATTAGTGCTTCCTTTGGCAAAAGGAAACTCAGATTCCCAGAAAATAACATCCCTGCTAGTAAAGAAGTGTCTAGTTTGTAAATCCAGAAGTATATATCCCTTCTGTTTCAGAGTATCCCATCAAAACTGCTTCCTTGGCTCTCTCAGCAAATTTGTCTCCCTTGGCAGATTTGTTGCGTAACATAGACAACCTATAACCCTTAGATGAAGGAGAGAAGCCTTCCTACAATGTAGTAACTCAAAAGGTACCTTGCCCCCTAGAATGCTGGATGGTAACCTATTTATCAAATACACTGCAGCCTTTACACACATGCCCCAATACTTCATAGGAATGGACCCCTGAAATTTCAAGGCCCTAGCAGTATCAAGAATATACATATGCTTCCTTTCTACTATACCATTATGTTGAGGAGAATAAGGACAACTATTCTGATGAATTATGCCAAGATTACTCAACAAAGCTGTACATTGTGAGTTAAAGAATTCAGTCCCATTATCTGATCTCAGTACTTTAATCATGACTCCAAATTGATTTTGAACCATGTTTAGAAACTGTTTTATTGCTACTATCACTTCAGACTTTAGTTGCAAAAAATGTACCCATGTGTATCTAGAGTGATCATCCATAATAGTTAGGAAGTAATACTTGTTATCGAATGTAGGAACCTTATAAGGGCCCCAAAGATCCATGTGTACAAGATGAAACAATGCATCAGCTCTAGAATCACTAAGTGGGAATTTCAACCTAGTCTGTTTTGCTAAGGGGCAAACAAAGCAATTATTCTCTGCTATACTACTAACATAGCTATGTAACTCCTTTATATTCTTCATAGTTGACAATGAAGGATGTCCCAGTCTCATGTGCCATAGGCTGCTGGTTCCTCCACATAGTCTATTCATTGCACAAATGGCCTTCAGCTTGTTAGTTAATCTTCCATCTCTAAGCACATATAATCCACCTCTCTCTATACCAATCCCCTTCACCCTGCCATTGCAGAGGTCCTGAAATACACATAAATCAGGAAAGAAGTTGACATTGCAAGACAATGCTCTTGTGAGCTTTGAGACTGATAATAGGTTCAACCTAAAATCAGGTACATAAAGGACATTTTTCACAGTTTCTTTATCCAACATGCACTACCAGTATGTGTGATATCAGCCCTTCCCCCTGTAGGTAGATGTACTCTATCATTGTTAGACTTGTCTGTAGCTCTAGTGTTAGTTAACAGCTCTAATTTAGAAGCAATATGATGAGTTGCTCCTGAGTCAACAATCCACTCCTCTTCTTTCTGGTTGGAATTAGACATCAAGCAAGTAACATTACCTGCCATGTTAGCCTGGTGGTCACCAGAATCTTTGTTTAGTAAATTCAGAATTTGATTGTACTGTGCATCAGTGAAGTAGTATCCCTTGTTCTCAGCTGTTGTCTGTCCATGTCCATCTACTTGAGAGCATGATCCAACATCTGCTTGATTCACAGCTGCAAGGGGTTCTCTCCTCCAATTATCTGGCCTTCCTCCAGCATGATTTTGATTCCTATTACCAGTATTTCTCCAGTTGTCAGAGTTCCCTGTACCCTGCTTCTTCTTTGGAACAAAATCTGATGGATAGCCAATGATTTTGTAACAATTCTCCTTGGTGTGACCCTTCATCCGGCCGTGCTCACATTGCAGAAATTGCCTTTTGCCTCGAAATCCTTGTCCCCTGCCTGTTGCTTGCATAGCCAAAGAAAGATCACCTCTGTCAGTCACAACATTAGCACCCACGCTCTGCTGACTTTCATCCTGTACAATCATTGCATAGGCCTGATTTAGCATAGGTGCAGTTGTCTTCATGAGAATTTGTCTTCTCACCTGATCATAGGACTCATTCAATCCGCTGAGAAATTGCATAACTCGTTGTTGATGTAGTTGTTCCATATTTTCCTTAGACTTAGGGCATCCACAATTAGAGAAAGGGAATAACACATCATACTCATGCCAAAGTTTCTTTAATTTTGTGAAATAGATTGAAACTGAGCTAGTTCCCTGTGAGAGAGTTGCAATTTCACGATGCAATTGAAAAATTCTTACTCGATTGACCTTATCGAATCTCTCCCGTAGATCCTCCCAAACGGGATGAGCATCTGATGCATACACAATGCTACCAAGAAGCTCCTCACACACATTGTTCATGATCCATGACAAAACAATAGCATTACAGGTCTCCCATTGCTCATGTAAATCAGCTGTTTTGTAGGATTCCTTTTTGCATGTGCCGGTCACAAACCCTAGCTTCCTCTTCCCCAAAAGTGCAATCCTCATCGACCTACTCCATAACCCATAGTTTTCCGATCCAGTGAGTTTTACCGGAATCGATACAGAGCTTGGAGTGTCTGAAGGACCCAAAAACTGGGGATGTGTGTGGTCAATTGTGTTCTCTCCCATTATCGTGTCAATAGCAGTAATTGATCAAACGAAATTGAGAGATCTAGGCCAGCAACCAGTTTGAGAGTGTCACAGCGTGAGATTCCAGTATCTCCCGCTCTGATACCATGCTAAAATGCAAGAGATTTGGAGGTGTAACAATGGCAGAAGTTGAGAGAGAGAGAGTCGGCTGAAGAAGAAATGAATCACTGTTTTTTTATTGAAGATGATAGTCGGTACATTTATACACCTAAGCTATCCAACTAACTTTAAATTAAGCAACTAACTATTGGACAGCTCACTATCAGCTGTCACCTAACAGAAAAGACACGTGACAAATTAATACATGTGCTATTCTATATCACAATAATATGCTTTGCCAGTTAGCTTGTAGCATTCTTATTTGAGATGTTTTTGATTTGTTGCCTTTTAGGTTAAGTTGAATCCGTCTCTTGTTGATGCTTGGCTCTGCCTAGGTAACTGCATTTGGAAGAAAGGAGATTTAAATGCAGCAAAAAACTGCTTTACATTTGCCCTTAGCAAGGTCATTTATGCTGCTATTGCTTTGGTTATAATGATTTCAATAGTAAAGTCTTTTATAAAAGGTCTACATTTTTTGATAGATATCTTCAATTTGTTATGTTTTCAGGGTCCAAATAAGAATATTCTATGTCAACTATCAATGCTCGAAAGAAAACTGGCTCAAGGTGAATATTGATATATGCTATGTTCTTTTTTTGTGCCTAATGAGCATCATACGTACATATATATGCCAGTACTGAATAATAGATAGGAGGAAATGTAACCATATTAAGGCTTTCTTTAACTGAGTGATCCAATCTAATGAAGTTGGGTACAACCATGAAAAACTTTAAACTGAATGACCTACATTGCATTATTTAGCCTTAAACAAATGGTAGACTAGAATTCTCCCTTTCCAAAGATGGTGACATGTCATTGTACTAGGAACATTAAACTCAAAGTAGAAAACTAGAAACTCAAGCTAGTGTTGTCGGACTCGTGTAATTTGCCGGGAAACCCACAAATATCACTCACCTGATGACTATAGAATTGAGGCATCCAAGATAATGACGATGTCTTTCAAGCCTTAAATTTGAGTCCTCTATTTGCACTTTATGGGGTTGTTTTATGGAGGCAAATGGAAACTTGTAAAATTAATTTGTTGACAAAGTCAAATTGAGAGTAGGTGATGTCAGAAATATCAGTTTGTGGTTTTATAAGTGGCTGGATAGTGGAAAATCTAAACAGAAATTTCCAGTTTATTCAATATACTGGTCAGTAAAGACATTACTTTGCAGAATGCTATAATGGAGCTGGTTGAAATGTTGATTCTAGAAAAACTTTAATGATTGGGAGATCTTATTTTCAATGTAGCTTATTATATAAAACCCTGTGCGTTCTTCCTTGTATCCTAGATGTTCGTGAATGGCTGTCACAGTAATAGTGAAATCAAGTGCCTCTTCATTTAATTGAGGGATGTCTGAAAGAATGATCACAAACAAGGTTTCCCCTTTCATTACAATGTAAACATTTTCTCTAATTTCAAATGTTATTTGAGTATTTAAAACTCACCAAACAATTGTTTAGACGTTTACAAATCTTAAACCGCCTGTTATGAAAGGGAAGGAAACTATGCCTGTTTTTAACTGTTAGTTCACTCCTTTATTTTCCCCCTTTAGACAAGTAGCTCTACTGATGATTTGCAGCCATTGCAAAAAGTTTGGTTCTGAAGGACCAGAAGGGAAACTTATGTTGTCCTTTCTGATGCATCTTATTCAAGACAAAGATGCTTACTGATGTGTTCATGGCAACATGGATTGGTCAGATACACTGTGTGCAAAGGGAAAGTATTGTGTTCTAGTACAAGTAACAGTCTACTTCATGAATCCTACCTTTTAGAGTATTATCTTAATTTTGAAGAATGTATATTTAAGTTTTCTTTTCTATATTTAAATTATTCGCTTATGAAGAAAAGTTCACATCTCTCCTGACATTCTTTTTCCTGAGAGGCTGATTCTACTCTGCTCTTCTGATTTTATGTTTACTTTGCAGATGCTGAAAATCCAGAAGAAGTTGTTGATGAAAGTATTAAACATGCCAGGGAAGCGATCACTTTGGATGTCAAGGATGGATATTCTTGGTGTAAGATTGCGGATGGACTCTAGTTAAAGGAGACACTTCCTCAATTACTTAGCTCTGACATCCCTTGATATGTTGTTATGAACATTCTTTACTTAATCTCTATTTGCTTCTTTATTATCCTTTTACCTAGTACTTGTCAATGAAATTGAGTCGATGTTTGTCTTTATCTAAAGCATGCTTTAATTTAGAAGTAAAAGTTAATTTCTGTAAGCACTCAATGATCAAGGCATAGCAACTAAATAAATTTAGTACTTGTACTTTAGTGCATGCTACGCTTCACTTTTCACCTGTGCTGCTAAGTTCTGCTATACTCATATCCATCTATCTCCTGATAGATGGACCATAACCCGCACTTTATGCATCCAAATTCAAATTTCTTCAATGAGTTCTCGTCTTCCTTTTCTTTTTTGACTAGTATAGCTCCCATCTTTTTTGACAGATAACCTAGGAAATGCATTTCTCACTTCTTTTTTTGTGACTGGAGCATGGGATCACAATAAGCTTCTACAGTCATTAAAAGCGTACCAGAATGCTGTAAGTATGCATTTGTCAATTTGACTTCTGTATAAAGCTTCTCTTAAAATGCGTCTCTTGGAGTCTGCACCTGCCCTCTTATCATCTTTCTCATGACGTTCAGATTTATCAGCAGTGTGTTGATTCTTCTAAGCCTGTTATGTTCCATGTTTTCTTTATAAACTCGGAACCTCTTCTAATTCTGGGACCCTTTTCAGGAAAGAGATGAAAAAATGAAGTCAAACCCTGATCTGTATTACAACTGCGCCACTGTAAGGCTTATAACCAATCCTCCCTTCTGATTTATTCCGTGATATAATAACTTAGTATGGGAGCTTTTGAAGCAGTTGAGCTAGACTTCGTAAAGTTGCAAAATAGTCTTTTGTGTCTAGTTTCTTTTTGGTGTACCTATGAGGTTCCTTTTTCTATTGGATGAATTAGTGTCCTTCGTTGAGAACCATATCTTGGTGTAGGTTCTCCCTTTTTGGTATACAGCTTGTATACGGGGTTCTCCCCTTCTTTTAATGAAATTATTTACCTTACCAAAAAACTTAGTATGAGATTCTTTGAGAACATCTCAGAAACATTATAGCAAAAATGGCCTTTCTTGACTCACTTGTTTTCTGTTAGAAGTTTGGTTGTGGTTGCCACTGATTGCCTCATGTTTATAATTATATTGCTATTATCATTACTATAACTGGTTCACCAAGAAAAGGAAAACTAAAGAATAAGAAAATTAGATGGGAAAGTGTCCCTTGATGAGATTGTACAAGTTGAGAAACCTGTATCACTTGGTCAGCTTCAGTCTGCAGAAAATAAGGGATATAATTTCATCTCTCTTTTCTAGATTTTTCTTCATTTTTAATTCTGCTTCTTCCACCTATCAGAAGTACCCCGTTGATTCATTCTAATGGTGGCATCAATGCCTCTCTATGACCATGGTTCTATTTGCATTTGAGATTTATCAGTAGAATGTATACTGAACTGGTTAGGAGAAAAAAAGAAAGAAAAGAAAGGGCGTATATTGAATCTCAAAATCCAAGGAATGAAATGTTCATTTGGGAGAAGTGTGCGGGAAACTTTACAATAAAGACAGAAGTTGGTTGATGCAGGAACTTCATGAGCAAAGAGAATTGTCGATTTACAGAACACACTAGAGCTTTGGAGTGAAGAATAGTAAAAGTTATCTGATGAGCAAAAGTGAATGTGATTTCACCTCATTAATCCCTTCTTTTTTTCCTTCTTGAAATCCTATTACCTTTTTCACTGTAGGAATCATGTCGGCATCTTAAAGAGAGAATATTTTTAAAAATCCCTTTAAATGATTTTCTCAATATATGCAAATATCAATGGGTGTGTAATTGCTGTAGTTTCAAGATAATCCATCAGAAAGCATAAGTCTGCAACTTCAAATGCTTACTTTGGTAATTAAAAAAAATTGTCAAACATTGAACTAGTCCCTTTTCCTACTGAATTGGTGGCTATTAACTCTCTCTTCATGTTTTTTCTTCTTCTCTTTGTGGTTAGAATATGATTTGTTAAGATCTACCACCTTTACAAAGCTTTTCCTGTCCGTATACTCATCCTATCTTCTTCTTCTTTTCGCTTGAGCATTGTATGCAAGATATGGAGCCTATCTAAAGAAATTTACCTTTCTTCTTTTTTAAATCTAAAGTCTGCATACACAATGATGTATTAAATGTTGTCTTCATTTGCCTCTCCATATTTTTTACAATAAATGCTTGGATGGATCTTATTTGATTCTTAAAGGTGAACAAATATCTGGAGAATTACGAGAGGGCCCTTACTGGATTTGAAGCTGCTGCATTAATGGATCCTGGTCTTAATGCTGTGGAGGATGCAAGAATGATGGTTCTGCTCCTTGATAAATTAGACTATTTGCTTCGGGTAAGATTAATTTGGTTCTAGATTACTTGAAGCATTTGCAAGTGGTTTTATTTTGGCTAGCATTTAGGAAATCATGGCTGGCAGAATTAGAGTAGAGTCTTAACGAAATTCTTCATTATTTTGATTCAGAAATGCATTGTTCCAGGCATAAAATGTGTCAGAGTCGTAGTTCCTCATCTGATTTTTCTTGTCTGACCTGTGACGTGTGGAGTTTGATATAGAAGGGAATTTGATAAATTTATGCATTTAGACATATCATATGTTCTCGATATGGAACACATGGGTGAGGCTTTTTGCAGCTTATGACACCTGACTTGCTTATTACGAAAACGTCCCTTTTCTGAGGCAATAAAATGTTTGATATGGAAGTCTTTTAGATGCTTCTGACTTCCACTCGACGTCTAACAAAAGTATTCCGGCTAATGGTAGCAAGGGGAGACAAATGTGTCATGTGAAATTTGTATGACAAGAAGGTTCCAAAAGGTTGCCCTTCTTTTCAAACATTGTGGATTCGTTAAATGCTTGGGAGAACTGGGAAACTAGTTGATGCTAGGAAACTGATTATACACAGCTGAGTTATGCGAAGCAAGAGTTGTTTGAAAGGGAAATTGGCAGTGGGTATTTTTTTTTTTTTTTAGGTAAGTAGTTCGCAACAACAACAACAACATACCCAGTATATTCTCACAGTAGTTCGCAGTGGGTATCTTAATCTAGTGTCAGTGTTGGTTTCAGTATGCTACAGAGGTCAATATAGAAACCTTAATAAGGTTGCACCAAATTCAGTGAAAATTTTCTCCAATTCAAATTATTTTGAGTCTTTTTTAGTTAGATGATTAGGTGAAAGCAGTTCAGGAAAAAGGGAAACTTACTAACAAATAACAGTTAGTTAGAGAAGGCATAAGGCTTGATGATATGCTAGTGTCGAGACGAAGTTTAAGCATTCAGGGTACTACAAGTTGCTAAGTAAAATCAACCGAGAATTGGCCTTATCTTTCTTACGTTTGACCTACTGATCTATCCAGTTTACCCACTTAATGGATTGAGCGAGTCTCCATTTTTACTGATTGTACTGGCAGGTATTCATCAAAAATTAGTTGTTTCTTCTTCATCTCTTGCATGTTTTCAAGCTATTGTAGAACCGTTAAGGTATTACTCTTACAAGAGGAAAAAACAAGTGTACAATTCCGAATCTGTTTGTGTCAAGCACTTCTATTGGTTGTGTAGAACATCTATCATGCATGATGTTTGAAGAATTTGGTCCTCTCTCTCAGGGTCAGAGTAAGGCTAAGCGGCTTTCTTCCCTATCATCATCACTTGCTACAGTTGATTGTAAGGATTTTTATTCATCTTCTTAGTTAAAAAAAGAGTTCGATAGTTGATCATCCTCATTATGGATGAAGGTCTTAACAGAGGAATTTCTTGCAGTGAGCCCTTCATACAAAAGAGCAACCATGGATCTCCTATCTGAAGGTCTTAATAAAGGATATGCAATCATAGGAAAAGTTCTGTTCTTCGCTAAGAATGAGAGTTTAGCTCCATTGTAAGTTACCTTGATTTCTACTACCTAGAGTAGCTCATCTTTTATCACTTTGCTCATTATTTGTTCCCCTTGCAAATGATGGCATTATAAACTGATTTTTGAACTTGTACTTGTATTCCACAGGTACTACGTGCTATCTGATTCCAATCACACGTTTTATGTAATTTCGGTGTATGGTATTCGCAGTGATGCTGTAAGTCATCCTTCTAGAGTTGTTTAATGTCTTTTCATACAGTTCTTTGTTTGTGTTACTCAGTTCATGAGAAAGGGGATCTTGTTTCGTAATTGAAGAAACATAGGCAAGTTAAGCAACCAACATTTTTTGATATTCATGTCCTTTTTTTTTAATTAAGTAATAAATTTCATTAAAACAAAAGGCAAAAGATGGCCATATACAAGAAGCATACCAAAAATAGAAAACCTTACAAAAAGACATGGTTTCTACGAATGCCACCCACTCATCTATATAGAACCCTGTGGGTACACCAAAAAACTATAATCTAAAAGAGGTTAATATTCATGTCCTCGTTTGTGCTTAACAGCAGCGGTGGCAATATGCCTGATAATTAATACTCCCTCCGTTCCAATTTATGTGAACCTATTTGACTAGGCACGGAGTTTAAAGAAAGAGAGAAGACTTTTGAACTTGTGGTGTAAAATGAGTCACATATATTTTGTGTGGCTATAAATCATTGCATAAAGGTAAATTGTTTCCAAATAAGGAAAGAGGTCATTCTTTTTGGTATGGACTAATGAGGAAATAGGTTCACATAAATTGAAACGGAGAGAGTATAATTTTTTTCTCATTTCACTTTTCCTTCTTGGAAGAAGAATTAGTTGAAGTGTAGGTATCGTACTTCAGAAATACCTTGGCCTCTCTTAACATAGAAGAAGAAAATGTTATATAGCTGGATTAACCATGAGCCTGAACAGTCTATTTCATTGACCTCCAATAGTATTACTGTAATGTTGAACACCGCCATTTAAGTTTTCATTTTCAGACATCTTCAAGAAGAAATTTTTTGCCCAGGCTTGTTCTTTGCATTAATGTAAAAAGTGAATGTATCATTCAAGATCTGATTTTGATCCACACTTCAGTCTGACCCTAGATTCGATAAAGTGAATACATTCATTAAGTGTTTCTTACTTCAAGATTGTGAATTTATCGCCTCCTCTATCCTGCATTGACTCAAAATAAACAGATTAAATTAATCAGAATATAACACGTAGAGCCCATAATAGATTACTTTTTGAGAGGGAGAATTGGTGAATGTGGAACTAACCATGAATATTCTATTTTACCTGAACTTAAGGAAGTAACTAGACACTTTTGGGTTGCTTTGATCCTTTTCCCCAAGCTTCCCTTAAATTATCACTTAATTCAATTATAATTTACTCCTACTGACAGATTAAAGAAGGAGATCAGGTCACCTTAATGGAGCCTTTCTACCGTTTTGTAGATTTTTCTTGGAAAGGAAAGGTAATTATTTATGTTATTATGCAGTAATTGCAGTTTAGTCTATTTATTTTGGAAATGTCAGAAGTTCTTCTCTATCAAAAGCTTCTTGGTCCTGGCCATCCGTTGGTTGCGGCCAATATTCTGGCTTTTGTCCATTGACAGTTTAATGGTTCGATCTGGTTTTATTCATAATCGCATCTGCAAGTCATATCCTATGGGTTTCAGCGGTATCTTCTCTAGTAGAGTGGTGTCTTTTTATAAAAAGAACTTTCTCAATGGAACTAAAAAAGAAGAGTTTGAGCTCTCTTTTTCTCCGAAATTTACTTTTAGCCACCTGTGGCGGCTATGTGCATGTATTCCAACAGGTATATATTTTGGTAATGGTTATACTTATACTAGAGAGGAAATCCTTGAAACTCGACCTCCCCTTACTCCACACAGCTGGTTTGATATACAATGCACGTGCCAAAATCAGGTGTCTGTTCCACTTTAAAACATGTATGTTGTTTTCTGTTTTTTTCTTTCTGTGAACACCTCCGGACACCCCTTTATAATCATTAAAAGATGGTACTAGCTTGCGAAAATCATTGCATTTATCATGAATTTCACTTTATCTACAGAATAAGCAAACTCATTTTGTAGGCTTTGACCATGGCCCAGGTAAAATTGCCGTGTTTGTTATATGGTGATAAAATGCCATCTGTGTTTTCTAGTAGGTTTGGTACTCTTGTTTACTGTTCATGTTGAATTCAAAATCCTACTTACCCACTGAACTCTAGCCAGGCATCCACACTATTCCAAACCCAGTTCAACACACACCTGACCCGCTTGCTCCCTGTTCTCACCCTCTGCTGCTATGGCTAGATCGTGGAAATTTGTAGCATAGGATACAGTTAAAAGCAAAAAATTCTGATCCAGCAGTGGATAACATTAATTCTAATCACCTCTTCCAATTGCCAGAAGTAGATAGAAAAAATGAAAGCAAGAAAGGATTACTGAGTTCGTTGTCTTTCTTTGAGCTCCTAGTATAGTGATCCTTCTCCAACTAGGATATAATATTGCCAACATTTGCACCAATTACAAGTGAGAAAACCCATAGGAACGTCATTCTGTCTTTATGAATATCTTTATAGAAGCTGTCTTTAAATAGAGGGAATGTGAACCATGTAATTTAGCAATTTTTGAAGTTGAACAACAATGAACTAGTTTCTTACGGATTCTGGAATGAAGATTGCCACTTTTGGCATGTGAATGGTATTGCACAAGATGGTTTAGGCTGGAATAATTTTATGGCGTATGTACTAACCAGTTGCCTTTTACATGTGTTTTCACAATAGTTTGTTCAAATTCTCATCCTCAACAAGTTAATTTTGAATACAGCGGTACCAATTCAAATCAGTACGAGTGGATTTTGTGGAACAAGTTCTTGTAAATGGAAAATGTTTGTTTCCTCATCATGCAGCTCGTACATCAATCTATGCGCAACTCAAGGCATGAAGAATCGATAAATACTGATCTTGGCAATTTTCTTGTAAATTTTGGCAATTTTTTGCTGTGAATTGATTTTCATGTAAATACTGATCTAGGCAAAATAGCTGATTAAAGTTCAAGGAGTGCTTGTTAAATTGCCTGTCAAGCAAAATGGACTGGGCTTTTTGGTCTTCCATGTATCTCTTTCTTCTTCATCTCAAAACTTATACACTTTCTCAGGTGTTGAAAATTGATGTGCGAGAAGCTCTTTTGCTTTCTTATTTTGTCTAATGTCAACTAACCAATTCGTTTCCTTAAGCATGATTTTGGGATGATATGTTTTCTAAGTAGATTATTGACTTCTTAAGCAAATGCATCATCTAATAGCATCAACAGCCATCTGATTTGCTCATCCTAAGCTTGAAGCGGACTTGATCTGATGATGTAAGTTGATTGACTGTACAAAGTTGAAAATGGTCGGATTCACGGAGAAGGGATTTCCCGTGTGTTAGTATAACTTATCTTTCGAACACTAGTTCATCAGTTGAACCGGAAGAAAAAAAAGAAAAAAAAACTACTTTTGATATTCTTTTTGGGGTCATAAGAATATTATGCACGGTCACATAAGACATGAATTAATGATTATGTCCATTTTTTCGTGGACCGGACTTCGATTGGCCTATAAATTAGTGGAACCATCGGATACTGCCTTGTGAGCAACTCATCGTGACTAGCGTCTTTGTTTGGCATCTCGGGGTCATAAGAGTACTATGCACGATGACATGGAACCTACCTATGTTGTGCATGGCTAATTGGATCCTATCGGTGCTCAAAAAGTTGATTGACACGAATTAACCTGAAATATGGTGGATCCATCGGAAATGACTTGGTGACTAATCTCGCCATGCTTGCCATGACTAACATCGACTTTTAGCATTTTGGGATCATGAAACATGATTTAATGATTATGTTTATTTTTTATGTATACAACAACAACAATCCATTATAATTCCACTAGTAGGGTCTAGGGAGGGTAGTGTGTACGCAGACCTTAACCCTACCCTAGGGTAGAGAGGCTGTTTCCGAGACCCTCGGCTCCCTCCCTCCAAGAACTCCCCACCTTGCGCTCTTGGGGTGACTCGAACTCACAACCTCTTGATTGGAAGTGGAAGGTGCTCACCACTAGAGCAACCCACTCTTATCTCATTTTTTATGTATGATGATGATTATACATGATGATTTTCTTGAATTTGGTGACGGGCTCCGATTGGCCTTAAAATTGGTGAATCCAACTAATACGGTCTTGTGAGTAATACTCACCATGACTATTGTCTTTTTTGGTGTTTTGGGATCAAAAAATAAGAATTAATAATTATGATAATTTTTTCGTGTAGTCACGGAGAAGCAATGACTATTATTTATTAGGTCATTTCTGACGGGCCCACAAAATTTATGCGATTCGGGGTCGGTCGCTCGAATTCATGAAGATGGCGTGGACATTAACACACGAATAATCGAAAATCGTGTTGAATTCCTGTTTTATGGCCTTAAAACGCCAAAAACAAGGAACGATCATGGATAAGCAATGACTATTGTTTATTAAGTCGTTCTGATGGGCCCACAAAATTTTAGACCCAAATTTTAGAAGATGGCGTAGACATTAGCACAGGAATAATCAAAAATCATGTTGAATTCCTGTTTTGTAGCACTAAAATGCCAACAGAAAATGAGGAATGGTCATGGGAAAACAATGACTATTGTTCATTAGGTTGTTTCAGATGGGCTCATGAAATTTTAGGCGATTCGGGGAGATTGGGGATCGGCTCAAACACTCGAAGATGCACATTGGTCTCGACCTTGTTGAGCTCTCCCTGATCAAAAGGTCCTATTTTGATGCCTCTTCGATCGTCTCTAACTCCCTAAAAACCTAGGTTTATCTGAATTTCTGTTTTATGGCCCTAAAATGCCAACAAAATAGGAACAATCATGGAGAAACAATGAATATTGTTCATTAGGTAGTCTTTGATGGGTCCACAAAATTTTAGGCGTTTCGGGGCTAGTCGCATAAATTCATGAAGATGACGTGGACATTAGCACACGAAAAATTAAAAATCGTGCTAAATTCCTATTTTATGGCCCTAAAGCGCCAAAAAATGAGGAACAGTCATGGAGAAGCAATGATTATTATTCATTAGATCGTTTCTGATTGGCCTACAAAATTTTAGCTGATTCGGGGTCGGTCGCCTGAATTCATGAAGATGGCGTGAACATTAGCACACGAAAAATCAGAAATCATGTTGAATTCCTATTTTATGGTCCTAAAACATCAAAAAGGAGGAATGGTCATGGAAAAGCAATGATTATTGTGCATTAGGTCGTTTCTGATGGGCCCATAAAATTTTAGGCGATTCGGGGCTGGTCGCCCTAATTCATGAAGATGGCATGGACTTTAGCACACGAAAAATCAAAAATCGTACCAAATTCCTGTTTTATGGCCCTAAAACGTCAAAAACGACGAAAGTTCATAGAGAAGCAATGACTATGGTTCATTAGGTCATTTCTGATGGGCCCATAAAATTTTAGGAATTTAGTGGCGGTCGCCTCAATTCATGAAGATGACATGGACATTGCATACGAAAAATCGAAAAACGTGCTAAATTTCTATTTTATGGCCCTAAAACACAAAAAATGAGGAACTGTCATGGAGAAGTAATGACTATTGTTCGTTGAGTCATTTTTGATGGGCCCACAAAATTCTAGGCGATTTGGGGTCGGTCTCCTGAATTTATGAAGATGGCATGGACATTAACACACGAAAAATTAGAAATCGCGCTAAATTCCTGCTTTATGGCATTAAAACGCCAAAAAAATGAAGAACAGTCATGGAGAAGCAATAAATATTGCTTATTAGGTAATTTTCGATGGACCCACAAAACTTTAGGCGATTTGGGGCCGATCACCCGAATTCATAAAGATAGCATGGACATTAGTATACGTAAAATCAAAAATCATGCTAAATTCCTATTTAATGGTTCGAAAAAGACAAAAAACGAGGAACAATCACGGAGAAACAATGACTATTGCTCATTAGGTCGATTCTGATGGGCCCACAAAATTTTAGGCGATTCGGGACCGGTTGCTCGAATTCATGAAGATAGCATGGATATTAGCACAAAAAGAGGTCGGTCGCCTAAATTCATGAAGATGGCATGGACATTAGCACACAGAAAATCGGAAATCATGCTCAATTCCTGTTTTATGTCCCTAAAATGCCAAAAAATAAAGAACGGACATGGAGAAGCAATGACTATTGTTCATTAGGTCATCTTCGATGGGCCTACAAAATTTTAGGCGATTCGGGACGAGTCGCCCGAATTCATTAAGATGGCATAAACATTATTAGCACACGAAAAATCGAAAATCGTGTTGTATTCCTATTTTATGACCCTAAAATGTTAAAAATGAGGAACAGTCATAGAGAAGCAATAACATTTATTCATTAGGTCTAGGGGTAGCAAGTGGGCCGTGTCGGCCCCTAAACGGGCCGATCTCGTGGGCCGGTTCCGGTCCTTAAATAAATGGGCTAAACGGTCCCGGGATAAACGTGCTTTTTGTAGGAATCAGTTCGGGACCGGACCCATGAACTCATGGTCCCGGGCTAAACGGGCCAGGTCTGCGGTCCCAATGGGCTAAACGGGCCCAACGGCTAAGCAGTAATTTTTTTTTTTAAAATTAAATATAAATTAGAGATAAAAAGATGTTAAAAAAATATCAAAGGCAATGCCTTGTAATTTTATTATAGCAATAAAAAATATGGCAATATCTTTCTTAGTCTTCCTCCCCCAATTGGAATGAGCACAACAAAGTGCTAATACCACCATTGAGAAGAAAAAGGAACTAATCAAGATGTGCCAAAATACAAGTTACATAATACATACTAATTTTTGTTCATACAAGTTACATGCTATCTCTTACAAACTTCATAAATCCTTCAAGGTTCGGAGGAAGTTCTGTTGGTGGTGGCGTAAAAGTAGCTTAGTCATCGCCGCTTCCGTTGTCGGGCGAAGCAGCATCCTCAGCAAGTTCAGCTAGCATTTATTTGTAAGTTTTGTCTACCTCTGATTGTGATTTATCAAGTCCAAAATTTTTTCTTTCCAAACGGATCCAATCTTTGAAAAGTACTGATTTTTCCAAGCTCTCCCTCATAGACGCTCTATAATCACCGATTTGAAGTCTTGCATGACTGAAAGTGCTCTCTGATGCCACAGTTGAAGCTTAAATAGTTAAAATGTCTCGGGTCATCCTTGAAAGAATCGAAAAGTATTTTTCTTTGTCCTTCCACCATTGCAATATATTAAAGGTGTCGTCGGGATTTACTTCCTCAAGTTGTTGCGACAAATAAACTTCAAGCTCATTTAGTTGTGAAAAATCATTACTACTAGAACCAAAAGAACCCCTAAACCCCGCCCAAACACTAAGTCCTCTTACTCCCGAAGAAGAAGAAGAAGAAGAAGTTGGAACATTTGGTCTAGTATGATTCAATGCAACTTGATAAGCATTATAAATAGTTTCAGCATTTGTTTTAATTGAGGCTATTGCTTCCGGAAGTTTAGGCAACTCATCATCTTTAAGTGTTAAACCATTATAAACAGTTTCATACCAAAATTGAGGACCTCCTAATTTTATACAAGGATTTAACAAAGCAGTAACACCATAAATATGGGGAATAGGGAAAAAAATATTTTTTAAACTTTTTTCTCATAGAATCAATAGCAAGTTGATAAATTTTCCTACCCTGTGAAAAATGAGCAAACAACTTTACAAGTTCTGCAATATAAACTAAACAGTTAAAAATAGCAGGATAATATTTCCCAGAAAATTCTTTTGTAGAAATATGAAAATTTTCTAAAATATCAACAAGCATTTTAACATTAGCCCAATCTCCATTCGTAAGGTAATCGTCATCATCACTTACATGTGCATTAAACGTTGAGTTTCTGGGGTTTCTATATTCATATGCAACAACCAAACTTTCATACTTGTAATTCCATCTAGTTGGACAAGGTTTAGAAACTTTTCTTTCTCTTAGGCCACAATCATCACATCTTTTAAAATATTTCTCTAAGTCTACTTCTACAGTTTGAATGAAAAAGCCAGATAAGAGCCATTTTAACCTTTTCAATTTGAATATTTAAAATTCTCATACCATCACCCACAATTAAATGGTAAATATGACAAATACATCTAACATGAAAAATGTTACTAAATGCAAGATTTAGCTTAGTGCTAAGCAAGTCTATAGCATTTGTGTTATTACTAGCATTATCCATTGAAACCGACATTATTTTATCACTAATACAAAAATACCTGCAAATATCTGTAATTATGCTAGCAATAAACTGCCATGTGTGACGTGAAGCAATTATTCTATAAGTAATTATGCGCTTTTGCATTATCCAATCTTCATCAATCCAATGACATATAACAGTAAGGTAATAACAGCCGTTGTTACATCTACCAATATCAGTTGTAATAGCAACACGACAATTTATATGAGTAAATAAATAGCGCAAATATTGTTCATATTCATGCTTATATTTATAAATATCGCTCTTTACAGTTGTGCGAGGAAAACCTTTATAAGTAGGATTAAAAAAAATTCTAATATAATGCACAAACGCATGGTCAAAAGGAAAACTATAGAGTAAGCACATAACAATTACCACTTTTTTCAATTTTTCCCGATCTTTTTCTGGATCATAATATAAGTGTTAATTTCCGATTGAAATTGATTTGAACCGGTACTAGGGTCAGCCTGACTAGTACTAGGTACACTTTTCCCCTCGGCTAGAGCTTTCAGATGTTGATATCTGACGTTATCTTTAGGGTATTTTTTTATGTGTCTAGCCAATGATCTTGTCCCCGATCGCGATCCAGTATATTTAAAAGCTAACTCCATACTACAAGTTTTACACTTAGCCTTATTTTTTGGAACTAGTTGAGTAAATAATGGCCAAATAGGAGATCTTTCATGCCGTTTGGTAGGTTCTCTAGAAAAGGTAAGGACAGTAACGGGAGTATCAAATGGATCATCATTTGGATTCGCAGGGTTATCACTAGTTGGGTCAACATCAAGAGCAGGACTAGTGGGTGTATCATCGTCCGGTTGAGTTTCATCAAGATCAATTTCCTCATCATCATTTTCATCAATAGTATTATAATTATTAGAATAGAGAGCATTCATTAATTCATGGTCTAAATGTTCACCGGGTGTAATATTATGGCAAAATTCAGTGTCGCTAAATTGTAATAAACCATTATCGGTATCAAGAATAGCAAGTGTAGGACGGGTATGGGATTTGGTTCGGGGAGCCGGGGGCAGGGGAGGAGGAACAACAGTACCACTAGATTCGCCAGTCTTGGATTTTCCCTTATTCTTATTTTTACCAAATATATTTCTTCAGGAAGACATCCTAATTAATCAAGTAATAGCAAATAAATAAAACAAACAAAACTATATTATTAAGACTTAAGAGTTAGAAGGAGTTTACCGAATTGACGAACAACTTGTTAAAAATTGACTATCGTTGAAGACTTGAAGACTTCAATTCACCAACTTCACAATTTTTTCACAAATTGTAACAACCTCAATATTTTTTGACTATTTTTTGGAATAAAGTAAGTAATAGTAGCAACCTCATTTTTTCACAATTGTTTTGACAAAGTAAAAAATTATAGCAAGTATAGAAGAAAATTAGAGAGAGATTTTGATAGATTTATATTGATTTTGTAAGAAAATGAAAGAATGGGAAGGGGGTATTTATAGTAGAAAATAGAGAAAAAGTATAATAATAAAAAGTTTGGGGTTAAAACTAAGTTGGGCGGGTTAAATGTCTATTTTTTAAATAGCCAACGGTTATTTTTTAAACCCCTAACAACTCTTTTTTTCAAAAGCCAAACGGCTCTTTTTTAAAAAAAAAAAATATATATTCGTTGGGCCCGCTAAGGGACCGGTCCGATCCCGGTCTCTTGGCGGACCAAACGGGCCCGGTCCTAACGATTCCTAGCTAAGAACCGGCCCATGAGATCGGCAAGAGCCCACCTCTAGCGGGCCTAACGGTCCAGCCCGTTTAGCCCACTTAGCTCGTGGGCCAGGCCCGACCCACTTGCCACCCTTAATTAGGTCGTTTCTGATGAGCCCACAAGAATTTAGGCGATTCGAGGCGGTCGCCCAAATTAATGAAGATGACGTGGATATTAACATACGAAAAATCGAAAATCATGCTAAATTCCTGTTTTGTGGCCCTAAAACGCCAAAAACGAGAAACGGTCATGGACAAGCTATTACTATTATTCATTAGATCGTTTCTTATAGGCCCACAAATATTTAGGCTATTTAGGGCTGATCGCCCAAATTCATGAAGATAGCGTGGACATTAGCACGCGATAAATTGGAAATCATGCTGAATTCCTATTTTATGGTCTTAAAAAGACAAAAAAAAAATGAGGAATGGTTATGGAGAAGCAATGACTATCACCCATTAGGCGATTCGGGGCCGGTCGCCCAAATTCATGAAGATGGCATGAACATTAGCACACGAAAATCGAAAATCGTGCTAAATTTCTATGTTATGGCCCTAAAATGCCAAAAATGAGGAACGGTCATGGGAAGCAATGACTATAGCTCAATAGGTCGTTTCTGATAGGCTCACAATATTTTAGGCGATTCGGGACCGGTCGCCCGAATTCATGAAAATGACGTGAACATTAGCACACGAAAATTGAAAATCGTGCTGAATTTCTATTTTATGACCCTAAAATACCAAAAACGAGGAACAGTCATGAAGAAACAATGAATATTGCCCATTAGATCATTTCTGATGGGCCCACAAAATTTGAGGCAATTTGGGGCTAATCGCCCGAATTCATAGAGATAGCGTGAACATTAGCACACAAAAAATCGGAAATCGTGTTGAATTCTTGTTTTATGGTCCTAAAAAGAGAAAAACGAGGAATGGTCATGGAAAACAATGACTATTGCTCATTAGATCAATTATGATGGACCCACAAAATTTTAGGTGACTCGAAGCCGGTCGCTCGAATTCATGAAGATGGCATGGACATTAGCACAAGAAAAATAAAAAATCGTGCTGAATTCCTATTTTATGACCCTAAAATGCCAAAAATGAGGAACGGTCATGAAGAAGCAATGGCTATTTTTCATTAGGTCATTTCTGATGGGCCCATAAATGTTAGGCGATTTGGGTCGGTCGCCCGAATTCATGAAGATGACGTGGACATTAGCTCACGAAAAATCGAAAATCATGCTAAATTCCTATTTTATGGCCTTAAAGCGCAAAAAAATGAGGAATTGTCATGGAAAAACAATGACTATTGTTCATTAAGCCGTTTCTGATGGACCCACAAAATTTTAGGCGATTCGGGGCCGGTCGCCCGAATTCATGAAGATGGCGTGAACATTAGCACACGAAAAATTGAAAATCGTGCTGAACTCATATTTTATGGCCCTAAAACGCCAAAAAACGAGGGAACGATCATGAAGAAACAATGACTATTGAGTCATTAGGTCATTTCTGATGGGTCCGCAAAATTTTAGGTGATTCAAGGCCGGTCGCTCGAATTCATGAAGATAGGTGTGGACATTAACACACGAAAAATCAAAACTCGTGCTGAATTCCTGTTTTATGATCCTAAAACGCCAAAAAAAAAGAGGAACGACTATGGAGAAGCAATGACTATTGTTCATCATGTTTCTTTGATGGGCACACAAAATTTTAGGCGATTCGCCGCGAGTTGCCCGAATTCATGAAGGGGTTTACAGGCCTAATTAAACTTGACCTGTCACATCTGAGTGTAACATCTCATTTTAAAAAACTATAGTAGAGAGCACCACTACACTGAAAACGAGCAAGGAATTAAAGACAGACATGCAGTACAGCATTCTGAAACTTATACAGTTAAACTATGGTGCCACAAAAATACTGAAATCAGAAAGAATTGTTGAAAATCCATATAGGTGGAGTAAATTTATAGTAGGTTTTCACCAGTATAGTGTTCTATCTAGTTAAGTTGTATATGCTCATGTCCTTAAACAATGGAAGGGAGGTCAATAAACACCTAAACATCACACTTTATTGTTTACTAAGCACTAGAATTTTAAATTATTGATCCAAAATACATTTGAGTAGAGTCGCGCCGAATAAAGCATGATCATACAAAGAGACCAAACCTATACAAACAGGTAAATGTAGATGTATTAACTTGCATAAGTTGTAATGTGAGCCAATGGAGAGCTAGCATCAATGGAGAATACCTGATCGAATCCCCTTTAGAGAAGGACTCAAAAACTTACTGAGACAAAATTGTCAAGGCTGCACATGAAGACAAATAGGAAAACTATCATTGCCGGTAATAGCCACTCTGATGGGGAGGAGGATGATATGGAGAAGGGACGGTATAAGGAGGTCGAGGCATAGAACCCAGTTGCTGAGGAGGTGCAGGTTGTTGTGGAGATGCATTATAGTAGGGACCCCGCCACCCAGGATACGCAGGTTGGCCATACTCGTGGCTCGGTGGTGGTTGCTGTTGATGTTGAGGCGGTGGATATGGGGGACCGGAAGTTTGCAAATGATAAGGCGGTGTAGGCTGCTGAGGAGGACCATAAGGTAACGGATTTTGAGTATAACCAGGCATCGTGGGCTGCTGCGGGTTACCAGCCATTGCGGGCTGCTGAGAGGGGTGGTAAGTAGGAGTCGGGGGTCGAACAGCGTTGGGCATATTCGCAGGGTCTGTTGGCGGTTGGGGATTGGATCTTGGCACCTGATGGGACTGAGGAACAGAAGGATAATTATAGCCATTTGAACCTTTATTGTCCTGGAAACTGAGACCTGAAATTTGTCTCTGAACCTCATCCATCATTTCTCGACACTGTATGTTTCTTGTCATCACAAAATCACTGCACTGTTGCTTTACATTTGTGATCGCATCCTGTTTAACCCATGAAAAATAGAATGTCAGTTCCTCATCCTCCGTTGAAGGAGCAAATAGATATCATATTTGAAATGAGATCAGCTCGGGGACAATAGAGAAATAAGATATTGAGCAAGACCTGCCTAAGTCGGCAGTCACAGAGAGTATTCAAACCAACTAAAACGAAAATCAATTATGTAAAAGAAATTCTAAGCTAAACGCACATTCCCTTTCCATCCTGATTCCAGACCAACTTACTGCTTTCGTTCGGTTTTTGTGCTTTAGCTTTCTAATCCCAGTATAATCCTTATCCTTCTTCATTTGTTTCTAGCATATAATACTCCTATATATTTGGAAAGTAGTATTATATTCCTTACAAGTTCGATTGCTACCTATGTTCCTTACACACGTACTAGGGTAAGAATTAGTTTCTATAAATTGAGTGATGAAATTAGTTAGGAAGCACAAAAGACCAGGACTCTGTATAATAAAAATTCAATAACAAAAACTTGTACAATCAAATGACATTCATAAATAAATCAAGGCACGTGTGTAAATTATTATTTAGTTGTTAAATTTGAGTTCTTGAAACTTTAAGAATCGGCTAAGCTGTTAACCGAAAGATAAGATAATGTAGAAAACAACTAGAGTATCATATCTTCTTTTTGGATCTTATTGTAGTAGTTTCTCTTTACCTTAGATGATTAAGCAGGTATATTTAGGAGTACAAAGAAAAGTTGCAAGCAAATAAAAACATGAACCAAAGTGAAAAAAAGTACATTAGGCTTGGTGGTTATAATTAGCTCTCATGATGTAACTATACTTTAAAGTGGAAATAATACTTACAAAAAGAAAAAACATAAATTCATTGAAAATAGTTTGAATAGGTGCTACCAATAATATTTAAAAGGTAGAGAGGAACATTAAATATCGCGAAAAGAAGGCCCATTTGTTTAAAAGAAGAGAGTGTTACAAATTCCTCTCTAGCATTTTAAAAGTGAAGAATAACTTCTTTGTTTTTTCTGATAGATTTAACAAGTCAAGAATAACTTTACGGAGTGATTGTATTACCATGTGGAAAGCCACTTCAACATAAACTGAGATGAAAAGAAGTGACACAACTAAGAAGTGAAACAAAAAGTAAGATAGCTTAAATATAGTTGGTAGCACGCAAAAAATGAGGTCTCAATGAAATGAAACCACAGAGAATTCACTCAATAAGTTCCTTTTTCGATCTCTTACAACTTCCAAATAATTATCATATGCAGATATACACACTGAAGAATTATCAATTCTCATGTCATATTTGATAAATTAGATCAGAACTTTCTATTAAAAATTAACATGTAATAGAAAATGAAACTTAACACTAAAAAGAGAGAAAACAACTCAATGACAGGATATTTCAGAAAATATGTTTTCTCAATAATAGAATACGATAAAATAAACACTTCTATTTTCATTTAGAAATAATATGCAAATGGTAGATTTTTTTTTTGTTTTTTAATACAAGCAAGTAAACCAATAATTAGGTGTAACTGAACTTCATGCCCTATCCTACTTCAGATAACATTTAGAAGAGGTTACCCATTGAATGGTCTTTAGCAGTATTGGAATACCATCAAAGATAGAGCACATCCATTAGGCTCACAAGCTTAAGATTTAATTGGAAGAGGAATTTAACCATGAATAAAATCCATCGAAGTAGGCTAGCCAACCCCTCCTCCCCTCCCCTCTCCCCTTTCTCAAAGTTCTCTAACAGATGCGAAACCTCATACCTGAAGTGTAACATAGAACTTCAATCCCTCGTTGATATTCTCCTTTATTTCTCGGTATTTTGAAATGGCAGCTTCAATTTGCTTATAGATTCGCTCACGGGATGCTGTAACATTGAGACATACACATTAAGCTGATAAAAATTAACTAATACTGCGTGAATTAGAAATCAACATTGGGACACTAATAGCAAAAACATTTCAGAGTAAAACAAATCAGATATCTAAAATCATATTTCGGTTGAACATGGTCATTGTTCCTTTGTTGGTGGTGGCTGCACATGGAAGCAGAAAGCTTCTACAATTCCTGACTCATTGACAATATTATACATGCCTTTTGGCTTAATTTCATAGCTCCTTAGGGTGTCCCTGGTTTCTAATATGTGTAGGGTGCACAAGGAATTCCACGCTCATTACTTTTGGGTCATTATGTTTCTAGGCATCTCATATTGGCTATTGCTAAATAAGAATACTAAATTGGTCTTTGCTAATTGACATTTTATTTGTGTTAGTGGAAAAGTCTCTCTTGTTAGTATCTCTCAATGTTGTATCACCACATGACATGTCAAGCAAAAAACTCAAAATTCCCAGCAGAAACCCTGAATTTTAATAAATAAATAAATAACTATTTTTTCCTTTGTAATCCTTTTCCACAAACTTTTTCTATAAATTGAAGTCACCTCCTTTGAAAACCATCCACATTGATCAGTCATGCTCATGTTGAGTACCCTCTTTTTTTTCCTTCATCTTGTAATGACCAACATATTTCCTGAGCTGAATTTTTAAAGTGGTAAAGGTTCACTCATAACTGAAAAACAGAGACTCTGGTGCAACAACCGAGAGCCTTGCGCATCCCGTCCAGCAAATGCAGATCATAAAAGTGGAAACATATCTTAATATGGGTGAGCCAGCAGCTCACCATGTTCCTGGGGAAGAAACTTGCAAAAACAAGAGACTGCAACTACATCTGCAACCTACTAATTATCTTTTCCAGTTAGTAAAGTGAACAAGTACACATACAAAACTTGTTTCCCAGTGCCACAAGGAACAATAAAAGTCAAAGCTTCACCATGCTTCAGACAATAACCCTGAAAGATAGAGCAGATTAAAACGTACCTTTATAATCCTCAAGATTGAAAATGGAAGCAAAATCCTCATTTTGAGCCTGCAAATGAAAAATATTGTTAGAGAGGATTCAAAGAGATACATTAAAATAATAAAGTCATTGTAGGTTGTTCTTTTCAGAAAGTGGGATTTTTTTGTCATTCGGCTTTAGTTTTCCACAAAGATCCTCAAATGTTAAGCATTTTTATTGTTCCCATACTACTACAAATATCAAGCCAGATAAATAAAATATTTAAACACGGAAAAGGAAGAAAATGCAAAAGGTGACATTGGACTAGAATGTGCAATACATGCATCATCAATTTACCAGATCAATATCCCTAGAATAGTTATGATATTTAAAGCTTAATGCAGATGCTTCAGCATCAGAAAGAAAAGAGTAGTAAAAGAAATTTCCCAGATATAGAAACTTTATATCGGACCTGAATTTGCAGCAACAGTTGTTCTTGCGCCTCAAGGTTCTGTGCAATTTCTTCACAAATATGATCATATTTTGCAATCTCCTTTCTGAAAAGATCCTCGTGGGAACCAGTGGATGTCATCAGCTTAGGAAGTATATCATCCTGTGCAATACCCCACAATATAAATGGTAAAGCTGGATCTCGCAGATCCTGGATCAGTGAGCAAGGAAGCAGAACAAATACCAAGAAACAAGCACCTTTCCGATGGAAACAGAAATGTTTGACTAAGACAAGTGCAATTCATTTTCAGTGACCTGTTGCCGATGGATGACGATTGAAGAGAAACCACTGAACCGAGTGATGAAGTAGTGTTAACCTTAGCTTCTTTAAGACTAATGCTATTTTAAATGTACTAAGGAGGAATCTGTTTTGACTTCCTAAGCTCCAAAAGGAAATGGAAGCTCTGAGAATCTGGTAGACTTAACAAGAAGTAGCTAATACATAACCAAAACTAGGGTCACGATACACTATAATGCCCCCAGAAGGACCAAGCACATAAAATTAGATGCACCAAGAGAATTCACTAACATACAATGAACAGGCCATCACTGCCAGGACAACCAAATGCAACGTTCCTTTTTATTTTTTGGGTTATTAAGCAAATGCAAGGATTTATTTACCAGTCCACAATACTTTAAGCAAACATATTATTTTGCTCACTTTGGTGCAAGCTTATGTGCTTGTACCATGATTAGTACTGTCAAGTAGCAGACAAAGTAAGACCTCTTACATGTGAACTAGCAAAAACCTTTGTTTCCCTTCTTTCGAGGAATTCAAAAGATCATACTTGTTCAACAATCCTATGAGCAAAAACAGAACATACATAACAACTATATATATTAGCTAAAAATTTCGGACTTAAATATATGCCCACCTCTTTAAAATAAGAAGTCAAAAGTTACACTAAGGTACAAGTGGCTATGTTATCATACCTTCCTCTTCATCTCTTTCAGCATATCTTCGAGCCCTGCCCGCTGAGCACCAAGACCTTCTAATTGTCTCTGCAAATATAAGCACCAATAACTTGAATGAGTCTGTGGAGGTAGTTATTGACTTTATTTCTTTATTTTTTACTTTTTGAGAAATAATCTATGGAAACTATTATTGTAGCTGCAACTTAAAGATTGTTCATCCAATAAACAAAATATCCCACAAAATGGATCCAACAAAAGTCACGAACTTTTTATACAACAGTAATATCTAGGCCATCTTGTGTGCACCTCAACTATTCCACCGTATACTTGCTACCTCCCACCGGCACAAGTACCGGGTAACACTCTCTATCAGGGCTTAGGCAGACAGGAAGAAATTCAACTATTTTGCATCTGTCATTAGTTTCCAAATTACTTTTGCAACATTCAAGGCTTACATGCTTCACAACACCCCAAACTTGCACATTGATTTGTTCGACACGAGAGGACTTTAAACAAGATTATCAGGCTACAATTGCTCAAATTTATTGAACTTCATTAATCAGGCTTGTTGTTAAGCTTTCTTTTCTACTGTTGTTACATACGATGAATTCATGTTTCCCATTTGTATTCACTAATAGAGTATTCTTTTAATACACCAAAACTTGCAGCAAAAATTTTCACATGTTGTCTCTGAAGAAAAAAAGTACTTCATTCTGTATTATAAGTAATTAGACAATTTTCAAACTGAAAGTAGCTATACCTTTATAAGAAAACAAACAGGTGCTGTATACTTTCTTTTAATAAATAGGTTACATTAACCCGTAACGTTCTTTAGTAAGCATCACTAGGTGTTTTCAAGAGAATATTCTATAGCAACTCTAGAAACACGGTTGCAACATAACCCATAATAAAGGATACAGCAAGAACGGCAACACACATGTAGCCTGGTTAACTAGTCTTACCAAGCTCTGCTTCAGAGCTCCCGCAATGGCGTCTTCATTGGCATCCAACGACATGATTGGTCTTGCCAAGGTTGGAAGAGCTGATTCAATCTATCATAGAGAAAAATACACAGGTTAGCCTACGCTTCTGCTAGCTACTCCAGGAGATATATAAGTATGTAAGTAATGACTTTAACTATTACATGGAATATACATACAACAAACTAAAGAGCAAGCACTTCAAAGTTGTGTAGTCAAAATCAAATACCAACGAATCCAAATCTAGTCATTTTAACCGGTTAAAATAAGAATGGCAGCATATATTAAATACATATTAAGAAAATCACCAAGCTCTCCCAACGGCACAAGCTGTCGACAGATTTTATCTTTGAAAGCTCATGAACTCAATTTCCACAATTTGACAACTATCCTAAGAACACCCACTAATAATATGTCTATGTATAGAACCAACAGTGTAACGATCCGACTTGTCGTTTTGAGAATTTACGTTCCGTTCAGTGACTTAAGGTCCCGAGCAATTTCGTAATATGTATTATGACCCGCGTGTGGGGTCGAGTTTGGTTTTCGGAAGATATCGGAATTTAATTGAAAGAACAATTCTCATTTATAAAGCTTGAATTTCTAAAGTTTGACCGAAGATTTGACTTTTGAGTAAACGACTCCGGAATGGAATTTTGATGATTCCAATAGCTTCGTATGGTGATTTCGAACTTAGGCGCATGTCCGGATTTGGATTTGGAAGTCCGTACGACAATTCGACGCATTTTGGCCAAAGTTGAAAAATGGAAGATTTTTACAAGGTTTGACAGCGAGTTGACTTTATTGATATCGGGGTCGGAATTCAATTCTGGAAATTTGAACAGCTCCATTATGTCATTTGTGACTTACATGCAAAATTTGAAGTCATTCCGGATTGATTTGATACGTTTCGGCACAAGATATAGAATTTGGAAAATTTCATAAACTCATAAGTTCGATTCGAGATGCGATTCGTTGTTTCGGTGTTGTTTGATGTGATTTGAGGCCTCGACTAAGTCCGTAATATGTTTTGTGATTTGTTGGTATGTTCGGACGGGGTCCCAAGGGGCTCGGGTGAGTTTCGGAGTGGTTTCGGACCATTTCTAGGCCATTTTT
Organism: Nicotiana tabacum; assembly: GCF_000715075.1. Lineage (NCBI taxonomy): Eukaryota > Viridiplantae > Streptophyta > Magnoliopsida > Solanales > Solanaceae > Nicotiana > Nicotiana tabacum. Next base: position 3,396,510 of record NC_134103.1, on the reverse strand, counting down.
AACTACTGATTTTTGGCTACAGCAGTGTGCATCGCAGAAATTTCTGCTGCACAGAGCTGACTTTGGAAGTTTATATCTCGTAATCTGTAAGGAATTTGGAGATGATCCAAAAATGAAAGTTGTAGCCCTTTGAGTCTAGTTTCCAGAAATGTAAACCATTCATCATTTGGACATTTGTACAGAAAGTTATGATCGATTAACTGAAGCCTGGTACTGCAGTTGTTTTGCCTCGCAGTGAGCATCGCAGAAATTTCTGTTGCACAAGACTGACTTTGGAAGCTTATATTTCGTAATCTATAAGGAATTTGGCGATGATCCAAAAATAAAAGTTGTAGTCCTTTGTATCTAGTTTTCAGAAATTTAAACTGTTTGGCCGTTGGAGTTGGGTACAAAAAGTTATGGTTGATACACTACAGGTTGTTTGGGAAGAGTTTTGGAAGAGTTTGGTGTTTTGAGCATAAGCATGTAATGATCCAAAGGTCCATTTTTAGTTCTAGAGATTGAAATTCGATTTCGATACTTCCGAGAGTTTGATAATGAATTATAGGAATGATCTGGAATGTTTGGTCCAATTTCATCAAGTCGCGATTGGGTTTTTAGCGCGAAACATGAGTTAATTGTTTAACGAGCGAAATTGGTATCGCATTGAGCAAATGAGCTCCGAATTGAATTTCGATTAAACGACTAGGTTCGTATTATTATTTGTGACTCATAGGAACAAGAATCGTCGAATTCCGATTTCGTATGATGGAGTTAAAGCCTTTTTAGTGAAATATTAAATTGTTAGTGCAAGCAGGTTCTGGTGCGGACCTTTAGTGACGGGAAATGGACTTCTAGTGACGGGAAATGGACTTTTAGTGACGGGAAATGAGTTTTTATTGAGCAGTTTTGTTTTTTTAGCTCATTTCAATATTTTTGAAGCTAGGGAACTCGGATTTGGGCGATTTTTGAGAGGATTTTCACCAAATGGATTAGGGTAAGTGTTTCCTACTCGGTTTTCATTATATTTCATGATTCCATGATTATTTTCATCTTTTATTAGTGAATCAATTGGAAGAAAATGGGACTTTTGCAAAATCTTTCAAAAACAAAAATTTAAGATTTGGAGGTCGATTCGTTGTCGGAATTTGATAAATTTGGTATGGTTGAACTCGTATCGGAATGAGTGTTCGGATTTCGTGAAAATTCTATCAGGTTCCGAGAGGCGAGCCCCGCGTTGACTTTTTAGAATAAAATTTTAGGTCGACGTTTTATTATCCAGAATTATTTTCGATGAATTTTAATGAAATTATACAATTAATTTGGATAGATTTGAACTGTCTGGAGGTCAATTCAAGTAAGAAGGCTATTTTGGAATATCGGCCTAACTTCAAAAAGGTAAGTATCTTGCCTAACCTTGAGTGGGGGAAATTACCCCTTAGGCATTGAGTCTTATGTGAAAATTGTGTAATTGAAAACCATGTACGCGAGGTGACGAGTACGTACTTGGTTTATATGTGCAAATTACATTGGTTGAAATTCGTAGACGCCCTCATGTATTAAATTGAAAAATTGTTGGAACATAGTAAATCCTTGTTTGTTGAATTTATTTTTATATGATAATTTGGTGTGATTACCACCTTGATTTTTATGTGAATCCCGTTTTTTTGTTGAGTTGATATTTTCTGGAGATAATTTCATTATGGATTATTCATTTGCAAATAATTTATTAAATAAATTTAAAAGGAGGCATTAATCTATTTGCCAAAAATTTGGATTAAAGAAGGCGTTGCCGCTTGATGAATTACTTTCCAGTTCATGTTGTTGAAATTGGTATTGAGTTATAAAGGCCATAAATCATATTGAGGCAAGGTGTTAAATTGTGAAATATTATTTTGTTGAGTTGTTCACTCCCGGATATCTTGTTAAGATTTTGTGCACATTATGGTTGAGCCATGGGCTCCTTATTGTGGAAAATAATGTATTGTTTATTTTGTGTGGCAAGTTGTAATATTTGAGCACTTGGGGTGCAATTTGTGATATGTTTTGATATTTGAGCACTTGATGTGCAATTTGTGATATGTTGTAATATTTGAGCACTTAAGGTGCAATTTGTGATATGTGGTGATATTTGAGCACTTGAGGTGCAATTAATAATATGTTGTGATATTTGAGCACTTGAGGTGCAAGTTGTGTTATCCTATGATAATCGGGCACTTGAGGTGCGAATTGTGATATATTGTGATATTGATACGCATGCGGTGGTATAAGGTCTGGGTGTTGAAACGCATGCGGTGAGATAAGGTGGGCTTGATACGCGTGGCTAGTAGGGGAACTACTAGAAGCCATGTGGTGTGATAAGGGTGGCTAAAACGCGGGATGCTGTTTCGAAAAAAAAAATAATTTTTAAAAACTAAATGTGAAGGCTCCCGCGGTGATATAAGGAAAGACTGAAATTTATTTAAGATTTGGGACTACGAGGCGGTACCTCGGGAGTGCCCTTTGTTGATATTTCTCTATGGTTGTACTTGCCTTTGGTTATTTTGTTTTTCCGTGATGTGTAAATTCTTGTGTTCTTCCGTGATGTATTATGTGTTTTGTATTCTTTGTTGTATTGTGTTGGCTTTGGCTCTTCGTACGAGACTCTGAGGATTTGTGTTTCTGGTTTTTACTGGTTTTCGAGGTTTGAGTTGTTTTGAATAAAAGAAATTGCTATTATGTTTTAATTTAATAAATTTTACATCCAAATCAGTAGCTATCGGATGCTTCATTTTAATTGAAATGTCATTTTCTTCACCCAAACGAGTTCAAAAAAAATAAACTCATTTCTTTGTTGATTTCTTACTTGGTTTAAAAATTGTAAACTTACTTTATTGAAAATAAATTGATCCTGCGGGTCTTATATACATTGATATTTTGGTACGTGAGTTGTCCGTGCGGTTGTAATAGAGATATGGGCACAAGGTGCCGTGAAAATATGAAAGTGGGCTGAAGACCCGTATTTTATGATTATGAAATAAGGTGTCACAGAGTGACTTTTATTTGAAAGAAATATTCGAAAGATTTTTATTTGTAATTTATATGTGAAAGATTTATATTTGAAGGACTTACATTTGAAAGATGTATATTTTGAAGGACTTGATTAATTGGTTGTACTTGTGTTCATTATTCGCTTGAGCAATATTTATGGTATTCTTGTTGCCTTGCTGTTTATATCACTAGTTGATTATTGTTGCTATCACTGTTATTTATCTGTATATTATTTTTGTATGCTATATTGCAAAGGTTATTTGACTAGTGAGTGTCTTGATTGTACCTCGTCACTACTCCACCGAGGTTAGACTTGATACTTACTGGGTACCGACTGTGGTGTACTCATACTACACTTCTGCACATTTTTGTGCAGAGCCAGGTATTGGGGATATCGGACTCGGGCAGAGTTAGTGTGTTGATCGCAAGGATTCAAGGTAGAGCTGCTTGGTCGTCGCAGTCCCTTGGAGTCTTTCCATTTTATCTGTCAACTCTTATTCGAACAGTATTATATATTCAATCCTTGAGATCATTGCATGTATTCAGTTAGACTTCGTGACTCAGTACTACTAGTCTTGGGAGGTTGTTATATTTGTTTCCGCTTTTGGTTTCGACACTTGTATTAAATTATATGTTTCAAAAAAAAATGGCTCGTAATGTAATTGTAATCGACTTACTTAGTCTTAAAGACTAAGTGCCATCACGACGCATGTGGTGAGATTTTGGGTCGTGACAAACAGCATACGACGACAAATTTCTTTTCTACATGTCTTGATGAGTAAAGTTCATCGACAGAGCTAAATACGCATCACATGACTAGTTATCTAAAATAAGGTTTCACAAAGAATCTAAATGCTAAATAAATACATACTGGATGGCGATCAAGGATTGACATGAGTGCTGCATGATCCTTCACTGATCGTTCAATCCTGGCATCACTCTCTGCAGCTTGCTTCAAGTTAGCTGCAAACCTGTTCAATCTGTCCTGTAGGTTCTTTGTTAGAGTACTAGATTGAGGCCTTGTCCATCGTGTTCCAAATTGACTTCTAAATTGAGAATCTTCTGTTGCTTCTTTTTGTAAAAGCTCCTCAGTTTGGACCAGTAATTCCTGGTTCACCCTCTTCAGATCTTTGAGCTGCTGCAGCTCAGCTTCTAAACCAGCTGGACCACCACAAACTTGAACTGCCTCTACATCTTCTTTTAAGGCCATGGGCAGAGTTAAGTTTCCCTCCAAAGCAAGAATAGAATCAGGCAAGTCCATTTCCCTGAGCTTAACTCGAGCTAGCTCACTTCCCTGTTGCAATCTCTCAGCTTGAGACCTAATGACATCATCAACCATTTCGGTGTACCTGGAAAGAGCTTTAGCGCTGTTATCAGGAACAAGACTGGCAAACATCTTCTCCTTGCTTGCATCCAGGACATCATTCATTGGCATAGGCTTGACCAATGAAAACGCTGGAAGAGGAGCCAGAGAACTGGCTTGTGGAACTCTCATGAGGTATACTCTATCATTCTCCTTCACAGCTCTCGCCAAGTTTTGATTTAAATTAGCCTCGAGCTTATTAATTGCATCCAAGAGCTGCTGCGCTGCTCCCTTTGGTGATGTTTTTTTGGCCTCAGACAATGCACTAATCCCACTCTTCAACCTCGCAATTTCCTCTGCAATTTCTTCTTTCTCGTGGAGCTCCATACCGTACCTATAGCAGGCCTCAGCATAAAACAAGGCTGCCTTGAGCTGAACATGAGCCAGCCAACCCTTGTCAAAGTGGTAGTTCAGAGGTGCAACAGTTAATGCTGCCAAAGCTTCCTCGTAATAAATCCCTGCCTGTATTCATATGTGCAGTGCTCATTTTAAAATTAAATGTTGCATGTATTAGTGCAACGAGAAAATTCACCATCTTACACCAAAATAGCAGACAAATCAGAAAATGTCATTGCCAACATAATATCCAGAATGGGTTTTTTTAATATATTATCAAATATCAAGGATGCATTCGCTGAATCGTATGCAAGTCGAGTGTTTGTTATCTTCCATACAATCAAATAAAAGGTTGACTAAACTACAGAAAGTATGAAGTGGCAAAGGCTGAAATAAATAAGGTATTATAACCAATAGACAACCTGTCTTGAAATCTTTGCACAGACTCCAGGGGTGCTTCCCTTGGCAATAGTATTCTCAAAAACGCACTCCTGAGCCTGAGCTAGCATGAGTCTTTCCAACATCCCAGCACATTCCACTGACATGTCAACCGTGGTGGAGCTACCCATTGATGCCTTCATTGCCACATTGTCTCTCAGGAACGCAAAAGCCCCAGCTGCAGCAATAAAGGAATGTGATGCCTGCCTTCGCCCCTCCACAGCTGATCGATCCAGACTCAATCCCATCTGACTGTGCACTGCTCCCAAATTGAACAAAACTGCAGCTTTCTCTGCGGCAAACCAAAAAATAAAAAGCTAGATTACTAATATAACAAGATGATACTAACTAAGCATAAATTTGACTTCTGTAAATTCATAAGATCGCCATATCATATTGAGAAGGTACATGTTTGAATTATAATGATCATTCAGATATTGAAATGAAACTAATTATTAGTAAATACCTTTGCCCTGTTTGGTTTTGGACTTTCTACTTATATAATCACTGTTTTCTATTAAACTAGACGTCCAAATAGAACGGTAAGTTACCAGTGTTGCTAAAGGCTCAAAGCCCTGAAACTCGGTAAGTCCAGGTTGTGCGCTTCACCTCACTTAATTGGCTCTTTAGTGTAGGCGTCAAGTTGCTAAGGCATGTGCACTTCCATTGATGGTGATTGGTTCTGTATTAAAGTGCACAACATCATATATATAGCTTAAGTTTCACTCTTTTGTCCAGATAATTATTGTTTGTGTTTGCAGTTACATAATTTTTTGCTATTTTTGTTTTTCTCCGTTGGCGCTTTTCTTCGCTAAAGCTCATGCTTTAATTGCACTTTGCGCTTAAAGTTCCAACAAACTTTGGCGCTTTTTCGCTTTTCACTTTTGACTACTCTGTAATAGTTACTCTTTGAAAATATCAACTTTAGAAACTAATCAAAATATTTCAATGAAACTGATAGAGTCCATTACCTAATAACAGCATTTCTAAATAATCAGATCCAGTTTCCAGAATCCAAACCAAACAGGACCAACCTCCAATAATCTCTTTACCACTGCGACAGGCGATTAAAATTTTAATCTTTTTAAAGTTTAAATCTATTCAAGTTTTAATCTCTCTGGAGCAAATTCCAACGTTATCCCAAATCCAAATTCCAAGATCCTTATTTCATTTGGAAAGGAAAGTAAGACCAATATATGTAGCAGCTTAAAATCAAATATGACGCAATTTTAAGTTCTACTTCTGCATTATAAGTTGTACAATAAACAAGAAGCAAAGGAGAAGGGAAGAAAAGGGAAAGTATGAACAATGTAGAAGCTCAAAGCAAGTGTGAAGCAATTCTAAATTGTAATTCACGCATTGCCTATTGTACGCATAATTTGAAGTCCAATCAAATCAAAATTTACTTCAATATACCTAGATGAATATTCTGCTGCACAGCTTTCTGCTTGTTCTTGAAAGTATCGTACCAAGTAAAAAACACGGAATTGATGTGATCTTTATCAGGTGAGATCGGAAAACGAGATTCAACAGAACAGAGGGCTTTATAGTAATTTTGCAGAATGTCACGACGAGCAGGGAGCGAATCGGCCGGAACACGCTCGATTTCGGAGCGGTATTGCTTGAGAGTTTGGAGATCATCTTCGAGGTTTTGAGCTTCCCGTTCGGAGTAATTGAAAGCGATGTAGTTTCGTAATGGACGGTAGAGATCGAGTGATACGGTTTTCTTCTCGAAGATTGCTAACATGACGTTTGTCGCCGCCGTTGACGACGGTGACGCCATGGTTTCCGGTGACCTTTTGTAGCAGTGATGATTTCAATAGATACAGAGTTTGTGTTTAGAGCTTATGCGATGAATTCAAGCGCGTATTTTGTCCCAAATTTTCCTTTTGTTTCCTTATTGTAAATTTTGACAATTTCTATAAATGTTGTTTGTTTTCCATTCCCTCTTTTTTTCCACCTATAAATGTTGTTTGTTTGCTTAGCTTGAAAGGAAGATATTTTACCTTTTATATTTTAGGGGGCAAATGAAGAAATAAACACTAACGAAGACCAAAATTCCTTTTATATAATGATCTAAAAATATAATTTATGAAAGCACTTTAGAAACTTAAAATTTTGAGTTTAAGTTTCACATTTTAAAATTATAATTTACTGGGTGATTTTGACCAAAATTATTGGATATTATCGATTCCGTAAATTGAACTTTAATTATGTCGTAAAGTATTTTCTATTTTGACTAAGAATAAAAGATCACATGAATACCACCATGTCTCCTGATGATAAGAAGAAGACCAATGAGTTAATAACAGATTAATGGATATAGACCTTAACTTCTAAATTCTAATTTATAAAAATATAAAAATGTATATAGTAATCATTTTTGCTAAATTTCTCTTAAGTTAATTCCAGATTTTTTTTTATGTTGGAATACTTTCTTATTTAATCGCGCTACTTCCGAAAATGATAAACTAGCTCTCATGTAGCTATAGATTCCATATATGTATAAGATTATTTTCGTCTAAAATTAATTATTTTACTGCCTTAAATATATTTACTTCTATAAGATCGAAATTATTCCAGAAATCAATGACAATAAAAATATATTTCCTATTTCATGATCAAAAGCTACTATAGTAATTTTTCCACTTGTTATTTATACGTAAGTTTATAGTAGATTAAGTTACTAAACTGATAAACAAGGATTGTAACAATAAGAAATAAGCAGTATCGAGCTGCCAAGCATTTGATCGCGATAAACAAGGATCGTAACAAAGAGTAAGCATTCCATTCCTCTCTTTTCTATTTATTTTGGTTTCCCGCCCGGTAGTTCGACCGATCTGAAAATTTTATTTTGTGCATCACACAACTGATAACTGACACTACTTGTGTGGAGTCTTTTTTTTGTTCTCACAATTTTGTGGACCCAGAAATTTACGAATTCAAAAGTATAAGATATGAATCCATAAATTTACGAGATAAAAAAGAGAACTCACACAACTAATGTCCATTTTTTTAGGCACAATATAAAACTTTTCGACCCATCTAATTAAGTTGAAGCGCAGTTTAAGACCAAACCAAGCCCAATTAGCCTTTAGCTTAATTGAGCTAGTGTTTTGATCAATTAGGACCAATTGTCAAGTTCCTAACTCCTACTACTAATTTACTATTATTGAAAAAAAGAAATAAAAAATGGAGTAATAATTTCGAAAAGAAAAAAGGAAAAAGAGAAAGTTTGAACCCATTTCCTAGCAACCCGTTTTTACACCGCGTTGGAGTTCACAACACGCAAATAATTTCAAATTCATCCCTCTTAGCCCAATTTTTTGTTTTTCCTGTTTTCTATAAATAGCCCCAATTCCTCAAGCTTTTCGAACTCTCTAGAAAATTGAGCACCTCCTTTCTCTCAACGAGTTCAAGCCCCATCTTCTTTTTTCAAATCTCCCAGATTCTTCTCTTTTCCCATTGCTCTGGTATGTCATCTATAAACTTTAGCTACTTAAAAATTCATGCTTTCTTGTTTACTTTTTGGTGGATTTTATTTGGTGCCTTTACTAGCATTCTAGGGTTTTAATCTGGTGCTTCAATTTATGTTGAAAATCTTGTGATTTAAAGTCTGAAGAGTTTGATTTAACGTAAATCGGATAATACTGAGGTGCGGCTGGATCTTTTTCTGTAAAATTTGGATTTTTGGTGAATTTTATTTGATGCCCTTACTAGCATTCCAGGGTTTTATTGTGTTGCTTCAATTTATGTTGAAAATCTTGTTTTTTTTATTTTTTTTATTTAGAGTCTGATAATCGAATAATACTGAGCTGGGTCTGGATCTTATTTTCTGCAAAATTTGGATCCTGTTATATGAGTTATTGAAGTGACTTTTGGGTTTTTCAAGAGAACAGGCTTTAAATTATGCACACAAAAAAAGAAGAAGGGAAAAAACACTTTTTTTGTGTTTGTTTTGGGTTGGAAAGAAAGTGGTTCGGGAAATGGGGTTTGTGTTTAAAATTGCTTGGTCTTTGTTCGGCCTAGTTGATGCCCTTTAAAAAATTGAATCTCTAGGGTTCTAAATTTTCGCATTCAGCCTATTACTCTTTCATTATTGAGTTTCTGTTTTTGTTATAAAAAATTCAACCTGAGAGCTGATTATTTTCTAGAGATTGTCTGGGTTGATATGTATTCTCTCTTGAATCTAGAAAGCCGGTGTTCAGTTTTAATTTAGAGATGACAATTGGCTAGCTGTGAAAATTGTATAACCTCTTTTTTTGGGGTTGAATGCAGATTCTTTGGGAAGTTGGTTGGAGGGGTAATTTGAGCTCGAGAATTGGATTTGGTCATCAATTTCATTGTATAAGGTAAGAAACCTGTTCCAGTTTGTAATTCTTTTCCTTTTTCAGTTTTGTGTTATTTCATCCATCAATTCTAGCTTCATTTGAACAGCTTGGAGAGGTTAGTTTAGTAAAATGGAATATTTGTCCAGTTGATAAAGGAAAAAATCTAAAAGTATTTGGAACCTGTTTATGATCAAAAGTATACTATGAGATCTTTGTTATTTTGGTCTAGATTTATGGTCCAATGCAGTGTATTTTGATCTTGTTTTGAAAGAGATCCAAAGCAGTGCCTATTTGTTTCATTTATGGTCTGTGTGTTTTTCATTCAGTTAATCCACCATAGGTATTTGTTATGCTTGTTTCTCAAGTTTAACATCGGATTGACACGCTCTTATGCAAAGTAGTTTGATAGAGACGCGAATGGGTGTCAGCCAATGACAGTGATTAATATTGAATCATATGTTGTGTTACACTGTTATAGGGCTTCGCTTGGTGGTTGGCAGCTTTCGATGTTTGTAATTGTTTGCCATATCGATGATGCACAATACTGAATCTGGCTTATGCCAGTTTATTCTCAAATAATATGCTAATGAAAGGACATATCTAATTCTAAATATGAGATTTGAGCCTGTGATATATCCAATCTGATATTGCTGTGACAAATTATTTTTTGCATATCATTAGTGAATGTGGAATTATAGTCTGATACTATATTGCAATTAAATTTTATTTGCAACCTGAAGTCTCTCTCTCTCTCTCTCTCTTTGTGCATCATTTTCCTAATTGTCCACATTCCTTATTATTCTCTTGGTAGGTTTTCTTTGGTTAATAGCATCATATATGCATGCTTTCACTATAGGCATTTGCCGTTAAATTGGTTATTTTTGTTAAGTTTGAATTACATTTTACTTCATGTGAAATATGCTCTCGTTCAAAGGTGGTAATAATGGTGGAAGAACTAACATTGTTTCCTTTCTCTTCTTTGAGATGCACTTCTGGTCATCATCATACCAAAATGCAGAATTTTGTTTGTCTTTTACCTCTGAATGGATGCCAAGAAGTTCATGCAATTGGTCGAGGAGAAAAAGAAGAGAGCTCTTGAGAAGAATGAAGCCCGCTTGAAATGGGAGCAAAAACTTGAAGCTGCAGCAAGAGCAATATCTGATGCTGAAGCTAGAGAGAAAGCCAAGGCAGCTAAGCATAAAAGGAAATCGGACTTGGAGTCTGATAGTGCCAGTGACACTGATAGTGGATATGAAGGGAAAAAATCCACCAAAAAGCACCACAAGAAACATAGGAAGCACCATAGCTCTGAGTCTGGTGATTCGGATAGGAAGGAGAAGAAATCCAAGCGAAAGCCTAAGAGAAGATCCTCCGATTCGAGTGATGATAGCAGTGAGGAATATGATGGTGATTCAGAAGAAGAGAGAAGAAGAAAGAAGCGGGGCCACAAGAAGCGCAGGCATCATGATAGACGCGCAGATTATAGTTCCTCAGACTCTTCAGATGATGAAGATGTGAGAAGAAGACGCCATTCAAAGCATCACAAACGCCATCGACGATCACACTCGGATGGTTCAGAGTCTTCAAGTGATGATGATCACGTTGCAGCCAGGAAACGAAGCCACACAAAGCATCATAAACGTCAGGGAAGGTTTGACTCAGATGCTTCTGTCTCTTCTAGTGATGAAGAAAAACTGAACTGCAGTAATCACGGAAAACATAGGAAATGTCATCGCACGTCCCATAGTCATGATTCAAGGTCCTCAGATTCTGAAGCTTTTAGGCGTGATAGAAGTAGATCCCTAGGTAAATCTTCTGATGAGAATGAGGAACTAGATAAAAAAGAAAAGCACAGGAAGAATCATCATCGACATGGCCATCACCGTCATCACCGTTCCAACCATAAGCATCACCACTCAGATGAAGTGTCCAAGGACAAGCACCAATCCCACGGCGAGGAAGAGAAAAATGATGAGCCAGTGGAACGTGGTTCTGAGGTGCGCAAGGAAAGTGATGGCAATGGTGCTCATGATATTCAGAATGCTTAGGATGTTATGACTGCTTGCACTCAATTCATGTTGTTTTCCATTTAACTTCATTCTGTGGAGACTGTAAACTGCCATTGCGAATTATAGTTGTGCTGTAGTTTGTTTCGTATTTCATTAATACTGTTGAATCTTTCTATAGACCAGCACATTTATGATACTAGTGATTCTGCTATTGATTAACAGAGTAACATCGTGTGGCGAAATATTCCCTTTTTTTTAGTGGCACTTGCATGTAATTATCAGTTTTGCTGTGATTATATTGGGGTGCTTAGTGTTGTTTTGATCAGTACGCTAACCAAATCACAAATCAATATGATTGGTGGAATATGACATGTGGCTAGTGCCTCTCTTTAGTCAATCATAAGCAATCGAGCAGAAATAAATTATTCTCTTTTTATTTATTTGATATGCAAATTAGCTCTGAGCGGAGTCACTGTTGTGATTGTGTTAGAGTGATAATCTATCAGGAATAACTCTCATCCAATCGAATCCATTGAGTATCAACGACAGTTCTATGAAATTTGTGAATTCTCAAGATTTTATACCATATTGCACCAGAAATGGTAAAAAATATTCTTAGTCAATAATTCAATACAGCAACTTGATGCCTTGTGGCTTGTATATGACAAAAAGAAGGCGATTGGTTACAGGTCCAGAGGCGCTAATTACTAGCCTGCCTACTCAATAAAACAGAAACAAGAAAGGACAGTTGCATTTCAGCTTTCGCCCTCTTCAGTCCTGTTTATCCACCATTGATTGCATTAAAAGATGCTTCACCTCCTTAAAAGGAGCAGTCACTGAGAATTGGACTTTGTATAGGCTGACGAGAAGAGTCGTACATTATGCTGTTCCATGCTGGATTCCTTGTAGCCAGCAGGTGAAATTCAATGAATTGGGGTTTTATAATAGACAATAATACAACACGACGAACCAAAAATTATTTTTGTTTAGAAGTTCTTCAGAATCTTCTCAGTTGAGACTCCATCTGCTACAAGAAGAGCAGTCACCTCCTGCAAGAAGAGTCGAGGGATACAAATTGTAAATCTGGGCCCATGATCCAAAACATATTGATGCTTATGTTCTTGAAAGTGAAAATTTCTTCACACATGTCAGGTAATAGTACATGGCAATCGTAAACCAAGTTTGTTGAACTTTCAACAAGAACAAAGTAGAAAATACTCTTTCCTAAAAAATAAAGCAGTTCACTATAAGTAGGCTAGAAGTTATAACAATTTCCGGCTTATGGATTCTCTCACTCTGATTTTACTAAACAGTGAGTTGCAGAAATTCTACTTGAAAGTTGTCTAATATGTTGTTTGAATATTTTGGTCACAAACTTCATTAACTTTCAGTTAGAGGAACAAGTCGCTAAGTTTTACTCCTACTTTCTCATCAAACGTCTTCAGATATCAAATAACAGTTTTGAGTGTGAATAGGAATATCTATCACTAGGATATATTGATCTAATTCAAACAAAATTTACTTCCGTTCGGGAAGGAGAAGAATAACAAATTTCCCTAGTTTCCTGCTGCATATTTGGAAAAAAGCAAGTTATTCCCTGCATAAGATAAAAGGAGTACAATTCCGTAGACATCGCATCTATCTACCAGATCATGCCAATCCGAAGCTGTATACACACTTAGCGAAATGCACATGCTAATGCCAGTTACAAAGTAGACCTTTCTTAATGGTATCTAAAATCCTACGGGCTTAATCCCATACAAACAGCAAGAGTTCCAAACATACTCACCTTAATAAATGGACAAACAGAAAGAGATCTGCCTGTTGGAACCAGTACCCAATAATTTTTGATTAGGCAGCCCCTGGTTTCTGAGTGCCACCTTAATGGTGATCACCTGGCAGGCATACTCAGTTCGCTCCATTCAGCTCCCACTCAACTGCATCAGGGAACTTTTCAGTCCTTTAGTAGGCACTAAGTAATCATTTAACCCAGAAGTTTCTTTGCTTACATAAAATGCCCAAGTGAATATATTGACAACCGCACCCCAACCCTCAGCCACACTAAAGATAAAAAGGAAACAGATTCAAGCACCTAGTATCAGTACATAACCAAGTCTTGACGAAACAATTGCAGCTGCTCAAGCACCAATTGATCCATCTCATAATAGCAACGTGCAAAAGAGAGTGTAACCAGCACGAAGAAGCACTATAGGTAATTAATACAAACTATATGCTTCCACCTTCCTTGCCACCTTTTCTTGAGCCGAAGGTCTATCGAAAACAGCCTCTCTACCTCTTCATGTAGGGGTAAGGTCTGCGTACACACTACCCTCCCCAGACCCCACCCCACCTGTGAGATTATACTGGGTTTTTTGTTGTTGTTGTTGTTGTTGTTGTATATGCTTCCAAAAGCATTCAAGGGTTAAATAATTCATCAACATGGAGAAGAGGGATAATTGAGTGCTTCAGTCTCATGAGTACAAATCTCCAAAATGGAATTCAAGGAAATATGGTTATACCATTCCAACAGATCTAAGACTAAAATAACCTAAAGTTTTCTAATGACCTTCTGTTGAATTATGGTACTACTAGAATTTTAAACTATTAGAGGTGGGACACTTTTATTTATCAAATAATTTGTTTAATATGCTCCACAAGTACGGTTGAATCCTTTTTTTCTTTTTTGCTGGACAAACATGTTGTAATGCTTTGATGATGGGCGAAGGTGAGACTTAAGACTACGGCCAGTAGGTTCGATATGTACCTTGTTGAATTACGGATACCACACCTCAATATAGCCGCATGCACTATAAATTAAGATTTGTAGCACCTATTCAAGAGCTGGGGAATTGACTTCAACAAGCCCTTTCTCGCTCTTTCTAATGTCTCGGGCAAAGGCAGTGCAAGTGAGCCTAATAGAACCCTATTCTCTTTATCACTCAACATAGCTCATGACCTGGCACGAAAAAATATCTTAGATGGGCTGATGCGAATTTTGATCTATCAACAGAAGTTTCATTCCAACCACAGTATCAAAATCCCTTTTTCAATGAAAGTTGTAGTCGTGTCCTTCAATCTTTCTTTCTAGAGTGAGTCAGGCGTAAACTTTCCAAGAGGCAATACTAGTATTTAAGGACATCCTTCAAATGGATTCCCAAGCTACGTGATTCGCAGAGGGCTAATTATAAGTTCCCTAGGTAACATCTAGTGCTTTCAAAGGGAAAATGGGTTGTTAGAGAGCAAGAAAGAGTTCCTATTTCTTCTCAAAGCCTGGGGATAACTCAATAATCTTACATTGCAAGTATACCAACCGCATGAGTTCATTTGGTCGTACTAGTCTAGACGTAACCTACTATATGAAAGGTTATCCGATAAACCTTACCGTCATGAATTCTGGTGCTATCCGCCAAATCAATTGCTAAACGTGAAAACAACTCTAGCTTAATTGAAGCTAAATCTCTAAAATAGTACACTCACTGGATTGCTTGATAAGAAAAAATGTCATGGAATGTATTTCATGATAACATGATGTAACTCACAGGCTAATACTACACAACCGTCTACCAAAGTTCCACATCAACAATGTTCGACTTCAGTGTTGATCATACCGTTTTTCCCCCTTCTCTAGGCGTCATAGCACCAACTTTCCTAAGATATTAGTCTCATTTCAATTTTCAAACTGACCAAACTCATGTCCAAAACAAAATATATCCAAAGAAGTCTGTCATTAAGTGAGTCCTAAACCACTAAGTTCTACAATCCTATTTCACAGAAATATATCCAAGCAAGCCTCTTGTCTCATGAAAAAAGATTTTCTATTCAAATTTTATTACGCGAAAAGTCTTAAGACTCACAATTTAGCATTCATTCATATTATAGTTCTTATTCAATCAAAATTCAACTTATTTTTTCCTACTTTAGTTTTTAAGTTATTGACTACTAGTTTCATTAATCGTCCGAGTATGAGGTAAAATACAATGAGAATCACAAAAAATGAGGAACACTAAATTAATGAAGGCAATAGGATACGAGAAAAGCAGTAGCATTTTGCAGAAACTACCAAAAAGCATCTCATGGATTGTGTAAAGCCACAAAGTATTTTTGGGAGTTCACCACTTAACAGTTAAATGAAGGGTAGATCCCCGTGCACTGTTTTCCTTGCAAAAGACAACATTGGCAGTACACCAAAATCCAAATAGGCTTTACAACCAGCCAATGTTATAAGTCAAGAATGCATATCTGGCAAAGCCATCGTAAAATATCAAGTACATCAACCACACAAAATTATCACACTAACTGATGAGAATCACTTCTTTTGCTTGCCTTCTTAATCATCTTCTAATAATATATTCTACAACATAAAATTTTCCCATCCATTGGATGTAAGTTAAAAGACTAATTTCTTTACAGTTGTGGATCCCTAGCTCAGAGTTACTGTTGAGCACAGCTTTGTAGCAATAGTGGTCTACATTAATGCTGGTCAATGTCAAAATTATCAGTTTTCTTAATGCTAATCTACAGTTAACAAAGCAAATATTTGTTTTTGCTCTAGAATTCTTGGGATCAAATCTCAACTCTCTTGATTCTAAGATGAATAGAAACGTGGAGGTCAAGTAGCTGTTAAACAAAAACAAGTGCAAAACAAGAAAGACTATTGGCCTCTCCAAAATGGATAAAGAGCAAGGAAGAGCACAAAATATGATGAACAAATACTTTAAAGTAAACTAACTACAAACCTCAGCCATTTGCTTTTGACCACAGAGTACTGCTCCAGTGGATTGAGGACTAAAAATGTTTTTAGCTCGGGCAAATGAGGCCTGCAAAAGCAGATGGTGAAACAAATTTTATTGCTGAGCAACAGATAAAATCAAAATAAGATTATTAGAAGATACAAATGTAAACATATCATTACCTGAACAAAGCCACGTTCGCCTGTCCAAGCATCATCAGGCTGAGACAACACCGGCACAACCTTTACCCCAGAGGATGCCCAGTTCTCAAACCTATCCTATAAAAGTAAAAGGACGAAGAAATCAAACAACAGATACAAAGTTTTATCTTGTATTTCTGCCACAAGGAAGAAAGAAAGGGTAGTGTGTACGTAAAACTTACCCCTACCCCGAAGGGTAGAGAGGCTGTTTTCGAAAGACCCTCGGCTCTCAAACGACAGATACACTTTATCAAAATATCAAACAACAGATATAAAGTTTTATCTTGTATTTCTGCCACAAGGAAGACAGAAATTGTCTACATCTTGCGAGCACACAACAAACCTGGTATGCCATTCTCTTCAAATTCCTTGCACCATAATATAGCCGAACATCAGATCTCTTGTCTGCGCTAAATCCTGCCTCAATCAGCGATCGAATTGGGCTGCCATAAAAACAGATTAAGGATAAAGGAGTGAGATGCAGGAGAAAGAAAAACAAAATTAGAAAATAGAACAAAGACAAATATACAAACTAAACATATTTGCCAACATCCACTACACAAATATCGGATGGTAGTCAGGTGTTAAGAGTGAGATACATAACTGCATGATAAAGACTTAGACCATGTTATACTACAAAAAGTAGGCTTGCAGCTGTTGAGCTCATCACCTCTAGTCCACTACCAGATTCAAGATTGCAGCATTCAGTCTAGGCGAACTTCATCTTTATGATAATCATTAGTAACATCAAAAAAGACATCTAACCAGCTTACTGAAATGTAAAAACGAACACCCAAAGCTAATCTAAAGTTTACATGGCATCTCACACCTCTAACCCCAAGCATAGTGAGAAAGCATCTAGCAACTATGGTACAAGTTGAGTTGCATAATAATAGGCTTATCTAGTAGATGATTTGCAGATTCTCTTTTTTCTTTTTCTTCCTTTTTTTTTTTGATAATGGTAGATTTTTTTACAGGTTCTCCTTCCAAAAACAGGTTCTTGCATAAATGAACTATTGGTAAATCATCCATCTCAATTTAAACTCACTCTGAATGTATAACTTATCCTGAACCAAATCTTTCAAACAATCTCATAGACTGAACAACACAACTAAAACAAGAAATCCTCTTCTACATTGTAGCACAAACAGAACTACAAAATAGCACATTATATAGAAAAATAAGTACAAATATAAAGCTAAAATATTAGGCTTTTATTAGGAATAAGAAAGAGCAAGTAATTATCAAAAAATTCAAAGCATTAGGAGTTTACCTAATTCCGGATCCAGTAGCGAAGATTAAAACCGTTTGATACTTCTCTGGCGGAGATATTTGATCCAAATCAAAGCCTTTCCCCATGACCTGACTCAACTCCACAACATCGCCTTTCTGAAGTCCACAGAGGAGCTCCGCGGTGGATCCAGAGATACTTTTTATGAGGAATTCAAATACGCCTTTGGAGATGGCAAGCGATGGCGGCGATGCGATTGCTAAAAACGACGGCTTCTCGACGTCGGGAATGCGGAGCTGGAGGTACTGACCAGCTTTAGTGTGTGAGGCGGCGAGGTCAGGAGAATCAGATACGTCGACAGTGACGTGGAAGAGAGATTCGTCGGCGGCGGGTGAAATGGTGACGAGAGGTGCGTTTGTCCAGAGGTTCGTGTCCTGACGAACGGCGGCGGCGGAAATGGAAAGACGGCGGCGAAACTGGTGGCGGAGTTGGTGGTGGAGAGGTCTAAGGAGGGTCATGGATGGAGAGTGGAGTGATTGGATGTGTGAGGGAGCATGGGAACTAAGGTGGGATAGAGTGGGATAATTAGGAAATGGAGAAAGGGAGAGTGAAAGGATTGACATTTTCAATTATATGTTGTGGAGATGTGCTGTGGAGAAAGTTAGCGCCGCCGAGAAGAGTGGGCGGGTAATAGAAATTCAGAATACGCCGGCGTGCGTAGATTTTTAGCCAATAAATTGTTGGTTTCCACGTGTTCTATTCATGATAAGTTTTTGAGACCCTAGTGTATGTTCCATGCTTCTCCATCATTTCCATTTTAATAATATTTTTGGGAACTATTTCAAAAATTATTCAAACAAGTCCTTAATTTTTATTTTCTGCCTTAGATTCCTCCCGGCATGGGATAATATTAGGTATGTTATTGTTGTTATTGTCTATCTTAGATTAACGCTAAAGTTATCGTTGTGTGATCTACAGATCATGTGTTTAAATCGTAAAAATAACTACTAAATCTTGTAATCTGTCTACATCACACCCTAGGTACGATTTTTTCTGAAGTGCCTGGCACTGCCCTTTCTTCTCTTGATGCAATTCTTACATCCGAAAATTACAAACTCTACTAATTTGAGTTCGTACAGTATAAAAAACATACCCAGACGAGAAGAAATGGCTAAGAATGAGGAAATTCGTTCATCCCACAATCCCACCATACTCCTTATATAACATAGCTCACAATCCGACTAGATATTCTAGGTTCCGGTCCAACTATGTAGTCCTTAGATAACTGACTACCGTCAAGATTAAGAAACTAGAAATATAAATTAACCTAGAGAGGGACAGCAAGTAGTTATGCTATTTTGCTTCCACGAAATATACATGTGGAACCTCTAGCCGAGAGTAGATTTCCATTTTGGAAAACTAAGCATGTGATCAGAGTTCTACTCCAAATCAATTCGAGTACGCATGTCTACCAGACAATCTTCATTGGCTCTCAAGAATTGTCAACATAACTGCAATTTCAAGACTCTTTTGTTTAAGACCAAAATGCTGACTGATCGACATGAATGTTATGCTACTTTCAAAAGGTATTCACAGAATGAGGATGACGTAAAGAAAACCCTCATAATTTGGGCAACCAACATTCTCAAGATGAATTCAAAGTAAAATATACAAGTTCGCCGCTTTACCCCCTTTATTTTGCGACATAACAGAGCGTCAAGGGTGGGTGTTTGGCAAGAAGGCCTTAGCTCCATGTCTTTCCTATCACAATTCCGGATTGCATACAAAAACAAAAACCAGAAAATCTTGGACCCCTTGGTCCTCCCAAAAAGAATCCAAAGTGTCACAGAAATTTAAATTATTTCTGTAGTTATCGATGAAAGATAATGAAAGAAAGTCACTGGAGTCCATAATCTAAGCTGCAGATTCCTTGGCAATCTTCTCTGCCTTGGCAATGACCTCATCGATTCCACCAACCATATAGAATGACTGTTCTGAAAGGTCATCGTATTTTCCATCCAAGACTCCCTGGAAAAATCAATCACAGAAATAATCAGTATCAGATGCCAGTAAGTTATATCAAACTCGAATATGCACATAACAAGAATTTCTCATCTCGAATAAACTCCACCAAACACTTCAATTAATTTAGAATTTAATTGGAAATAGCTTCACCTCTCAACTTGCTGAAGAGGTAGACAAGGCAATCAGGAGAAATAACATGTAACAAAAGGGTATGTATTGATTCAAAGTAGACAACCCAAGTGTTTTAAGATCCAAGTGACATTCTTTTTTATGAGTTTTAAACAACCATAATAACCAACGACAAGATTTCAAATTTGAGATTCATTACCTGGAAACTGTTAATGCTCTCCTTCAAGTCAACATACTTTCCAGGGGCACCCGTGAAAACTTCAGCAACATGGAAAGGCTGACTAAGGAATCTTTGGATTTTACGTGCACGGGCAACAGTCATCTTATCATCTTCACTAAGCTCATCCATACCCAAAATGGCAATGATATCTTGAAGATTCTTGTAGTTCTGAAGAACTTTCTGTACCCCACGAGCAGTATTGTAGTGGTCCTCTCCCAAAATGTGAGGTGAGAGCATACGAGATGTAGAATCAAGAGGATCGACAGCAGGGTAAATACCAAGCTCAGAAATCTGGAATCCAATATATATGAAGTTAGAAAACTTAAAGCAAACTCTGCAACGGGTGAAATATAGAAGTTACAGAGCAAGTGAAGATATGACGTTATACTTGACGGGACAAGACAGTTGTGGCATCCAAGTGAGCAAAGGTAGTTGCAGGGGCAGGATCTGTCAAGTCATCAGCAGGCACATAAATAGCCTGGACTGATGTAATAGAACCTTTCTTGGTTGTGGTGATACGCTCTTGAAGACCTCCAAGATCTGTAGCCAAAGTTGGTTGATAACCGACAGCAGATGGGATACGACCAAGCAAAGCAGACACCTCTGAGTTAGCCTGTTTCAATGCAGAAGCAACAAGTTTAGCAAGGGTGAAGTTTGCATAAATAAGAAAACTTCAGCCATCATAGGCAAGCCAACCTGGGTAAATCTGAAAATGTTGTCAATGAAGAGAAGCACATCCTGCCCCTCAGCATCTCTGAAGTGCTCAGCCACAGTCAAGCCTGTAAGACCAACACGGGCACGAGCACCAGGGGGCTCATTCATTTGACCGTACACAAGAGCGCACTTGCTTTCACTCTGATAAAACCAATAAGACAAAATGTCAACAACAATCTGGAATAACACTGTGGGCTAAAGGGGTATAGCAAATAACTTCTGATTAAATAAGACGCGTACTTGCTTGTCACCAAGCTTAATGACACCACTTTCAATCATTTCCCTGTACAGATCATTGCCCTCACGAGTGCGTTCACCAACACCAGCAAAGACAGAGAAACCACCTGAAGAAAAAAGTCAATCCTCTGGCAGATAAGCTTCACACACTAATTTATATTTGAGCAAACGAAGAAGAAAACTCGGAAGCAGCACTAACCGTGTGCTTTTGCAACGTTGTTAATCAGTTCCATAATAAGCACAGTCTTCCCAACACCAGCACCACCAAAAAGCCCAATCTTTCCTCCCCTTTGGTAAGGGGCAAGAAGATCAACAACCTGGTCAGAAGTCAAGAGGCCAATATATGGTCAGAAAAGGTGATGGAAATAAGAGCACTGACTAAAATTCTAATTAGCATACCTTGATACCAGTAACGAGGATTTGTTGTTCAGTTGCCTGCTCAACAAAGGCAGGAGCTTCACGATGAATTGGCAAAAAGTGATCGGTGTCTGCAGCAATTTTTAGAGAGAAAAATGCAATGTTTAGAACCATTCACGTGGACAATTTAGAGAAGGGATAAACAGCACTTAAAACTTACTAATGTCGCCTCTCTCATCAATAGGCTCTCCAATGACGTTAATAATACGGCCAAGGGTGGCCCTACCGACAGGGACCTGGAATCACAATGGAAGTCATTAATTTCCGCACAAAATACGCGGCAAGTGAATGCCAGATCAATCTATTTATCTGCACTCCCACTGAAAGCAGGATATCAACTGAGATGAAACAACAATTACTATGCCTCAACTCCAAACTCTCCAAACTAGTTGCGGTAGGCTATAAGTTCTCAGTATCAATTCTGCTCCATTTGAACACAGTTTCATTCCATTACTCAACAAGTTTTCTTTTAGGAGAAAACAGAAGAAAGACAACAAAATTTTAGAACTGAACTCATGCGTAAAAGGAAATGACAAGTAAGAAAAGACTATATTCTCCCGCCCAGTGTTGTGAAGAGCGTGAAGCGAGGAAAAGCGACAACCCCCATTTCGCTTAAAGCGAGAAGAGAAGCGCTCGCTTTTTTGAAGTGAAGCGGAAGGGCAGTATACCATTCTGTTAAAAACTGGGCAGCATAAAAACAGTGAAAGAAGAACTGGGCAGCTTTTCAACGAAGAGGAGAAGACTGAGAAAGAAGAACGAAGGGAAAAAAAAATTCGCCAGCATTTCACTGCTATTTGGAAGTTGAAACAGTGAAAGAAAAAGAAAAAGACGAAGAAGAAGAAGAAGAAAGAGGAAGAAGAAATCACATATCTGTTGCTGCTGGTCGTATGTTGAAGTTGAAAAGTGTACAAGACTTGGAACCCTAGCGCCTCTTTCTCTCTGTTGCTGCTGGTCGTATGTTTTAATAAAAGAATACCTTTCTTTTTTAATTAAATAGGTTGGCAGGTGTTTAAAACAGAGAAGGTGTTTAAAACAGAGAAGCGCTCGCTTCGGTCGCCTCGCTTCTGCGCTTCTCGCTTTTTAGTGGGAAGCGCACGCTTTTGCCTACCTGAGTCGCTTCATATAGCAGAAGCGGTCATAGGGTCGCCTCGCTTCGCTTCTCGCTTTAGACCGCTTATCACAACCCTGCTCCCGCCGGAGGAGGAGGAGGAGGAGGAGGAGGAGAAACAAAACAATTTTGAAGAACAGACATGTTAGAAGAACAAAAGAGTTGCACAGCAGGAGTTTCTTTCTCATTCAAGTAGGAGAAAATAAGTGAAATGGTAAATTTTTCACAACATTTTACAAGCAAAATGATCTTTCAGAAACGAAAGGATGTGTAATACAATGGCAAATTCGCTCATCGGTTGAAGCAAAGAACTGTATCTCATCTTGTTGTGAATAAACATGAGTAATTCCACAAACCAGTAGATGCCCATTCAGAATTTCAACATACTCCATTCAATGGAAAATACAGCTCTTACGAGAAAAAGAAATACCTTTGCACGCATTTGAATCCATACTAGGATAACCAGACACATGCACTATATTTGGGAGCAAAGAAGCCCTTTACTATATCATAAGCAAACCTATATACCATACACTCAGCTCTAGTTACACATTTGCAGCTTCAAAAAGCTCCTAGGCTTTTTACTTTTTGGTATATTCTGCCCGAACTTTCAATATAGTTTTATTACTTTATCAAAAATACTTCAAAAGATTCCAATCAGTATGAAAATAATCGCCCTTCGATTAGTCGACCAAACCAGAAATCTATATCAATAAAATATTTCAATCAATTTCAGCATAAATCAGTGAATTAAACCATAGATCTTGTAGAATTATTAAATAAAATCGCTTCCTAGCAACAACACAGAAATATATCACTAACACATTGCCGAATTCCTTAAGAAATGTAAGTTCTAAACCAGTAAAGCAAAGATCAGATCACTCACAGTGATAGGAGAGCCAGTATTGAGGACGCGTTGACCACGAACAAGACCTTCAGTACCATCCATAGCAATAGTCCTAACCATATTCTCACCCAAATGCTGAGCAACCTCAAGCACAAGCCGGATCTGGTTATCCAAAACCTCAAGCGCTGTAAGGATCGGAGGCAAACCTTCGTCGAATCTCACATCTACGACGGCACCAATAACCTGACACACTTTCCCGATCGAACCAGCGCCGGTGAACTCATCGGTGATTTTTCCGGTAGGTTCATTACCGGAAGGTTTAGGAGGAGTCGCCTTCGGCTTCTCAGCAGCAGCTGACGTAGCGTACTTAACCGCACGGTTTAAGAGGAATCCTTTCGGTGAGGCACGTGAAGTAGTTCTGGGAATGGAATTTGCTAATGGAGATCTGGAAATAGCGCCGCCGCGTTGGGCGGTTGATCGGAGGAGAGAGGCTAGAAGCCTCCGAGAAGACATGGTGAGGTTAGGGTTTGGTCTATAGAGAGAGAAAGGTGAGGTGTAGAGAGAGAAAGACAGAGTGCTAGGGTTAGTGAGAATGAGTAGAGAGACGACTTTTTATCTGTAGAGGTGATGGCAGCAGTCAGTGTGTGTGAGAGAGAGAACTGTAAACCTCTTCACTGCTTTTACTTTTTTACTGTGTTGGGAAAAACGAGGAGCATTTGAATTTGCCTATTTTCAGTTTTCTAAACAAATTATTACTTGGAGTTGAAAATGAAAATTCCCAACTTTTGGGCAAATAATTCGGATGGTATGGTATTGTTCACTTGCTTGGTTAATTTATACACAATATTCGTTACAATTTTATTTTTCTCATAGAATATGAGTAAAACATTACCTGCACTCTTCGTTGATATTAAATTGATAATATAATTTTAATATTTAAAATTAAAGTAAAAATATACAGTATCATTTAATCTTTTATACTATGAACTTGTAATGTATCAAACTAAAAGCTCAACGAGAAATAATCTTTACATTATAATTTTTGCAGGATTAATTATTGTATAATCGTTTATTATGTTCATAAGTTATCACTGAACCAAATGATCCCTTAAAAAAATTATTGGCTCATGTACCAGTTATATTGTATGAAGGGAAAAGAGTCAAATATACTCATGTACTTTCGAAAAATATTTAACTATATCTTTCGTTATACTATGAGTCCAAATATACCTTTGCCGGCAATACTTTGGGTACAAATATATTCATCATTTAAACAGAGGGATACGTGTCATCGTCATATTGGTCAATCCTAAATATCTACTAATTAATTAAAAAAACTCATTACCCATACCCGAAAAGCAATTTTCTAAGAGTTTTTTTTCTAAAAATTGAAAAGAAACTGGAATTGTTTTACTAAAAACTGAAAAAACGAAAATATTTTTTTTTCAGTTTTTACAAAAAAAGCTGTTTTAAAAAAACTAAAAAATATTTTCTAAAGCAATATTTTTGTAAAAACTGGAAAACAAAAATTGAAAAGTAATTTTCTAAAGTAATGTTTTTGTAAAAACTGATTTCTTTTTTTTACCAAAAACTGAAAAGATCGAAAATATTTTTTTCCAACTATTAGAAAAAAATTGCTTTAAAAAATTGAAAAATATTCTAAAGCAATTTTTTTTGTAAAAAATGGAGAAAATAAAACTGAAAAGCAATTTTCTAAAATAATATTTTTGTAAAAAAAAAATATTTTAGTTTTTTTTCAGTTTTTAGTTTAAAAAAATTCAGTTTTTCTAGTTTTTACACGCTTTAGAAAATTGCTTTTCAGTTTCTTTTCCAGCTTTTATAAAAACATTGTTTTAGAAAATATTTTTCAATTTTTTTAAAGCAGTTTTTTTGTAAAAACTGGAAAAAAAATATTTTTGTTTTTTTCGGTTTTTAGTAAAATAACATTTCAGTTTTTTCCATTTTTTACAAAAAAACAAATTGCCTTAGAAAATTACTTTTCGGGTATGGGTAATTAGTCTTTTTAATTAATTAGGAGATATTTAGAATTGACCAATAGAACGATGATACATGTCCCTCCGTTTAAATGAGGGGTGGTATATTTGAACCCAAAGTATAGTGGCAGAGTATATTTGGACTCATAGTATAACGAATGGTATATTTAAATATTTTTCAAAGTACAGGGGTATATTTGGCCATTTTTCCTTGTATGAATAGCAATGTGAAAATTTTGTTTTTACGGAGGGTAATAATGTAAAAAAATTGTATAGTAAATAAAAATTAAAAAAAATTAAAAAAATTATACATTGGTAAAATAATTGATAAAATTTTATGTTGAAATAACATACTTTAAAGAAAGTTTTTCTTCTGTTTATGCATTTATACACACACATATATGTTTATGCATTTATATACATACATATATATTGTGTGTGTTCTTATTTCACATTTCTTTACCACATAAGATAATGTACATCTTATAGGTCATGATCGATTTAGTGGGCTTTTGGACTATGGCGGTTCAAAACTGATCTGTAATCGTTAATCGAACCAAAAAATGGCTTTATTGACTTATTGGTATCGGGTTATCGGGTTAACGGTTGGTGAACGGATTGAGATTTTATAATTAACGGTTTAACTGTTTGTGGGCGGATTACTCAATTTTGTTATCGGATAAATCCTTAACCCATTAAGAATTTTTATATTTATACTTTTACCCTTACGTATATAAAATAATTTTTGAAACCATAAAGTACTCTTTCTTGAATTCCCAACTATTGTTTCCCCTTTCTTTTGCAGTCAAAACATGTTATGTTTACAGTATATTAAAAATCATGTACTCAAAATGATGTATGTTAAAAAGTGACGTGCGTCTCTTCTTTCTTCTTCTGTTGTTGGTATACATATTCCTTGATTGTACGGTTGTCCTAAAGAGTAAGGGATAAAAGGCGCTTTCTTTTATGCCTTTTAATATATTAGTGGTAATTGAAATATGACAACTTACAGGAAAATATTCTTAGCTATGCAACCAAAAGAATTAGGGTTCAAAATAATTCTATTTGATTTAGCTGATAAATCCCCTGATAATCATTAATCTGATATCAATCCGCATGCTATTTTATTGAATGTCTAGCGGATTACTACATTTATAATCTGATAACAAATAAGTCGAACTATTAAGCGTAATAACCTACCCAATCTGTCTGATAAGCACCCCTAGTTTGAAATTTTGTGGATGATCTGAGTGAAACTTTTGAAAAATAACATTTTAGAATTTTTTTAATTTTTGAAAAATTCCAAATTTTATTTTTCAGGCAGAAATTGGAATTTTTATCACTGATTTAAAAAAAATTAATTTATTTTTTTTAAAAAAGTGAAAATAAATCGTATATCCAAACGGGCTCTTAGTTTAATGGTGGGAGCCAATTAATGCTTGGTATGGTGCGATTATTGTTTTTTAGTATGTGATCAATCAAATGATGCAATAGTTATTAAAAATTGTTTGTTCTTATGTAGTCAATAAAAACTCCATAAATTATGAAAATTTATATTTTTTTACACCCAAAAGAATGTTATATTATCTATGGAGTTAATTTCACAGAAAGTCAATCAACTTACGGTATAATTGCGCTAAAATCGTTAAGCTTATTTTTCTAACTAGAAATTCACTCAATTTCTACTTTATTTCATACAATATCATTCTTGTATTATCTTGCCAACTTCACCAAAAAAATCACAACCATTTTAAAAGTAAACATTCTTTTAAAGTAAAACAGCTCCAAGATAAGCTCTCGTTTGGCCATAGATTTTGACTTCAACTTTTTTTTAAAAAAAATTGAAAATATTGTTTGTTTATGAAATATGATCATGTTTTGGAAAAAAAAAATTAAAAATTTTCAAATTCCCCAAAACTGGTTTAGGACAGTTTTTTGGTGAAATTTTTTCTTTTACTCACAAAACTTCAGCTTCTCTTCAAATAAAATACATGTCCAAACACAACTTTAGCTTTCAAAATTTATTTTTTAATAAAACTTCAAAAACTCTTTTTCAAGTTTCAATCAAATATACGTCCAAACGCTAGCTTACCCATTACTAGTGGTGGCAAAATGGTTAAAAGAATACAGGTTAACCACCCATATCTATATTTACTTAAAAGGAAAGAAGTCAGACCTAAAAATTTGCCAAAGTGTTCCACATATAAAATGCGGACAAATTAGTTATTTTAGGTTAAATTAGTTTCTATTTTTAAATTTTGAATTTGAAAACAGTTAATTAGGTATTCTATATTTTTAAAAAAAGTAGTTTCTACGTTATTCTATATTTAAAAAAAGAAGAAGTAGTTTCTACATTTTTTTAAAGAAAAAGCAATTCCTATTAAATAGGTATATACATACATTTTGAAACCTTCAAAACGGCAACTGGTAACGCCATTTTCATCTATTTGCCCTAAAAATTTCATCCTCCAAATTCGGCACCTCAAACCCACGATGTCTCACCACGATATCAACTCTTTACCCACGAACTGTCGAACTCTTCTGCCCAGGATTCCAGTAACATGATTTCACATTTTTATCAAATCAGTTTTACTTTTACAGTATATAGTTATGTTCTTTCTCCATCGTGTGCATATCAAACAACAATTCTAGAGTACAAGAGGTGATTTGTATGATTTGTATTTCATGAACAATCTTTATTCCAGTTGAGATTGTATTCCTTTAACAGATATTTCCGTGAAGTTTTAGTTTCTACTTATATTTACAAATACCTCTGTCTATTTCAGGATATAATGGCGGATGGAATCAATTTTGTTACTGAAATTAACAGCAAGTCAATGAATTGGAAGTTAAAGGTTCGTATTATCAGGCTTTGAAAAAATCCGGATCGCGATAGGCCTGACAACCCTTTTTTAATTGAGATTGTTATGATGGATGAAAAGGTATTGTTTAAAACTTTATAATTACTTTCTATTTTGTCATTGTTTACATATGCGTAAGTATATTACAGTCATATACAGAATAACTTAGTCATTTTAACTAATTGAGGTTTTTTGTAGGGCGACCACATTCACGCAAGTATTGGCAGGTCTTTTATCCAAAGGTTCAAACAAGAAATTAAGGAAATTTCGTGGTTTGTCCAAATAATATGAAGCTGAAAACCAAAGACCACAAGTTTAAGTTGATGTTCACGCATAAGACCATTGTTGACGAAATACATGATCCACATTTCAACATGTGTATTTTCAAATTTAGAACCTATGAGCAGCTGTCAAATCCCCCAGAATTTGACAATACTGAGCTATTTGGTAATTAAATTTCTCTCATTTTTTTCAGTTTCATTTTACTTTGCCTTATTTGTTTTCTATCTTATGAGCTCTAAGTGTGAACTAAATCAATACTAATTACAGTACATAATATCAAAGATTAAGTTTTAGATTAAAGTTGAATTTCTTGACATTGTTAAATCCTCTGTTGAAAATCATAATCTGATTTCTAGAAGGCCTTTGTAGGCATATGGAACTAAAGAAAGGTTAGTACTGTACCATTTCTCTGAAGATCTCCAGTACAACGGTTTATTCTTGGTACTACTTTACATAGTATTTACATATAGTATTTCAGTGATTTTATGAAGGCCTAAGGTTAGCTTTTGATCTCTTACTTCCATAGGTAGCTAATGGAGTTCATGCCCACACTTTCATTGCATTCTCTGAAACCTTCCCTTTTAACAAAACTCAGAAAAATTGATACCAGCTGCCTTTGGAATATACATCTAACTGTTTAATTCTTTTACAATCTTCATTTATATTGTCTATAATGATTACTAATTTTGCACATATTTCCTTGCTTTGTAGATGTCATTGGCGAAGTTGTGAGTTATGAGGACGTAGAGTCTATCAAGCAAGATGATAACATCCGTATGTACATGAACATTGAGATACATTTTGTCAAATGCTTCACTTAAAGGAACTTGTGTGGAGGTCATCATTTAAATTTCATGTTACATTGCATTAACCATCATATTTTGCATGTCTTATCATTAACTTTGCACATAGCACATGAGTTGTGCTTATATTCACACAGGTAGAAAATTGCAATTTGCTTCTAGAGCTTCCCATAAAATATACTGGTAATTAAATGTTTGGTCAACTTTTTTATTCTAATGATGGCTTATTTTGATATATTCATGTTAGTTACAATGATTGTTGCTTTATACAACGGTTGTACATAGAATTTTCATAACAGATTTCGATTACCTTTTTTTCCCCTTCTCAATACAAGATGATTTACCACCTGTTAGTTCATTCTGGGTAATTTTTGTTTATAGGACATGTCCTGAGGAGTGTAGAGAAGCTGTAAAATCTTTGATTTGTGCAGCAGCAAGACTCGCCGACGTGCCAGAATTACACCTATTAAGAAGTATATTTACTGATATATGATGTCTAGCCCTGTCTTGCCTTCACCTTTTTATGTGAAAATTCTAACACTTCATTTTTATCTTGTAGGGTCCAGAAATTCGAACATGATTTTTAAAAGATGCTAAGCCTGTTCAACTTAAACAGGGTCAGGAGATCACAATCTCAACTGATTACAATATTAAAGGTGATGAGAGTATGATATGCATGAGCTACAAAAAGTTAGCAGAGGATGTAAAGCCACAAAGTGTGATCCTCTGTGCAGATGGCACAATCACCTTTACAGTTTTGTCTTGTGACAAAGAGAACGGTTTGGTACGATACCGCTATGAGAACACTGTTGTTCTTGGTGAAAGAAAGAATGCCAATCTCCCGGGAGTAATTGTGGATCTGCCAACATTGACAGATAAAGACAAGGATGACATTTTAAACTGGGGAGTTCCGAATCATATTGACGTGATTGCGTTATCTTTTGTTCGTAAGGGTTCAGATCTCGTGGAAGTTCGGAAGCTGCTAGGTGAACATACAAAGAACATTCTTCTGATGTCTAAGGTTTGCTTCTGACCAGCTAACTATGTAGTCTAATTTTTTTTCCATGAAGTTGCCTATTCACTTTATTGCATCATTGTTTTGTGTTTGTAGATAGCTTTCGTGGTACTTGAGAGTCATACACAGCACACTAATTTTGCAGAAATGTAATTAAATGATAGATTTAATCTTACTCCTTTTCCCAAGAATTGAAGAAATAACATCATGAGTTGGAACTAAACTAGGCGAGATCCTTTTATACTGAACATCTGGGATCATGAGAAGGTTAGAGATCCTTTCCACTCTTGTGTTTCTTTTGGGTGTGTTGGATGGGTGGGGGGCAGAGATGAAAAGGCGTGGCTTTGCGAGTTAAGCAAAACCCCATCTTCCTCACTTGATCAAAGCCGAAAGGCTGATAAATGTATTGTTTTTAAATTTTTGCAGCTCAAAGAAATCTCTTTGTTGTATAAATTCAGTCGAGATATTTTTTTCTGATGTAGATAGTTGTTCGTGCTGGTGGACTTTCATAGCGGTAGTAGTTAGAATGACTGTAATAAGTGTTGCCATCTTTTTATGCAACTATATATGTGTGGTTGAGGGTGGATTCACGTGGAGCAATAAAGGCAACATATTGTTCGTAAAATCTTTTAACATTTCACATTCTTTTGTTTCACTAAGAGTACCAACTGTTCTACTTATTATTTCATCTAATATTCTACAACATACATTTGTTTCTACAGGTAAGAAAAGTTACCTTAAGTATGCAAACTTTGCCTCAGCTATAAAGGAACATGTAGCTTATGATGAATGTGTTTTCGATTGCAACAACATCACTGTTATGTTTGTAAGTGACATAAAATCTTGATGAGAATTAATATTTTTAATGTATGCATTTCATCTAAGACTTAAAACTGTTATATAGATTATGCTAACAAGGATTGGGTATTTCCAAGATCTTAGTTATCCATGTGAGTCGTCGTTTATATCATCAACCAATATGACTGACTTGATCATGTTCTCATATACTTCTGATCCAAAGTACACCACAACAAAAGGTGATGTCTTATTTACTGTGAATTACACATATGTATAACTGTTCTTTGTTTTTCTGATAATAACTTGAGACAAATTTCTGCTTTTTCAGGTGGCCTAATCGTTTTTAAAGCTAAGTACTTATGTAGCATTACTCCAGTGTGTTGTAACAGCTAAGCTATTCAAATTTACACAGAAATTGCTAATTTAGTTTAGAAATGTTGTAATTAATAGTAAAAATTGAATGTTGCTGCCTTCTATCGCACGTATGTTCTCTTGGATTTGGTGTTTATCCAAATTTAACTATAACAAAACTCTCGGTTATTTTATATCTACTATGAATATATGTTTGATTATTGGTTGAGATTTTGTATCATTATTTTACTTTCCCTGCAACTATGGACGATGTGTATATGAACTTGAAGTGAATTTTGGGAAATCTACTTTAGCTTTTGGCTTATTACAGTTATCCAACCTTCTCTGCTAATCATGTTTCTGTGCATAAATATTGGTGGTCCCTCGCATAGATACAATCCTATAAAATTCATATATTTATTTTTTAAATGAATTCTTTTGAATGTGATCGCTAAATTTAGTCTACAATAAAGACATATTTCTATTATATTATTTTTTTCTTTGAAACAATTCGCGCATCGCGCGGGTACGTATACTAGTTATTCACTATAAAATGGGTTGGATAATGAACTTTTTAAAAACGAGTCAAATATGGATTAGAACCATATTGTCCATTTAAAAAATGGATAACCAATGGGTTTACCTTTTACATTTGTAAAATCTCAAATTGGGGGTTCCTCAAGTTTGGGAGATTAGAAATTTTCCCAAAAGTGATCATATTGAAGAAGTCATGGATAATATGGTTACTCTTATTATCCGTCGGTTAACCCATGTTTATCTGTATTAAATATGGGTCGAATCGGATAATTTATCTGTTTTCGACTCGAACCATATCCCACCCGACTCGTCCGTTTGCCGTTCCTACCCATTACCCAAAACCCGATTTTGGGTCTGAAGTTTCGGCCCTCGAATATTAGTTTTGCAATGTTTATGATGCAATCAGTGAAGATCGCAATGGAAATTCGTTAATCTAGGAGCTAATGCTCGAAGAAGATGGCAGCTAGATCAGGGTAAAACCAAGAAATTAGCTAGAAGAGAAATTAGAAGAGAGAAGAGTAGAATGATCTTATTTCATGAATAAATTCAATCACAATGTATTAGTGTATTTATATCACCGTCTAACAAACAACTCTACTAATTATAGCCTCTCTACAGTGCTCTTTCCCCTCTAACTGTTTTAACTAACTTTCAACTAACTCGGAACCAACTATAACTAACTCCTCGAACAACTATAACTAACACGATGCTAACTAACACGATACTAACTGCAATGCTCATTTCTCCAACAATCTTATACTTGCATCAATACCCCTCGCTTAAAGATTATTCTTTTCGTCAAGGATGGAATGCAGGGAAGCGGTGTTGTAATTCTGACATATATTCCCAAGTTGCTTGTGTGGCATCAATAATTGCCCATCTAATCAAGACTTGGCATACAACTTTGTTACCTTTCTTAACCATTTGCCTCTCTAAAATAGATTCAGGAGTAAGGTAATGTGGACTGGAAAGATGAAAAACTGGAAGGTGGTTAATGGTAGTAGGAAACTCAAGGCACTTCTTAAGTTACAAGACATGAAAGGTAGGGTGAATCATCACATCAACAGGAAGTAACAGTCTATAGACAACTACATCAATCTTCTCAACAATAAGATAGGGCCCAAAATATTTAGCTGCCAACTTGTTGAAGGGTCGAGTAGCAACTAACACTTGTATGTAAGGTTGGAGCTTTAGGTAGATCCAATCACCCACATTAAAAGACCTGTCAGTCCTGTGTTTATCAACCATGTCCTTCATTCTTTGTTGAGCTTGTGTGATATGGAATTTCAGCAACTAAATCACTACCTCTCTGGCCTCTAGGGACCTGTCAACCATCTAAGAAACAGCTTCACCAGGCAGGTAAGGAAGGTGAATGGGAGGTTTCTGCCCATATAAAACCTCATAAGGGGTGCATCAGATGGCAGTGTGATTAGAGGTATTATACCACCATTATGCTAATGACAAGTAGGAAGACCAACCATGGGGATTATTAGAGCATAAACACCTTAAGTAAGTCTCCAATGTTCTATTCAAAACCTATGTTTGACTATCGGTCTGAGGGTAGTAAGTTGTTTATCTCTGCAATTGGACACCTTGCAGTGTGAAAAGTTCTTGCCAAAAACTACTGAGAAACACAGGATCTCTACCGCTTGTTAATATAACAGGCATGCCATAGAGTTTAAAAATGTTGTCTAAGAATCATTGAGCTACAGATTGAGCAGTATATGGATGGGACAAGGCCATAAAATGACCATACATACTCAACCTGTCTACCACAACCAAGATCACCTCCTTGCCATTGGACTTATGTAGACTCTCAATAAAATCCAAGCAAATATCAGTCTAAACTCCTTCAGGGATTGGTAGAGGCTGCAACAATCCAGGAGATGCAGCATCATCATATTTGTGCCTCTGACATATATCACATTTCTGATGTATATCCTGGTATCCTGGCTAAGAGTCTTCCAAAAGAACATAGACTGCAATCTCTTAATGGTGGCATCCATACCATAGTGACCTCCTTGAGGAGTGGCATGTCATAGTTCAATGATAGTTGTTATAAATTGTATATCATCACCAAACCACAAGCATGTCCTTCCACCTTAGTTGGATGTTACACTAGGTATATGATTTATAAGGTTGATGTTGTAGCTTAGTGATCACCAACTGCAGTGCTGGATCAATGAACCAGGCATTTTGAATCTGAAGGAACAAGGAATTATTTGGAGTTAGCAAAGAGAGAGTTAACAACTCAGCATCTGGTTTCCTTAACAGGGCATCGACAACCCTGTTTTCCACTCCCTTTTTATACTCAATAGAGAAATCAAAAGCCATGAGCTTTGAGATACCGGCTACCTGAAAATCAGTATGAAGTTATGAACTTGTTGTTCCAAGAGATGTTTTAGGGCCTTCTGATATGTCCTCACAATGAATGGTCTTCCCAACAGATAGTGAGACCATGTGGTAACAGTAAAGATGAGTGCCAACGGTTCTCTGTCATAGACTGACATTGCCTGGTGTCTTGGAGCTAGAGGATTACATCGATGTAAGCTATAGGATACCCTTGCTGCATTAGCACTGTTCCAATACCCTTCCCACTAGCATTAGTTTCCACAACAAAATATTTAGCATAATCTGGCATTGCTAAAACATGTGCAGAAACTAGTGCTTGTTTCAGCTGGTTAAAAGCTGCAGTGCATTCTTCAGTCCAAGATAAACCTTCCTTCTTAAGTTGATCATGCAATGGTCTGCATATAGCACCAAACCCTTTGATGAACCTCATGTAGTATCCAACAAGTCCAAGAAATCCCCTCAATTGTTTAATATTGCTAGGAATAAGCCAACTCTGTACAGCCAGTATTTTCTTTGGATCAGTTGAAGCCCCCTCAACACTGATAAAGTGACCTAAGTACTCCACCTTCGACACCCCAAATGCACACTTAACCCTCTTAGCATACAATTGATAGTGTTGCATCAATTCAAAGACAACCTTCACATGCTCAACATGAGCATACATGCTTTTACTATAAATCAAAATGTTATCAAAAAATACTAAGACTGACTTCCTCAATAATGGTTTAAAACCAGAATTCATAAGGCTTTGGAATGATGAAGGAGCACTAGTTAGCCCAAAAAGGCATAACTAAGAACTCGTAGTGACCTTCATGAGTTTTGAAAGTTGTTTTGTGAGTGTCTTCCTTTACCATTCTCAGTTGGTGGTACCCTGCTCTAAGATCTATCTTAGAAAACACAAATGCACCACATAATTCATCAAGCAAATCTTCAATAATGGGTATAGGAAATTTATCCTTAACTGTCATATGGTTCAACTCCCTATAGTCAATACACAACCTCCAACTACCATCTTTTTTCCCTACCAACACAACATGTGATGCATAAGGACTAGTATTGTGTTGAATTACCCATTGGCCCATCATTTCTTGAACTAACTTCTCAATGATATCTTTTTTTTAATCCCAGAATATCAATATGTCTTTTGTTCATAGGACTTGCAGACTCTAATAAAGGTATTTTGTGGTCAAAAGAGCCTCTATGAGGGGGTGAGGTTGTAGGTATGTGATGACCCAAAATGTCATCTTTAAATTTAATAAGTAATTCTGTATTCTAAGACCTCAAAAAGTACCATTTATCATTCCTTGACTTGTGTGCGCTGTCCGTACAATTCTCCGGAAAGTTTTTATGTGAAAAATGGATTAAATGTGAAATAGAGCTTTAAAACTCAACTGAGTTGACTTTGGTCAATATTTTGAGCAAACGGACCTGGATCAGTATTTTAATAATTCTAGTAGGTCCGTATCGTGATTTGAGACTTGGGCGTATGCCCGGAATTAAATTCCGAGGTCCCTAGCCCGAGATATGAAATTTTGATGAAAAATTAAAAGCTTAAAAGGTTAATAATTTTTAAAAAATTACTGATGTTGAATTTATTTACCTCGGGTTCGTATTTTAGTTTTGGAACCCGGTATATATCCACTATAATTTTTATGACTTGTCTGTCGAATTTGGTAAAAATTGGAGTTGATTTGACGTGATCCGGACGTCCGGTTGTAAAAATATAAGTTTTAAAGTTTTCTTGGAAATTTTTTTTGATTTGGTGTCCGATTCGTAGTTGTTGATGTTATTTTGAAAATTTGATCACGCGATCAAGTTCGTATGATATTTTAGGACTTGGGTGCATGTTTGATTTGAAGCCCCGAGGGCTCGGGTTGGTTTCGGGTGGTTAACAGATCATTTTCGGACTTGGGAAATCTGGTTTTCTGCAGACTTTAGGCTTCTGGTGTGTTCTTCTTCGCGTTCGTGAAGGTACTATCGCGAACGCGAAGAGCAAATTGGGGTTATCACGCTTTGTACTTCGCATTCGCGACATAGAGACCGCGTTCGCGACCGAAGGCTCGCGTTCGCGAAGGGAAAGAGGCTGACCAGGATTATTGCCTTCGCGTTCGCGAAGGCCAAGCTAGGCAAGCTTCGCGTTCGCGAAGTAGCCCTCACGTTCGCGAAGTGTAAAATGGGACAACACAAATTTATGCTTCGCGAACGCGAGGCACTGACCGCGTTCGCGAAGGGTAAAAGTTCCAAAAACAGAACTTTAGTTCTGGAAAATGGGATTCGTCCCATTTTCAACCCTTTTTCATTTTTGAGCTCGGGTAAAGCGATTTTGGGCAATTTTTACGGAAAAATATTGGGGTAAGTGTTACTTATCCTATATTGATTATATTTCATGATTTCATACTCATTTATATCATGAATCCGTGAATTTATGGAAGAAAAATTAGTTTTTTATAAAATCTTTCAAAAACGAAAATTTAAGATTTGAAGGTCCATTTGACATCGGAATTGGATAATTTTTGTATGGTTGGACTCGTCTCGGAATGAGTGTTCGAATTTCGTAAGTTTTTTCGAGATTTGAGACGTGGGTCTCACTGCCGAATCTTTTAATGAATTTTGGATTTTTATCCGGAAAATTAGTAAATTCATATGGAATTAATTCATATGATTCGTATTGAGTATATTGAATTGTTTATGAATAGAGTTGAAGCTTTAGGAGACAAATTTATAAAGGAAAAGTTGTGGTTGAGTAATTGATTGGAATTTGCAAAACGAGGTAAGTGTCGTGATTAACCTTGACTTGAGGGAATGGAACCCTTAAATTATTTGTTTTGTGAATTGCATGTGAACGGCGTATAGGCGAGGCGACGAGTGTCTATACGTCGTCAAATTAATTATTTGCCTGCTTACTTGAAAAATCATAAATTATTTTAAATCATGAATTAATTATTATAATAATTGTATCTCTCCTATTCTTTGTCAAATATTAATTCTTGAATTCCTGCCTTAATTGTTACATGCTATTTGAATTATGTGCCTTAATTGTTATTTGATATTTAGCATATTAAATATTAAATTTCATATTTTCTCTCTGATTTCCATAATAATTTGCTATTTGCCTTTGTTTGTTTCATAATTAAATCATAATTATTGTATGTTTGTTGTCTTATAATTTTATATTAATTGTTGTATTTATTGGAGAAATTTCTTCTATAAGAATTGGTAAATGAATATGTTGGAGGATCGGGTTGCACGCCGCAACCGAATTAATTATAATAAATATATTTGGAGGATCGGGTTGCACGCCGCAACAGACTTATTAAAAAGTCCATATTGGAGGAGCGGGTTGCACGCCGCAACAGACTTATTAAAAGTCCATATTGGAAGATCGGGTTGCACGCCACAACAGACTTATTAAAAAGTTCATATTGGAGGATCGGGTTGCATGCCGCAACAAACTTATTAAAAGTCCATAGATACAGCCTTACTAAGAAACTCTCCTAACTCACCGCAACAGACTTGATTAAAATGAATATATTGGAGGAGCGGGTTGCACGTCGCAACAGAACCGAATGTGAATATATTGTGAGAGCGGATTGCACGCTGCAACAGAATTGATGGAAATGATAATTGGTTATGACTGCTGAGTTGGCTTCAATTATTATAAACGAGTTACCTGATTTATTTCTATTATTATTGTTGTTACTAATATTGCGTACATGTAATGTAAGTAACCTGCCTTATCCTCATCACTACTTCGTCGAGGTTAGGCTCAGCACTTACCAATACATGGGGTCATTTGTACTGATACTATACTATGCACTTCTTGTACAAATTTTGGAGTTGGTCTCAGCGACGTACCATATACTTGCTCGAATTTCAGCTACTCAGAGGAGACTTGAGTTTTAACTGCACGACGTTCGTAGTTCTGAAATCCCCGTCTACTTTGCTTTAGTTGTGTGTTTATTTTCAGACAGTTTTATTTTATTCAGACCTTTATTTGTGTTTATTCTAGAAGCTCGTGCACTTGTGACACCAATTCTGGGATGGTATTTAGACACCGTTGTTTTTATGGATTATTCACTATATTTCAGACTTTACTTCCGCAATTGTTCTTTGTTATTAATAATTTTAAAAATTGTTTAAAAATGGATAATATTATTCTAACGTTGGCTTGCCTAGCAAGTGAAATATTAGGCTCCATCACGGTTCGAAGGTAAAAATTTCGGGTCATGACAAGGTACTTCAAAACTACCTGAGTATTGCTTGATAAGAGCAGATAAGGCAAGTGTAAGTGTAGACTCATGTGTTGCTTGTATATTGTGGCACTGCATTCCATTTGCATATCTGTCCATCAATGACACCATGAAGAACTGGGCCTCTAAGTCATTTAGTTTGGGTAGCGAAGTAGCTTTAGTTGACTTCAATTGGTTATTAGTACCCCTCGGCACATTTTTCTTGCCTTGGTGCACAAACTCAATAGTCTTGTTCCTTGAATCAAACATGATTCTTCCTAAGGTGTTAAGCCATTGCACTCCCAACACTATATCCATATTTTCTAATGACAACAATAGGAAATCTGATGAGAAAGTTGTTCCTTGCAGTAGCCACTGTAGGTTCTTGCACACAACAGTAGTCTGCACTTTTCTACCATCGGCTGCACTGATAGATTGCTCCACTATAGAGCTAAATTGGCACCCTAGTTTCTTGGCTACTTCCTGATTAATAAAGTTGTGTGTACTCTTAGTATCAATCAAAATTTGTAATGGCCTTTTTTCATGATAACCCGTGACTCTAATTGTTTGGTAACCAGACACACCAGTAAAAGCTTGCAATGATATAGTCATAAATTCATTCCCAGGCTCTAAAACTTCTTGGATCAATACCACCTCTTCCACCTCAATTGTTGTGGTCATTTCTTCTTCACACACCTTCACCATAAACAATTGCTTCCTCGACTTGCATTTGTACCCTGTCTCATATTTTTCATCACAAAAGAAACACAGATCCTTAGCCCTTTTATCATCCATCTCAGCGGCAGTCAGCCTCCTTCCCAGCCTATTTGGTTTGTTTGAGCTTATATCAGTATTTCTTTGGTGAGTAAGGTTTGGTGCAAAGGTTTTCTGGTTGTTTTATGATCTGTATACAATTGGAGTGGGTAGAATATGATTGGAGTTAGAATGAAAGGATCTAGAAACAGGTTTCAATCCCCAAGTTTTGGCTTGAGCATCAAAAACTTCCTCTTGTAATATGGCAATCTTATATGCTTGCATTAAGGTTCGCGGTGCTTGAATTTTGACGGCTTTATTCAACTCTGGTTTAAGTCCCCCTAAGAAACAACTAATGGCATTCTCAGTAGTCATATTTACAGCAGTTAACAATCTGTCAAACTCTGCTTGGTATTCCTTAACCCCAACAGTTTGGCTTACATTCTTTAAAGCCTCCATATAATCCTCAAAATTATCCCCAAACCTTTCATTCAAGGCTAGCACATACTCAGTCCACGGTAAGTCTAGGGTAGAAGACCTAGACTTCACATAAGATATATGCCAAGCAATGACATCCCCATCCATAGGAATAGAGGCTACCTTCACCCTTTGTTCAAAAGAAACCTCATCCATGGAGAAGTATTGATCGACCTTATACAGCCATATACGCAAATCTAAACCAAAGAATCGAGGAAAATTTAGTTTTGAGAATCGAGTAAAGGAGTTACCATTTCCTTGATGAGCAGAACCATTGTACGTTTCCTTGTTTCTGACATCCATTGGATCTCCTCTGTTAGTCGAAGACTCGGCCACAATTTGTTCCTTTCCTCTTAGAGTGATGATTCCAATGGCTTCCTTAAGGCCCAGCAGTTCCTTATCAGCTTGTGAATTCCTCTCACTCATGCCATCCATCACCTTCTGCAACTGCTTTTGAATCTGAGACAGCTTGTCCTCCATTTCATCGACTGATTTGTCTTGATTTTTGCTTAGAGTCATGTTGATTAATCCTAGAATCGAAAGCTCTGATACCAATTGATGCAATCAGTGAAGATCGCAATGGAATTTCGTTAATCTAGGAGCTAATGCTTGAAGAAGATGGCAGCTACATCAAGGTAAAACTGAGAAACTAGCTAGAAGAGAAACAAGAAGAGAGAAGAGTAGAATGATCTTATTTCATGAGTGAATTCAATTACAATGTATTAGTGTATTTATATCACCATCTAACAAACAACTCTACTGATTATAGCCTCTCTACAGTGCTCCTTCTCTCTAACTGTTTTAACTAACTTTCAACTAACTCGCAACCACTATAACTAACTCTTCTGACAACTATAACTGACGCGATGCTAACTAACATGATACTAGCTGCAATGCTCATTTCTCCAACAATCTTATACTTGCATCAGTTTACCATGTGATTTCAGATTGAAAGCAAAACGATTTGATTACAACATGGTCAACTATTTTTTTCTTCTTCTATAATTATCATTTGAATGTGATATTTTTAGTCACAACAACAAACAGTTATATGGCACGAAACTTCTCTGAGTTATATTGTTGGATGAAGTTACAAATTATCTACACTGAAAATTGAAATTGGCAGAACTTTCTATGTCAAGTTGGGTCCTTGTACCAAAATAATATACTTCACATATTTCAAATTAGTAGAATTTTCTACGCGTTTATTATTCAACTTGGAGAGTTAAAAGATGAAGTGAAAAATACTTCTATCTGACGATCAAATTTTTGGCATGGGTAAATTATTCGTGGAGCTCTTTTACTTTAAAATATTTTTTTTTTAATGAAATGAATGTGATTTCCGGTGAAGTTGGCTCGGATAATAGCAAAAATGATATTGTATGAATAAAATGAAAATTAAGTGATTTTCTGGTTAGTCTATAGTGGCAAGGGCGAAGCTACATGTCTTTTGATCACCCTTCATCGAAAAATAAGAAAAATATTAAATTTCAGAGGTATATAACATATATTTAACGCCATTTGTCGAGAAATTTTTTCACTTCTTTCAGATTGGATACTTTTGAAAAAAATTCTGGCTTCGCCACTGTATAATAATGGGGATCCACTAGACTTAAGTTCATTTAGTTTAGAGAGTTGGACTGACCTAAATGAACTTATCAAGATTACATGCTAAAGACCCGAAGTTAGCAGAAGCTATAAAGTTGTATATAAAGTTATATACATATCCTTTATTTGGTTTGACTTCCGATATTTTGTTGGTTTAACTCCAAAGTAAACAATATAGTAACATCTTCTTTCTTTAATGCCAGATACCAAATTAAATAATATATATAGTATATCACTTGACTAAGTATCAAGTTATAAAGTGTAATTTGAAGAAAAATTAACCTAAATACTCTGTTCATTCAGTGACTTAAACTAAAAATATCCGAAGAATATATAGCATATGTATAATACGTGTATAAGCTAAACATGAACTAAGAAAAGTAAATTGAGAATCCAATTGGCTATTTATGTAAAAATTCCTTATCTGATTTGTTCTCGCCTATTCTGATTGATGAGATGTGAGGCAGCGTTAATGAGAGACTGGAGGTTTGGAGGCAGGCCTTGGAGTCCAAAGGTTTCAAGTTGAGTAGGACTAACGGGGGAAGCAAACGTGAAAGTGAGGCTCGACTCTCAAGTCATCCTCAAGAGAGAAAGTTTCAAGTACCTAGGGTCAATTATCTAGGGAGATGGGAAGATCGGTGAGGATGTCACGCACCGTACTGGGGTAGGGTGGATGAAATGACGGTTAGCATATGGAGTCATATTTGACAAGAATGTGCCACCGAAACTTCAAGGTAAATTCTACAGAGCGGTGGTTAGATCGGCCATGTTGTATGGGGATGAGTGTTGGCCAGTCAAGAATTCACATATATAGAAAATAAAAGTAGCCGAAATGAGGATGTTGAGATAGATGTGCAGGCATACTAGACTGGATAAGATTAGGAATGAAGATATTCAGGAGAGGGTGGGCGTTGCTTCCATGGACGACAAGATGCGAAAAGCGGGACTTAAATGGTTCAGGCACGTGCGGAGAAGAAGCCTAGATGTCCGGCTAGGAGGTGTGAACGGTTGGCTTTGGCATGTACGAGAAGAGGTAGAGGGCGGTCGAAGAAGTATTTGGGGCGAGGTGACCAGGCAGGACATGACGCGACTTCAGATTTTCGAGGACATGGCTTTTGATAGGAACGTGTGGAGGTCGAGCATTAGGGTTGTAGGCTAGGGGGCAGTCAAGCGTTTTTCCCTCTTTATACTGGATAGTCTGATAGAGTTTTGTCTAGGAGTGCTAGCGGTTTATGTTGTGTTCACACTTTTTTTTGCATAGTATTATGTTGTTGCCCCTCCACTTATTTGTTGTCTCTTACGACGATGTTATTATTTTTTCTGGTTTCTTTTGTTGTTACAGATTTATTCTTTTGTTCTTTTATGATATTATTGTATTTTCTGTTGAGTCGAGGGTCTTCCGGAAACAACCTCTCTATCCTTCCGGGGTAAGGGTAAGATCTGCCTACACTTTACCTTTCTCAAACCCCACTAGTGAGATTTTACTGGGTTATGTTGTGTTGTTGTATTTGTTCCGGCCCTTATAGGTCTTATAAGCAGGTCCATATGTTAGCACCAATCGGATAGCACACATTTATATTTTCTCGTTTGTTGTTCCCAATTGTATGCATAAATTAAATTAATATTACTTGAAGTTTTCCTTTAATGTTATGTTAGCTCTTAAAGAAAATAAGCAGGGAGACTTTTTATTGACCTCTTCATATCACTACTTTTACTTTTTACTATGTTGGAGAGAAAAAAGACGAGGAGCATTTGCCTCTTTTCACTTTCTTAAAACAATTATTACTTGGAGTTTAAAAGAGAAAAACGAGGAGCATTTGCATTTGCCTCTTTTCACTTTCTTAAAAAGATTATTACTTAGAGTTGAAAAGAAAATTTCCCAACTTTTGGGTGAATAGTTCGGATGGTATATAGTCCAATTGTTTGGTTAATTTATACAATACAGTATCTCGTCACAATTTTTTTCCTCACAATAGTACACGATGTGTTATTAGTTATTCACACTCCGTGATTATATTAAATTAAATAATTTAATTTTAATATTTAAAAATTAAAGTAAGAATATATATTACTTAACATTGTATACGAATTTATAATATATCAAACTAAAAACTTACTGAAAAATAATCTTTACTCCACATTCCTTGCAATATTAATTAGTGTATTACTAATCTGTTTATAGTTGTCTTTAAACTAAACGATCCTTTAAAAAAATTATTCGTTCGTAATAATGTTATATAGGAATAACAATGTCGAGATTTGTTTCTTCGGTGGATAATAATGTAAAAAGTATGGTATAGTGAATAATATTATGCATGAATTATTATGCAATGCTTAAATAATGTAAGAAAATTTATACTGTGATTACGTATAGGACATTTTTATCTTACCTTTATCCACGTATTGTGTCACGACCCAAAATCTCACCCCACATGTCGTGATGACATTTAGTCTCTAAGACTAAATAAGCCAATTATAATAACTATTCAAGCCATTTTTTTTTTAAAAAAATAGATAATCGAAACCAACAACGGAAATATTCAAACAACCTCCCAAGACTGGTAATACAGAGTCACAAACTCTAGCTGAATACATGAAATGACTTCGAGAATCGAATACACAATATTGTTCGAATAAGAATTGACAGTACAATAAAATATAAAGATTCCAAGGGACTGCGACGACCAAGCAATTCTACCTTGAATCCTTGCGATCACACTCTAACTCTGTTCGAGTCCGATATCTCCAATACCAGGCTCTGCACAAAAATATACAGAAGTGTAGTATGAGTACACCACAGTCGGTACCCAGTAAGTATCAAGACTAACCTCGGTGGAGTAGTGATGAGGTACAGTCAAGACACTCACTAGTCTAATAACCAGTACAATATAACATATAAAAATAATAGGAAGCTAATAGCAATGATAACAACAATAATCAACCAGTAATATAAATATCAA
This sequence comes from Nicotiana tabacum, assembly GCF_000715075.1. NCBI lineage: Eukaryota > Viridiplantae > Streptophyta > Magnoliopsida > Solanales > Solanaceae > Nicotiana > Nicotiana tabacum. The sequence goes on along the minus strand of NC_134103.1, from coordinate 3,352,146 downwards.
GGCAGCAAGAGTACCATAAATATTGCTCAAATAATAACGAACACAAGTACAACCAAATAATCAAGTCCTACAAAATATACACCTTTCATCTATAAATTTTTCAAATACAAATCTTTAGAATATAATCCTATCCAATAAATATATCTCGAATGTACTTCCTTCAAATAAATATATTTCAAATATAATTCTTTCAAGTAAATATCTTTCGAATATAATCCTTTCAAGCAATATGTTGAATATAATTCTCTCAAATAAAAGTCATCGTGTGACACCTCATTTATAATCATAAATAATACGGGTTTCAGCCCACTTTTATATTTCCACGGCACCTCGTGCCCATATTTCTATCATAACCGCAAGGACAACTCACGTGCCAAAAATATCAATATATAAAATCCGTAAGATCAATTTATTTTCAATAAAGTAAGGTTACGATTTTTAAATCAAGTATGAAATCAACAAAGAAATGAATTTATTTTTGAAATAGTTTGAGTGAAGAAAATGACATTTCAATTTAAATAAAGCATATGATAAGCTACTGATTTTGATGTAAAACTTATTAAATTAAAATATAATAGTAATTTCTTTTATTTAAAATAACTCATTCATCGAAAACAAGTACAAAACCAGAAATACAAATCCTCAGGGTGTCGTACGAAAAGCCAACACAATACAACATGAGTAAACAACAGGGGCGCTCCCGAGGTACCGCCTCGTAGTCTCAACAGTAAATGCACGATAGGGCACCCGAGGTACCGTCTCGTAGTCTCAAAAGTAAATATGCAAGACAGGGGAGCTCCCGAGGTACCGCCTCGTAGTCCTAAAAGTAAATATGCAAGACAAGGGGAGCTCCCGAGGTACCGCATCGTAGTCCTAAAAGTAAATATGCAAGACAAGGGGAGCTCCCGAGGTACCGTCTTGTACTCCCAAAAGTAAATATGCAAGACATGTGGAGCTCCCGAGGTACCGCCTCGTAGTCCCAAAAGTAAATATGCAAGACATGTGGAGCTCCCGAGGTACCGCCTCATAGTCCCAAAAATAAATATGCAAGACAGGGGGAGCTCCCGAGGTACTGCCTCGTAGTCCCAAAAGTAAATATCACAGTATAATACAACTTGTACCTCAAGTGCTCAAATATCACAACACATCACAAATTGCACATCAAGTGCTCAAATATTATAACATGTCATAAATTGCCCATATGCCACAACCAACTCCCAAGATACGACAAAATTAATTAATTCCACATCAATTAGCCCAAGGCTCCACACAACGTATATAATACCTCAAAAAAAACAACCACAAGGATGGAAAAGTAACTCAGCATAGGACAACCCCTTCTTAAATCCAAATTTCCGATAAATATATAATGCCTCTTTTTAAACTTATTTACTTAATTATTTGCAGATAGTAAAATCCATAATATAATTATTTTGGGGGAATATCGAATCAACAAACATAAAGAATTCATATAAAAATTCAAGTAGCAATCACACAAATTTATCATATAAAAACAAATTCGACAAATAAGGATTTGAGGCATGGCAAATAGAAGATTAAATAAATGTCCACAATTATTCAGTTTAATGCGTAAAAATACTTAAGACTTTAAACCAATAAGTTTTGCACATACAAGCCCGAGTACATGCTGGTTACCTCGCGTACGCGGCTTTTCACATTTCACAAATTGCACATAATACTCAATTCATAAGGGGTAATTCCCCCACTCAAGGTTATGTAAGATACTTACCCTTTTGAAGTTATGCCGATATTCTAAAATCACCTTCTTACTTGAATTGACCTTCGGACAGTTCAAATCTATCCAAATTAATTGCACAACCTCATTTAAATTCATCGAAAATAATTCCGGATAATAATACGTCGACTTAAAAATTTATTCCAAAAGGTCAACAAAAGTCAACGCGGTGCTCGCCTCTCGGAAACCGACATAATTTTCATGAAATCCGAACACCCATTCTGATATGAGTTCAACCATACCAATTTTATCAAATTTCGATAATAACTCGACCTCCAAATCTTAAATTTTCGTTTTTGTTACAAATTTCTCCAATTTCTTCCATTTGATTCACTAATAATTGATGAAAACAACCATGGAATCATGAATTATAATAACTTTTGGATATAGAACACTTACCCCAATCCATATGGTGAAAATCACCTCAAAAATCGCTTCAATCCGAGCTCCATAGCTCTAAATATGTTTAAAATGGCTGAAACCTCGAAATATAGCTACTGCCCATGTATTTACTCTTCGCGATCGCGAAGCACAACTTTTCTCAGCCCAAAATGTGCCTTTCGCGATCGCGGAAAATGCTTCGGGATCGCGAAAAACAAGTGCCCAGCTCTTCTAGACAATCTCTAGTATAATGGTCATAACGTTTTGTACAAAACTCCAAATTGCAAATGGTTTAACTTTATGAAAACTAGACACCAATTTCTTCTTAGCGATTTCCAAACTCTTCTTAGACAGCCTGCAGTATATCAACATTACTTATTGTACACAACTCAAAATGCCAAATGTTTTATTTACTGAAAACTAGACACAAAGGGCTACAACTTTCATCATCTCCAAATTCCTTATAGATTGCGAGATATAAGCTTCCAAAGTCGGGTCAGTGCAGCAAGATTTTCCTCTACGCGATCGCGAAAGGCCTTTCGCGATCACGATTCACTGGCCATTTCCCCCCATTTTGTAATTCGCAATCGCGTCCAATTCCACGTGATCTCATAGCACACTGTTGTAGCCAAAAACAAGCATCTAAAATAGCCTAGATATGGTCCGAAACCACCCCGAAACTCACCTGAGCCCCTCGAGACTCCGTCCGAATATACCAACAAGTATCAAAATATATAACAAACTTAGTGGAGGCTTCAAACCACGTCAAACAATGCCAAAATTACGAATCGCGCATCGAATCGAATTATGAGTTTTTAAATCTTCCAACTTCTATATTTTGCGCCGAAATGTATCAAATCAATCCGGAATGACTTCAAATTTTGCACACAAGTTATAAGTGACGTAATGGAGCTATTTCAATTTCCGGAATCAAAATCCGTCCTCGTTATAAAAAATTCAACCTTCGGTCGAACTTTTCAAAAAAACTTCTATTTTCCAACTTTCGCCAAATGTATCGAATTGTCCTACGGACTTCCAAATCCAAATTCAGACACACGCCTAAGTTCAAAATCACCATACGAAACTATTGACATTATCAAAATTCCATTCCGGGGTCGTTTGCTCAAAAGTCAACTCTCCGATCAACTATTTCCATTTAATCTTATAACTAAGAATTATTCTTTTAATTAAATTTTGAATCTTCCGAAAATCAAACTTGACCACATCCGCGGGTCATAATGCATATTACGAAATTGCTCGAGACTTTAAGTTACTAAACGGGGTATTAATTCTTAAAATAATAAGTCGGGTCGTTACATATTGTTAGTCCAACTAAATAAGTCTTATATTCCAATTAATCTCCGCCAGAAATAAAACATTGGGGGTTTTGGCACTTTCTAGATACGTATAACTTTTATTAGTACTTCACCTCTCTTCTTTATTTATAAGTGTTTTACCTTTGACTTTGTGGATAGGAACTACCAAATTTTAAGACCATAAAATGAGAACTCGGTCTGATTCCCATATTTTCGTGTGCTATAAATGTTATAGACCACGCCTTCCGTGTGGAATCTCCTAGCATTTCATTTGTAAGTAAGCTTTTGAATTAGAGAACTTTATTAGATAAATAAAATGTGCATCGTTCGGCAATTGTGTTGTGGATACTGCAAAACCAGACTAAAAGGTGTGAATATTTTAATTTTTAACAAAAAAGAAAGAAAGAAATTATACACTCGCAATACTTAAAGCGTGATTTGCAACTTAAATCCCCCTCCCCCGCTCCCCAAGGCCCCAAGTATACAACCGCCTCTTCATTGTAACTCAACTTCCTCCTTTGAAGAAGAGCATAACAGAGGAGGAAGAGTAGAGATGAGCTCTAACAGTGAAGAATAAGAGGAAGAAATTTATGAACCAGACTGGATAACTACGGGAATTCGAATGGCGGATTCATTTAATAGCTGGTCGAAGAACCAAAGGTGATTAAGATGGCAGATTTACTTCAGAAGTACAGTTGGCAATAACATGGGCGCCCATTAGCTAAAAGAGTTTCTACTATGAACATTCGAATCAAGATATGTGTCGAACTTCTAGATGACTATGCGAAAACGAGGCATTTGTATCAAATGGCGGACTACACACTGCAACCATGTATATAAGTCTTACTATCAGAGGCGGATGTAGACTATGATCTATGTGTGCAATTGAACACATAACTTTCGATACAAATTATAAATATATACGTAAAAATCTATTAAAATTTTGATAAATGTTAAGGATGAACCCATAGTTTTAACAGTATAACTAGTTTAGTGCAAGTTTGAACCCACTAAATTTAAATTCTAGATCCGCCCTTACTTACTATATGTTTCTAGAGTAAAGTTTTACTTTTAGTTCGGTCTTAGTGTGGATTATCTTAAGTGTTTGCAATATATTACCTTCGATCTTGTAGTAAAAAAATATATTTACTAATATGAAGATTTGAGTAGTTTAATTTAAAATTCTAAAATATTTCTACTATTAAAAAGTAGGTAGTCTTTCTTTCTTTCTTTCCTTTTATAAAAAATATTTTTTTCCTACAATTTTCAATATTGTCTAATTGAAAATAATTATAAAATTCGTGTAACGACCGAGCCAGTCATTTTGAGAATTTAAGTATTGTTCGGCGGCATAAGGCCCTGAGCAGCTTCGTATTATGTGTATTGACTTGTGTGCGTGGTTGATTTCAATTACCGGATGATTCAGAGTGATCTAGAATAGAGTTTCGTCGGTTTCGTTAGCTCCGTTGGGTGATTTTGACTTGTGTGCAAAAATTTGAGATCAATTGGACGTGATTTGATAGGTTTCGGCATTGGTTGTAAAAATTTAAACTTTCAAGTTCATTAAGTTTGAATTGGAGGGTGATTCATATTTTTAACGTTGTTTGATGTGATTTGAGGGCTCGACTAAGTATGTATGGTGTTTTAGGACTGGTTGGTATGTTTGGTTGAGGTCACGGGGTACTCGAGTGAGTTTTGGATGCTTAACGGATCAAAATTTGGACTTGTGTAGTTGCTGAAGCTTTCAAGCTTCTGGTGTAATTGCACCTGCGGTGGGGTGGCCGCACGTGCGGACTCGCACGTGCTGAAGGGAGCTCGCAGATGCGGCCCTAGTCTAGGTAACTAGTGGTCGCAAATGCGACAAATGGGGCGCATAAGTGGAGCCACTCATGCGGAGAAGGGCTCACAGAAACGGAAGGTGAGCTAAGTGAGGATTTTCGTAGAAGCGGACAAGAATCTGCATACGCGCGCTCGCTGGTGCGGCCTTGTGCTCGCAGAAGCGGACCAGAGGACTTAAGTCATTTCCGTACCTACGATGGATATTCCACATGTGCTACTATGGTCCGCAAGTGCGGTCATACCTGGGCAGAATCATATAAGTCGAGGGTTTGGCCATTTTCTTCATATTTTGAGTTTTGGACCTCGGTTTTGGGAGCTTCTTTGAGGGTTTTTCAAGAAAATCGATTGGGTAAGTGTTATTTACCTAGAATTTATTATATTCCATGATTTTATCTTTATCTTTATCATTTAATTTGTATTTTAGTTGAGAAAAATAGAGGTTTTTGAAGAATCATTTCAAAATAAAAAATCATGATTTGAGGGACGAAATGGTATGGAATTTGATAATTTTAGTATGGCTGAACTCGCATCGGAATGAGTGTTCGGGTTTTATGAAATTTGTCGGGTTTTGATGTGCGGACCCGGGGGTCGACTTTTGGGTCGATTTTTAGATTTTGATAAAGATTGAGGCTTTATGATCCAAAATAGTTTCTTATGAGTTTTATTTGTGCTTTGAAATTATTTTGGTTAGATTTGAGCCGTCCGGAGATCATTTCACCCGAGAGGTTCATTTTAGAGTATCAACTTGTCTTCTTTGAGGTAAGTATCTTGCCTAACTTCGTGTAGGGAAGTTACCCCTTAGGATTTGAGTCTTTTATGCGAATTGTAATCTGTGTACGCGTGGTGACGAGCACGTACCCGAACTTATTTGTGGAAAATTGGCCTTTTAGGGGTTCTTAGGTCCTTGTATTCACTGAATATTCAGTTGTTTTCATTATGATTACGTTTCTTAAATTTTTAGTTTCACTTCTACCTGCTTTAATTGGAATTAATTGCTTCATGATCCACTCTTTTTGTTCATTTGATCCATATGCGCCTTAACTGAAATTGTTATCTCTTTTATTTCCATGCTGTCTTTTCCTTAATTGCTTATCTTTATTTGAAGTTATAATTATCTCTTCTGTAATTTTTCATCCTTAATTGAGGCAAAGATTACCCTTATACTGCTTATCCTTAATTGAAGTTGTTGTACCTTTTTCTTAATTGCCCAACCTTAAAAGAAGTTAGATATCCTATATTTTAGTTGACTTGTCCTTATCTGGAATTATTCGTCTTGTGTTAGCTCCCTCGTTGTCGAACTGTATATTGTGGACCATTGTTACATAGTATTTCCTTTCTTGTTGAGATGTTCTTATTATGACTAACATTCTCTATTATGGCTACTCCTTGTGAATTAGTTCCTCCATTTTTTTGAGTTCTGAAATTTCTGAGTTAACTTATTTGTCATACCTTTGTATTATTATCATTGTTGTTGTTGTACTTATTGTGGTGATGCACTCCGTGCGATTGTTATTATGGGGATGTATGAGGTTTCTGTCGTGCTATGGTTACTATTGATATTTGCACATGCGACGTGACAAGGCGGGATATATATGGGCTGCGCATGTGGCGAGACAAGGTGGGAACATTATTATGCACGTGTGGCGAGACAAGGCGGCCACCTACTTTGTTATTGCACACGTGGCGAGATAAGGTGGGTTGTGTTAGGGATTGATTTGTGATGATTTGTGATGGCCTGAGGGCATTCTTGTTGTTGATGTTTATGTAGTGGTACACTTACCTGTGTAAGCTTTATCTCGTGGGAAGTTGTGTGAAAACATTCTACGTGCTGTCCATTTCTTTTCCTATATTTACTAGCGGGTATGAACTATGTTAGGACACTTGCACAAGCATATACGTAGTTGAGCACTCTTATCGGTTAAGAAGTTTTCTTGATATTGTTGAGTATAGATGAACACCCTTGTTTACTTGCCTTCTATGAGAGGATGGCTCTATTTGGCACGTGAGTCATCAGTGCAGTTATGAAGTGAAATGAGGGCACATGATGCCAAGTGTTAGGGTCCAGGTATTGAGACCCGTGAGTTGTGATTAGCCGAGGTTCGGTACATCGTGGAGTTCATTGACTAAAATCTATTGTGAAAGTTGTCGTCTTATTGAGTTATTACTTGTCCGTTCTTTATTTGTGATTATCGGATTAAGGCTGTGTTTCCGTTCATTCTTCTATGTCATTATTATGGTGTTCCGCTGATAGTTGTTGTTTTCCTTCCTTATTGCAATTACCGTATTATTTGCCATTTCGCGTAGTCTTTATGTAGATATCATACTTTGTTGCTCCTATACTTATACTTGTTCAGGTTATTTAGTTCAGTAGGTGTCCCGACTGTTCCTCGTCACTACTCCACAAAGGCTAGTCTTGATACTTGCTGGGTACCGCCGTGGTGTACTCATAATACACTTCTGTACATTGTTTTATGCAGATCCAGGTATTTCGAAGTCAGTTGATCATTAGCTAGTTGTGCGGATTGTAGATGTGAAGACTAAAGGTAAACCTGTTGCTGCATTCGCAGGCTTCAGAGTCACCTTCTGATTTGTATTCATACTGTTTACTTTATCTCAAAAGTTGTATTTAGAAAATTATAGCAAACTCTGTAGAGCTTATGACTTGTACTACTGATTTTGGGTATTGTAAATTTTATAGAGGCTTTCCATTTCAAAGATTGTTAGATGTTATTTAGTTATTGTTGTTATTTAATAAATGCTATGCTTACCTAGTCCCTAAGACTAGGTGCCATGACGATACCCAAAGAAGGGAAAATTGGGTCGTGACAAGTTGGTATCGGAGCTCTAGGTTCATAGGTGCTACGAGTCATAAGCGAGTTTAGTAGAGTCTTGTGGATCGGTACGGAGACGTCTATACTTATATTCGAGAGGCTACATAACTATTAGGGCAGTTTCACTGCCTTCATTCCTATTGTGCGAGTGTATTGATCTTGAAGTTTGAAGCTTTTATCATTCCATTCTCTCACAGATGGTGAGGACACGAGCTACAGTTACTGATGATGCTGCCCCCGGAGCAGGTGTCGCTAGGGGCAGCGGTAGAGGCCGAAGAGGAACACGTGCCGCAGCTAGAGCATCTACCCGAGCAGTACTTGAGGAGCCGCCAGTAGCTCCGGTTGGGGGGCAGGTAACGGAGGCGCCTGATGTTACCCTCGGACTTCAGGAGACCTTAGCACAGATCCTGAGCATGTTTGGTACATTGGCTCAGGCGAGGTTGATTCCGGTTGCACCAAATACTTCACATACCGGGGGAGGGACCCAGACTCCCGCCGCCCATACTCCAGAGCAGTGAATTCATATTGGTCAGGTTCCAGGTGTCATGGCGACACAACATGTGGTCCCAGTTCATCACGTGGTTAGGGCAGTAGCATCTGAGGAAGAACAACTTATACTTGAGAGGTACAAGAAGTATCACCCTCCTACCTTCAATGGATTTGTGAAAGACGATGCCCAGGGTTTCCTGGAGGAGTATCACCGCATTCTTTGTACTATGGGTATTGTGGAGACGAGCGAGGTTGATTTTGTTACATTCCAGCTCATGGGAGTGGCTTATCAGTGGTGGCGGGCGTATGAGTTGGGCAGCCCGTCTAAGTCACCTCCACTTACATGGGTTCAGTTTTCAGAGATGTTTCTGAGAGTGTTTATACCATAGTCCCTTCGAGAGGCATGGCACGTGGATTTTGAGCAGCTGTGCTAGGGCACTATGTCAGTGTTAGAGTATGTTGTTAGATTCACTGATTTGGCCAGACATGTACCTGCTTTGGTCGCTACAGTTAGAGAGCGTGTTCGTAGATTCATTGAGAGGCTCAGGCATGATATTCGGTTCAGCATGGCTCGGGAGTTAGAGTCGAATGTTTCATTTCAGTAGGTATTAGGGATCACTCGTTGAGTGAAGGGCATGCGGGATCAAGAGAGAGACGTATCCATGAGAGAGAGGACATACGAGGTCAAGAAAGAGGGGACAGGGAGGCGAGGAGGCCTCGTAGACCAGAGAGATCCACTAGTCCTTATTTTGGAGGCAGGTTACGACATGGTAGAGGTTTTGTGGGTCATCCAGTTCAGTTTGCACTTCAAGCTTCGCACAGTATTTCAGGTGCTCATGGGTCTCAGAGTACCCGTACCACACAATTCCCACAACCACGTCAGCAGAGAGGTTGCTTTGAGTGTGGAGATACTAGCCACATGGTGAGAGATTGTCTTAGACTTCGGACAGGTGTGTCACAACGGAGTATTCAGGCGAGTAGAGGGCGCCCAATAGAGGAATGCCCGACACGTTGACGTGTTTCATATAGTAGGCTTGAGGCTGCTGCGCCAAATGATGTCATACATGTATACTTTTGATTTGTTACAGAGGGACACCATTCATATTTTGATTTGGTTATGCTTATCGTGGCATCCCCTATTTGTTGTCCCACCTATGTGTGAGTCCATGACTTAGTATTATGTTTATGTGTTTGCCCCTGGTAGGATATTCTATGAGTGATAGTCGTGTCTATTGTTGTTTTAATTCATTATTGAAAGTTACGAGACTAGAAGTGAATTCTTGTTGTCTGTTATGGCAGGTTTGATATGATTCCTGAGTAATTTGATTACGATTTGTGATTTGATACTCTACCGGGGTGAGAGTTCAGTAAGTGTTATGATTTTTAGTGGCATAATTGAGTTAGTGGAAGATTTCAATTGGTATGATGTGTATTCGTCTTGTGATTCAGAGTTGAGGGTGAGACCCTCGCGATTCCATGTGATTCGATATATTTGAGTCAGGTTGCGTGCCGCGGCGGAGAGTTATACCATGATGACATCCTTATGAGTTGTTCATGTACTTTGATTTTCCTATTTAAATTGATTCGTAGTATAGTACTGATAAAGAGTTTTGCATGTCGGGCTTGTTTGATATTTCTCTTATGTGTTTCTCTTTACATACTCAGTCATTTTCGTTCTATGTTTCTTGCGTTTTAGCTTGAGGGGTGTGTGCCCGGTGGTGTCAGTTGTGACTTGTTGATTCGGGCGTATGGTTATGAAGTCTTTGTGTTTCTTGCATCATTGTCATCGTTATGTAGGTTTGAAATAGGGTGCTAACGGATATGAGGCTAATTGTCGGTGCTGGTTTTGATTACGGGTAGCTATTGTGATCAGAAATGTATTTTGGGCCTATGTGTGGTGTCATGTTGGGTGGTTGTACCTTGTGGGTGTAGGCATGATTTGTTACAGCTGGTTGAGACTGATACCTGTCACAACCCAATTTCACCTAAAGGTCGTGATGGCGCCCAACACTACTGCTAGGCAAGCCAACCAATAAATTAAACATATATCGATTAGATTTAAATCCAAGAAAATAATAAAAACATCAAATTCTACCAATGTGTGTGCCAAGACCTGGTGTCACAAGTGTATGAGCATCTGGTAGATTATACAAAACTCCAAATACTGTCTGAAATAAAATAGACATAATATAAATATAAGAAGAGACACTGGTAGCTGTAGAACGGCTCAGAAAGACAGCTCACCACTATGCCTCGGGATGACGTGGATATGTGATGATAGGTCCTCCACTAGTACCTGTCTCAGATCCTGCACAAAAAGTGCAGCAAGTGTAGTATGAGTACGTAAACGTGTACCTAGTAAGTATCAAGCCTAATCTCGAAATGGTAGAGATGAGATGGCCGACTTTGACACTCACTATGGGTCAGTAATAATAATTAAAATAAAACTAGAATATTTAAATTAGCATGATTCACACAATATAACAATAATTTATTTAACCAGCAGAAATAATTAAATTCCTTCAAAATGCAACAATTCTCAATATATATATTAAATCCTTCAATTTCAATAAAAATTTCAATTTATCCAATATCTTTACAAGCTACAATTCAATTTCAATGAATTTCCAATTTATCAAATAGCTTTACAAACTGCGATAAACTGTTCAAGTATCGTGCAATTATTATTATTATTAAGCACGATTTCTGTCGAGGTTGTACAACCTGATCCAGAATGTCGTGTACACTGTCGAGGGACGTGCGGCACGATCCATAGATGCATCTATCCTGACGAGGCGTTTAGCTCGATACACAAGAAAGGATGACATATTCTTATGTACCTCCGGAAAAAGAGTGTTTATTGTAAAAATTTATTCGAGAGGATAACAATTTATTTCAACAATTAATTAACCTAACCAAAATTTAAGCATATGAAAATTTCATATTTTACTATCTTTCATAACAATTCACAATATATACATCAAATAATTTAATTAATAAAGAATACAATTTACATAAGTAATTCATACTTTGAGTCCTAAACTACCCGGACTTTAGCATTAATAGTAGCTACGCACTGACTCTCGTCACCTCGTGCGTACGTAGCCCCCACAATTAGCAATAATTATTTAATTTAATGACCTATGGGGTAAATTTCCCCCTTACAAGATTAGACAAGAGACTTACCTCGTCTTGCTCCAATTTAATCCACTAGTAGGCCTTTTTCTCGATTATCCAACTTCGATTGGCTCGAATCTAACCAAAAATAATTCAATACAATCACTAAAATTTATAGGAATCAATTCTATAAAGAAATACTACATTTTCAATAAAAATCCCGAAATTAATAAAATATTCGTCAATGGGGCCCACATCTCGGAATCCAGTGAAAGTTACGAAATCCGACAACCCATTCAATTACGAGTCCACCCATACTAGTTTCACTCAAATACGACTCCGAATCGATACCGAAATCTCAAAAATTCATTTCTAAAAATTTCCCAAATTTAAATCTCAAAACACTAATTAAACGGTGAAAACAATGATATATTTGTGTATATAGACCAAATCCGAGTTAGAATCACTTACCCCAATGTCTTTCCTTGAAAATCTATCCAAAAATTGCCTCTACTCAAGCTTCAATTTGTTAAAAATGGCGAATGAGACGAATGCCCTTTTTTTATAAAACTGCTGAGACATGCTTCGGAACTGGTCCTCGAACTGGGCCTCGATCGTGGCTTCAATCACAGGCTCGAGCCATGGCATCGAGCATGTGCCTTCGATCAGGGCATCGAGCATGGGTCTCGATCCTAGCCCTCGAGCCTTACCTTCGATCATCTCCTCGAGCCTGAGCCTCGTCAACCCTGGGCTCGATACCTAGGCTCGATAGCTGGGCTCGATCACAGCTTAGAATATCCAATAGACGAGGAAATATTGCAGTAGCTTTTAAGTCTAACGTTTTGATCCTTTGACCATGTAAAACTCACCCGAGGCCCTCAGGAACTCAACCAAATATACCAACAAGTCCTAAAATATCATACGAACTTATTTGAAACCTCAAATCATCTAAAACGACGCTAAAACCAAGAATTACCCTCAAATTCAAACTTAATAAAATTTAAAATTTCCAACTTCTACATTCGATGTCAAAGCCTATTAAATCAATTCCGATTGATCTCAAATTTTGCACAAAAGTCTTAAATGACATAACGGAGCTATGAAAATTTTCGGAACTGGATTTCCACTTCGATATCAAAAAGTCAACTCCCCGGTCAAACTTCCAAACTAAAATTCTTGTTTTTAGCCGTTTCAAGCCTAATTTTACTATGGACTTCCAAGTAAAATTCCAATCACGCTCCTAAGTCCAAAATCACCATACAGAGCTGTTGGAATCATCAAAATTCTATTCCTGGGTCGTTTGCCCATAATTCGACATCCAGTCACTATTTGAACTTAAACTTTTAATTTTTCATCAAAATTCCATATCTCGGACTAGGGACCTCGGAATTTGATTCCGGGCCTACGCCCAAGTCCCAAATCACGATACGGATATACCAAAACTGTCAAAACACTTATCCGAGTCCGTTTACTTAAAATGTTGATCAAAGTCAACTCAGTTGAGTTTTAAAGCTCTAATTCACATTTTAATCTGTTTTTCACATAAAAACTTTTCGGAAATTTTTACGAACTGGGCACGCAAGTCAAGGAATAATAAATAGTGCTTTTTGAGGTCTTAAAACACAAAATTAATTATTAAATTTAAAGATGATATTTTGGGTCATCACATTCTCCACCTCTTAAACAAACTTTCCTCCTCGAACGGGTTTAGAATTATACCTGAAGTGCTGAATAAGTGTGGATATCTATTTCGCATGTTTTACTCGGCCTCCCAAGTCGCTTCCTCGATTGGTGGACCCCTTCACTGGACTTTTACTGTAAAAATCCTCTTGGACCTCAACTGGCGAACTTGTTTATCAACAATGGCAATTGGCTCCTCTTCATAACCCAAGCTATTATCTAGCTGAACTTTGCTGAAGTCTAACATATGTGATAGGTCGGCATGATACTTCCGAAGCATAGATACGTGAAAAACCGGATGATCTCCCGATAGGCTGGGAGGCAATGCAATCTCAAAATAAACCTCCTCAACTCGTCTCAACACCTCAAATGGGCCTATAAACCTTGGCCTCAACTTGCCCTTTTTCCCGAATCTCATGATTCCCTTCATTGGTGAAACCTTCAAGAGAACTTTTTCACCCATCATAAATGATAATTCTCGCGCTTTCTGATCAGCGTAACTCTTCTGTCTGGACTGTGCTGCACGATGTTGCTCCTGAATCAACTTTACATTTTCCAAGGCATCTTTCACCAAATCAGTACCATATAATTTAGCCTCACAGGGCTCAAACCATCTGATGGGCGAACGACATCGCCGACCATATAAAGCCTCAAATGGTGCCATCTCAATGCTGGATTGGTAACTGTTATTATAAGCAAACTCGGCCAAAGACAAGAAACGATCCCACTGACCTCCAAAGTCAATCACACATGCCCTAAGCATATCTTCCAAAATATGAATTGTACGCTCTGACTTCCCGTCGGGCTGCGGATGAAAGGCTGTGCTGACCTCTACATAGGTCCCCAACTCACTTTGTACTTCTCTCTAGAAATGTGAAGTAAACTGAGGGCCTCTACATGATATGATAAAAATTGGCACACCGTGCAACTAAACTATCTCTTGTAAATAATTCTGGGCCAACCTTTCTGAAGTATACGTAGTTACAACAAGAATAAAATGTGCCGACTTGGTTAACCTGTCAACAATGACCCAAACTGTATCAAACTTCCGCAAGGTCCGTGGTAACAAAACTACAAAGTCCATAGTGATGCGTTCCCATTTCCACTCTGGTATAGTCATCTGCTGAAATAGGCCACCTAACCTCTAATGTTCGTATTTAACTTGCTGGCAATTCAAACACCTAGCTACATACTCAACTATGTCCTTTTTCATTCGTCGCCACCAATAATGCTGCCTCAGGTCACGATACATCTTCGTAGCTGTCACGACCCAAAATTCCACCACTGGCGTCATGATGGCACCTAGTCTCTTAGACTATGTAAGCCGATTTCAATTACATTTTGAAGCTATTTTTTTGAAACTAACAGCGGAAATAATTACAATATACAACCTCCCAAGACTGGTAGTACTGAGTCACGAACTCTGGCTGAATACATGGAATGATCACGAGGACCGAATATACAATACTGTTTGATTACAAATTAACAGTACACTGAAATAAAAAGACTCCAAGGGATTGCGACGACTAAGCAGCTCTACCTTGAATTCTTACGATCCCGCTTTAACTCTGTTCAAGTCCGATATCTCCAATATCTGGCTCTGCACAAAAATGTACAGAAATGTAGTATGAGTACACCACGGTCGGTGCCCAGTAAGTATCAAGACTAACCTCAGTGGAGTAGAGACGAGGTACAATCAAGATACTCACTAGTCTAATAACATGTGCAATATAATATACAAAATAATAGGAAACAAATAACAATAAGGAAAACATAAAACAACCAGTGATGTGCACAGTAAGACAATAAAATCACCATTAATATCGCTCAACAATTGATAAATACATTTTCACCCAGTTAAATCAAGTTCTTCAATTAAATATCTTTCACACATAATTCTTACGAATAAAACTCTTTTTCAAGTATAATTTCCTCAAATAAACATCTTTCGAATATAAAATCCTTTCAATAAATATCTTTAAATATAATTTCCTTAAATAAATATCTTTCAAATACAATTCTTTCATATAATTCTTTTTGAATAAAAATCCTTCCAAATAAATATTTTGAATATAATTCTTTCAATTAAAAGTCACCATGTGACACCTTATTTCAAAATCATAAAAATACGGGTCTCAACCCATTTTCATAATTTTCGTAAACACGGGTCTCAGCCCATTTTTCATGTTTCCACGGCACCTCGTGCCCATAATTAGATCATCATATTTCCCCGGCACCTCGTGCCCTCATTTCATATCACAACTGCACGGACAACTCACGTGTCAAATATCATTATCATTTCATCACAGCACCTCGTGCCCATATTTTATATCTCAACTGCGCGGACAATTCACGTGCCAAATATCCTCATTATTTACTCACGGCACCCCGTGCCTACATTTTATTTTATAATCCGCCTGGCCATAGCCACAAGCTCTCAATTTCAACATAAATCATATTGTTATCAATTTACCAACAACAAGAAAAATTGCACAAGGTATAAAAATAAACACAAGAAAATCACAACATCACATGAAAATCATCAACACCACAATCCCACATCATCACATATCGTCCCTGACAATAGCCACCATTATCGCTCCGCCCAGACAATATCAATAACCACCCTTATCGCTCATATTGCCACCCTTATCGCTCTGTCCATACAATATTCCAACAACACAACAACAGTGAAATGCCACCCTTATACCCACATACTATCAATGGTGAAATGCCACCCTTATCTCCTCAAAATAATAATTCACACAACACAACAATTTATACGGCAAGCTATCACGGCAACATAACAAAATCAATTTACATTACAGTTTGCTCAATGGCCACAACAAATTCCAAGGATATAATAAAATCAATTAATTTCGCAACAAATAGCCAAAAGCTCCACACTATGTGTACAACACCCAAAAACAACCAATAGGGATAGAAACTACTCAACATAAAGCAAAGTCTTCGTTAAATTCAAATTTTTAATAATTATATAAATACCTCTTCTTAAGCTCATTTAATTAATTATTTGCATAGAAAAAATCCATAATGAAATTCAATTCCAATAATTATCAAACCAACAAATTCACGGAATTACATAAATAATCAAGTAACAATCACATCAAATTGTCATATAACAACAGATTCAACAACAACAAGGATTTAGGCACGACAAATAGATGATTAAATATATACCAACAATTACCCAATTTACCACACAATATGCTTAAGACTTTAACTCAATAAAAATTTACATATATAAGCCGAGTACGTACTCGTCACCTCGCGTACACGGCTTTTCACATTTCACAAATGGCACATAAGACTCAATGCCTAAGGGGTAATTCTCTCACTCGAGGTTAAGCAAGACACTTACCTCTTTGAAGTTTTGTCGATATTTCAAAATCGCCTTCTTGCTTGAATTGACCTCCGGACCGCTCAAATCTATCCAAATTAATTGTATAATTTCATTGAAATTCATCGAAAACAATTCCGGATAAAAATACGTCAACTTAATATTTTATTCCAAAAAGTCAACAAAAGTCAACGTGGGACCCGCCTCTCGGAACCCGACATAATTTTCATAAAATCCGAACACTCATTCCGATACGAGTTCAACCATACCAATTTTATTTAATTCCAATAACAAATCAACCTCCAAATCTTAAATTTAAACCAAGAGGGTTTTCTAAAATTTTCAACCCAATTCACTAATTTAGTGATAAAAACAACAATAGATTCATGTAATTTAACCAAAATCAAGTTAGGAATTCTTACCCCAATATTTTCCTTGAAAAACTCTCGAACATTCGCCTCACCCGATCTTCCTTGGTCCAAAATTGGAAGAATGACACGAATTTGGACTTTATTCTGCTGCCTAGGGGTTTGTTCTTCGCGTTCGCGACACCCCCTCGCGTTCGCGATGAACAAATTCTTTAAAAGTCATTTTCAAACTCTTCTCAGACAGCCTCTAGTATAATGGTCATAACATTTTTTACAAAACTCCAAATGATGAATGGTTTGACTTTCTGAAAACTATACTCCAAGGGCTATAACTTTCATTTGTTGCTTATCTCCCAATTCCTTATAGATTATAAGCTTCCAAAGTCAGCCCTGTGCAACAGAGATTTCCAAATACTTCCCGGACAGCCTATAGTTTATCCATCATAACTTTTTGTAAAAAATTCAAAATGACAAACAGTTTAATCTTCTGAAAACTAGACACAAAGGGCTACAACTTTCATTTTTGGATCATCTCCAAATTCCTTATAGATTGCGAGATATGAGCCTCTAAAATCAGACGACGAACAACAAAATTTCCTTCTTCGCGAACGCGAAGAACAAAGTCCCAACAACAAAATCCTTCTTCGCGAATGCGAGAGGCTCCTCGCGAACACGTAGAACAACACCAGAACCAACAACCAGCAGCATCAAAACAGCCAAACTTGGTCCGGAACCACCCCGAATCAAACCTGAGGCCCTCGGAATCCCATCCAATCGTACCAACCAATCCCAATACATAACACCAACCTGCTCGAGGCCTCAAATCACATCAAAAAACAACAAAGCCACGAATCATACCCCAATTCAAGACTAATGAACTTTGAAATTTCAAATTATATATCTTGTGCCGAAACACATCAAATCAATCTGGAATGACTTAAAATTTTGCACACAAGTCATAATTGACATAACGAAGCTATTCCAATTTCCAGAATCGGATTCCGGCCACCATATCAAAAAGTTAACCCCCCGGTCAAACTTCCCAAAAATTTATCTTTCACCATTTCAAGCCAAATTCCTCTACAAACCTCCAAATAATTTTCTGGACACGCTTCTAAGTCCATAATCACCATACAGAGCTATTGACATCATCAAAATTCCATTCCGGAGCCGTCTTCACACAGTTCCGACTACGATAAAAATGCTAAGACTTAAGCTTCAGTTTTAGGAACCAAGTGTCCCAAATCACTCAGAATCATCCGGTAACTGAATTCAACCACGCACGCAAGTCAATACACATAATAAGAAGCTGCTCAGGGCCTTATGCCGCCAGACGGGGCTTAAATTCCTAAAATGACAAGTCAGGTCGTTACATTCTCCACCTCTTAAACAAACGTTCGTCCTCGAACGTGCTAATAATTATTCTGAGGTTACCGAATTGATTTTTACTTTTACACTTTTACTCACGGTTTTTCCCACACTACTGCATTGGAGGTAAGTCCGGCAACACCATCTCATTTGAGATTATTTCTTTTATCCATATTTGTGAACCTTAAGGCCAATTTCTTACACTCCAAACATTTTCAAAAAGTCTGATTTTTCATCAACGCACGATATTAGTCTCAACTGGTTGTAGCAACTCGTGCCTATGCACACATCAACTTTCTTGATAGTGTTGAAGTACTTCAAAAAATTTCTGGGGTGTTTCATTCTTCCCCGCTTATGATAATTCGCTCTCAAACACATAACATAATTTGTCTCTTCTTTTGCACGTCTCAATCCCCCAAATTTTTACTAACTCCCAAATTTTTCAAAAATTTTGGCAGAGTCTCCCATGTGATTGGGCCTAACCACCTGCTAGAATAACACCAAAATAACTCTTACAACACATCCGCAACCCAACAAAACACCACAAGGTATATATCAATAACATTAATCTCAGCATTGCATTATCATAATGATATCAGGACATGAAGCACATCATATGTATGATCATCACCACATCTCTGGTCTTAAAAGTTTTTCATAATTAATTCCAACATCATCAATTAATCTCATATTAACCATCACCTTGATTCGAATTTTCACAACACTGAAATCAAAACGTGAGGCATGAATACCTCATGATTACTTATTCGGATTAATAAGTCACATTTAACGCCACCTGGGCACTCATCTCATTGGCTAAAACTCAATATTTACAGCACGAAAATGGCTAAATATGAACAGAAAATATACAAGCATTATCAAATAAGCCTAACAGGCATGACTCCCTATTAATATTATTGCACAAATTAAATTTCACAAGAGAGAATTTTAAACTCATAAACATTTCACCACAAGGACCTCGTCCTTATATAACTTGCATCGCGGCTTGCAGTCCGATTTAAATATTTCACACCATATAAAAATACGAGGATCTCGAGCTCAACTCTGAATCACAAGTATTTTGCCCATTGTGCCAACTGAAATTTCAATTTCCTTTCTTTCTTATTTTCAATAAATTTAATAAACAGTTTTCATAATACATAATGAACCCTCATACCGGTAGGGCATATAATTCATAAAAATTGGAATCAATTATTTCGAAACACATTAAACCCACAGTAATGAATAATAAAAATTACCTTTGGACTTATATCCTTCACTGGTGTACAAAAATAAAATGACAGACACAGGTTCACATCCTTAAATCTCCCAAGAAGGATAAACATATAAGTGGGTCACAAATTTACGAAGCTCACCCATAAGTGGAGCATAATAGGAGGACTCACCTCAATATTCAGAACTGAATCAAATTAATGGAAATTATCCTTTATAATAAAAATCAGGATTATACCTGTAACGACAGCATATGGTGTATTGGCCCCAGCCAAATCATAGTGATTATATCAACGGGTCGGGCCTCCACCTCTTAGGTGCCCACTACCCGCATGTCCTCCACCTCTAGCTGACTGTGCACGTGGAGTATCAACTGGAATAAAGCTTGTAGTTAGAGTGTTCTAATGAAATCCATCCTTCCCAAGTTTGGGACAATCTCTCATGATATGCCTAGTATCACCACACTCATAACAATCCCTCTGAGGTCGCGACTGCTCGTATTGAGTCTGTGCCAGATAGATGGAATAACCACTGTAAGAATCTCATGTCGGTGGTGCACTATAAACTGGAGCACCCCGAGTAATCTGATGTGCGAACTGAGCTGACCGACTGCTCGAGCCTCCGCTATAATGGGTTCTAGCTGAAGAGTAAAATCCACTGAATCCTCCAGATCTTCGAGACCTTTTGGCCTCCTTAGACTCCCTTTCCTCGCCTAAAACACTCTCAATCCTCCTTGCAATCTCCATTACTTGTTGAAGTGGAGCATCAGTTTGCAACTCTCTAGCCATGCATATTTTAATATCATAATCGAGCCCCTCAATAAATCTGCAGACCCGTTCTCTGATTGTAGGAACTAAGATAGGTGCATGACGGGCTAACTCACTGAACCTGATTGCATATTTTGACACTGTCATAGTGCCCTGACGCAACCGTTCAAACTCCGTGCGCCACGCATCTCGGAGAGTCTGGGGAACAAACTCTTTCAAGAACATTTCCGAAAATTGAGTCCAAGTTGGTGGTGTTGCATCGGCTGGTCTACTTTCTTCATACCTTTGCCACCACCGATACGATGTGCCTAACAGTTGAAATGTAGTAAAGGCAACTCCGCTCACTTCCACAATACCCATGGTACGGAGAATACGGTGACAATTTTCCAAAAATCCTTGGGCATCCTCTGTAGCTGTGCCACTGGAAGTTGGTGGATCATATTTCTTAAACCTTTCAAGTCTCTTTTGTTCTTCTTCTGATGCCTCGGGCCTGACCTCAGGCCGAATCGGAATAACAGGTTGTACCAGTACTACACCCGGAACCTGACCAATGTGAACCTACTACTCTGGAGTTGTGGTAGGAGTTTGAGATACTCCCCCAATCTGCGAAATATTTGGCGCAATAGAGATCAATCCCGCCTGAGTTAATATACCAAACATACTCAGTAACTGTGCTAAGGTCTCCAGAAGTCAGGGGGTAACAACAGGTGCTTCCGGTACCTGTCCCCTAACTGGAGCTACTAGTGGCTCCTCAACTGTTGTTCTGATAGGTGCTCTAGTCGTAGCACGTGCCCTTCCTCTACCTCTACCTCGGCCTCTACCTTAGTCCCGGCCTCTTACAACCCTAGTAGTATGTGCGGATGCCTACTCAGCTAACCCAGTAGCACCTGTCCTCACCATATGTGAGAGAATAGAGATACAAAGGTTCAAATTCCAAATTCAACAAATTTCGCATGACAGGAATGAAAGAAATGGAAATTTCCTAATAGTTCTGTAGGCTCTCGAAGATAAGTACAGATGTCTCTGTATCGATCCGCAAGACTCTACTAGACTTGTTCGTGACTCGTAGAACCTATGAACCTAGAGCTCTGATACCAACTTGTCACGACCCAAAATTCCACCACATACGTCGTGATGGCACCTAGTCTCTAAAACTAGATAAGCCGATTTCAATTACATTTTGAAGCTATTTCTTTTAAACTAACAACGCAAATAATTACAATATACAACCTCCCAAGACTGGTAGTACTGAGTCACGAACTCTAACTGAATACATGGAATGATCACGAGGACCGAATATAGAATACTGTTTGATTATAAATTAACAGTACAATGAAATAAAAAGACTCCAAGGGACTGCGACGACTAAGCAGCTCTACCTTGAATCCTTACGATCCCGCTTTAACTCTGCTCAAGTCCGATGTCTCCAATACGTGGCTCTGCACAAAAATGTGCAGTAGTATGAGTACACCACCGTCGGTACCCAGTAAGTATCAAGACTAACCTCAGTGGGGTAGAGACGAGCTACAGTCAAGACACTCACTAGTCTAATAATCTGTGCAATATAATATACAAAATAATAGGAAACAAATAACAATAAGGGTAACATAAAACAACTAGTAATGTGCACAGTAAGACAATATAATCACCATTAATATAGCTCAACAATTGATAAATATATTACACCCAGTTAAATCAAGTTCTTCAATTAAATATCTTTCACACATAATTCTTACGAATAAAACTCTTTTTCAAATATAATTTCCTCAAATAAACTTCTTTCGAATATAAAATTCTTTCAATAAATATCTTCAAATATAATTTCCTTATATAAATATCTTTCAAATACAATTCTTTCATATAATTCTTTTTGAATAAAAATCCTTCCAAATAAATATTTTGAATATAATTCTTTCAATTAAAAGTCACCATGTGACACCTCATTTCAAAATCATAAAAATACGGATCTCAGCCCATTTTCATATTTTTCGTAAATACGGGTCTTAGCCCATTTTTCATGTTTTCACGGCACCTCGTGCCCATAATTAAATCATCATATTTTCCCGGCACCTTGTGCCCTCATTTTATATCACAACTGCATGGACAACTCACGTGCCAAATATCATTATCATTTCATAACCAAAATCAAGTTAGGAATTCTTACCCCAATGTTTTCCTTGAAAAGCTCTCGAACGATCGCCTCACCCGAGCTTCCTTGGTCCAAAAATGGAAGAATGGCACGAATTTGGACTTTATTCTTCTTCCTAGGGGTTTGTTCTTCACGTTCAAGACACCCCCTCGCATTCGCGATGAACAAATTCTTCAAAAATCATTTTTAAACTCTTCTCAGATAGCCTCTAGTATACTGGTCCTAACTCTTTTTTAAAAACTCCAAATGATGAATGGTTTGACTTTTTGCAAAACTAGACTACAAGGGCTATAACTTTCATTTGTTTCTTATCTCTAAATTCCTTATAGATTACGAGATATAAGCTTCCAAAGTCAGCCCTATGCAATAGAGATTTCTAAACTCTTCCCGGATAGCCTATAGTTTATCTACCATAACTTTTTGTACACAATTCCAAATGACAAATGGTTTACCCTTCTGCAAACTAGACACAAAGGACTACAAATCTCATTTTTGGATCATCTTCAAATTCCTTATAGATTGCGAGATATGCGCCTCTAAAGTCAAACAACGAACAACAAAATTTCCTTTTTCGCGAACGCGAAGAACAAAGTCCAAACAGCAAAATCCTTCTTCGCGAAAGTGAGAGGCTCCTCGCGAACGTGAAGACCAACACCAGAACCAGCAACCAGCAGCATCAAAATACCCAAACTTGGTTTGGAACCACCCCGAGTCAAACCTGAGGCCCCCGGGACCCCGTCCAATCGTACCAACCAGTCCCAATACATAACACGAACCTGCTCGAGGCCTCAAATCATATCAAAGCCATGAATCATACCCCAATTCAAGCCTAATGAACTTGAAATTTTAAATTCTATATCTTGTACCGAAACACATCAAATCAATCTGGAATGACTTCAAATTTTGCACACAAGTCATAATTGACATAACAAAGCTATTCCAATTTCCATAATCAAATTCCAACCCCGATATCAAAAAGTTAACCCCCCGGTCAAACTTTCCAAAAATTCATCTTTCGCCATTTCAAGCCAAATTCCTCTACAGACCTCCAAATAATTTTCCAGACACACTCCTAAGTCCATAATCACCATACAGAGCTATTAACATCATCAAAATTCCATTCCGGAGTCATCTTCACACAGTTCTGACTACGGTAAAAATCTGAAGACTTAAGCTTCTGTTTTGGGGACCAAGTGTCCCAAATCACTCGGAATCATCCTGTAACTGAATTCAACCATGCACGTAAGTCAATACACATAATATGAAGCTGATCAAGTCCTTATGCCGCCAGACGGGGCTTAAATTCTTAAAACGACAAGTCGGGTCGTTATAGTAGCACCTAGATGAATAGAATACCGAGAGTTGTGTGCTTCCTCTAGGATCCTTTTCCTCAGTCCATCCACATTAGGAACACATAGACGATCCTGGAGTCGCAGAACACCACCCACTCCAATAGTAACTTCCTTGGCACCACCCCGTAGTACCGTTTCTCGAAGAACCATTAAGTGTAGATCGTCATACTAGCAAGCCTTGATCTGTTAAAATAGTGAAGACTGAGCTACAACACATGCAAGAACTCGGTTGGGCTCTGAAATATCCAGTCGCACAAGTCTGTTGGCCAAGGACTTAATATCTGAAGCTAACGGCCTCTCCTCTACTGAAATGAAAGCCAAACTACCCATACTCTTCGCCTTTCTACTCAAGGCGTCTGCAACCATATTTGCTTTGCCCGGATGATACAGGATAGTAATATCATAATATTTTAGTAACTCAATCCATCTGCACTGTCTAAGATTTAGGTCCATCTGCTTGAACAAATGCTGCAAACTGCGATGATCCGTGTAAACTTCACAAGACATCCCATAAAGATAATGCCTTCAAATCTTAAGAGTGTGTATAATCGCAGCTAATTCCAAATCATGTACTGGATAATTCTTCTCGTGAGGCTTCAGCTGACGTGAAGCATATGCAATAACTCGCCCTTCCTGCATCAATACACAACCCAAACCAACGCGTGAAGCATCACAGTACACTGTATATATCCCCGAACCGGAAGGCAACACTAACACTGGTGCTGTAGTCAATGCTGTCTTGAGCTTTTGAAAGCTCACCTCATAATCATCAGACCATCGGAACGGAGCACCCTTCTGGGTTAATTTGGTCAAATGTGTTGCAAGAGATGAAAAGCCCTCTACGAACCGACGATAATAACCTGCTAAACTTAGGAAACTCCTTATCTCAGTCACCGAAGTGGGACGATGCCAATTCTGAACTGCCTTAATCTTTTTGGGATCAACCTCAATACCCTCGCCCGATACAATATGCCCCAAAAATGCTATAGACTCTAGCCAAAACTCACATTTAGAGAAATTAGCATATAACTTTTGTTACCGCAACGTCTGAAGCACTACTCTCATATGCTGCTCATGCTCCTCCTTACTGCGCGAGTAGATCAAGATGTCATCAATGAAGGCAATAACAAACGAATCAAAATATGGCCTGAATGCCCGGTTCATCAAATCCATAAATGTTGCCGGAGCATTAGTTAAACCGAAGGACATCACCAGAAACTCATAATGACCATATCTAGTCCGAAAAGCACTCTTCGAAACATCCGAATCCCGAATATTCAACTGATGGTAACCCGACCTCAAGTCGATCTTAGAGAACACCTTAATACCCTACAACTGGTCAAATAGATCATCAATACGTGACAAATGAGTACTTGTTCTTAATAGTGACTTTGTTCAATTAGCGATAATCAATACACATCCGCATTGTTCCATCCTTATTCTTCACAAATAATACCGGTGCACCCCAAGGAAATACACTCGATCTGACGAACCCCTTGGCTAGTAACTCCTCAAGCTGTTCTTTTAATTCTTTCAATTCTTTCGGAGCCATGTGATATGGTGGGATAAATATAGGCTGGGTATCTGGAGCTAAGTCAATACATAAATCAATATCACGATCATGTGGCATACCTGGAAGATCTGAAGGAAATACATCAGAGAACTATCAAACTACATGCACTAAATCAATAGCAGGAGTCTCTACAGTAGTATCCCGAACATAGGCTAGATAAGCCAAACAATCCTTCTCAACCATGTGTTGAGCCTTTATAAAAGAAATAACTCGATTAAATGAACTAACCGACGAACCCTTCCACTCCAGCTTAGGCAATTCGGGAATAGCCAAGGTAACTATCTTGGCATGGCAATCTAGAATAACATGATATGGAGATAACCAATCCATGCCCAGAATAATTTCAAAGTCGGTCATCTCAAGCAATAGGAGATCTGCTCTAGTTTCATAACCACAAAATGTAATAATACAGGACCGGTAGATCCGGTTCACAACAACAGCTTCACCCACAAGAGTGGACACATAAACAGGACTACTCAAGGATTTACGAGAAACATCCAGGAATGGAGCAAATAGAGATGACACATATAAATACGTAGATCCTTGATCAAATAATACTGAGGCATCTTTGCCGCAAACAGAAATAATACCTATAATCACGACATCTGATGCCTCTACATCTGGTCTGGCCAAAAAAGCATAGAACCGAGCTGGAGCGCCAACTGGATGGCCTCCGCCTGGCTGACCTCCTCCTCTAGTACTACCCCTACCCACATGTCCTCCACCTCTTGGTGGTCGGACTACTGGTGGAGCAACTGTTGAGGTAATCATAGGCTGCTGACCCTGCTGCACTGGTCTACCCCGCAGTCTTTGGCAGAATCTCCGTATGTGACTGGGATCCCCGCACTCGTAACAACTTTTCGGTGGGATAAGCTACTGGCTAGAAGTCTGGCCCTGGTGACTTGAATACCCACTAGAATAACCCTGAATAGCTGGTGGGCGATAAGAACTCTCTGGTATAACACTGAGATAGGGTCACACTGAAGCACCTCGAGGAGGTGGTGGTGCTGGGTATGGGGGCCTGTTGGACTACCCTCTCACGCACTGACCTCTTCCCCCAGACGGAGCACCTCTCAACTCCCCAGAATACCTAAACCGCTTATCTCTAGTAACCTGCTCTCGGCTACACTGATGTACACCCTCAATCATGTGGGCTATCTCCACGACTAGCTCATAAGAAGTACCCATCTTAACCTCTAGATCCATAGTGGCCTGAATGCTAGTATGTAAACCCGCAACAAACCTCCGCACTCTCTCCGCCTCAGTAGGGAGTGTCATAAGTGCATGGCGAGATAACTCAGAAAACCTCACCTCATAATCGGTCACTGACATCTGGCCCTGCTAGAGCTGCTCAAACTGAAACCTCAATTCTTCCCTCTGGGAGGGTGGAATATACCTGTCCAAGAAGATACAGGTGAACCTGTCCCTAGTCATGGGAGGAAAATCTGCCGGTCTGCCAAGAACATAAGACTGCCACCATCTACGGGCTCTACCCTCTAGCTGAAAAGTAGCAAAGTCTACCCCATGATACTCCAATATCCTCATGTTGTACAGTATATCCTTGCACCGATCAATGAAATTCTAGGGATCCTCATGTCGCTCACCCCCAAAGACAGGAGGTTGTAGTCTAGTCCATTTGTCCAATAGTTTCTGCGGATCAGCGGCTGCAGTTGGTCTGGGCTCAAGTGTAGCTGTTTCCAATGGCTGGGCTCCACCCACGGGTAGTGCACCCTGGGTTTGATATATTGCAGTTGTCTGTCCATGAGCCTGTGCAGTCGGAGTCTGTGCTCCCCCGTCCGCCTGAGATGTGGCTGGGTCTACCGGAAATAAACCGGCATGAGTCATAGTGTCCATAAATCCCAGCATACGACCCATAACATCCTGAAATCCCGGTGTAGATGTGAAATCCACCGGAGCTAGCTCTGCCACAGGCACTTCACTTGCTGTTGGACCCACTGGTGGAATAACTGGAACAGTCTTGGGACATCCTCTACCTCTACCATGGGTAGGAGCCCTCCCTCTGCCTCGGCCTCTAGCAACTGGGGGATTAGCTTTTCCCTGGTATGGAATCTCATTAGAGAGTGTTCTCACCATCTATGAGAGAATAAGAGAAGGATATTTAGTACTACATCAATTGCACGATGGAATATGAAGAAAGGTAGTTTCCTAACACCCTATAGCCTCTCGAAGATAAGTACATACGTCTCCGTACCGATCCGCAAGACTCTATTAGGTCTACTCATAACTTGTGAGACCTACATGAACCTAGTGCTATGATACCATGTTGGCACGGCCCAATTTCACCTAAAGGTCGTGATGGCTCCCAACACTACAGCTAGGCAAACCAACCAATAAATTAAACATATATCGATTAGATTTAAATCCAAGAAAATAATAAAAACATCAAATTCTACCAATGTGTGTGCCAAGACTTGTTGTCACAAGTGTATGAGCATCTAGTAGATGCATCTATCCTGCCGAGGCGTTCAGCCCGATCTACAAGAAAGGAGGACATTTTCTTATGTACCTCCGGAATAAGAGTGTTTATTGTAAACATTTATTCGAGAGGATAACAATTTATTTCAACAATTAATCAATCTAAACAAAATTTAAGCATATGAAAATTTCATATTTTACTACCTTTTATAACAATTCACTATATATACGTCAAATAATTTAATTAATAAAGAATACAATTTACACAAGTAAGTCATGCTTTGAGTCCTAAACTACCCGGACTTTAGTATTAATAGTAGCTACACACGGACTCTCGTCACCTCGTGTGTACGTAGCCCCCACAATTAGCAACAATTATTTAATTTAATCACTTATGAGGTAAATTTTCCCCTCACAAGATTAGACAAGAGACTTACCTCGTCTTGCTCCAATTTAATCCACTAGTAAGCCTTTTCCTCGATTATCCAACTTCGATTGGCTCGAATATAACCAAAAATAATTTGATACAATCACTAAAATTTATAGGAATCAATTCTGTAAGGAAATATTACATTTTCAATAAAAATCCTGAAATTAATAAAACATTCGTCCGTGGGGCCCACATCTCGGAATCAGGCTAAAGTTACGAAATCCGACAACCCATTCAATTACGAGTCCATCCATACCAGTCTCACTCAAATCCGACTCCGAATTGATATCGAAATCTCAAAAATTTGTTTCTAAAAATTTCCCAAATTTAAATCTCAAAACACTAATTAAATGGTGAAAACAATGATATATTGTGTATATAGACCAAATCCGAGTTAGAATCACTTACCCCAATATCTTTCCTTGAATATATATCCAAAAATCGCCTCTGCTCAAGCTCCAATTTGTTAAAAATGGCGAATAGGACGAATGCCCTCTTTTTATAAAACTGCCCGGATAGGCTTCAGAACTGGTCCTCGAACTGGGCCTCGATCGTGGTTTCGATCACAGGCTCGAGCCTGGATCTCGGCCATGGCCTCGATTAGGGCATCGAGTCTAGGCCTTTGATCAAGGCATCGGACATGTGCCTTTGATCAGGGCATCAAGCATGTGCCTTCGATCAGGGCATCGAGCATGTGCCTTCGATCAGGGCATCGAGCATGTGCCTTCGATCAGGGCATCGAGCATGTGCCCTCGATCAGGGTATCGAGGATGGGTCTCGATCCTAGCCCTCGAGTCTTACCTTCGATCATGTCCTCGAGCTGGACCTTCGATCGTGGGTTCTATATCAAGCTCGAGTCTGAGCATCGTCAGTCCTGGGCTCGATATCTGGGCTCGATCACAGCCCAAAATATCCAACAGAAGAGGAAAAATTGCAGCAGCTTTTAAGTCCAACATTTTGATCCGTTAACCATCCGAAACTCACCCGAGGCCCTCGGGACCTCAACCAAATATACCAACAAGTCCTAAAATATCATACGAACTTATTTTAAACCTCAAATCACCTAAAATGACGCTAAAACCACGAATTACGCTCCAATGCAAGCTTAATGAAACTTAAAATTTCCAACTTCTACATTAAATGTCGAAACCTATCAAATCAACTCCGATTGATCTCAAATTTTGCACACAAATCATAAATGACATAACAGAGCTATAAAAAATTTGGAACTGGATTCGACTCCGATATCAAAAGGTCAACTCCCCGGTCATACTTCCAAGCTAAAATTCTTATTTTTACCCATTTCAAGCCTAATTTCAGTACGGACTTCCAAGTAAAATTCCAATCACGCACCTAAATCCAAAATCACCATACGGAGCTGTTGAAATCATCAAAATTCTATTCCGGGGTCGTTTGCCCATAATTCGACATCTGATCACTATTTGAACTTAACATTTTAATTTTTTATCAAAATTCCATATCTCGGACTAGGGACCTCGGAATTTGATTCCGGGCATACGCCCAAGTCCCAAATCACGATACGGACCTATCGACTATCAAAACACTTATCCGAGTTCGTTTGCTTAAAATGTTGACCAAAGTCAACTCAGTTGAGTTTTAAAGCTCTAATTCACATTTTAATCTGTTTTTCACATAAAAACTTTTTAGAAATTTTTACGAACATCGCACGCAAGTCAAGGAATAATAAATAGTGCTTTTTGATATTTTAGAACACAGAATTAATTATCAAATTTAAAGATGATATTTTGGGTCATCACATGTATGGATTTAGAATCGGGTCTCTTGGGGATGAATGGAAGTTGAGAATTTCGACTCTAAGGCTTATCAGTGTTAGTAGAATGGATAAATTATAGTCATGATGGTGTCGTCTGGTTTATGTGGATTGGGGTGACGTAGGGTCACCCGCAGGTGTATGTTGGATATGTGCTTTCAGTGATTTGAAGACTTTGAGGTGATTCTTGGCATGTTCAAGGATAGACGTTTGTTTAAGAGGGGAAGGATGTAACGACCCAACCGGTCATTTTGAGAATTTAAGTCTCGTTTGGAGGCATAAGGACATGAGCAGCTTCGTATTATGTGTATTGACTTGCGTTGGTGGTTGATTTCAGTTACCGAATGATTCGGAGTGATTTAGGACACTTAGTCCCTAAAACATAAACTTAAGTCTTAGGATTTTGACCGTAGTCGGAACTGTGTGAAGATGACACCAGAATGGAGTTCCGTCTCCGTTAGCTCCGTTGGGTGATTTTGGATTTAGGAGCGTGACCAGACTATGAATTGGAGGTCCGTAGCTGATTTAGGATTGAATTGGCGAAAGTCATTTTTTTGGAGAATTTGATTGGTAGTGGACTTTTTGATATTGGGGTCGGATTCTGATTCCGAAAGTTGGAGTAAGTCGGTAATGTCAATTATGACTTGTGTGCAAAAATTTGAGGTCAATCGGACGTGATTTGATAGGTTTCAACATCAATTGTAGAAATTTAAAGTTTCAAGTTCATTAAGTTTGAATTGGAGGGTGATTCATGTTTTTAGCGTTGTTTGATGTGATTTGAGGGTTCGACTAAATTTGTATGATATTTTAGAACTGGTTGGTATGTTTGGTTGAGGTCTCGGAGTCTTCAAGTGAGTTTCAGATGCTTAACAGTTCGAAATTTAGACTTGTGAAGTTGCTGAAGCTTTCATGCTTCTGGTGTAATCGCACGTGTAGTGGGGTAGCCGCAGGTGCGGAAGGGAGATCGCAGATGCGGCCCTAGTCTAGGTAACTAGTGGTCGCAAGTGCAAAAAATGGGGAGCAGAAGCGGAGCCGCTCCTGTGGAGAAGGGATCACAGAAGCGGAAGGCGAGCTGAGTGAGGATTTCCGTAGAAGCGGACAAGAATCCGCAGGCGCGCACTCGCAGGTGCGGCCTTATGCTCGCAGAGGCGGACTAGAGGACTTAAGTCATTTCCGCACATGCGATGGATTTTCCGCAGGTGCGACTATGGTGTGCAGGTGTATTCATACCTGGGAAGAATCATATAAGTCGAGGGTTTGGCCATTTTCTTCACATATTGAGTTTTGGACCTCGATTTTTGGAGCTTCTTTGAGGGCTTTTTCAAGCAAATTGATTGGGTAAGTGTTCTTCACCTAGAATTTATTATATTCCATAATTTTATATTTATTTTTATCATTTAATTTGTATTTTAGTTGAGGAAAATGGAGGTTTTTGAAGAAAAAATTCAAAATGAAAAATCATGATTTGAGGGACGAAATAATATGGAATTTGATAATTTTAGTATGGTTGAACTCGCATCGGAATGGGTGTTCGGATTTTTGTGAAATTTTTCGGGTTCCGAGGGCGGGCCTGGGGGCCGACTTTTGGGTCAATTTTTAGATTTTGATAAAGATTGAGGCTTTATGATTCGGAATAGTTTCTTGTGAGTTTTATTTGTGCTTTGAAGTTATTTTGGTTTGATTTGAGCCGCCCGGAGGCCATTTCACCCGAGAAGTTCATTTTAGAGTATCGACCTGTCTTTTTTAAGGTAAGTATCTTACCTAACTTCGTGTGGGGGAGCTATCCCTTAGGATTTGAGTCCTTTATGCTAATTGTAGTCCATGTACACGAGGTAACGAGTACGTACCCAGACTTATTTGTGGAAAATTGGTCTTTTAGGGATTCTTAAGTCCTTGTATTCACTGAATATACAGTTGTTCTCGTTATGATTATGTTTCTTAAATTTCCAGTTTCACTTCTACCTGCTTTAACTGTAATTAATTGCTTCATGATCCACTCTTGTTGTTCATTTGATCCATATGTGCCTTAACTGAAATTGTTATCTATTCTATTGCCATGTCTTTTTCCTAACTGCTTATCTTTATTTGAAGCTATAATTATCTCTTAAGTAATTGTTCATCCTTAATTGATGAAAATATTAGTCTTATACTGCTTATCCTTAATTGAAGTTGTTGTACCTTTTTCTTAATTGTCCAACCTTAAAAGAAGTTAGATATCCTATATTTTAGTTGACTTATCCTTATCTGGAATTATTCGCCTTGTGTTAGCTCCCTCGTTGTCGAACTGTATATTGTGAACCGTTGTTACATAGTATTTCCTTTCTTGTTAAGATGTTCTTATTATGACTAACACTCTCTATTGTGGCTACTCCTTATATATAAGTTCCTCTATTTTTTTGAGTTCTAAATTTATGAGTTGACTTATTTGTCGTACCCTTGTATTATTATCATTATTGTTGTTGTACTTATTATGGTGATGCATGAGGTTTCTGCCGTACGATTGTTATTATGGGGTTGCACGAGGTTTCTGCCATGCTATTATTACTATTGATATTTGGACATGCGACGTGACAAGGCGAGATATATATATATATATATATATATATATATATATATATATGGGTTGCGCATGTGGCGAGATAAGGTGGGAACATTGTTATGCACGTGTGGCGAGACAATGCGGGCACCTACTTTATTATTGCACACGTGGCGAGATAAGGTGGGATGTGTCAGGATTGATTTGTGATGACTTGTGATGGCCTGGGGGCATTCTTGTTGTTGATGTTTATGTAGTGGTACACTTACATGTGTGAGCTTTATCTTGTGGAAAGTTGTGTGAAAACATTCTACGTGTTGTCCATTTCTTTTCCTGTACTTACTAGCGGGTATGAACTATGTTAGGACACTTGCACAAGCATACACGTAGTTGAGCACTCTTATCGGTTAAGAAGTTTTCTTGATATTGTTGAGTATAGATGAACACCCTTATTTACTTGCCTTCTATGGGAGGATGGCTCTTTTTGGCACGTGAGTTGTTAGCGCGGTTATGAAGTAAAATAAGGGCACAAGATGCCAAGTGTTAGGGTCCAGGTATTGAGACCCGTGAGTTGTGATTAGCCGAGGTTCGGTACCTCGTGGAGTTCATTGACTAAAACTTGTTATGAAAGATGTCGTTTTGTTGAGTTGTTACTTGTCCCTTCTTTATTTATGATTATCGTATTGAGGTTGTGTTTCCGTTTATTCTTCTATGTCATTATTACGGTGTTCCGTTGATAGTTGTTATTTTCTTTCCTTATTGCAATTATCGTATTATTTTCCATTTCGCGTAGTCTTTATGCAGATATCATACTCTGTTGCTCCTATACTTATACTTGTTTAGGTTATTTAGTCCAGTAGGTGTCTCGACTGTTCCTCGTCACTACTCCACAGAGGTTAGTCTTGATACTTGTTGGGTATCGCCGTGGTGTACTCATACTACACTTCTGTACATTGTTTTGTGCAGATCCAGGTATTTCGAAGTCAGTTGATCATTAGCTAGTTGTGCGGATTGTTGATGTGGAGACTCAAGGTAAACCTGCTGCTGCGTTCGCAGGCTTCAGAGTCACCTTCTGATTTGTATTCATACTGTTTACTTTATCTCAACAGTTGTATTTAGAAAATTGTAGCAAACTCTATAAAGCTTATGACTTGTACTACTAGTTTTGGGAATTATAAATTTTATAGAGGTTTTCCATTTCAAAGATTGTTAGATGTTATTTAATTATTATTATTATTTAAAAAATGTTATGCTTACCTAGTCTCTGAGACTAGGTGCCATCACGATACCCAACAGAGGGAAAATTGGGTCGTGACAATTCACTAGTAAAGATTTTTTGGACCTAAAGCAAAAGCTTTATTAATCTTCCCGTCAAATCACCCCTGCTTTTGCTACCTTGATTGCTCCCTTTTTAAGGTTGTGCGAGTGGATCTTCTAGATCAAGTCCTTTTAAATAGAGAAGCTAGGCATGATAATCTTGCGATTCGTAGATCACTCCGCATAAAACCTCAAGTAAAATGAGTGTAACGACCCGGCCGGTCGTTTTGAGTATTAAAACCTTGTTCCTCCATTTACTGCTCAAGTTATTTTTTACAATTATTTTATGATTTACCGGGTTAGTTGGTTTGAGTCCGGAAGAATTTCAGAGTGAAATGAGACACTTAGTCTCATAATTGAAAACTTAAGTTGGAAAAGTTGACAAGATATTGACTTATGTATAATCGACCTCGGATTCGAATTCTGATAATTCCAATAGCTCCATATGGTGATTTTGGACTTAGAAGCGTGTCCGAAAAATTATTTGGAGGTCCGTAGTTGAATTAGGCTTGAAATGGCGAAAGTCAAATTTTTGGGAAGTTTGACCGGGGGTTTGACTTTTTGATATCGGGGTCAAAATTTGATTATGAAAATTTTAATAGGTCTGTTATGTCATTTATGACTTGTGTGCAAATTTTGAGGTCAATCGAACTTGATTTGATAGTTTCCGACGTCTTTTGTGGAAACTTAAAATTTCAAACTTCATTAGGCTTGAATTGGGGTATGATTCGTGGTTTTAGCGTTGTTCGATGTGATTTGAGGGTTCAACTAAGTTCGTATGATGTTATGGGACTTGTTGGTGTATTTGGTTGGGGGGCCGGGTGAGTTACAAGATGGTTTCAGATCTTTTTTCCTTGTTTCGCCACTGCTGTAACTGGTGTCTGGTATTGTTCTTCGCGAAGAAGGATTTTGGGGTGCTAGGATTTACCCTCTTGGTTTAATTTGAATATTTGAGTGTCAAGTTGATGTCAGAATTAAGTAAAATTGGTATGGTTAGACTCGTGATTGAATGAGCTTTCGAATTTTATAACTTTTGTCGGGTTCCGAGGCGTATGCTCCACAAGCAATTTTTGAGCTAAATTTCAGATTTTAATGGAAAATTAATATTTTCTTATGGAATTAATTTCAATAATTTTTATTGACTGAGTCGAATTATTTGTGGCTAGATTAGAGGCGTTTGGAGGTCAATTCACGAGGCAAAGACATTGCAGAATAAAAAATTACACGGTTTGAGTAAGTAACAGTTCTAAATTTGACCCTGAGGGTATAAAACCCGAGATTATGTGTTATATGATTGGTTTTGAGGTGACGCACATGCTAGGTGACGGGCGTGTGGGCGTGCACCGTAGGAATTGTGACTTGGACAAATTCCATGGAACTGTATAGTTGTATAATCTGTTGATACCATTACATTCTCTATGTGTTAGAGAAAATTGAGCCATGACTCGTATTATAAATCATGCTTAGACATATGCTGTTATTATTGGTACCCACTGGGGTCATTTCTGTGGTTGAATAATATGTTCAAATTATAATTCCACACTCAGTCATGTTTATTCATTTCATATCACATCTCAGTCTCTCTTGCTAATTATTAATACATCATATTATCATTTTGGGCTGAATCCCATGATTTCTTTGAGCCTGAGAGACTGGAGAGGTTGATGCATGAGTGATATCGAGGGCCTAATTTTGAGGATATCATGGGATCGGGCTGCACGCCACAAAATGTTTTTATTGAGTTATGCCATGATTTGCTTGATATAGCGCTTGGGCTGAAAGAGCCCATCCGTAATCTGTACACACCCGCGTGATCACAACTACCTACTGAGTGCGAGTGCTGAGTGATTGGGAAGAATGAGTAACTGTGAGGAAAGAGTGGCTGCGAGGAAAGAGTGACTGTAAGGTTGAAGTGAATGGGAGGACTGAGTGACTGTTACTCTGAGAGAATGCATTGATTTCATTATTGCTGCATTTCAGCTGTCATATATCACTATTTTGGAAAATTTCTAAAAGACATCCTTTTCTTTTTCATTCGAAGTTGTTATAAAATTACTGTGGAGCTTTAAATGTTGAACTTGAAAGCATGCATACCTTTTATGTTGGAAAGTATTGTATTTGGACTTAGCTGAGAAGCTCGTCACTACTTTCAGTTCTTTATTTATTATTATTACTTACTGAGTTGGTTGTACTTATACTATACCCTACACTTTGTGTGCAGATCCAGGTGATCCCGGACACAGAGTGCGTTGATTCTTTCACGCAGTCTATTTTTCGGAGATTCAGAGGTAGCTGCCATATTTCGCAGACCTTGTCTCCCCTCCCCTATCCTTTTGTTTATTGTATTTGGTCTCAGATTATTATAGATCGTGTTTTTCAGTTTTGTAGTGTATAGATGCTCATGTACTTAGTGATACCAGGTTTTGGGAGTATTTGCATCGGTATTTGCGAGATTTTTGGATTGTGTTTAAATATTATATTTTCAAACTTAGAAGAAATTGTGGTTTACTGAGGTTGTTGGCTTACCTAGTATTGAGATTTGTGCCATCACAATATGTTAGGATTTTGGGTCGTGACAAGGAGTCTATAATTTTATTAAGTAACTATGTGAAAAATGCCAAGATAAATACGGGTAACATATGAAAGATGCCAAGATAAATACTGAGTGATATGTACATATTGGTCAAGAAAGCAAAGCTAGAGAAAATAAAAGGCCTAATACATAGTTTACCTC
Source organism: Nicotiana tabacum (assembly GCF_000715075.1). NCBI lineage: Eukaryota > Viridiplantae > Streptophyta > Magnoliopsida > Solanales > Solanaceae > Nicotiana > Nicotiana tabacum. The sequence goes on along the minus strand of NC_134103.1, from coordinate 3,315,321 downwards.
TTTCTAGCTTGTAGCCAAATAAGGAAAACAGTTGAAACTTTAATGCAATCTCATAATGGAGCCCTTGATAAAATTTTAAGACATAATACTAAAATAATTAAAAATATTAGAGAGTGCTCTTTAGAAGATGAATGAGTCACTAATCTACCTTGATTGTAAGTGCATTTGGAATGAGTGAAAAAATAACCAACAACACTGTATCTAAAATGGTTAGAAAAATATACTAAGAAATTTTGTTAATATATCAAAAGAGTTTAGAGCCTCTTATTGAAATTCGACTTTATGCCACAAATCAAATTGAGCCGCCCCTACATGTAGGGGTGGGCATCGATCGGTTCAGTTCGGTTGTGAATGTTATCAGTTTAGCATATCGATTATCGGTTTATAAATATGCTAAACCGATAACCAAACCGATAAGATATCCATTTTCGATTAGTCGGTTATCGATCGTTATCGATTTGGTTATCGATTTACCCGATAAGATAAATCAGTCTCGATTCTATTAGAAGAAGTAATGAAAGATAATGTGCAATGTATAAAAAATCTGATAAACTTTCTCGATTGTTGTAACCCTCTCAAAGAATATAGTAAACCTTACAACATTGATAGAGAATTGGGAGAATTAGAAAATTTATATAGCTAAGGGTAAAATCGTATTTTTATAAAGCTTATTGGGTTATCGGTTAAACCGTTAAAAATTGGGCAAATCGAGACCCGAACTGATAACCCAATAGTAAAATTACACTAAACCGTTACAGAACCATTAACCTAATAACCCGATACCGATAACCCAATAAGCTTTTTTCGGTTTGGGCTATCGATTTTACCCGATATATGCCCAACCCTACCTACATGTACTATTAGTTGGATAAGTCAATAAATGGATAGTAACTTAACCCATTTAAATTTGGACGGGTTAGGAAGGTTATAAAAAATGAGTTGATTTTGATATCTTGTTTTTCATAGTGATCTAGCTTCAACTTTACTTTGTTTTTAAATCACTTTCTTCAGCTCACATCACCTTTAAGTCAAACTTTCCTTGCAATAACATCATTATAACAATTCCATATGCGGTAGTTGTATACGTCGGAAAGTTAATTAGGATATTACAAGAATTATCTAATTGAAATTAAAAAGAAGGATTAATAATCACAGTTTGAAGATTAACCTTTGAGACTAGTAATATACAAATAAAACATTTACTAAAGGAAACGATTTAACAGAGAACTACAAAAATCCTAAAACACCAAACAATGATTATACAACATCAATTCGAGATTAAAAGGGAGATTTTTTTTATTTTTTATTTTTTATTTTTTTTTGTAAAAATTACACTACTAAAGTTGTTGACATGTTTTAATGTGTCCTGTGTTGAAATCAAAAAGCACTTTATGTACATATTATTATCCAAGTCGAACCAGTAACCAACAGGACAATCATGACAATGTACCATCTTCCGAGAAAATGGACGACATATCTAAGTCGATACCTACAACTATTATAGAATCTGAACTCGAGGAATCGTTCCTAGAGTTCCAATTAATAAGTGTTTAAATTCTATGAATTATTCCTGGAGTGTAAACTGCACATATAATTTAAAACTCCAGGAATAATTTGAATAGATAAATGTTCAAACTCTAATAGTTGGAGTTCTTTGGGGTTTTAGATAAAGGTATTTTTGTCCAAATGTGTATTTTCGCATTAAAAAATAATAACTTTGTCAATACACTATAAAAGCTGGCTAGATTCTAATAACCGACCCAAAAAGTGGTCGTCCCAGCTAATTTTTACTTAAAATTTAGAAAACAGACCGGGTAGTTTAATAAGAGTCGGCTATTTTTTCAAAGTGGGCTTTTCGATGGCCTATTAGTGTATAGGGCTATTTTTTAAAAGCGTGCTTTCCAATGGCCTAGGGTAAAGTACACAAATAGCCTTCAAATTAGATGAGTTTGACTATTTGTCCCGTTCTCCATGGTCAGAACTTCAAATTTAAAAATATATTGCCCCTTGCTTGCCCCATAGGCAACATTTTAAATTTTGACATTGAAATTCTGCTCGTAGAGCAAGCGAGAGTCAAAAGCTAAATCCCATCCCGAAGAAGTATAATATTGGGAATTTGGCATGGCGTGACAACTAGGTCCAACAATTGGCATAAAAAGCCAACGTCTTAGGATTTGACATATGGTAGCCTAAAGTTATTCTCTCTCTTCTAATGGTTCAACTATCATCCTAAAAATAAGCCTCATCAAAATTATTTTTCTTAAAAATAGCAAAACAAATTTTAAAACCATCTCTCTCTTCTCTCATAGCAACCATCATCCAAGAAATCAGGTTTCATTTCCTTCAGTAGTATCCGAAAAAACTCTCAAATATTTTTTAATTATTTTCTTGTTTTTTTATTTGTATATCCAAATGATATAACACAATAATAATTATATTATTTGTATATCATAGTGTATAACATAATAATAATGTGTATATCAAAAAAGTATATTAAAACTTTATTTTCCTTCTTTGTATAATACATTTCAGATTGAAAACTCAAGTCCAAGACGACTCCACATGTGTATCCTCTATTGTATCCCGTGTATATCTCCATGTACATCAGTGATATCTCATGTATATCTGTATATTTTCATGAAAATTTGTGTTATATATACGATATACAATGTGATATACACGGACGCCCATAAACTAATTGTGTTGTATACACAATATACAAAGTGATATACACAGACTTCCTTAAAAACCTTGTGTGTGATATATACTGATGTATATGATATACAACGTGATATATACATGTCGCAGTTGGATTTGTAGGTCTGATATTTTTACCTGAAACCAGTCTAAATCACTTCTAATCTTGCTCAAATTTTGTATATAGCCTCGTTTAGGTATTTTCAACCAATTTCAATCACACCCACTCGTTCAATCCAACCAAAAAAAAAGAAGAGAGAAGAAAAATAAAGTTGAAATGTATTTTTTTCTCTCTTAGTTTTTGCTTCTGATTTTCTCTGATGTGAGATTAACCTTACCTTTTCATCCCACTAATGTTTTTCCATAATTTGCAAGAATTTTTGTTAAACTTGAGAGCGAAAGAGAAGAGATAGAAGAAGAAATACAAGAAGAGAAAGGGGGAGAGAAGCAATGAGCAAGAAGAGAAGTGAGCGGCAAAGAGGGGGGAGCAGACGATTTGGGGGCAATTGTTTGAAAGAGAATATATAAAGAGTAGTTTTTTTAGGATTTAGCTATATAATACCAATTGTTTGGGGCTCTCTTTGCCAAACCTAATATAAGGCTAAAAAATTACCAATTCCTGTTATGTGTTGCCACCTGGTGCCATTTTCTTTATAATATTTCTGCAATTCTTGGGATGGCCTACTAGTGTAGAATGGGCTATTTCTTAGAAGTGGGCTATCCGATGGCCCAATTGTTTCATCCCATCTGGAAAATAATTCCCGGTCTTTGGTTATTTTGAAACTTGTAAAAATGCTAGAAATTTTATCTCATATTATATACTACACTACACTTATCACATGCCACATACTTATTTATCCAATCAAATATTAGAAAATGAAAAAAAATTCAAACACTAGAAAATAAACCAAAAGTTATTCTTTAGGGAAGTTTAAGTACTACGATTGTTTGAAAGAAAACATTTTTCACAAAAAAAAGTTACTTATGAAAGTAATTTCTTCCGTACCAAGCTCACAAATAATTTCCAATTGTGTTATCTCTGTACTTGTCACACCTCCTTTTTCCCGAATGGGGTGGGGATAAAGGAAATTTTTCCAATTTAAGTGACATTATTCGAATTTGAGATTATTTATTTATTCAGAATCGCCACTTGGGATAATTTATGGTGTCCCAAGTCACCGGTTTATTTTAAATCCCAAATCGAGTAAATTTGACTCTGTTTTAAAGTCTGCGAAATCAGAAGATCGGGTAAGGAATTCTGTTAACCCGGGAGAAGGTGTTAGGCACTCTCGAGTTCCGTGGTTTTAGCACGATCGCTTTAATTATACCTGGATTAATTAAAAATTTTAATTACGTATTTTAATCCTAAGTGCATTTTTACCTTTTAATACTTTTAATTATGGCGTATATGGATTTATTTTTGAAACAGATTACATGTGTGTAAATCCGCTTTATTTGGGGCGTTAAAATCATGTCGCGCGTATGTGTACACAATTAATTATGCTTTATTAATTTAAGATTGTTTGGCCAAAGTTGTGCGAACGCATACCTCGATTTAATTTTGGATATCGGGATCACATCACGCAGACATGTACGCAATCACGATAGTAGTTTAAAATCCGCGCTTAAAGCATTTTTACGAGTGTTTAATTGAGGCGTTTTATTTACTAAGATTGTTTTACCGTGGTCACGCGAACATGTACCTTGGTTTGTTTTGACATCACAACTATGTCACGCGTGCGTGTATATAATTGTAATAATTAGTTCAATTATGAGTACCTATAGTTATGTTGATGTCTCTAATCCTATGTCGTATAACTAGATGTAAAGGTTCAATACTAATGTTACATATTTGTTTGTATCTAATAGGGTAGCTTATCTATAAACTGCCTATCAGGCCCAGATTTTTAAAAGTTTGAGGCCTGATAAGGACTGAGTCCAAATAGACTCTAGCCCATGATTATATTGTCCATTGTTTGGACTATACAACTGAATTAATTGGAAAATGATTTGGGTTAGTTTGAGTCCAATTGGACTCTGACCCAATTAAGCATCTAATCAGTTAAACACATTTGATTTAGAGATTTGGGCCTAGTAATAAGTCTGAATAACTCTGGCCCAATGCACATTTATTTGAATGAGTTTGAATTTAACATTGGTAATGATATATGTAAAATTTACCTATATTTCGTTTATTCTTTAAATCAAAAGTAAAAGTATCTTTGAATAAAACAAATCAAAATCTAGTTAAACTTGGCTAAATTTCCTACTGATTTGTCTAAGTTTTCATTTAAAATGCTAAGTTTAAAACTCGTTTATATTTAAAAATCTTAAAGTGATTATCTTTAATCAAAGTGTTTGTTTAATTTAAAGACTAAAATCTAAAATACAGTTTCAGGGATCCAAATGGTTTGGGCCTGAAACTGTATCAAAGCCTGCTACATTAATTATCTTGTGAACAACTCGGTTTCATACAGATTTGAGTTATTATATTTATTCACTAAAAAAGTAGTAAACGGCTAAAATATTAAACAGATCTATAGCATAAGAAGATGTAAAAAATAAATACGAAATTGTTACATTTCTTGTTTTGACTAACTTATCAGTAATAAAATCTCCTTGTTATTACTTAAAGAAATTTTCTGGGCTGTTTTTCCTTCATTCTCACTACTGCATTCAGGTCTTATGAACACAAAGCTTTAAACTTATTTCATAATTTGCTGACATTTTAACAGTGAAACTAACATAACTCAAATTGCCTAAAAAATGTAAATAATTAATTCTACACTGTGCACACAATTTCTAACCATACCACTTCAAACAATAGTAAATAAAATTCAAAATTTTGACGACTAGCAAATCAGAATCATGATAGAACAAAATTAAACTTTACATTTGTTAAAAAAGAGTACCTTGATAGCAGCAAACAAACATCTAAAAGAAAATAAATCTCTAAACTTGAGTAGAACAACAACAGTGAAAACCAACAAAATAGGAAAGATGACCAGATTTTTGAAGTAGGAAAAGGAATGTATATTTTTGATTCCGAAAGATCAAGGTTGATTTTCAGAAGTTTTTCTTTTGAAAGAGAGCAAAATCTTAAAGCAATCTATAATGTGTCCATAATATGTATTCAGATAAAAATCATCCTCTCCTTAATAAAAAAGAAGGAGTGTATTTATAGAATGAGGGAGAAAAAAGGGATGAGAAATTAGGGTATAAGAATGTGTCAGAATTCCCTATAAATTAGGGAAAATGGCATCTTCTTAACAGAAATGGAAAGGTGTCCAAGTTCTAGTACCTTCCTTATATAAGAAAATGGACAAGTGTCCAGATTATGGATATTTTTTGGATCTTAATCCTATTTTCCTACTCAGCATTTGGGACAATTGTCCATATTCTAGAAAGTTCTAATACTTTCTGAACTAATTTTAGAATTAGGTTTCCAAAACTGACCCTTAAGGGTCTTGAAATTACCTCAGAACTAGATCGGTTCTAGGCCTGAGTCAGGTGACTCTGGGCCTAAAGAGCTTGGGCTCTTAAACTTTTAACAAAGCTATGGGCCTGTCTATTTAGCGAGGCCCAATATTAATAAAATAACAAAGCTATGGGCCGGTCTATTTAGATAGACCCAATTAATTTAAAAATAAATAACAGGAAATAAAACACAACAGTAAGCAAAAAATAAAATAAAATAAATAAATAAATAAACTTAGCACTGATTAATCCGCTTTAGTTAATTAATTAATGCAAACGAAATAACATATGATGTAAAAATTAACAGAATATATTTAAGCCTTGATTTTATATATTTTTTAATTAAGTCCGATTTAATTAATTAATTTTAACGGAATATAGCTGACAATAATAATTAAAAAGGGAAAAATAAAACAGAACAAAATATAACAATAAAAATAAAAATAATTAAGAAAAGCAGAAAAAATAACAGAAAATAGCCAAAACTTGTTAAAAAAGTAGATCTAACCGTGAAAAAACCCTCACGCCAAGACTCCCGTCTGGGATCTGAGATCCTTGATGAGAGATCTTGGTAGGAGGATTTTTTGGCAGCTAGGTGGATTTTAGGGTTTTGAAAAAATAGATCTAGTCGGAGAATAAACCTTCATGCCAAGACCCCTATTTGGGATCTGAGACCCGTGAAAAGAGTTCTTGGACTGAGGATCTTTAGACGTACTAGGTAGGATTTCTGGGAATTTAGATCTAAGATTTACCAAATTTGGTGGGTTTTTTTTGGGAAATCTATTGGTAGGATAAGGTTTAAGAGGGTGTGGGGGAGTGTGTGGTGTAAGTTTGAGTGAGTTTAGAGTTCCACTACCGCCGTACGGCAATTTTCGATGGTGGCATGGGGGAAGGATTTTTGGACGACTAGGGTTTGGTGGTGGTTTAAGGTGGGGGAAGATGGGGGCGGTTAGGGTTTGGAGTGGAGGGTGGAGAGACGGCGGGTCGTCTCTAGGGTTAGAGCGAGAGAGATGTGTGGTGTGGGGGGGGGGGGAGATGAAATGAAGGGGTAAATGGGCGTTTGGACACTTATATACTAAGTGCCAGGCCAATTTCGGACCGTTAGATCTAGTGAAGATCAACGGCCAGGATCGCCTGGCACTTAAACGACGTCGTTTTGATTTTTTTAATGGAGCGGACCCGTTTGGGGGTATGGGCTTGGACGTTTTTGGGTTAAGTTTGGGGATTGGGCTGGTTTTTTTACACTGGCCCAGTCCGATTAAATTAATTAACCCCTAATTAATTTAATTAATTCCAAATTTTTTAATTAACTTAAACTAAAAATTCTAATTAAGTACTAGGCTGTCTTAATTTATAAAATTAATTAACTATTTACCCTTATTATTTAACTAATTAATCCTAAGTTATAACAAGTAAAACTACCAATTTTAACATAAAAACTAATAATAAATAATTTTTGTGATTTTCTTTTAATAATATGATTAAATTGCGCAATTAGGTGTTAAATTAAATTAAAAACCTAATAATGCAAGATGATGAAGGTTTAAATATTTTTGTTATTCTATGATTTCAAAAATGCTAAAAATGCATGAGAAATGCAACTAAATGCGAATAATTAACAAAAATCCTAAAACAATCTAAAAAATAAATATGAATAATTTATTTATTAATTTTGTAGGAATATTTTGGTAGGGTAAAAATTACATGCTCACAGTACTTAATTCATATAATTCCCCATAGGCTTAAGACAAGTGTCATTGTTTTTCTAGTGGAAATTTATTTGCACCCAAAGCTTGGAGTATACGAAAAACGAATTATCCTTTCATGCATGGCAAAGCCACCTTTTGTTAGGGTGGTCAATATATTGCGAAAAATTACACTGTATATATAAGTAAAATATTGATTTTAGATGTATATAACATATACTGAACACCCTTGGAGAAATTTCTGGCTTCGCTACTACTTTCATGATCGTCCTAATTTCAGTTCTCCCCATTGAATTAAGTACCCAAATTTAGTCTCAATATTCGTATTATGTTTTCTAACTGCATTCTTCAAAAGATTGGAATATTTTGTAAGCTTTCCCATGACACAGAGGAAAGGGAAATAGATTTATCAAAAGAGAAAAAAGAAAACAAAAAGAAAAGCAATAGCGTTTTGACCAAAATGTAAAGGAAAAAAGAAATGAATATCAGTATCACAAAATGAATTGGGCGGGAAGGAAGGGTAGTTAGATATTTTCATTAATTGCGCTTAGACCCCAAAAAATTTCCTATTTGTTTTCTTCTTATTTCCTGGTAGAATTTTTGAGAGACAAGCCACCAACGCCAACAGCCCAGTCTTTTCTTTTTCTCAGTTATTTCATTGATAAAACGATTTAAATACAATAATCATCATATATATGTTCTTGTGAAAATTATTAGAAGAAATAAAGTCTTGTTTTTCATTTAATAAATTCACATCTAATACCATTTTTCTGAATTTTACCAATAAGCAACGTATGTTGATATATAAAACCAGGGGCATAACAAGAGTATTAAGTACTGGTATGGCCGCATTCCATAACTTTTACTTATATTTTATTTTTTATTAAACGTTTATAATATTTAGCTGCAAATTATATTAAGTGAAATGAAAAGGAAAAATGGCCAAATATACCTTTCTATTTTTTGATATTGTTTATATTTAACCTCCGTTATTATATTCGGTCAAATTTACCCATTTTAAAACTCATTACATAAAACTAGATAGGAAGATTTGCTCATTATCTTTGGGTAAAGAATTTAAAATGCCTGTACTTTACCAAATCGCCGAAATATGATTACTGCAGAATTATTTATTCATACAAACAACAAGACAAATATATACCTGAAAAATCTTAACCAACCCAAAGAATTGTTAAATAAACTATAAGTGTTTTTTTTTCCGCCCAATATTCGGGATCTATATTGGGACCCGACTAAATCCGATTCACACTGGAAAGTTCTACATTTGTGGGTAAAGCGCTCCCTAACAAGGCGACTCCATACTTAAGGACTCAAATCCGAGATCTTTGGTTAAAGATAAAAGAGTACTTACCACTCTACCACGACCCTTGTCGATGATTATGCCATAACAATATCAACAAACAATTCTACTCATTCGAACTGGTAACTTGATTACCTTTTTTAGGATAATTTAAATACTTTATTAATTTGTAATTATTTACCAACTTACCAACCTCCAGTTATATGTCCAAGCGAAATTAACTAATCTTCAGTTTTAACTGTCCATAAAATAGTGGATTATTTACCAACTTAACTACCTCCAACTTTATGTCCAAACTAAATTAACTAATTTCAGTTTCAACTGTCAGTAAAAATAACAGATCTTCCCAAGTAACTTCTATTATACCTTCAAAATATAAGCCTCGATAATCTTAGAAATTTGATCAAACCATTCTAATAAGTTAAGCACTAAATAGAAAAATATATTATCAAGAAATGTGCATGTATATGTTACGATGAAAAGTTAATTCTCTTCAACACCTAAGAAATCACTCCTTTGGACCAATTTTAAATCGTTACACATAGAATCAGTTCAAGATAACGTGGCTAGAGTTTCTTGTGAGTAGAGAAATAGCTTTTTTCTTGTTCCATTTTTCTTCTCTGTTTTCTTCTATGAGTGATATACTAATTTAAGTACGTCAATAGTCATAAAAATATTAAATGCGTGCATTAAATAATAAAAATTATTTAAAGTAATCAGCATTTTTGTAGCATAATATAAAAGAAAAAGTTAAAATTTAAAACATGGGGGGTGGGGGAGTAGGGGTGTCAATGGATATTTAGAAACCGACTAAACCGACCGAACTGTACCGTACCGAACCGATTTTTAGGTTATTTTTAATAAAACAGTAGATTTTTATATAAATATATAACTGTACCGATAATTAGGGTAGGTTTTATATTTTATAAAAATAAACCGAAAATATACCGAACCGTACTGAATAAATTTATATGTGGATATATATATATATATATATATATATATATATATATATATATATATTAAGTTTAAAAATAATAAAGCATTAAATTTTTTCTTTGGCTTTGGAATTATGAAAGTTGTTACAAGTCAACAAGTAACTAAGCTCAAAATCTCAATTCTCAAACTATTATGCTACCCCTACTGACACTAAATTATTTTCAGCATATTCACTAGCAAGACACAAAGTATTCTAGCGATTATGAGTAGCAAACTACAATGTATTGAATATGTTTCCTTCCGTATGATTTAGATTTATCTTTTTGAATATTTAATCTTCTATAGATTTTATTCTTGAGTTCCAACTTGGTTAATATCTTTTCACTCGTGTGATTTATATTTTTTTTTGTCTTTGCTTAGTTTCTTTTATGCTGCTGTAGAATAGTTGATGGATCTATACTCTAGCCATCCTTCATGTTTTTATAATTCATCACCCTTTAAACAGTAAAAATATCTAGACAATTTTGCTAAGTCATATAAAAGTACATATGTTATTGCATTCTACTTCTACTAGTGACTTTTATATGATATTAAAACAAATATCAAAAATTAACCGAACCGTACCGATACTGAAGAGAAACCGACATGATTGAGACGGTTTCGAAAAGTCTAATTTTGGTTATACATTATTGAATAATCGAAAAATTAGTATGGTATAAATTTTATAAAATAACCAACCGAACCGAACCATTAACACCCCTAGGGAAGGGGGAGGGGGAGGGGGAGGGAGGGGAATAAGGCATTAGTGTTTATTTATTTAATTTTTCCAATTATACATAGGGAAATGGGAGCAGAGGGGGTACATATGAGGATTGGAACACTCACTTGAATCCCTTAAATATTTTTAATTACTAACTTGATTGAAGGCCCAAAGTTTTAGAAAACAATTTAGATTTATGTTGAAAAATGGAGTTTGTGTCAAGCACCAGCAGCAACTGCATACATTAGGGTAGGCTATCTACATCAAGGCGTCCATCAAAACTTTTGTAAGCGATGTCGAAATTTATAAAAGTACGAAAATAATAACTTCAATTATCATACTTCTAGACAAGAAATATTATTGGTCTATTGGTTTTGTTGAGTTTTAAGTTATAAAAGGTCTTGAGAACAATTTTTAACCATACATGCTCTCTCAAATATTTGCAAAAGAATGTGCTAGTTGAGGCTCGAACCTCTTACCTTTTACAGCAAAATCAAGCAGAAAACCAACACACCAAGAGACAATTTATATTAAATGGTGTTATTTTTTCCTACTTATATGTTTCCTCAAAGTATTAATACATATATTCAGTAAAAAAATTCGACAAAGCGGTGTCGCGTGACACCGCTCGTTAAGTGTGCATCAGCTCCTGATCTACATCACACCCTTGGAATGTGGTCCTTCCCCGAATCCTGCATGAATTCGGAATATTTTGTACAACGGACGACCTTAACGATAGAGAAAAGCCATTAACCATACAATTTATTATTATTATTATTATTTTAATAGTATGCTTTATTAGGAAGTAAATGTCATTGGTTTTCTTTATGGTTAGTGTTCAACTTGAGCACCGTACACTCGTCAGATTTAACATAGTTCCCTTGTTTTTGTTTGCCAAGCACAAATATGCTTAAAAGATGTAACGACCCGTCTTGTAATTTTGAGAATTAGCATCCCGTTCATCGGCGTAAGACCTCGAGCAATTTCGTAATGCGCATTATGACTTGCGTGTGTGGTCAAGTTTGGTTTTTGGACGATTCATGATCAAATTGGAAGAAAATTCTTATTTAAGAAGCTTAAAAGAAAATGATTGACCGGAGAGTTGACTTTTGAGCAAACGACTCCGGAATAGAATTTTGATGATTCCAATAGTTTCGTATGGTAATTGTGGACTTAGGAGTGTGTCCGGATATTTATTTGAAAGTCCGTAGTTGATTTTGGCTTGAAATGGCGAAAGTTGAAAATAGAAGGTTTGGAAGTTTGACCGGGAGTTGATTTTGGTGATATCGGGGTCGGAATGCGATTCCGAGAGTTGGATTAGCTCTGTTATGTCATTTAAAACTTGCATGCAGAATTTGATGTCATTCCGGGTTAATTTGATATGTTTCAGCATGAGTTGTGGAAGTTGGAAGATTTAGAAATTTATGAGTTTGATTTGTGGTGCGATTCATACTTTCGACGTTGTTTGATATGGTTTGAGTCCTCGAGCAGGTCCGCGTTATGTTTTAGGACTTGTTGGTATGTTTAGTTGAGGTCCCGAGGGCCTCGGGTGTGTTTTATGGTGAGTTTTGAACGAGTTTGGGCATTTCAGCACTTTGACGATGTCCTGAAGTAGTTGAAGTGTAGAGGTGTAATGACCCGGCCGGTCGTTTTGAGTATTATAACCCCGTTCCCCCATTTACTGCTCAATTTATGCTTTACAGTTATTTTATGACTTACCGGGTTAGTTGGTTCGGGTCCGGAAGAAATTAGGAGTGCAATGAGACACTTAGTGCCCGTTTGGACATAAAATTTGATGGAAGATTTTTCCAAATTTTTTTTACCTTTTCTCGAAATCAGCGTTTGTTCATTAAATTTCCAATTTTTATTTTTATTTCAAGATGCATTTTGAAAATTTTTAAAAATTTTAAAAACTGCAAAAAACTATTTTTTAAAATTTTTACTCAAATCACTCACAAAACTTCAAAAACAACCAAAACTAAAATCTATGTCCAAACACTACTCTAAATTTTAAATACCATTTTCACTTGAAAATTTTTTTACCAGTTTTTCGAATTTTACAATTCTTATATCCAAACGCCTACTTAGTCTCATAATTGAAAATTTAAGTTAGAAAAGTGAAACAAATAGGGACTTATGTGTAAACGACCTCGAATTCAAATTCTGATAATTTCAATAGCTCCGTATGGTGATTTTGGACTTAGGAGCGTGTCCGGAAAATTATTTGGAGGTCCGTAGTGGAATTAGGCTCGAAATAGCGAAAGTTGAATTTTTGGGAAGTTTGACCTGGGGATTGACTTTTTGATCTGGGGGGATGAAAATTTGAATACCTCCGTTATGTCATTTATGACTTGTGTGCAAAATTTGAGGTCAATCAGATTTGATTTGATAGGTTCCGGCGTCGTTTGTAGAAACTTGAAATTTTAAAGATCATTAGGCTTGAATTGGGGTATGATTCATGGTTTTAGTATTGTTTGAGGTGATTTGAAGGTTCGACTAAGTTCATATGATGTTTTAGGACTTGTTGGTATATTTGGTTGATGTCCCAAGGGCCTCGGGTGAGTTTCGGATGGTTAACAGATCAAATTCGGACTTAGAAGAAACAAAAAGCTGAAGTTTCTGCCATCTGATGCAATCGCACCTGCGGAAATTCCATCGCAGGTGCGAGCTCGCAGAAGCGATCCTGGCAAGCGCAGATGCGGGCAGAGGGCTGTGAGGTAGTGGCCGCAGGTGCGAGGGAATTTTCGTACTTGCATGAGCGCAGGTGCGGAAGGATGCGCGCAGAAGCGACTTGCGTAGAATCGCACACAGGTGCGCAGATGCAGGGGCTTTTTCCACACATGTGGTTCGCACAGAAGCGGCCAAGTTGCCGCAGGTGCAAAAATCCCTGGGCAGTACAAAAACTGAGGGGTTCCAGATTTTTTTAACTTTTGTCGGGTTCCAAGACGTGGGCCCCACGGGTGATGTTTGAGCTAAATTTTAGATTTTTTATGGAAAATTAGCATTTTCTTGTGGAATTAATTTCAATAAATTTTATTGACTGAATTGAATTATTTGTGTCTAGATTCGAGGAGTTTGGAGGCCAATTCACGAGGCAAAGACATTGCAGAATAAAGAATTACACGGCTTAAGGTAAGTAATAGTTGTAAATCTGGTCCTGAGGGTATGTGTAACGACCCGACCGGTCGTTTTGAGAGTAATAGCCTTGATCCCCTATTTGCTATTTCCCCCACATCTTTTTCTGCTTATGTGAATTGTCGGGAGGCTTCGTTTCGGTTTTTGGAGTGTTTTGGGACACTTAGTCCCTAAAACGGGAGCTTAAGTCTTAGGATTTTTGACCGTAGTTAGAACTATGTGAAGACGACTCCAGAATGGAGTTTCGTTGATTCCGTTAGCTCCGTTGGGTGATTTTGGACTTAGGGGCGTGTCCTAATTGTGTTTTGGAGGTTTATAGCTCATTTAGGCTTGAAATGGCGAAAGTCGAATTTTTGGAGATTTTGACCGGTGGTGGAAATTTTGATATCGGGGTTGGATCCCGATTCCGGAAGTTGGAGTAGGTCCGTAGGGTTGAATATGACTTGTGTGCAGAATTTGGGGTCAATCGGACGTGGTTTGATAGGTTTCAGCATCAGTTGTCGAATTTGGAAAATTCTAAGTTCTTTAAGTTTGAATCGGAGGATGATTTGTGATTTTAGTATTGTTTGATGTGGTTTGAGGGTTTGACTAAGTTCGCATGATGTTTTAGGATTTGTTGGTATGTTTGGTTGAGGTCCTGGGGCCTCTGGTGAGTTTTAAATGCTTAACAGATGGAAAAATGGACTTATGCAATTGCTGAAGCTGCTGCACCTGGTGTAATCGCATATGCGCACACTGGGCCGCAGGTGCGGAGCCGCACAAGCGGCCATGGAACCGCAGAAGTGGAATTGGCCATGTCCAGCTAGGGCTGCATGTGCGGTGAGTGGTCCGCAGAAGCGGACGCGTATGAGTGGAAGATGAGCGCAGATGCAGGCTCGCAGAAGCGAACCTTGTTCGCAAATGCAGACCGAGTCCCCCTTAAGTGATTTTCGCACATGCGATGGTATTTCAGCATGTGCGGTATCACAGGTGCGGTTGAAGGCTCGCAGAAGCGAGTTTGCTGGGTAGGAAAGAGGGGTTCCGAGAGTTAATTTCCCATTTCAATTTTAGGAGTTTGAGACCTCGGTGGGAGACGATTTTTCGAGGCTTCCTCAAGGAAATTATTGGGGTAAGTGGTTCAAACTCAGATTGGGTTATATTTCATGAATATATCGTTATTTTTGTCTTCTAATTAGGGATTTGAGTTGGAAATTTGGGGGAAAATGGTAGAAACCTCATATGCCATAATTTCGAGTTTTGGAAGGCGATTTGAGGTCGGATTCGAGTGATTCTTGTATGGTTAGATTCGTGAGTGAGTGGGTGTACGTATTTTGTGACTTTTACCCGATTCCGAGACATGGGCCCGACTTGACTTTTTAGGATGGATTTTGGAATTTTTATTAAAATCTTGATTTCATTAATTAGATTAGTTTATTATAGTTGTATTTATGATATATAATTGTTTTTTTGCTAGATTTGGGCCATTCGGAGTCGGATATTCGTGGAAAAGGCATTGTTACCGATTGATTGAGCTTGGTTCGAGGTAAGTGGCTTGCCTAATCTTGTGTAGGGAAAATCCTCTTAGGATTTGGTACTGTTTTGATATGTGAGCGCCGTGTACGTGAGGTGACGAGTACGTACATCGGCTAATTGTGTAAAAACTCGATTTTCTACTAAGTAATAACCTGATTTTCTTTCTTATTTGAGTTTCATCAGCATGTGTAGTATCCTGCTAGACTAGAATAGCATGCCTACTTGCCTTAACTATTTACTTGAACTATGTGCAACATGTTTAGTGAAGTTACCTGTCTTTCCTTAACGGGTACTTAGGTTGAACTGTAGAATTTCGTGCCGCAACTATTGAATTCTATTGTTTCGCTTTTACTTTGGGACTACGAAATGGTATTCCGGGAGATCCCCCCATGTACTGCATATTTACTTTGGGACTACAGAATGGTTTTTCGGGAGATCCCCTATACTGCATATTTACTTTGGTACTACAGAACGGTATTCCGGGAGATCCCCCTGTACTGCATATTTACGTTGGGACTACGGAATGGTATTCCGGAAGATCCCCATGTTCTGCATATTTACTTTGGGATTACGAGACAGTATCTCAGGAGATCCCCTATTGTTATCTTTGTGTATTGAGCTGTTGTCTTTTATGATTTCATTCTTGTTAAATTTCAGTCTTTATTTTACTGTGGTATTTCATTCTATCTTGTTTTATTATATATATACCAGTAGGGACCTGACTGACCTCGTCACTACTCGATCGAGCTTAGGCTTGGCACTTACTGGGTACCAATTGTGGTATACTCATGCTACTCTTATGCACATATTTTTCATATGCAGATCTAGGTGCTCCTTATCAGCCACACTATCAGTGAGCCGGGACAGCTTTGGAGGCTTCAAGGTATATCTGCCGCGTCCGCAGACCTCAGAGTCCCCTTCTACTCTTCCCCATGTCCATTATCTTATGTATTTTTTTGATAGACTCAGATGTTTAGAGACACTAGATTTTTCTTCTGTAGTTTTCCATTCACGATGTTCCGGGTTTTAGGAATGCTGTGTAGTATATGGTGTTATTGCTATAATTGTTAAATTTATGTTTTCATTTCATTATTCTGCAAATGTTAGGCTTACCTAGTCATAGAGACTAGGTGCCGTCACGACGTCATATGGAGGGAAATTGGGCCGTGACAGTATGAAACCCCAGATTTTGTATCATGTGATTGTTTTGGAGGTGACGCACATGCTAGGTGACGGGCATGTGGGCGTGCACCGAGGGGATTATGACTTGGTCCGTCCCGTAAAACTATAAAGTTGAATAACTTGTTGTTAGCTATATGCTCTCTATGTGTTGAAGAAATTTTATTGTAAATCATGTTAGAAATCATACTTAGGCTATGTGATAGTACTATTGGTACCCACAGAGGTCGCGTACTTGTTGAATTATTTGCTAATTGCTGTCTTGTTCTCTGTCATGGTTTTACTTGCGTATCATACCTCAATCTTTCTTGATATTTGTTGATACACTATGTTATCTTTGTTTGGGCTGATCTTTGTGATTTCCGAGAGCCCGAGAGACTAGAGAGGTTGGGGACTGAGTAAGGCCTATCGGTGAGGTAAGGATACTATGGCACGTGCATTGTCCATGCAGGATATTATAGCACTTGAGTTGTCCGTGCAGTACGTGAGTTGTCCGTGCAGATTATGGCGCTTGGGCTGTAGGAGCCCCTCCAGAGTCTGTACACCCCCAGTGAGCGCGGGTACCCATTGAGTGTGAGTGCTGAGGGCTGAGAGCCGTGTGGTTGAGTTGTTGTGACGAGTGGAGTGACTGTTTCCCTGAGAGGCTGTACTTGCTTTGCATTTGTTGCTGCACTTAGTTGCTATTTGTCATTGTTGTGAAATTATCTGAAAGATTTTAAATCCAGATTACATGAACTTGAACTGTATAAAATTGATTTGACTTAAACTTCTGGATTTGAAAGCATGTCTATTCTTTGCTGGAATTATTGAAAGTGAACTATAACTGTGTAGCTCGTCACTATCTTCAGTTCCTTATTTATTATTGTTACTTGCTGAGTTAGTTTTACTCATACTACACCCTGCACTTCGTGTGCAGATCCAGGTATTTTCGGACATAACGAGTGTTGATTCTCTCGCACAGTTGATTTTTCGAAGATTCAGAGATAGCTGCCGTGTTTCACAGACCTTGTCTCTCCTTCCCTATCTCCTTGTTTCCTGTATTTGGTCTTAGACTATTATAGACCGTATTTTCCACATACAGAGAAAAGATCAGGAGGTTCATAGATGGCCTCACTTTTCAGCTACGATTACTCATGACTAGAGAGAGAATGTCTGGTGCTACCTTCGACGAGGTGGTCGACATTGCTCGTCATATTGAGATGGTTCGCAGCCAGGAACAGGTTGAGAGAGAGGCTAAGAGGCCTCGCGATTCAGGTGATTTCAGCGGTGTTCCTTCAGGGGGTCAGTTTTACCGCGGTAGGGGTCGTTCTTTCAGACACGCTCAGGTGACTCGCCCAGCTCATCGTGGTGCATGAGCTAGACACGGTTCTTACAATGCTCACTCAGGCCAATCTTCATTCAGTGCACTACCAACGCAGAGTTCTCATCATGCCTCATCCGCTCAGGCTTCTATAGGTAATTCTTTGGGTTATCAGGAGCAGCAGTTCTGTCAGAGGAGAGGTTGTTTCGAATGCGGAGAATTGGTTCATTTTAAGAGAGATTGTCCTAGGCTGTTGAATGGGGCTCTACAACAGAGTTCTCGACCAACGACACCAGCACCATCAGTTATACCACCCGCCCAGCCAGCTCGGGGTGGGGGTCATGCAGTTAGGGGTCGCCCAAGAGGGGGAGGCCGATCAGGTGGCGATCAGGCCCGATTATATGATTTTCCTACCAGGCCAGATGCTGTTGCTTCAAATGCAATGATCACATGTATTGTTTCAGTATGCCACAATGAGGCTTCTATATTATTTGACACTGGTTCCACTTATTCATATGTATCATCGTATTTTTCTCATTATCTGGATATGCCCTGTGAGTCTTTAGTTTTACCTGTTTGTGTATCTACACCGGTGGGAGATATTATTACTGTAGACCATCTGTATCGGTCGTGTGTGGTAACAATTGGGGAACTGGAGACTAGAGTTGATCTCTTATTACTCGGTAGGTTTGATTTCGATGTAATCCTGGGTATGGATTGGTTGTTTCCATGTCATTCTATTCTGGACTGTCATGCTAAAATAGTGACGTTGACGATGCCAGGGTTGCCAAAGGTTGAATGGAGAGGTTCTCTAGATTTTGTTCCTAGCAGGGTAATTTCTTATTTTAAGGCCCAACGTATGGTTGGAAAGGGATGTTTGTCATATTTGGCCTTTATGAGAGATGTTGGTGCAGATACTCCTATTATTGATTCAGTACCAGTCGTGCGAGACTTTTCGGATGTATTCCCTGCAGACCTGCCGGGTATGCCACCCAACAGGGATATTGATTTCGGTATTGAATTAGTGTAGGGCACTCAGCCCATTTTTGTTCCTCCGTATCGTATGGCACCAGATGAGTTAAAAGAATTAAAAGAGCAACTTCAGGAACTCCTTGAAAAGGGGTTTATTAGGCCTAGTGTGTCACCCTGGGGGTGCACCGGTTCTGTTTAAGAAAAATAAAGATGGTACCATGCGGATGTGCATCGATTATAGGTAGTTGAACAAAGTTACAATCAAGAATAAATATCCCTTGCCGCGTATTGATGACTTATTTGACCAGCTTCAGGGAGCGAGGGTGTTCTCCAAAATTAATTTGAGATCTGGGCATCACCAGTTGAAAATTTGGGATTCAGGATTCGGATATTCTAAAGACGGCATTCCGAACTCGTTATGGCCACTATGAATTTCTTGTGATGTCTTTTGGGCTAACCAATGACCCAACAACATTTATGCATTTGATGAATAATGTATTCCAGCCATATCTTGATTTATTTGTCATAGTATTTATTGATGATATCCTGGTGTACTCACGTAGCCAGGAGGAGCATGAACAACACTTGGGTATTGTATTACAAAGATTGAGAGAGGAGAGACTTTATGCCAAATTCTCTAAGTATGAATTCTGGCTTAGTTTAGTGGCATTCTTGGGATATATAGTGTCGAGTGAATGAATTAAGGTGGATCCGAAGAAAATAGAGGCAGTTCAGAGTTGGCCCAGGCCATATTCAGTTACTGAGATTCAGAGTTTTCTCGGCTTGGCCGGTTATTATCGTTGCTTCGTGGGGGGGTTCTCATCTATTGCATCGCCTATGATTAAATTGACCCAGAAAGGTGCTCCGTTAAGGTGGTCGAATGAATGTGAAGAGAGCTTTCAGAAACTCAAAACAGTTTTGACTACAGCTCCAGTATTGGTGTTGCCTACAAGTTCAGAGTCTTATACTATATATTGTGACGCGTCGCGTATTGGTCTCGGCGCAGTGCTGATGCAAGACGGTAGGGTGATTGCCTATGCGTCCAGACAATTAAAGGTACACGAGAAAAATTATCCAGTCCAGGATCTTGAGTTAGCAGCTATTGTTCATGCCTTAAAAATTTGCCGGCATTACTTGTACGTTGTCCAGTGTGAGGTATATACTGATCATCGGAGTCTACAACATTTGTTTAAACAGAAGGATCTTAATTTGCGGCAGCTAAGGTGGTTGGAGTTGCTTAAGGATTATGACATTACCATTCTCTATCATCCCGGAAAGGCCAATGTGGTGGCCGATGCCTTGAGTTGTAAGGCAGAGAGTTTGGGCAGTTTAGCATAGAGGCCTTTAGCCTTGGATGTTTAGGCCTTTGCCAACCAGTTTGTTAGATTGGATGTTTCCGAGCTGAATCAAGTTTTGGCTTTTGTGGTTTCTTGGTCTTCTTTATATGATCAAATCAGAGAGTGCCAATATGATGATCCACATCTGCTTGTCCTTAAGGACATGGTTCAGCACGGTGATACCAAGGAAGTCACTTTTGGAGATGACGGTGTATTACGGATGCAAGGCAGGCTATGTGTGCCTAATGTAGATGGTTTGCATGAGTTGATTCTCCAGGAAGCTCATAGTTTGCGATACTCCATTCAACCAGGTGTCGCGAATATTTATCAGGATTTGAGGCAGCATTATTGGTGGAGGAGAATGAAGAAAGATATAATTGGGTTTGTAGCTTGGTGTTTAAATTGTCAACAGGTAAAGTATGAACATCAGAGGCCGGGAGGATTGCTTCAGAGACTTGAGATTCCGAAATGGAAATGGGAGCGTATTACCATGGATTTCGTAGTTGGTCTCCCACGGACTTTGAGAAAGTTTGATGCTATTTGGGTGATAGTAGATCGGTTGATCAAATCTACGCATTTTATTCCAGTTGGTACTAATTATTCTTCGGAGCGGTTGGCTGGGATTTATATTCGCGAGATTGTTCGCCTACACGGTGTGCCAGTGTCCATCATTTCAAATCGGGGCACGCAGTTTACATCATAATTTTGGAGAGCAGTGCAACGAGAATTGGGCACACAGGTTCAGTTGAGTACAACATTTCACCCTCAGACGGACGGATAGTCCGAGTGCACTATTCAAATATTAGAGGATATGCTACGCGCTTGTCTTATTGATTTTGGGGGTTCTTGGGATCAATTTCTGCCACTCACGGAGTTTGCTTACAATAACAGCTACCTCGAGTATTCAGATGGCTCCGTATGAGGATTTGTATGGGAGACGGTGCCGGTCTCCGGTGGGTTGGTTTGAGCCGTGTGAGGCTAGGCTATTGGGTACTGACTTGGTTCAGGATGCTTTAGAGAAGGTCAAAGAGATTCAGGAACGGCTTCGCATGGCGTAGTCTAGACAGAAGAGTTATGCCGATAGGAAGGTTCGTGATTTTTTTTATATGGTTGGGGAGAAGGTTCTACTCAATATTTCACCCATGAAGGGTGTGTTGAGGTTCGGGAAGAAGGGCAAGTTGAGCCCTCGGTATATTGGGCCTTTTGAGATACTTAAGAAGATTAGAGAGGTGGCTTATGAACTTGCTTTGCCACCTAGTCTATCAGGTGTTCACCCAGTGTTCCATGTATCCATGCTCCGAAAGTATGTTAGGGATCCGTCTCATATTCTGGATTTCAGTACAGTGCAGCTGGAAGGTAATTTGACTTATGATGTGGAGCCGATGGCTATTTTAGACCGGAAGGTTCGAAAGCTGAGGTCAAAGAACATAACATCAGTGAAGGTACAATGGAAAGGCCAACCAGTTGGAGAAGCTACTTGGGAGATTGAGCAGGAGATGCGGAGCAAATATTCACACTTATTTGAGACTCTAGGTATTATTCTAAACCCGTTCGAGGACGAACATTTGTTAAAGAGGGGGAGAATGTAACGATCCGGCCGGTCATTTTGAGTATTATAACACCGTTCCCCCATTTACTACTCAATTTATGCTTTACAGTTGTTTTATGACTTACTGGGTTAGTTGGTTCGAGTCCGGAAGGAATTAGGAGTGAAACAAGACACTTAGTCTCATAATTAAAAATTTAAGTTAGAAAAGTGGAACAAATGTTGACTTATGTATAAACAACCTCAGATTTGAATTATGATAATTCCAATAGCTCCGTATAGTGATTTTGGACTTAGGAGCGTGTCCGGAAAATTATTTGAAGGTCCGTAGTGGAATTAGGCTCGAAATGGCGAAAGGCGAATTTTTGGGAAGTTTGACCGGGGGGTTAACTTTTTGATATCGGGGTTAGAATCCAATTCTGAAAATTTGAATACTCTGTTATGTCATTTATGACTTGTGTGCAAAATTTGAGGTCAATCGGACTTGATTTGATAGGTTTCGGCGTCATTTGTAGAAACTTGAAATTTCAAAGTTCATTAGGCTTGAATAGTGGTATGATTCATGGTTTTAGCGTTGTTTGATGTGATTTGAAGGTTCGACTAAGTTTGTATGATAGTTTAGGACTTGTTGGTATATTTGGTTGAGGTCCCGGGGCCTCGGGTGAGTTTCGGATGGTTAACGGATCAAATTCGGACTTAGAAGAAAAAAAAGCTGAAGTTTCTGCCATCTGATGCAATTGCACCTGTGGAAATTCCATCGCAGGTGCGAGCTCGCAGAAATGAGCCTAGGAAGTGCAGATGCGGGCAGAGGGCTATGAGGCAGTGGTCGTAGGTGCGAGGGAATTTCTGCAACTGCGTGAGCGCAGATGCAGAAGGATGAGCGCATAAGCGACTTGCGTAGAAACGTACACAGGCGCGCAGATGCGGGAAAAGGCGTAGATGCGGGGGCATTTTCCGCACATGCGGTTAGCGCAGAAGCGGCCAAGTTGCCGCAGGTGCGAAAACCCATGGGCAGTACAAAAACAGAGGGGTTCCGAGCTTTTCCCATTTTTGGGCATTTCAAGCTCGGGTTGGGCGATTTTTGAGCAAGGTTTTCACGGGAAAATTTGAGGTAAGTCTCTTGTGATCATTTCTTCTCCATAATACTGAATTATCATCGAATAATCCGACTAGATTACATGTTTTTGAGGTGTAAATCGGGGGTTGGAACTGAGGGATTTGAAAATAAGATTTGAAGATTTGGAGGTCGTGTTGAGGTCGGATTTTGGTATAATTAGTATGGTTAGACTCGTGGTTGAAGGGGCTTCCGAATTTTGTAAATTTTGTCGGGTTCCGAGACGTGGGCCCCACGGGCGATATTTTTAGCTAAATTTTGGATGTTTATGGAAAATTAGCATTTTCTTATGGAATTAATTCCAATAAATTTTATTGACTGAATCAAATTATTTGTGGCTAGATTCGAGGCGTTTGGAAGCCAATTCACGAGGCAAAGACATTGCAGAATAAAGAATTACACGGCTTAAGGTAAGTAACAATTATAAATCTGGTCCTGAGGGTATGAAAACCCCAGATTTTGTATCATGTGATTGTTTTGGAGGTGACGCACATGCTAGGTGACGGGCGTGTGGGCGTGCACCGAGGGGATTGTGACTTGGTCCGTCCCGTGAAACTGTAAAGTTTAATAACTTGTTGTTAGCTATATGCTCTATATGTGTTGAAGAAATTAGACTGTAAATCATGTTAGAAATCATGCTTAGGCTATGTGATAGTACTTTTGGGACCCATAGAGGTCGCGTACTTGTTGAATTATTTGCTAATTACTCTCTTGTACTCAGTCATAATTTTACTTGCGTATCATACCTCAGTCTTTCTTGATATTTGTTGATACACTATGTTATCTTTATTTGGGCTGATCTTTGTGATTTCCGAGAGCCTGAGAGACTAGAGAGGTTGAGGACCGAGTAAGGCAGAGGGCCTGTCGGTAAGGTAAGGATACTATGGCACGTAAGTTGTCCGTGCAGGATATTATAGCACGTGAGTTGTTCGTGCATCACATGAGTTGTCCGTGTGGATTATGGAGCTTGGGCTGTAGGGGCCCCTCCGGAGTCTGTACACCCCCAGTGAGCGCGGGTACCCATTGAGTGTGAGTGCTGAGGGCTGAGAGCCGAGTGAATGAGTTGTTGTAACGAGTGGAGTGACTGTTGCCCTGAGAGGCTGTACTTGCTTTGCATTTGTTGTTGCACTTAGTTGCTATCAATTATTGTTGTAAAATTCTCTGAAAGATTTTATATCCGGATTACGTGAACTTGAACTGTATAAAGTTGATTTGACTTAAACTGCTGGATTTGGAAGCATGTCTATTCTTTACTGGAATTACTGAAAGTGAACTATAACTGTGTAGCTCGTCACTATCTTTATTTCCTTATTTATTATTGTTACTTACTGAGTTGGTTGTAATCATACTACACCCTGCACTTTGTGTGCAGATCCATGTGTTTTCGGACATAGCGAGTGTTGATTCTCTCGCAAAGTTGATTTTTCGGAGATTCAGAGGTAGCTGCCGTGTTTCGCAGACCTTGTCTCTCCTTTCCTATCTCCTTGTTTCCTGTATTTGGTCTTAGACTATTATAGACCGTATTTTCCAAACTTGTATTCATATTATATGCTCATGTACTCAGTGACACCGGGTGTTGGGAGTGTTTATATATATATTTGTAAATTTTTCTTCCGCTAAATTTAAATATTATGTTTTCAAACTTAAAAGATATGGTAGTTTATTGAGATTGTCGGCTTGCTAGTATTGATATAGGCGCCATCACGACAGGTGAGATTTTTGGTCGTGACAAGAGGGTACATATTTGGAGTGCGGATGTGCGTCCGCAAACTCCCAAAGTGCGGAGGCAGTGGAAAATGTGTGGACCACAGTTGAAAATGTGCGGACCGCAAACATCCTCCTGCGGCCGCAGAAAGGGGATTTTGCAGGTTCGACAGTATGACTTTGGAAACTTATATCTTTTGATTTATAAGGAATTTCGAGATGATCCAAAAATAAAAGTTGTAGCCCTTTGAGTTTAGTTTTTAGAAAGGTAAACCAATTATCATTTGGATATTTATATACAAAGTTATGATTAATATACTAAAGCCTGGTAGTGCAGTAGCTACTGAAATGCGGCCGCACTATTTGGATTGCAGTCGTAGAGTCGTTAAATGTGCGAACTGCACAAAACATTTGCGGTCAGCACTTTGGAGGTCAGATATGGTACCATATAAATGAGGTTTTCATCTAAGTTTTATTTTTGGACCTAGAGAGCTCGGTTTGTGATGATATTTCGTGGTTTTTTCAAGAAAATCATTGGAGTAAGTGATTCTAACTCGTTTTTGTCTATATTACACAAATTAATTGTTGTTTTCATCATTTAATTAGTATTTTGAGATGGAAATTTGGGAAAAATTATAGAAATTGCATAAAATAAATTTTTGGGATTTGAATGTCGATTCAGTGTCAGATTTGGGTGAAACTAGTATGGTTGGACTCGTATCGGAATGGGTGTTCGGATTTCGTAAAAATTCTGTCGGGTTCCTAGAGGCGGGCCCCGCATTAACTTTTGGTTGACTTTTTTAATATAAAATTTTAAGTCGACGTTTTATTATTCAGAATTATTTTCGATAAATTTTAATGAAGTTACACAATTAATTTGGATAGATTTGAGTTGTCCGGAGGTCAATTCAAGCAAGAAAGCTATTTTGGAATATCGGCCTAACTTCGTTAAGGTAAGTGTCTTGTCTAACTTTGTGGGGGGGGGGGGACCACCCCTTAGGATTTGAGATGATTGTGTCATTCATGTTATGTGAAGGTTATGTACGCGAGGTGACGAGTGGTTACACGACCTATATGTGGTATTTGATCGGTTTGTACTTTTAGTCTTCCTTCATGTAATTAATTGTAACTATCGTTTCATGACTATATCTTTTGTGTTAGAATTGTTTGTACGTGATTTACTTGAAATTGTTAGCATATGTTCCATCTTTGTTGTCAAGATCCCCTTATATGCCAATTGTTGAATATAGCCACTCGTTGAATTCATGCTTTACCTGCTACATGCCTATTGTCAATTGATGCTCATAAATTGTGCCTTCACTTATGGATTGTCATTTTCTTGCTATTTGATTTTGTGAGCTTTCGTGTAGCCTTTTTCATTAGTTGTGTAGCCTCGTTATTCCTTTTGATTTTGTGGTATACTGTAATTGGTTGCTTAATTTTTGTTGCTTGAGAGGGATCGGGTTGCACGCCGCAACATATATGATTTATTATTGAGAGGGATCGGGTTGTACGCCGCAATAGATATGATTTATTATTGAGAGGGATCAGGTTGCACACCGCAACAAATATGATTTATTATTAAGAGGGATCGGGTTGCACACCGCAATAGACATGATTTATTATTGAGAGGGATCGGCTTGTACGCCGCAACAATTATGAATTATTATTGAGTGGGATCGGGTTGCACGCCGCAATATATATGATTTATTATTGCGTGGGTTTGGGTTGCACGCCGCAACAAATATACAAATATGAAATTATTGTGGTATTAAGGTTAATTCTGACTGTGATTCTCATGATGCATTTCATGCTAGGACGGTTACTGTGGTTTCTTAAATCACCTCATTGTATTTTGATTATAATTAATTAACCGTCAAAATATTAAAAAATGGGAACAATATGGACTTCTTGTGTGAGTCATGCATCCTATGTGATATGTTAAGTTGCTGAGAATTTAGCAGAGGTAGATGAAAGAATTTTCAAGCTGTTCCACTTGCGTGTCTTCCAAAAATTAAACTCATAACTTATTCAGATATTTACTAAATTAAATTGTGATTATATTTTTACTCTAATTGATATCTCACCTTTCTCATTTTCTTATTGTCACGTAATTTGCGTGAAAAATTGTTGTTACGTTCTACTTTAATAAATTCCATATTTATCTCGTTAAAACCAGACTGAATGTCTTATTTTGTATAAATACAATATTTTACTGGATCTCATATATTTCTAATCTAAATTAAATTGATATTCTATTTGCACAACCTCTCCACTATTTTACCTTATTTGAATCGTAAATTGGCTTAATAACTTATTTGATGCTTCACTATATTCAATTTGAAAATTATATTTAATTGTGTTTAAATTATTAATTGGTCATCTTGGTGGATATTGATACGGAAACTATAGCCATGGTAGCATGAGAAATTTGTCGTGCAAAAGTGATTTGGAAAGATGTGGGCACAAGATGCCACATGTGTGAGAATTAGAAGTTGTGAATCATAATTTGAGATTTCGAGGAATGATATCTCGGGAAATTTATGTTGAAATACATGCATTATAAATGATTTAATTGATTGATTTATCATATTATTCTTTACTTGAACCCATTCATATGTCATTTGTACTCTGATTATGTTGTTGCTTAATTATTTGGTTGTTTCCTCATTGCCATCCGTGTTCTCATTGTTCTCATTATTGATTTGAATTGGAAAGTCTTCTCTTATTGGCCTTACAATGATATTCTTTCCTTGTTAGCTTTATATAACATTTTGTATAGGTTTATATGTCCGGTAGGTATCTTGACCCGGCCTTGTCACTACTCTACCGAGGTTAGGCTTGATACTTAATGGGTACCACTGTAGTGTACTCATGCTACTCGTCTACACATTTTTGTGCAGCTCCAGGTACCTCAGAGTTGTTGATATTCCTGTTATCTGATCGTGCATCTTTGTGAAGACTCAAGGTACACCTGCTGTCGCATTCGCAGGCCTCAGAGTTAGCTTCTGGTGTTTTCATTGCACTGTTTGATTCTATTCTGGAACAGTTGTATTTAGATATTTTCTAGTAAACTCTATAGAGCTTAAGACTTGTACTACCGATTTTGGGATTGTAGGAAATTTTTATTTCATATTTAATAAATATGGGTTGAGTTACCACTAATTCAGTAAGTGTTAGGCTTACCTAGTCCCTAAGATTAGGTGCCATCACGACATCCTATCCTACAGAGGGAAATCTGGGTCGTGACAAGTTGGTATTTGAGCTCTAGGTTCATGGGTGCTACAAGTCATAAGAAGGTTTAATAGATTCTTGCGGATCGGTACAGAGACGTATGTACTTATCTTCGAGAGGCTACAGAAACTATTAGGAAATTCCACTTCTTTAATTCCTTATCATGCGATATTGATTCAGCTTGGAGCATATATCTTATATTCATTCACATCCACTCATGTATGACATTGCGCACTTGGTATCAGTTGTGCTCTGACAGTTCGTGATGTCGCGGATAGACTACGAGGGAGTCAGGGATGCTCAAACATCGTCTCAACGTGTGGTCCCGACTGAAGATGCAGATGTATTGAAGGATCACTCAGTGATTTACATTTGGGTGCAGCGAATTCTGGCATCTAGTTGATGAGTACGAGCTGTGAAGGTTAGTATTGTGAATCATCGGACGTTGTATCATGTGGCTTCACGCCAAGTGGGGGAGTCTGGAGTCTACTATAGACGAACATATTGCGGGGTCATGTGTTATATCAGTTCTGGCCTGAGATGTACATATGTGGTACTGAAAGGTTCCCTAAAATTTGCACGTGTTTAAGGCCTGAGATTTTGCTGGTGATAATGTTGGGACTTGCAGTATGAGTGCGTCCTTAATAATCCTATATTTCAGTATCAAAGGAGTTAGAGAAACAATTTCAAATTTACAGAAGGTCTATTCAATGTGGACGTCTCGGTTGAGGCAGTATGGGGTACTTCAGAGAAAGTATGGTGGTTGATGAGCTTATGGGCTACGTGGTTCGTGCCAAAACTTGTCTATACAGAGCTTTACTTTTGGGATAGTCGTGTACAAATAGGGGGGAGTATTACCCCAAGGAAGAATAGGGGAATATGTGAAGAAATTGTGAGCTCGACGGTGCTGGGTTAGCATAACAAAGGAAGAAATTGGCCTTTAGAGAGATAATTCTCCACCAGTGTTTGTGGAAAGTCTATGAAGAGTGCAGACCAGCCAATGCAACACCACATACTTGGACTCAGTTTTCAGAGATGTTTTTGAGAGAGTTTGTTCTCCGGACTCTACGGAATGCATAGTGCACAAAGTTTGAACGGATGCATCAGGACACTATGACAGTGTCAGAATATGCCATCAAGTTCAAAGAGTTAGCCCATCATACTCTTACTTGGGTTCCTACAGCCAGAGCGCGAGTACATAGATTCATTAAAGGACTCAGTTATGATCTTAGATTCTGTATGACTCGGGGGCTACAAGGTGATACTTCATTTCGGCAAGTGGTGGAAATTGCCAAGATGTTAGAACGTGTTTGAGGTGAGGAAAAGGAAACTAGGGAGACCAAAAGGTCTCAAGGTTCTGGAGAATTCAATTGATCCTACTCTGCAGCTATAATTTATTATGGCGGGTGCACTAGTAAGTTCTTTTACTGCACCACCAGCATGAGATTCCTATAATGGTTGTTCTAGTTATCCGACACAGACTCAGTATGAGCAAACGAACCCGCAGAGGGGTTGTTATGAGTGTGATGATACTAGGCACATCATGAGAAATTGTCCCAAACTTGTGATAAACATATTACATCAGAGCACTCAAGCCACGGTCTCCATTTCATTTGCTACTCTACCTATATATTCAATTAGGGGTGGAGGACAGGCAGGTAGAGGGCATCCTAGAGGTGGAGGCCCGACCCGTTGATATAATTGCTATGAATTGGCTGAGGCTGTTACACACCAGATGGTGTCGTTACAAGTGTGATTTAATTCATAATAGATTCGATTCTGATTATCGAGGTGAGATCTCCTTTCATGCTCCTTATATGGTGAGTTTGTGAATTTGTACTCTACTCCCTTGTTTATCCCTGTTGGGAGATTCGATGTTGTTAGCCTTGTCTATCATTTTTGTTTTGTACACTATTGAGGGCTATGATTCCAAAAGTGACTTTCTGTTACTCACTACAGTGGGTTTTGATGTAATTTTCTGGATAATTGATTACAATTTGCAAATTTTATGCCCTACCGGTATGGGGGTTCATTATGTGTTGTGATTCTGTTTAACAAAAATTATTTTTAAAGAAGAAATGGAAATATTTCGATTGGCACGATGTGCATATTAATTGTGATTCAGAGCTTAGGACATAAATCCTCGCATTTTAATATGATTTGATATGTTTAAACCGGGCTACGCGCCACAATGGAAGTTACATTAGGATGAGATCTTTCTGATGAAAATTTATGTGTTTGAATTCTCCCTTGTGAAATTAAATTTGTACTATAGTACTGAAAGGGAGGCATGCCTGTTAGGCTTATTTGATAATTCTTATATGTGTTTCTCTGTGCATAATTTGCCATATTCATATTGTAATTATTGAGTTTTAGCCTACGAGATGGGTGTCCAGGTGATGTTAAATGTGACCCGTTAATTCGGGTAAATAATTATGAAGCATTCATGCCTCAAGTCTCATTGTCAGTATTGTGAAGGTTTGAAACGAGATTTTGTTAACATGAAGTTAATCGACGATGCTGTAATTGGTTTTGAACAACTATTATGACCAGAGATATGGTTATGGGCGTATTCATATTGCGATAAGTTATGTGGTTGTACCGTGTGAGTGTAGGCACGAGTTGGTTGAGGCTAATACCATGTGTCGATATGAAAATCAGACCTTTCGAAAATGTTTAGAGTGTAAGAAATTTGGTCCCAAGGTTTATAAGGGTAGACAAGAGAAATAATCTCAATGGAAATGGTGATGCCAAACCCATTCCGCAGGACCTCCCGCAAATCTGAAGCCATTTCTTCCTTTCCTCCAATACTGCACCGCATACCCGATAATAGCATATAATACTCCAAGCCCCATTCACATTTCACTGCAACGAACCCGAAATCCTTAGGCACTGCACTTAAATCCTTGAACTCACTAAACCGTTGTTGAGAGTCACCCACTCCGTCCTGGTCTAGAATATAACCAAACTCTAACACTGTACTAGCATATAAATACCCTCTCAAAGAAGCAACCGACTGAATTCTTTTCCTCGCGCCTTACATCCACAAGAAGCATAGACTCTAAGTCTTCCCAAAACCTGGACCTGAGTCGATAAGGTGAAATTTAACACACATTCATTAAGTTCCTTGCTCGAAATTTATTCATAAATAGTTCACCAATAAACCGATAGCCAGAAACCACTCAAGCAAACAACCACATTATCCAATCGTAGACGGTGGGGCTCCCCCACTTAGCTTTAAGCTATCCTCACATAATGTAGAGCCCACAATGATTCCTCCATTCTCAATTACCCTGATCTCGCACCGTTAACCTCGCCAAATTTCTCGAAATCTTTTGCTAAACGTTTCATGAACATTCCGAATCATCAGCCACAATCACATATTTGACCTCTTACCGGGTAGCAAGTAGAATTCTTCGTAGAAGCTTCATCAAGCTCATGCATCTGCTGACCTGCTCACATGAGATAGCTCACCTGTGGAATTTTCATACCGACATCTTCCAAAGACGCCGCACTGGGCACAACTACCACGAAATCAATAAACCCTCCAAAGCCCATACTCGTCCGCCAGATGTAAAAGTTGGTTCATTCCCCATAGTCATCAACTGAAAGTCCGACAATACATTCCAAACTCAAAGTCACATCGCATCCCATAATGATATTCAAGCTTTTACACCCCTTTTCATTCCAAGTAAACTCCTTTCTGTCATATCAATCCTTCCTCGATGCAGTAGCCACTGTCCCAAATGGCATTTATGGACTTGGTCATTATCCACCATGATTCCCAAATCGCTCTAAATGTTTCTCAAGGCATGTGGCTATCCTACCACAGAATCCATATGCTACTCTTCCACTCCCACTTTGGTTAAACCATCTCCTTTAGGCAACTTCTCGACCTCTGCTTTCATACTTGACCTGCTAGAAATTCAACCACCGCGAGACACCTCCCACCATATCCTTCCTCATCCTTCACTATCCAAATGCTGCCTCAAATCAAAATTCATCTCTGTAGCACTTGAACAAATAAATTGCTACCAAAGCCTCCTTGAAGATCATCGTTCTAGAGACATCAACATTAAAAACACCTATTCGATTCTGAAACCGCTACACACCGCCATCTCTGACAACCTTTTCTTAGGCACTATTTCACAACATCCTGCCCCGAAGGTAAATCAAAGAAGACCATAACACCGACGCACCTTAATACGTTAACAAGGACGAAGACACCACATCAAAAATGAGAAGTCCACCACGCTCGAAAATATCAAGTCTCGTTACTCCATCAACCAAAGCCTGGATATCCATAGTCCACTGGAATTAAATGCCGAACCTCAAAACCATGCACTGAGAAATCCTCCTTTTGAGTCATTCATTGCCTCACCACATAAACAAGCACCTTACCATTACACCAACACTGTGCGATAACAATGCATGAAAATCATAATAATCTGTGCATAGCCTTGAAACCATAGGAAATAGATACTAGGCTGAAACGATAGTACACTCTTCCACAAGGCAACGATAATAGCCTGCCCGAATACGCAGAGAGAAACATCCTGCACCATGTCTGCAGTACCACTACAACTCCTCGATGACCTATTGATAACAAGCGCTCCACGCCGCATATGATTGAGTAGGAAGGAAATGAAGGCATAAGCTTCAATGAAATCAAATCGCACGAAGAGGAATCAAGAAGAGAAGTGCTCCTAACAGCACTGTAGCCTCTCAAAGATAAGTACAGATGTCTCCATTCCAATCCGCAAGACTCTACTAGACTTGCTCATGACTCGTGAGACCCAAGTGAACCTAGAGCTCTGATACCAAGCTGTCATGACCTAAAATCCATTACAGGTCATGATGGTGCCCAACGCCGCCGTCAGGTAAGCCAATGGTAAATTACCAATTTGCTTACTCATTTTAATATTTTTGAAATCTAAATTTTTCCTTAATTGAACAATATAAAATAGAATTACAAAGTAAATGAGAATATTTACACAAACCACAATAATGAATAACCCGATTGAATTCCCAAAATCCGGTTTCATAAGTGCATGAGCATTATCTAAGGAATATAATAATTCTAATACAACACATGTCCCGAATGTAATAAGATAGGGTAAAGTAAATAGTACACTGAAGAATCGGCGGCCTATGATGCGTAGCCTAGAATGCAGCTCACATAAAGTCTCCTCAACAGTTGTGCCTAAGCGCGAAGGTGGTTATCAAATAAACCTGTCAGATCCTGCACATATTGTGTAGAAATGCAGCTTGAGTACATAAATCAATGTGTACCCAGTAAGTATCAAGTCTAACCTCGAAGAAGTAGTGATGAGAGGTCGACATCGATACTTACTAAAGGTCCAATAAAGCAATATAATAAATGTGTGAATAGATATGAAGTGCACAACAATAGCAGGGTAAATATGCAATTTCATAATTTTTTCCCAATTATTCCTTTTTAAAGCATAAATTGTTTTTCTCAGTCTCGTGTTCTACCTTAACATCTTAGAACATGCCAAGTGTTCATACCAAATAAATAATAAATACCATAACATGCTGGGCATCGAATGGAAAAAACAACTAGCTCGTTAATATTCGGCTACTAGCGGTATAACGCACGATTTTGCCTAGATCGTTCGGCCCGATCCAGAATAATATGTACACTGCCGAGGGACGAGCGACAGGATCCATAGAGGCATCTATACTGCTAAGGCGTTCGACCCTCTCCACAAGAAATGTGGACACTTTATGAACCTCCGGAATGAGAAGCTATCACAAGGCTAACATGTAAGGATGTACAATTTCTATTAACGGTCGAGTAACTTGCACAAAAGTTCAAGTACGTGAAATTTCGGTCTTTTACTATTTCCTCTAACAACTTCCATTATGATGCAGATGCTTCAATTGACAAAGGATGCAAACATTACAAGTAATTCATGATTTGGGTCCTAACTACCCGGACATAAGCATAATTAGTAGCTACGAACGGACTCTCGTCACCTCGTATGTACGTAGGTCCCATAATTAAAAACAACATTTATTTAAATCATTTATGGGGAAAATTTCCTCTTACAATGTTAGACAAGAGACTTACCTTGCTCCGAAGTTCCATAACCGGCTCAAAGGCCTCTCTAACACATCAAACCAATGCCCGTCAATCCAAAACTATTCAAACAACGTGCAAACCAATCAAAATGTGTTCTAATACCCATAATTAATCAATTTAAAAAAATTTCAAATTCCGCTTAGAAAGTCGATAAAATCAACCCTCGAGCCCACATGCCCGAATTCCGAAAATATTTGAAGATAAACTTTACCCATAACACCACGAACTCAAATATATCATTTATTCGAAATTCCATGTCCAATTTCATGGTCAAAATCCAAAAATACCAATTTCTAGGATTTTCTTCAAAATCACAAATTTCTACTAATTTCCATGTTTAAATCCATATATAAACCAAGTATTTAACTTGTAATAGGTGGGAATCACTTACCTTGTGATGGGTGACGAAGAAGCTCCTCAAAAATTGCCCCTAGCTCGACTCCCATGAAAGATTTGAGGTAAAATGAGCCAAAACCCGTTTTTGCAATCTCATATACTGCCTAGACGCTCCTTCTTAGCGAACGTGGAACTGCCCTCGTGTTCGCAAAGCTCAACAAACTCGGGATCCAAACTCTTCTTCGCAAACGCGAGCCTGGCCTCGTGAACAAGAAGCTTTACCAAGCTTCCAATCGCGAACGCATCCTCCCCACCGCGAACGCGAAGACCAAACTCCCCCAGGCCAACTTTTCCTTTTGCGAACGCGATGCCCCAATCGCGAACACGTAGCTTTGCCCCTCGAACCTTCACGAACGCGTTCCATCAGTCGCGGGCGTGAAGCACAAAATGGCCTAGTTCAAAATTCCTTCTTCGCGAATGCGTGAGCCCCTTCGCATTCGTGAAGAACAACACCAGCACCAACACCAGCAAACCAGCAACAACAACTTGGTCAAACCTGGTCCGAAACCACCCCGAAACACACCCGAGGCCCCGGGACCCCGTCCAATCACACTAACAAGTCCCAATACATAATACGAACCTGTTCGAGGCCTCAAATCACATAAAACAACATCAAAACCATGAATCGCACCCCAATTCAAGCTTTTTGAACTTTAGAACTTCAAACTTCTACATTCGACGCTCAAAAAGTCCAACCCCAATATAAAAAAGTCCACTCCCGGTCAAATTTCCCAAAATAATCAAAATTTCCAACTTTCGTCAATTGACGCCGAAATGACCTACGGACTTCCAAACGCTCGGACATGCTGCTAAGACCAAAATGACCATTCGATACTATTTCCAGGCTCGGTTTCCCAAACAGACATCGATAACATAAAAATCTACTTTCAAAATGTTAACTTTCCATAATAAACGCCGAAATACTCCCGGGTGGTACGATACTCAACCCGAACATACGCCCAAGTCCGAAATCATCATTCAAAACTATTAGAACCTTCAAATCCTGATTCCGAGGTCATTTATTCAAAAGAAAAACCTTGGTCAAATCTTCTAACTTAAAGTTTCCGAAAATAGAATTTTTTTTCCAAATCAATTCCAAACTTTCCGAAATTCATTTCCGACCACGCGTACAGGTCATAATACTTGAAGTGAAGCCACTTAAGACCTCAAACCACCAAACGACGCACCAGAGCTCATAACGAGCCCCGCTTCGCTGTCCGCCAAAAATAATTGGTTGGTCTAACTTTAGTAATTTGATCATAACTTTTAGTACGAAAGTCCAAATGATGAACGACTTGATGCGTTGGAAACTAGACTCAAAGGGCTACATAAGACCAAGTCCGAAATTATCATACGAAACTATTGGAACTTTAAAATCCTGATTCCGAAGTTATTTATTCAAAAGTCAAACCTTGGTCAAATCTTCTAACTTAAAGCTTTCGAAAATAGAATTTTCTTTCCAAATCAATTCCGAACTTCCCAAAATTTATTTTCAACCACGCGTACAAGTCATAATACCTAAAGAGAAGCCACTCAAGACCTCAAACCGCCGAACGACGCACCAGAGCTCAAACCGAGCCCCGCTTCGCTATCCCCCAAAAATAATTGGTTGGTCTAACTTTAGTAATTTGATCATAACTTTTAGTACGAAAGTCCAAATGACGAACGACTTGATGTGTTGGAAACTAGACTCAAAGGGCTACACTCTAAGCACAAAATTCATGGAAAGTAGCTTCACATTATGAGAGTTATAGTCGTTGAAAGGCTGGTGTTGTGAAAATTAAGACACCTTTTCCACTTAATATTTCCAACTTTCACCAATTAGTGCCCAAACCTTGTAGACTTATACAACTACAAATACGGGCATACACCCAAGTCTAAAATCACCATCCGGACCTAACAGAACCATCAAAATTCTGACCCGAGGTTAAATATGCAAAAAAAAAATCTAACTTGGTCAACTCTCCTGACTTAAAGCTTAAATCACGGAACTCATTCTTTCAAACAAATTTCGAGATACCTGAAAATCAAAATTAACGATTCAAACAGTCACAATGCATTATACGAAGCTACTCAACACTTCAAATAGTTGAATGGAGTGCAATTTCTCAAAACGACAAGTCGGGTCATTACACACTTGGCTTAATGTGGATGCATTTTCTTCTTCTTTTGATAATATATAGATAGATTATGTGACACAATTATAAATTTATTATCTATTTGTAGGTAATTTTCACAAATTAGATTTGATAACTGTTTTAATGATTCGAGAACTAATAATGAACAACAGAAGAAATTATAAATGATTATTTTTAGGAAGAGAATTAATAATTCAAAGAAGGATATAGATAATTTACTTTAGTGTGAAAAAAGAAGAAGATAATTTGGAACAAGACATTACACAAAGAAAAAATCAAAAACAAGAAAAGTCAATAAAGAATTTGAAAAGTTACAATATGATTCATGTATATGATATCTTTAATTTTAAAAGAATGGTAAAAACTAGAAACAAAATTGAAACAAAAAAACTTCAATTAGTAAGGGATAATTTGGAAAATATAAATTTATGGTGAGGATAATTTTGTGTTGAATAAATTAATTTTCTACTTCTGCTTCTTGGAAGAAGTTAGAATTTTTTGCTTTTTCCCAAAAGCAGAAAAACTGCTTCTGCTGCTGACCAAAAATACTTCTCTGTATTGACCAAACAACTTAATTTTTTTAAAAAGTACTTTCCATGAATTTTGCGCTTAAAGTGTAGCCCTTTGAGTCTAGTTTCCAACGCATCAAGCCGTTCGTCATTTGGACTTTCGTACTAAAGGTTATGATCAAATTACAAAAGTTAGACCAACCAATTATTTTGGCGGACAACAAAGCGAGGCTCGTTTCGAGCTCTAGTGCGTCGTTTAGCGGTTTGAGGCCTCGAGTAGCTTTACTTCATGTTTTATGACTTGCATTTATGGTCAAAATTGAATTTCGGGAAGTTCAAAGCTGATTTGGAAAGAAAATTCTAAATTTGGAAGCTTTAAGTTGGACGAATTGACTAAGGTTCGACTTTTGAGTAAATGACCTCGAAATAGGATTTGAAGGTTCCAATAGGTTCATATGATTATTTCGAACTTGGGAGTATGTTCGGGTTGAGTATCGGGTGGTTCAGGAGCATTTCAACGCTTATTATGGAAAGTTGGCATTTTGAAGGTTTTAGAATTTCATAGGTTTGGTTTGAAGTGGAATTTGATGTTATCAATGTGCGTTTGAGGTTCCAAGCCTTGAAATAGGTTCGTATCATGGTTCGTGACTTGTACGTAAAGTTTGGCATCATTCCAGAATGTTTAAGTGTAATTCGGACGCGTTCGGCGAAGAAGGTTGGAAAGTTGAAAGAAACATTGTGGCCGTTGCTTCGTTATTTTGATGTTGTTTGACGTGATTTGGGACTTCGACTAAGTCCATATCATGTTTTGGGATGTGTCGGTATGTTTGGACGGGGTCCCGGGGGCCTCGGGTGCGAGTCATATTGGAAATAGATCGAGTTTGCACTTGGAGGAATTGCTAAAGCTTAAGGCTTCTGGTATGATCGCATCTGCGATGTTATGGCTGCAGGTGCGAGCCCGCATAAGTGGCCCAGTGGTCGCAGAAGCGGTTGGGTTTGAGGTTGGATTTGCAGGTTCGAGGAATTTACCGCACCTCCGGGCTCGCAGATGCGGGCGGAGGAGTGCAGAAGCGGAAGTGGTCTGGGACTGGAAGGGCGCAGGTGCGGTCATGGACACGCAAGTGCGGAGTGCTGTTCGAGCTGGGGAGTCCATATATGCGGGTGATTTTCGCAAAAGCGGAAAAAGCTGGCACCTTGGGGAAGCCGCATCTGTGAGGTAGCTTCCGCAGAAGCGGAGCCGCTGAAGCGCTAGGTGTAACGACCCGACAGATCATTTTGAGATTTAGCGCATCGTTCAGCGGTTTGAGGCCCTGAGCAGCTTCACTTCAGGTATTATGACTTGTACGCGTGGTCGGAATTTAATT
Source organism: Nicotiana tabacum (assembly GCF_000715075.1). Lineage (NCBI taxonomy): Eukaryota > Viridiplantae > Streptophyta > Magnoliopsida > Solanales > Solanaceae > Nicotiana > Nicotiana tabacum. Next base: position 3,276,875 of record NC_134103.1, on the reverse strand, counting down.
TCGGGAAGTTCGGAGTTGATTTGGAAAGAAAATTCTAATTTCGGAAGCCTTAAGTTGGAGGAATAGACTAAAGTACGATTTTTGAGTAAAAGACCTCGGAATCGGGATTTGAAGGTTCCAACAGGTTTGTATGATGATTTTGGACTTGGGCGAATGTCCGTATCGGATTTTTGATGACCCGGGAGTGTTTCAACGCCTATTATGGAAGTTGTCCTTTTGGAAGAATTTCATAAATTTGAGTTGAAGTGCATTTCAATGTTATCAATGTCCATTTGGGATTCCGATCCTGGGAATAGCTCCGTATGGTGATTCTGGTATTGGGAGCGCGTCCGAATGTGGATTTGGAGGTCCGTGGGTCATTTTGAGATCATTTGGCGAAAGTTGGATGATTTTTGAGGAGTTTGACTGGGAGTGAATTTTTTGATATAGGGATCGGATTCCGATTCCGGAAGTTTATAGGTTTCAGCATCGAATGTAGAAGTTTGAAGCTCTAAAGTTCATTAAGCTTGAATTGGGGTGCGATTCATGATTTCAATGCTGTTTGGCGTGATTTGAAGGCTCGACTAAGTCCGTATAGTGTTTTAGGACTTGTTGGTATAATTAGTTGAGGTCCGGAGGGCATCGGGTGGATTCCGGATGGTTAACGGACCGAGTTTGGACTTGGAAGAAGTGCTGAGGCATCTGATACATGGTGCAATCGCACATGCGTGAATAGGACCGCAGGTGCGAGCCCGTAGGTGCGGCGGTTGGGTCGCAGAAGCGACATCTGGACGGAGCTGGGATGGCCGCAGATGCGAGGATGTTTCCGCATCTGCGAGCCCACAGATGCGAGGAAAGCTCAGCAGAAGCGGAATGCGAGCTGGCAGCTGGAGTAGCAGGAGGGGAAGGTCTCCGCATGTACGAGACCGTATGGGCGCGTTTGGCATTGCAGGTGGGAGCTGTGCTGGGCAGAGGGAATGCGCATATGCGAGGTTTTGGCTGCACCTGCGAGACCGCAGATGCGGTGAAGCGGCCGCATGTGCGGGAGTCACTGGGCAGAAGGGTTCTTTAAGAACGGGGATTTGGCCCATTTTCTTCCATTTTTCATTTGGTTGGGGCGAATTTGGAGAGCTTCAAAGGGAGTTTTCCATCAAGCAACACAAGGTAAGTGATTCCCATTTATTACAAGTTAAATACATGGTTTTTATATGGATTCAAGCATGGAAATTGGTAGAAATTGTGGGATGTTTGATAGAAAACCTAGAATTGATATTTTTGGATTTTGATCACGAAGTTGGGGATGGAATTGGAAAAATATCATATATTTGAGTTCGGGAGGTTATGGGTAATGGTTATCTTCGAAAATGTTCGGAATCCGGGCACGTGGGCCCGAGGGTGATTTTATCGACTTTTCGAGCGGAGTTGGAAATTATTGTAAATTGAATTATAATTAGTGTTAGAGTATATATTTATGTATTTGCACATTTATTGACTAGTTTTGGAGCGACAGACATCGGTTTGAGTTGTTAGAGAGGCTTTGGAGCCGGTTATGGAATTTCGTAGCGAGGTAAGTCTCCTTTCTAACCGTGTAAGAGGGAATTAACCCCATATGTTAATTGATTAAATATATGCTTCTACTTGCGGGGGCTAGGTACGTACGAGGTAACGAGATTTCGTGCATAGCTGCTAATTATGCTTATGTCCGGGTAGTCTTAGGTCTACACCATGGCTTGTTGATACCGTTATTTGATTATGTTTATTATTTTCCTTGAAAAGAGTTGAAATTGAGGATTTCGAGACTTAAAAGTTTTCATTGAATTTCGTATTTTTGAAAAAAATAATTTAAGAAATATTATAATAACTTAAGAAATATATGTGCAATCGCGTCGCAAATATATTCCGCGAGTAGGGTAAATTTCTACTATTCTCATGGGAGCGGGCCGTTCGCCTCAGCATATTTATATTTATATGTTGGTTCGTGCCGTTCGACTCTCGGTAGTGCATATTTTATATTTATCTGTTGGATCGGGCCGTATGACCTCTGCATGACTTGCCCATGATAACTCCTTGGAACTAATAATAATTGACGTTGTTTTATTGGTTGGAGATATAAATTGTTAAATGATGAAAATGAATTTGGGAAATCTCTTATTAACAAAAGAATTGTGTACTTATTTCACGATATTGAGTTTACATCCGTTCTATGTGATCCATGCTTAATTATATCATTGGTATTTTATTTATAGCCCATAGTAAGTGTCTGAGTCGACTCCTTGTCACTACGTCTTTAAGGTTAGGCGGGATACTTACTGGATACACGTTGATTTACATACTCATACTACACTTGCTGCACATTTTTGTGTAGGTGCATATATGTCTAGTGGCCTTGTGGGCGCAAAGGCGCGGTTACTGCGAGGACTTAGGTGAGCTGCACTCTATACTATGATCTGCAACCAGCAGAGTCTCCTTCAGAGTATTTATAGTTTTTCTGTCCAATTTGAATTACGGACAGATGATGTATTTTATTTTACTTCCTAGTTGATGCTCATGTACTTGTGACACCGAGTTTTGGGGTGATTATGGGTTGTCATGTATTGAAATTGTTAAAATATTATTATTTACTTTGTAAATTCCATCATTTACTATTTAATTGAAGGAAATTATGATTTCGAAATGCTAAAATGATTGCTCAAGTTAATTAATTATTTTTTTGGCTAGCCTGACAACGGTGTCCGGCGCCATCATGACCTTTAATGGATTTTGGGTCGTGACACTAGGAGTATTTGATATGTATTTGACTCATGCTACTTGTTGCGGGAGCTACGTACGCACGAGGTGACGAGAGTCCGTGCGTAGCTAGATTCATGTTATTGTTCGGGTAGACTTAGGTTCACACCATGCTATAATTGTACTATAGGAGTTATCTATGCTCGTTTAATTCCTTTATTTCGCATTACGACTTGAGACTATACTTGCGTAGAGCGATAGACTTGCTATGGTAGAGATTTGACGGGCTTCATGATCCGTGGAATAATTGTGCTCCTCTTACGAATTTCTCCTGCGCTATGCGTTTTCATCGAAACATGTTCCTTAAAATTCATAACTCACATGTTTATTTGTGAGTGGGGTCAAGGGCCCGTTAAAGCTTCATATTCTAATAGGATCGGGCCGTTCGCCTCAACAGGATTATGTACCACACTCTCATGGGAGCGGATCATTTGCCTCGACAGTATAATAGGTGCATCTATGATTCGTGTCGTTCGACTCTCGGCAGTGCACACAGTATGATGGGATCGGGCCGTACGCCTCGGCATTTCTATAAATACCTTTATGTAATCATGCGTAATATTTGACAAGAAGCCAGTGTATCTGTGAGTTTTTCCTAATTTGAATTGTGACGACCTATCTAGTGAGGTTTATTATATATATACCTCGGTTGAGGAGTGACGAGCGCAAAACACACACTTAAATTGTGCTCGCTAGTCAAAGATAGTATAGTAAAATATCGTATCCAAAGGGATTGAAATTAAACAATATTATCGTAGTTTGTAGCTAGATTGTAATTCAAGATGATTAATAATTTAGATTTGTGTGATTAATACTAAAATTTACTAAGATACTAGAGCTAATCGACTAATGACAATCAAAGCAAGGACTAAAAAAAGGAAGATATCAACGGGGGAAAATAGGGGTTTGATAGGATAGGTGCAAGATAATTGTCTGAGATTTAACTCTAGATAATTCACTTCTAATGTACAAGCGAGTCTCTCGAATTCACTTAATTAGCAGAACAATTGTTTAGTAGAAACTCCTCTCTCGATTAAGTCTCAACCTCACAATATGAACCGATTTAAGCTCTTTTGCAAAATGAGTTCTGGGCATATTTTACACTGCCGCGCCACCCCATGCGGCACGGCTATGCTTGTTTCTTCGAGTACTTTGTTTCTCCAAAGTTTGACATCTGGACGTGGTCCTCGACCCCCGAACGTGATCCCAGTTTAATACCTTGGGCTTTTACTCAGACTTCAAAGCTCCAAATAGCTCGAATTTCCTCTGCAACATCTAAATAACTCAGAACTACTCCTACACGGCATAAAACACACAACAAGTGCAAAACACTACTAATTATAGCTCAACATAAGTAAAGTGCAGTGAATTAGAGTGCAATAAGCGACTAAAACATGAGTTTTTAGCCTACCATTAACACCCCACACTTAAACCATTGCTCGTCCTCGAGAAATCAAACTACACTTCACATAGACACGACCTTTTTAAACAACTCTCCTAATTCTTCACACCAATAATGATAAAACAGATTAAGCACAATACCGTAGCATCCTCGCCTCAAGATTTGACTCAAAAGCACCATGCATATTTCACAACCTGCTCACTTACTCTAACACAGAGGTCAACGACATTACCTTTACTTCGTTAATCAAGTGCCTTCACACCACAATAGAGAGTAGTTCCAAAAATAATAAAGTTTAAGAACAATTAGGAACTCAAGATAGAAAGAATTCACTCACTATCAGAATTTATATTCATGTGCTACAAAAAACGTACCATAAGCTTGCCCGTAATGTATTACTCTACTAATTGAGCTCATTCAGTCAAGGATCAAGTAGGACTTTATTTGGTTGTAATGTAGGCTGCAGGATGGGTAGGATACATATGGATATATTGACTACACCTCCCTAAACACTTTAATACATACAATTGACCGTTCAAAACCCCAAACTTTTGTCAAACCATAACTCCACCCTTACATCAATATATATCAACTCCCACTTCCTTAAGCACAATTACATTAATAATTACCACAAAATTTCAAGTGGATCTTACTTTTTCAAAATAATGCACATTTCTCCTTAATTCAATAGCTCCACTCAAAAGCCAAACCAACACCCCACACTTTAACTTTTACAAAGTTCATAATAATTTCAAGTGCTCGTGAGAGGTAGAAAGGTTCAAATAGATGGTCAATTCAAATAATTGCATAAGTCTTGTAATGTGGTTGCCAAAAAAATATGATTACAGGCTCAAAGGGGTCAACTAGGATACATAACAATTAGGTGGTTAACAACATATAACTAGCTCAACAAAGAATTGCCTATATCACTTCCAAAATTAAATAAAACTACTATTTCGCTTTGCACACACACATGACAAGTTCTAGACATCAGATGCAAAGAGACGAATATTTCAAAACCTCACACACACATGGAAGATGACTCACTCAGGATCAGACTCATCAAGACACTCTAGTCAAAGCAGTTAAGCAAAGTTAAGATCATACAATTTAAGGTGCTTATACAAGAGTCAAAAACTGAGCCTAAGCGTCCAAACTAAAGCACTTACTATTCTCAAGGCATAATACAGTCAAGAGATATTGCTTTCATTTAAAACCACAACACAAGGTTTCCTACTCCTAAAAAAAATAAAAACTAACTACACCCGGTTAAAACAAAACCCTTGGAAAAGTACCGTGACACAAAGAAAAACCAAGGGGGAATTTAAACGCTACCAAAAAAAAAAAATTCTTTTGTCTTTTTCTTTTGACTTAATCCCTCAAGAAACCTGTCGAATGACATCCATCGTCGAGAAAAATAATATATTTTAAAATATATTTCTATCCAACTACTAAAATTAACAAACTAGTACAATTAATATACATACATACAAATACGTTTCTATCAAACTACTAAAACTAACAAACTTGTACAATTAATATACATACATACAAATACCCCCACCCCACACTTTAAGTTGTGTCATATACCCATGACAAATAATTTAAAAGCATAAGGTAGAGGAAACTTCCCTGAACCTCTAGTCGAGGTTTGAATCAAAGTTTGGCTCCGTTCTTCTTGCCCGAACTAGTGCACACATCCATGCATACAACTTCTTCTCAACCTTCTTGGGGTACACCCCACACTTATCTTGTTCACTAACTGCAACCTTCTCTTTTGAACTCTTCACCTTCTACTCAACACTCGCAGTTGGCTTCTCCTTTTTCACTCCCGTCTCTACGTTCATCTCGAAAGTCACCACCTCCTCACCTATTCTAATCATGTGTTTTCTATCATGTATGTCTAATATTTCTCTTCCCGTTGCTAATAATGGTCTCCTAATATTAGGGGGACCTCTTTGTTCTCCTCCATATTTATCACTATAAAACCTACAGGAAATTCAAACTTATCTACCCGAACTAAGACATCTTCAACTATTCCCTCGGGTATTAGAGTCGTTGGTCTGCCAACTGCAAAGATATTGGTGCAGATCTTATCTCTCCAATCTCCTTCTCCATTTTCACGCAAATATATAGAGGCATTAGATTAATTGAGGCACCAGAATCACATAGAGACTTATCAAAATTAGTAGTGCCTAAAGAAATAGGTATGGTAAAACTCTCTGGATCTCCACACTTTTGTGGGAGTTTGTTTTGCAATATTGCACTGCAATGATCTATGATCTTGATTACTGAGGTCTCCTCTATTTTCCTCTTCTTTGTCAGGCTCTCCTTCAAGAACTTGGCATAAGCCGACATTTGTGAGAGCACTTCTGTGAGTGGTAGATTTACATGAACCTGTTTCAGCATATCTAGAAATCTCTCAAATTGCTTGTCCAACTTTTCTCTACTTAGATTTTGGGGAAAAGGCAGCGCATGGATATGCTTGTTCGCTTTAGGATCCTCCCTTCTCAAATTTCCTTCTTTATTCTTTTCGACATCATTCTTCAGCTGCTCCCCGCTTTCTTTTTCGTGTCTCATATTTTTTTGGATTGGGGTGAGATCTTTCAACTCTTGCTCACTTCTCAAAGTTACATCATTTACTGTCTCTTTGGGATTTTTTTCTGTATCAGCCGGAAGTGTTCCTGGGACTCTCTCAGACATTAGAGTAGCTAAGTGCCCAACATGTTTTTCCAGTCTTCGAAAAGATGTACCCAATTCTTTGATAGCTACATCATGGTCATCAAGCCTCTCATCTGTCTTGATAATGAAGGTCTTCATAAGATCTTCCATGCTGTTTGATTCGACTGTGGAGATTGATACTGCCGCCTCTGCTGATTTTGAAAACCTGTAGCTCCTTTTTCCTGGAATTTGGGGTTGTTTTGTTGCCATGCATTTGCAGTACCCCCAGGTGAACTCCTTGAAAAGTCGGGGTGCCTCTGACTCATTGCATTATAATTTCCTACAATATTCACTTCCTCAGTTGAGGCTTGACACTCATGAGTAGGGTGTCCCCTTCCACATATATCACATACTGCGTGGTGTACATTTTGCATCGAAGCTACATTTAGCTTTTGTATTTCTTTATCCATAGCATCAAGGTGTACTTGCACAGATGTAGTAGCATCAACTTGGTGAACACCGATTGATTTTTTTCTTTCCACACTCTCAGAGGGCCACTGATTATCATCTTCGGATAACTTATCAAGAATTGTAATTATTTCTTTTAGAGTCTTCTTCATAAAAGGGCCTCCAACCGCATTGCTTAATGTTCTACGCGAGTTCGGTGTCAATCCATCCCAAAAATCTTTTAGTTGCATCCATAGTTCAATTCCGCTGTGTTGACACCTTCTAACTATCCCTTAAACCTCTCCCATGATTCAAAAATAGTTTTATTCTCTTTTTGGCAGAAGTTATGAATTTCTTTTCTAAATTTCCCGTATTGGTTGAGGAAAAATATTTATCAAGAAATTTTCTGGTCATTTCCTCCCATGTTCTAATTGATCCATTTTCAAGCTTCGAAGCCACGCCTTCGCATCATCTTTAAGTGAAAAGGGGAATACCCTTAAATATACTGCATCTTGTGACACCCCATTATATTGAAAGGTGTTCATAATCTCCTCAAATTCCATCAGATGTGTGTTTGGATCTTCGTTCATCTTCCCTCTGAAAACGCAGTTGTTTTGAATGGTTTGAAGCAAACCTTACTTCAACTCGAAATTATTGGCTGCAATTAGAGGTGGTCTAACACTTGACAACCCTTGATTGTAGAATGGTCTGGCATAGTCACCCAATGCTTTACCAGGCCTTGGTAGCACATTCTTTAACTGGTCTTCAATAAAGGGTCGATTTAGATTGAATCTCCGACCCCTATTGTGTTCGATTGTTTCCTCAGCAGCTCTATGGGCTGCCTCAGCAGCTATCCTTGTAGCTACCTCGACCACATTGTCATCGTTATTAGCCATGTGTTCTTGGGTTGAAGGTTGCCCCAAGAACCTTACGGTAAACTCTTTCTCCTTCCTCAGTTGCCGCAAGTGTTTTTCCAGTTCTGGGTTGTAGGGTATTACTTCTTTACAAGAAGATCACATCATACACCATGGACGTATCCTGTTACCTGCACACGGAGGAGAATCCCGTGAATGAAAAAAAAAAGAATAAAAGAAAAAAATTCCTAAATTAGCACTACAACTATTTCAAACACTATTGATTTCCAATCTCCGGCAACGACACCAAAATTTGACGAATGCAAAACACACACTTAAATTGTGCTTGCTAGTCAAAGATATATAGTAAAATATCGTATCCACAAGGATTGGAATTAAACAGTATTATCGTAGTTTGTAGCTAGATTGCTATCCAATATGATCAACAATTTGGATTTGTGTGATTAATACTAAAATTTACTAAGAATCAAGAGCTAATCGACTAATGACAATCGAAGCAAGGACTAAACAAAGGAATATATCAATGGGGAAAAATGGGGTTTTAATAGGATATGTGCAAGATAATTGTCTGGGATTTAACTCTAGATAATTCACTTCTAATGTATAAATGAGTCTCTCGAATTCACTTAATTATCAGAACAATGTTTTAGTAGAAATGCCTCTCTCGATTAAGTCTCAACATCACAATATGAACCAATTTAAGCTTTGTGAAGATATGCAAGAATGCGTAGTGGATCGGTCTTTAGGAAAACCTCTTTCAATTATTCTCCTAACTAGATTTAATCAATGATTCAACTAGCCTCTTTCGATTACTTAGAAGAATCTATGAACTCAACTAACAATATAGTGCAAAGATATCACAAGTTATGCCTCTTTTGATTACAAGAACAAGTGAATATAGATGCAGTAATTAAATCTTCCAAAAATAATTCAAATACATAAAAATAGAGTTATAATCCATAACCAATCATCAATACACCAAATCCATCAAAACCCAAAAGAATCTACTCCATAGACATGGACAAGTTCTTCACAAATGTAACTAAAGTATATGAAAACATAAATTCAATCCAAACCCGGATGTTGAGTGAGGAAGGAATGATGAAATCCTTGTGCTTGTGTTCTTACAACTTCTCCTTAGCCTCCTTGGCCTCCTTAGGTCGAAATCTGTCCAAAAGTCCCGAAAATGGTGTTTTCCCGTTATTTAACCAACCCCCTAATAAATCCCGGACGAAATTAACCTTTTTAGAGGAAATGGGAAGTTACTCTAACATTTCTGTGCTATCATGTCGCATGTCACTCCACAACATGCGGCACGCTTGTGGAAAATTCCAGAACGATTTGCAAAATGAGTTCTGGGCATATTTTGCACCGTCGCGCCGCCCTATGTGGCGCGGCTATGCTTGTTTCTTCGAGTACTTTGTTTCTCCAAATTTTGAGATCCGAACGGGGTCTTCGACCCCTAAACGCGATCCCGGTTTAATTCCTTGGGCTTCTACTCAAATTTCAAAGCTCCAAATAGTTCAAATTTGCTCCGCAACATCTAAATAACTCGGAATCACTCCTACACGATATACAACACATAATAAGTGCAAAAACACTACTAATTATATCTCAACATAAGTAAAGTACAGTGAATTAGAGTACAATAAGCGACTAAAATACGGGTTTCTAGCCTACCATCAAGGAGGTAACTGCAAACTGAGAGATGGAATTTATTGTTGAGAGGAGGATTATACCACGTATTTATACTTGCTCATTTCGTTTGTTTACTCTGCCTCACATCAATTTATTTCATACTGTATCTGTCTTATTGGACCACTAGTAAGTGTTGATGTCGACCCCTCGTCACTACTTCTTTGGGGTTAGGCTAGATACTTACTGGGTACGCGTTGATTTACGTACTCATGCTACACTTACTGCACTTATTGTGCAGGTATATATATGTATGTGTGTGTATATATATATATATATATATATATATTATTGGGTACGTATTGATTTACGTACTCATGATACACTTCTGCACTGATTGTGCAGGTATTTTTGGTGGTCATTGGGGCGCATGAGCGCATCTATTGTGAGGACTTTACGGTGAGCTACATTCCATGTTATGATCTGCAGCATACAGAGTCTCTAACATGTTCATTTATGTTGTCTTGTCTATTTTTACATTCTAGACAGATATTGTATTAGTATTGTACTTCCTAGTATATGCTCATGCACTTGTTACACCGCATTTTTGGAGTTTCTACTGGTTGTTCATTATTGTAGTTCATGTAATTATTAACATTTCACCTTGAAATTATATTTTTATACATGAATTAGAAAATAAAATCATGGGTTTTGTACGAGTACCAACTTTTATACTATCTGATTAATGGGAATTATGATTTTAAAGTAATCAAAATGAGTAATTAAGTTGATCAATCACCGTTGGCTTGCCTGACGATGGTGTTAGGTGCCATCACGACCTACAATGGATTTTGTGTAGTGGCATTCTCTTTGTTTGGTGTGTCTTACAATGAGATCAAGACAATTATTTATAGTTTTTAGGATTGATTCATTGATGTTATCAATGATGACATGAGCTTGGGAAGAGTCAAATATTCATTGTGAACCCAAGGAAATATTTGCCATAAAATCTACCTTATTGTTCCTTTAGTTGGCTTGACATTTCAAAGCCAAAGGAAGATGTCTTCCTTTCACATGGGATGAACCCATCAAATCTACCCCACCAGTCCCATGCACCTGAAGGAGGTATCTCCAGTTTTTCTTATAGAGTTCATGCCGACAAGTTCTTTGCATAACTCAAACTTGTCTCTTAGTACCACTTTGGTCAGCATATCAGAAGGATTATCACATGTATGGATATTCTTGATCTACATAGATCCATCCTCTATCCTTTCTCGAATCCAGTGATATCTCACGTTGATATGCTTCGTCCTTGCATGATACATGATGTTTTTTGCTCAGGTCTATTGTACTTTGACTATCACAATAGACGACATACTCCTTTTGATGCATTTCCAGCTCTTGAAGAAATCGCTTGAGCCATACTATCTCCTCGCCAACTTCTGTAGCGACAATGTACTCTGCTTCAGTTGTTGAACGTGCAACACACTTCTGGAATTTAGGCTGCCATGATATGGCTCCCCTTAAAAAAGTAAATAGATATCTACTAGTGGATTTTCTATTATCAGTATCATCAGCCATATCAACATCGGTATAGCTCTTCAATATTGGATCTGATCTTCCAAAATACAAGCATTCATCTGAGGTTCCTTTTAGTTACCTAAGTATCCACTTCACAACTTTCCAATGTTCTTTTCTGGGATTATCATGAAACCTGCTAACAATACCGATAGCATGAGCAATATTGGGTCTGGTACATACCATTGCATACATTAGGCTCCCGACGGCAGATGAATATAGAACTTTAGCCATACTTTCTTTATATTCCTTTGTTGTAGGGCACATTGTCTTGTTCAACTTCATATGACCAGCAATATGTGTGCTAACTAGTTTAGCACTCATCATGTTGAAGCGTTAAGTATACGTTCAATATACTTATGTTGTGACAATAACAACTTACTATTTGTCCTATCTCAGACAATCTCCATTCCTAGAATTTGTCGTGCTGGACTCAAGTCTTTCATGTCAAATGACTTGGACAAATCTTCCTTCAACTTGGCAATCAACTTCTCGTCTTGTCCTACAATCAACATGTAATCCATATATAACAACAAGATTATAAAGTTATTGTTAGAGAATTTCTTATAGTATAAACATGGATCTGAAAAGGTCTTTGTGTATGTTTGACTTCTCATGAATGAGTAAAACTTCTTGTATCATGTCCTAGGCACTTGTTTCAGCCCATAAAAACTCTTTTTCAACTCGCACACCACGTGTTTCTTTTCCTTTACTTTAAAACCTTCTAGCTGCTTCATATAGATCTCTTCTTCCAAATCTCCATGCAGAAACGTAGTTTTCACGTCCAACTGCTCCACTTCAAGATCTATGCTAGCTGCTAAGCTCAAGATTCTTTGAATAGAAGTCATTTTGACAACATGCGAGAATATTTAATCAAAATCAATACCTTTCTTCTGTTCGAAACCTTTTACTACTAATCGAGCTTTGTGGCTGACCAACTTGACATTTCCATCTTTCTTGAGCTTAAAGACCCACTTGAACTTGAGCAGTCATTTTCCTTTTGGAAGTTCAACCAGTTCGTACATATCATTCTTCTGTAGAGAATTCATCTCTTCTTGCATGGCTTCCATCTAGTGGATTTGTTCCGGATGAGATAGCGCCTCCTTGAAATTCTGTGGCTCCCCCTCATTAGTGACGAGTATATACTCTGAAGAAGGATACCTTGTGGACTCTACCTTCTCTCTTTCAGATCTTCTCAAAGGTTGTTGTCCTTCTTGTTGTTGTTGTTGTTGCTCTCTGTCTTCCTCTTATGGACTAGGGTGCTCCCCATTCTCAACAACCTCTTCATCTACGCCTTCTGTGTGCCATTCTTCACCTGTGGAAGGATTACGTACATGTACAATAGGAGTAGTACCAAAGTTAGTAACTCTACCATTATCATTTTTGGTCTTTGATGATTGATCAATATCAATCCGACCACATCTTCTCTGAAGATCACATCTCTACTTCTGATGATCTTTTTCCTTTCTGGGTCCCATAATTTGTAGCCGAACTCTTCATCTTCATAACCGATGAAGATGCAGGGAATAGCTTTGTCATCCAACTCCGTTCTCTGCTCCTTCGGCTTTACATCCAAACACTTTCAGATGGGAAGTAGGACACCTCTTTGTTGATCCAGACTTTCTCTGGAATGCCAAACTCCAATGGAACTGATGGACTTCTGTTAATCAAGTAACAGGTTGTGCGAGCTGCTTCACCCCAAAATGACTTAGGTAGTTTTGCCATTTTGAGCATACTTCTCACTTTTTTGACAATGGTGTGATTCATCCTTTCAGCTACACCATTGTGTTGTGGGGTTCCAGGAGCTATCTTCTCATGTCTGATTCCATGGCTTGAGCAATAGTCTTCAAACTCCTTTGAAGTATACTCTCCTCCACTGTCTGTCCTGAGACGCTTTAATTTTTGACCTATCTCCCTTTCCACCAGCGCATATAATTTCTGAAATACTTGAAATACCTGGTCTTTGGTTCCCAAGAAATAAACACACAATTTTCGCGAAGCATCATCAATAAATGTGAGAATATATTTATTACCTCCCATTGATTCTACATCCATTGGACCACAAACATTAGAATATACTAAATCAAGTATATTCTATTTTCTTCCATGAGTTGCTTGAAACGATACCATGTGTTATTTTTCAAATAAACAATAATTACAAGAATTCACAGTTGTACCTTTTGCAAATGAGATGAGTGACTTTTTGGATAGGATCTGCAGTCCCTTTTCACTCATATGGCCCAATCTCCAGTGCCATAAATTTGCAGGCGTATCATCTACTGGTCAAATAAGTTGAAAGCCATCCTCACATATCTCAGCATTTGTCTTGTACAATGTGTAGGGGGAAACTCCTTTAGCAATCCCTAATGATCCTTTGGTGAGTCTCCACTTCCTATTGGCGAAGTGATTCTCGTTCCCGTCTCGATATAGAGCAATCCCTGAAATCAAATTCATTTGCAAATCTGGTACGGGCCGCACATCTTTTAAAACTAATGTGCATCCGACATTTGTCTTGATACAAATGTTACCAATCCCCACAATATTTGAGTGATTGGTATTTCCCGTATTGACTATTCCAAAGTCTCCTACTTTGTACCTAAAGAAGAATTATCTTACCGGTATGTCATGGTAGGATGCTGCTATGTCAACCACCCATCCCTACTCTTGGCTTGCTAAGTGCATGCATTCCTCCTCCTTGTGAACGAAAATAACCACCGATCATCATTGTGAACTGCAGCAGTTGTGTTGTCATCATTCTTTTGGCCGCTGCTCTCGCCTCGACCTTTCTTTGGGCAATCTCTTTTGAAGTTACCGGGTTGACCGTAACTGTAGCAATTTCTACCCTTAGACCGGTTCCTGGAATTTTCACGAGCTTTGGATTTATCACGGCTACTTGATGCTCTGTAAAAATTTCTTCCTCTATTTTCCATGATAAGAGCTTGCCCCTAATTTTCGGGCTTCTTCCTCATCTTATCATTTAGTAGGATGGCTGATGTGACCTCCTTTAAATGATGGTATCTCTACCATGGAGGATGGTTGTTGCCAAATTATCATAGGAAGATGGCAACGAGTTTAGAAGCATGATAGCCTTATCTACTTCAGTGATTGTTTCTCCAAGGTTTGCCAGCTGCGTGATTAATCCATTGAACATATTTATATGGGACAAGAAATTTGTATCTTCACTCATATGGATGGCAAAAAGCTGCTTTCTCAAAAACAACTTGTTTGTTAAGGATTTGGACATGTATATACTTTATAATCTTTTCCAAATACCACATGGACTATTTTCATCCTCGACATTATTGAGTACTTCATCGGACAAATGCAGTCTGATAGCACTAGCCGCCTTCTTATCCATGTATGCCCATTCCTCGACTTTCATGATTTTCGTCTTTGCCTTTTTCCCATTTAGTGCAATGTCTAACCTTTGTTGGATGAACATGTTCTTCATCCTTCTCTACCATGTGGAGAATTCGTCATTATCGTTGAATCTTATTACTTCATACTTTACTCCTCACATTTATTTTGTCACAGAGGAAAATTGATTGTAAATAATATTTGTGTGAATGAACAATCCTGTGCTCTGATACCAGTTGTTGGAAAAATTAACTCCCACATAAATAATATTTACGGTATACGACTGTAATAAATGCGGATTACTAAAATACAGTAACTAACGATAATAATAAGAGAAACAAGAATACCAGATATTTTCGTGGAAAACCCTTTTGAATAAGGGAAAAACCACGGCCCGAGAGGAGCAACTGATTTCACTATAGCAAAGATTTTACAATTTGTGGTACCGAGTAAAATATTCCAAGACCACTAAACACTCAAAAGAAATAACTCTCTTTTGATTTTTTTACCTCACTACAATACCGCTCAAACTCTCTATATTTTTCCTCACAGAGTATTTTGCTTCTTACTCTGTAAAAGCACTCTCTTTCTCTTTATTTGGCGTGTCTTATAATAAGAGCAAGACACCTATTTATAGTGTTTATGATTGCTTTATTGATGTCATCAATAATGTCATGAACTTGACAAGAGTCAAATATTCATTGTGAAACCAAAGAAATATTTGCCATAAAATCTTCCTTACTAGTATTTCTTTAGTTGGATTGACATTTCAAAGCCAAAGGTACTTTCACATGGGATGGACCCATCACTATACATCTGCATTACATAGTTAATTTATCTAAAAATAAAAATTTCTAGTTCTAAAGTTTTATGTATTGATGTATCCTTTTGTTTTCTGTTTGTCCAGATAATGAAAATGGCTTTCAACTTATTGACGAAATCATTAAATATGCACAACAAACAGTGAATCTTGACAAGGAAGAGGGATTTTGTTGGTGTAAGCAACTTGTCAAAACTTTAATTCACATAAATTATATCTTGAAAACGAGGATGATTTTGTTATTGTTTGCAGATGCCCTAGGAAGCGCATATCAATGTTCTTTTTTTTCATAGCGGTGAATGGGATCTAGAGACACTTCTGTTATCATCAAATGCTTAAGAAAAAGCAGTAAGTTGTACATGTGTTGCCAATATTTCTAGCCTTTTAAGCCTATTTTTACCTAATGTTTGACCTATTTCTTTTCCGGAACAAATATGAAGAACGGAAGAAACTTTACCCAGAAATGCAGTATCAATGGGCCGTGGTAAGGAACCAATCCTAGCCTGCAGCAATGGACATAAGTGATGTGGTCTATCTCATTCAAAATCCAAAGTAATAGGCATGTGCCTAAGGAGAATTTCTTTGGTTTGATAGCCAACTTTGTTGAATTTCTTTGGTTTGATAGCAAACTTTGTTGAATTGTCAGCATTGAAGAAAAAGAAGGAAAATTGTGTGCAAATTTTCAAATATAGTAGGCTTTAGAGAGTGGGGCTTCGACTATAAAAGGAGAGCTTCAGCTCTCATTGCTATACACCAACAAAGAGAGAAAGAAAGAGTGAGGTTTCACAGACAGGGTATATGAAAACAGTCTGTGAAAAAATAGAGAGTGAGCAATATTATAGCGAGGTGGGAGTATCAAAAGAGGGTTATTTCTTTTGAGTGTTGTAGTGGTCTTTGGAGTATTTTACTCGGACCTACAAAGTGTAAAATTCTTTGCTATAGTGATATCAGTTGCTCGTTTCGGGGCCGTGGTTTTTCCCTTATTCAAAAAGGATTTTCCACGTAAAACTTTTGGTGTCGTTGTTACTCTTTTATTCTTGTTAATTACCGTATCTCAGTGTTACGTTATTATTCTGATTTTATTAATGTGAATATTATTTCTGTAGGGGGGTTATTCCCAATAACTGATATCAGAGCACATGTTCCGCCCATTCACAGAAATACTATTCACTATCGGTAGTACTATACACGGTGAAAAATAAAAATGTCTGGAATAAAGTACGAGGTAGCAAAATTTAACGGAGATAGCGGTTTCTCAACATGGAAAATAATGATGCGAGATCAGCTCATCCAACAAGAATTACACAAGGTACTAGATGTTGATTCCAAAAAGCCTGATACCATGAAAGCTGAGGATTGGGTTGACTTGGATGAAATGGCTGCTAGTGCAATCCAGTTGCACTTATCAGATGATGTCACAACCCAATTTTCCCTCAGTTGGGTATCGTGATGGCACCTAGTCTTAGGGACTAGGTAAGACTAATATTTATTAAATAACAATAATAATTAAATAACATCTAACAATCTTTGAAATGGAAACCTCTATAAAATTTACAATTCCCAAAACCGGTAGTACACGTCATAAGCTCTATAGAGTTTGCTATAATTTTCTAAATACAACTGTTTGAAATAAAGTAAACAATATGAATACAAATCAGAAGGTGACTCCGAAGCCTGCGAATGCAACATCAGGTTTACCTTGAGTCTCCACAGCAACAATCCGCACAGCTAGCTAATAATCAACTGACTTCGAAATGCCTGGATCTGCACAAAAATGTGCAGAAGTGTAGTATGAGTACACCACTGTAGTGTAGTATGAGCGCATCAAGACTAACCTCAGTGGAGTAGTGACGAGGAACAATCAAGACACCTACTGGACTAAATAATCTGAGCAAGTATAAGTATTAGAACAACAGAGTATGATATCTACATAAAGACTACGCGAAGTGGCAATTAATACGGTAATTGCAATAAGGAAGGAAAACAATAACTATCAGCGGAACACCATAATAATGACATAGAAGAATGAACGAAAACACAGCCTAAATCCGATAATCACAGTTAAAGAAAGGTCAAGTAACAACTCAACAAAACGATAGCTTTCACAACAGGTTTTAGTCAATAAACTCCACGAGGAACCGAACCTCATACTAATCACAACTCACGGATTCCAATATCGGAACCCTAACACTTGGCATCCTGTGCCCTCATTACCCTTCATAACCGCACTGACGACTCACGTGCCAAATAAAGACATTCTCACATAGAAGGTAAGTAAACAAGGGTGTGCATCTATACTCAACAATATCGAGAAAACCTCTTAACCGATAGGAGTACTTAACTACGTGTATGCTTGTGTAAGTGTCCTAACATAGTTCATGCTAGCTAGTAAGTATATGAAAATAAATGGACATCACGTAGAATGTTTTCACACAACATTCCACAAGATAAAGCTCACACAGGTAAGTGTTACCACTACACAAGTGTCAACAACAAGAATGCCCCCAGGCCATCACAAGTCATCACAAATCAATCCCTGACACAACCTACCTTGTCTCGCCATGTGTGCAATAGTAAAGTAAATGCCTGCCTTGTCTCGCCACACGTGCATAATAATGTTCCCACCTTGTCTCTCCACATGCGCAACCCATATATATATATATATATATATATATATATATATATATATATATATATATATATATCCCGCCTTGTCACGCCGCACGTGCAAATATCAATAGTAACAATAGCATGACAGAAACCTCATGCAACCCCATAACAACAACCGCACAGCAGAAACCTCATGCATCACAATAGCAACAACGGCACGACAGAAACCTCATGCATCACCACAATAAGTACAACAACAACAATGACAATAATATAAGGGTACCACAAATAAGTCAACTCAGAAATTCCAGAACTCAAAGAAACCAAGGAACTAATTCACAAGGAGTGGCCACAATAGAGAATGATAGTCATAATAAGAACAACTCAACAAGAAAGGAAATATTATGTAACAACGGTCCACAATGTACAGTTCGACAACGATGGAGCTAACACAAGGAGAATAATTCCAAATAAGGACAAGTCACTAAAATATAAGATATCTAACTTCTTTTAAGGTTGGACAATTAAGAAAGAGATACAACAAATTCAATTAGGGATAATCAACAGAAAGATAATCATAGCCTCAATTAAGGACTAACAATTACAGAAGACATAATTATAACTTCAAATAAAGATAAGCAGTTAGGGAAAAGACAACATGGCAATAGAAGAGATAACAATTTCAGTTAAGGCACATATGAATCAATATGAAAAACAAGAGTAGATTGTGAAGTAATTAATTCTTATAAAAGCAGGTAGAAGTGAAACTAGTAATTAAGAAACGTAATCAAAACGAGAACAACTGCATATTCAGTGAATACAAGGACCTAAGAACCCTAAAAGGCCAATATTTCACAAATAAGTTCGGGCACGTACTCGTCACCTTGCGTACACGGACTACAATTAGCATAGAAGACTCAAATCCAAAGGGGTAGTTCCCCCACATGAAGTTAGGTAAGATACTTACTTCAAAGAAGACAGACCAATACTCTAAAATGAACTTCTCGGGTCAAATGACCTCCGGGCAGCTCAAATCTAACCAAAATAACTTCAAAGCACAAATAAAACTCATAAGAAACTATTCCGGATCATAAAGCCTCAATCTTTATCAAAATCTAAAAATCGACCCCCGGGCCCGCACCTCGGAACCCGACAAATTTCACAAAACCCGAACACCCATTCTGATACGAGTTCAACCATACTAAAATTATCACATTCCGATACCATTTCATCCCTCAAATCATGATTTTTCATTTTGAATATTTTCTTCAAAAACCTCCATTTTCCTCAACACAAAATACAAATTAAATGATAAAAACAAGGATAAAATCATGTAATATAATAAATTCTAGGTGAAAAACACTTACCCAATCGATTTATTTGAAAAACCCACAAACAAGCTCCCAAAATCGAGGTCTCAAAGCCCCAAAGTGAAATGAGAACAAACCCTCGTAATTTCCCCTTTATGCCTAGTGGTCTCGCACATACGGACTTCCAATCTCACCTGCGGAAATTCCATCGCAGGTGCGAAAATGGCTTGAGTCCTCTGGCCTGCGGATTCTTGTCCGCTTATGCGGAATCCTCACTCAGCTCGCCTTCCGCTTCTGTGCCCCATATGTCACACCTGCGACCACTGGTTACCCAGACCAGGGCCGCATCTGCGATCTCCCTCCTGCACATGCGAGTCCGCACCTGCGGCCACCCCACCGCATGTGCGATTACACCAGAAGCTTGAAAGCTTCAGCAACTACACAAGTCCAATTTCGATCCGTTAAGTATCCGAAACTCACCCGAGGCCCCCGGTACCTCAACCGAACATACCAACCCGTCCTAAAATGCCATACGAACTTAGTAAAGCCCTCAAATCAGATCAAATAACGCTAAAAACACGAATCACCCTCCGATTCAAACTTAATGAACTTGAAACTTTAAATTCCTACCACCGATGCCGAAACATACCAAACCACATCCGATTGTACTCAAATTTTGCACTCAAGTCATAATTGACATTGTGGACCTACTCCAACTTCCAGAATCAGAATCCGACCCCGATATCAAAAAGTCCACTTCCGGTCAAAATCTCCGAAAATTCGACTTTCACCATTTCAATCCTAAATCAGCTACAGACCTCAAATTCACCGTCCGGACTCGCTCTTAAGTCTAAAATCACCCAACGGAGATAACAAAACCGACGAAACTCCATCCCGGAGTCGTCTTCACAAAGTTCCAACTATGGTCAAAATCCTTAGACTTAAGCTTCTATTTTAGGGACTAAGTGTCCAAAATCACTCTGAATCATCCGGTAACTGAATTCAACCACGCACGCAAGTCAATACACATAATACGAAGCTACTCAGGGCCTTATGCTACCGTACGGGACTTTAATTCTCAAAACGGCCGGCCGGGTCATTACATCCTTCCCCTCTTAAACAAACGTTCGTCCTCGAACGTTCCAAGAATCGCCTCGAAGTCTTCAAATCACTGAAGGCACATATCCAACATACATCCGCGGGTGACCCCACTTCACCCCAAATCCATATAAGCCAGACGACACCATCTCAACTGTAATTTATCCTTTCTACCAACACCGATAAGCCTTAGAGTCAAAATTCTCACCTTCCATTCATCTCCAAGAGGACCGATTCTAAATCCATACCCGGTATCAGTCTCAACCAGCTGTAACAACTCATGCCTACACCCACAAGATACGACCACCCAATATGACACACCACACATAGGCCCAAAATAACATTTCTAATCATAATAGGTGCCCGTAAATCAAACCAGTATCGGCAATTAGCCTCATATCCGTTTGTAACCCGTTTCAAACCTCCATAACGCTGACAATGATGCAAGAAACACGAAGACCTTATAACTATACACCCGGATGAACAAGCCACATCTAACGCCACCAGGCACACACACCGTAAACTAAAACTCAAATAAGCACAAGACTAATTATCAAACAAGCCCGACAAGCACAACTCTCTATCAGTACCATCCTACAAATTAATTTGAAACAAAAAAATCAAAGTATATGAACAAATCATAAGGATCTCATTCTGATATAACTTTCCATCGTGGCACGCAGCCCGACTCAAACATATCAAATCACATGGAATCGTGAGGGTTTCACCCTTAACTCTGAATCACAAGCCGAATACACATCATACCAATTGAAATCTTCCACTAACTCAATTCTGCTAATAAAATCACAACACTTACTGAACTCTCACCCTGGTAGAGTATCAAATCACAAATCATAACCAAATTACTCACGAATCATATCAAACCTGCCATAATAGACAAGATGAATTCACTTCTAATCTCGTAACTTTCAATAATGAATTAAAACAACGATAGACACAACTATCACTCATAGAATCTCCCAACATGGGCAAACACTTAAACATAATACTAAATCATGAACTCACCCATAGGTGGGACAACAAATAGGGGAACCTACCCCGATAAGCAGAACCGAATCAAAATACGAATGGTATCCCTCTGTAATAAATCAAAAGCATACATGTATGACATCATCTGGCACAGCGGCCTCAAGCCTACTATATGAAACACATCAACGGGCCGAGCCTTCCACTCTTGGGCGCCTTCTACCCGCTTGAATACCCCGCTGTGACACATCTATCCGGAGTCAAGGACAATCTCTCACCCTGTGGCTGGTATCTCCACACTCAAAGCAACCTCTCTGCTGACGTGGATGTGGGAACTATACAGTACGGGTACTCTGAGACCCATGAGCACCTGAAACACTGTGCGAAACCTGAAGTGCAAACTAAACTGGCTGACCCACAAAACCTCTACCATGTCGTACCCTGCCTCCAAAATAAGGACAAGTAGATCTCTCCGGTCTACGAGGCCTCCTCGCCTCCCTGTCCTCTTTCTCCTGACCTCACTTGCCCTTTCTCTCATGGCCCCGCCTGTCCTCTCTGTCCTAATCCCACATGCCCTCCACTCGGCGAGCGATCCCTACCACCTGCTAAAATGAAACATCCGACTCCAACTCCCGAGCCATGCTGAATCGAATATCATGCCTGAGCCCCTCAATGAATCTATGGACACACTCTCTAACTGTAGCGACCAAAGCAGGTGCATGTCTGCCCAAATCACTGAACCTAATGGCATACTATGATACTGACAAAGTGCCCTGGCGCAGTTGCTCAAACTCCGCGCGCCATGCATCCCGAATGGACTGAGGTACAAACTCTCTTAGGAACATCTCTGAAAACTGAACCCATGTAAGTGAAGCTGACTTAACCGGGCTACCCAACTCATACGCCCTCCACACTGATAAGCCGCTCCCCTGAGCTAGAACACAGTAAAAGCAACCCCGCTCGTCTCCACAATACCCATAGTATGGATAATGCGATGACACTCCTCCAAAAAACCTTGGGCATCATCTGTCGCCAATCCACTAAAGGTAGGAGGGTGGTAAAATAAATGTCCGCCTTGTCTCGCCATACGTGCATAATAATGTTCTCGCCTTGTTACACACACACACACACACACACACACACACACACACACACACACACACACACACACACACACATATATATATATATATATATATATATATATATATATATATATATATATATATATATATCCCGCCTTGTCACGGCGTATATGCAAATATCAATAGTAATAATAGCACGACAGAAACCTCGTGCAACCTCATAACAACAACCACATGGTAGAAACCTCGTGCATCACAATAAAAACAACCGCACGGCAGAAACCTCGTGCATCACAATAACAACAACCGTACGTCAGAAATCTCGCGCATCACAATAACAACAACCGCACGGCAGAAACCTTGTGCATCACCACAATAAGTACAATAGCAACAATGACAATAATACAAGGGTACGACAAATAAGTCAATTCAGAAATTCCAGAACTCAAAGAAACAGAGGAAGTAATTCACAAAGAGTAGCCACAATAGAGAATGCTAGTCATAATAAGAACAGCTCACCAAGAAAGGAAATATTATGTAACAACGGTCCATAATGTACAGTTCGACAACGAGGGAGCTAACACAAGGTGAATAATTTCAAATAAGGACAAGTCACTAAAATATAAGATATCTAACTTCTTTTAAGGTTGGAAAATTAAGAAAGAGATACAACAAAATTCAATTAGGGATAAGCAGCAGAAAGATAATCATAGCCTCAATTAAGGATTAACAATTACAGAAGAGATAATTATAACTTCAAATAAAGATAAGCAGTTAGGGAAAAGACAACATGGCAATAGAAGAGATAACAATTTCAGTTAAGGCACATATGAATCAATATGAAAAACAAGAGCAGATCGTGAAGTAATTAATTCTAATAAAAGCAGGTAGAAGTGAAACTAGTAATTAAGAAACGTAATCAAAACGAGAACAACTGCATATTCAGTGAATACAAGGACCTAAGAACCCTAAAAGGCCAATATTTCACAAATAAGTTCGGGCACGTACTCGTCACCTTGCGTACACGGACTACAATTAGCATAGAAGACTCAAATCCTAAGGGGTAGTTCCCCCACATGAAGTTAGGCACGATACTTACCTCAAAGAAGACAGACCAATACTCTAAAATGAACTTCTCAGGTGAAATGACCTCCGGGCGGCTCAAATCTAACCAAAATAACTTCAAAGCACAAATAAAACTCATAAGAAACTATTCCGGATCATAAAACCACAATCTTTATCAAAATCTAAAAATCGACCCAAAAGTTGACCCCCGGGCCCGCACCTCGAAACCCGACAAATTTCACAACACCCGAACACCCATTCTGATACAAGTTCAACCATACTAAAATTATCAAATTCGGATACCATTTCGTCCCTCAAATTATGATTTTTCATTTTGAAACTTTTCTTCAAAAACCTCCATTTTCCTCAACTCAAAATACAAATTAAATGATAAAAACAAGGATAAAATCATGGAATATAATATATTCTAGGTGAAGAACACTTACCCAATCGATTTGCTTGAAAAACCCACAAAGAAGCTCCCAAAACCGAGGTCTCAATACCCCAAAGTGAAGTGAGATCAAACCCTCGTAATTTCCCCTTTTCTGCCTAGTGGTCTCGCACCTGCAGACTTCCAGTCGCACCTGCGATGCCGCACCTGCGAAAATTCCATCGTAGGTGCGAAAATGGCTTAAGTCCTCTGGTCCGCTTCTGCGAGCACAAGGCCACACCTGCGAGTGCGCGCCTGCGGATTCTTATCCGCTTCTGCGGAATCCTCACTCAGCTCGCCTTCCGCTTTTGCGATCCATTCTCTGCAGGAGCGGCTCCGCTTCTATGCCCCATATGTCACACCTGCGACCACTGGTTACCCAGACAAGGGCCGTTTCTGCGATCTCCCTTCCGCATGTGCGAGTTCGCACCTGCGGCCACCCCACTGCAGGTGCGATTACACCAGAAGCTTGAAAGCTTCAGCAACTACACAAGTCCAAAAGTTGATCCGTTAAGCATCCGAAACTCACCCGAGGCCCACGGGACCTCAACCAAACATACCAATCGGTCCTAAAACTCCATACGAACTTAGTCGAGCCCTCAAATCACATCAAACAATGCTAAAAACACGAATCGCCCTCCAATTCAAACTTAATGAACTTGAAACTTTAAATTTCTACCACCGATGCCGAAACATACCAAACCACGTCCGATTGACCTCAAATTTTGCACACAAGGGATAATTGACATTACAGACCTACTCCAACTTTCGAAATTGGAATCCGACCCCGATATCAAAAAGTCCACTTCCGGTCAAAATTTCCAAAATTTGACTTTAGCGTAAATCAGCTACAAACCTCAAATTCACCGTCCGGTCTCGCTCCTAAGTCCAAAATCACCCAACGGAGCTAACGGAACCGACGAAACTCCATTCCAGAGTCGTCTTTACACAGTTCCAACTACTGTCAAAATCCAAAGACTTAAGCTTCCGTTTTAGGGACTAAGTGTTCGAAATCACTCCGAATCATCCGGTAACTGAATTCAACCACGCACGCAAGTCAATACACATAATACGAAGCTGCTCAGGGCCTTATGCCGCTGAACGGGACTTAAATTCTCAAAACAATAAGCCGATTCATTATAGATGATGTGGTATATAACTTCATTGATGAAGACACCGCATGTGGTATTTGGACAAGGTTGGAAAGCCTATACGTGTCCAAAACGCTAACAAATAAATTGTACCTGAAGAAGAAGTTATACGCCCTACACATGGGTGAAGGTACTGATTTTTTGTCTCATTTAAATGTGTTTAACGGACTCTTCACCGAGCTCGCCAACCTTGGAGTGAAAATCGAGGAAGAAGATAAAGCCATCTTGCTGTTGAACTCGTTGCCATCTTCGTACGATAATTTGGCAACAACCATCCTGCACGGTAAGACTGCCATTGAGTTTAAAGATATCACATCGACTCTTCTACTCAATGAGAAGATGAGAAAGAAGCCTGAAAATCAAGGACAGACTCTCATCACAAAAGGTAGAGGCAGGAGTTCTCAAAGGAGTTCGAGAAACTATGGTAGATCCGGAGCTCGTGGGAAGTCTATGAACCGATCAAAATCAAGAGCTAGAAATTGCTACAATTGTGATCAACTAGGTCACTTCAAAATATATTGCCCAAATTTAAGGAAGGGCAATGGTGAAACTAGTGGCCAGATGAATGTCGACAATACATCTGCCATGGTGCAAAACAACGATAATGTTGTCCTCTTTATAAATGACGAAGAGGAATGCATGCACTTATCAGGCCCAGAGTCGGAATGGGTGGTTGATACAGCAGCATCTTACCATGCCACACCGGTAAGAGATCTTTTTTGCAAATATGTAGCAGGTGATTTCGGCACTGTGAGAATGGGTAACACAAGTTACTCAAAGATTGCGGGGATCGATGACATTTGTATCAGACAAATGTCGGATGCACATTGGTTGTAAAGGACGTGCGACATGTACCTGATTTGCGGATGAACGTGATCTTGGGAATTGCTCTAGACCGAGATGGATACGAGAACTATTTTTCAAATCAAAAGTGGAGACTCACCAAGGGATCATTGGTGATTGCAAAGGGAGTTGCTTGTGGCACATTGTACTGGACAAATGCATAAATATGCCAAGGTGAGTTGAACGCGGCACAAGATGAGATTTCTACAGATTTGTAGCACAAAAGGATGGGTCATATGAGTGAGAAGGGATTACAGATTCTTGCTAGGAAATCAATCATTTCTTATGCCAAAGGTACAACGGTAAAACCTTTTGACTATTGTTTATTTGGTAAGCAATATAGAGTCTCATTTCAGACATCGTCTGAAAGAAAATTATATATACTTGATTTGGTATTTTCTGATGTTTATGATCCAATGGAAATTGAATTGATGGGCGGTAACAAATGTTTTGTTACTTTTATTGATGATGCTTCATGAAAATTTTGGGTTTATATTTTGAAAACCAAAGATCAGGTGTTTCAAGTTTTCCAGAAGTTTCATGCTATGGTGGAAAGAGAGATATGCGAAAAGCTAAAGCGTCTTCGAAGTGACAATGAAGGTGAGTACACTTTAAGATAATTTGAAGAGTACTATTCGAGCCATGGGATCAGACATGAAAAGACAGTTCCTGGAACCCCACAACATAATGGCGTAGCCGAAAGGATGAACCGCACCATTGTGGAGAAGGTGAGAAGCATGCTCAGAATGGCTAAACTGCCTAAGTCATTATGGGGTGAAGCAGTTCAGACAACCTGTTACCTGATCAATAGGAGTCCATCAGTTACGTTGGCGTTTGACATCCCAGAGAGAGTTTGGACTAACAAGGAGGTGTCTTACTCGCATCTGAAGGTGTTCAGTTGCAGAGCTTTTGCACATGTACCAAAGGAGCAGAGAACAAAGCTGGATGATAAATCTGTTCCTTGCATATTCATCGGATATGGAGATGAAGAGTTCAGATACAAATTGTGGTATCCTGTAAAGAAGAAGGTCATCAGAAGCAGAGATGTAGTCTTCCGAGAAAGTGGAGTTGGAACTGCTGATGATATGCGAGAGAAGGCCAAGAATGGTATAATTCCTAACCTTGTTACTATTCCTTCTACTTATAACAATCCCACAAGTGCAAAAAGTAGGACCGGCGAGGTTGCCGAGCAGGGGGAGCAACCTGGTGAGGTTATTGAGCCGGGGGGGGCAACTTGATGATGATGTCGAGCAAGTGGAGTATTGTAACGACCCAACCAGTCGTTTTGAGAATTTTCACTTTGCTCGGTATTTTGAGGGCATGAGTAGCTCTGTATGATATGTTATGACCTGTGTGAATCGTCGGTTTTGGTTTTCAGGTAATTCGAAATTGATTTGGAAGAACGACTCTCAACTAGGAAGCTTTAAGTTGGAAGAGTTGACCAAGTTTGAATTTTGTGAATTTGACCTTGGAATGGAGTTTTGATGATTTCAATATCTCCGTATGGTGATTTTGAACTTAGAAGCGTGTTCGAAAAATTATTTGAAAATCCGTAGTTAAATTAGGCTTGAAATGGCTAAAATAGAAATTTAAGTTTGAAAGTTTGACCGGGGAGTTGACTTTTTAATATCGGGGTCGAAATTCAGTTATAAAAATATTCATAGGTCCGTAATATCATTTATGACTTGTATGCAAAATTTGAGGTCAATCGGACTTGATTTGATAGGCTTCGGCATCGAATGTAGAAGTTGGAATTTCTTAGTTTCGTTAAGCTTGAATTGGGATATGATTCGTGGTTTTAGCATTGTTTGATGTGATTTTAGGTTTCGACTAAGTTCATATCGTGTTTTAAGACTTGTTGGTATGATTGAATGGGGTCCCGAGGGGCTCGGGTGTGTTTTGGATCACTGGTTGAGAAACTAGTTGAGTTAAGGATTTGGAGTTTGACAATGGTCAATATCGGGTCAAGATAACATCTTTTCGGTGGTTTGCGTGCGCGAGCAGGTTCGAAGTGTGTTTTATGATTTAAACGCATATATGGTTTGTGTCCAGGAGGTTCCGAATGAGTTTTGGGTGCTAAAACGAAAATTCTTTCATTGCTGATTTTCTGGTGTAAAATAATTACGAAAATATTATTTTTTATCCCTTAAATTTTCAAACTTCATTTAAATCTTCAAAACACCATATCTCCCTCATTTTAAGGCCAAATTAGGTGATTCAAAAGCCTAACTTGACTGCAATTTCATAAGGAATCCATTGGAGGTATTAAAAGTGAGTTTTAGGATTGTTTGGCACACTAAACGAGGCAGAATAACTGGACAAAAAAATATTTAATATCGAGGGTTTATTTATTTTCCATTTTTTGATGAATTGGAGCTCAGGAAGAGGCGATTTTTGGGAGATTTCCAAGTAAAACAACGGGGTAAGTGTTTGTAATTTAATATTGGTCAAATTATCTGAATCCATGATTGTTTTTAACATTTAATTGGTGGATTAAGTTGGAAAATTTAGAAAACCCTCTTGGTTTAATTTGAGGATTTGAGGGTTGAGATGATATTGGTATTTGCTAAAATTTATATTGTTGGACTCGTGGTTGAATGGGCGTTCATATGTTGTAACCTTTTTTGGGTTCCGAGACGTGATCCCCACAGGCGATTTTTGAGTGTAATTTCGGATTTTTGGGGAAAATTAGTATTTTGATATGGAATTAAGTCATGTAATTTGTGTTGACTGAATAGAATTAATTTTGACTAGATTCGAGCCGTTCGGAAGTTGATACGCACATAATGGAATTTTTGGAGCATTGTTTAGCTTGCTCGACATTGGATTCAGCTTGTTCGAGGTAAGTAACATCTCTAATCTTGGAGCTGAGGATATGAACCTTGATTATATGTCTTATGTGAATTGTTTGGAGGTGACACACATGCTAGGTGATGGGCGTGTGGGAGTGCACCGTAGAAATTGAGACTCAGTTGATTCCGTAGAGCTATTTAGTCAATTAACTTGTATTCTTCTATGTATTTTTATGTGTTAGAGAAACTGAGCTCTCACTCATGTTAGAAATCATGCTTAGATAAATGTTAGTATTATTGGGACCCACAGAGGTCATTTCTACTATCGAATTATATGTTTAAACTGTAATTTCATACTCAGTCATATCCATTCATTGCATATCATATCTCAGTCTCTGATGTTATTTATTGATACATCATATCATCATTTTGGGCTAGTTTCATGACATTGTGAGATCGAGAGACTGGAGAGATTGATGACTGAGTGAGGCCGAGGGCCTGATTGTGAGGATAATTATGGGATCGGGTTGCACACTGCAGCAAGACAGATTGACTTATTATATCACGTGAGTTGTCCGTGCAGATTCAGATATTGATACTATATCACGTGAGTTGTCCGTGCAGATCCAAACATTGATACTATAGCACGCGAGTTGTACGTGCAGATTATTGCGCTTGGACTGAAGGAGCCCCTCCGGAGTCTGTACACACTCCCAGTGAGCGCAGGTACCTACTGAGTGCGAGTGCCGAGTGCCGAGCGATTGGGAGGATTGAGTGACCGTGAGGACTGAGCGATTGGGAGGACTGAGTGAATTGATACTCTAAGAGTATGCATATGGTTTTATTACTGAGTTGCATCGCATTGACATGCACACATGACATACATGCATAGAGATGCATTTTTCCTCATGTTGTACGATATTGCGTCATTCATGACTTCACATACTCATTGACATGTAGGCATAGAGATGTATTTTCCTCATGCCATTTGAAAATCAAACACCCTACGTGTTGAAAAGCTTTTGGAAAAAATCACAGTTTTACAAAACATACTTATATTTTGGTGATTTCGGTAAAAGATTTGGGTTTTCACTGATATACTTGAAAAGTAGGCCTATTTTTCCAGAACTGTGAACGAGTTGAGCATTTTATCTCTGAGCTACTTCTTTTATTACTTCTATTATGTTGTTACGAACTGTTGTTGGCTATTGGTGTTGGACCCTGACCTTTGTTCCAGCTAGTCACTACTTTCAACCTAAGGTTAGGTTTGTTACTTATTAAGTACATGGGGTCGGTTGTACTCCTACTACACTTCTGCACCTTGCGTGCAGATATTGGATCTTGATGTTGCTGTGATCGACGAGAGCTGGATTTGAAGATGTACTTGTGTTTCGGTCGTAGATGCCTCTTGTTCATGGTAGCCTTAGATTTATAAAAATCTGTTTATGTACATTTCGAACAGATGATGTATTTATTTCATATCAGCTTGTAAATTCTAATCTTAGAAGCTCATGATTTGTACTATAGTCCTTCGGGAGTGTATTAAAGTCAATTAAATATTATTGGAATTGGATAGTTATTAGTTGACTTATCTAGCGAGTTGGGTTAGGTGCCATCACGACTAGTTAGATTTTGGGTCGTGACAAGTACCCCACTCAAGAAGAAGAAGAACCTCAACCTATAAGGAGATCAGAGAGGCCAAGGGTAGAGTCATGTAAGTACCCTTCCACAGAGTATTCCTCATCCGTGATGAAGGGGAGCCAAAAAATCTTAAGGAGGTGTTGTCTCATCTAGAAAAGAACCAGTGGATGAAAGCCATGCAAGAGGAGATGGAATCTCTATAGAAAAATGACACGCACAAGCTGGTTGAACTTCCAAAGGGAAAAAGACCACTCAAATGCAAATGGGTATTTAAACTCAAGAAATATGGAAATGTCAAGCTGGTCAGATACAAAGCTCGATTGGTGGTAAAAGGCTTCGAACAGAAGAAAGATATTGATTTTGACAAAATTTTCTCACCTATTGTCAAAATGACTTATATTCGAACAATTTTGAGCTTAGCAACTAGCCTAGATCTTGAAGTGGAGAAGTTGGACGTGAAAACTGCATTTCTTCATGGAGATTTGGAAGACTAGATTTATATGGAGCAGCTAGAAGGATTTGAAGTAATTGGAAAGAAACACATGGTATGAAAATTGAATAAGAGTCTTTATGGGTTGAAGCAAGCACCAAGGCAGTGGTATATGAAGTTTGACTCATTCATGAAAAGTCAAACATACATAAAGACCTATTCTGATCCATGTGTATACTTCAAAAGATTTTCTGAGAATAACTTTATTATATTGTTATTATATGTGGATGACATGTTAATTGTAGGAAAAGACAAGGGGTTGATCGCCAAGTTGAAGGGAGATTTGTCCAAGTTATGTGATATGAAGAACTTGGGCCCAGCACAACAAATTCTGGGTATGAAGATAGTTCGAGAGCGAACAAGCAGAAAGTTGTGGCTGTCTTAGGAGAAGTACATTGAACATGTACTAGAACGCTTCAACATGAATAATGCTAAGCCGGTCAGCACACCTCTTGCTAGTCATCTGAAGTAAGGCAAGAAGATGTGTCCTATAACAATGGAGGAAAAGGAAAGCATGACCATAATTTCATTATTCCTCTGACGTCGGAAGTTTGATGTATTCAATGGTATACACTAGACCTGATATTACTCACGCAATTGGTGTTGTCAGCAGGTTTCTTGAAAATCCTGGAAAAGAACACTGGAAAACAGTCAAGTGGATGCTCAAGTACCTGAGAGGTACCACGGGAGATTGTTTGTGCGTTGGAGGATCTGATCCAATCTTGAAGGGCTATATAGATGCTGATATGACAAGTGACATTGAAAACATAAAATCCACTACTGGATATTTGTTTACATTTTCAGGGGGAGCTATATCATGGCAGTCGAGGTTTCAGAAGTGTGTCGCACTCTCTACAACTAAAGCGGGGTATATTGCCACTATTGAAGCTGGCAAAGGGATGATATGGTTGAAACGGTTCCTTTAAGAGCTTGGATTGCATCAAAAGGAGTATGTCATCTATTGTGTTAGTCAAAGTGCAATAGACCTTAGCAAGAACTCCATGTACCATGCAAGGACCAAACACATCGACGTGAGATATCATTGGATTCGAGAAATGGTAAAGAATGAATCTCTAAAAGACTTGAAGATTTCTACAAGTGAGAATCCCACAGATATGCTGACCAAGGTGGTACCAAGAGACAAGTTCGAGCTATGCAAAGAACTTGTCGGCATGTACTCAAACTAGAAGACAGTGCTACCTCCTCTAGATGAATGAGACTGGAGGGGGAGATTGATGGGGTCCATCTCATTCAATAGCCAAAGTAATAAGCATGTGCCTAAGAAAACTTTCTTTAGTTTGATAGCCAACTTTGTTGGATTTCTTTGGTTTGGTAGCCAACTTTGTTAAATTGTAAACATTGAAGAAAATGAAGGAAAAATGTGTGCAAATTGTCAAATGTAGTAGGCTTTAGAGAGTGAGGCTTCGGCTATAAAAGGAATTTCTACACCAACAAAGAGAGAAAGAAAGAGTGAGGTTTCACAGACAAGGTATATGAGAATAGTCTGTGAGAAATATAGAGAGAGCGATATTGTAGTAAGGTAGGAATATCAAAAGAGGGTTATTTTTTTTGAGTGTTGTAGTGGTCTTTGGAGTATTTTACTCGGACCTACAAAGTGTAAAATTCCTTGCTATAGTGATATTAGTTGCTCGTTTCGGGGCCGTGGTTTTTTCCTTATTCAAAAAGGGTTTTTCACGTAAAAAATTTGGTGTCGTTGTCACTCTTTTATTCTTGTTAATTACTGTATCTTGGTGCTACGTTATTATTCAGCTTTTATTACTGTGAATATTATTTTTGTAGGGGGTTTATTCCCAACAACTGGTATCAGAGCACATGTTCCGCTCGTTCACATAAACACTATTCACTATCGGTAGTATAATACTCGGTGAAAAACAAAAATATCCGGAGTAAAGTACGATGTAGCAAAATTTAACGGAGATAGCGGTTTCTAAACATGGCAAATAAGGATGCGAGATCTGCTCATCCAACAAGAATTACACAAGGTACTAGATGTTGATGCCAAAAAGCATGATACCATGAAAGCTGAGAATTGGGCTGACTTGGATGAAAGGGCTGCTAGTGCAATCCGGTTATACTTACCAGATGATGTGGTAAATTACATCATTGATAAAGACACCGCATGTGGCATTTAAACAAGGTTGGAAAGCCTATACATGTCCAAAACGCTGATAAATAAATTATACCTGAAGAAGCAGTTATACGCCCTACACATAGGTGAAGGTACAGATTTTTTTGTCTCATTTAAATGTGTTTAACGAACTAATCACACAGCTCGCCAACCTCGGAGTGAAAATCGAGGAAGAAGATAAATTCATCTTGATGTTGAACTCGTTGCCATCTTCGTACGATAATTTGGCAACAACCATCCTGCACGGTAAGACTACCATTGAATTGAAAGATGTCACATCGGCTCTTCTACTCAATGAAAAGATGAGAAAGAAGCCTGAAAATCAAGGACAGGCTCTCATCACAGAAGATAGAGGCAGGAGCTATCAAAGGAGTTCGAGCAACTATGGTAGATCCTGAGCTCGTGGGAAGTCTAAGAACCGATCCAAATCAAGAGCTAGAAATTGCTACAATTGTGATCAACCAGGTCACTTCAAAAGAGATTGTCCAAATCAAAGGAAGGGCAAGGGTGAAACTAGTGGCCAGAAGAATGACGACAACACATCCACCATGGTGCAAAACAATGATAATGTTGTCCTCTTTATAAATGAGGAAGATGAATACATGCACTTATCAGGCCCAAGGTCAGAATGGGTGGTTGATACATCAGCATCTTACCATGCCACACCGTTAAGAGATCTTTTTTGCAAATATGTAGCTTTAGCTTTGTGTTCTCGAGTAATTGCATTACTATCTGACTCTAGCTTTAGCTTTGTGTTCTTTCCTTAGTTCATCCTTCAAAGAAAAGGTTTCTTTTCCTCTTAAGGAAGAGTGTTAAATGTGAGAATATTTCTCTTTGCATACATTTCTATAGGCGAAAGTCTATTTCACGGTCTGGTGAATAATTTTTCAAATCTTCAGTTGAATAAGGAGGTCTTCTACTTTGACAGATCAAACCAGGTGATCAGGTGATGTGGTGACTCTATTGGAACCTTCCTGCAGGTTTATTGATTTTAAATGGGCTGATACGGTAAACATTTATGGCTGGAGGAATTTTTATATACTTTCCATATTACCTTTTGTTCTATGCATGTGATTTCACAATAACTAGTCAACCCAACTTTTCCTTAATATTTTTCCTCGTAACTGATACTTTTTTATTTTATTTTATATAACCGCAGCGTTACCAGTTCAAATCTGTCCAAGTGAATCTTCTGGAACAATTCTATGTAAATGAAAAAGCTGTGTCTTTTGATCTTGCAATTCGTGAATCAGTCCGCCAGGAAATTTATAACGAAATGAAACGCAACATGGGATCCTTTCCGCCATTTCATTGATTTTGAATCGAAAGGAAAGGTAAACTTTGATGATTTTAATATCTCAGTTTCTTTTGCATCCATTCCTAATCTGCTTCTTCTATTTTACTTCCATACATCTATTCTACTTTGATAGTTATATGTAAGCTGCCCATTTGGTTTCTATTGGTTTGTATTTCAACGTTTCACATGTTTTGGTTGTTATTTCCTCTCCCATTGTTTCTTTTTCTTTTCTCCATTTTGCAGGACATCTCTACTAGTGGTAGCTTTCAATGTTCTTATTTCTCAGGGGTGTACATAGGTCGGGTTGATTCGAATTTTTTAATTACCAAACCAAACCAATTATATCGGGTTATTAAATCTAAAGACCAAACCAAACCAATAAAAGTCAGATTTTTAAATCTCGTTTTTTTCGGGTTTTCGGGTTGTTTCGGTTTTTTTCATAAAGTCTTCATAGCACAAAATATAAAATTTATGCTCCAAATATTTCTTTAATCCTAGTAAGACAGAACTATATAAGGTATTTTTTTTAATAAAATAACATAAATATGAGATGATTCATGGCATTGCACTAAAATATTCAACAATAAAAATGAGAAAATAAGTACGACTAATAAGTACTATTATTTATATGACTAAACACTAAAAGAAAAATAAGATGCATTTTATCTAAACCATGAAAAAACTAAAAAATAAATATCCAACACTATTTTCATTCATAGTACAACTGAATTGAATGTCTTTTATTATCAATAGTATTGATTTGATTTTGGTTTAGAATTTATTTGAGTTACTAACATTTATGGACTATACAACTTATTGGAGCATCCAAAAATTATAAGTCCAAGTTAGAAATAATATTTTAAAAGATAAAATTATGAAAAAACTTAAGAAATATTTATAAACTACACTACAATAAATATTTTCATATATTAAATATATTTAAAACTTCTATACATATAATGTCGGGTTTGTTTGGTTTCAGTTTGACTTTTTTTAGTTAAAACCAAACCAAACCAAATATCGTCGGGTTTTTTTCCAATACCAAACCAATCAAACCAAACCATAGTCGGGTTATATTTCTCGGTTTGACTCGGATTATCGGATTGATGTGATTTGTCGGTTTCATTTATACACCCCTAGTATTTCTAGGTAGGTTGTCGAGGATCACTGGATTTATTATTGTAGCTATATTATAGGTACAGAGTTAGCAGATTTACACCCCCTCCCCCACTGTATTGGTGGAAAAAAGATGTCACGCGTGGAATGTTAGTAAGCTGACGAAGCATGACATGTGGTATAATGGAGTAATGACAAGTAGCACGCTCGATTAGCAAAATTAAGAATACAAGGAAGGTACGGGGGAAACACCCACGAGATAGTATAGAACAGAGGATCGGGCCTGAACAACTGTCAAAGAAGAGGGGCGAACGGAATGAATCAAGGTCAAAAAGAAGGGAAGATACATGAACCAGAAGTAAATAAGGAAGGGGAATGGGCACCGTTGTAAGGCATTTATAGCTACAATCAATACAATTAATACTCATAATGAATTCATCTTAAATAGGAAAAATGTTATGATTGTACATCTCTATATAAGGATAAAGAATTTTACTTGTAAGGACAAGTTCCAAGTACTACTGAAATATACTCTATAATTTCTTGCTTTATCAAAGTTTTCTACCTTGATTTTAGAGATTGACCGTCGTTTCATTCCTTATTTCTTCAATTTACGCTGTTGCTTTTATTATTTTCCCAAAGAGGTTGTTGAGGAAGTGAAGTAAAACTTGGTTATCAGTAACCCATTTTCTTCTAAATATAGGCTTTGATTGAAAATTTTATTTTTTGGTTAAACAACTTGGTTTAGTTACCGGAAATATGATAATCTTTTCACTTTCCAAATTCTTCTTTCTCACAACCAAACTATGTCAACTGGTAACGACAATAACCAACTGAACCCACAAGAGGGAACACCACCACACCTCTCTCCAACAGGATCCCCTCGTTGGTCCAGTGAAGGATTACCTGAGAGATCCACATCACATGCTAATGATCAACAAGGGGATGAACAAACTGTCAAACAAGACATTTTAAAATAATTGATTGCAGAACACGTGAATATTGCTTTTCAAGCCTTTGTTAGGGGGTCGCCTAACGCGCCATAAACTCCCCCACCAGTCAATACTGCGACTTTAGAAAACCCACGCTCGGGGCTCGACAATTATGGCAGTGGAGAAATTCCCAATGAATCTCGTGATGGGAGGTCAGGTACACCAAATAACTCTGATTAATAAAGTTTGGTACTAACTTTGCAGAAACAATTGAAAGAGCAGAATGATTACATAGAACAAACATCTGGCATACATCCCGTGATAAAAGGAGTAGATATTGATAAATATTCACAACAGCCCTGGAAGCCAACTAAGGCTCCTTTGTCAATTCCTAAAAAGTGTAAAATGGCTGATATTCCAAAATATGATGGAACAACCGACCCTCCAGATCACATAACTGCATTTACAACTGGCGTGAAGGGCAATGATTTAACCAAGCAGGAAATCAAATCAGTTTTGGTTAAATAATTTAGTGAAGCACTCACAAAAGGGGCATTAACGTGGTATTCTCTTTTACCTGAAAACTCTATTGATTCTTTTCCTGAGCATGCATATTCATTCATAAAAGCACATTTGGGAGCTCAGAAGGTTGAAAAAAGGATGGAAGACATCTTTAAGGTAAAACTAGGAAATCTAGAATTACTCAGGGAATTTGTGGATAGATTCCAACGGGAGAGGATGATGCTACCATGAGTACATGACAATTGGGCAGCTATGGCATTCACGAGCAATTT
The DNA here is from genome assembly GCF_000715075.1 of Nicotiana tabacum. Lineage (NCBI taxonomy): Eukaryota > Viridiplantae > Streptophyta > Magnoliopsida > Solanales > Solanaceae > Nicotiana > Nicotiana tabacum. The sequence goes on along the minus strand of NC_134103.1, from coordinate 3,239,544 downwards.
AAACGAGAAAAGTTCAGAAGCTACGAGGACTGAAGGAAAGTTTGCGGGAGTTTCCTGCAACAACATGGAATGATGTGTACAATAGGTACAACACGAAGATGCAGATAAAAGAAGATACGGTTTCACAGCCAAGGGTTGACGAAAGAGAAGGATTGAGACGTTCAGAATCCGAAAAAAGGTCCGGAAAAAATAGGTACTAACCTTACATGGGACCTGCAGGGCGATATTAGTGGTCTAAACGGGAAAATATACGATCTGAATCCAGATCAAGGCGAAAAGATGCGGGTTCATCATCTAGATTTAGAAAGGAACGGGATGCGCGAGGCAGTGATTCCAATACATATGCGATGATCAGAGATTATAGTTTTAATGTCAGTACCTCCGAGTTAGTAGCTGTTTTAAGAGGTATGGGAGATAAGGTGTGGTGGCCTAAAGAAATGAGATCAAACTCGAGCAAAAGAAATCCAGATTTCTAGTGTGAATTTCACAACGATCATGGCCATAGAACAACAGATTGTAGGTTATTACAAGGAGAAGTTGAACATTTATTGAAGAGGGTTATCTAACTGACTTGTTCAGCGAGAAAGGTAGACAATAATATATGAAGAATAGACAAGAGCCTCTGAAACCCCCGTCTCCAAAGAGAACAGTCAATGTGATAACCGGGGGAGATGAGGTCAATGGTGTGACATATACAGCTGCAAAAAAGACGTCAAAAGTCACGGTCACTCATGGAAAGAGAGTTCGCCAAGTTTTGGATGAAGACAATATAACATTTGATGATGAAGATGTGGAGCGGATTGATGATTCCTCATAATGATGCACTGGTAATATCTTTACTTGTACACGATACTAACGTTAAATGAGTTTTGATTGATCTAGGTAGCTCCGTAAATATCATTCTACTAAGGGTGGTGAATGAAATGCAAGCTAGCGACAAGGTGGTACCAAAGACACGATCTTTGTCTAGATTTGATAATTCAAACATTATCACAAAAGGGGAAATAGTTCTTACCACATTTGCAGAGGCAGTTATCAATGATACAAAGTTCCAAGTGATTGATGCAAACATGGCTTATAATATGATTCTAGGAAGACCATGGATTCACGATATGGATGTTGTACCGTCCATATTGCATCAAGTTATTAAATTTTCTTCACAATGGGGGATTCAAAAAATCCGTGGAGATCAACAGGCTTCTAAAAGTATCAATTCAGTGGTGGTTATAAGCACAACGAATGATGTTACAGATGAGAAATAGCAACTACAGAATTCAGTTAAGGATATAGTAATACAAACCTCAACTGAAGGCATTTCAGGACAGGCGGATGTAGATTCAAGACCCGATGTTATTCAAGATCCAGAAGAAAATGAAAACATCAAAACAACTACTGAAGAACTCGAAGCTATAATGTTATTTAAACACTAGCTAGATAGAAAAGTTTACATCGGAGCAAATCTAAGCCCAGAAATGAAAGGTAAATTAATTGATTATTTAAAAGCTAACACAAATTGTTTTGCTTGGTCTCATTCAGATATGATAGGTATACCACCGAAGGTGATGAACTACAAACTGAATGAGGATCCATTATACCCACCAGTCAAGCAGAAGAAAAAGAAGCAAGGATCCTTCAAAAATCAAGTGATCCACCATGAGGTACAAAAGCTTTTAAAAATTGGGTCGATACGAGAGGTAAAGTACCCTAAATGGTTATCTAATATTATGGTAGTTCCCAAAAAGAATGAAAAATGGCGAGTTTGTGTAGATTATACTGATTTAAATAAGGCTTGTCCTAAATATTCATTTCCTTTGCCGCATATAGATCAACTAATTGACTCTACCGCAAGACATGAGCTATTAAGTTTTTTAGATGCATATTCAGGTTATAATCAAATAAAGATGGATCCTCTAGATGAAGAAAAAACTTCATTTATCACAAACAATGGGATTTACTGCTACAAAGTCATGCTATTTGGTCTAAAAAGCGCTGGAGCTACGTACCAAAGATTGGTGACTAAGATGTTCCAAGAACATCTGGGAAAGACTGTGGAAGTATATACTGATGATATGTTAGTCAAGTCAGCACAAGCGGGGGATCATTTTCAACACCTGTCAACCACTTTCGAAATTCTTGGCAAATATAATATGAAGCTAAATCCATAAAAGTGTGCTTTTGGCGCGGCTTCAGGTAAGTTTTTAGGTTTTCTTCTTTCTAACAGGGGTATTGAAGTGAATCCTGCACAAATCAAAGCTATTGAGGAAATACCGGATATACTCATAAGCAAAAAAGAAGTACAGAGATTAACAGGAAGAATAGAAGCCTTTGGGAGATTTATTTCAAAATCATCAGAAAAGAGTTTTAAATTCTTTTCAGTATTGAGAAAGCAAAACCAATTTGAGTGGACTGACGAATGCCAACAAGCCTAGAAAAACTTGCTTTAGCATTAATTATGTCATCTAGAAAATTGAGACTTTATTTTCAATGTCATCCTATCTGTGTAATAACTGCTTTTCCTCTAAGGAATATATTGCATAAACAAGAACTATCCAGCAGGTTAGCTAAGTGGGCAATAGAACTCAGTGAGTATGATATCATATATCAGCCTAGAACTGCAATAAAATCGCAGGTTTTAGCAGACTTTTTAGCAGATTTCAGCACGAATTTAGTTCTTGAAGCATAAAAGGAACTACAGGTATTTACCGGATCTAATCTGGGAACTTGGATTCTATTTATCGATGTTTCCTCGAATGTTAAATGAGCGGGTTTAGATATTGTACTAATTTCGCCTTTAGGGGAAATCATAAAACAAGCAATAAAATGTTATCCCATCATTAACAATGAAGCGAAGTACGAAGCTGTGATTGTAGGTTTGGAACTAGCACGAGAACTTGGTATAGAACATATTGTAATCTAAAGTTATTTGCAACTAGTAGTTAACCAGATGAAGGGGACTTACATAGCAAGAGAGGCAAGAATGCAACAATATCTGGAAAAGCCACGGGAATTAGTCAGACAATTTCAGTTGTGGAAGGTCGTACAAATACCCAGGGAGGAGAATGCAGAAGCAGATGCGTTAGCCAGTCTCGTGTCTGTTGCGGAAATAACAAATGCAGAAAATGCTATTGTAATACATTTGATTCATTCGGTGCTCGACCAAGACAAGAATGAGGTAAATTTTAATAATCTGACTTGGGATTGGAGGAATGAATTTGTTAACCTTTTGCAGTACGGAATTTTACCCGAAGACAAGAAAAAGTCTCAGTTACTCTGCCAAAAAGTCGCTCGGTATTGCTTGATTCGTGGAAACTTATACCGAAAGATGTTCGGTGGGCCTTTAGCACAATGTCTTGGACCTTCACAAATGAAATATGTGATGAGGGAAGTACATGAGGGGAACTGTGGCAATCACGCTGGGAGAAGATCGTTGGTAAAAACACTAATAAGAGCAAGATATTATTGGCCAAAAATGGAAGAAGAGGCGGAAAGCTTTGTATCCAAGTGCGATAAGTGTCAACGATATGGGAATAACATGCATCGCCCAACAGAACTGTTACATTCAGTTGTTTCACTGTGGCCTTTCATGAAATGGGGCATGGATGTCGTAGGTCCGTTACCTCAAGCTAAATGAAAGGTACGGTTTCTATTAGTTTTAACAGATTATTTTTTAAAATGGGTAGAAGCAGGAGCTTTTAAACAGGTGCGAGAGAAGGAAGTCAATGACTTTATTTGGCGAAACATTATCTGGCAGTTTGGAGTTCCAAAAGAAATCGTGTGTGACAATGGCCCACAGTTCATAGGCACGAAAATCACAGAATTCTTTCAAAGTTGGCAGATTAAATGGATTACATCTGCACCTTACTATCCTGTAGCTAATTATGATGACCCAAAGTGTCATCTTTAAATATAATAATTAATTATATATTCTAAGACCTCTAAAAGCATTATTTATTATTTCTCGACTTGCGTGCATAGTCCGTATAATTTTTCGGAAAGTTTTTATGTGAAAAATGGATTAAAATGTGAAATAGAGCTTTAAAACTCAACTAAGTTGACTTTGGTCAACATTTTGAGCAAACGGACTTGGATCAATATTTTGACAGTTTTGATAGGTTCGTATCGTGATTTGGGACTTGGACATATGCTCGGAATCGAATTCTGAGGTCCTTAGCCAGAGATATGGAATTTTGATGAAACATTAAAAGTTTGAAAGCTTAATGATTTTTAAGAATTTACTAATGTTGGATTTATTGACACCGGGTCCGTATTTTGGTTTCGGATCCTGGTATAGGTCCATTATAATATTTATAACTTGTCTGTCGAATTTGGTGAGAAACGGAGTTGATTTGACGTGATTCGGACATCCGGTTGTGAAAATATAAGTTTTAAAATTTTCTTGAAACTTTCATTCGATTTGGGGTTCAATTCGTAGTTCTAGGTGTTATTTTGGCGATTTGATCGCTCGACCAAGTTCGTATGATATTTTAGGACTTGGGTGCATGTTTGGTTTGGAGCCTCGAGGGCTCGGGTGAGTTTGGGATGCTCAACGGGCCATTTTGGACTTAAGGAAGATGGCATATTTCTGGTGTTTTGTTGTAGAAATTTTACTCATCGCGATCGAGTGAGGACGTTCGCGATCGCGTAAGGCAAACTGAGAGGCCAGCCAAAGTTGTTCTTCACGTTCGCGAATTTGAGGACGCGATCGCGTAGGGATGTGAAGTGGTGCTTCACGAATGCGTGGCCAAGGTCGTGTTCGCGTAGAGTTAAAAAGGCTAAAGCTGAGCCACGCGCTTTACTCATCGCGATCGCGTTAGGTCGTTCACGATCGCGTAAGTCTGTGAGTCAAAGCATCGCGTTCGCGTGGTGTTTTACGCGTTCGTGTAGAGCAAAAAGTTGGGGAGCCAAAAATGTGCTTCGCGATCACAAAGCATTGTACGCAATCGCGAAGGGTAAAAATCCCAGAAACAGAACATAAGTTCTAGAAAATGGGATTCATCTCATTTTCAATCATTTTTCATTTTTGAGCTCGGGTAAAGCGATTCTTGGGCGATTTTCACGAAAAAATATTGGGGTAAGTGTTCCTTATCCTATATTGATTATATTTCATGATTCCATACTCATTTATATAATGAATCCGTAAAATTTTGGGAGAAAAATTAGATTTTTATAAAATCTTCCAAAAACGAAAATTTAAGATTTGAGGATCCATTTGACATCGGAATTTGATAATTTTTGTATGGTTGGACTCGTCTCGGAATAGGTGTTCGGATTTCGTAAGTTTTTCCGAGATTTGAGACGTGAGCCCCACTGTCAAATTTTAAAGTGAATTTCGAATTTTATCCGAAAAAATAGTAAATTCATATGGAATTAATTCCTATGATTCGTATTGAGTATATCAAATTTTTTATGAATAAATTTGATGCTTTTGGAGACAAATTCAAAAGGAAAAGCTGTGGTCGAGTAATTGATTGAAATTGCAAAGCAAGGTAAGTGTCGTGGTTAACCTTGACTTGAGGGAATAGAACCCTTAAATTATTTGTTATGTGAAATGCATGTGAACGACGTATAGGCGAGGTGGCGAGTGTCTATACGTCATCAAATTAATTGTTGCATAATTAATTGAAAATCCTAAATTTGTTTTAATATACGAATTAATTGTTATAAAAATTATTTCTCTCATGTTCTTTATCAAATATTAGTTCTTGAATTCTTTCAATAATTGTTACATGCTTATTTGATTTATTTGCATTAATTGCTACTTGTCATTTAACATATTAAATATTAAGCTGCCTATTTTCTCCCTGATTTCCATAATAAATTGTTATTTGTCATTGTTTGTTTCATAATTAAATTATATTTATTGTACGCTTGTTGTCTTATAATTTTATATTAATTGTTGCTTTTATTGGGCAATTTCTTCTATAAGAATTGGTAAATGAATATATTGGAGGAGCGGGTTACACGCCGCAACAGAATTTATTGAAATGAATATATTGGAGGAGCGGGTTGCACGCCGCAACAGAATTTATTGAAATGAATATATTGGATGAGCGGGTTACACGTCGCAACAGAATTAATTAAAATGAACATATTGGGGGATCGGGTTGCACGACGCAACAGACTTATTTAAAAGTCTATATATACTTGATTAAAATAAATATAAGGGAGGATTGAAAATGAATATGTTGTGAGAGCGGGTTGCACGCTGCAACAGAAATTGATTGAAATAATAATTGGTTATGACTGCTGAGTTGGCTTCAACTATTAGAAATGAGTTACCTGATTTAAATTCTATTATTGTGGTTATTACTATTATTGCGTACACGTTAATGTAAGTGACCTGCCTTAGCCTCGTCACTACTTCGTCGAGGTTAGGCTCGGCACTTACCAGTACATGGGATCGGTTGTACTGATACTATACTCTACACTTCTTGTGCAGATTTCGGAGTTGGTCCCAGCGGCGTACCATAGACTTGCTCGGATTTCAGCTACCAGAGGAGACATGAGGTATAACTATACGGTGTCCGCAGTTCTGAAGTCCCCGTCTATTTTACTTTGGCTGTGTGTTTGTTTCCAGACAGTTTTATTTCATTCAGACCTTTATTTGTATTATTCTAGAAGCTCGTGCACTTGTGACACCAATTCTGGGATGGTATTTAGACTCCGTTATTTTTATGATTATTCATTACATTTCAAACTTACTTCCGCATTTGTTTCTTTGTTATTAATTAATTCAAAATTGTTTTAAAATGATTAATATTATTCTAACGTTGGCTTGCCTAGCAAGTGAAATGTTAGGCGCCATCACGGTCCTGAAGGTGGGAATTTCGGGTCGTGACACCAATGGGCAAGCTGAGTCAACAAACAAAGTTATTATTAATAACTTAAAGAAGAGATTAGAAGAATCAAAAAGCAAATGGCCAGAAGTGTTACCGGGGGTATTGTGGGCTTATCGAATGACAGCAAAACCAAGCACGGGCGAGACTCCATTTTCACTTGTCTATGGCACTGAAGCCTTAATCCCACTAGAAATAGGTGAACCAAGTACAAGGTATACACATTCTACTGAGGAGTTAAATGAAGAAGAGATGCGAACGAATTTGAATTTACTGAAAAAAAAGAGAGAAGCAGCGCTGATAAAGATGTCGGCTCAGAAATAGATGATTGAGCGATACTACAACTGGAAAGCTAATCTGAGATACTTCAAGATTGGGGACTTCGTCCTCAAAAAGGTGTTTCAATCAACAAAAATAGCTAATGCAGGAAAATTAAGTCTGAATTAGGAAGGCCCTTATAGGGTTCGAGGCATCGCTGGAAAATGAGCATATGAGTTAGAAACCATGGATGGCAAGGTGCTACCATCAAACTGGAATGATGTTCATCTGAAGAAATATTACTTTTAGACGAAGAAAGTACCTATGGGCAGGTATCACTCAGTTACGATTTTATTTTGTTTTTATGAATTTTACTAATAATTTTAGATGATAGGCAAAAAGCTAGCCCGTACCAAATGATGATATTATACCCGAAAGACACGCGGAATACTAAATTATTCTCGGTCTAGGTTGCAACTTTTCTAATGGAAAAAGGGGTTATGCAGTCATCATCTAAGCGTATATCTCCGAGTCTCATTTGTATTTTCCTTTTCAGGGAATGGACCAAAAGGAAGGAGTAATCCAGTGTTCTAGATTTCATACTTCAAAGCTCTAATACTGGGGGGACTATACATATAGAAGTAAGCAAAAAACCGGAATCAAAAACCTTGAAGTAACCTTGGAAAGGTGTAAACTTGCGAAAAGGATATGATATACGTTCCATGTTCTTACGACTTTTAGGTGAAGGCCAAAAATTAGTCACGGGATAATAAACCTGATTTTGTATCTCAAAATCGGCTGCATAGAAAGCAGTTATGAAAGTGTTGTATGAATAATTATGAAAAAGATATACGAAATTCAAAGCATAAAACTTTCTCAAATTATTTTTTTTTCATGTCTACTTCATATTTCATATATTTACACGAATATGAAGATGAGACGTCATCTTCATCAGTGTCGTTAACATAAAAGGACCCTCTTTTATAAAATCCGTATTTGTTAAAGTCAGAGATTGTTAAAGTATTTTTAAATACAAGGAATAAGCTCAAATATCAAAGAGCAGAATAAACGGTAAAAGTCACTAAAATACATATAAATATTAAACCTTGGGAAAACAGAGGTATGAGTTTATCATTCAACCCCAAAAGAAGACAGGGGTAACCAAAACTTCCCCAAAGGTTGTTAAATCAAGAGCAAAGCAACATAAAAAAGTTAACAAAAAGCAGGAGAAAACTAAGGAACATCATCAATGGGAACATCATCAACGGGAGAAAAATGATTAACTTGAGAAGAAGAGGCTTGAACATCGGCCCTACCAGGAACAAGTCCATTTCCATCACCTTCGGGACCTTCGTCTTCAGGTGAGGAAACACTTTGACATTGTTGAGTTTTCTCAATTGCTTCTTTAGCCTTAGCAATCTTAGCATTAAGGTCAAAACCCTCCTAGTTGGCTTCAACTAGAGTCTCGAGGCGAGTGTTTAGGAAAGCCCAACTCACATCCAACGATAGCTTATCCTCGAGAATCTCATAATCCTTCTCCCACTGGTCAATCTCGGCTCTTAGCTGTTCTTTTTTATGCTTCAGTGGCATCATAAGATGTCTTCAAAGGAGAAAGAGAACTTTCCAAGAACTGAATCTTATCAGAAGAGACGCAGAGATCTTCCTGAACTTGAGTAAGTGTTTGAACCAACTCTTCCGCATAAACCTCCTTTTGATTAAGGAGTTCCTTCAAACTCCTTATTTCTTTAGTTGCCTTGGAAAGTTGTTCAGCAAAGGAAGATTCAAGGATATCCTTTTCCTTTCCGACCTAACTAGATGAAGCTTTTTCAATCTCTAATTCAGCGGCAATCACTCACATATGTTGTTCTAAAGCATTCTTCTCTTCCGCTAGAACTTATTTTTCCAATTGGAAGACCTTCAAATTGTTCTTTCCAGTTATTAACCTCGGTGCGGTAATCTATAACTTGCTGGTCTGTCTGAGAAATTCTTTTTATAAGCTCTGTGCCAATCAAGTTGATCTGCAAAAAAGGAGAAAGAGTTATGAGTAAGAAAAAGAAGAGAAATAAAATATAATTAAGCTTGTAACTTCAAGGAAGAATGAACAATATCATTCATTAAGGTCAGTGAGCTATGACTTTCTAACTTCGACTTCTCTACGGGACCTAATAGAGGTTTCAACCACACGTCGGCTTGACCAGATTTTCTTAATATGTTCCCACCTTCAGGAACCTCAACAATAACTCTTTTCATTGCCCTCCTGCTACTAGAAGGTTCGACTTCTGCATGAGAAGCAGTCACGGGAATAGCAGATAGAGTAGAAGCAGCCACGGGAATAACATCAGGTAAGGACACGAAAGGGTTAATAGAAACCGAGATTGGAAGGGAGTCAAAGGGCAATTCTTCAGAAACAGGCCCAAAAGCTTCATCACCTTCGAAGCCATGAGCAAACAATCTATCAATAGAACCTGGGGGAGGATCGGCAGTGTCTTCATCAGAAACCACTAAAGGGGAACTCTCTGGCTCATCCATGAGTCTAAAAGGGATTGAACTTGGTAAAGGGTCATGAGAAGGAATAGTTTCATCATCAGAAACCACACATCTCCTGACGCGTGGCCTTTACACCAAAGAACCCTCCTCTGTTTCTTATTCACCATCAGAGCCACGAGCTCCGTTGGTTATCCTTTTTGAAGAAGAAGCACTTAAAATCCTTTCCTAGGCGAGAGTCACGGAAATCCTAGTGGATGGAACAGACGCGGGACTAATGCCACGAATAGAAAACCCTAGCAAAAAATGGGGAAGAATAAGAAACCCTTGAATCAACAAGGAAGAGAAAAGGAAAGACAATAAATGGAAAAAGTATCGTGCGTCTTCACTTTTCAACCAAATCTTTGAGAAAGATATTTCCAAGACATTTTCTCCATAGGCGAAGCAGTTAACATCTAATCTACCCAAGCACAGAAGTTGGAAATTTCATCAAAAACTTCCATAGTTGCTGAAAAAGTAAGCATGTGATCACATGGGGTTTTTCTTTTGAGACATAAAAAAAGAAAAGAAAAAAGCTTACGTGCAAAGTTTCATTTCTTCAGGAAAGACATGTTTTATTCATCCACTAGTGCACTAGCGGGAGAAGCAACAACACGAGCGTACCAGCCACGATCCCGGTCGTCTTCAGGGCCAACCAGTACTCTCTTACTTCTAGCCACGAGAGAAAAAACTCCTTCACGAAATAGTTTAGGGGAGTAAAGATGAAGCAAGTGTTGAAAAGTGAAAGGCATGGAAACCAAATCTGATAAATAACGAAGGCATGCAACAACCCTCCATACTATGGGGCCAATTTGGCCAAGGCACACGTTGAAATAATTATAAAATTCAATAATCACTGGGTCGATAGGTGGTTTGAACCCTAAAGTAAATGGGTAGGTGTAAACAAAGGAAAAACCAGCTTGGTATGAGGTAATTCTCTGGTTGGCACTAAGGACTAAAACTGGGAAATCTGGTTTCTAATAACATTCTCTTCGAACCAGGGAGAGAAGGCCAGTAGTGATCAAACTTGGATAAAGGTCAACAGGATTAAGGGAGGCCATATAAGAGACTTGATTCCTTATGGTTTCGCATTCAATTACAAAAGAAAAATCCTGAGGAACAATCTCTGCAACAGTGGGTTTACGCACTGGTTCATTTAAATCTATATTCCTAGAAAAGGATCAAGGGGTTAAAAGAGCCTTAGATTTAGAAGAGGAAGGCTTAGCAGCAATGCCCTGGGAAGAAGAACCACGATTAGATAGCGAGCCAAGACTACGAATTCTACCACTTCTCCTACTTCTAGTAGGGACAGTAGAAAGAGCAAGTTCGTCAATAATCACAATCTTACGAGGGTCTGGTGTAGAAGAAGACACAACCATCATTAAAAGTAAGTCATCATGAAGCATCATAATGGAACTGTCACTTCATGACTGACGCAGCCGCAGAAAAACCTTAAAAGCGCTGAAAAATTACAGAGCCAATCGTTAGAAGCCACATAGCATGGGCATTAAATAGACGTGACACGTCACATCGATTTTGAAGGGGACACGATGATACTCGAAAAACAGCGGCAAAGAATTTCCGCCATAAAAGCTTACCACTTCCCGAATATTCAATTGAAGAATATTCAAAAAGTGGAGGGACTATCTGTCTTGGTGGAAAAAAGATATCACACGTGGAATGTTAGTAAGCTGACGAAGCGTGACACGTGGTATAATGGCGTAGTGACAAATGGCATGCTCGATTAGCGAAATTAAGAATACAAGGAAGGTACGAGAAAAACACCCATGAGATAGTACATAATAGAGGATCGAGCCTGAACAACTATCAAAGAAGAGGCGCGAACGGAATGAATCAAGGTAAAAAAATAAGGGAAGATATATAAACCAGAAGTAAATAAGGAAGGGGAATCGGAACTGTTGTAAGGCATTTATAGCTACAATGTCAGTTATGGTTATCAATGATAACGGGCAATCAATATAATTAATGCTCATAAAATTCATCTTAAAGAGGAAAAACGTTATGATTGTACACCTCTATATAAGGATAAAGAATTTTACTTGTAAGGACAAGTTCCAAGTACTACTGAAATATACTCTATAATTTCTTGCTTTATCAAAGTTTTCTACCTTGATTTTAGGAATTAACCGTCGTTTCGTTCCTTATTTCTTTCAGTCAATTTACGCTATTGCTTTTATTATTTTTCCAAACAGGTTGTTGAGGAAGTGAAGTAAAACTTGGTTATCAGTAACATATTTTCTTCTAAATATAGGCTTTGATAGAATATTCTATTTTTTGGTTAAACACCCACAGTCCTAGTTCTGCCCGTCCTGGAAACTGGAATTATTGGTGCAGTCAAAGGCATACATATCACGGGCATCCAGTAGTAGTTTAGTTCTACTTACCTTTTCTCCAATTGCCAACACCAGACTGTGGCCAAAGCAATGGTATTGCTAAGATTTCCACCAATTGAATGTTTGAAAGAAGTGATTGGAACTCAGTTGTGCATCTTTGCACTGCAATAGATAGCAAGCGCGACAGTTAATTAGTCATTCATGTGATTACATAGTATTTTGTTGTCCGAAGTTCTATTTAGTATTACTTCACATGTTATATTTTACTGCAGTTGTATCAGTTCAAATCAGTGCGAGTGGATCTACTGCAACTACTACATCAAAAGGGAGCAATTGTGTCTGTTGAACATGTAATTCGTAGCTAGGTCAATACACCTAACTCAAGGTTACATCTGTGTACAGACAACAAAGAATAATACTGGTCCTTTGTTCGACTGTGATGGATTTCATGTAAATAGCAGTAAAGTAAACAAAATTGATCAAATCTGTTGAATGCTCATAAAACTCCACACCAGTAAAGCAATATGCATTTTACAGCTGTGGAATCAATCATCTTTTTCATCTTCATCTGTAATAGTTTCATGCAATATTCTTGAATGCTTGTCTAGTTGTTTTAGCTCATTATGCTGACATGTGATCCCAGACTTACTGCTTTGTTTCCTTGTTTTCCTCCCTGTTCTAGTCCTCATCTATGTAAACTAGCTATTGTCTTTTTAGTGGACATCGTGTGAAAGGAAAAAGAAACCTAGCTTTAGTGTTTAGGACTTCAAAGAATTAAGGAATGTCAAGCAACACATGAAGATCTATTTTATTTCATCACTCTCCATCTGAAAAGATGGCATTCACCTTATCAGATGCTCATATTGTTGAACTCCACACTGAAGAGTGAAGAGTCCTCAAAAATTGAAACTAGGCACACCAACATTCACTCATATATTAGGAATTGCCACAATTTCTATGATACCATAAATGGAAATTGTGGCAAAGGCAATGAGGTGATCAGCATTTCCAGCAAGAGGCAGTCACAATAGGCTTTGATTTCACTTTGGCCAGCCACTTCTTTGCTTGTGACACCATCTTAATTGGCGCTGCCTGAAAACCTGCTCGACTCATCCTCCTACGCCATTGGTCCACCCTCTCCTGCCTTTCCACTCGTGCTTGTCCCTCGCAACTCACAATATTCTTAATCTCCTCTGCAAAGTAAAATTGCTCTATCTTCGCGCGCCTAGTGTCATACTTTGGCAGCATGACATCAAGGGAGTCGAAAATAGCAGAATAATAATGCAATGCTTCCACAAATCTCCCAAGAAAAAAAGGGTCCATTATGGTTCCAGTCTTGCTCCACAAAGACCAGAATCGCCAAGACCTGGTGTTCTCCTTAGCCTTTTAAAATCCCCACTTTCATTGGACAAACTGGAAATCGTGCTAGCAACATTGCTCTTAAAAATGGCTATGTAAGTATTAGGGGGGCAAACGGGCGGGTCTGGTCGGTATGAGCGGGTCGAAAACGGGTAATTTAAAAAAATTGATATATTATCCGACCCGACCCATATTTAATACGGATAAAAACGGGTTATCCGGTGGATAATATGGATATCCATGGCTTCTTAAATATGACCACTTTTGGGAAACTTCCTAGTCGTCCAAACTTGAGGAACCCCAATTTGAGTCTTTACAAATGTAAAAGTTAACACATTAGTTATCCATTGGTTATTCATCTGGTTATCCATTTTTTAATCGGATAATATAGTTCTTATCTATATTCGACCCGTTATTAAAAAGTTTATTATCCAACCCCTTTTTAATGGATAATATGGGTGGATAACTATTTTCTTTTAACCATCTTGCCACCTCTAATAAGTATTAAGAGAATAGGCCAATTCTTTGTGACTAAGGTAAATGCCATTTTCCAAAGGGTCATAACCAATTTGATCAACATTGAAAGGCTAAGGGATAGGAAGCTAGTGAGTAGTGACCATATCATAAATTATTTTTTCTTCTCTTAATTACAATAATATATACCCTCCGTTTCAATTTAGATGATATATTTTATTTATCGAGGAGTATAACCTGCCCTTAGGGGCGGGTACCAGTTATGGATTCATCATAACATTATAACTCAGGTTCATATCCTTTAATCAAATAAGTATATCAGTGGTGACTTTCGAACTCGTGATATGCGTCTAATTCACAGAACGGCCGCTAAAAGTGTGGAGCCACATGCAATGAATTTTTTCAGAAAGTTATATTGAGTAATTATGGTAAAAACGCAAATATTTATATACTTATATAAAATATTGAATCCACTTAAGGTGAAGAGAAATATAGGTTCGAACCCTTGTGACATTTTTAGATTTTTTAATTCCCGTGTCAAAATTCCTGACTTTGCGCCCCTTGGTGCTACGAACTTATTACTTTAACTATTGTCATTATTACTAAGTTGTTAATCATATAGCTAATGTCAGATGTTAATCATATTTCATTTCAGTATCCATAACTAACATAAATAGTGAATCCCAAGGTTGGTGGAATATTCAAAATTACCGTTGACAGTTAATTAGGAATTAACTTTTATTAGAGGGTAACATCAGCCGACTAAGGGGGGAAAATATTTTATTTTTTTGTGAAAACACATAAAAAAAATAATGAGACAGCGACACGCAGAGTTGAAGTTTATAATATTCCTAATTACTATTAGGCGTACTAATTTGCTTTATTTACAAATTCTTTAATTTCTTTGAGATAGCATAAATAAAAAAGAATTAATTAGATCCTAGATGGAAAAGGAAAGGATAAAAACAAAAGCCTAGCTGGTAATTAATTGTACATAACTAAGTCCTCAAAGGAAAAGGATTTGCCAAATACATCTATTTAAAGTGTGTCTCTGTCTTTGTTGTTAACTGTCTAGCAATGGAGATTGCCCAAAGAAGAAAATGTTCAATACCCGACGAGATTATTTTTGAGATATTCTCTTGGCTTCCTGTTAAATTTTTAATGCGTTTTAAGTGTGTTTCCAAATTTTGCAACTCTCTCATCTCGAATCCATATTTTAGAGAAATACATCAAAGCCACTCTGTATATCGTCGTCATGATAAAATTACCAAATTCCTTGTATTCTCAGAGGGGGATCAAGAAAATTTGTACACCAAAGAGCTAGGACAAACAACCAAAGCCTCCCGTTTTCGTGTTGAGAAATTGGATAGTGCTAGTTCTACTAAATCAACATACGCTAAAGGTTTATTATGTTTATGGGATCCAGAAAATTTAATTCAGCAGGCTATTATTTTAAATCCTAGTACAAGAGAAACAAGATTTCTTCCTTACCTAAGTAGTGTTGTTGATCAAGAGAATTTTGTAAACCGTGATTATCGTTGCTATTGTTCATTGGGTTTCGACTCGTATAAAAGAAGGCATAAAATCTTGATGACACTAGTTTATGATGATGGTCAAAATAAGTCGACAAGAAACTGGATTTTTACTCTAGGTGATGAATCGTGGAGAGAGATCAAAAGCAATATACCTTATATTATGCCGGTATTTCTAGGAGGAGGAGTTCACATTGATGGAATTATCTATTTCTTTAGTCGTTACCACAACAGTACCTTTTGCATTGTGGCGTTTAATGTTAGGACTGAAATATTCAGAATTATCTCATCGTTGTGGTATGATCATCCTTGTGGTATTCATGTACATTGGGCATATTGCTATATGCACTATCACCTGGTAAAATATGAAGGAAAAATAGCAGCCGTTGATTCTAAATCAGCTCATGTTTGGATTTTACAAAGTCGTCCTGATAAAACGGAAGAATATTGGGTACATAAAAAATTAGTATTAGAAAATGAGAAATTTCGTATTAATGGGGAGAATATCGTATTATTTGACATGTTCAAGCCGAGTTTGATTTTGTTATGTGATTTGAAGAAAAAGTGGTGGAGAACAATTGATAGAGAGAAGGATAAGATCATTGGTGTCTATAGTTGTGATGAGGATAGCCTTTACTCCTTATAATTAAGGACAAATTTAATTTTAAGTTAATTTGAAGGCATTTAGGATTTTGATTCTTTCGATTTTTTTGTTACATTCATCGGTTTTGCATCTTTTATGAATATACTACTGCTTTATTTTCATCTTTTTCTCGTGTCGTGGATCTACTGGAATAGCCTTTCTACACTCGTTGTAGTGGTAAGGCACAGGTGGATCCAAGATTTGAGGTTTATGAATTCTTATCGTAATTTTAAATTAATATGCAATAATAACTGAGTTCACAGTTAAATATTTATAAATACAGGGTCTACGCAAGAGTTACTGAGTTTCCGAGAATCCATATTCAATGCTCTAGGTTCACCCCTGGGATAAGGTACATGTACTCACTACCCTTCCCAAACCCCACTTGTGAGATTATACATAACATAGACGGAGCCAGAATTTGATATAATTTAAATACGTTAATAATAATAAAAAGATTAAATGCGTGCATTAAATAATAAAATTATTTAACAGAATCATAATTTTTCTAGCATAATATAAAGAAAAATTTTAAATTAAAAAAAAAAAAACTTGTATATTTGCAAACCATGACGAATCGCTTATAATAATAATAACGTATAATGAGGTTAGTTCATAAATAGAGAATCAGAAGATCCGAAATGTTCGTTTAATAAAAACAGAAACAAAAAATATTTTGAGCTTGTAAGTTTTTTTTATATGTTCTTAAGGAATTTAATTTCCTTACTGTTGCCAATTTGTTTGGGTTAATTCATTCTAGGATAGAATGGAAAACTATTCTATAATAGCGGCACAATGAATCACATAACTTTGGCAAATTTAAACGGCAGAGCAAATCATATTTGATACATAATTTTATTTTTGAACATAATACAGAAGAAGGGAGAAAATTTTCAGAATTTTAAGCTAGCGTTTGACCATAAATTTCCAAATTTGTTTTGAAAAATCTGATTTATGTGAAGTTTGGTTTGAATATGAAAATGTGTTTGGACATCAGTTTTCAAAACGTATTTCTCAAATTTATTTTGGAAAAATATAAAATATGACTTATACCCACAAGTTCTAAAAACTATCACAAATACCCAACAATATCATTATCAATAACATTGATTATATTATCGCAAACCATAGTCTTGAACATAAATAAATTTGGTACAAAATTATCATTTTTATAATGAATTACATGATACACTATCAGATGACCGAGAAAACGAAGCAACATTGTTACAAAATAATAAATTGTAGACTCTTTTATAAATACAAAAGTTTGGAGCAATTTAAAAAAAATCTAATAGTGATATTTTGGCCCAAAAGCTGGTTTTGGGATTTGAGATTTGGAATTTGGAATTTTGCCAAAATATAAGTAAAATTTATGGTCAAACATGTGTTTGTCAAATAAAACTCAAATTTATTTTGATAAAATCTATGGTCAAACCGATCGTAAGTGTGTTGAGTGTATTAAAAGAATGAGGCATGCCTCTCTATTTATAGCCAACGAATGAGTGAAAAAAGGATACTTTTTGGTGCCTTTTCGTGAAACAGCTCTTCATTTTCCATTCGCTAACTTACAAAACTCAACAAGTTTATACATAATTATCTTTGTCACCCTTAAACGGCTTTCTTGCAGTACGAATATAGATTAATTCAAGGGATGGCAATGGGGCGCGGGGCGGGTTTTGTTTGATGTGGGGCGGGGCGGATTAAAACAATTTTTAAAATCTTTAAAGTGGGGCGGGTTACGGGTTCAATCCGTGGCAATTTTGAATTTTATCTTTTTTGAAACAAAGCAATCATTTCAACTACAATTTCACATTCTTCTTCACTAGCACGAATATAATTTTGATTTATAATTAACCAATTTGCATAAATCTCACCAAAATGATATTACATAAGTCAAGATATTGTATTAGTAATAGGAAATGATAGTAACCCATTTATTTTAGAAGATTAGCGTAATACTCTCTCAGTTTTATGTTTATGTGATTCTATTAAACTCTCCATTTTATAAAATAATAAAATGTCAAACTAGTTTGTTTTAGAAAAAAAATTAGAGAAAAAAGAAAAAAAAAATATTAAGCGGGGCGGGGCTAGGCGGGGCGGGTTGAAAACTGAAAAAATAACTATGCGGGGCGGGGTGGGGCGGGTTGAATTTTTTGTGGGTTTTGCCGCATCCTCCCCGTTCCATTGCCATCCCTATTAATTGGAACCAAATATATCATATGGTTACTTTTTCTTTTCTACTACAAAAGGGAAGGAAATAGAACACTATTGATTGAGTCGATCCCAAGACAAAGCAAAGGGAGTTTCGTGAGTTCAGTTTGGTTAGAGGCGGAAAGTCTAGAAGAGGGATTATTCAAAAATCGAAGTCGGTTTGCTTTATAAAAAGAAAATATTAATGAACTTCTATGAAATGGTTTCACGGGATTCAGTCAATTGTCTTGATCTTGGAATATCATTGAGAAATAGAATCCGAATTATCAAAGGATTTCTTGCCAATCGAACCCACACCTAATATGGATGACTACATAACTAGACTTGATTTCTTATAAATGACAGCTCGGTGCACTAAACTTCCGCTATGTGCGGGGTACGAGGAAGAGTCGCACCACAAGGATCTATTGTACACAATCTTACTCTGCATTTCTGTAAGAGGCTATTTCGACGGCATGAACCCATCACCTAGAGATTTCTTATGCTATGTTTAATTTATTTAATTCTTTTTATTATATATAACAGAAAGATGACCGGGAAATATTTGAGCTGAAAAAAAGAGAAAGAATTTGAAACATAAAGCAAACAAAGCGTGACACTAGCTTCTATATACTCCACTTAAATTCCCCGCCCCCAAACCTCCCAAACCATAACCGTTTCTTCCATAGCAAGCCTTCTACTTTCCATTGCAGAGAAAAATTTGCAGTTCCATTACATAGAAAGATGAGTTCTAGCGATAAAGAAAACGAAGAAGAAAGCTCAGAGAAGACTGAGGAAGAAGAAAGCTCAGAGAAGACTAAGGAAGAAGAAAGCTCAGAGAGTAAAGAAGAAGAAGAAGAAGAAGATGAAGAAGAAGAGGAGGACTGGGCTACTGCAATGAGGAACGGCGCTGAAACGCTGGAACTGCATTGGAAGGAATTATGTAACCAGAGAGATGTACGACAGCTAGTTGAAGGAATTTACAACATGTATACCATATGCATTGAGTTACTCAAACTTCTACAAACATTTGAACCAGGTTATTAATAATCGTTAAATTCACATTAATTCGATGATCGGAAGCGAAATTCTACAAGGTATTGATGAATTTTACATGAAATTTGCAGAAGCTAGGAAATCGGCACATAATGCTGCAATGTACCACTACTTTGCTGGAAGGATAGTTGATGCACTTCCCTTCTATAACGAGATTGCAGAGACGCAACTGTTGAGAGCCGTGAGTGAAGAACAGAGATAGATTTATATCGTTTTTTTTTTTTGAATTTTTTTTCCTATCTCCAATTTTTGATTTGTTGTATGTTTCAACTGTTTAATTGTTCCTTCAGGTTATCATAAATCCAGAACATTCAGATGCTTGGAGATGTTTGGCCAACTCGTATGCGAAGAAACCATATCGAATTCCCGCCAAAATCTGCATTGATGCTGCTCTTAAGAAGCTGGTAACTATTCTGTTTTAGAAGTTTTAGTTAAGTAATCCATTAGTATATATTTAAGCTAATCAAAAAAAAAGCGATCAGTTTCTTTTTAGGTATTATTTTATTCATTTGAATTGAATGGTGCTTCATTTTAATTGAATGAATACTTCCTGAAAAAAAAATTAAAAATAGTGAAATTGAAAAAAAAACAAAAAAAAAAGAAAAAAGAAAAAAAGGTGTTTATACATTGAAAATATAGTGATTACTACAGTAAAATATAAATCTATTTTTTGTTGGCTGAATAGTAAATGTCTAATAGGGGGTGAATAACAAAATAATACAGGCTTTTCGTCTCAATCTATAATATACTATATTATAAATATTTAGGCATTCAAAAATGCTTGGCAATTGAAGGATTTAAATTCGTTTGACCTACCAGATTTATTTAATATTATAAGTTTTAAATATTAAACTAAATGTCATGTTATTATTATTATTATTATTATTATTATTTATTTTCAACTTATTACTTTCATGCAATAAACTTAAAGATAACAGTTAAATAACATCTTAAACTTTGAGTTTATTATTTAACATAAATTGTAATATAGGGGATATATCGAGTAATTCCGTTTTTGGCACAATGCATTTAAAGGAAGAAAAGGAGGAAAATCATAATATAAAAACAAAAAAATAATGCTGTGTCTGGGAATCGTTTTGGGAAGCTTAGTGTTTTGGATGAGGAATTCGTAGGAGATTCAGTGCCGTATATAGCCTTGTTGCGATTTAGGTTTCTTGTTCTTTTCTTTTTTTAAATCAAAATCATTTCTTTTTTTTGTGTATCATTCATATATGTACACATACTAGTTAGTGCTTTTGGTTGATTGTTTTTCATATTCTGTGGGTTTATGAAAAAGCTGCTGCGGTTGCTGCAATTTTTTTCCTTCTGAAATGCCGATTATTGACTGAAAGATTATGCTTTTTTCTATCTTTTATTGGAATTTTAATCTTTTAATGTTGCAAAGTTCTGAAGCTCGATTTGCACTCCTTTGGCCATTTGTCTTTGAATTGCTTTTTGATGTAAAAAACAGAGCTCTGCTGTGTTAAGAAGTCAGTTGTTGACTGTTGTTAAGACAGAGATTAGTATTAACCAAATAGGCCACCTCAGGAAAATTGAAGATATTGGAACAAATAGCATTAAGGGAGTAAGGCATGCACTTCTCTTTACCCTCTAAATTTATTATTTCAATAGGAATGCATGCGTTGTATTAAGAAGAACAGTGTTTATTGAGTTTGAAATGTGCCTAGAGGTCTATGTGTAATATGTTATTATTTTTCTCAGTATATGAGCTATGTATCTTGATGGTGTCTGATAAATCTACAGTATAATTACAAAATTATGTTGAAAAGCTGCCAATTGAAGCATGAAACTAACATCATATGGAAAAGGTTCATAAAAACACGTTTCACTAAGCTTGCACAATCCTAGATAAACCAGAAGCACGTTCCTGAGTTTATGTATATTCATGAAGAAAATAAACCACTTATTGAATTATAAAAGAATTATGCTCATACACAAGGTATATATAAGATGGAAAACTTGAATAGCTTAAGAACAACCATAAGGGATCTAAGAATTATGTGGTATGTTCCATTTGAGGTACATGTATTATTAGGATTTTCAATTGACAAAAATGGTGTCACTTTTCATCTTTTATTTGTTCAGCGGCGTCCAGAGAAGGAAGCCCTTTGCAAGATGTCATTGCTTGCAGCTTGGCTTGCTCAAGGTGAAGTATTTCTGTAAGTCTACACTACTTAGCCATTAAAAAAGTTTTAACGATATCCTCTGATTTTCTATCAGATGATGTAAATGGAAGAGAACTCATTGAGGAAAGCATAAGAAAGGCTCATCAAGCAAATGAACTTGACAAAAAGGATGGGTACTGTTGGTGTAAGTCTGAGTTGCTACTTGGTTTACCTAGATAAAGAACTAATCCACACTAAATACATGTTTTAAATACATAATGTTTTTTGTAGATGCCCTAGGAAGGGCCTACCAGTGTTACTTTCTTCAATCTGGAGAGTGGGATTTAAATAGCCTTCAATTTGCATCACATGCATATGAGGAAGCGGTTAGTATTTGTCTTGCTAATTACAGCAGCCTGTTAAGCCCCTTTTAACTAATTTTGTGAGTTGTGACCTATTTTTTCAGAACAAGGATGAAGAAAGGAAGATATTTTACACCGACCTGATTTATCAGTGGGCCCTGGTAAGGCCTTTAAGTGCCAACTATAGCCTGCAGCAATGCACTTAAGTCTATTACTATATCTTTCTGATATTATCTGACTGGGTATATTTCTGATGATATTTCTATTCAGGTGGATACAGCCTTGGAGAATTACGAAAGGGCGCTTATTGGCTTCACACTTTCTGTGCAGTCAAATCCTGCACTTGATGGTACAAAAGATATGAACATGATGATTAGACTTCTGGACAAATTAGACATGATGCTTAAGGTGAGGTTAATTTTTTTTGGTTAGTTAACTTAAAGAATCGTCAAGTTATCTTCTTATTATTAATTCTAATGACACCATCAGAATCATTAGAGAATTCTATATTAGTTTCTTCAGGTATATGGTTAACAGCATATATGTGAAGTATCGGGCAGTAATATCTAGTTATAGGAGTTTTCTGAGCAGTTGCGCATCTGATATGTCCCTGACTTACAAAGCGTGAAGCAGTAGAGCACTATAATCAGTTCATACGTATTGCCTGTCACTAATATGGACTTCAAACCTGTTCAAACACTGATTCCATCATCAGAGTTGCATAATGGGGACAGCATTCTGTTCCCAGATATGCATAATGTATTAATATGGTTGTCTTTTGAGATACTCGATATCTTCAAATTTTGATGTGACAACCCCTATGTACTAATAATTGCTAGTGGGACCAGATGTAACATGAAGTTAGGATAAATGGTACGGTAGGAAAAGCACCCAAAAGAGGAGAAAACTGTAATGCTTTTCAATCATTTTCTAAAATTGATTAAATATTAAGGATTGAGGTGTAGTTGCTTGATGAATAGATTGATTTGCCAAATACTGCAAAACTAGATAAAGCTGAATCGCAGTAGGCAGTTAAGGTTTTGTATAGAGTTGTTTGGAGAGGAGGGTTCAGGTTGGATGTCTTAAGCTAGATATGGGAATCGTTGTGCTAAACGGATCAACTTGGTAACTTCGTGGATGCACCAAAGTCTTGGAAAAAATGTCTCCTTATTTGTTCTTTTCTGAATCCTTTCAGTTATATGAAAGGATGAAAGCATTTTCACTAAGAGAAAAAGAAAACTTATCGCTGCCTAGGTAGAAAATTATACTCAGACATGATGAAAGTATCCCCTCCGAGAAAAGGTTTAAGCTTTCAGCATATGACACGTCTCTAAGACAAATAGATGAAAAAAATATCATTTCTTGCGTCTGCACGTATAGTCCAATACCCATTTAACGAGTTGAGGTCATTGCACTTGCACTATAGCCTTATATTGGCTGTACTTTGTCCTAATGATATTCTTCCTGTTTAAATTTTAGTTGTTTCTTCTTCTTTCATCTCTGCAAAATTTTTAAAGGATATAAAAAAGTTATATGACGATGTCTTTTCAAATACAATGTCTTAGATTCTGTGTTTTTTTGAATGTTTACTACTTTTGAAAGCTGGGAACACTGTCAACTATACATGAGCTTATGAAGGATGCAGCTAAATTCGATGATCCTGCTATCTTTCAAGGTAAGATTAAGGCTAGTTGTTTTCGTTAACCTTTTTAATTGGGCTAACCTTTCCCCTGTAAATAACTCAGATCACTTCCTGGAATTTGTCACTCCTTAGCTTTATAAGTTTTGTGTCTCTTCTGTTCGTAACTTTGCATCCCCTGGATGTCTTAATCCTATTTCACTTCATCAAAAAAGAAAAGAGTAAGGGAAGGAGTGGGGAAACAAAGAGGTTTTAGATTATGCTCTTCATATGTTGAGGTAAAAAGTACTTCCCTGCAGTGAGTCCTTCATACGAAGAAGTGACCATGGATCTCCTATTTGGCGGTCACAATAAAGGGTTTGCAGTTTTAGCAAAGGTTTTGTACCCGGTTAACAATGAGAAAGTATATCCATTGTAAGTTATTTCACCTAAGAAAGATCTCATAACAATTCATCATTTTTTCACTTTTCATTTTTCATTTTCAGCATCCCTTTCACTCTTCTATTACAGATACTATGTGCTATGTGATACCAATCTGGACTGTTTCGTACTTACAGTGCATGGCATACACGCAATGGCAGTAAGTCTACTTCACTGTGCTGTTTTGATGTTTTTTTGGCATATTTTTATTATCATCAGGATCTCAATGGACCCAAAAAAAAGAAGATGGTATTAATACATCATTTTATCAGAAAGGCAGAGGCTAGCTAAGAAACTAATATATTTCAGATATTTACATCTCAGTTTGCTGCTAAACTTCTGCAGTAGAATTATGCCTGAACAATAAGTAAATGATGTTATAATATTAAACTACTGATGATTGACAGATCCAAAGAGGAGATGTAATCATACTGTTGGACCCTTACTACAGCTTGGTTAATTTCGAATGGCAAGGAAAGGTAAACTCCTTCATGTATTTAACTTTCAGAATAATTAGTCAACCAAACTTTTCCCTCTCCTAACTTGTATGTAACTTTTTATCTTTTGCCACAGCTTTACCACTTCAAGTCTGTGCGAGTGAATTTACCGAATCAAGTTCTTGTAAATGGAGAAGCAGTGCCGAATCATTTTGCCATCCGTCAACCACTCGGTAGAAAACCTAAAGCATGGGGACTCTAATCTTCTCCGTAAGTATGTGAAAGATACCAAGATAAATACAGTTGATATGCTCAGTAAAACGAGGTTTCATGTACATATTGGTCAAGCAAGCAAAACTAGGGAAAATAAAAGCTTGTCATACATGCTGTACGTGTGAAAATTGACTCGAAATATGCTGTTTGCTTATTTTATTCCATACATCTCAAATAATTGCTCTAATTTGAAAGTTATAAGCTAACACAACAGTTATTTATTGGTTTATATCTCAACAGAAGAATCTAATCTTCTTCTGTAAGCATGTGACTTCACTGTATTTGTTATCCAAAGTTCTCTTTCCTTGCCATCTATTCACATGTTTTATTTTATTGCAGTACTATCAGTTCAAATCAATGCGAGTCGATTTACTGCAACAAGTGCTAACAACTTCATGTAAACGGAGTAATTGTGTGTGCAATGTACCCCGAACCCAAGGAAGCATAAGAAGTCTGTGTTTTCTCACATCTGTGTGTAGATAACAAAGAATAATACTGGTGATTTGTTCAACTGAGATGGCTTTTCATGTAAATAGTAGTAAAGAAAACAAAACTGATGATCAAATTTCTAGAATGCTCATCAAACCTCCCACCAGTCAAAGCAGTATGCTTTCGACGACTATGGCATCATCTTTTTCATGTGGTCTTGAATACTTGTTTAGTTTCTTTAGCAAAACTGATCTTCTTTCGTTACTAGTTGTTTTATAGTTCTGTGATTACTGCATTTTGATTTGAGATGATATTTTCTGCGTAGATGACGCAAGTGAAGCGAATGCCCTCTATGTTGCTCGGACGATCTTGGAAAATATCGCCAGGTGCGTGTTAGATCCTCCAAAAATAATTTATTTTGGAGGATCCGACATAGGTGTGGTAACATTTTGAAGAGTCCGCGCAACATAGAATGACTTATATATATGTTCTCTTTGTAGTAGTCTAACTATCTACCATTCTGATTACTTGTCTTCTTTCATTCGATACTTCCTCAACGACCTCCACCTCTTTTGTCCAAATCCCACGAAACTAATTGTTCTGTTGGTAATCTCTTTTTTCACAAAAGAAGAAAAATGGGGAGTTTGCTACTAGGTGTACTATTTGTCTTTATTTACAGTACTTTAACTTTCATTGAGATACCATAAGCCGAAAACAACAAAGATCCGAGATGGAAAAGGGAAAGGACAAAAACAAAAGCCTAGCTAGTAATTGACTGTAGATGGGTTGTCAAACACGCGAGTTGGACAGATTTTGGACGTGTCAAAACGGATTGAGTTAATAATTGATTCGCCCAAAAATTACTTGGGCTGAGATGAACTGGATCAAAATGGGCTAAAATTTGAATCATAGGCCAACCCGCCCAATTCTAATCAAGCTTTACTTAAGGGATTTTTTCATTCTTGTACACTGTTTGAAACCTTATTACGAAAAATGTCTAAGTTTTTGTATTTACCCGACCTAAATACGTTTTAGCTACAAAATATATACATTCCACCCTAAAAGTCTCTCAATCCATTATTAGTGCCTTCAACCAAGGGATTTAGTTATACTTTTTTTCTTTTTTTCTCTCCTCTTTCCCCTTCTCTCCGGATCTTCCACCCTTGCAGCAATTTAAGTCAACTACTGTATGCCTTGATTTTAGTTTTCAATTTTGATAAAATAAAAATATCCCTCACAAACTTTCAAATTTTCTCTCCATCCAATTCATCTATCTTTGCACGCAAAGCACTCAGTTGACTATCATTAAAAGAAATTCGAAAATTTAAGTGGTTTTATTAGATATTCTCTACTGGCAAGCCAAATTTGAGAAGAAAGATCTGGTTCCACCGTTGTCAAGTTGAAGCTTCGTGTGATTTCAATTAAACTCAAATGTTTGTGTTGAAAATCAATTAAGTGTTGCTCAAGCTTGTTGGAAATAGCTTGGAGTCGTCGACTTTGACGTAAAAATTCGAAGCCGATCTCTATGTACAAGTAGGGACTTTGGATCATTGGGTGGCGCGTACCAAAATTCTTCTTGAATACGTAAAGAGAAGTGAATGCCTAAATTGTCTAAAGAAGAAGAAATAATTATTAATCTGAAGAGTTAATTCTTTTCCGGCGAAACGCTATTTTTTCGCCATTTAGTTTTGATTTGTGGATTCTCGTTTGTATTATTAATTGTGATTCCACTTAAATCAATATGTCTTTTGTATATTTTGTATCTGATTTATACATAGTAAAAACAAGTTTCATACAACTAATTATATATTATACAATTTATCTACAACTTTCATATATTATTTCTACCCAGTTATATACAACTACAATATCATATCACTTAAATACAATCTGTATATAAATTTTATGCAATATGTCTTTTGTATATTTTATATCTGATTTATACATAGTAAAAACAAATTTCATACAACTAATTATATATTATACAATTTATCTATAACTTATCTACAACTTTCATAGAAATTTGTAGGCTAGAAATCATCTCATTAATGGTAAAAAAAAAATCTAAAGTTGAATTGTTACCAAATATAGAAAGGGACTTACTAAAAAAAAGGAGTCACTTAAGTTGGGACGAAGGAAGTATGTTTTCTGGGTTCTCCCATTTCAGTTGTGATGCAATCAACGTTAAATTCATTTAATTTTTTGTACTTTATAAAACTAAGTTCTCATTTTTTTTACTTCCACATCCTCACTTGTCTAATTTTTTTTTAAAAACGATGTTCATTAAATTATTATATATAATAATTTAATGAACATCGTTTTAAAAAAATTAGACAAGTGAGGATGTGGAAGTAAAAAAAATGAGAATTTAGTTTTGATATGTGGTGTTAAAGTAGAATTACTTCTTTGAATGTTGTGGTGCTAATGGGGCACGTGTCCTTTGGCCCATTTGGGCGGTGCAATTAGATGTGAGCAAAGTGGGTGACTCCCGAGAAAATTCTAATGGTTTTGAGAATTATATATAGCAATTGAGAATATTTTCGGACTTGTGTATGGATAAAATCCGAGATTTGCGTCTGATGGTGCCTGAATTTGTGAAAATTTTATATGACTATGGATTCTACATTTTGTATAAGGAAGGTAAGAAGAACAATTTCAAATTCACATAATATATTATCAGAGTGAGTGTTATAGTTGTGGTATTTTTGAAGGTGCTTAAGAAGAATACGGTTGCTTATGGGCCGTAGGGCGTTGTGGTTCTATGCTAAGGTTTGTGGGGTAAGTTGTGGTTAAAGATCATGGTATTTTAGCAAGAAGAAGTATCAATCTGAAGACAAATTCGGAAGGAACTCGAAGAAAAATAGGACAACTGGGTAGTAGGTTGGATCAGTATGGTAATGGATAAGATCGGTTCCTTAGGTGCATATGATATAGGGATTTTCTACAGGTGCTTTGTGGAAATACACCTGGACTTGGCAACTTGCGTGGCTTGGTCGAGTTAGAGGAATTTAGTTTTAAGGGCTTGATTACGTGCAAATGGATTCCAAAGTATTCTTGATGGTTTCTACCGGTGTGGAGAACGTGTTGTGAATTGTGATTTCCTCCTGGAAAGAAGCAAGAGAAAGGTTTCTAACTAAAATGGTATGTAAATTATTGGTGACTCAAAGTTGATAATAAGATTCTTGTGCTTTTCACATGATGGCAAGATAGATGTTATGTGTTGTACGAAAGCTAGATTTTCATGTACAAGGTGGCAGTATAGTCTTGAAGAGAAGGTAATGAATGTTGGACAACATAGACGGTTTCAAATAACTAGATAAATACTATTACTACTTGGTGTTGTATGAGAAAGGGGCGGACTTCAGAAGGCACATTATATTTTTACTTACGGATGTATAAATTAGTATTGCGGTACTCACATGATTGACAGACTGCTGATATTCAAATTTTGTCAATTGGCACGGAAGAACTTTTAAAGTATTTCTCGTGGAATGATCGTGTATGAGAGAAGTGTTAGGCATTCGGGCGGTGGAGATGGAATCAAATATGGTGATTCGCGTGTTCTATGGATTCAGAGATTGGGAGTTCTCAGGGAGCATATTGTTTCATGGTTGTGGACTGTGAAGTTGTGGCCGGAGCTAACCAGATGATAAAATGTGTTATGATTCAGTCATTATGAATTTTCAGAAGAATTTTTATCTATTTGTGGGTAACCCGAGTTGATTTGGGGGTCCATAGGTAGGCCCAATTAAGATGTGTATTCTACACCGAGTCGGAATGGTTGGCTCCATAATGCTATTGTTGAGGGATGTGTCATTTGGTTGATGTTGAACTTATTCATGTTCTCAAATGATCTGTGAGTTACTCCTTTATGCTACGAGGAGTTGTGATTCATTGGTTATGTGCACAAATGGTGTGGTTCTATTTGAGCTTTATAGTGAAAGTTGAGCGTGATGAGTATTTGGGTATTGCATGATCGATTGCATAATGGTTATGTTCTTTCAGGTTTTTGTGGCATTTCTTTTGTCATTTGCCTCTCTGTGGTTATTGATTCGGAGCAGGGTGGCTCGGAGTATATAATATGAACCTCGTGTTAGAATCGGGTGATAGTTCTACGGTGTATGATAAATTTTTAGCATTTCGTTGTGGAGGTACTTGTTAATCTGGCGGGGCAGTTCTCTCATTTGAGTCATTTTCCAAGACTGGGTACATTTGAATGTTGCGTATTGGTTCACGGATGGCACGGGTTATGGCTCCGAGTTATATTGGTGCAGTATGCCTGTGGAACAGTTATGTTTAGTAATATAAGGTCATTGGGCATGGAATGGGTACTATTAGGTTTAATTTCGGTATATTCGGGAGTATAATATTGAAAGCCAGCTCAGAAAGTGATGATGGTTCCGGTTGGGGCGAGAGACCTCCATGACTTGTTGGTCTGATAAAGGGTTACGAGATTCTACATGTTTCTTTTATTATCAACAGTGTACGAAGGTTTTAGGATGAGGTTTGGTTCGATATGAATTTAATACTAGTATGCGATTGGTTTTGGAGTAGTCACTGCGATTAGGAATGGTGCTACGAGCATGCGAGTTATGTAATATGCTGGGTGATTATATCCGTGGTTATAGTTATAGCTCGATGCAACTTATTCGGACTTATATAGTGTGTAAATGTAAGATTCGTATCTTGAAAGAAATTTTAAAGGTTGGAAATTAAACTCCAAATTTTATGGGTTAAGGTTAAATTAATAATTTTCAGTTGCATTGTGTAGTCAAGCCTATGTGGGATAGGGTGACGTGGGTTCACCCCCGGGTACGTGTGTGGTAAGATGGAACAGTTATTTGATGGCTTGGAAACATCTCTTAGCACGTTCGAGGACGAACGTATGTTTAAGTGGGGGAGAATGTAATGACCCAGCAGGTCGTTTTGAGTATTACAACCCCATTTTCTTATTTACTTCTCAAATTGTACGTTACAGTTGTTGTGTGAATTGCCGGGGCAATTGGTTCGGGTCCAGTGAGATTTTTGAAGGAATTGGAATACTTAGTTCCAAGGTTTAAAGCTTAAGTTAAAATAGTGACCAAATGTCGACTTATGTGTAAACGACCCCGAAATGGAGTTTTAATGCTTCCAATAGCTCCGTATGGTGATTTTGGACTTAGGAGCGTGTGCAAAAAATTATTTGGAAGTACGTAGTGAAATTTGGCTTGAAATGTCGAAAGTTGAATTTTTGGGAAGTTTGACCGGGGGGTTGACTTTTTGATATCGGGGTCGGAATCCGATTCTAGAAATTAGAATAGGCCCGTAATGTGAAATGTGACTTGTGTATAAAATTTGAGGTCAATCGGACGTGATTTGATGTGTTTCGGCGCAAGTTATAAAATTTGAAGTTTCAAGGTTCAATGATTTGGAATTGAGGTGTAATTCGTCGTTTCGATATTGTTAGGTGTGGTTTGAGGCCTCGAGTAGGTTCGTGTTATGTTATGGGACTTGTTGATACAATTGGTTGAGGTCCCGGGGTCCTCGAGTGAGTTTCATACGGTTAACGGATCAAATTTGGACTTAAGAAAATGCTGGAACTACTGCCTACTGGTGTGATCGCACCTGCAAAGATTTTGATCGCAGGTGCGAAGACG
Organism: Nicotiana tabacum; assembly: GCF_000715075.1. Classification (NCBI taxonomy): domain Eukaryota; kingdom Viridiplantae; phylum Streptophyta; class Magnoliopsida; order Solanales; family Solanaceae; genus Nicotiana; species Nicotiana tabacum. Next base: position 3,208,997 of record NC_134103.1, on the reverse strand, counting down.
CATGTGCGCGAGATCAGTCGCAGAAGTGGCCAAGAGTGGGACTGGGCAGTGCTCGCAGGTGCGAGGAACTTGCCGCATCTGCGAGGCCGCATGTGCGAAGGTGTTGCGCAGATGCGGATTGAGGCTGGCTGTTTCCACAGGCGCGCATTTTTTCCGCAAAAGCGGATGCGAGCCCAGGCACCGCAGGTGCAAAAATGCATGGGCAGTGTTTAAAACGAAGGTTCCGAGATTATTTTCTCATTTTGGATATTTTGGAGCTCGGTTTGGGCGATTTTGGAGAGAAAATTATCCACACAACTTGGGGTAAGTGTTCTTAACTCCCTTTTGATTATATTCCATGAATTCATCTTTACTTTTGGTGTAAGATTATTGAATCTTCAAGAGAAATAGAAGGAAATTTCTATAATGTCACAAAACGAATTTTTCAAGTTTGAATAACGATTTTGAGTCGGATTTGAGTGAAATTAGTATGGTTGAACTTGTAATTGGATGGGTTTGTCGTATTTTGTGAGTTTCGTCAGATTTCGAGACGTGGGCCCCACGGGTAATTTTTGGGACTTAATTTCGGATTTTGTGGAAAATATTAGCATTTTGATGTGGAATTAATTCCTATGAATTGTGTGGACTGAATCAAATTAATTGTGGTAGATTCGAGCCGTTCGGGAGTTGATACGCGCATAATGGGATTTCAGAGCATTGCTTAGCTTGCTCGACTTTGGATTCGGCTTGTTCGAGGTAAGTAACTTTTCTAATCTTGAAGTTGAGGGTATGAACCCTGAATATATATATTTTGTGAATTGTTGGGAGGTGACGCACATGCTAGATGACGGGCGTGTGGACGTGCACTATAAAAATTGTGACATAATTGGTTATGTAGAATTTTGTAGTTAAATAGTCTTGGCATTTTCCATGCGGTTTATGTGTTAAAGAAATTGAGTTAAAAAGCATATTAAAAATTATGTTGAGGCTATGTGCCAGTATTATTGGGACCACAGAGGTCATATTGCTGTGAATTATTATGTTAAATTGAAAATTCATACTCAGTCATATTCATTTCATTGCATATCATAACTCAGTTTTATGACTCTATTTTGATACATATAAATGTTTTGGGCCGAATACCGTGTTTGACTGAAATGCCCGAGTGGCTTGAGAGGTTTATGACTTAGTGAGGCCGAGGGCCTGATTTATGTTGTATATTTATCGGATCGGGCTGCACGCCGCAGCATGTTGCATGTTTATGGGATCGGGCTGCACGCCGCAGCATGTTTGATATCGGCCGAGGGCCTGATTGTGAGGATGAGTGTGGATCGGGGCTGCCCACCTGCAGCATACTTTATTATTATAGCACGTGAGTTGTCCGTGCAACACATGAGTTGTCCATGTAAATTATAGCGCTTGGACTGTAGGAGACCCTCCGGAGTCTGTACACACCCCCAGTGAGCGCAGGTACCTACTGAGTGCGAGTGCCGAGTGACTGGGAGGCATGATTAATTGTGAGGTATACCCGAGTAGTAAAAGTGATTGTGAGGTATGCCCTAGTGGCAAGAGTGATTGTGAGGTATACCCGAGTGGCACAAGTGATGTGAAGTTTTGCCCGAGGGGCTGTATATGAGTGATGTTCTGCCCGAGGGGCTGTTTATGATTTTATCACTGAGTTGTATAGCATTAGCATGCACACATGACATACATGCATAGAGATATATTTTCTCGTGTTGTACTGCATCACATCATTCATGATTTATCACACATTTTTGACAGATGGGCATAATGATGTATTTATTTTTACACGAGTTATCCGGAAGGAAAATGAAACATCTTATTTATTATTGACAAGATTTTGGGAGAAATTTATTGTTTTCAAACTATTCATATTTTTGGTAACTCCGGCAAAAGATTTGAGTTTTCACTGATGGATTTGAAAGGAAGAACTATTATTTTGAAATCATGATTTGGCTGAGCATTTTATCTCTGAGTTACTTCTGGTATTATTTGCTTATTGTTGTTATGGACTGTTGTGGACTATTGGTTTTGGACCCGACCTTGGTGGAAGCTCGTCACTACTTTCAACCTACGGCTAGGTTTGTTACTTACTCAGTACATGGGGTCGGTTGTACTGATACTATACTTCTGCACATTGCGTGCAGATGTTGGCTGTTGTTGTTGTTGTGCTCGATGGTTGCGGGACTTGAAGATGTACATGCGTTCCTGTTGTAGCTGCCTCTTGTTCAGAGTAGCCTTAGATTTATAAAAGCCTTGTTTATGTATTATTCAAACAGATTATATATTTATTTCATTTCCGCTTTGTATACTCTATTCTTAGAAGTTCATGTTTGTACTACTAGTTCTTAGGGATTGTACAAGATTAAGATATTTATTCACTTAAATTACTTTAATAATTATTATTGAAATTGGATAGTTGGTAATTGGCTTACCTAACGGGTTGGGTTAGGTGCCATCACGACTAGTTAGATTTTGGGTCGTGACAGACGTAGAGAGAGAGAGAGAGAGAGAGCGCAGAGAGAGAGAGAGAGAGAGAGAGAGAGAGAGAGAGAGAGAGAGAGAGACGGAGAGAGAGAGCGCAGGAGGAAGAGAGAATAAGGATGAGAAATAATTGATTTCTAATATAAATGGATGCTCATTTAGTTCCTAAAGTGTATATAATTGGTAAATTATATATAGTATGTAATTAAATTGAAACTTGAGTAGGAATGGTAATAAAGTATCAAATAGTGTATAGAAATGTAAAAATTTATTTACTTAATATGTGTTGTTTTCTTATGAATTTTATAATTACTAAAGAGCAATTTATGCAAAATACCTATTGAGCTTAAAATAATTACTTTTTTCTACCCATTTAAAAATTATTTATAATATATACCGACCCAATTAAAACTAATTACCCCTGCTACTCATTACCATTTGGCTTGGCTTAGCTTGATTTGGCTTGACTTGGTTTGGTTTGGTTTGTCTTGGCTTGGCTTGGCTTAAATTGGCTTTGCCTGTCTTGTCTTGGTTTGCTTGACTTGGCTTAAATTGGCTTGGTTTAGTAACTTAATTTGATTTTATTTGGTTGGCTTTTGACTGGGTATTAAAAACAAATAGGTAGGGGGCAAACTATGTAGGCAGTGACGGGTAAATATTTTGTCCCGCCTGGGTATTTGTTAAAGACTCCCATTACTAAATAAGACTTTTTTTTTCTTTTGTTATCATCATATATAACATATCAAATAACAAAAAATTATTTCTAAAATATTTTGGCAAAGTTACTCATAGATCAATTTGGATTAAAAATCAACTTAACTTTAAATGGGTTGAGATAAGTTGGATCAATATAGGTTGAGTTTAATAAATGAGCGGGTCAATAACTAGCTCAACTTTGGGCAAGTTAAACGGATCATTTGGGGTTGGGCCAAATTTGACAGCCCTAATTATACATAACTAAGTTCTCGAAGGAAAAGGACTTGCCAAACACATCGATATATAAAATGTGTCCCCGTTTACAATACCTATGTTTCGTTGTTACCCTTATCTAATAACTAGCTGCCTATGGATGCTGCCAAAAGAAGAGAATCTTCAATTCCTAAAGAGATTATTTTTGAGATACTCTCTTGGCTTCCCGTGAAGTGTTTAATGCGTTTTAAGTGCGTTTCTAGGCTTTGTAACTCTCTCATATCGGATCCATATTTTAGAGAAATACATCAAAACCACTCTATATATCGTCATCCTGATAAAACCACCAAATTCCTTGCATTCTCAAAGGGTCGAAAATTTTTGTACAGCATAAAGCTTGGACATAAAGCCAAAGCCTCCCGTTTTCGTGTTGAGAAATTAAAGAGAGATGACTCTACTAAATGTGCATACGCTAAAGGTTTATTATGTTTATGGAATCCATACAGTTTAATTATGCGGGCTATTATTTTAAATCCTAGCACAAGAGAAACAATGCCTAAGTGGTGTTGTTGATTGTGATTTTTCTTGCTATTGTTCATTGGGTTTCGACTCGTATAAAAGAAGGCATAAAATTTTGATGACACTAGTTTATGATGATGGTCAAAATAAGTCGACAAGAAACTGGATTTTCAGTTTAGGTGATGAATCTGGGAGAGAGATCGAAAGCAATGTTGATGTTTTATTTTTTAAGATGAAATAGTCTTAAAATGAGGGTGAATGGGAAATGGAGGAAAAATGAAATTTTTGAGTAAAATTTTAAGTTTTCCCCTCTTGACAATGAGACATTGTCCCATATTGGAAGAGGAAAAGATTTTTGGTGGGTATATATATAATTACTCTTCTTGTAGCTCTTAAAGAGTTAAGAAGAAAGCTAGCCTCGCGCCGTCGTCGTCGCTCGCTCGGCTTCGGATTGATTAATTTTTTGGACCAAATTTATTTATTAATAGTAAATATTAACGTAAGATTATCCGCATTTGTAACGGATATTTCCAATCCGTGTATTGACCATTTGGCAGCCGCCTAATGCTCTTCCCACCATGAATGTGCTTGCTCCACAAACAAGCTAATGCTTGCTCCACCATGGAGGGTGGACGATTGGTCTTCTTCAACACTGGCTGCTATATATATGTGCAGCAGCTGTTGAAGAAAGACACACACAAAAGAAAGATACACCAAACTGAAAACGCTCAACTTTGGCTATACATTGCACTCCTTCCTCTCAGCATTTCCATACGATTTTCTGAGTTTCTACTCCTTTGTTCTGCATTATTTTAACTTCAAACAAAGCAACTGTAAGTGTGATTTGCTACCGAACTTTGTGTTCGCTGAAACACTGGGGTTTGAAGTACCGCTATACCAGTGTGTGATTCATTCTATCCTTGGAGGAAATTCAAGGCAAGACTCGTAGTCAAAGGGTATAGACAACGAGAAGGTCTAGACTACTTTGATACATACTCTCCAGTTACAAGAATTACGTCCATACGGATGTTAGTAGCATTAGCTGCAGTGTATGGTCTTGAAATTCATCAAATGGATGTTAAGACGGCCTTCTTAAATGGAGAGTTGGAGGAAAAAATTTACATGGAACAACCTGAAGGGTTTGTGGTTCCAGGTAAAGAAAAGAAGGTATGTAGACTTGTTAAGTCTCTTTACGGACTAAAACAAGCACCCAAACAATGGCATGCGAAATTTGACCAAACAATGTTGTCAAATGGTTTTAAGATAAATAAATGTGATAAATGTGTGTACATTAAAAATGTTTCAAATCACATAGTCATTGTTTGCCTATATGTGGATGATATGCTGATAATGAGTAATGACATTGCCAACATAAATGCTACTAAGCGTATGCTCAATAGCAAGTTTGATATGAAAGACTTGGGAGTTGCTGATTTAATTCTGGGAATTAAGATCCATAAGACTCCTCAAGGTCTGGCATTGTCACAATCTCATTATATTAAGACAGTACTTGAAATATTCAAGCACTTGGGCTTTAAAGTTGCAAAGACTCCAATTGACGTGAATCTTGCATTAGCAAAGAATAAAGGCCAAAGCATATCACAATTGGATTATGCTCGTGTGTTGGGATGCTTAATGTATATCATGAATTGTACACGACCAGATATAGCTTGTGCTATAGGTAAACTGAGTCGATATACGAGCAATCCAGGCCAATCTCATTGGATGGCAATGAAACGAGTTTTGGGATATTTAGAACATACCCAGAACTTTGAATTGCACTACAGTAATTTCCCTGCGGTGATTGAGGGATACTGTGATGTAAATTGGATCACCGGTTCAACTGATTCTAAGTCCACGAGTGGATATGTATCACTATTGGTGGAGGAGCGGTATCTTGGAAGTCGTCCAAACAAACATGTATTGCCCGCTCTACAATGGAGGCTGAATTCATAGCCTTAGATAAAGCCGGTGAAGAAGCTGAATGGCTCCGAAATTTCTTGAAAGACATTTCATTTTGGCCCAAACCGTTGGCACCAATATGCATACATTGTGATAGTCAAGCGGCAATTGGAAGGGCTGGGAGCGTTATGTATAACGGTAAATCTCGTCATATACGACGAAGACATAAAACCGTTAGGCAATTACTCTCTAGAGGAATTATCACAATTGACTATGTAAAGTCAAGTGATAATGTGTCGGATCCACTTACAAAAGGCCTAACTAGAGAGGTAGTTGAGAAATCATCAAGGGGAATGGGGCTATGGCCGAGAACAAGTCATTGTGGCGGTAACTCTACCTAGAAGACTGGAGATCCCAAGATCTAGGTTCAAGGAGATTAAACAAAGTCATTAATGACGGTTCAACATTGTCAAATAAAATTTTAGTCCGTTCTCGTGATGAGACAATGTTCAGTACCAAGGATAAAGCATTAAGGCTTTTTAATGATTTCTAAATTTGATACGGGGTATATCAAATAGTGTATCTACAGGATGACACGTTGAGGAATCACCTATGTAAGTGTGAAGTGTTAGCCGCTTCAAGGAGAACTTTGTAAGGCCAGTTCTCTACGCACTTATGAAACCAGGCGGTGTTCATGGCTGAAACGAACACAACAATGAGAACCAAAGACGGTTAAGGGTTGATTGTGTGACTTATGGTTGTCTAGGTATACACCAAAGATCGACGGTTCAAAGATATCAAATCTACCGATTGATCGAGTATATCCGACATAAGTTTACTACGGAAAGTTCAAAGGGAAACCTACTTATCCAGATGCGATTAATCCTTGCTTGTAAATCACACAGTTTTTTCATGCTTGCTTCCGTGATATAGCCATTCCCCATTCATGTGGGGGATCGTTAAGGTTTTATTTTTTAAGATGAAATAGTCTTAAAATGAGGGTGAATGGGAAATGGAGGAAAAATAAAATTTTTGAGTAAAATTTTAAGTTTTCCCCTCTTGACAATGAGACATTGTCCCATATTGGAAGAGGAAAAGATTTTTGGTGGGTATATATATAATTGCTCTTCTTGTAGCTCTTAAAGAGTTAAGAAGAAAGCAAGCCTCGCGCCGTCATCGTCGTCGCTCGCTCGGCTACGACTACGGCTTCGGCTTCGGCTTCGGCTTCGGCTTCGGCTTCGTATTTGGATTTGGATTTGGATTTGAATTTGGTCAAATGATCGATTGATTGATTAATTTTTTAGACCAAATTTATTTGTTAATAATAAATATTAACGTAAGATTATCCGCATTTGTAACGGATATTTCCAATCCGTGTATTGACCATTTGGCAGCCGCCTAATACTCTTCCCACCATGAATGTGCTTGCTCCACAAACAAGCTAATGCTTGCTCCACCATGGAGGGTGGACGATTGGTCTTCTTCAACACTGGCTGCTATATATATGTGCAGCAGCTGTTGAAGAAAGACACACACAACACACAAGACATAAACTGAAATTGCTCAACAGATTTGGCTATACATTACACTCCTTCCTCTCAGCATTTCCATACGATTTTCTGAGTTTCTACTCCTTTGTTCTGCATTATTTTAACTTCAAACAAAGCAATTGTAAGTGTGATTTGCTACCGAACTTTGTGTTCGCTTAAACACTGGGGTTTGAAGTACCGCTACACCAGTGTGTGATTCGTTCTATCCTGGGAGAAAATAATCCATTACCTTGGGTACTAGGAGGGGATTAAATTCCTTAAGGAAACACTGTGAATTCAGTGGGCTCGAATTAATTACTGTTTCATTACGATAACTTATATTTTACAAAATTATTATTTACAAATATAGCAATATTGGCGGGAATAACAAGCAATATACCTTATATTAAACCAGTATTGCTAGAAGGAGGAGTTCACATTGATGGAATTATCTATTTCTTTAGTGATCGTTACTACAATAGTATTGAAGTTCAGATTGTGACGTTTAATTTTAGTACTGAAAAATTTAGAATTATTTCATCGTTGTGGAATGATAATGTACGTTGGATAGATTGCCATACACAATATCAATTGGTAGAAATTGAAGGAAAAATAGCAGCCGTTGATTCTTCATCAGTATGGAAAGAAAGAATACAAGCTCATGTTTGGATGTTACAAAGTAGTCCTGATGAAACAGAAGAATGGGTGCATAAAAAATTGGTATTTAAGGAAAATAATTTTTTTTGTATTAATGGGGGGAATATCTTATTAGTTAACCGCATTAACAAGCCAACTTTTATTTTTTTATTTGATATGAAGAAACAGTGGTGTAGAGCTACTGAAATCTTGTGGTTTTCCAGGAAAAAGGATAGGATTATTGGTATCTATGGTTATAATGAGTATAGTCTTTACTCCTTATAAGGACAAATTTGATGTTATACGTTAAATTTTTTTTAATAGAAATTTGTTGCTTTCCTTTTGGTGTTTAACTATTAATTATACTCTATGGTCCTAATATAATCTTGTTACATCAGTTTTGAGCAGGTTAGTGTGTTTTGGGCTAATTTTGACAGCCTAGTTAGATTGAACTTGCCGGAAAAATTGGAAGGAGGGGAAATGTAAAGGTGAAAATAGCACGAGATAGCAATTTTTCGGATTGATAATTAAAAAATAGCCAGTGTTTATAAAGTCATTGAAAAATAGTCACTATTTTGCTGAAACACGGAAAGTTCCAGCATAATATACTAGAGATTGATGCACTTGTGTATGAACTTCCAGCATATTATGTTGGAACTCCAGCACACGGAAAGTTCCAGCATAATATACTGGAGATTGGAGCACCTGTGTATGAACTTCCAGCATATTATGGTGGACCGGTATATTATGCTAAAACTCTAGTATATTATGCTGGAAGTTCACATGTAAAAAATTCGAACTCCAGTCTGAAATATTTTTCGGATTTTGAATAATGTTTTCGTTCAGAATTATCTTTACATGAAAAGTGGCTAAATTTTGATTACTTTTGAAATTATGGCTATTTTTGAATTATCACTTGTAAATCTGGCTATTTTTGAATTTTACCGAATGTGAAGTGCCATTGCTTTAAGATTGGTGTAAATTATAAGTATCTTTACACAAATAACTGATTGTATTCACTGTTTATCTTTTTAATTAGTTGGTATATATAATTTTTACATTAATACATAGTTTTACACACATTGTACATGATTATACATTATACTTTACATCGGGCAACTATATTAAATTTAGAAGAATTAACCCAATTTGTCATTCACCTAACCGCTTAAACTAAAAATAGCTGGTGAAGGTATAATATTTTCATAATTTATGTATTATATATGTATAGCTGTGTATAATCAATGTATAAAATATGTACATAACTAAAAAAAAGCAAACAATGAATATGACCAACTATTTATATAAAAATCCCCCAAATTTGAACAGTTGGGGTGGGCGGCTATTTAGGTTAATTCTTTTATACTTTAGCAGCCTCAGTTAATTTTCTGCTTCAACTTTGTCTGTTTAGTTTGGCTTTGCATCATTAATTCATTTCTTCCATTAAACAATTAATCATTCCTATGATAACAAAACAACCCTAAAATTCCAATAATGAATCATCTAATACTACTATGGAAACGGGTGAAAATGGTACTCCTCAAGCTTGATTCTTTAATTTTTCGGATATTTATTTTATGGAAATATTTCTAAATCCTGAACCTATGTTATTAAAATTGATCGATCGGTCGAAACTGACTGCATTCGCTTGCCAAAAGTATATATATATATATATATATATATATATATATATATATATATATATATATATATGTGTGTGTGTGTGTGTGTGTGTGTGTGTGTGTGTGTGTGGTCCCTGGCTTACTACTAATTTTCCTTGTTTTCCTCCCAGTTTTAGTCCTTATCTATGTAAATCTGTATTATTGCTACTAGGTGTACTATTTGGCTTTTATTGAGACAGGCTACAATCGTTGGTGTGTATAATTCGTTTCTTTAACAATTGGAATATGTATTAAATAAAATATTTTAACGTACAAAATAAAAATTGAAAATAATCAGTACGAAATTTGCCGCAATGTTCTCTGTTAAATACATATGAAAATTATTTTTCAATTATGTTACAAACTTTGGAAGTTTAACCATTCAAAAAAAGAGTTTCTTCACATGTATAATTATATAGTTTCAGAAATAATCTGAATATCACATATTTCTTATATAAAAGAAGTGAACATTTAAATATTGATATGTTATGTTAATTATTTTTTGCTATATATTTGAGAGTTATATAGTTTCAGAAATAATCTGAATATCACATATTTCTTATATAAAAGAAACATATTTTAGTTAATTAAAGGTTAATGTGCTTAGCCAAATATTACAAGGACTAAATCAGAAAATTACCAATAACTGAAGAGATTAGAGAAAGAGATTAGAATTATCAAAAAGAGAAATAAAATGTTGCATAAAGAATTGGGCGGGAAAAAGCTGTTAGGAGAGGTAGGTAGTCATATAGTTTAATTATTTAGGCTTAGGCCCCAGAAATTTAATTTCATTATTCTTTTTTCTCACTTCCTATTATAGTTTGTTAGCTTCCACATTTTTTCTTTGGTGATTAAAATACAGTTATTACGATACGTTCTTTTAAAAATATATTGCAAAAAGAAAAAAAAAAGATTCATGCCTTTCATTTAGTAAATTCAGCTTTACTAAAATTCTTTTGAATTTTACAAGTATGTGGTATGTAATGTTTGTTGGTTACAACAACTTTACTATATATAAAAAATTAAGAGTATGTACTCACTCGTTCGGAATTTAAAATTTTTAATGATTTTGATCTAGTTTCCCTCCCGCTTTTTATTATTTTATTTTTAATATATTATAAAAGTTATCACCTCTTGTGGTTTAAAAAGATCACGTCTAATAGTTTTGCAGATAAAATGAATTTCGAAAGTCATGAGACATTAATAGTTTTTAGTAGAATAAGAAGAATATTTGTTGTAATAGTTATGACATTTTGTTTCATATTGAATAGCGCATTTACTTTTTGAAAGTTCAAATTAACATATCTTAATTATCTTCTAAGCTTAAAAAAATTTCATCTTGTTTTAATTTAAACTACTATATATAGCTAAAGAGATATGTACTGTTATATGCCATTTTCGCTCTAAATATTGGTCATATTGACTGTCAATAGACTTAAATACTCATATTTCTATTATATAGAAATGAGAGTTTGAGATGACGAACGCTGCACTAACTGGTTGTACAAAAAGCAATGTATTTTATACTTTAAACTTAGGTCCATTTTATTGATTATTTTTTTTTTTTTTGGTAATTAAACTTTTTTATATACCAGGAAAAATATTTACAATCAATACAAAAAACCTTTACATATATTCCTATGCTTCCTATACTTCCTCCCCCCTTGTACTTCCTATTGTTATCTTTCTGTTACTTCTAGCTATTACATTGGATTGTAGTCCAGTTTACTTAGAGCTTTTCCTACTTCCTTATTGCTTCGACAATGCACTTCTTGTACTATTAGCTTGCCAATTATCTCCCAGTTCCTCGCTTTATCTTGAAATAGTCTAGCATTCCTTTCCTGCCAAACAAAATAGACACACTCTGCTAATACCATCTTGAACAGCTCTGATTTTGCATTCCTGCTTCTTGTCCAGTTTTCTGCCCATTTCAGTTCCTCTGACCAACCATATATGTTCCTGCTAATACCTTGCCATTTGAGCATCATCTTCCATAGTTCAGCCGCATATTGGCACTCAAAGAATAGATGTTGTATAGACTCATTTGCTTGTGTGCATAGAAGACATGTTTGATCAGTTTGAATGCCCCACTTTAACAATCTATCCTTTGTGTATAGTCTGCCATTTGCCACCAGAGTTAGCATGAATATCCACCTAGGACACCCTGCATTGTTGCATACCAATTTCCTCCAGCTCACTTTGCTAAAGTCTCCTCACAGTTTATGATATATGTGCTTGATAGAGCAATCATGCATCTTCCTTAGATCTTCATAGTTATATCCTGATGCCTCAAAATTTTCTTTAGCTTTCACTATCTTCCTCATAATCCATGATGCTTGGTTCAGTTGCACCTCCCAAATATGTTTATTCTTTATGTAGTAGCATTGCACCCATTGTATCCACAGCTTGTTCTTTTCTTTGCATAGATTCCAGAATTGTTTGCTTACAGCTGCTTTGTTCCATAGACCAATATCCATTACATTAAAACCTCCTGCTGATCTGGGTTGGCAAACTTTCTCCCAAGCTAGTAGAGCTTTCTTTGAAATATTGTTGTTCCCTGTCCATAAGAAACTTCTGCAAATTGCCTCAATCAACTTGGTAATCTTCTTTGGCAGCATGAATATCTGAGACCAATAGGTTTGAATGGAGAACAATACACTTTTGATGAGTTGAAGCCTCCCTGCATATGATAATAACTTGCCTGTCCAGGATGTAATTCTGCCCACTAATTTGTCTATTAGAGATTCACATTGAACTAGTGAGACCCTTTTAGAACTTAAGGGTACTCCCAGGTATCTTACTGGTAACTCCCCTTTTTGAATACCCAAGAACTCCAGTATGTCTGCTGGCATATCTTGTGATACTCCACCAAAGAATATGGAGCTTTTCTTCTTGTTGATCTCCAGTCCTGAAGCTTTTGAAAACTCCAGAAAGCAGTTTATAGTAGTTTAATTGAGCCAATGTCACCCCTGCAAAACAACAAAAGGTCATCTGCAAATCCAAGTTGTATGATTTGCATCTTTGCACACTTAGGATGATAGTTGAAATCTGGGATGTGATGCAATGCCTTCAGTCTTCTTATAAAGTACTCCATTGCTAGCACAAAAAGAAAGGGGGATAGTGGATCCCCCTGTCTAAGTCCTTTCCTGGCTTCAAAAGGCTGAATTGGTGAGCCATTCAACATGATAGTATATGTAACACTCTGTACACAAGTCATTATCCATTGCACAAACTGGTCTGGGAAAGCCAGTGCATTCAAAACCTACTAATGGCCATTCAAGTGAGTATGCCTTCTGCATATCCAACTTCATCATGCATCGAGGTGATACTCCTTTCCTTCCATACCCTTTAACTAATTCATGGCTTAGAATGATGTTGTCAACAATTACTCTTCCAGGGACAAAAGTAGATTGGGTCTTATCTATTAGTTCATCCATAACTCCTTATAACCTACTAGTCAAGACTTTTGAGATAATTTTATATATTGTGGTACAGCATGAAATAGGTCTATACTCCTTGATATTGGCAGGGTTTCTAACTTTAGGAATTAGAGTTATTGAGGTACAATTAATTGGCTTAAACATCTGTGATGTCTCAAAGAAATTCAGCACAGCTTGTGTTACCTCCTCTCCTATGATATGCCATGACTTCTTGAAGAAAGCTGCATTAAGCCCATAATATCCTGGAGTCTTCAGATCATTTATGTATTGTAGAGCTTTCCATATCTCTTGTCTGGTAACAGGTTGAATCAGTTGAACTTGTTGATCTCTTTTGAGCACTGCCCCTCTTTGCATTACATTTGGATCAATTACCGGAATTGCAGGGGCATTTGACCTTAGCAATTGTTTATAGTAATCAAGTATTTCTGCCTCTATGTCCTCCTCCATATGTAGCTGCACCCCAACGTCATTTGTAAGAGCATGAATACCATTCAAACTGCTCATGTTCTTCGTATGAGCAAAGCAATATGCAGAGTTAGTGTCACCCAACTTCAGCCACTGTACTCTTGACCTTTGTCTATATATACTTTCCTCTATCAGTATCCATTTCTCTAATTTGCTCTTTAGTTCCTTTTCTTCCTCAATTAATTCTGCATTCAGCAATATGCTGCTCATTTTATTTTGCACTTCCTGCAGCTCCCTTCTGATTACTTTGATTTTGTCCTCAACACCTTTGTAATGTTGAGTGTTAAGACCTTTAATTACTTGCTTAACTCTTTTTAGTTTATTCCATACTCCCTGTAGCTTCCCATCTTTCCCAGTTGTGCTCCATGCTTGATCTACTTCTTGAATAAATTGAGGATGCTCAGCAATGCAATTGAAAAATCTGAATGGGCTGGCTTTCTTCCTCTGCATTTGTGAAATCATCTGCTTAAGTGGGGAATGGTCAGAGAAAGATGGTTCTAGGATTTGTATACTTAGGCTAGGCATTGTCATCATTCAGTAAATGTTCACCAATCCTCTATCTATTCTTCTGTATGTATGGTTATTTGTCCATGTGTAGTCCCTTCCCACAACAGGTAATTCATTCATTCATGTGTCACTCATGAACTCCCTATAGTCCTTTGTTTTCATATCTTGTATTATAGTACTATACTGCCTATCCTGGCTATTTAATACTATATTAAAATCTCCCATTGCTAGCCATGGTCCTTGCTGCAAGCTATTTATCTGCCTTAACTTTTGCCACATACTCAACCTATCTTTTATAGTATGCAAACCATATATTGCTGTAAATCCAAATGCTAGTAGTCTTGAGTGAGTTCTGACCTGTCCATGTATAATTTGGTCATCTATATCAGTTGGTTCAAAATCAAATATTCTTGGATCCCATAGTACCCATATTATTGTTGCTGAAATTTGATATCCACTGCCATCCATGAGCAATTTTACTGATTATACTACTAGCTTTCTGTTCCCTTATTATGTGTTCTACTAAGGCTATCACTGCCATCTTATTTTGCTTTATGAACTCTTTTATCTCCTTTTGCTTGTATGTTTTATTTAACCCTCTAACATTCTATGTGACAACACTCATACTGGTATGAATTGGGTATCCTGATACATCTACTGTGTCCCATAGCTCCTCAGCTGCATACTGCTTGTTGCTGGTTCATTTGTTGCATATTCACTCCCTAAGTATTGAAAACCATTATTACCAGCTAGTGTCTGTTCTTCAACTTGCTTTGCTTTAGCCATTCTTGCTGCTGATTTTCCACTGACTGTTGTCCATCCTACTTCTTCAAGTTGTTTTGCAGTTGCACTAACCTGCACTGGTATATTCTCTGGTGGTTTTATTATTTCAATCCTCTTTGTTAGCTCTTTCTCCTGATTATTGTCTTTAGGTCCATCTTTCTCAGTCCTCTGCCAGACTTGTTTACCTTTGTTTTCTCTCCCTCTATATGCCTGCTTTTGTGGTTGTTGTATTCTATTTTAATTGCAATTGTGCCCTATCTTTAGGCATTTGTTGCAATATGATGGCTCCCAATCATAACTTATCTATTGTTCAATTGTATTACCCATTGGGTCCTGCATCTTCACTCTTCTAGGAAGGGGCTTGGTGATGTCCATCTCAATTAACATTCTCGTATAAGAAATTCTAATTGTGCCAGTTATACAATCATCAGCATACACTGGATTTCCCAATGCACTCTCTATCTTGCTTAGTGCCTTCATACTCCAGCAATTGAGTGGAAGATTTGGGAACCTCGCCCACAAAGGAATGGTTCTCAAGACTTTATCGTGCAGATTAAAGTCTGGTGTCCAAGCTTTCATCACAATGGGGCGGTTATTGATAGTGTGAGGCCCAGTATATAACACTTGGTTTCTTTCTTTCAAATTAGCAAATCTGAGTACAAAATAATCTTCATTATGATAATAGATCTGAGGTTTGGTAGAGAATTTACCTACTGAATTTATGAATCGTTCCATTGCTCTTATGGTAGGTGAATCTCCAATTACATACAACACTATTACTGAGCTCCATTTTGCATTTTTCTGCTCAACATCCTCAAGATCTAGCTTCACAATTTTCTCCCCATCTTGAATCATCGGCGCTATATATTGAAGATTCATGCCTCTCATTGCCAATTTATTCCCTGCTAGCATATTTGCCCATGATTGATTCTCATTTACCTTCTCAATTTGATCAGTACCTTTGAGAATTTCTACAGTATCAGCTTTGCATGGCACTGCTTCATTGCTATTTGGTGTCTTCAATTGTATTTGTGCCTTCCCGCTCCCAGATCCACAACCTAGTCCACTAGTAGCTACAGGTGTAGCTATCACTACTTTCATCTTGCCATATTTGATTGCTGGATCTGCTTCTAGCTTGCTCTGCTCACTTAGCATGCTCCTCGGAGTAGTGTTTCCTGTTGGTTCTTCAATTCTCACCCCTTTTGGTGAGACAAATAACTCCATTACTGCCTTCCTTGCATCTGTTGATCTCAGATCAGTAGTCGAAATTTTCATAATATTCCGTTTAGGTCGTCCTCTTCCTCCCATGGCTTCCAGCTGCGTACGTTAGCAAGGCCACGTTAACGTGAGCCGAGAGAAAACAAGAGAGTGGACGCTAGGGTTTTTACTCCAGCTTTTGATGTTTGGCCTTTTAACGAGATTCAACATAAAACTATGTAAGTAAACATAATCAAATTCTAACTATAGAAAGAGTATTAAATATCACGTTATCCCATAATAATGATAATCTTTCAGCAGATTAAATAAAATTTTCAAGATAATTATATACAATCAATTCTGAATATGAAATATTACATTATCCGAAATCGTGATAATCTTTCACCGGATTAAATAAATTTTTCAAATTTTTTTAGAAGTAACATATTAAATGTTCTATTCATGAATAAGACCAAATACTTAGTATACGGACTTGATAGCAAGTTAATTAGAAGAAAAAGGAAGTAAAGAAACATAACAGAGAATATTAGGGGTGGAGCTGTAATTTCCAAAAATTACAGGCAAAGAAAACGTGACTGCTTATTTAAACAAAACAAATTCCCTCAAATAACCATAACCGTATAACTTCCCAGTTGCAGACTTCAGTACTCTTCACGCTTTCACATACATTTCAACTGTTTTTCACTTCGTTTTTTCTCTATCGGAGAAAATGAGCAGTTCTGCAGGAGGAGCTAGCGGAGGAGACGCCGGAGAAGAGAATGTGTTTTCAGAGGTGATTGAATTCGCTAAAACAATCGATGATTTTCGCAATCACTATTTCCTCCCAAGTCGTCAGGAAAAAATGGCTATACTGAAAGAGCAAGCTGATCGTGCTATCCAATTACTCGACGCTATCCCTAAAGGTAATTGAATTCTCAGAAAAATGCATTGAATTCCGAGTATAAAAATGTAAAGTATATATTCAGATGCATTGAATTTGGACTCTGAAGTTCTGTATTTGTTTAACACGATTTATCTCTTGTGTTTTTAATGTATGTTTTTTGGTTTAAATCATGTTTTATAAAAAGAAAAAAAAAAAGCAATCGCGAGAGGATCAACGGATGTACTTGTACTTGAATTCTTCGGAGAGCGCATTGAGTGAGTTCTAAAACGTAAGGTTGAAAAAGTATTGAAACGCAATTAAATCTCTTAATTAGCCACGTAATCTCTAGTGTTTTGAATGTAACTTGTGGTTTAATAATGTTTTTTACGTCGAGTAGAGAAGCGGCAATCGCAGGAGGATGATGCGATGTATTTGTACTTGAGAGGGAAGTTTCTGGATGTGTCTCCTGGTTATAATAAGGAAGCAGAGCAAAGTTTAACAGAAGCTGTGAGTAAATCTTAAAGGAAATTTCACATTTATATGTCTAATTAGTTATGGTTCATTTTCATGACTGCTGATTTGTGTAACAGCTTCAGTTGAATCGTTATATGGTGGATGCGTGGATATGCTTAGGAACTTGTGTTTGGAAACGAGGAGATCTTGATAAAGCTAAAAGTTGCTTTAAACTTGGCCTTGAACAGGTCATTTTATATGTTGCTTCTTGGATTTTAATTTGAGTTTTGTTAGTGATCAATTTAATTCTTGAAAATACTGATGGATATATTTATATTTGTTGTTTTCAGGATCCGAAAAATTTGGAGCTATTACGTCAATTATCTGTGCTCGAAAGAAGACAGTGCACTGGTGAAATAGGTAAACTTTTGTACTTCCTTTGGAACTTCTAGCATTTTGAATTTGAACCTTAATTATGTAGTCACATTTTTTTAGAGAGTGCCTGTAGTATTAATTGATTGTATTCAACTTTCCAGAGGTTGAAGATCCAGAAGAAATCATTGCTGAAAGTATTAAGCATGCCAAGGAAGCAATTGCTCTGGATATCCGGGATGGAATATCGTGGTGTAAGACTGCATTTTGTACTTCTTGGATATATTTGCTATTGATACATAAGTAGCAGTTCCTGAAAACGTATACTGCTTTAAGGAAGAATGATAAGTTTTGTGGTGGTAAACTTTAAGGAAGAATGATAAGTTTCGTGGTGGTAAACTTGATAAAATTGAATAGTAAAGGGAAGGAGGATGAAGAACCAAAAATGTCGGGGACTAAAAATTACTTGTTTATGATTAAACTGAGCTGCACCTCTAGGATTAACTGTTTTCATTTGTTCTAATATGATCCTGAAAATTGTGCTTGTCAACGATGTCGCGAAGTCTGAATGTCCACTAAGCATGTTATTTTGCTCTTAATCTCATCTAATTTATCACATTATACATGTTAAAGGAAAAAGGGATTTCTTTTAATGTGATACACATGCTGGTATACTCATAATGGTGCGTGTAAGTTTCTCCATTTACTTTGGAGCATATGGTAGCAAATTAAATCAATTTCTAATCCCTGTATTCTCAACATGTAACTTAGATATACCTGAGACCACCTGTGCTTACTATGTAACTGAGACCACCTGTACTTACCATACATCATGACATAATTTATAAGTACCTGATAACTTTTGCAGAAGACTGAAAAAAATGAAGGAACTGAAACTATTTAGGTGATCTGGAACATATACATATAAACTAGTAGACGCTCTTGAATATGAACATAAAACGCTGCATGAATCTAGTACATGACGTGCAAATTGCATATTGTATGTCACTTGCAAGCTCAGTTAATTCAGTTTCCTGCTTTGTCAAATTTACGATATTTTTGGTGGATTTGGTTTCGTAATTGATAAGATTGAATATCCAATATCATGATTTAGTTACATCCAAACTCAGGTTTCTTGAATGATCTTTCATTTTTTTGCCAGATGCCCTAGGAAATGCATGTCTCACTGCCTATTTTCTGACTGGAACTTGGGATCATGATATGCTTTTTCAGTCATTAAAAGCATACAAGAATGCTGTGAGTATGCTTCTTGCCAGTTTATCTTTGCGTAAAGCTTCCCACAATAAGCCTACTTCGCTGTCTTCCTCTAATAATTTTCCTCATGGACTTCAGAACTATCTGATATCCCTTAAGGTTGTTTTGTCTGCATTTCTTACTCAGGCCCCTCTAATTTTGTGTTCTGTTTCAGGCGAAAGACCAAAAGATGATGCGCAGTGCTGAATTGTGTTTCAACTGCTCGATGGTAAGGCTATATACCAATTCTTATTTTCAATTGTTCTAGCACTTAACTTTTATGTACCTGAATGTTTAAATAGTTCCTGGAAGTATGTAATAAAAGGCATCCTGATTCACTGGAAACAAAGAGAGAACTAAATAACAAAATCTCTATGTGTGGAGCTTTTCATGCGCTTGAATTATACTTGTACCTTTGCAGCTTGAGCATGTTTATGCTTAGTCATGAAACTTCAAGAGTATATTCAAAAGAAAGCATCTATTTTCTTCACCGTGACATTTCATGTCTGCTTATACATCCTAATTTTCACTTGCCGCCTTCTCAAAATTTCAATACCATGTTTTTGTGATTCTATACTTGGTTCAACAGACGTACAAGTTTCTGGAGAACTATTGGATGGCCCTATCTGGATTTGAAAGTGCTGGATTATTGGATCCTAGTCTTAAAGCTATAGAGCAAGCATCAAATCTGTGCGATGTTCTTGATGATATAGACTCTTTGCTTAAGGTAAGATTATTTAGTTGCGACTCTAATTCATGCGTATCGCCTGTCACCAGTGTGGAACTCAAGCATGAGATAACTCTGCTTCCATCATCAGAATTACATACTCTGCATGTGTTTCACATCCTAATACCTCAGAACATTCAGTATGATAGTATTTGGAGATGCTTTCAGGTATTGCTCTGTGTCTGCAAAATTTGGCTTTGAAACCCTTGATAAGTATAAATAGCAGCTCGGAAAATCAAATGTAAGGGAAACGGGATTTCTAGTAAGACAGTTAAAAAACATTAAGAAAGGGACTCAAAAATGTTGAAGGTACTAATTCCAAGAATAGCTTATTTGCATTCAGTATATTACATGTCAATAAGACAAAGGAGGGTTTCTTAGATTACATGTAAATTTAATGGCCGATCATTCAACTTTGTGTTCATTAGGCAAAAGTCACTTTTCTTCTTCTTTTTTTTTTTTGCATAAAATTAATTCAACTTTGTGTTCATTACTTAAAAGTTATTTTTTTTTATTATTACACAAAAATCATTTTACTTTGCTCTATCTATCACAAAAGTCACATTGACCAGATTTAATAATACTTTTAGGCAGAATAGCATATTAAACACTTATATTTGTTCCGGTTTGTCATTTCGGTCCCTATACTCTACAAAATTTCATCTAGACACTTTTAATTTATCAAAACCTATATTTTAAACCCTTTTGACCGTTGACCAAGCTTATATGTAATCAGATAATTGCGTGGTTACACACTCTTAAAAGCGCGTGCATCAATTATTTTGATTAAAGAAAGTTACTTAAAAATCATTAAAAAAAGAAACAATAAAAATAAACAGAATAGCAATTTAAAAAATCCCAAAGCCCCAACCCCTTCCTTAACCCTTCCCGTCATAACCCCTTCCGCAACCCCCCATTCCCCTCTTCCTATCTTCTTTCTTCCCTATTTATTTCTGGTCAAACCCCTTCATTCCCTCCCTCATTACTAGACTTTGATATTAAACAAAATTATCAAGATCAAAATGCTTCACTAAGTCACTGTTACATCTTTTGCTGGCCTCCTCCTCTTTCTCATCCTCCATTTTTAACTGTCGTCCACTACCATCAAAATTGAGGTTCTTCATCCGTCGTCGTGAAATATTTTTAGGCCAACATCGATGAGATTTTGAAGAATAATATGAAGTTTTTTTTTATTGTTTTGGTAGGTTTTCAGGGGCGGCCCAACCCTAAAGCAAGTGACACTTGCTTTAGGCCCCAAAAATTTAAAGGCCCCAAAATTACTAGTATTCTTTATATATAGTAGTATATTATTTATATAATTATCTTTTATTATTGATAAATTTATTTCTTTATTGTCATATTAATTTTTAATAATTCGATTTCTTCCTCTAATTAATATAACTAAAATAATTTTCTGTCAATCTTATTTTACTTTTTTACTTAATTATATTTCTCTATTCATTAGTTGGTCATGTAACTATATCTAATAATCTAACTTATTATTTATTTTTCTTACATAAATTATACTCTCTCTGTCCCAATTTATATGAAAGTGTTTGACTGGATATGGATTTTATGAAATAAAGGAAAGCTTTTGAAACTTGTAATCTTAAATAAATCATAGAAGTTTTTGGGCTAGAAATCATCTCAATAATGGTAAAAAAAAAAATTTAAAGTTGAATTGTTACCAAATATAGAAAGGGACTTACTAAAAAAAAGGAGTCACTTATGTTTTCTGGATTCTCCCATTTTAGCTGTGGTGCAATCAACGTTAA
This sequence comes from Nicotiana tabacum, assembly GCF_000715075.1. Classification (NCBI taxonomy): domain Eukaryota; kingdom Viridiplantae; phylum Streptophyta; class Magnoliopsida; order Solanales; family Solanaceae; genus Nicotiana; species Nicotiana tabacum. Next base: position 3,187,501 of record NC_134103.1, on the reverse strand, counting down.
ATTCATTTAATTTTTTGTATTTTATAAAACTAAGTTCTCATTTTTTTTAATTATACATCCTCACTTGTCTAATTTTTTTAAAAACGATGTTCATTATATATATATATATATATATATATATATATATATATATATATATATATATATATATATATATATATTAAGGCCTCTTATTAAAATTTTGCTTTAGGCCTCGGATGATGTTGTATTGCTTTGGTAGGTTTTATGGGGTTTTGGGTGAGAGTGAAGGCAAGAAAGAGAGAGAAAAAAATTGGATTTGTTTTATCTTTATTTGACAAATGTTCTCGGGCTAAAATATAATCTCACATCTATTTAGAGAGAGGTTTTAAGAAATAAGATAGAGGAATAGAAAAGGAACAGAGTTTCATGATGACAGGAGAATTTTTTCGGCCATAACAGTGCGCAATATGGTGGGCAGTAAGAAGAAAGTGATGATTGAGAAGGAAAAAAAATAAATAAAAAGTCAAACAAGAAAAAGGGTAAGTCAAGGTTATTTTATGTTTTATGTAAAAATAAAAAATGATGTGGCATATTTTATCTGATGTGGATTCTGACATAGCGCGATTGAGAGACATATAGTGTTAGAAGAGTTTGAAACACTCGTTTTGATAAACTAAAAGTGTCTAGATGAAACTTTGTGGAGTAAGGGGACCGGAATGACAAACCGAAATAAGTACAAGTGTCTAATAGGCTATTCTGCTATACTTTTACTTGAAAAGCCTATTATGCCATTGACATTATAAATTCTCTCATTTATGTAATACCTTTTATATTATATACTACCTAGGTATTTTACTTATAATTAAAATAACTTTATATTTTTTATTTATTATTTTATAATATATCCATACCTTTAATTTTTTCATGGCAGTCAATTTGTTTAATCATATTCAAACATGAACATATCTTAAATATAACAATGTTAAAAATATTTATTTTTTAATATTTATTTGAAATAATAAAGACATATTTGCTTAACAAATGATAGTTTTTTATAGTCAATAAAAATTTTTAAAAAAATTCAAATATATTTGTATTTAATATTATGTTTTTAAAGCTTTATCTGTTAATATTATTTATTTAAAAATATTAACGTGATGTATCATTATGCTAAATGTGGGTATTTTATTTATTGAAATATTGGGTATGGCTTGGCTGATAAATTAGTGAGCTTTGAATTAATATTTTTTGTTAAAAAAATATCTCATTAAGCATGGTTAAGAATGTGGGTTTGAGATCTGTTCACGGTAATGTTATTGACAAATTTAATGATGCTATTTCTTATAAAATAATATTAAGTTATTTTAAGTATAAGTAAAATACCTGGGTAAAAGTATATTATATAGCATATAATATAGAATGTATTATATAAATGAGATGATTTATAATGTCAAAGGCATAATAAACTTTTCAGGTGAAAAACTTGTAAAATCTAGTTAGAGTGATTATTGTAATAACTAGAGCATAGTAAAATAATTTTTGTGTAATAAAAGAAAAAAAATTAACTTTTGGATAATGATTACAAAGTTGAATGACTTTTACGTAAGAAAGAAAAATAACTTTTGGGTAATGAATCCCCAAGTTGAACGGCCCATAAAATTTACCCGTCTTTTTTATGCATGAGATTGTGAAGGTAGTTGAATAACTTGATCCTGTCTTTCAGAAACTGAATGATGCTAAGCAGCTTTCTTCTCCAACATCATCATCCCTTCCTACTGTTGATTCGCTAGCATCATCACTTGCTTCTGTTGAATGTAAGCTTTACATATGGGACTTGGATATTTTTCCAAAAACAGTGTGATATTGGATTAAGTTTGTAATCCATAAATTGGGCAACATACTTTCTTGTAGTGGATCCTTCATATGAGAGAGCTACTGTCGATCGCCTAACTGAAGGTCTTAATGAAGGAAAAGCAGTCACAGGAAAAGTTCTGTTTTCAGTTAAGAATCCGAGCAAAAGACCAATGTAAGTTACCTTACCGTAGAAGAGTAGATTCTGCCACTTCTCCCCTCCCAGAGCTGCCCCATAATCTGCAGATACTCTGTTGTCTCAACTTCTACTCTTCTTTTGCAGATACTATGTCGTCTGTGATTCTGACCGCACATGCTTTGTAATTACTGTTTACGGAGTACGGGGCACTGCAGTAAGTAATACCTTTGGTCTATTCTCTGTTACTTCAACGAATGTGATCAGTTTTTAAGTACAGTTCTAAGCAACTGGCACAGTTCACATATTCTTTTCTTAGTTACTTTGCTGCTAGAGTGGAAGTATGTCTGGCAACGAGTGATCCTTTCTCCTCTACTTTCCCTTCTTGGAAGAAAAATCTTATTAAGTTACAATACTTAGTGAATACCAATATAGTGAATTACACATAATGTACACTAAGTTGGAATAGTAAATTTTTGCAGATTGTCCTCAATATTTGATCCATTAAATAAGAGATTTAGAAAGCAAAGACTGCCCTTTGTATTCCATTAGAGTTTCACATTATATTGAAGAGCTGATTTTAGATCCAAGATCTCCATCCAACTAAACTTTTGATCAGGTTAATAAATTGTGACATCCTTAAATTCTGCTATACAAGATTGTGGTATGTTCCAATTTTCCTGTGTTTACGCAGGATAAAGAGATGAAATGAATTATAAATGAAAAAAAAAGACAAAGAAAAGTTGACTGTGTAATAAACCATCTTCTTATTTGAGAGAGAGCAAAGAGTAGATAGATATACAGTGACTACTGAGAATTCTATTTTACATTAATTGTTGGAGTACTTGCTGATCTTCTGTTGCTCGCATTCCCCTTAGATTTTCACATTACAAACTACTCCTGTTGACAGATCAAAGAAGAAGATCAGATCACACTTTTGGATCCTTTCTATCATTCCTTTGATTTTGAATGGAAATTAAAGGTAACCTTCGATCATTTTCGTATCTCTGTTTTTTTTTCCATTGCTACTCTGCTTATTCCATTTTACTTCTGCATATCTCAAATGACTGGTCTATTTGAAAAGTTATGTGTAAGCTGTACAACAGGTTTTATGTTGGGTTTGGATTTCGATGTTTCATATGTGTCAGCTCCTTTTTTGTTGAACACCTGTACTAATGGTAACGTTTTAATCCTCTAATAGTATTTACTGGGTTGGCGAGGATCATTAGGTTTATCATTGAAGCTACATTTCAGATAGAGTTACATATTTACCCCCAACCCCAGCTATACCACCTCTCTCACCACACTCCAAGTTGCCCCCCCCCCCCCCCACAACCCCACACACCCACCAAATCCTGAAAATGTGGAACTGTTGGTGCGGTCAAAGGCATACGCTGGCAGTTCAGTTCTGTTTTAATCACCTTTTCCCAAATTGCCAAAACCAGACTGTGGCCATAACAGTAATGGGAAATAGTTGCCAAGATTTTCCCCAATTTGAGAGTCTGAAAGAAGTGATTGGCACTTCGCTCTGTTTTTTTTCATTGCAATAGATAGTAAGCATAACAGTCATTCCTGACATCTTTTGTGTTCCCATAATATTACACTTTCTATATGTTATCTAAACTTCTCTTTCTTTCCCATCTATTCACATGTTACTTTTTTACTGCAGCGATATCAGTTCAAGTCAGTGCGAGTGGATTTTCTGCGACAACTTCGTGTTAACGGTGCAATTGTCTCGCCTCAACATGTAATTCATCGGTCAATGTACGCCGACCTCATGAAAGGATAAGGAGTCTGTGTTCTTTTCTACTTGTCATTAAGATACCTTGAATAATACTCTGGTGATTAGTTCAACTGTGACGGATTTCATGTAAATAGCAGTAAAGGAGACAAAACCGATCAAGTTTTTGAATGCTCATAAAACTTCCCACCAGTAAAGCAATATGCATTCTACAGCTAGCTGTGGAATCAATCATCTTTTTCATCTTCAACTTTAATAGTTTCATGCAATATTCTTGAATGCTTGTCTAGTTTCCTTAGCTCATTATGCTGATATAAGATGAGATTTTCTTCTTTCGTTACTTATTCGTTTTCTAGTCCTGTGATTAGTTTATTTCGATTTGAGATGATATATGTCTAGGGAGAATACTTAAATTATACTGTATTTTGTTATCCTTACCCCCCCGGTTCTTGTTCAGAACGTTACTAGTGTCGGGAATAAACCCCCTACAGAAATAATATTCACAGTAATAAAAGCGGAATAATCACGTACCACCGAGATACAGTAATTAACAAGAATAAAAGAGTGACAACGACACCAAAATTTTTACGTGGAAAACCCTTTGTATACGGAAAAAAATCACGACCCCGAGACGAGCAACTGATATCACTATAGTAAGGAATTTTATACTTTGTAGGTCCGAGTAAAATACTCCAAAGACCACTACAACACTCAAAAGAAATAACGCTCTTTTGATATTCTCACCTCACTACAATATCGCTCACTCTCTATTTTTCTCACGTACTATTTTCTTATAGCTTGTTTGTGAAATCTCACTCTTTTTTTCTCTCTTTATTGGTGTGTGAAAATGAGAGTTGAAGATCTCCTTTTATAGCCGAAGCCTCACTCTCTAAAGCCTACTATATTTGACAACTTGCACACACGTTTCCTTCTTTTTCTTCAATGTTGACAATTTAACAAAGTTGGCTACCAACCTAAAGAAATTCAACAAAGTTGGCTACCAAACCAAAGAAATTCAACAAAGTTGGCTACCAAACCAAAAATAATTTCCTTAGGCACATGCCTATTACTTTGGCTATTGAATGAGATGAAACCCATCAATCTTCCCCTCCAGTTTCATTCATCTAAAGGAGGTAGCACTTTCTTCTAGTTTGAGTACATGCCGACAAGTTCTTTGCATAGATCGAACTTGTCTCTTGGTACCACCTTGGTCAACATATCAGCAGGATTTTCACTCGTGTGAATCTTTTTGACATGTAAAGATTTGTTCTCCACCTGCTCACGAATCCAATGATATCTCACATATATATACTTTGTTCTTGCATGCTACATGGAGTTCTTGCTCAAGTCTATTTCACTTTGACTGTCACAATAGACGACATACTCATTTTGATACAATTCCAGCTCTTGAAGAAACCGCTTGAGCCATACCATCTCCTTGCCAGCTTCTGTAGCGGCAATGTACTCTGCTTCAGTTGTTGAAAGTGCAACACACTTCTGCAATTTAGACTGTCATGATATAGCTCCCCCTGAAAATGTAAACAAATATCTAATAGTGAATTTTCTATTATCAATGTCACCTGCCATATCAGCATCTGTATAGCCCTTCAAGATTGGATGAGATCCTCCAAAGCACAAACAATCTCCCGTGGTACCTCTCAGGTACCTGAGTATCCACTTGACTGCTTCCCAATGTTCCTTTCCAGGGTTTTCAAGAAATCTGCTAACAACACTAACTGCATGAGCAATATCAGGTCTGGTGCATACCATTGCATACATCAAACTTCCGACTGCTGAAGCATAAGGAACTCTAGCCATGTTCTCTTTCTCCTCCACACTTGTACGACACATCTTCTTGTTCAACTTTAGATAACTAGCAAGAGGTGTGCTGACTGGCTTAGCATTCTTCATGTTGAAGCGTTCCAGTACACGTTCAATGTACTTCTCCTGAGACAGCCACAACATTCTGCTTGTTCGCTCTCGAACTATCTTCATACCCAGAATTTATTTTGCTGGGCCCAAGTCCTTCATATCAAATGACTTGGACAAATCTTCATCCCCTTGTCTTTTCCTACAATTAATATGTCATCCACATACAACAATAATATAATAAAGTTATTTTCAGAAAATCTTTTGAAGTATACACATAGATCAGAATATGTCTTTGTGTAAGTTTGATTTTTCATGAATGATTCAAACTTCTTGTACCACTTCCTTGGTGCCTGCTTCAACCCATAAAGACTCTTATTCAGTTTGCACACCATGTGTTTCCTTTCAGCTACTTCAAATCCTTCTGGATGCTCCATATAGATCTCCTCTTCCAAATCTCCGTGAATAAATGCAGTTTTCACGTCCAACTGCTCCACTTCAAGATCTAGGCTAGCTGCTAAGCTCAAGATTATTCGAATAGAAGTCATTTTGACAACAGGTGAGAAAATTTTGTCAAAATCAATACCTTTCTTCTGCTCGAAACCTTTTACCACCAATCGAGCTTTGTATCTGACCAGCTTGCCATTTCCATCTTTCTTGAGTTTAAAGAACCACTTACATTTGAGTGGTATTTTACCCTTTGGAAGTTCAACCAGCTTGTACGTGCTATTTTTCTGCAAAGATTCCATCTCGTCTTGCATGCCTTTCATCCACTGATTCTTTTCTGGATGGGACATCACCTCCTTAAGACTTTCTGACCCTCCCCCCAATCACTGATGAGGACATACTCCGTGGAAGGGTACCTGCATGACTTTACCCTTGGCCTTTCTGATCTCCTCAGAGGTTGAGGTTGTTCTTCTCCCTGAGTGGGGTGATCCACTTGATCGACATCATCATCAAGTTGCTCCCCCTGCTCAATAACCTCACCAGGTTGCTCCTCCTGCTCGGCAACCTCATCGGTCGTACTTTATGCACTTGTGGGATTGTTAGAAGTAGAAGGAATAGTAACAAGGTTAGGAATAATACCATTCTTGGCCTTCTCTGATATATCATCAGTAGTTCCAACTTCACTTTCTCGGAAGACTACATCTCTGCTTTTGATGACCTTCTTCTTTATGGGATCCCACAATCTGTATCCGAATTCTTCATCTCCGTATCCGATGAATATGCCAGGAACAAATTTATCATCCAACTTTGTTCTCTTCTCCTTTGGTACATGTGCAAAAGCTTTGCAACCGAATACCTTCACATGCGAGTAGGATACCTCCTTGTTAGTCCAAACTCTCTCTGGGATGTCAAACACCAACAAAACTGATGGACTCCTATTGATCAGGTAACAGGCTGTCTGAACTGCTTCACCCCAGAATGACTTAGGCAGTTTAGCCATTCTGGGCATGCTTATAACCTTCTCCACAATGGTGCGGTTCATCCTTTCGGCTACGCCATTGTGTTGTGGGGTTCCAGGAACTATCTTTTCATGTCTGATCCCATAGTTCGAACAATACTCTTAAAATTCCCTTGAAGTGTACTCACCTTCATTGTCACTTCGGAGATGCTTTAGCTTTTGGCCTGTCTCCCTTTCCATCATAGCATGAAACTTCTGGAAAACATGAAATACCTGATCTTTGGTTTTCAAAATATAAACCCATAATTTTCGTGAAGCATCATCAATAAAAGTAACAAAATATTTGTTACCGCCCATCGATTCAATTTCCATTGGACCATAAATATCAGAATATACCAAATCAAGTATATTCAATTTTCTTTCAGACGATATTTGAAATAAGACTCTATGATGCTTACCAAATAAACAGTAGTCACAAGGTTTTACCGGTGTGCCTTTGGCATAAGAAATGAGTGATTTCTTGGCAAGAATCTGCAATCCCTTCTCGCTCATATGACCCATTCTTTTGTGCCACAAATCTGCAGAAATCTTATCTTGTGCCGCGTTCAATTCACCTTGGCATATTTCTGCATTTGTTCTGTACAACGTGCCATGGGCAACTCCCTTTGCAATCACCAATGATCCCTTGGTGAGTCTCCACTTTTGATTTGCAAAATAGTTCTTGTATCCATCTCGATCTAAAGCAATTCCCGAGATCAAGTTCATCCGCAAATTAGGTACATGTCACACGTCCTTCAGAACTAATATGCATCCGACATTTGTCTTGATACAAATGTCACCTCCCCGCAACCTTTGAGTAACTTGTGTTACCCATTCTCACAAGGCCGAAATCGCATGCTATATATTTGCAAAAACAATCTCTTACCGGTGTGGCATGGTAAGATGCTGATGTATCAACCACCCATTCCGAATCTGGACCCGATAAGTGCATGCATTCCTCTTCTTAGTTTATACAAAGGACAACATTATCATTGTTTTGCACCATGGCGGCTGTGTTGTCGTCATTCGTCTGGCCACTAGTTTTATCTTTGCCCTTCTTTGGATTTGGACAATCTCTTTTGAAGTGACCTGGTTGATCACAATTGTAGTAATTTCTAGCTCTTGATTTGGATCGGTTCTTAGACTTCCCAGAGCTCCGTATCTACCATAGTTGCTCGAACTCCTTTGATAACTCCTGCCTCTACCTTCTGTGATGAGAGCATGTCCTTGATTTTCAGGCTTCTTTCTCATCTTCTCATTGAGTAGAAGAGCCGATGTGACATCTTTCAACTCAATGGTAGTCTTACCGTGCAAGATGGTTGTTGCCAGATTATCGTACGAAAATGGCAACAAGTTCAACAGCAAGATGACTTTATCTTCTTTCTCAATTTTCACTCTGAGATTGGCGAGCTGTGTGATTAGTCCGTTAAACACATTTAAATATGACAAAAAATTCATACCTTCACCCATGTGAAGAGCGTATAGCTGCTTCTTCAGGTACAATTTATTTGTTAGCATTTTGGACATGTATAAGCTTTCCAACCTTGTCCAAATGCCACGTGCGGTGTCTTCATCAATGATGTTATTTACCACATCATCTGATAAGTGCAACCTGATTGCACTAGCAACCCTTTCATCCAAGTCAGCCCAATCCTCAGCTTTCATGGTATCAGGCATTTTGGCATCAGCATCTAGTACCTTGTGTAATCCTTGTTGGATGACCAGATCTCTCATTCTTCTCTGCCATGTTGAGAAACTGCTATCTCCGTTAAATTTTGCTACCTCATACTTTGCTCCGGACATTTTTATTTTTTTACCGATTATAATACTACCGACAGTGAATAGTATTTCTATGAACGAGCAGAACCTGTACTCTGATACCAGTTATTGGGAATAAACCCCCTACAAAAATAATATTCACAATAATAAAAGCGGAATAATCACGTAGCACCGAGATACAGTAATTAACAAGAATAAAAGAGTGACAACGACACCAAGAGTTTTACGTGAAAAGCCCTTTGAATAAGGGAAAAAAACCACGGCCCCGAGACGAGCAACTGATATCACTATAGTAAGGAATTTTATACTTTGTAGGTCCGAGTAAAATATTCCAAAGGCCACTACAACACTCAAAAGAAATAATTCTCTTTTGATATTCTCATCTCACTACAATATAACCCACTCTCTATTTTTCTCACAAACTTTTTTCTTATACCTTGTTTGTGAAATCTCACTCTTTCTTTCTCTTTTTATTGGTGTGTGGAAATGAGAGTTGAAGCTCTCCTTTTATAGCTGAAACCTCACTCTCTAAAGCCTACTATATTTGACAATTTGCATACTTTTCCTTCTTTTTCTTCAATGTTGACAATTTAACAAAGTTGGCTACCAAACCAAAGAAATTTTCCTTAGGCACATGCCTATTACTTTGGCTATTGAATGAGATGGAACCATCAACTAGCACCGCAATCTTGGATAGCATGTAATTCCGACATAAAGAAAGCAAAGAATTAAAGACAAACAAGTAATTTAACTACTACCAAAAGAATATTACATGCAATGTAATTTTAACAGAAAGAAAGCTAGGAAATAAGGACAAATTAAAAAGTAGAAGTGTATTAATTCTGAATCAAAACTAAACTGAGAAAGGACTGTTGAAGATCCATATTGGTGGACTGAATCTGTGGTAGGTATAGTGGGGTTTAATGTTGCCATCTAGATAGTCTAGATAGTTGTATATGCCCATGTCCTTGCCACCTCCTCTTTCACTGTGGAAGTATGACGAAGAACAATCATCTGTAAAATATACACTGTTGCCCTTAAAACATTCATCTTGTTCAACAGCCAAAGTGGCATTAAAGCCAAGGAAGAGTGCCCTGTTCCCCAAATCAAAAACCTCCTCATATCTCTCCTTATCCACATCAACCTTGTAAACATCAAATTGTTTAGCACCATATGTGTTCGTTTTGGGGTTCGTTTCAACTCCATCTCGAACGATCACCCATAGTTCACCTAAAGAGTAAAGTAGGAAGGTAGTCCTTACTACCCTTCCAACGGTTTGGTTGCGATTGTTAACCTCCTCTGAAGTCTACGATCGAAATGTTTCCCTCAAAATCGACTGCATAAAACTGACCGTCGTGCCAGGTTACATCAGCATATGTGGATATGAGCGTTTCGACTGTAATAAAACCCTCGAGTCTAGGTCTCCAGTAAGCTAACGAACGAGATACTCCTTGAATAAGCATCAAAATATAGTCTTGGTTTGAGTCATGAGGTTTGGAAGAGAGGCATGCTCTTTCGACATAATTTTGCACCAAGTTCATGTATGGTAGCTGTATTTTGGCACGAGAGTTGATATGGAACAGATTCATATTCCTTTGAAATTTTCTATGATATATTCTCTAGACTTCCTGTCAAGTCTTTAACGCGTTTTAAATGCCTCCAAGCTTTGTAACTCTTTTTTCCCAAATCCACACTTAGTAGACTCCATGTATCGTTCCAATAAAAACAAATTCCTTGTAATGCTCAAGGAATAAAGAAATTTTTTTACACCATGGACCTGAAGGTGGAACATAAAAAAGCCTTTGTTTCTCAAAGATTTGATTATGTTAAAGGTTTGATCTGCTTATGGGGTAAAAGTGTACAGCACCCTGTTATTTATAATCCTGGTACTAGAAAAGTGACATTCCCTCCGTCCCTAAAATACTTTGAAACCAACTACTATTCCTTAGGTTTCGAACCAGATAAAAGAAGGTGAAATATGCTTAGTAGAATTTAATGTTAGAACTGAAAATTTCAGAATGATCCCGTTGTGGAACGAACAACAAGATATTTTAGTTATTTAGTAGAACATTTTTATAACGTGATAGAAGTGGAGGGAAGAAGAAGAGTTGGAGATCAGAAATATTGGAGCTTGAAGAAAAAGTTACAATTACTGGTATCTATAGTTATGTAGATAGCCTCTTGCACTTGGGATGTATCTGATGTTAGTTTCTAACTCCAACTCGAATGGAGCTAGCAAACATGGCAATTTCCAGGCTTCAATTAAGTTTATAGGTTTTGGGAAAAAGATATCTGTTTATTACTGAATGAGGACTTTGTGCAAAGAAACTGAGCAAATATGCTAGCTGTTTTTACAATTTCAGAGTTTAACATAGTGTTTAATGCAATGGGCGACTCCGAGAAGAGGCTGTTGTGAAGCAAGCTCACTCCGTATGGGCCTATGAGCCGGAAGAAATGAATGAGACTCAAAATCCAACTAGTCGTGATGACACCTAACTCATCCCGTTAGGTAAGCCAATTTCTAACTAATCAATCTCAATAATAATTATTAAAGCAATTTAAGTGAATAAAGATCCTGATCTTATACAATCCCCAAGAATTGGTAGTACAAATCATGAGCTTCTAAGAATAGAGTATACAAATCGGAATGAAATAAATACATAGTCTGTTTGAATAATACATAAATAGAGCTTTTATAAATCTAAGGCTACCCTGAACAAGAGGCAGCTACAACAGGAACGCAGGTACATCTTCAAATCCCGCAACCATCGAGCACAACAACAACAACAGCCAATATCTGTACGCAATGTGCAAAAGTGTAGTATCAGTACAACCGACCACATGTACTGAGTAAGTAACAAACCTAGCCGTAGGTTGAAAGTAGTGACGAGTTTCTACCAAGGTAGGGTCCAAATTCACTATTCCATAACAGTTAATAACGACATAAAGCAAATAATACCAGAAGTAACTCAGAGATAAAATGCTCAGTCACCTCATGATTTCAGCAATAATAGTTCTTCCTTTCAAGTACATCAGTGAAAACCCAAATCTTTTTCCAAAGTTACCAAAAATGTGAATAAGTTTGAAAATAGAATTTTTTTCAAAATCCTTTCAATAATAAATAAAATATCTCCTTTTCTTTTCAGATAACCATTGTAAAACAAATGCATCACTATGCCCATCTGTCAATATGTGTGGGAAATTATGAATAATGTGATACCGTACATCATGAGAAAAACACATCTCTATGCATATATGTCATGTGTGCATGTCAAGGCAATGTATCTCAGATATTGTACTCATGTACTCACACTCTCGGAGTACTCAATCTCACTGTATCGCATTCTCTTTCACTATGCTCAGCACACTCAATCACTCAGCGCTATACAATACCTGTTGCGGCGTGCAGCCCAATCCCTGTTTATAGTCGACTGCGCTCACTGGAGGGGCTCCTACAACCCAAGCGCTATAAGCACGGACAACTCACGTGCTGCACGGACAACTCACGTGCTATAATATCATACAAGGCCTGTTGCAGGCTGGCAGCCCCGATCCATGCAATAGTATAATATATAAATCTGCACGGCCAACTCACGTGCAATAATATAATATATATAAAGCCAACATGGCCTGCTGCGGCGTGCAGCCCGATCCCAAAAATATCCTCACAATCAGGCCCTTGGCCTCCCTCAGTCATCAATCTCTCCAGTCTCTCTCTCTCATGGGCTCACAATGTCATGAGAATAGCCCAAAATGATGATATGATGTATCAATAAATAACAACAAAGACTGAGATATGATATGCAATGAAATGAATATGACTGAGTATGAATTTTCAATTTAAAATAAATATTTCACAACAATATGACCTCTGTGGGTCCCAATAATACTGGCACATAGCCTCAACATGATTTTTAATATGCTTTTCAGCTCAATTTCTTTAACTCATAAAATCGCATGAAAAATGCCAAGATCATTTAACTACAAAATTTCACAGAAATAATTATGTCACAATTTCTATAGTACACGCCCACATGCTCGTCACCTAGAATGTGCGTCACCTCCCAACAATTTACGAAATACATATATTCAGGGTTCATACCCTCAACTCCAAGATTAGAAGAGTTACTTACCTCGAACAAGCCGAATCCAATGTCGATCAAGCTAAACAATGCTCTAGAAATCCCATTATGCATGTATCAACTCCCAAATGGCTCGAATCTAGTCACAATTAATTTGATTCAGCCCACAAAATTTATAGGAATTAATTCCATATCAAAATACTAATATTTTCACAAAATCCGAAATTATGCCCCAAAACTCATCCATGGGGCCCACGTCTCGGAATAAGACGAAACTCACAAAATCTGACAACCCATCCAATTACGAGTTCAACCATACTAATTTCACTCAAATCCAACTCTCAATTGGTGTTCAAATCTCGAAAAATTATCTTATGAACTTTCTACAATTTTTTCCAAATTTTTACCTCAAAACACTGATTATATGATAAAAATAATGATATTTTCATGTACGTTAACCAAATCTGAGTTAAAATCACTTACCCCGATGAATTTCTTGAAAAACCCACGAAAATACGTCTCCAACCGAGCACCCAAAGTCCAAAAATGAAATAATAACCTAAACCTCGGATATATAGTGCACCTCTCGGATTCTCAATACGCTGACCGCGCATTTTCACCGCCCCGCGAACGCCTTACCGCGGCTGTAAAAGTTTGGTGGCTACACTGCCAGGCTTTAGTATTTTGGCCATAACTTTCTCTACAGATATCCAAATGATGACTTCTTTACCTTTCTGGAAACTAGACATGAAGGGCTACAATTTTAGTTTTGAATCATCTCAAAATTCCTTGTAGATCAAAAGATACAGTCTTCCGAAATCGGACCAGCGGAGCTACAGATCTTCCTGGAGCGCGGCCGCAGACAGAATTGCGCGGACCGCGGTAAGGCGTTCGCGGGGGTGGTGGAAATGCGCGGTCAGCGTATTCAATTGGGATTATTGGGCTGAAATTTAAAAAAATCGCTAGATATATAAGTGATAATTGAAAAATAGTCATAGTTTCAAAAGTAATCAAAATTTAGCCACTTTTATTTAAAGATAAATCTGAACAAAAACACTGTTTAAAATCCAAAAAATATTCCAGCATAATATACTAGAACTATAGCGGGCTCACCATAAGCTGAGTAATGAAGAAGATCTATATCATCCTGTAGAAGTATACCTGCATCCATTCAAAGATGCAGCGCCCCCGACAAAAGGGGACGTGAGTACATGTGGAATAGTGCTCGTATGTAAGGCAGACAAAACAACATATGAAAATACGGTAACTCAAATAATAGACAAATAAAGTACATCAAGAAACTACGAAACATCCCATAGAATCACATTTCAAGTCTTATTATACTTGCATCATTCTAAACTTCTTTTAGGATCAACTGAGCCATATGAACTATACGTGGAATACATAATACAATGTAATTGAAACAACATATACAAACAAGGCCAATGAAAGTGGCACCTATTGTCAGCATTAATAATGCGTCTCACTAGACCGTCCATATCCTTCTCTTATTTTACGCCTATACATTTCATATATAATACACCTATGCGTTTACAAGATCATCCAAAGGATTCCATATACAATATACTTATGTGTCTCATAGACTATCCATGGTGTTCACATATTATACTATACACCTATGCGTCTCATAAATCGTCCGTAGTATTTATTCATACCGTATACCTATAGGATTACATATACAATACACATATGCGTTTCACAGACCATTCATAGGATTTTATATACAATACACCTATGCGTTTCATAGACCGTTCATAGGATTTCATATACAATATACCTATGCGTTTCATAGACCGTTCATAGGATTTCATATATACACCTATGCGTTTCATAGACTATTCATAGGATTACATATACAATACACTTATGCATTTCATAGACCGTTCATAGGATTTCATATACAATACACCTATGCATTTCATAGACCGTTCATAGTATTACATATACAATATACCTATGCGTTTCATAGACCGTTCATAGGATTTCATATATACACCTATGCGTTTCATAGACCGTTCATAGGATTACATATACAATATACCTCTGCGTTTCATAGACCGTTCATAGAATTACATATACAATATACATATGCGTTTCATAGACCATCCATAGGATTTCATACACAATACACCTATGTGTTTCATAGACCGTCCATAGGGTTCATAACATATCATTATGCACATAACCATATATAAACTCAAGTGACATGACTAACGCTACTTTTAAGGTCATAAGTTCCCAGATCATTGGAACACTTCATGTTCATGCTCATCATGGAGAAACATAGCTCATTACATTAGCACATGTATGGTGAATCAATAAGTCTATTTCAATGGCACATGGCCCAAATTCGTTTTCATAAGATTTATCATCATTTAGCATATGATATCTCTCTTCCACCTCATTATATACCCTCTAGTCAACTTAAGGTCATTAGCTAAGTTCATGATTCTTGGGGACTTAACATCGAAGTCATTTGCATTTATTATTTTAGAAGCATACATACTATGATTGAGACCATTGGGACATACAACACCTCATAATTCTCATTTTGGTAAACGGTCGCATTTCATGTTCATACTATCACTTACTTGTACTTGCCATGGGTGATCATAGGACATTAAGAATATTTAAAACATTTAGGAACACCATAGCCTCTCCTCATGAGGGCGTAGAATAGCACATTGGAAACATAAGTACGAATACGTTCATCTCATAATCTTTCACACTATATATCACTTCATTAGTACTTTCAACTACTTACAACATCATTATTTCATTGGCTCCCTTGGCCATATATATTATTCTTCATTCATTGCATTGTGGCCGTATATAATATTTCACACTTTTATTTCTTTACTTTCAAGGATTATCATCATAAACATCAACATATAGAATATTCTTGAAGTACCTTTCCCAAAAAGGACAATACACAATTCCAACTCATAAATATGTAAAGGATTAAAATACATTGGAAATACTTACAAAGCACAACATTAGTTAAAGCAGCCACATTGGGGCATGACTTGAGGACATAAGCTTTTAGGCAAACCTATTTTCGAAGTCAATTAGGAACGGGTGAATCAAGGCTTATTTCATAACCTCTCTCACATCATTTTATTTCATTGACACCATTGGCCACAAGTATAATTTCCATTATTGGTACGATGGCCACACTTTACATCTCCAGCCCACTTATTTTACTTTCCATCATCTTTATGGGTTATCAACAACAATGCATTTCTAATCCAGACCTTAGGTACACATATGAACAATTAAGAGTCTTAAGCGCATCGAGTTTTTCTCACATAATTTGGCATCATAACTTTCATTTGAAACACGACTCAAAGCCATAACATTTTAATACACAACTCATATTTTGAACACATTTTCAAAGAATAACAAAACATGATAAGAGCATTCAGAACACATATTGAACATATTTCTTTCGGCACAAAACTTATTCAGAATAGTCAATTCATAATGAACAACTCGGTACTTACAAGAACATCGTGGGATTCAATTCTAAGAGAGAAGTTTAGCCAACATACCTGGAATTTGCCCCTTAATAATACTACGACGTTCCACCACACTAAATAACTTAAATCTACAACAATGCAACACAATTGCACCAATATTAGCAAGATTTCTATACTTTAAGTCATTTAGACTTTTTATCAAACATCTAATGTGCATATCTTTTTACAACCTCCTTCAACGGAATATATTCACCTAACAACTACCTACCACACCAATGATTTACTTCATAGTCACCTCTAGGCCATCCACAACTTTCATTAGCACATGCATGCCCAACAATTCACTCCCAACCCATAAATCTTATCAATTAATTCATTTTACAATCTCTACAATACCAACACAACCTAGGTTAGGAATTTCTTTCTTTCAATCACCATCCCATAAGTCCTAACACATATTCCATACATAAATAATCACCATGAATTAGTTAGAGATGGCGGACATACCTCTTGTAGTGAGACTCTTGAAAATCCCAACTTGTAGGATTCCTGACCAATTTGGGAATTTGAATGGAAATCTATGGATCTTCAAGATTAATAATTCTAGTTAATATAAGTGTTTAGGAGTAGTAATCAACTCAAAATTACTCCAAAAATATTACCTTGGTTCATGGGAGGGAAGTTTTGGACGGATTCCCCTTGATATGCAAACCCTAGCTCAAAGAAATGACTTATCCCCTCTCTCCACGTGCGCGGCCGCGCACCTGGGCAAGTGACCGCACATCTGGCCGCACACACAAGGCAGGATACTCTCTTATATGTGCGGTCGCGCATATCGTAGAGGTCTGGTAAAATGGCCATAACTTTCTTTAGAAATATCCAAATGATGAACGGTTTGATGCGTTGGAAACTAGACTCAAAGGGCTTTAATTTGATAGGTATATCATCACCTAAGTCTTTATATTTTGGGAGTGGCATTTGTTAGAAGTAGGGTCTTGTGCTAATTGAGACATCCTTTCCACTTAATGTATCCAATTTGTTCCACACAAATTCTTGTCATTCATAAAATTTCTTAGTATGTTCCAACTCACCTTAAACATATATTTTAATTTCAAAATAATGGGATTTTATCCCATGAGTCTCCTTTAATACTCGAATACATTATTTTCAAATACCGTTGACGCACTTTACAATCTTAAATCATTAGGAGATTTTAACGGGGTCTTAGAAGAACACTACTAGAAAATGACAGTTTTCTGACCGCAATTTCGCGATCAAAAAAATGCAGACGGAGTTTCCGACTGAAACGGTAGCAAAATTACTGAAAAATATATATATTTTTTATAATTTTAAGATTGACATTGCGACTGTGTCCGTCGAAAACATTGGCGGATAACATCGAAAAATACTTATTTCGCCTCTTTCTCTCTTTCTTTTTTTCTTTCCTCCCATCTCCTCCCCCACTGCAGAACCCTCCAAAGCTGGTGCCATTGAAGACGGAGGTAAGTTAATTCTTTCTCTCCTTCTCTCTATCCATCGTCCTCTCCTCTTCTTCTCATTTTCCTTTCTCAATTTTTTAAGTAGGTGGGCAGCAGCGGCACCGGTGGACTCCGACAGTATTCTCTTCCTCTACACTCAGCGACAGTGTTCTAGTGGTGCTCTTCTACGATTGCAAGGTTATTAAAATTTATTATTAAAATTATTAAAATTATTCAAGTATTTAGAAATTTATGATAGAAAATATCATGAGTTTCAATTTTGTAGATGATTTGTTTTTTGTTTTGAAATCATAAAATTGATTAGTTGGGTTAAAAATTGTGTATTTTTCATAGTACACCTATATTTTGTATTTCTCATACATTTTGTAGTTCTAATAGCACACCTAAAAGTTAGTTAGTTGGGTTAAAAATTGTAAACTCATCGGTTGTAGTTGGAATCAAGATTGGGAGCAACCTTATAGACTTTTAGTTTTCTTTTTACCTCTCTTCTCTTAGTAAAAATATTCATAAATGATAGTAATAACAAAAAACATAGTTGGTAAAATTTGATGAAGAACGATCTAATGAATCCCAATCACTTTAGTAAAAGAGATTTCTGAGAATAGGTTAGGTAACACTAAGCTAATATTTCTACTTTTATAACTTTACAAATAGAAGCCTTTGAAATTAAATTCTTTAAAATTGGATTCTTAAAAATTAACTTATTGCGTAATGATATATAATCTTTAAAAATAGGATCCTTTAAATGAATTTCATTGTTTTGTGTAGATGGAATTTGGGCATTGTAAATGGATGTATAATAGGAATCATCCAAATCGTATGGTATTGCGGGATAAATTTATAAAAGGGGTTGCTGGCTTTATTGCTAAAACAAAGACTCTTGATGATTTTTTTTATTGAAAGTACGATTAGATGTCCTTGTGTGAAATGCATGTGTGTTAAGTTATTGGGTCCCGATATTGTTACTGTTCATTTGTATAAGAAGGGATTTATGAAACGTTATTATATGTGGACTGTTCATGGGGAGAGTCATGCTAGTGTAGATGGAGTTGATTTTAAGAATGATTTTGGTGGTAAAGAAGGTAGTCACATAGCAGAGAATATTAATGTTGAAAATTCTCGATTTAAAGAAATGGTGAGGGATGCTTTTGAGATATTCCATGGGGCTCAATTCGAACCAAATGATGAGGCTAAGAGCTTCTTCAAGCAGTTAGAGGAAGCGAGTTGTCTGCTTTATGAAGGCGCAGCGCATTCCAAGTTGTCTGTTGCAATTAGATTACTAAGTATTAAATTGGATAATTCTATTTTTTAAGCAGGCATGGATTCTATCATTGGCCTTATGAATGAACTTAATCCGAGAAAGATTGACATGCCCAAAGAGTTTTACACGGCAAAGAAATTAATTTCTAAGTTGGGTCTTTCAACGGAGAGGATTGATTGTTGTGAGAAAGGTTACATGTTATTCTATAAGGATGATGAAGCTTTAGAAAATTATAAATTTTGTAACCAGCCTCGTTACAAAGAAGTCACAAATGCTAAACAGAAGAAGGTTCTAGTGAAGACGATGCACTACTTACCCCTTATACCAAGGTTAAAGAGGTTGTATGCATCAATGAGTTCCGCTCCTCATATGAGATGACACTATAAACATAGAAGGCCAGATAGTGTGCTATGCCATCCATCAGATGGAGAAGCATGGAAGCATTTTGATAGGGTGTTCCTAGACTTGCCACTGAACCGAGAAATATTACGTTGAGATTATGTGCTGATGAATTCACTTCATTTGCAGTGTCTGCTGCACTATATTCATGTTGGCCGGTGTTTGTTACGTTGTATTATCTGCCACCTGAATTGTGTATGATAAATGGATATTTGTTTCTAACTTGTATTGTTCCAGGTCCACCCAATCCAAAATAATTGATTGGTGTATACATGCAGCCCTTGATTGATAAGTTGAAGTTATTGTGGAATCAAGGTGTGGAAACATATGATGTTCAACTAAGCAAAACTTCAAACTCCGTGTTGCTTTGATGTGGACTATAAATGATTTTTCTGCTTATGGAATGAGTCTGGTTGGTCAACTGCCGGAAAGTTAGCTTGCCTATCTTGTATGGAGACACAAAGGCATTCACTTTAAAACATGGAGGCAAGAGCACATGGTTTGATTATCATCGCCACTTCTTGCCAATGGATCATGAGTTTAGGAGAAATACTAGTGCATTTATGAAGAACAAATCTGATTATGAGGAGCCACCGCATGTCTTGTCGCCTGAAGAGATTTGGAACAGAGTTAGGAATCTACCTAAGGTAACAGAGTATCCATTATCTAATAAGATACTGGGGTATGGTATAACACTCCACTGGACAAAACAGAGTATATTTTGGGATTTACCTTATTGGAAGAACAATCTTCTTCGACATAATCTTGATGTCATGCATATCGAGAATTTTTTTGATAACTTGTTTAATACTATAATGGATGTAAGCAACAAGACAAAAGATAACTTGAAGGACATGATGAATTTGAAAGAATATTGTAGGCGAAGTGAGTTGTACTTGACATACTTGAACATCAAGATTCAGAAGCCTAAGGCCAGTTACATATTCACTTTGGATGAGAGAAGAGAGATTTATAATTGGGTTAATAATTTGAGGATGCCTGATGGATATGCGTCAATCTTATCTAGGTGTGTTAATATGGGAGAAGGGAAGTTGACATCTTTGAAAAGCTAAGATTGTCACATTTTCATGGAATCTTTGATGCCTATTGCATTCAATACTTTGCCTGATAGAATATGGAAGCCAACCACAGAGATATACTTATTTTTCAATGAGTTGTACTTTAGAACATTGAGGGCGGAGAACCTAGCTTACATGGGCAGTAACATTCGCTTAACTTTAAACAAGTTGGTGAAAATTTTGTCCCTTAGTTTTTTTGATGTCATGGAACATCTTTCAATTCACCTTGCGCAAGAGGCACAACTAGGAAGGCTAGTTTAATGTAGATGGATGTATCCCTTCGAGAGGTAATTATCTTTAGTCAATTATCCTTACGTGTTTTAGTTAAAAAATATTTTATCTTAAAATCGTGCTATGAATGATAATTGACAATGTAAGCGGATCGTGAAAAATATATTACGGATTGAGGGATCGATATGTGAGGTATATCTAGATAGAGAAACTTCTTATTTTTGTTCATATTATTTTGAACATGATGTCCCATTCTTAAGAAATAGACCTGATCGGCATGATGGTGGTGGCAATACCGATCCATTGGCACCACCTTTTTTTATATTTAATCAACCTGAAAAATGCGGTCTAAAATGTAGTCCAACACGATTGTTGACTGAGATAGAGATAAAGTCAGCTACAATACATATTCTACTAAATTATCTCGAGGTCCAACCTTATTATACGGAAGTGTACATTTATATTGCGACTTACATTCAATATCAATTATCAATCATTTTAACTAATGAAAGTTTCAAATCTATTGGACAATTAGTTTGTGGGTACATATGGGCATGAGCATGTTTATCCTAGGTTTGCAGAATGGTCAAACACTTTATTAGTATTAGCGAAGTTTCTTTCAATGCAAATTATTATCAATTGTATGTGCTTTTTAAATTCGAATTAAATGTTATTGGGTTCGCTCTAGGTGCATAATCCAAATAATGGCGTAAATGATCCATATTTACGTGACATTGCTTGGGGACCTAGCCCTAAGACCAAAATGATGTCTAAGTACTCCCTCAATGTGGTACAAGTTTCATACAGAAGAATGGTCCAAGGGCAAAAAACCAATAATAGTGGCGTGTGTGTGAAAATTGATAGTGATGTTGATTATTATGGTTTGCTTCAAGAGATATTAGAACTCGAGTATATGTTGGTTGGCTGAAGAAAAAGTTAGTACTCTTTCAGTGTGAATGGTATGGTCCAACACCTACTCAAGGTACAATGGTGCATCCTCGGTATAAAATAGTTAAAATAAAGGACATAGGGAGGTATAGGCTCTATGACCCATTTATCATAGCACAAAATGTGAAACAAGTGTATTACGCACCTTGTCCTTTGTGCAAGAAGAAGGTTGCACGAGGGGTAGTGATAAAAACTAAGCCATGTGGATAGAGTTGATGTCGAGGATGCATTAGATGTAATATACCAGAATGACATTTCAAGTGTTGAAACAATGGTGGGTGATGAACTAATAGGTGAATTGCAGGATAGTGAAGGCCTTTATGAAAAATTCGAGCCTTCAGTCCTTAGATCAAATCAAAGAGAGTATGAGGAAGGAACATCCATGACAAACGAGGATGGAGATTCAAGTGATAAATATCAAGCAAGCGAGGATGAAGAATTATATGATGAAAATAAAAAAAGCGATGATAAAAATGAATATGATCAATATGAAGAAAGCGATGAGGATTGAGTTGTTTGTGTGTTTTATGAGCTGTTTAATTTCTTATGTTATTCCTTATGTTATTGTTTTATATATATATATATATATATATATATATATATATATATATATATATATATATATATATATATATATATATATATATTCTTTTTTTTTAGAATATGTAGAAAAATTATTTTATATTATTACATGTTAATTTTTTTATTATTATATTTGTTTTACTTAAATTGCACAGATGGCTTCTAAGGGTAAAGAACTGAAACAATCTAAGAAGAAAACAAGTACTTTGCCATCTACGAGTGATCACATTCCTTCACATATGCCTAGTATGAGTCCTCTTCCTAGTTTTTCTCGCCCTTCTCAGTCGACGAATTCATAACAACCTGAGTTTTTCAGAGTCCCCCCCTCCCGGCTAGCACAGTACAATATTATTCCATGCCGACCTAGGGTAGTTTAGCCTCCACTACCATTAATTTTATGCCCATGCCTAATTTGCCACCTTTGAGTCATCGTGTCTCTGCTAGCCAACATGGTGGCTCACCATTGATTCCATCCCAGGGCGGGCATTACAGTCAGCATGATGGTTCGTCTTTTGTGCCTCTATCTTGGTCCACTCCATTATCATCTCCATCATCATCTACTCCTAGTATTTCTAGACCGGATATTAGAGGATCATAGACGATTGCATCCCTATCTACTAGTACTACTTCAGTTGCTCCTTTACGGAGATAATACGCTGGTGAGATTGTAGAGTACGATTATTTGCATTGATTGATTATCGTACCCCATGGGGACGGGTAAGCAATTCTTTAATTTTTAATTATTAGAATAAAAATCCACATATGTTTAACGAATATTTATTTTACATATAATGCAGGTTTTTTCCATCCTTTCAGGCCGCACATATGGTTGTGGAATCTATGAAGACATTATTTTATGAGCCGTGAAATTCCTGGAGAGAGATACCATACCAAATTAGATTGAATATGTGGCTTAAATTTAAGGTACGAATAAATATAATTTATATAACATTTATTGAGTTATTCTAACTTTTGTTTTAATTGCAGAGTAAGTGTGTATGGCAGCCTCCACATGAAATTCAGGTGAATGCAAATTTCGAGAAGATAGCTAAAAAAGGATTAAAGATACTCATTTTGTTGCTCGGGGAGGTGGGAGCAGACCATAATGGTTGCGTCAAGATGTCTGGGTTCAACTATTGGAGAAGTGGAACACCGATGAATGGAAGCAGAAGAGTGAAAAAGCGAAGGAAAACAGAGCCTCCAGTAAAGGTGGCTCTGTCACGACCCAAAACTCACTATAGGCCGTGATGGCGCCCAACGTCGTCGTTAGGCAAGTCAATGGTGAACTACCAACTTAATTATGAACTTTATTATTCTCGAAATCATGAATTTTATTAGATAAAGAAATCAGCGTATTAAAATCATGGAAACTTAAAATTTTAACAGAATAGATAATAAAAGAGTGTAAATGCTAAGCAAAATCACAAACAACTTCTAGAACATCCCAAAACCCGGTGTCACAAGTGCATGAGTATTTACTAAGGAGTAAAATAATAATACAACATCTGTCTGGAATGTAAATAAGACAAGATAAAGTAAATGGTACGATGAAGACTCTGTGGGCTGCGATACGTAGCCTGGAATGCAGCTCACCACAAAGTCTCCTCAATAGCTGCGCCTACGCGCCAAGATGACGAACAATTAAACCTATCAGATCCTGCACATTTAGTGCAGAAGTGTAGCATAACTACGTAAATTAACGCGTACCCAGTAAGTATCTAGCCTAATCCCGAAGAAGTAGTGACGAGGGGTCGACATCGACACCTACTAGAGGTCCAATAAAGTAATATAATAAATCATAAGCATATATGAAGCACACAACAATAATGTGGTAAATCTGTAAGTTACATAATCTTCCAAAAATTTCTTTTAAAGGGAATGATTTTCTCAGTCTTGTATTTTATCTCATCAGCTCAGATATATCAAGTGCCAGTATCAAACGGATAAGGAATACCATATAAAAGGCCAAGTATTAGTGGAAGGATAATATCGTGAATATTCGGACTGCCAACGATATAACACACGATTATGATAAGGTTATTCGGTCCGATCCAGAATAATGTGTACACTGCCGAGGGTCGAGCGGTACGAACCATAGATGCATCTATTATACTGCCGAGACGTTCGGCCCTCTCCACAAGAAAGGAAGAGACTTATCGAATTATGAGTCACATGCTTACAACACAGATACATGTGCATAATAATAAATATACCCCTTTACGTTTATCAAGTATCTTGGCAACAACTCAAGGTGATAAAGCTCAGCCTAATATATTTATATGTTTCTAAATAAATTTCAGTTATAATTTCAATTAATTAATCTAGAAAAATGAGTCCAAACAATTCAAATATTATATGATAAAGTC
This sequence comes from Nicotiana tabacum, assembly GCF_000715075.1. NCBI lineage: Eukaryota > Viridiplantae > Streptophyta > Magnoliopsida > Solanales > Solanaceae > Nicotiana > Nicotiana tabacum. Next base: position 3,162,773 of record NC_134103.1, on the reverse strand, counting down.
CTAAGTCTATCCGGACATAAATATGTTGTAGCTATGTACGGACTCTCGTTACCTCGTGCGCACGTAGCACCCACAACTAGTAGCACATAACAATTACATCACCTAGGGGTAGTTTGCCCCTCACAAGGTTAGACAAGAGGCTTACCTCGCTCTGAAGTTTCATTACCGGCTCTCGCGCCTCTCCAACACCTCAAATTAAAGCCCATCGATCCGAAACTAGTCAAACAATGTGCAAACCAATAAAAATACACTCTAATACTCAAAATTAATCAATTCATAACAATTTCCAACTTGCTCGAAAAGTCAACAAAGTCAACCATCAGGCTCACGTGACCGGATTTCGAAAATTATTAAAAATAAATATTACCCATAACTCATATGGTCTATATCCAGAAAAGAATCCAATGTTGTCCATGAATCAACCCTCGAATCAAGGATTTACCATTTCTCAACTTTGGGGCTCAAAATCCCAAATTCTACAATCCAAACACGGATAAAAATAATAACCAATGAAAATAATCTTGGAGAAACATCTAAATAAAGGTCATATATTTACCCCTTGTTTAGACGAGAACAACGCCGCGAAAATCACCTCAAATGGAGCTCTAGAACTCAAGAAATGCCCAAAATACTAAAATTCTCGGTTTAAAACACTATCCAGATAATGTTTCTTCAACGCCTTCGCGGGAGACCTTCGCGTTCGCGAAGAGCAATCTTTCGCATTGACTAGTCAACCCATAAATCCTTCTTCGCGCTTGCGGAACCTCTCTCGCGTTCGCAAAGAGCAAAGCTTCGCACCAGAAACCAGTAATTTTGTCCGACACAGAAATTGGCATAACTCTCTTATACGACATCGGAATTCAACGATTCTTGCTGCTATGGCTCCGTAATTACGATATGGATATAATGGTTCAATAAAATCATAAATCAAATGTCCTTTGCTCAATATAGTATCCTTTATACCCAAGAAAATGATGCCAAAATATCAAATAAGAGTGTGACACAACCCAAACACATCCGAAACACACCCGAGGCCCCCGGGATCCCGTCCAATTATACAAAACAATATCAAAACATAACACGAACCTGCTTGAGGCCTCAAAGTACACCAAACAATGTCAAAACTACGAATCGACGATCGAAACCTTTCTATAAAATTCCAAACATTCAAACTTCGATGAACGCGTCCGATTCATACTTAAACATTCCGGAACGATGCCAAACTTTACGTATAAGTCAAAAATCATGATACGAACCTATTCAAGTTTCAGAACCCCAAACGGATATCGATAATACCAAATTTCACCTCAAACCAAACTTAGAAAATTCTAAAATGTTCAAAATACCAACTTTCCACAATAAGCGCCGAAATGCTCCCGGGCGACTTGATACTCAATCCGAGCATACGCACAAGTCTGGAATCATCATACGAACCTATTGGAACCTTCAAATCCCGATTCCGAGATCATTTACTCATAATTCAAACCATAGTCAACACTTCTAACTTAAGGCTTTCTAATTTAGAATTTTCTTTCCAAATCTACTCCGAACTTTCCGAAATTCAATTCCTATCACACCCACAAGTCATAATACCTGAAGTGAAGCTATTCGAGACCTCAAACCGCCGAACGACGCCGGGTCGTTACATTCTCCCCCACTTAAACATATGTTCGTCCTCGAACGTGCCAAGAACTGTTCTGGAGTTGTCCAAAATCACTTTTTAACAGCTCGTGCACCTACCCGTGCCACCGCAACCCATATGAGCATATTAGCTCGACCCAGATTGAAGATCCTCCTTATAACCTTAGCTAACAAGCCTTAGAACCAAATTCCAACATCCGAAATTCTCCACGAGACCTTATTTTAACATACGAACACCGCATCAATCACTACACACTGTACCAAAACATGATCATACACCTATGCTGAAATCACACCATGCACCACATAAGTCGGTTGCCCATAATAACATCCTCCGACCACAATAGCTGTAATTTCATGAATTCGATGCCCGCAATACACCCCATAACACATATAAGCCATGTTCCAATTCTCGCAAATACTGCCACGATGAAATAGATGTGCAGAAACTCATAACCACCTGCCGAATCAATAAATCATGGAGTCTCTCCCCCTGACAAGAACCATTACCTCATTCTGAACTGAATAACGATATTTTCTCTTTCATATACCCTACATAACTCTTATCGCACTGATCTTATGTCCAATGACATCATCTCACCCAGTACAAGCTTCTCGTGCAATAAGCTGCCTCAAACACCATCTAAAATCTCATACAGCGAAATCAAAGCGCTAATTAGCTACAACTCGAATGTGACACATAAGGAAGAACGAACTCTGGAAAAAGAACTACACAACCCGCATAACGAATAAAACACCCAAAACGAGGCTATGAACCTTTCTCAGAGAATGAGAAACAAAGTACACAGAAATAAGTATTGCGATGTGCAACCCGATCCACATATGATACCATTGCGGCGTGCAACCCAATCCAAATAACATACTCATGGCGGCGTGCAACCCGATCCACACATAACAATAAAAAAGGAAATACCCATCAAGCCATATTGCTTATACCTACGAAATACCCAAATATCAGCCACAAGCACGCCAAGTGCATAAATATGACTCTGGGGAGACGGATAGCGCCATACGCTACAAAACCCAAGCACAACTAAGGTGTGACAAATGACCAGCATCTCGAGAGCCATCATGTTCATATAACACCACAATCTACACGGGACCACAACACATATGCGAATAATCAAGTCATCTCACAACCCACATGGCAAAATAAAGTATTACATGGAATAGTTGACGACGGGAATAACATCCAACGCTCGAAGACTCCTCCATAAGCAACGCTATGCTGAATGAACACATCCGATCTGATGTAGAGCACACATTCACATTAGACCCATCAATGGACCCCAAGCCGATTCTGATCATCCCATACTAGGCCAACAACCTTTCAAGGATCCACGATGGCCCCATTCATGACACATATGAGCACACGTCACAATCCGGAACAAACTCCCACAGTCCACAACAAAAGGAACAGAGCGCCTTCCAGGCATAAACTCTCACATTAACGATAGTACCGTAACCTCCATGCTTGGTTTCAATCTTTAACAATCAAGTGACTAACATGTCCCACTTATACAGATTTCCCCGTGAGATACGCTCCCACGACCTTCCGCACCAGGTAGTAAGGTCTGCACCTCCATACCACTAACAGTACTAATGCTGTAAAGCAAATCAAGAATTCGCAAATCAGTACACAAAGCCTCTTACACAGGACTTCGTTTTCAGGTGATACTGAAGAAAATACCATCTTACTCTGAACATCTGAATTCTTTCCTCCTCATCTGAGCTCGTGACATTCTTGTCAACACCGAACTGCAACCTTGATCCTCAACTTCCAATTCCCATGTCGCTCACTGCACCTATCATGCCGCTACGCAAGAGTACAAGAATTCATCATAGCCCCTAAACTACTAGTAGAATAAACACTTCATTGGCTAGAAACCTTTCACTTAGCTCATTTCAGAAGAACCAATGCAACACGTAACTAAATTCCCAAACCGTAAAAAATACAAACCTCAAGTCGTGATCTACACCGCCATGACTCTTCCGGAATCCATTTACACAACAAGGCCATTTGAATAAAATACCTCCCAAATCAATCAAGTTATGGTGGTTGTCAAGCCCACACGTACAACCACAAACCACGTGTATAACTTCACACGCCGAAAGAACTAATCATTGCCACAATCATGATGATTCAACCATTACTAACCGATCCAACTTCTTTCAATTTACTCTTAACTTGCCTTAGAAATAATAATAACTCTATGCAAAACATAATGTAACCCAACAATACTCATTTCGAGTGACCCAATTCACGAGACCACATCATCTCAATACCCATAAACCATCTCATACCCTCCTTATGCGCACAATAGCACCTTCAACTGGTACACCCTTTCTGAAAAATCCTCTACCAATCTGAAGTTGTTTCCTCCCATTTCTCCAATATTGCAACGCCGACCCGATGATAACATAGAACACTCCAAGTCCCTTTCATAACCCACTGCAAAAACTCAATCCTTAACCACACAATAGACCCGAAATCCTTAGGAACTGCACTTTAATCCTTGAACCCACTCGGACCGTTGTTGAGAGTCACCCGCTCTGACCTGGTCCTGAATATAACCAAACTCCAATGATATGCTAGCGCATGAACACCCTCTCAAAGAAGCAACAGGCTGAATTCTTTTCCTTGTACATCAGTCACAAGAAGTATAAACTCTGAGTCTTCCCAAAACCTGCACATGAACCGATAAGGCAAAATATAGCACACATTTATCAAGTCATTTGCTCGAATTACCCCTGATGATTTCTTTTCTTAGTCATAATTGATCCACTAATGCACTGATCCAATCGTAGACGGTGGGCTCCCTCACTTAGCTTTAAGGTACCAGCACATAATGTAAAACCCACAAAGATTTCAACTTCTTAATTACTATGATCTCGCACCGTCAACCCGCCAAATTTTTGCAGTCTCTTGTTAAAGTTTTCATGAATATTCTGAATTATCAGCCACAATCGCATACTTGACCTTTTGTTGGGTAGTAAGTAGAACTTTTCGTAGAAACTTCATCAAAATCACGCAACCGTTAACCCACTCATAGGAGATAATCCACTTATGGGATTCCATTTTGACATCATCCAACGATATTGCCCTGGTTATAACTACCACGAAATCAGCAAACCCCTCTTGAGCCCATGCTCGTCCACCAGCTGTAAAAGTCTATTCCTTCCCCATTGACATCAACTGAAAGTCCGACAATACATTCCAAACTCGAAGTCACGTCGTATCCCATAACGATAATCAAGCTTTTACACCCCTCTTCATTCCAAGAAAACTCCTTTCTGTCATATTAATACTTCCTCAGTGCAGTAGCCACCGTCCCAAATGGCATTTATGGACTTGGTCATTGTCCACCATAATTCCCAAATCGCTCTAAACTTTTCTCAAGGCATGTGTCTATCCTACCACAGAATCCATATGCTATCATGTCACTCCCACTTCGGTTAAACCATCTCCTTTAAGCAACTTCTCGACCTCTGCTTTTCATACTTGACCTGCTAGTAATTCAACCACCGCGAGACACATCCCACCATGTCCTTCCTCATCCTTCTCTACCGAAATGCTGCCTCAAATAAAAATCCATCTATGTAGCACCTGAACTGATAAATTGCTACCAACTCTAATCTTACTTGAAGATCATCTTTCTCGAGCCATTAGCATTAGAAACACCGATTCGATTATGAACCGCTACACACCGCCATCTCTGACAACCGCTTCTCAAACACCATTTCACAACACCCTGCCCTGAAGGCAACTCAAATAAGACCATAACACTGGCGAACCTTAATGCGTTCAAATAAGGACGACGACACCACAACACAAATGAGAATTCCACTATGCTCGGAATATCAAGTCTCGTTACTCCATCAACCAAAGCCTGACATCCATAGTCCGATTGCCTTTCCTCCGTGGGAATTAAATGTCGAACCTCTAAACCACGCACTGAGAGATCCTCCTTTTGAGTTATTCACTACCTCGATACATAATCAAGCACCCTACTATTACACCAACACTGTGAGATAATAACACATGAACATCATAATAATTTATGCATAGCCTCAAAACCAAAGGAAATATAGATATTGAGCTGAAATAACAGAACACCCTTCCGCAAGGCGACGATAATAGTCTGCCCGAACACGCTGGGAGAAATATCCTGTACCACATCTGCAGTACCCCCACAACTCCTCGATGCCCAATTGATTACAAGCATTCCATATCGCATAAGATTGAGTAAGAAGGAAATGAAGGCATAAGCCTCAAAAGAATCAACTCGCACGATGAGGAATCAAAACAGAAAGTGCTCCTAACAGCCCTGTAGCCTCTCAAAGATAAGTACAGACGTCTTCGCACCGATCCGCAAGACTCTACGAGACTTGATCATGACTCGTGAGACCCAAGTGAACCTAGAGCTCTGATACCAAGCTGTCACGACCCAAAACTCACTATAGGCTGTGATGGCACCCAACATCGCCGTTAGGCAAGCCAACAGTGAACTACCAAATTAATTATGCATTTTCTTATTCTCTAAATCGTGAATTTTATTATATAAAGAAATCAACGCATTAAAATCATAGAAACTTAAAATTTCAACAGAATAGATAATAAAAGTGTGTAAATGCTAAGCAAAATCACAAACAACTTCTAGAACATCCCAAAACTCGGTGTCACAAGTGCATGAGCATTTACTAAGGAGTACAATAAGAATACAACATCTTTCTGGAATGTAAATAAGACAGGATATAGTAAATGGTACGATGGATACTCTGTAGGCTGCGATACGTAGCCTGGAATGCAGCTCACCATAAAGTCTCCTCAATAGATGCGCCTACGCGCCAAGATGACCACCAGTTGAACCTGTCAGATCCTGCACATTCAGTGCAGAAGTATAGCATGATTATGTAAATCAACGTGTACCCAGTAAGTATCTAGCCTAGCCCCGGAGAAGTTGTGACGAGGGGTCGACATCGACACTTACTAGAGGTCAATAAATCATAAGCACATATTAAGCACACAACAATAATGGGGTAAATATGTAAGTTACATAATCTTCCAAAAATTTCTTTAAAGGGTATGATTTTCTCAATCTTGTATTCTACCTCAACAACTCAGATATATCAAGTGTCAGTATCAAACGGATAAGGAATACCATATAAAAGTCCAGACATCAGTGGAAGGATAATCTCGTGAACATTCGGACTGCCAGCGATATAATGCACGATTATGCCGAGGTCGTTCGGCCCGATCTAGAATAATGTGTACACTGCCGAGGGTCGAGCGGCACGAACCATAGATGTATCTGTTATACTGCTGAGGCATTCGGCCCGTTCAATAAGAAAGGAAGAGACTTATCAAATTATGAGTCACATGCTTACAACACAGATACAGGTGCATAATAATAAATATACCCCTTTACGTTTATCAAATATCTTGGCAACAACTCAAGGTGATAAAGCTCTGCCTAATATATTTATATGTTTCTAAATCAATTTCAGTTATAATTTCAATAAATTAAGCTAGCAAAATAAGTCCAAACAATTCAAATATTACATGATAAAGTCCTAAGTCTACCCGGACATAAATATGTTTTAACTACGTACAGACTCTCATCACCTCGTGCGCACGTAGCACCCACAACTAGTAACACATAACAATTACATCACCAAGGGGGTAGTTTTCCCCTCACAAGGTTAGATAGGAGACTTACCTCGCTCTGAAGTTCCATTACCGGCTCCCGCGCCTCTCTAACATCTCAAACCAAAGCTCATCAATCCGAAACTAGTCAAACAATGTACAAACCAATAAAAATACAATATAATACTCATAATAAATCAATTCATAATATTTTTCAACTTCGCTCGAAAAGTCAACAAAGTCAACCCTCAGGCTCACGTGCTCGGATTTTGAAAATTATTAAAAATAAATATTTCCCATAACTCATATGGTCTATATCCAGAAAAGCATCCAATTTCATCCATGAATCGACCCTCGATCAAGGATTTACTATTTCTCAACTTTGGGGCTCAAAATCCCAATTTCTACAATCCAAACCCGAATAAAAATAAAAACCAACGGAAATAATGATGGATAAACATAAAAATAAAGGTCATATATTTACCCCTTGTTGATACGAGAACACCGCCACAAATATCACCTCAAACGGAGCTCTAGAACTCAAGATATGCCCAAAATACTTAAAACACTGTCCATATGATTTTTCTTCATATCCTTCGTGTTCGCGAAGAGCAATCTTTCGCGTTGATTGGTCAACCCATAAATCCTTCTTAGCGTTTGCGAAACCTCTCTCGCGTTCGCGAAGAACAAAGCTTCGCACCAGAAATCAGCAATTTTGTCTGACACAGAAATGGGGATAACTCTCTCATACGACATCGGAATTCGACGATTATTGTTGTTATGACTTCGTAATTATGATACGGATATAATGGTTCAATACAATCATAAATCAAAGGTCGTTTGATCAATATAGTATCCTTTATACCCAAGAAAACGATGCTGAAATATCAAATAAGAGCGCGACACAACCCAAGCACATCTGAAACACACACGAGGCCCCCGGGATCCCGTCCAATTACACAATCCAATCCCAAAAAATAACACGAACCTGCTCTAGGCCTCAAATCACACCAAACAATATCAAAACTATGAGTCGGCGATCAAAACCTTTCTTTAAACTTCCAAACATTCAAACTTCGACGAACGCATCCGATTCATACTTAAACATTCCGGAATGACGCCAAAATTTATGCACAAGTCACAAATCAAGATACAAACCTATTCTAAGGCTCAGAACCCCAAGCGTACATCAATAATACCAAAGTCTACCTTAAACCAAACTTAGAAAATTCTAAAACCTTCAAAATGCCAACTTTTCACAATAAGCGCCAAAATGCTCCCGGGCGACCCGATACTCAATCCCAACATACGCTCAAGTCCGGCATCATCATACAAACCTATTTGAACCTTCAAATCTCAATTCCGAGATCGTTTACTCATAAGTCAAATCTTAGTCAACTTTTCCAACTTAAAGCTTCTGAATTTAGAATTTTCTTTCCAAATCAACTTCGAACTTCCCGAAATTCAATTCCGACCGCATGTATAAGTCATAATACTTGAAGTGAAACTACTCGAGGCCTCAAACCGCTAAACGCCATGCTAGAGCTCAAAATGACCAGTCGGGTCGTTACAGACTCGTTACACACCGGGGGTTCAATTAGTTTTGCGGCCCATCGATTAAGATTGGTAATTTATTTATAAAAGTTTCTTGGATTTACTTATATGAGATTCAAGTAATTAACTCATATTTTTAATTTGACAGGAAAAGGCATATAGGGGAAATGTGTCTCATGCTACTGTCTTTGAGGAGACACATAAGAAGAAGAATAAGGATGGTACAAGAGAAGGATGGATTGAACCGCGTGCATCAGAGACATATGTAAGATTCTAAATTCAATACTACCTTTATTCTTGGTTAATATTAATTCGTTTATATAATGTCTATCATCTATATTTCAGGAAGGGTATTAAAGAAGAATGGAGGAATGGTAACAAACTCAGTCTGATTCTCAACCGACGCCCGAAGATATGACTTCGTATATACACAGGCAGCCGGTGGAGTAAATAAAGGTATAGAATTTTTATTACGACCCAAAATCTCACCTGTCGTGATGGCACCTATCTCGATACTAGGCAAGCCGACAACATCAATAACCCATAATTTCTTTTAAATATTGAAAATATAATAATTAATTAAGGGGAAAACTCCCACCAATACTGAATATAAATTTACTTCTAAAATGCGGTGTCACTGAGTACATGAGCATCTATACATTACAAGTCTGGAAACCACGGTCTATAATAGTCTAAGACCAAATACAGTAAATAAGGAGAGAGGGAAGGAGAGACAAGGTCTGCGAAACATGGCAATTACCTCTAAATCTCCGAAAAATCAACTGTGTGAAAGAATCAACACTCACTATGTCCGGGATCACCTGGATCTACATACGAAGTGCAGGGTGTAGTATGAGTACAACCAACTAGTAAGTAACAATAACAAATAAGGAACTGAAAGTAGTGATGAGATTCTCAGCTAAGTCCAAATACAGTACTTTCCAACATAAAAGGGTAGGCATGCTCTCAAGTTCAACATTTAAGATTTCACAGAAATTTCATATCAAGTTTGACTGAAACAGAAAATAATATTTTTCCAAAATTTTCAAAATAGTGATATATGACAGCTGAAATGCAACAAATAATAAAATCAATGCATCCTCTCAGAGTAACAGTCACTCCGTCCTTCCATTCACTCCAACCTCACAGTCACTATTTCCTCACAGTCACTCTTTCCTCACAGTCGCTCATTCCTCACAGTCGCTCATCACTCGGCACTCGCACTCAGTAGGTACTTGCGCTCACTAGGGTGTGTACAGACTCCGGAGGGGCTCCTTCAGCCCAAGCGCTATAACAAGCCAATCATGGCATATAACAATGAAATATGTTGCGGCGTGCAGCCCGATTCTATATATATCCTCACAAATAGGCCCTCAACCTCACTCAGTCATCAACCTCTTCAGTCTCTCGGGCTCAAGACGTCATGAAAATCAGACCAAAATGATAATATGATGCATCAATAAATAGCAACAGAGACTGAGATATGATATGAGATGAATGAACATGACTGAGTGTGAAATTATAATTTGAACATATAATTCAACCACAGAAATAACTCAGTGGGTACCAATAATAACAGCATATGTCTAAGCATATTTTTAATACGAGTCTCAGCTCAATTTTCTCTAACACATAGAGAATGTAGTGGTATCAACATATTATTCAACTACACAGTTCCATGAAATTTGACCAAGTCACAATTCCTACGATGCACGCCTACACGCCCGTCACCTAGCATGTGTGTCACCTTAAAACCAATCACATAACATATAATCCGGGGTTTCATACCCTCAGGACCAAATTTAGAACTGTTACTTACCTCAAACCGTGAAATTCTTTATTCCGCTATGCCCTTGCCACGAGAATTGGTCCCGAAAGCCTCGTATCTAGCCACAATTAATTCGATTTAGTCAATACCAGTTATTGTAATTAATTACATAAGAAAATACTAATTTTCCAATAAAAATCTGAAATTAACTCAAAAATCGCCAATGCTTATCCAACCACGAGTCCAACCATACAAATTTCACCAAATTCCGACATCAACTCGACCCTCAAATCTTCAATTAAAATCTTTAATTTTTACCATTTTCAACCTAATCTTTACCCATTTAAACTCAACAATCTTTCTATAAACCTTATTGATACGTATAATTAATACTCTTACACCCAAGAATCATACTCTTAATCACTCATATTTACCCAAACTCGAAATTGAAGACTAGGGGTTAGAACCTCACCTCTTGGGTGAAGACCTTGTGATATTTCCTTGTTGGATTTCAAAGCTTGAACAAGATCTTGATGAACAAAGCACTTGAGCTTCTTCCTCTCTCTAGAACACTCTCCCTTATCTCTAAAAATGTCAGATTTTTGCTCCAAAATGAGCTTCATGAGCTATAAATCGAAGTTGGGTCGGGTCAAAATTCGAAAGAATTGAAGCCCCGACGCAGATTTGCGGTCGCATAACACATATGTGGTCTGCAAACTGACCGCATAATTGAAGCTCCAAAACGAGGGTCGTCTGAATAGGTCTGCGGTGATTATGCAGCCCGCATACCTGTTCTGCGGTCGCATAATGCACCGCAGATTTTCTCAAATCTTGCCTCACATCTGCCTCACATCTGCCTCACTCTGCAGCCATTATGCGGTCCGCAGAGTGATTCTGCAACCGCATAGTGGGGCGCAGAAATGTCCTCTTCTGCCGAAAATTTTCCTTTACTCCTCAGTGCCTTGTTCAATCCAAAAAGTTCGAGCCACAAAACCTTAATTTGCTTAGCAAAAATTCTCCGGGGTCATTACACATAAGTCAATATCCGCTCAACCTTTTCAACTTAAATTCTAAACCTTGGAACTAATTGTTCCAAATCATTCCAAAACCTCACCGGACCAGAACTAATTACCCCGGGCAAGTCACATAACCAATGTAAAGCATAAATTGAGCAGTAAATGGAGGAACAGGGTTGTAATACTTAAAACAACCGGTCGAGTCGTTACAATTGTTTAGTAATATTTGTTTTAATATTATTTTGCACAAGTTGTATGTTTCTTCCCTTGCTCATTTAACTATTTTTTGTTAAATTTCTCATGAAAATAAATAAAGGTAGAGTCTACGAACTTGGAGTACATCCGTCGTCCAGCCGCATTATTTAGTAGTGCTTCTGCTTCCCCCAACGAAATTGAGACTATGCCGATGCAAATCAATGAATTATCGTAACACTGGAACATTGCTCAAGAAATAATAAGTATGATGCGTACATTCATGAAAAAGCATGGAAACCAACGTACAATGGAAGAATCTAACAATGAGGAGACTAAACCGATGAGGATCGGTAGTAATTTGGAATGTGTAATAGAATATTTAGACTTGATTGGTTGTCACAAAACTTTGTTCGTTTTAGACTTGGTTGCATGTCATTTTGGTAAAAAGCTTTACATTTTGATGTGGTTTATTAGGATTTACACTTGTAAAATATTTTTGTTGTGTTTAAAATAGTATGATACTTGATGTTTTTGGTTCTATTGATTGAGAATTTGTGATATTAATGGTTGTTTATTGGTTGTTTGATTTGGCAGGGGGTGTGGCTTAAAATACAACAGAAATTATGATGTATTTTACCTAAATTTGCGACTCATTTCCGATCACTTTGGTCGGAAACTGGACATGAAAATTTTCAGTTTTGCGACTGAAGTGGTCGGAATATTTAATTAATTATATTATTAATTTTTTAAGCTCTGACGGATTCAGTCAAAAAATTTAAACAAAATAATAAATAATTATTTAAAGTACCGGCCAAATCAGTCGGAACATTAATTATTAAATTAATTTTTATTATTAATTGTGAGACAGAATCAGTCGCAAAAGTACCGACCAAAACAGTCGCAAACTTCAATTTTATCTGATGAACGATACAATTCCCTATTGCGAGCAAAATGGTCAGAAGTTTTCGACCGATTCAGTCGAAAATATTTTACGACCATCATTTTTTCGACCACTAAAAATTCGTCGAAAATCCGTCGAAAATAACAGATTTTCGACGGATTTGGTGGTCGAAAATTTGACATTTTCTAGTAGTGGAAGATAAACATGAAAGAAGATGAGATGTGTATTCCATGTGTATTCCGCGTGTATCATTTGTATTGTATATCTAGGTATACCTTTGTGCGAGATAAATGTGAGATGCATGATAGATACATGCGTCGTATAGAAAAAATATAGACTCTATTTCAACTATAAATTTTGACTCCAAACCAGTCCAAATCACTTAAAAATCTTCCTCAAAAATTGTATATTGCCTCATCTTTGTGCTTTCAACGAATTCCAACTGAACCTCATGAAAATTAAATCCCTTTTCTCTTGGGCTTTTTGAATATTGTATATCATTGATAAAGAATTTTAGCTTCAAACGAGTCCAAATCCCCTCTAATCTTCCTCAAATTTGTATATTGCATCATCTATGTGTTTTCAATAAACTTCAATCGTACCAATTGAAAAAATCACTTTTGCCTAGGTTTTTTGATAACCTTTTCTTGCTATTTATGGTAGCATGACTTAATGGTTAATTATTGTAAATAATGTCTATTCTATAGGTTTTCATTATTTAACGATCTCGCATATCTTCAATTTCACCAATAAGTTTGAGTTACAAGGGGTTTAAAAAAAATATTAATGCAATTCGTTAGGAAATTAAGATTTCTCTAGAAGCTCTAAGATTTCAACAAATATTCTAGGTTATATTGGAATTTGTTTCTTAGAAAAAGTTCTTGGACTTAAATGAGTGGTGATGATTAAACCATATAACTGCTTTGTTTAGCATGAGATTATTTATTTGTGTATCAATAGTGAAAACTTTAAAACAATAAAACTGTCACGACCTAAAATCCTACCACAGGCGTCGTGATGGCACCTAGTCTCTAAAACTAGGTAAGCCGATTTCTATTACATTTTGAAGCCATTTTTTTTGTAACCAAAACTAACAGCGGAATAAATATGAATATACAACCTCCCAAGACTGGTAGTACTAAGTCACGAACTCTAACTGAATACATGGAATGATCACGAGTACCGAATATACAATACTGTTTGATTAAAAATTAACAGTACAATGAAATGAAAAGACTCCAAGGGACTGCGACGACCAAGCAGCTCTACCTTGAATCCTTACGGTCCCGCTTTAACTCTGCTCAAGTCCGATATCTCCAATGGCTGGCTCTGCACAAAAATGTGCAAAAGCGTAGTATGAGTACACCACGGTCGGTACCCAGTAAGTATCAAGACTAACCTCAGTGGAGTAGAGACGAGGTAAAATCAAGACACTCACTAGTCTAATAGCTTGTGCAATATAATATACAAGATAATACTGAAAAATAACTAACAATGATAACAACAAAATCAACCAGATGTAACAGCAATGCAACAAGAACATCATAATTATTGCTCAGACGAATACTAAATATAAGTACACCCAATTAAATCAAATTCAAATAAATGTCCTTCACATATAATTCTACCAATTAACTCTCTTTCAAATATAATTTTTCTCAAATAGATATCTTTCATATAATACTTTCTAAATAAAAATCCTTCCAAATAAATATTTTGAATATAATGCTTCAATTAAAAAGTCACCATGTGACACCTCATTTCATAATCATAAAAATACGGATCTCATCCCATTTTCATATTTTTCATAAGCACGGGTCTCAACCCATTTTCATATTTTTCGTAAACACGGGTCTCAGCCCATTTTTCATATCTCCACGGCACTTCGTGCCCATAATTAAATCATCATATTTTTCCGGCACCTTGTGCCCTCATTTCATATCTCAACTGCACGGACAACTCACGTGCCAACATTCTCAATGTATATAAGATCCACATGATCAATTTATTTTTAAATAAAGTAAGGTTAAAATCTTTAAATCAAGTAAGAAATCAATAAATGAATGAATTTATTTTAGAATCATTTGGGTGGAGAAAATATCATTTCAATTAAAATGAAACATCAGATAAACTACTGATTTGGATATAAAATTTATTAAATTAAAACATACTAGAAATTTTCTTTTATTTAAAACAACTCAATCATAAAAAATAAGTACAACCCAAAAATACAAATCCTCAAAGTCTCATACGAAAAAGTCGAGGTCAACACAATACATCAAAAAAATACAAAACACTTAATATTAAGTGAAATAATATATCACGAAAAATACAAGAATTTATAAATTTCGAAAAAATAAAATAACCAAAGGCAAGTGCAACCATAGAGAAATATCAACAAAAGGGCACTCCCGAGGTACCGCCTCGTATCCTTCACATTTAATTTTAAAGAAATTATTTTTTTCCGAAATAGCATCCCGCATTTTTAGCCATCCTTATCACACCGCATGACTTCTAGTAGTTCCCCAAGTAGCCACGCGTTTCAAGCCACCCTTATCTTACCGCATGCGTTTCAACACACTGACCTTATATCACCGCATGACTTTTAGTAGTTCCCCCTACTAGCCATGCGTTTCAAGTCACCCTTATCTCACCGCATGCGTATCAATATCACAATATTTCACAAATCGCACCTCAAGTACCCAAATATCACAGCATAATACAACTTGCACCTCAAGTACCCAAATATTACAACATTTTACAAATTGCACATCAAGTGCTCAAATCTTACAACATATCACAGTTTACACATCAAGTGCTCAAATCTTACAACATATCACAGATTGCACATCAAGTGCTCAAATCTTACAACATATCACAAATTGCACATCAAGTGCTCAAATCTTACAACATATCTCAAATTGCACATCAAGTGCCCAAATATTACAACTTGCCAAAGAAATCAACAATGCATTATTTTTCACAATAAGGAGGTCATGGCTCGACCATAATGTGCACAATACCCAAAAACAAGCAATAGAGATAGAAATTATTCAACATAAAGCAAAGTCTTCATTAAATTCAAATTTTCAATAATTATATAAATAACTCTTCTTAAGCTCATTTAATTAATTATTTGCAGAGGAAAAATTCATAATGAAATTAAATTTCAATAATTATCAAATTTACCACAAAATATGCTCAAGACTATAACTCAATAAAATTTACACATATAAGCCCGAGTACGTACTCGTCACCTCGTGTACATGGCTTTTCACATTTCACAAATGGCACATAAGACTCAATGCCTAAGGGATAATTTTTCCACTCGAGGTTAAGCAAGACACTTACCTTTAAAGTTATGTCGATATTTTAAAATCGCCTTCTTGCTTGAATTGACATCCGGACCGCTCAAATCTATCCAAATTAATTGCATAACTTCATTAAAATTCATCGGAAATAATTCCGGATAATAATACGTCGACTCCAAATTTTATTCCAAAAAAGTCAACAAAATTCAACGCGGGATCCCCCCTCTCGGAACCCGACATAATTTTTACGAAATCTGATCACTCATTCCGATACGAGTTCAACCATACTAAAATTATCAAATTCCGATGTCAAATGGACCTTCAAATCTTAAATTGTGGTTTATGAAGTTTCTACGATTTGTTTTTCCAAATTTCCATCTCAAAGTACTAATTAAATGATGAAATCAGTGATATATTCATGTATATTAACCAAATCCGAGTTAGAATCACTTACCCCGATGAATTTCTTGAAAACCCCATGAAATATAGTCACAAACCGAGTTCCCTAGGTCTAAAATGTGAAATAATACCCTAAACCTCGTATATATAGTACATCCTCTGAGCTAAATTTCGCAGTCGGCGAAATTCCAATCGCGGCCGCGCCCCAGGTCCTGCGGTCGCGAAAATTTGGTGCGGTCCGCGAAATTCTTGGAGCTGCACTGTTAGGTTTTAGTAGTTTGGCCATAACTTTCTATACAAGATATCCAAATGATGACTTCTTTACTTTTCTGGAAACTAGACATGAAGGGCTACAACTTTCGTGTTTGAATTATCTCAAAATTCCTTGTGTATCAAAAGATATAGGCTTTCGAAGTCGGACCGGCGGATCTGCAGAACTTCCTAGAGCGCGGCCGTTGACAGAATTGCGCGGTCTGCGAAATTTTGAGCGCGGCCGCGAAATTTTGCAGCTGACCGCGTCCCTCCTTCGCCTCAGCGCCCAAAAATGCACGGTCCGCATCCCCGAAAGTGTTAGAACAATATTAGAGTGCCGAAATGCCCGAACTCGCTCGAAACTCATCTCGAAACTCATCCGGAACCTCCCGGACACAAACCATATATGAATTTCAATCATAAAATACGCTACGGACCTGCTCGCGCACTCAAAACATCGAAAAGAGGTCGTCTTGACTCGATATTGACCATGGCCAAACTCCCAAATTTCTTAACTTTACAAATCTCTCAACTTCTATGTTTTGCGCCGAAACTTATCAAATCAATCGGGAATGACTTCAAATTTTGCACACAAGTCATAAATGACTTAATGGAGCTATTTCTATTTCCGGAATCAAAATCCGACCTCGTTATCAAAATTTCAACCTTTGGCCGGACTTTTTCAAAATTTTATATTTTCAAACTTTCGCCAAAATGTGTCGAATTGTCCTACGGACTTCCAAATCCAAATCCGAACATACGCCTAAGTCTGAAATCATTATACGAAACTATTGCCATCCTCAAAAATCTATTTTGGGGTCGTTTGCTCAAAAGTAATCTCTTCAGTCAACTCTTTCCATTTAAACTTCTAAATAACAATTGCTCTTTTAACTAAATTCCGAATCTTCAGTAAATCAAACTCGACCACACCCGCGGGTCATAATATATATTGTGAAGTTGTTCGAGACCTTAAGCCACTGAACGGGGCGTTAATTCTTAAAACGATAAGTTGGGTCGTTACAAAAACCAGCACAAAATGACCTAGCTAGAATGGGGCTTGCTATTCAATTGACGCTAGAATTTTCCTTTCGCCATGGTGAAGCTACGGCGATGGAAGGATGGTTAGATAAACACTCTTTATCAGAAAATTATACTGTGTATATAAGTTCAATACTAACTTTTTAAATATGTACTAAATATTGAACACCTTTGACACAACTGAAATAGATAATCAACACTAATCATATTTACTAATCAACAAATATTCTAGGTTATATAAGTCCTGAAAAGGTTTGAGCAAGATGCACACTCGTGCGTGTTTTCTCTAGTCCCTTCGCATAAGAAACACTTGGATGGTTTTGGTTTTCGGTTTTGAATTCGTCTTAATCGGCCTTTGGCCATTTTGATAGAAGTGAGAAATGATTTGGTAGAGTGATACGGCTATATATAGGAGGGATGTTTTTGGTTTTCAAAAAGTAAGCATAAAAACTGTTGGTTTTGGATTAGCTAGTGGTAGCATGTTTCTAATCAAATGATAGGAAGAACAAAAACAAATCTTGTAAATATGCATACAATGTAGTTTGAATCTTGTAACGCAACATGTGTTATAGTTTAAATGAAGAAAAATCTAATTCTCATTTCTCAATTTAAGCATGTTAAAATTTGACAAAAATGTGAACTTTTATAATTAGTTATTATAATTTTAACGGAAGAAAATGATCCTATGTGTTTATTTATCTATAAGGGTCCTAAACCAACATTTCTCCCCCTCCCCAGTGTGAGTGTTGTTTCAGTGTATATATGCCACGTTTAATTAGTGGTGACAAAATAGATTTAAAAAAAAATTATTCATCCATATTATTTATTAAAAAATAGATTGAATAATAAACTTTTAAAAAATTGGTCAAATATTGATAAGATTCATATTATTCACTTAAAAAATGTATAACCATTGGATTTAACTTTTAGGTTTGCAAAGACTCAAATTTGGGGTTCATCAAGTTTTGGAGACTAGGAATTCTCGCAAAAGTAATCAAATTCAAGAAGCTATATGCCGTTTAACCCATTTTTTATCCTGATTAAATATGGATGGGGTCTGAAATTTTACCCGTATGCATTTTTGATCCACCTATATCCGACCCGACACATCCATTTGCCACCCCTACATTCAATAAAAGTCTCCTTGACTGTCAATCTGACCAAATTTTAAAAAATGGCATATAACTAGGGACAAAGCTAGAGTATCGACTATAAGTTCGGTTGAATCTAATAGCTTTGCTTTAAATCTTTTATTTGACTTAAAAAAATATGTATAGATTATTAATTTAGAATCATAAACTTAAAGAGTTAGCGTCTCGAACTCATAACTTTCAAATCTGCCTCTGCCTCTGCATATAACACGATACTATATTTCTTTAAGCATAATATTTTTATCGGCAAAGGACCAAATATACCCCTGTATTTTCGAAAATGGTCTAAGAATACCCCTCGTTATACTATTGGGCTATATATACTCTTTCCGTCATACTTTGGAACAAATATACCCTTATTTTGGATGGAATGCCACGTGTCAGCACCAGATGAAAATGACCCATTTCTTTTTTTTACCCAATCCGTTTAAAAAAATCACTGCCCGACCCGTTTTAAAATTTAAATTTTTTAAAGCATATATTTTGTAAAAACTGAAATTTATTTTTGTAAAAACTGGAAAAAAAAAAAAGAAATTTGCAAAATACATATTTTTAAGTCTTTTCAGTTTTTTTAAATTATTGTTTTTGTAAAAACTGAAAAAAAAAATTAAAAATGCTTTAAAAATTGAAAAATATATATTCTGTAAAAATTGAAAAAAAAAAAGAATTTGCAAAATATATTTTTTATATCTTTTCAGTTTTTTAAAGTATTATTTTTGTAAAAACTGAATTTTTTTTTTTTTTTAAATTGAAAAAAAGACTCTCCTAAAGCAGTGGACTACATATGCATTAGTTTTTAAAAAATAAAAATATTTTGCAAAATCTTTTTTTTTTTCAATTTAAACAAACTTTAAAAAACTGAAAAATATATATTTTGCAATTTATTTTTCTTCAGTTTTTACAGAATATATATTTTTCAATTTTTAAAGCATTTTTTAAAAAAATATTTTTTTAGTCAGTTTTTACAAAAAAAATAGTTTAAAAAAACTGAAAAGACTTAAAAATATATATTTTGCAAATTCTTTTTTTTTTTTCAGTTTTTACAAAAAGAAATTCCAGTTTTTACAAAATATATGCTTTAAAAAACGGAATTTTAAAATGGGTCGGGTGGTGGGTTTTTTAAAATGGATCGGGTAAAAAAAAGAAATGGGTCGTTTTCATCTGGTGCTGATACGTGGCACTCCATCCAAAATAAGGGTATATTTGTTCCAAAGTATTACGGAAAGGGTATATATAGCCCAATAGTATAACGAGGGGTATTCTTAGACCATTTTCGAAAGTATAGCGGTATATTTGGCCCTTTGCCGTATTTTTATTGACTATAAATATAAAGTTTCAATCACCTTTAAAAATATCGTATTAATTATTAAATATGAATTTATTAAATGAAAAGTAAGATTTTCTTCTTCTAATAATTTTCACAAGAACATATATATTACTACTATTAAATCGTTTTATCAATTTGAACAGAAAATATATATATATATATATAAAAAAAAACTAGACTGTTGGTGTGTCTCATATAAACTCTACCAAAAGTATGAAAAAAGAAATAACAAACATTTTGGGGTCTAAGCATAATTAAGGAAAATAGATAACTTTCCTAACCGTTTTTTCCCGCCCAATTCCTAACAGCTTTTTGATAATTGTAGGAGTACTAAAATGTTTAATTAAAAAACAAAAATTGGTTCATTTTCTAATATTCGATTTTTTTGTTATTTTCCAAATTTGTTTTGATGTGTTCGGCTTTAATTATTTATTCATTAATTTTCTGATTACTTTGTATTAATCATTCATCTTTCTTTTTTACCTTTTTCTATTGATTCGTATAAAAATTTATAACAAAAAGGTAATTTCTAAATTCATACATCTCCTTTTGTTATTTGAAAATGGAACAAATTATAAATTTCATATTATATATACATATGAGTTAGAAGATACCTAATATACTTTATGATATTAGTTATCAATACACACACACACGCACATATTGTTTATTAGTAATAAACAGGAGTAATATTTAATATTGTTTACATGCATATATAATTGCTTCACACTTAAGTTTATTTGCTTGTTTATCTAAAAATAGTTTATTTAATTTTGTATGTCAACTTATATTTAAAATTTTAAGAAAATATTTAATTATGTAATTATATTTGTACAACTAAACTTGACAAAACAATTGTTCAGTAACTATATCATAACAAAAAATGTCTTTATAATTATTTTACTATTTAATTGCTAAGTCATGTAATTATTAGGATAGTAATTATATGGTAGTTCTAAAGTGTGTGACAATTAGAATGGGCCAGAAGGGTTGAGGGAGTAGTGTTTTAGGTTTTCGATAAATATCTCTTTCTTCATCTCAAGGCTTCCATACGTTCTTGAAAGCTTGTCTAATGGCAATCGTTTTATTTCAAAGGGAGGAAGTTAGAGGCAGAGCTATGATTTAAATTTTATGGGTTCTAAATTTTAAAATGAAGATTTCAAGTGATAATAATTGAGTTCTAAATTCATCCCTAATTTTCTACAATGAAAGAACAAATATTAAGGCTAGAAATTAATGGGTGATGATAGAAATGGAAGAAAATAAGTAACCTATGAAAGGATGATGAATTTTCTCTTCCAAATCGCCTCTAGGCCGAGCTCTAATAAAAAGATAGTAAAAAATGGGTGAAATCCCGTGTTTGGAAATATTTAAGGTCTGGGCGTCAGGCCTTCTTCGCTTCGCGAAGGCCTGCCGCGTTCGTGTTATACAGCGGCCCAAATGGCCTACGCGTTCGCGAGTTCACTCACGCATTCGTGAAGGTCGCTCCTCCCAGGCCTTCGCGTTCGCGAGCCAGTACTCGTGTTCGCGTAGAGCAAATCACTGATCCCCTCTCCCCAGGTCCTCAACGGACCTTACGCGTTCGCGAGTGGCTGCACACGTTCGCGAAGGGCACCCCCCAAGGCTTCGCGTTCACGTACATGCCATCGCGTTCGCGATGAAGAAACACTTCCCCAGCCCATATTTACACTTCGCGATCGCGGGAGTATCTTCGCGATCGCGAAGAAGAAAATACCAGGTGACAGCATAAGCCAAAACCAGAAATTTTCTTAAGTTCAAAATAATCTGTAGCCCATCTGAAACTCACCTGAGCTCCTCCGGTTCCAAACCAAATATGCACACAATTCCAAAAATATCATATGAACGCGCTCGCGCGATCAAAACACTGAAATAACACCTAGAACTACGAATCGTATACCAAAACAATAAAATTTTCAAAGAAGCTTAAGAACTTTCATTTTAACAACCGGGCGTCTGAATCACGTCAAATCAACTCCGTCTTGCACAAAATTTTGCAGAAAAATCATAAATGCAGTAATGAACTTATACCAAGTGCCAAAACTAAAATCCCTCCCTAGTGAGCACAGGTACCTACTGAGTGCGAGTGCCGAGTGCTGAGCGACTGTGAGGAATGAGTGACTGTGAGGAAAGAGTGACTGTGAGATTAGAGTGAATGGGAGGACTGAGTGGCTGTTACTCTGAGAGGATGCATTGATTTCATTATTTGCTGCATCTCAGCTGTCATATATCACTATTTTGAAAAATTTTGAAAAATATTATTTTCTATTTCAGTCAAATTTGATATGAAATTATTGTGAAATTTTAAATGTTTAACTTGAGAGCATGTCTACCCTTTTATGTTGGAAAGTACTGTTTTTGGACTTAGCAGAGAAGCTCGTCACTACTTTCAGTTCCTTATTTATTATTGTTACTTGCTGAGTTGGTTGTACTCATACTACATTCTGCACTTCGTGTGCAGATCCAGGTAATCCCGGGCATAGTGGGTGTTGATTCTTTCACACAGTTGATTTACCGGAGATTCAGAGGTAGCTGCTATATTTCGCAAACCTTGTCTCTCCTTCCCTCTCCTTTTGCTTATTGTATTTGGTATCAGATTATTATAGACCGAATTTCCCAGAATTGTAATTTATAGATACTCATGTACTTAGTGACAACAGGTTTTGGGAGTGTTTGTATTGGGATTTGCGAGATTTTTGGTATTATATTTAAACATCATGTTTTCAAACATAAAGGAAATCGTGGGTTGTTGATGTTGTCGTCTTGCCTAGTATTGAGATAGGCGTCATCACGACAGGTTAGAATTTTTGGGTAGTGACACCTAACCTGTCATGATGGCGCCTAACGTGGTACTGGGCAAGCTGATTTCTCACAAATATTTCCAACACATTTAACAAGAATAAGTTTAAAGCAGTTGTAATAGTAAAATGTTCTCATAACCGGGATAGAAAATCCAAAATATAATGCGGAATTCCCAACAATTGGGATATCACAGAGTACATGAGCATCTATACACTCACAAGTCTGAAAAACACAGTCTATAATAGTATGAGACCAAATACAGTAATCAAGATGATAAGGAAGGAGAGACTAGGTCTGCAAAATACCAGCAGCTACCTCGGAATCTCGGATAATCAACTGTGTGAAGAAATCAACACCCACTGTGTCCGGGAATACCTGGATCTGCACACGAAGTGCATGGTGTAGTATGAGTACAACCAACTCAGCAAGTAGCAATACTAAATAAAGAACTGAAAGTAGTGACGAGCTTCACAGCTCAGTCCAATTACAGTAATTTCCAATATAATAAGGTAGGCATGCTTTCAAGTTCAACATTTAAGGCCAAAACAGTAATTTCATGTCAAGTTCAACTGAAACATAAGATAATATATCTCACAAATTTCCAAAACAGTGATATTTGACAGCTGAAGTGCAACAATAATGAAATCAAATGCATCCTCTCAGGACCACAGTCAGTCAGCACTCACACTCATTAGGTACTTGCGCTCACTGGGGGTGTGTACAGACTCCGAAGGGGCTCCTTCAACCCAAGCACTATAATCCGCACGGACAACTCACATGCTACACAGACAACTCACGTGCTATAGTATGATATATGGATCCGAACGAACAACTCACGTGCTATAGTATAATATCTGGATTCGCACAGACAACTCACGTGCTACACGGATAACTCACGTGCTATAGTATAATATCTGGATCCGCACGGATAACTCACGTGCTATAGTGTACAACTCACATACTATAGTATAATATCTCAAAATCAGGCCCTCAACCTCACTCAGTCATAAATCTCTCCAGTCTCTCGGGCTCTCAATAATCATGATAATCAGCCCAAACAACAATGATATGATGATTCAATAATAAACAATAGAGACCGAGATAAAATAAATAAGTAAACTCTGACTGAGTACAAAATAACAATTTAGCAGATAATTCAACATGTACACGACCTTTGTGGGTTCCTACAGTGCCAACACATAATTTAAACATGATTTGTGGTTCAATTTCTCTACTACATGGAGAATGTACAGATAACCACAGGATATTCAACTACACAGTTCCATGGAATTTGACCAAGTCACAATTTCTACGGTGCACGCCCACACGCCCATCACCTAGCATGTGCGTCACCTCAAAACCGATCACATAATACAAAATTCGGGGTTTCATACCCTCAGAACCAGATTTAGAACTGTTACTTACCTCAAACCCTATAATTTTTTATTCTGCTATGTCTTTGCCTCGCGAATCGATCTCCAAACGCCTTGAATCTAGTCACAAATAATTCGATTCAGTCAATACAAATTATAGGAATTAATTCCATATGAAAGTACTAATTTTCCAACAAAATCCAAAATTGCACCCAAAACCGCATGTGGGGACCACGACTCGGAACCCGACAAAAGTTACAAAATATGAACGTCGTTTAACCACGAGTCCAACCATACAAATTTCACCAAATTCCGACATCAACGCGACCCTCAAATCTTCAAATTAAACCAAGAGGTTTTTCTAACTTTTCCAGCTTAATTCACCGAATAAATGTTAAAAACAACTATGGATTCGGATAATTTGACCAATACTGAGTTAAGAACACTTACACCGTTGTTTTCCTTGAAAATCTTCCGAAAATCGCCTCTTCCCGAGCTCAAATTCATCAAAAATGGAAAATGGGACGAAGCCCCATTTTCAGAACTTAAAGTTTCTGTCTAGGAATCTCTTCATCACGAACGCGACCTTCCCTTCGCGTTCGCGTAGAACAACTCAGCCTGCCCCTCAAATTAACCCTTCGCGAATGTGTCCCCTGACTCGCGAACATGAAGCTTTGTCGACCGCACTCATCGTGAACGCGACCTCACTCCCGCGAACACGTAGACCAAAAGCATGGGGTCCCCATGTGTCTCTTCCCTTCTTAGCAAATGCGTCCCCCTACTCGCGAACGCGATGCATTCTCTGCCCAACCTTCGCGAACGCATTCTCTTCTTCGCGAACGCAAAGAAAAAATCTCCCTCAGCCTCCATATGCACTTCACGAATGCGAGACCACTCTCGCAGACGCGTAAGTGGAAACCAGAACCAGCAAAAACCAAATATATTCAGCCAACATGCCAAGTCCAAAAATGATCCGCCAACCATCCAAAACTCACCCGAGGCCCTCGGGACCTAAACCAAACATACAATCAAGTCTTAAAACATCCTACGAACTTAGTCGAAATCACAAATCATATCAAACAATGCTAAAACCACGAATCATACCCCAATTCAAGCCTAATGAAACTAAGAATTTTTAACTTCTACATTCAACGCCGAAACATATCAAATCAAGTCCAATTGACCTCATGTTTTGAACACAAGTCATAAATGACATAACGGACCTATTCCAATTTCCATAATCAGATTCTGATCCCGATATCATAAAGTCAACTCTCCGGTCAAACTTCAAAACTTAAATTTCTAATTTAGCAATTTCAAGCCTAATTTAACTACGGGCTTCCAAATAATTTTTCGGACACGCTCCTAAGTCCAAAATCACCATATGGAGGTATTGGAATCATCAAAACTCTATTGCGAGGTCGTTTACACATAAGTCGACATCCGATCACTATTTTAACTTAAGCTTTAAACCTTGGAACTAAGTGTTCCAATTCATTACAAAACCTTACCGGACCCGAACCAATCACCCTGGTGAGTCACATAACAACTGTAAAGCATAAGTTGAGCAGTAAATGGGGTAACGGGGTTGTAATACTCAAAATGCCCAGCAGGGTCGTTACATTCTCCCCTTGTTAAACAAACGTTTGTCCTCGAACGAGTTTAGAATTATACTTGGAGTCTCAAATAGGTGTGGATGTTTGCTCCGCATCTCTCGCTCAGTCTCCCAAGTAGCTTCTCCGACTGGCTAGCCTCTCCACTACACTTTCACTGAAGCTAAGTTCTTTGATCACAACTTTCGAACCTGCCGGTCTAAAATGGTCAGCGGTTCCATATCATAAGTCAAATTACCATCCAACTGTATTGTGCTAAAATCCAAAACATGAGACGGATCCCCGGCATACTTCCGAAGCATAGATACATGAAACACTGGATGAACACTCGATATACTAGGCAGCAAAGCAAGTTCATAAGCCACCTCTCCAATCTTTTTAAGCACCTCAAACGGCCCAGTATACCGAGGGCTCAACTTGCCCTTCTTCCCGAACCTCAACACACCCTTCATGGGAGAAATCTTGAGCAGAACCTTCTCCCCAACCATGTAAGCAACATCACGGACCTTCCGGACGGTATAAATCTTCTGTCTAGACTGCGCTGTGTGAAGCCGCTCCTGAATCATTTTAACCTTTTCCAAAGCATCCTGAACTAGTTCAGTACCCAATAGTCTAGTCTCGCTCGGCTCAAACCAAACCACCGGAGACCGACATCGTCTCCCATATAAAGCCTCATACGAAGCGATCTGAATGCTAGATTGGTAGCTGTTATTGTAAGAAAACTTTGCGAGTGGCAGAAACTGATCCCAAGAACCCCCAAAATTAATTAAACATGCGCGTAGCATATCCTCCAATATCTGAATAGTGCGCTCGGACTGTCCGTCCGTCTGAGGGTGAAATGATGTACTCAACTGAACCTGTATGGATGCATAGGCAATCACCCTATCGTCTTGCATCAGCACTGCGCCGAGACCAATACGCGATGCATCATAATACACAGTATAAGACCCTGAACCTGTAGGCAACACAAATACTGGGCTGTAGTCAAAGCTATCTTGAGCTTCTGAAAGCAATCATCACACTCATCTGACCACCTGAACGCAATACCTTTCTGGTAATTTTAGTCAAAGGTGATGCAATAGACGAGAAACCCTCCACAAAGCGACGATAATAACCGGTCAAGCCGGGAAAACTTCGAATCTCACTAGCTGAAGATGGCTTGGGCCAACTCTGAACTACCTCTATCTTCTTCGGATATACCTTAATTCCTTCAATGGACACTATGTGTCCCAAGAATGCCATCGAACTAAGACAGAACTCACACTTAGAGAATTTGGTATAAAGTATCTCCAATATCAACCTCTGTAATACAATACCCAAATGTTGTGCATGCTCCTTCTGTCTACGTGAGTGCACCAGGATATCATCAATAAATACTACGACACATTTATCAAGATATGGCTGGAATATACTATTCATCAAGTACATAAATATTGTTGGGGCATTGGTCAGCCCAAAAGACATCACCAGAAATTCATAGTGACCATAACGGGTCCTGAATGTCGTCTTTAGAATATCTGAATCCCGAATTGTCAACTGTTGATACCCGGATCTCAAATCAATTTTGGAGAATACCCTCGCTCCCTGAAGCTGGTCAAATAAATCGTCAATACTCAGTAAATGATACTTGTTCTTGATTGTAACTTTGTTCAACTGCCTGTAATCGATGCACATCCGCATGGTACCATATTTCTTTTTCACAAACAGAACCGGTGCACCCCAAGGTGACACACTAGTCCTAATAAACCCCTTATCAAAAAGTTCCTGAAGTTGCTCTTTCAATTCTTTCAATTCAGCTGGTGCCATACGATACGGAGGAATAGAAATGGGCTGAGTGCCTGGCACCAAGTCAATACTGAAATCAATATCCCTGTCGGGCGGCATACCTGGCAGGTCTGTAAGAAATACATCCGAAAAGTCTCGCACTAACGGTACAGAATCAATAGTAGGAGTGTCTACATCAACATCTCTCACAAAGGCCAAATATGACAAACACCCTTTCCCAACCATACGTTGGGACTTCAAATAAGAAATTACCCTGCTGGGAACATAATCTAGAAAACCTCTCCATTCGACCTTCGAAAACCCTGGCATCGCCAACTTCATGATTTTTGCGTGACAGTCCAGAATAGCATGACATGGAGACAACCAATCCATACCTAAGATAACATCGAAATCGACCGTACTAAGCAATAAAAGATCAACTCTGGTCTCCTATCCTCTAATAGTTACCACACACCGATACACAAGGTCCACAATAATAGTATCGCTCATCGGCGTAGATACATGAACAGGTGAAACTAAGGACTCACGGGGCATATCCCGATAACGTACAAAATATGATGAAACATACGAATATATGGAACCGGGGTCAAATAATATAGAATCTTCCCTATGGCACACAGAGACAATATATGTGATCACTGTATCGGAAGCAACGACATCTGGCCTAGCAGGAAAAGCATAGAATCGGGTCTGACGACCACCTGATCGGCCTCCCCCTCTTCGGCGACCCCTAGCTGACTAAGCCCTACCCTAAGCTGGCTGGGCGGGTGGTGTAACTGCTGGTGCTGGTGTCGTCGGCCGAGAACTCTGCTGTAGAGCACTACTTAACAACCAAGGACAATCTTTCTTGATATGACAAAATTCTCCGCACTCGAAACAACCCCTCCTCTGACGGAATGACTGCTCCTGATAACTCGAGGAATTACCTGTAGAAGCCTGAGCGGACAAAGCATGGTGAGAAATTTTCACTGGTAGTGCACTGAATGAAGATTGGCCTGAGTGAGCACTGTAAGAACCATGGCTAGCTTATGCACCACGATGAGCTGGACGAGTCTTCTGAGCGGGCCTATAAGGGCGATCCTTACTGTGGTAGGACTGCCCCCAGAAGGTACCCCACCAAAATCGCCTATACCTCGAGGCCTCTTGGCCTTCCTCTCACCATGCTCCTGGCTACGGACCACCTCTATCTGCCAAGCAATGTCAACCACCTCATCAAAAGTTGCACCAGATACCCTTTCCCTAGTTATAAGCAACTGCAGCTAATATGTGAGGCCATCAATGAGCCTCCTAATCATCTCCCTATAAGTGGGAACCAACCAAACTGCGTGAAGAGACAACTCAGAAAACCTCATCTCGTACTGGGTCACAGACATGCCATCATGTCGAAGTTGCTCAAACTATCTACGCAGCTCCTCCTTACGAGATTGCAGCACGAACTTCTCCAAAAAGAGAATAGAGAACTCCTGCCATGTAAGTGGTACTGCACCGACCGGCCTGCAACTCTCATAAGCATCCCACCATCTGAAGGCAGCCCCAGAAAACTGAAAAGCAGTGAACGAGACCCCACTAGTCTCCAGAATACCCGTTATCCGAAACATCCGCTGGCACTTATCTAGAAAACCCTGAGCACCCTCTGATTCAGCACCGCTAAATGATGGAGGTCGAAGCCTCCCAAATCTGTCAAGTCTCCTCTGCTCATCATCAGCCATAACGGGGACTACTAGGATCTGAGCAGCTGCAACTAGCTTGGTTGGTAGTGCCCCCGGTATCTGAAGTCCCTGCACTACCTACTCTGTAGTACGGGCAACAGGGGTATGAGTACCTCTCCTGGCCTGAGAAGTGGCTGGTGCGGCCTGAGGCGAAACCACCTGAGCAAGGCCAGTGCAATTTGTCAATATCTGTACTAGAGCCTCCTGAATGCCTAGAATAACAATGTACACAGCTGGTGCCTGAGCTAGTCCCGCCGGCTCAACTATATCTGGAATCTGCTCCTGAGCTGGAGCAACTTGTGGTGCTACAGGTGCTGCTCCAACTGTTGTACGAGCTATACCTCGACCTCTACCTCGACCCCGACCTCTACCACGGCCCCGACCTCTCGTGGCCCTAACTGGTGGCACTGGTGGCTGACCGTCCGATCCGGTAGTACATGTCCTCACCATCTGTGAGAGAATAGAATAACACAAATTTAGTTTCTAGAATCAACAAATTCGCACGACAGAATACAAGAAAGTGAATTTTTTCCTAAGGGTTCGGCAGCCTTTCAAAGATAAGTACAGATGTCTCCGTACTAATCTGCAAGACTCTACTAAACCTACTCATGACTCGTGAGACCTATGTAACCTAGGCTCTGATACTAACTTGTCACGACCCAAAATTCTAACATGTCGTGGTACTAGGCAAGCCGATTTCTCACAAATATTTCCAACACTTTTAACAAAAATGAGTTTAAAGCAGTTTTAATAGTAAAGGTTCTCATAACCGGGATAGAAAACCCAAAACATAATGCGGAATTCCCAACTATCAGGATGTCACAGAGTACATGAGCATCTATACCCTCATAAGTCTGGAAAACATGGTCTATAAGAGTCTGAGACCAAATACAGTAATCAAGAAGATAAGGAAGGAGAGACAAGGTCTGCAAAACACCGACAACTACCTCGGAATCTCTGGATAATCAAATGTGCGAAGAAATCAGCACCCACAGTGTCCGGGAACACCTGGATCTACACACAAATTGCAGGGTGTAGTATGAGTACAACCAACTCAGTGAGTAATAATACTAAATAAAGAATTGAAAGTAATGACGAGTTTCACAGCTGAGTCCAATTACAGTAATTTCCAACATAATAAGGTTGGCATGCTTTTAGGTTCAATATTTAAGGCCAAAACAGTAATTTCATGTCAAGTTCAACTGAAACATAAGATAATATCTCTCAGAAATTTCCAAAACAGTGATATTTGACAGCTGAAGTGCAACAATAATGAAATCTAATGCATACTCTAGGATCACAGCCATTCAGCCATTCCATTCACTCAGCACTCGCACTGAGTAGGTACCTGCGCTCACTAGGGTGTGTATAGACTCCAGAGGGGCTCCTTCAGCCCAAGCGCTATAATCCGCACGGACAACTCACGTGATGCACGGACAACTCACATGCTATAGTATGATATATGGATCCTCACGGACAACTTACGTGTTGTACGGACAACTCACGTGTTATAGTATCAATATCTGGATTCGCACAGACAACTCACGCGCTATAGTATAATATCTGGATCTTCACGAAAAACTCACGTGTTGCACGGACAACTCACGTGCTATAGTATAATATCTCACAATCAGGCCCTCAGCCTTAATCAGTCATAAATCTCTCCAGTCTCTCGGACTCTCAATAATTATGATAATCAGCCCAAACAATAATGATATGATATGCAGCAATAATAAACAATAGAGACTGAGATAAAATAAACAAGTAAATTATAATTGAGTACAAAATAATAATTTAGCAGATAATTCAACATGTACACGACCTCTGTGGGTCCCTACAATGCCAACACATAATCTAAACATGATTTGTGGTTAAATTTCTCTACTACATGGAGAATGTACAGATAACCACATATTATTCAACTACACAGTTCCATAAAATTTGACCAAGTCACAATTCCTACGATGCACGCCCACACGCCCGTCACATAACATGCGCGTCACCTCAAAATCGATCACCATACTGAGCTATTGGAATCATCAAAATTTAAATCCGAGGTTATTTACACATAAGTCAACATCCGGTCAACTTTTCTAACTTAAGTTTTCAATTATGAGATTAAGTGTCTTATTTTACTCCGAAATCCTTCCGGACCCGAACCAACTAACCTGGTAAGTCATAAAATAACTGCAAAGCATAACTTGAGCAGTAAATGGGGGAACAGTGTTATAATACTCAAAACGACCTGCCGGGTCGATACATTAGGATTTTGGGTCGTGACATCTTTGGTCAAATTCAAAGTTATTAAAGCATAACTGATTTTGATACCCATTCAATGTTAATAAAATATTATATTCAAAATTATTCTAATTTATTGTTACACACATTAAAATATATATAAATTGATTGGTCTAATAAAGACTCATTAAAAGGATGAACCTATAATCAATTTGGATATTCTTTTTGAGATATTAAAAATTATTGTTTTTAACAATTTATACTATCTGAAATTGCTTAACTTTTATTTTGATCTAATCTTAGCCCACCGTTAAAAATATTGTTTTTATCCTTGATCCATAACATACGGAATTCAAAACTAAAATTAATTTTAAACTGGTTAAGTTGTCCGTGTTTCGCGTGGTTAATAAGAAAAATAAATTTACGATACTATTTTATTGTAAATTTAATCGACATATATAACAGATGAAATTTTTATGCATGTACTACATCTATAGACTATAGGGAAAAAAATAAAGAACAAATATCACTTTATTGAATCTTTAAAATAGAAGACGATTATCATCTAATTCCCAACTACTTCTCGAAAAATGTTAAAGACATATCTGTAATGATCCGACCGGTCATTTTGGGCTCTAGCGCGTCGTTCGGCGATTTGAGGCCATGAGCAGCTTCACTTAAGGTATTATGACTTGTACGTGTGGTCGGAATTGAGTTTCAGAAAAGTTCGGAGTTAATTTGGAAATAATATTTTGATTTCAGAAGTTTTAAGTTAGAGGAAGTGACTAAGGCATAATTTTTGAGTAAATGACCTCGGAATCGGGATTGGAAGGTTCCAACAGGTTCGTATGATGATTGTGGACTTGGGCGTATGTCCGGATCAGGTTTTGGATGACTCGGGAGCGTTTCGGCGCCTATTGTAGAAGGTTGGCGTTTTGGATGAATTTCATAAATTTGGGTTGAAGTGCATTTCAATGTTATCAATATCCGTTTGGGATTTCGAGTCTGGGAATAGTTTCATATGGTGATTCTGGTATTGGAAGCACGTCCGGAAGTGGATTTGGAGGTCCGTAAGTCATTTGGCGAAAAATAAAAATTTGAAGGTTTTTAAAAAGTTTGACCGGGAGCGGACTTTTTAATATCGGGGTAGGATTTCGATTCCAAAAGTTAGAGTAGGCCCGTAATGTCAATTATGACTTGTGTGCAAAATTTGAGGTCAATTGGACGTGATTTGATGGATTTCGGCATCGAATGTAGAAGTTTGAAGTTCTAAAGTTCATTAAGTTTAAATTGGGGTGCGATTCATGATTTTTATGTTGTTGGATGTGATTTGAGGCCTTGAACATGTCCGTGTTATGTTATGGGACTGGTTGGTGTGATTTGACGGGGTCCCGGGGACCTCGGGTGTATTCCGGGGTGGTTTCGGATCAATTCGTGTTGTTTGGAACTGCTGTTGTTGGTATTTGGTTTCCTTCTTCGTGATCGCGAAGGGAGTTCCGCGTTCGCGAAGAGGAACTTTGAGGCTGCTGGGTTTTGTCCTTCGCGAATGTGAGGCCGCAGACGCAAACGCGAGGCAGTATCTAGGAAGGCCTTCGCGAACACGGCCAGGGCTACGCGAACGTGAAGAAGAGAGGGAGCGGGGGCTTGGAGTCATTTAGCCTTCGTGAACGCGAAGCTTCAACCGCGAACGCGACGCAGTAGGGCCTGAAGGAATTACGAACGCGAGGCTTTGGTAGCGAACGCGAGGCTTTGGTCGCGAATGCGAAGAGGAAATTTGTAGGGCAGTGTTTATTTGGCCTTCGCGATCGCGATGGTCTTTCTGCGATCGCGAAGAAGGGCGGACCTGGGCAGTGAAGTTTTAAAGAGGAGATTTGGCCTTTTTCTTCCATTTTTCATTTAGTTGGGCGATTTTTGGAGCTCTTGGAAGGGATATTTTCGTCATCTATGTCAAGGTAAGTGATTCCCACCTATTGCAGGTTAAATACTTGGATTATATATGGAGTTAGGCTTGAAAATTTGTGAAAATTTGGAATTTTGAAGAAAAACCTAGAAATTGATATTTTTGGATTTTGACCACGAAATTGGACATAGAATTTAGAATAAATTATATATTTGAGTTCATGGTATCATGGGTAATGCTTATCTTCGAAAAGTTTCGGAATCCGGGTACGTGGGCCCGAGGGTGATATTTATCGACTCTTCAAGCGGAGTATGAATTTTTTGTAAATCGAATTATTATGAGTATTAGAGTATATATTTATGGGTTTGCAAATTTATTGACTAGTTTTAGAGCATTTGGCATCGGTACAAGTTGTTGGAAGGGCTTGGGAGCCGGTTATGGAATTTAGGAGCGAGATAAGTCTCCTTTCTAACCCTGTAAGTGGGAATTAACCCCATAGGTGAAATAATTCAATATGTGCTTCTATTTGTGGGGGCTACGTACGCACGAGGTGACGAGAGTCCATGCGTAGCTACTAATATGTTTATGTCCGGGTAGTCTAGGACCCAGATCATGTTATAATTGTGATGCTTGCATCCTACTTGTTAATTTAAATTGCTTAAATCATATCGAAACTTGGTAAAAGAACTTAAAAATGTTAAACTTCATTTACTTGACCGTTAAATGAGAATTTGAAATTTTTGAAATATTTGTCTCTTAATAAATCTTGAATTGGTTGTTTAATGTGTTTTTTCTTTTGTGGAGCGGACTGAACGCCTCGGCAGGTTAAATAGATGCATATATGGTTCGCGTTGTTTGACCCTCGGCAGTGCACAATTTAAATATTTATGTTGGATCGGGCCGTACGACCTCGACATGATTTGAGTATGATATATCTTTGAAATTGATAATAATTGATATTGCTTTCATTGGCCCGAGATTCAAAAATGTTAAATGACGAAAATAAATTTGAAACTTTCTTATGAACAAAAGAATTGTTTACTTATTTCATGATATTGAGCTTACAACCGTTCTACGTAATCCATGCCTAATTATATCATTGATATTTTATTTATAGCCCATAGTAAGTGTCGAAGTCGACCCCTCGTCACTACTTCTTCGAGGTTAGACGGGATACTTACTGGGTATGCGTTGATTTACGTACTCATACTACACTTATCGCACATTCTTTTGTGCAGGTGCATTTATGTTTAGCGGCATTGTGAGAGCAGAGGCGTGTAGGCATGCGGGAGACTTAGGTGAGCTGCATTCCATAGTACGACCCGCAGCCAACATAGTCTCTCTCAGAGTATTTATAATTTTTCTGTCCAATTTGTATTCCGGACGGACGCTGTATTTTATTTTGTATTCCTAGTCGATGCTCATGCACTTGTGATACTGGAATTTGGAGCGATTATGGGTTGCACTGTATTGGAATTATTAAAAATATTATTATTTATTTTATAAATTCCATCTTTTACTATTTAATTGAAGGAAATATGATTTCAGAAACATTAAAATAAAAACCAAATCAAGTATTTATTTTTGGCTTACCTGACAGCGGTGTCCGGTACCATCATGATCTTTAATGGATTTTGGGTCGTGACAATATCAACAAAGATCGGCATCACGAAGCTTAGCCTTAATTTTCAGCAGGAAAAGTCTTTGCTCAGAGTAATACATTCCTACCCTAATCACTTATAGAATTCGCCTGTTGGAAGAATTGCAAATATTTAATTCAATTGATAAGAAAAAAACCATGTGACATAAATTGAACTTTGAAAAAATGCATAGTTCTCAATGTGACAAATTTCTATATATGAACAATGAAAAATATATACAATACTCCTTTGGAGTAAAGGCATACTACAATACGATACCACTTCATATTTCAAAGAAACTCAACATCCCAAATCCAGAATGTTTTCTCACTTTCCTAATACTTAATATGCCAAAGTTTAACGAACTTATATATTACTACTATTATCACTATGCATGCAAAATTTCAACTTTGATGCTAGTACATCCAAGAATACCGACTGTGATGACCTAAAATGTCATCTTTAAAGTTAATAATTAATTCTGTCTTGTAAGACCTCGAAAAGTACTATTTATCATTACTCGACTTGCGTGCACAGCCCGTAAATTTTTTCGAAAAGTTTTATGTGAAAAATAGATTAAAATGTGAATTAGAGCTTTAAAACTCAACTGAGTTGACTTTGATAAATATTTTGAGCAAACAGATTCGGATCAGTATTGTGATAGTTTTGGTAGGTCCTTATCGTGATTTGGGACTTGGGCGTATGCCCGGAATCAAATTTCAAGGTCCCTAACCCGAGATATGGAATTTTGATGAAACATTAAAGGTTTTAAAAGCTTAAGTCAAATAGTGACCGGATGTCGAATTATGTGCAAACGACCCCGGAATAGATTTTGATGATTCCAACAGCTCTGTATGGTGATTTTGGACTTAGGAGCATGATCGAAATTTTATTTGGAAGTCTGTAGTGAAATTAGGCTTGAAATGGCTTAAACAGGAATTTAAGTTTGGAAGTTTGACCTGGGAGTTGACTTTTTGATATCGGAGTCGGAATCTAGTTTCAAAAATTTTTATAGCTCCGTTATGTCATTTATGACTTGTGTGAAAAATTTGAGGTCAATCGGGCTTGATTTGATAGGTTTCGACATCGAATGTAAAAGTTGGAAATTCTAAGTTTCATTAAGCTTGAATTGGATCATGATTCATGATTTTAGAGTCGTTTTATGTGATTTGAGGTATCAGATAAGTTCGTATGATGTTTTAGGACTTGTTGGTATATTTGGTTGAGGTCCCGAGGGCCTCGGGTTAGTTTCGAATGGTTAACGGATAAAAAATTGGACTTAAAAAGCTGCTGCAATTTTTCTCTTCTGCTGGATATTCTGGGCTGTGGTCGAGCGCAAGATCGAGCCCAGGGTCGACGGCCAGGGTCGAAGCCAGAGATAAGGCTCAGGATCGATGCCATGATCGAGGGCATGATTAAAGGCCCAGGCTCTATGCCCTGATCGAAGGCCCAGGCTTGATGCCAGGCTCGATGCCATGATTGAGGCCATGATCGAAGGCCCAGGCTTGATGCCAGGATCGAGGTCATGATTGAAGGACCAGGCTCGATGCCATAATCAAGGCCATGACCGAGGTCCAGGCTTGATCCTATGATCGAAGCCACGATCGAGCCTTTGAGGGCCATGATCGAAGCCATGATCGAGGCCCAGTTCGGAAGGCTGCCTGGGTAGATTTATAAAAGAGGGCATTCGTCCCATTCGCCATTTTTAACAAACTGGAGCTTGAGCAGAGGCGATTTTTGTTATATTTTCAAGGAAATACATTGGGGTAAGTGATTCTAACTCGTATTTGGTCTATATACATAAATATATCATTTTATTCACCATTTAATTAGTGTTTTGAAATTGAAATTTGGAAAATTTATGAAATCTCATAGAAACGAATTTTCTAGATTTCGGTATCGATTCGGAGTCGAATTTGAGTGAAACTGATATAGTTAGACTCGTGGTTGAATGTGCGTTCATATTTCGTAACTTTCGCCGGATTCCGAGACGTGGGCCCCACGGGCGATGTTTTAGTTAATTCCGGATTTTTATTGAAAAATATAGTATTTTCTTATGGAATTGATTCTATAATTATTGTTGACTGTATCGAATTAATTATGACTAGATTCAAGTCGATCGGAGTCAGAAAATCGAGAAAAAACCATACTACATGGTTAAATTAGAGCAAGTCGAGGTAAGTGACTTGTCTAACCTTGTGTGGCGAAAATCTCCCCTAGGATTGGTATTGAAGTGATAAATTATAATGTGTTGAAAGTCGTATACACGAGGTGACGAGTGTATACACGAGATCATTGTTGCCCATTAATTAAACTATTTTATTCTCATATATTCTTCATCATTGATTTAATATTTATATTTTAAAGTTGCTTGACTTTTTCCTGTTAATTGTTTTACCTGTTTAGTTTAAACTTGGTTTCTTTTATTTTGTGCATTATTTGAAGTTGATTTTCTTTAAATTAAATATTATTAATATGAAGTATTTGACATTTTTAAATTTGGTATTCAAGCAATGTATTAAAGATTTTAAAATATTATTTTGCTAAATTATTTATTTCTGAATATTTTTGTAAGATTTTCGTACTCATTGTGATGGAGCCGTGAGCTCTTTATTGTGAAAAAATATTATTGATGTTTTATGGTGGCATAAGCCGTGAGCTCTTTATTGTGGAAAAATATTGTTGTTGAAGTATTTTGGCAAGTTAAATTATTTGAGAACTTGAGGTGCAAATTGTGATATATTGTGGTGTTGATACATATACGGTGGTATAAGGTCTGGGTATTGAAATGCATGTGGTGAGATAAGAGTGGCTTAATATGCGTGGCTAGTAGGGGAACTACTAGAAGTCATGCGATATGATAAGGATGGCTAAAACGCGGGATGCTATTTCAAGAAAAAATAGTTTCTTTAAAATAAATTGTGAAGGCTCCCGCGGTGAGATAAGGAAATGAGATATTGTGAATTTATTTATGATACTATGAGGCGGTACCTCAGAAGTTACCTTGTTTTTATTGATGTATGGTCGCAGTTGCCTTTGATTATTTTTTGTGATTTTCTTAAAGTTGAAAGGAATTCTGTTTTGATTCCACGAGATATTATTCGCCATTATTTTGTGTGATTAAATGGTGACAAGCTACTTGATTCATTTCCATTGTCATTTTATTTTATTATATTATTAAACATTTTACCATGCAATTATTATTTTCCAGTAGGGTCTGACCTGACCTCGTCACTATTCTACCGAGGTTAGGCTTGGCACTTACTGGGTACCATTGTGGTGTACTCATACTACGCTTCTGCACATCATTTTGTGAAGATCCAGGTACTCCTTACCAGCCCCGACATCAGTGAGTTACCTGTACACGGAGACTTCGAGGTATATCTGCCAGCGTCCGCAGACTCCGGAGTCCCATTCTATCATTATTATGTTGCTTCCTTATTTTCTTTAGACCTTGATATATATATAGAGACACTAAGGATAAAATTCTTAGAAGCTTGTGACTTATTTCTACTAGGTTTTGGGAGTAGCAATTATTGATAGGCTTACCTAGTCTTAGAGACTAGGTGCCATCACGACATCCTACGGAGGGAATTTGGGGTCTTGACAAGTTGGTATCAGAGCTCTAGGTTCATAGGTGTTATGATGTTATGAGTTCACAAGCAGGTTTAGTACAGTCTTGCAGATCGGTACGGAGACGTCTGTACTTATCTTCGAGAGGCTATGGAACTATTGGAAAATATTCACTTCTTTGATTTTTTATCGTGCGTATTTGTTGACTTCAAAATTTTAACCATTGTCTTTCTATTCTCTCACAGATGGTGAGGACACACACAACTGGATCAGATGATTAGACACCCGCGCCCCCTGTTGGAGCCGCAAGAGGACGGGGTCGGGGCAGAGGCCGAGGAAGACCACGTGGTGCAGCCAGAGCACTTGCACGAGCTGCTGCACCTGAGCCACCAGTAGCTCCAGCTGTACAGAAGGCACCTGAGATGCATGTTCTTCACTTCAGGAGACTCTTGCCTGGTTTTTGAGCATGTTTGGCACTCTAGCTTAGGCAGGGTTGATTCCACTTTCTCCTTCCACATCTCAGGCCGGGGGAGGAGCACAAACGCCCGCCGCCCATACTCTAGAACCAAGGGCCCAAGTTGACCATGCCCCAGAGGTTATACCAGTGCATCCAGTTGTCCCAGTTCGGCCTGAGATTAGGACAGCAGTTTCAGAAGGGGAGCAGCTCATGCTTGAGAGGTACATGAAGTACCACCCTCCCACTTTCAACGGTTTAGCTTCAGAGGATGCTCAGGGTTTTCTGGAGGAATGTCACTGTATCCTTTGTACTATGGGTATTGTGGATTCCAGTGGGGTTTCTTTCACGGCATTCCAGTTTAGAGGAGCAACCTACCAGTGGTGGCGGGCATATGAGTTGGATAGTCCTACTGGGGAATCTTCACTCACTTGGACTCAATTTTTAGATATGTTCTTAAGGGAGTATGTTCCTCATAATCTTAGGGATGCATGGCGCGCAGAGTTTGAGCAGCTGCGCCAGGGTTCTATGACCATGTTAGAGTATGCAGTCTGATTCACTGATTTGGCGACGCCTGCACCAGCCTTAGTTGCTACTGTTTGAGAGCGGGTTCGCAGATTTATTGAGGGTCTCCACCCTAATATCAGATACAGTATGGCCCGAGAGCTAGAGATGGACATCACATACCAATATGTGGTGTCAATTGCTAGGAGATTGGAAGGTATGTGGCTCCGGGAGAGGGAAGAGAGGAAAGCTAAGAGACCCTGAGATTCTAGCACATATAATAATTCTCGTGCCCCAATTGCAGCCCATCATGGTAGAGGTTAAGTGAGCCGTCCTACTCATTCAGCACTTTCAACTTCCAGTGGTATTCCAGCTACTCCCAGACCTCTGGTTCCATATTATGCACCGCCAGTGTCTACTGTACCTCTTGTACGGGGTGCTTTCAGCGGGTAGTCTAGTCGATCAGGCTCGAGCTAGTCCCAGCAGCCACGTCCTCCGAGGGCTTGTTTTGAGTGTGGTGACACTCGTCATTTTATGAAAGATTGCCCCAGATTTAGGAGGGGTGCACCTCCACAGATTTCTCGCGCCCCACCTATTCCACAGGGCACTCAGGCTTCTCAGGCCATGATTACTGCACCAGTTGCCACTCCACCTGCACAGCCAGCTAGAGGTTGAGGTCGGGCAGGTAGAGGTCGCCCTAGAGTGGGAGGCCAGACTATGTATTATGCCCTTCCTGTTAGGACAGAGGCCATTGCATCTGATTCTGTTGTCATAGGTATTATTCCGGTCTATCATAGAGATGCATCAGTCTTATTTGATCCAGGCTCCACTTATTCTTATGTGTCATATTATTTTGCCCCGTATTTGGGCGTATCACGTGATTCCTTGAGTTCTTCTATTTATGTATCTACACCCATGGGTGAATCTATTATTGTGGACTGTGTGTATCAGTCGTGTTTAATTATTATCAGTGGTTTTGAGACCAGAGCTAATTTATTATTGCTCAGTATGGTGGATTTTGATATTATTTTGGGCATGGACTGGTTGTCACCCTATCACACTATTCTTGATTGTTACGCCAAGATGGTGACGTTGGCTATGCCAGGTCTACCGCGGCTAGAGTTGAGACATACCTCGGATCATGTTCCTAGCAGGGTTGTTTCATTTCTTAAAGCTCAACGAATGGTTGAGAAGGGGTGTGATGCGTATCTGGCCTATGTGAGAGATGTTAGTGTTGATACTCCTATCATGGAGTTAGTTCTATTAGTAAGAGATTTTTCTGATGTATTTCCAGCGGATCTTTCAGGTATGCCACCCGACAGGGATATTGACTTTGGCATTGATTTGTTATCGGGCACTCAGCCCATTTCTATTACACCATATCGCATGGCCCCAGCAGAGTTGAAAGAATTAAAAGAACAGTTACAGGAATTGCTTGATAAGGGCTTCATTCGGCCCAGTGTATCGCTTTGGGTTCTCTTGTCTTATTTGTGAAGAAGAAGGATGGTTCTATGCGGATGTGTATTGATTACCACCAGCTGAACAAGGTTACAGTGAAGAACAGGTATCCATTTCCACGTATTGATGACCTATTTGATCAGCTTCAGGGTGCCAGAGTGTTTTCTAAGATCGACTTGCGTTCAGACTGTCATCAGTTGAAGATTCGAGAGCCAGATATCGCGAAGACTGCTTTTAGGACTCGGTATGGTCATTATGAGTTCCTTGTAATGTCATTTGGGCTAACCAATGCCCCAGCAGCATTTATGCACTTAATGAATAGTGTATTTCAGCCATATCTTGATCCTTTCATCATTGTATTTATTGACGACATTCTGGTGTATTCCCGGAGTCGGGAAGATCATGAATAGCACATGAGAATTGTGCTTCAGACTTTGAGAGAAAAGAAGTTATATACAAAATTTTCAAAGTGTGAATTCTGGCTTGATTCAGTGGGATTTTTGGGTCATTTAGTTTCGTGCGAGGGAATCAAGGTAGATCCAAAGAAGATTGAAGCAGTGCAGAGTTGGTCCAGACCGTCCTCAGTTACGGAAATCCAGAGTTTCCTTAGTTTGGCAAGGTATTATCGTCGATTTGTAAAGGGTTTCTCTTCTATTGCTGCATCTATGACCAAATTGACCTAGAAGGGTGCTCCGTTCAGGTGGACCGAGGAATGTGAGGAGAGCTTCCAAAAGCTCAAGACAACTTTAACTACAGCCCCAGTATTGGTACTACCTACAGGTTCAAGGTCTTATACTGTGTATTGTGATGCATCGCGTATTGGTCTCGGTGCAGTGTTGATGCAAGACGGTAGGGTGATTGCCTACGCGTCTAGACAGTTAAAGGTACATGAGAAGAATTATCCGGTCCACGGCCTTGAGTTAGCACCTATTGTTCATGCCTTGAAGATTTAGCGCCATTATTTGTACGGTGTCCATTATGAGATATACACCGATCACCGGAGTCTACAGCATCTGCTTAAATAGAAGGATCTTAATTTGTGGCAACGAAGATGGTTGGAGTTGCTTAAGGATTATTATATCACCATTCTTTATCATCCTGGGAAGGCCAATGTAGTGGCCGATGCCTTGAGTCGTAAGGCAGAGAGTTTGGGCAGCTTAGCATATTTACCGGTAGCAGAGAGGCCTTTAGCCTTGGATGTTCAGGCCTTGGCCAACCAGTTTGTTAGATTGGATATTTCCGAGACGAGACGAGTTTTGGCTTGTATGGTTTCCTAGTCTTCTCTATATGATCGTATCAGGGAGCGTCAGTACGATGACCCCCATCTGCTTGTCCTTAAGGACACAGTTCAGCACGGTGATACCAAGGAAGTCACTATTAGAGATGATGATGTATTACGAATGCAGGGCAGGTATGTGTGACTAATGTAGGTGGTTTGCGTGAGTTGATTCTCCAAGAGGCTCACAGTACGCGGTACTCCATTCATCCGGGTGCTACAAAGATGTATCAGGACCTGAGACAGCACTATTGGTGGAGGCGGATGAAGAAATACATAGTGGAGTATGCAGCTCGGTGTCTCAATTGTCATCAGGTAAAATATGAGCATCAGCGGCCAGGTGGATTGCTTCAGAAGTTAGAAATCCCGGAGTGGAAATGGGAGCGGATCACTATGGATTTCGTTGTTGGGCGTTCACGGACTCAGCGGAATTTTGATGCAGTTTGGGTGATTATGGATAGGCTAGCCAAGTCAGCTCATTTCATTCCTGTGATGACTACCTACTCTTCTGAGTAGTTGGCTCGAATCTCTATTCACGAAATTGTCAGACTTCACAGTGTACCGGTATCTATCATCTCTGACCGGGGTACACAGTTTACCTCACAGTTTTGGAGGGCTGTATAGCGAGAGTTGGGTACTCGGGTAGAGTTGAGTACAGCATTTCACCCTCAGACGGACGGGCAGTCCGAACGCACTATTCAGATACTGAGAGGATATGCTTCGTGTGTGTGTGATATATTTTAGGGGTGCTTGGGACCAGTTCTTACTACTTGCTGAGTTTGCTTACAACAACAGTTACCAGTTGAGCATTCAGATGGCTCTGTATGAGGCCTTGAATGGTAGGTGGTGCCGGTCTCCAGTGGGTTGGTTCGAATCGGGCGAGGCTAGACTATTGGGTACAAACTTGATTTAGGATGCCTTAGAAAAGGTTAAGTTAATTCAGGATCGACTTCGTACATCCCAATCTAGACAAAAGAGTTATACGGATCGGAAGGTTTGTGATGTTGCTTTCATGATTGGTGAGCGGGTATTGTTCCGGGTTTCACCTATGAAGGGTGTGATGAGGTTCGGAAATAAGGGCAAGTTGAGCCCTAGGTATATTTGGCCTTTTGAGATTCTTGAGAGAGTTGGAGAGGTGGCTTACAAACTTGCACTACCACATAGTCTCTCTGCGGTTCATCCGGTATTCCATGTTTCCATGCTTCGGAAATATCACGGTGATCCGTCTCATGTGTTAGACTTC
Source organism: Nicotiana tabacum (assembly GCF_000715075.1). Taxonomy (NCBI): domain Eukaryota; kingdom Viridiplantae; phylum Streptophyta; class Magnoliopsida; order Solanales; family Solanaceae; genus Nicotiana; species Nicotiana tabacum. Next base: position 3,118,966 of record NC_134103.1, on the reverse strand, counting down.
AGTTCGGTTCAGTTGGATAAGGATCTATCTTATGTTAAGGAACCAGAGGCTATTTTAGAAAGGCACGTTCGAAAGCTGAGGTCAAAGAACATTGCTTCTGTGAAGGTTCAGTGGAGGGGTCATCCGGTCGAGGAGGTGACTTGAGAGACCAAGCATAATATGCGTAGCTGTTATCCACACTTATTTACCAGCTCAGGTACTTTTTCTAACTCCGTTTGAGGAAGAACATTTGTTTTAAAGGTAGAGAATGTGATGACCCAAAATGTCATCTTTAAAGTTATTAATTAATTTTGTGTTCTAAGACCTTGAATAGTACTATTTATCATTACACGACTTGCGTGCGCAGTCCGTAAAATTTTCTGCAAAGTTTTTATGTGAAAAATGGACTAAAATGTGAATTAGAGCTTTAAAACTCAATTGAGTTGACTTTGGTCAACATTTTGAGAAAACAGACTCGGATCAGTGTTTTGATAGTTTTGGTAGATCCGTATCGTGATTTGGGACTTGGGCGTATGCCCGGAATCAAATTCCGAGGTCCCTAGCCCGAGCTAATGAATTTTGATGAAAAATTAAAGGTTTTAAAAGCTTAAGTCAAATAGTGGCAGGATGTTGAATTATGTACAAACGACACCGGAATAGAATTTTGATGATTCCAACAGCTTTGTATGGTGATTTTGGACTTAGGAGCATGATCGAACTTTTATTTGGAAGTCCGTAGTGAAATTAGGCTTTAAATGGCTAAAACAGGAATTTAAGTTTGGAAGTTTGACCGGGGAGTTAACTTTTTGATATCGGAGTCGAAATCCAGTTCTAAAAATTTTCATAGCTTCGTTATGTCATTTATGACTTGTGTGCAAAATTTGAGGTCAATCAGACTTGATTTGATAGGTTTCGACATCGAATGTAGAAGTTGGAAATTCTAAGTTTCATTAAGCTTGAATTGGAGCATGATTCGTGATTTTAGCATCGTTTTATGTGATTTGAGATTTCAAATAAGTTCGTATGATATTTTAGGATATGTTGGTATATTTGGTTGAGGTCCCAAGGGCCTCGAGTGAGTTTCGGATGGTTAACGGATCAAAAATTGGACTTAAAAAGCTGCTGCAAGTTTTCTCTTCTGCTGGATATTCTGGGTTGTGATTGAACCCAAGATCGAGCCCAGATATCGAGCCCAGGGTCGACGGCCAGGGTCAAAGCGAGAGACGAGGATCAGTATCGATGCCATGATCAAGGCCATGATTGAAGGCCCAGGCTCGATGCCATGATCGAGGCCATGATCGAAGGCTCGGGCTTGATGCTGGGCTCGATGCCATGATCGAGGCCATGATCGAAGGACCAGGCTCGATGCCAGGATTGAGGCCATGATCGAAGGACCAGGCTCGATGCCATAATCGAGGCCATGACCGTGGTCCAGGCTCGATCCTGTGATCTAAGCCACGATCGAGGCCTAAGCTCAAGGGCCATGATCGAAGTAACGATCGAGGCCCAGTTCGGAAGGCTGCCTGGGCAGATTGATAAAAGAGGGCATTCGTCTCATTCGCCATTTTTGACAAACTGGAGCTTGAGCAGAGGCAATATTTGATAGATTTTCAAGGAAAGACATTGGGGTAAGTGATTCTAACTTGGATTTGGTCTATATACACAAATATATCATTTTTTCACCATTTAATTAGTGTTTAGAGATTGAAAGTTGGGAAATTTTTGAAATCTCATAGAAACGAATTTTCGAGATTTCGATATCGATTCGGAGTCGCATTTGAGTGAAACTGGTATGGTTAGACTCGTGGTTGAATGGGCGTTCATATTTTATAACTTTCGCCGGATTCTAAGACAAGGGCCCCACAGGCAATATTTGAGTTAATTTCGGATTTTTATTGAAAAATGTAGTATTTTCTTATGGAATTGATTCTATAATTTTGTTAACTATATAATTTTGTTGACTGTCTCGGGTCCTGATACATCTTTTTAGCACTCGAATGAATGGAGTACCGCAAACGGTGAGCCTCTTGGAGAATCAACTCGTGCAAATCATCTAAATTAGGCACACATAGCCTGCCCTGCATCCGAAATACACCGTCATCTCCAATAGTGACTTCCTTGGCATCACCGTGCTGAACTATATCCTTAAGGACAAGCAGATAGGGGTTATTGTATTAACGCTCTCTGATACGATCATAAAGAGAAGACTGAGAAACCACACAAACCAAAACTCGGCTCGGCTCGGAAATATCCAACCTGACAAACTGGTTGGCCAAGGCTTAAACATCCAAGGCTAAAGGCCTCTCTGCTACCGGTAAATATGCTAAGCTGCCCAAACTCTCCATCTTACGACTCAAGGCATTGGCCTTCCCAGGATGATAGAGAATGGTGATATCATAATTCTTAAGCAACTCCAACCATCTTCGTTGCCGCAAATTAAGATCCTTCTGTTTAAACAGATGTTGTAGACTCTGGTGATCGGTGTAGACCTTACAATGGACACCGTACAAATAATGCCGCCAAATCTTCAAGGCATGAACAATAGCTACTAACTCAAGGTCGTGGACCGGATAATTTTTCTCATGTACCTTTAACTGTCTGGACGCGTAGGCAATCACCCTACCGTCTTGCATCAACACTGCGCCTAGACCAATATGCGACGCATCACAATACACAATATAAGACCCTGAACCTGTAGGTAATACTAATACCAGGGCTGTAGTCAGAGTTGTCTTGAGCTTTTGGAAGCTCTCCTCACATTCCTCAGTCCACTCGAATGGAGCACCCTTCTGCGTCAATCTGGTCATAGGTGCAGCAATAGAAGAGAAACCCTCTACAAATCGGCGATAATATCCTGTCAAACCAAGAAAACTCCGGATCTCCATAGCTGAGGACGGTCTGGACCAACTCTGCACTGCCTCAATATTCTTCGGATCTACCTTGATCCCCTCGCACGAAACTATATGACCCAAAAATGCCACTGAATCAAGCCAAAATTCAAACTTTGAAAATTTTGCATATAATTTCTTTTCTCTCAAAGTTTGAAGCACAGTTCTCAATTGCTGCTCATGATCCTCCCGACTCCGGGAATACACCAGAATATCGTCAATAAATACAATAATGAAGGAGTCAAGATAGGGCTGAAATACACTGTTCATCAGATGCATAAATGCTGCTGGGGCGTTGGTCAGCCCAAAAGACATCACAAGGAACTCGTAATGACCATATCGAGTCCTGAAAGCAGTCTTTGGGATATCGGGTTCCCGAATCTTCAACTGATGATAGCCTGAATGCAAATCAATTTTAGAGAATACCCTGTCACCCTGAAGCTGATCAAATAGGTCATCAATACGTGGCAATGGATACATGTTCTTCACTGTAACCTTGTTTAGCTGACGTTAATCAATACACATTCGCATAGAACCATCCTTCTTCTTCACAATAAGACAGGAACACCCCAAGGCGATACACTTCGATTCCTGTAACTGTTCTTTTAATTCTTTCAACTCCGATGGGGCCATACAATATGGTGGAATAGAAATGGGCTGAGTACCCGATAACAAATCAATGCCAAAGTCAATATCCCTGTCAGGTGGCATACCCGGAAGATCCGCTGGAAATACATTAGGAAAATCCCTTACTATAGGAACTGACTCAATGGTAGGTGTATCAATACTAACATCTCTCACATAGGCGAGATACGCATCACACCCCTTCTCAACCATTCGTTGAGCTTTAAGAAATGAAACAACCCTACTAACAACATGACCTGAGGTACCTTTCCACTCTAGCCGTGGTAGACCTGGCATAGCCAACGTCACCATCTTGGCGTAACAATCAAGAATAACGTGATAGGGCGACAACCAGTCCATGCCCAAAATAATATCGAAATCCACATACTGAGCAATAATAAATCAGCTCTGATCTCAAAACCACTGATAACTATTAAACACGACCGATACACATGGTCCACAATAATAGATTCACCCATGGGTGTAGATACATAAATAAAAGAACTCAAGGAATCACGTGATACACCCAAATACGGGGCAAAAAAAGATGACACATAAGAATAAGTGGAGCATAGATCAAATAAGACTGATGCATCTCTATGACATATCGGAATAATACCTTTGATAACAGAATCGGATGCAACGGCCTCTGTCCTAGCAGGAAGGGCATAATATCTGGCATGGCCTCCCCCTCTAGGGTGACCTTTACCTTTCTGACCTCCACCTCTAGCTGGCTGTGCAAGTGGAGTGGCAAATGGTGCAGTAATCATGGCTTGAGAAGCTTGAGGGCCTTGTGGAATAGGTGGGGCCTGAGAAATATGTGAAGGTGCACCCCTCCTAAATCTGGGGAAATATCTCAAGATATGACGAGTGTCACCACACTCAAAATAAGCCCTCAGAGGATGTGGCTGTTGGGACTGGCTCGGGCCTGATCGACTAGACTACCCGATGAAAGCACCCCATACAGGAGGTACAGTAGACACTGGCGGTGCATAATATGGAACCTGAGGTCTGGGAGTAGCCGGAATACCACTGGAAGCTGGAAGTGATGAATGAATAGGACGGCTCAAATAACCTCTACCATGACGGGCTGCAACTGGGGCACGAGAATTATTATATGTGCCAGAATCTTGGGGTCTCTTAGCTTCCCCCTCTTCCCTCTCCCGAGTCCGCATACATTCCAATCTCCTACCAATTGACACCACCTGTTGGTATATGATATCCATCTCTAGCTCTCGGGCCATACTGAATCTGATACTAGGGTGGAGACCCTCAATAGATCTGCGAACCCGCTCTCGAATAGTAGCAACTAAGGCTGGTGCATGCCTAGCCAACTCACTAAATCGGACCGCATGCTCTGACACGGTCATAGAACCCTGGTGCAGCTACTCAAACTCCGTGCACCATGCATCTCTATGACTCTAAGGGACATACTCCCTTAAGAACATATCTGAACATTGAGTCCAAGTGAGTGAAGATGCCTCAGCGGGACTATACAACTCATATGCCTGCCACCACTGAGCATCCTCTGAAGCTAAATTGCTGAAAGTGGGAGGGTGGTACTTCTTGTACCTCTCGAGCTTGAGCTGCTCCCCCTCTGAAACTACTGTCTTAATCTCAGGCCTAACTGGGACAACTGGCTGCACTGGTATAACCTCTGGGCATGGTCAACTTGGGCCCGTGGCTCTGGAGTACGGGCGGTAGGAGTCTGTGCTCCTCCCCTGGCCTGAGATGTGGCAGGAGCAAGTGGAATTAACCCTGCCTGAGCTAGAGTGCCAAACATGCTCAAACACTGGGCAAGAGTCTCCTGAAGTGCAGGAGTAATAACAGGCGTCTCAGGTGCCTGCTCTCCAACTGGAGCTACTGGTGGCTCTGGTGCAGCAGCTCGTGCAGGTGCTCTGGCTGCACTGCGTGGTCTTCTTCAGCCTCTGGCTCGGCCTCTGCCCTAACTCCGGCCTCTTGTGCTCCAACAGGAGGCGCGGGTGTCTGATCATCGGATCTAGTTGTGCGTGTCCTCACCATCAGTGAGAGAATAGAAAGATAATGGTTTAGAACTTTGAAGTCAAAAATTACACACGATAAGGAATCAAAGAATTGAACATATTTCCTAACAGTTCCATAGCCTCCTAAAGATAAGCATAAACGTCTTTGTATCAATCTGCTAGACTCTACTAAACCTGCTTGTGACTCATAACACCTATGAACCTAGAGCTCTGATACCAACTTGTCACGACTCCAAATTTCCTTCGTAGGAGGTCGTGATGGCACCTAGTCTCTAAGACTAGGCAAGCCTATCAATGCAGAATAACAATAGAAATCTGAAATAATTAATCTTCAAATTCACATAATTTCAACTGCCAAAATCCGGTAGGAATAAGTCGGAAGCTTCTAAGAATTTATCCTCAATGTCTCTATATACCAAGGTCTAAAGAAAAATAAGGAAGCAGCATAATAATGATAGAAGGGGACTCTGGAGTCTGTGGACGCTGGCAGATATACCTCGAAGTCTCCGTGCCAGGTAACTCACGGATGTCTATGCTGGTAAGATGTACCTGGATCTGCACAAAAAGATGTGCAGAAGCATAGTATGAGTATACCATAGCGTTACCCAGTAGAGTAGTGACGAGGTCAGGTCAGGCCCTACTGGAAAATAATAATGGCATGGTAAAATATTTAACAATATAATAAAATAAAATGACAATGGAAATGAATCAAGTAGTATGTCACCATTTAATTACTCAAAAGAATGGCAAATAATATCTCTGGAAACAAAACAGAATTTTCTTTCAACTTTAAGAAAATCACAACAATAATCAAGGCAACTGCGGCCATAAATCAATATCAATAAGGGCACTCCCGATGTACCGCCTCGTAGTCCCAAATCATAAATAAATTCACAATAACTCATTTCCTTATATCACCGCTGGAGCCTTCACATTTAATTTTAAAGAAAATTTTTTTTTCCGAAATACCATCCCGCGTTTTAGCCATCTTTATCACACCGCATGACTTCTAGTAGTCTTCCCTACTAGCCACGCTTATCAAGTCGCTGTTATCTCACTGCATGCATTACAAAACCCAAACCTTACACCACCGCATTCGTATCAATATCACAATATATCACAATTTGCACCTCAAGTGCCCAATATTTCAATTTGTCAAAATAAATAAACAGCAATATTTTTCACAATAAAGATCTCACGGTTCCATCAAAATGAGCACGAAAATCTCACAAAATATTCGGGAATTAAATAACTCAACAAAATAATATTTCAAAATTTTAATACGTCACTTCAATACCAAATTTAAAATGTCAAATAATTCATATTAATAATATTTAATTTAAAGAAAATCACCTTTCAAATAATGCACAGAATAAAAGAAACCAAGTTTCAACTAAACAGGTAAAACAATTAGCAGAAAAAGGTCAAGCAAATTTAAAGTATAACCATTTAAATCAATGGTTAAGAATATAACAAGATAAAATTATTTAATTAATATGCAATAACGATCTACACAATTTAAAAATATAATCTTTCACATTTAGCCCGTGTACACACTCGTCACCTCGTGTACATGACTTTCAACACATTTTAATTTATCACTTCAATACCAATCCTAGGGGAAATTTCCCCCCACACAAGGTAAGACAAGTCACTTACCTCGACTTGCTCCAATTTTGTGATGACCCAAAATGTCATCATTAAATTTGATAATTAATTCTATGTTATAAGACCTTGAAAACCACTATTTATCATTCCTCGACTTGCATGCACATTCCGTAAAATTTTCAAAAAGGTTTTATGCGAAAAATGGATTAAAGTGTGAATTAGAGCTTTAAAACTCAATTGAGTTGACTTCGGTCAACATTTTGAGCAAACGGATTCGGATCCATATTTTGACAATTCCTGTAGGTCCGTATCGTGATTTGGGACTTGGGCGTATGCCCGGAATCAAATTCTGAGGTTCCTAGCCCGAGATATGAAATTTTGATGAAAAATTAAAAGTTTGAAAGCTTAATGATTTTTAAGTATTTGCTGATATTGAATTTATTGACACCGGGTTCGTATTTTGGTTTTGGAGCCTGGTATAGGTCCACTATAATATTTATGACTTGTCTGCCAAATTTGATGAGAAACGGAGTTGATTTGACGTGATTCGGGCGTCTGGTTGCGAAAATATATGTTTTAAAGTTTTTTTGAAATTTTCCTTTGATTTGGTATCTGATTCGTAGTTTTAGGTGTTATTTGGGAAATTTGATCACGCGATCAAGCTCGTATAATATTTTAGGACATGTTCGTATATTTGGTTAAGGTCCCGAGGGTATCTGATGAGTTTCAGATGGTTAACGGATCAAATTCGGACTTAGAAGAAATCTGGGTAAATTTCTATCTTCTGGTGTAATCGCACTTGCGAGAAATTGGCCACAGCTGTGATGCCGCATATGCGGCTCATGTTGCGCAGAAGCGCTTGCACATAAGCGAGAGGAAGGGCGCAGGTGCGGGCAGGCGCGCATGTGCGATGGAATTTTCTGCACCTGCGAAGGCGCAGATGCGGTCCAAGGCTCGTAGAAGCGGAGGCAGCTGGGCTGAGAAATTTTCGCAGAAGCGGGACCGCAGGTGAAAGAATTATGTCCGCAGGTGCGAAAGCACTGGGCAGTGTACAAAGCAGGAGGGTCCGAGAAATTTTGTCATTTTTGACATTTTCAAAAGCGGGTGAGGCGATTGTTGAGCGAGAAATCACGAAAAATCTCGAGGTAAGTCACATGTGATCATTGTTAGTCAATTATATTAGATTATCATCGAATATTTCAAATAGATTACATGTTTTTGAGGTTAAATTAGAGGATTTGGGCCTAGGGATTTCAAAAATGAGAGTTTGATATTTGGAGGTCAAGTTGATGTCGGATTTTAGTAAAAATAGTATGGTTGGACTCGTGATTGAATGTGTGTTCATATTTCGTAACTTTCGCCGGATTTCGAGACGTGGGCCCCATGGACCATTTTTGAGTTAATTTTGGATTTTATTAAAAAATATAGTATTTTCTTATGGAATTGATTCTATAATTTTTGTTGACTGTATCGAATTAATTATGACTAGATGCGAGTCAACCAGAATCGGAAAAATCGAGGAAAAGGCATGCTACTTGGTTAAATTGGAGCAAGTCAAGCTAAGTGACTTGTCTAACCTTGTGTGGGGGAAATTTTTCCTAGGATTGGTATTAAATTGTAATGTGATAAAAGTCGTGTATACGAGGTGACGAATGCGTACATAGGCTAAATGTGAAGGATTATATTTTTAAATTGTGTAGATCATTGTTGCATATTAATTAAATTATTAAATTTTGTTATATTCTCCATCATTGATATGATTTATATACTTTAAATTTATTTGACCTTTTTCTGCTAATTGTTTTACCTGTTTAGTTGGAACTTGGTTTCTTTTATTCTGTACATTATTTGAAGGTTGATTTTCTTTAAATTAAATATTATTAATATGAAGTATTTGACATTTTTAAATTTTTTATTGAAGCAACGTATTAAAGATTTTAAAATATTATTTTGCTAAATTATTTATTCCTGAATATTTTTGTAAGATTTTCGTACTCATTGTGATGGAGCCGTGAGCTCTTTATTGTAGAAAAATATTATTGATTATTTATTTTGGCATGAGCCGTGAGCTCTTTATTGTAGAAAAATATTGTTGTTGAATATTTTAACAAGTTCAATTATTTGAGCACTTGAGGTGCAAATTGTGATATATTGTGATAATGATACGCATGCGGTGGTATAAGGTTTGGGTATTGAAACGCATGCGGTGAGATAAGGGTAGCTTGATACGCGTAGCTAGTAGGGGGAACTACTAGAAGTCATGCGGTGTGATAAGGATGACTAAAACGCGGGATACTATTTCGGAAAACATATTTTTTTAAAAATAAATTGTGAATGCTCCCGCGGTGAGATAAGGAAAATGAGATATTATGAATTTATTTATGACTTGGGACTACGAGGCGGTACCTCGGGAATGTCCTTGTTGATATTGATTTATGGCCATAGTTGCCTTTGATTTTTGAGTCATTTTTCTTAAGGTTGAAAAGAAATGCTGTTTTGTTCCACGAGGTACTATTTGCTATTATTTGTGTAATTAAATGATGACCTACTACTTGATTCAATTCCATTATCAATTTATTTTATTATATTATAAAATATTTTACCATGCCATTTATTATTATTTTCTAGTAGGGCCTCACCTGACCTCGTCACTACTCTACCGAGGTTAGGCTTGGCACTTACTGAGTACCGCTGTGGTGTACTCATACTACGCTTCTGCACATCTTTTTGTGCAGATCCAGGTACTTCTTACCAGCCCAGACATCAGTGAGTACCTGTGCACGGAGACTTCGAGGTATATCTGCCAGCATTCGCAGACTCTGGAGTCCCCTTCTATTATTGTTATGTTGCTTCCTTATTTTCTTAGACTCTATTATATAGAGACATTGAGGATAAATTCTTAGAAGCTTGTGACTTATTTCTGCCAGGTTTTGGGATTTGTAATTATGTAAAGTTTCAGATTTATTTATTTTAGATTTCTATTTTTATTCTGCATTAATAGGCCTACCTAGTCTTAGAGACTAGGTGTTATCACGACATCCCACAGAGGGAATTTCGGGTCGTGACAAGTTGGTATCAGAGCTCTAGGTTCATAGGTGTTATGAGTCACAAGCAGTTTTAGTAGAGTCTTGCGGATAGGTACGGAGACGTCTGTACTAATCTTCAGGAGGTTATGGAACTATTAGAAAAATATTCACTTCTTTGATTTCTTATCGTGCGCAATTGTTAAATTAAAAGTTCTAAACCATTATCTTTCTATTCTCTCACAGATGGTGAGAACACGCACAACTGGATCCGATGATCAGATACTCGCGCCCCTTGTTGGAGCCGCAAGAGGCCGGGGTCGGGGCAGAGGCCCAACAAAGTCAAACTACGGTCAAACTTATTAATTTTTTAAACTTTTAAGCTTTTAGTTTTCAATAGATTGCGATAATTCGAGCTAGGGACTTCCGAATTTGATTTCGGGCATACACTCAAGTTTCAAATCACGATATGGACCCACCGGGACCGTCAAAATACTGACCCAGGTTCATTTTCTCAAAACGTTAACCGAAATCAACTCAAATGAGTTTTAAGGCACAATTTTACATTTTAATCAAATTTTCACATAAAAATCTTCCGGAAAAGATATGGACTGTGCACACAAATCGAAGAAGGCTAATGAGAGCTAATCGAGGTTTCGACACACAGAAATAAAGGTTAAAACTAGAAATGTCTTATCGGGTTATCACAATAACGAAGATAATAAAATTGCATAAAGCAAATATTGCTAATTAATAAGTCATGATGAAAATTAACATAATCTAAAAATACTATACAGGTCATGTTAAAATAAGTATAGCTAATAAATACTATTAATTACATAACTAAGCACTAAAAAAAAGATAAAATAAGTTATGCATTTTCATTATAAATCAATATAAAACTAAAAGATAGATATTCAACACTATCATCATTTCTAGTATTGAATTGAATTTCTTTTGTTAGTATTAGTATTGGTTTGAATTTTATTTGAGTTACTACATTTATGGGCCATAAAATTTATTTACCATTCAAGAATGTTAAGTCCAAACTTGAAATACTACGTTAAAAGATAAAACTGTAAAAAAGTTTAAAAAATATTTATAAATTACATTACAACAAATATTTATATGTATAGAATATTTAAAAATTATATAAATATACTATCGGGTTGGTTTGGTTTCGGTTTGACTTTTTTTAGCTAAAATAAAATCAAACCAATTATGGTCGGGTTTGTTTCCAATACCAAACCACAGTCGATTTTTTTTTCCGATTTGACTCGGATTATCGGTTTGTTGCGGTTTATCGGTTTTCTTTGTACACCCTTACTTTGATCCTAACCAACAGTAAAATCTTACTCGCATTAAAAATTTACATCAAATCATATTAATATACCATAATTAAGTGATTTAATGAGGTAAAAATATATACATTAATTATGATTTATACAAAAGAAGTATATGCACAAATATGCATGCCATGCATCTGTTAGTCTTACAAGTATGATTTCATCGTAAATAGGGTTGGATTATCATTTGATCCGCTATATCTAACGGCAACCGCTTTATTTCAAGTGGAGGAAGTAGATAAGCCATTTAAGGTGCATCTAAAATCAATCGGGATCTTTACCCAAATAGTCAATCGATTCACTAATTTTTTTAGTCAATATACATAAATTATACGCTAAATATACACGATTATAACATATTATACATGAATATATATATATATATATATATAATTAAACTATACCAGTTAAAAAAGATAAAATATGAATCTATCTGGCTATTTCTGTAAAGATCACAATTCCAAATTACTTTTCTAGCCTATTCCAGCAAAACTCAAGCTCTCTATAGCCCACCAGCAGCCCGTCAGAATCCTTTTCTTTCTCTTCCTAATTCTTTTGCAAAAGAAATGAATTTGTTTTTTTGAAGGATTAACCCAAATAATCGTCCATCCAACTACGTAAACTAAAACTAGCGGTAGGAGTATAATATATGAATAATTTATGTATTATATGTGTTTAATTATATATAATTAATGTATAATTTATGTATATGATTAGAAAAAGTAAACAATGAATATGATCGGCTATTTGTATAAATATGCCCTTTTTTTTTTTTTCCTTTTCTTCAATTGACTTCTCTCTGCCATAATTGCATTTCTAGACGAACCATTATCCATCAAATGAAACTAATCTTATCAATTTGTCATCATATCGTTTGTCCACTTAAATATTGCAAAATGTCACGAAATACTTCCAAATGATCAATTGTGTGTATAAATGAAGGTCATTTTCTAGGCTTGATTGCTATATCACTAAAGTATTGAGTAGCTTATCTAGGTAGCTAACTGTCAATTGCACAATCCATATCAACCAATTATAATGCTATACATTAGCAAAATAAGAAACATCTAATTTCTATGATAATTTGCATTGATAGCGACAAAGAATTTTATGACATCGATGTGTCATATAGTTTTATGGTAAAATTAAACCTAACCAATGATAAAAACTTACTTACATCATATATTTACATCAAATTAATCATATTAATGTATTATAATTAAGTGATTAAATGAGGTAAAAATATATACATTAACCATAATTTATACAAAAAATATGTAAGTGAAAACATGCATGTCATGCATCTATTGGTCTTACAAGTATGATTTCTTCGTATATAGGGTTGGATTATCCTTTGTTCGCTACAAATAATTCGAGCTTTACAATTCTTCGTATATATTGAGGGAGAATGTATTCATTTATATAAATATTTAGATAGATGATAAATAAATAAATAAATTTAGTTATGTGCTGCAGCCATCTCCTGGAAGTTGGAGGTAAAGCGAGTATAATTTGAGAATTTTTTTCTAAAATTCTGAGAATTCAAAAAATATGTAAAACCCATACATGGAGTGAGCACCAAAGCCTAAAGGAGATATAGTTAAACTTTGCTGACCTCAACTAGTTTTATAGGTCATATTTGCTGACCGGGATTTATTTTGCTGACCAGAACACGTCGCATAAGTTTTTTCAAACAATTCAGATCAATTTACAGTGAAATTCTTCTTCATTATCCTCTGTAATATTGTCTATAACTTCATTTTTTCAAACTTGTTGGTTTTACTATTTGAAGGAATTCAAATTCGGGTTGGTTGCAAAAAAGGGGAGAGCTTTAGAAGAATAGCTCTGAAATACCACTATATGAATACAATTTCAAATACACCACACAAATTGATATTACTCTCTTTGTCCCAATTTATATGTCATAATTTATTTTTAGTGTGTCTAGAAATAAAATCATATTTAATCTTTAGAAAAAATCAAACTTATACATTTACTTTAATGAAATCATGCTTTATCGCCACACAAATATTTATGATTATTTTATATTAAATTTCAAAAATATTTTTTATTTTTTAAACTTTATATATGGTCAAACACATCCATATAAATTGAGACAAATTAATTTGTGAAGAGCACATTAACCAAGGTTTTTTTTTTCTCCCAATCCCACCATGAAAATGAAACTAAAGCGTTGAAAAATTGAAGAAAAACTTCCACACCACTTGGCCATACCCACCTAAATATTTGCCAACACATTCCCACGGATTTAACAGGTCAGTCCCCACGTACATTAATGCGTCTTACATAGTAAACCTTCTGCTAAGAAACAACTTTATAAATATAACAATTTCGAAGAAGAAAAATAACAAGAAATAGGAAACCTTGAAACTCTTCCTTGTCCATGTATATTTTCACTACAAGAAAAACAAAGATTACTATCTGAATATTTCACAATTTATTCATTTTGTGATGCCTTTGTGATAGAATTCGTCAACGTACAAATGGAATCTGTGACGAATTTTTGACGGTTTTATTCTTCCTCGCTAATTTTTTGGAGACAACCGATTTTGTGACGCAACAATATATCCAGTGTAATCTCACAAGTGAAGTCTAAGGAGGATAGTGCGTACGCAGACCTTAGAGCAGATAGACAGACCATCTTTGATAGATGGGTAGCTTTCTTGATATATATAAATAAAACTCTTGATTGTTATTTCCTCAATTCATAAACTCTTCATAATATTATCAACTCAAACCAAGAAATCACAATCTAAAACCTTTCCATTTTAAATTCTTCATTTTTTCTATGGGAAACTTTATTTCTTGCACTACTTCAACAAGGATAAGGAATTCAAGAGCAGCTAAGGTTATTCTACCGAATGGACCAATCCAACAGTTTCATGAGATAGTAAAAGCAGCTGAACTTATGTTGGAATATCCAAACTCCTTCTTAGTAAACTCCTGCTCGTTGATCATCGGCCGACGGTTTTCCGCCTTGTCGGCCGATGAAGACTTGGAGTTTGGTAATATTTACCTTATGTTTCCTATGAAGAGGGTGAATTCTGTGATCACCGAGAAAGATATGGAAGTTTTTATGATGTCGGAAAACTCAGCGCTAGCACCAGTACAGATACCAGATAACTCGTCGAGAAAAGACGGGGTTGAATGGTCAGGTTTGAATTTGAATGAATTAGAAGGTTTTATGGGAGGGCAAGAATTTAGGTATAGGGTGTCATGCAGATCTAGGAAGCCTTTGTTGGAGACAATTATAGAAGAACCATTTCGTTAAACATAGTGAAGTTTTAGTTGTCTAATAAGGAGTTCGACCAGTTATTTGGTAGACTTAATTTATTTTATTTTCCTTTTAAATATTTTTCCATCATTACTTAGGAGGATTGAGAGAAAAGGGAAAAGGGGATGATATTGCGGCAAAGAATTTTAAATATCAAACAATAATGTATATTATAGTCCAAGGTATAATTGTATATCGCACGTTAACTTTGGCGGTGTTGGTAATGAAAATCTCTCTGGCTAAACAAGTCTAGGGTGTACAAATGAAATCGATAAATCGTACCAACCCGATAATCCGAGTCAAATCGAGAAAAATAACCCGACTATGATTTGGTTTGGTGTTGGAAAATAAAATCCGACCATATTTGGTTTGGTTTGGTTTTAACTAAAAAACGTCAAACCGAAACTAAACCAATCCGACATTATATGTATAAAAGTTTTAAATATATTTAATACATAAAATATTTATGGCAGTATAGTTTATCAATATTTCTTAAGCTTTTTCATAGTTTTATCTTTTAAGGTATTATTTCAAGCTTGGACTTATAATTTTTGGATGCTCTAATAAGTTTTATAGTCTATAAATGTTAGTAACTCAAATAAATCCTAAATCAAAATCAAATCAATACTAATGCTAATTAAACACATTCAATTCAATTGTACTATGAATGAAAATAGTGTTGGATATCTATTTTTTAGTTTTTCCACGGTTTAGATAAAATGTATAACTTATTTTTCTTTTAGTAGTTAGTCGTGTAAATAATAGTACTTATTAGTCATAATTTTAAATTATATTTGTTTTCATTAAGGCTTATAATTAATATTTATTTTATGTGATTTTATTATCTTTATTGTTGATTATTTTAGTACAATGACATGACTCTTCTCATATTTATGTTATTTTATTGAAAAACACCTTATATAGTTCTGTCTTACTAGGATTAAAGAAATATTTGGAACACAAATTTACGTTTGTGCTATGAAAACTTTATGAAAAAAAACGAAAAAACCCGAAAACACGAAAAATCCGAGAAAAACCGAGATTTTAAAACCCGACTTTTATTGATTTGATTTGGTATTTAGATTTAATAACCCAATACAATTAATTTAATTTGGTAATTAGAAAATCCTAACCAACTCGACTCATGTACACCCCTTTGACTATACTAGTGAACTTAGCTTGTGGATTAGTATATGATTGGTGTTTCTCCTAATGCAAAACAAGAAAACAACATAAGAGATAAATCAGAAAGCAAAATTATATTTATGATATCTGTGTTGGTGAGAATCAACAAATAGGTACGTATCATTTAAGTGTTCGTAGGTTGATTGGACACTGCATTTATTTTCTTACAAAATTGAAAATAGAACGAGGGGAACTTTTTCTATTATATAGAAAAGGAAAGATAGTCGATCAAGGGTAAAAGAGTCATTTAACACATATCATAAAATGTGTTGTACGTGTTGCACTCAGTGCCGATTCCACTTTCATTCTAATTCTAATACCACCACTCAAACATAATTCTAGAAGTTTTATTTTTTCACCCCTCTTGTTAATTCCAACCAACAACAAAGAAATTAAATATGATTCCTTCAATAAATATGGATGGCTCTTTGAGTTCTCATCATCGTTTCATTTGGGTGTGGTAATTTCAGGTTAGTATTTGTGTCATTTTGCCCTAATCTTCTTCAGATTTTCTTCTGATTTTTCATTTTCATGGCTTAATTCATGCTATTTTCTTTATTATACTGTCTGACTCTCTTTAATGTTCTTCGACATTCATTTTCTTCCTTTGGATCTCACTATTGTTTGTTCTGTCATCTGTGTGTCCTAACCTAATATTTTAAATTAAAAATAGTCGGTGAATGTATAATACATATAAATTTTATGTATAATATGTGTGTACATGTATATAATCAATGCATAATCTATATATAACGGCTAGAAAAAGTAAACAGCTTATCTGGCCGGCTATTTGTGTAACAATCTCTTTCTGCTGTTTTTATCTTATTGTGGCCGGCATGATGGAAGCCCAGGTCATACATTTTCTATCTATCCCATTTAATAAGCTTAACTACAGTACTAACTCTCATAAAGCCCATTACACAAGCCTCGGAAACATCACATTGTAGAAATGGCACCAGATAGCCATTCTAAAGGGCTGCTATTTAGGAGTTAGCCGGTGCTTGAAGTTAAGATTTTTAGTTTAAAATTTCAGAACAAAATAAGTACTGACTAATCTCTAAATAACATTCTGAGAATGATTCTCTGTGCACTTGCCCCAACATCATTTCTGAATGTTATTTGTTTTTCTTTAAAACTTCGCACCGAATCAAATTACACTAGGAATAAAAGAGCGCGTAATTTTTAACCTATCTATAAGATAATATACCGAAGTAGTATATTAAAGCTCTTATTTACATAAGTTGTACTGAATTGGTCATGCCTTACGCATTCCTCATGTGAATATTATTAGAGGAAATTTTTAAAAAGCACTACAAATTCATAGCTAATTATAATTTGCAAGTATTGTTTCAATATTTACCCTTCACAACAAATCTTCCCTTTCCAGACGTCTGTATTTGTTCGTTCAACGAATACATCCTGTATTAACTGTATTCGTTCGCGCAACTAATACAACTTATATCAACTTTATTCGTTCGCGCAACGAATACAACCAAGGCAAAATACAGAAATACAGGAGTATATACAAGAATACATACAACAAAAATACAGGGGTGAAATCCATTATTATTTCTGAATAGGAAGTCCATTACATGAATTTCTTTATTATTCCTCCGATAGCATGAAAGACAAGGAAACGAGATAATACAACAGAAATACTGAAATTATAGTGAATTGCTTAGGCGTAGTAAGGATCTGTAGCAGAGTTGTTGCCACTAAACACAAAGGCATTTAACTTTTTTAATTTGCCAAACACCTATTATCACTAGTTATACCATAGTAACTACAAGTACAACAAAGCCAACAATCACTGCAGTCACTGCTGGAAGTACAGCTTCTCAAACAAGTCGCAAGTTGTGGGAGGAATCTCTTCTTGAGTCCCGAGAAATCATGATCACCATCTAGAGAAGCTATGGCTTGTGTCTTTGATATCCACGGCATGTTAACTGAAATATATTACCGTTACTATTAATAAAATCAAATTATAACTAATATAACATCAAGAACACACATTTAAATGTCAGGCATAGAAAAATCTGCATATTCATATATATATATATATATATATATGTCATAGTCATATAAATTGCAGTATGATAGAGAATTTAAGCAATGCCATATTAAGAATTCTACTTCACACTTTATGAATTTTTTTGTTTGAGAATCTCATTGCGTTTCATGAATCGTAATTTATAGACCACCTCTGCAAATGAATTGGTTGTCTACGATGTGCTATAGTTGGTTCATTTTTATTCCTAGTTGTAATGATTAAATATAACTTTAGATCCATTATTTTCGTAAGATATATATTTGATACTTGATAATAAACTTCCTGAAAAAATTAATTATGCATTTAAATGTATAAAATGAAACAGTTTGACCAAGAAGTATTATACCATAAGTTGTGCTTCCTAGTTGTAACCAATAATTAAGAAAACAATCATAATTTTAGATCCATTACTTTCGCAAGATGCAAGTGAGCATTGATGATAAACTCAATTTAATAACATTTTTATAATAAAAATATGACTGCTAAAATATTCTATTAACTACGTATAGTTCACTTTTCTAAAGGATATTGTACATAGTTTTTAAATTGCACACATGCTCAAGTGGCTATTGTAACGACTCGGTCGGTTATTTTGAGTATTATCACCACGTTCCCTTATTTACTGCTCAAGTTATGCTTTACAGTTATTTTATGACTTACTGGGTTAGTTGGTTCGGGTTCGGACGGAATTCAGAGTGAAATGAGACACTTAGTCTCATAATTGAAAATTTAA
Organism: Nicotiana tabacum; assembly: GCF_000715075.1. Classification (NCBI taxonomy): domain Eukaryota; kingdom Viridiplantae; phylum Streptophyta; class Magnoliopsida; order Solanales; family Solanaceae; genus Nicotiana; species Nicotiana tabacum. Next base: position 3,100,232 of record NC_134103.1, on the reverse strand, counting down.
GTTAGAAAAGTTGACCGGATATGGACTTATGTATAAACGACCTCGAATTTAAATTTTTATGATTTCAATAGCTCCGTATGGTGATTTTATACTTAGGAGCATGTCCGAAAAATTATTTGGAGGTCCGTAGTGGAGTTAGGCTTGAAATGGCGAGAGTTGAATTTTTGGGAAGTTTGACCGGGAGGTTGGCTTTTTGATATCGAGGTCGGAATCTGATTTTGGAAATTTAAATAGGTCCTTTATGGTATTTATGACTTGTGTGTAAAATTTGAGGTCAATCGGACATGATTTGATAGGTTTCGACGTCGTTTGTAGAATTTAAAAATTTCAAAATTCATTAGGCTTGAATTGGGGTGTGATTCGTGTTTTAGCATTGTTGGATGTGATTTGAAGGTTCGACTAAGTTCGTATGATGTTTTGAGACTTGATGGTGCATTTGGTTGAGGTCCCAGGGGTCTCGGGTGAGTTTCAGATGGTTAAGGGATCGAATTCGGACATAGAAGAAAAATGTGAACTGCCATCTGATGTAATCACACCTGCGGAAATTGGCTCACAGGTGCGAGCTCGCAGAAGCGAGCCTGGCAAGCGCAGATTTGGATAGGGGGATATGAGGCAGTGGTCGCAGGTGCGAGAGAATATCCGCACCCGCGTGATCGCAGATTCAGGCGGATGGGCGCGGAAGCGAGTTCTTCGCAGAAGTGGAGCGAGCCTCGCAAATGCGAGCCCGCAGAATCGTAGAAGCGGCTCCAGTGGAGGCTTTGGCAAATCGCAGAAGTGGCTGATTTCACGCACCTGCGAGATCGTAGAAGCGGCTAAGTGAGTCGTAGGTACGGAACCCCTAGACAGTATACATTTCGAAGGGTATTCTGAGTTTTGCCATTTTTGGACCTTCAAGCATGGTTTTTGGGGCGATTTTCAGAGAGAATTCAAGGAAAGCTTGAGGTAAGTCACTTGTGATCATTTCTACTTCATAATCTTGAATTATCATCGAATAATCCAACTATATTACATGTGTTTGAGGTGTAAACCGGGGATTTGAACCTAGAGATTTGAAAATAAGATTTGAGGATTTGGAGGTTGAGTTGATGTCGGGTTCCGAGACGTGGGCCCCATAGATAATTTTTGATTTAAATTTCAGATTTTTATTGGAAAATTAGTATTTTCTTATGGAATTAATTCCAATAATTTGTATTGACTAAAACGAATTAATTGTGGCTAGATACGAGGCTTTCAGAGACCAATTCTCGAGGCAAGGGCATAGCGGAGTGAGAAATTACATGATTTGAGGTAAGTAACACTTCTAAACCTGGCTCTGAGGGTATAATTCCCTGAATTACATGTTGTATGAATTGTTTGGAGATGACACACATGCTAGGTGACGGGCGAGTGAGTGTGCATCTTGGAAATTGTGACTTAAATTAATTCCGTGGAGTTGCATAATTAAATAAATGTCATTATCCTCATATCCTCCACGTGTTAGAGAAATTGAGCTCAGACTCATGTTAAAGATCATGTTTAGGCTACTTGCTGATATTTTGAGACCCACATGGGTCATATTATTGTTGAATTAATTGTCTAAATTTATAATTTTGTACTCAGTCACATCTATCACTTGCATATCATATCTCAGTCTCTATTGTCATTCATTGATACTTCATATCATCATGTCTGGTTGATTTTTCATGTCATTGACAGCCCGAGATACTGGAGATTCTAAGTGATAGTTATGTTTATTTATTTATGCCTAGATCTGGCTATTATAGCACTTGGGCTGAAGGAGCCCCTCTGGAGTCTGCACCCCCATAGTGAGCATAGTTGATATATATATATATATATGTCTAGGATGGATCTTCCCTGGGCATGGATCTTGCTATAAATATATATTAAGGGATGGATCTTCCCTGGGCATTGATCTTGCCCGAAGCATTTATATTGAGGGATGGATTTTCTCTGGATATGGATCTTGTCCGAATCATTGATATTCGGGGATGGATCTTTCCCTGGGCTGGATTGGCCTTATACAGTACTGAGTGACTAACTGTCAGTTGATGTATATACATATATATTTGGGATGGATTTTTCCTGGGCTGGATTGGCCATATACAGTACTGGGTGATTGAGTATTTTAGATCGTGAGTACACGAAATTTTCACTAAGGTGCATCACATATAGTATGTGCATTGGCATGTAGATACAAAGATGTCATATTTCTCATATTGTTCAGAATTGATCTATTTTATTTGTACTATGAGTAACTGTTGAACTTCAAAGCATGCCTACATTTCTGTATTGTTATTTCTATACTGGATTGTACCTGCTGAGCTCGTTACTACTTTCAGCCCAAAGGTTAGTCTTGTTACTTATTGAGTTGGTTGTACTCATACTACACTCTACACCTCGTGTGCAGATCCAGGTGCTCCCGGATACAGCGGCTGCTCGATTTCAGAGTTTATTCTGTTGGAGACTATCAAGGTAGTTGCTTGGCGTCCACAGAATTTGACTCTATTCCTTTTTAGTTATTGTATTGTTCTATATTTTCAGACAGTGATTTTTATCAGTCAGACTTTGTATTCATTTAGATGCTCATGTACTCAGTGACACCGGGTTTTGGGAGTGATTATATCTTTAATGTGAGAATTCTTCCGTTGAATTTAACTACTATGCTTTCAAACTTAAAAGATATGATGGTTATTGAGACTTTTGGCTTGCCTAGTATTGAGATAGGCGTCATCACGAAATGTGAGATTTTGGGTCATGACAAGTTGGTATTAGAGCCTAGGTTACATAGGTCTCACGAGTCGTAAGCAGGTTTAATAGAGTCTTACGGATCGGTACGGAGACGTCTGTACTTATCTTCGAGAGGCTGCTGAACCCGTAGGAAAATTTCACTTTCTTGCATTCTGTCGTGCGAATTTGTTTATTCTAGAAACTACATTTCTGCTATTCTATTCTCTTATAGATGGTGAGGACATATACTACCAGATCAGACGGTCAACCACCAGTACCACCAGTTAAGGCCGCGAGAGGCCGGGGCCGTAGTAGAGGTCGGAGCCGAGGTAGAGGTCGAGGTATAGCTTGTGCAGCAGTTGGAGCAGCACATGTAGTACCACCAGTTGCTCCAGCTCAGGAGTAGATTCCTGATACAGTTGAGCTAGCGGGACTAGCTCAGGCACCAGCTATGCCCATTGTGATTCCAGGTCTTCAGGAGGCTCTGGCCCAGATATTGACAGTTTGCACTGGCCTTGCTTAGGTGGTTTCGGCTTAGGCTGCACCTGCCACTTCTCAGACCAAGAGAGGTACCCATACCCCTGTTGCCCGTACTCCAGATCAGGTAGTGCAGGGACTTCAGATACCGGGGGCACTACCAGCCCATCCGGTTGTAGCTGCTCAAGCCTCGGTAGTCCCTGTTATGGAAGATGATGAGCAAAGGAGACTTGGGAGATTTGGGAGGCTTCGACCTCCATCATTTAGTAGTGCTGAGTTAGAGGATGCTCAGGGTTTTCTAGAAAAGTGCCATCGTATGATTCAGAGGGTATTCTGGAGACTAGTGGGGTCTCGTTCACTACTTTTCAGTTTTCTGGAGCTTCCTTCAGTTGGTGGGAGGCTTATGAGAGGCACAGGCCGGTCGCCGTAGCACCACTTACATGGCAGGAGTTCTCTATTCTCTTTTTGGAGATGTTTGTGCCGCAGTCTTGCAGAGAGGAGCTGCGCAGATAGTTTGAGCAGTTACGTCAGGATGGCATATCTGTGACGCAGTACGAGATGAGATATTTTGAGTTAGCTCGTCACGCAGTTTGGCCGGTTCCCACTGATAGGGAAAGGATTGGGAGGTTCATTGATGGCCTCACATATCAGCTGCGGTTACTTATGACTAGGGATATGGTATCTGGTGCCACCTTAGAAGAGGTGGTTGACATTGCTCGGCAGATAGAGGCAGTCCGTAGCCAGGAGCGTGTTGAGAGGGAGGCCAAGAGGACTCAAGGTTCGGGCGGTTCTGGTGGGGTACTTTCTGGAGGACAGTCCTACCACAGCAAGGGTCATCCTTACATACACGCTCGGGCGGGTCGTCCAGTTCACCGTGGTGCATCATCCAGCCATGGTTCATATAGTTCTCATCAGGGCCAGTCATCTCTCAGTGCATTTCTATCCCAGAGTACGCCCTGTGCTCCTTCGGTTTAGGGATCATCTGTACCAGGTTCGTTTGGTAGTTAATATGGTTCTCGAGGTTTGCCTCAGAACTTACCAGCCTTTTTAGAGAGGGGTTGCTTTGAGTGTGGAGACTTGGGCCACATAAAGAGATATTGTCCCCGCCTTACGCGAGGTCCAGTTCAGCAGAGGAGTCATGTCATGACTTCTGCACCAGTTGCTCCACCACCTGCCCAACCAGCTCAGGGTGGGGCTCAGTCAGCTAGGGGTCGCCCAAGAGGGGGAGGGTAATCAGGTGGCGGTCAGACCCGATTCTATGCTTTTTCTGCCAGGCCAGATGTTATTGCTTCAGATGTAGTAATCACAAGTATTGTTTCAGTGTGCCACAAGGAGGCTTCTATATTATTTGACCCTGGTTCCACTTATTCATATGTATCATCGTATTTTGCTTATTATCTGGATATGCCCCGTGAGTCCTTAGTTTCACCTATTCGTGTATCTACGCCGGTGGGCGATATTATTACTGTGGACCGGGTGTATCGGTCGTGTGTGGTAACTGTTGGGGAACTGGAGACTAGAGTTGATCTTTTATTACTCGGTATGGTTGATTTTGATATAATTCTGGGTATGGATTGGTTGTCTCCATGTCATGCTATCCTGGACTGTCACGCAAAAACCGTGACGTTGACGATGCTGGGGTTGCAAAAGGTTGAATGGAGAGGTTCTCTAGATTATTTTTCTAGTAGGGTAATTTCTTATTTGAAGGCCCAACGTATGGTTAGGAAGGGATGTTTGTCATATTTGGCCTCCTTTGTGAGAGATGTTGATGTAGGTACTCCTCATATTGATTCAGTACCGGTAGTGCGATACTTTTCGGATGTATTTCCTGCAGACCTGTCGGGTATTCCACCCGACAGGGATATTGATTTCAGTATTGACTTGGTGCCGGGCACTCAGCCCATTTCTATTTCTACGTGTCGTATGGCACCAACTGAGTTGAAAGAATTGAAAGAGCAACTTTTGAAACTCCTTGATAAGGGGTTTATTAGGCCTAGTGTGTCACCTTGGGGTGCACCGGTTCTGTTTGTGAAAAAGAAAGATGGTACTATCCGGATGTGTATCGATTATAGGCAGCTGAACAAAGTTACAATCAAGAATAAATATCCTTTGCCGCATATTGATGATTTATTTGACCAGCTTCAGGGAGCGAGGGTGTTCTCCAAAATTGATTTGAGATATGGGTATCACCAGTTGAAAATTCGGGATTCGGATATTCTAAAGACGGCATTCACGACTCGTTATGGCCACTATGAATTTCTCGTGTTGTCTTTTGGGCCGACCAACACCCCAGCAACATTTCTACACTTGATGAATAATGTATTTCAGCCATATCTTGATTTATTTATCGTGGTATTTATTGATGATATCCTGGTGTACTCACGTAGCTAGGACGAGCATGCACAACACTTGGGTATTGTATTACAAAGACTGAGAGAGGAGAAGCTTTATGCCAAATTCTCTAAGTGTGAGTTCTAGCTTAGTTCGATGGCATTCTTGGGACATATAGTATCTAGTGAAGGAACTAAGGTGGATCCGAAAAAAATATAGGCAGTTCAGAGTTGGCTCAAGACATCTTCAACTACTGAGATTCGGTGTTTTCTCGGCTTGGACGGTTATTATCGTCGCTTTGTGAAGGGTTTCCCGTCTATTGCATCGCCTTTGACTAAATTGACTCAGAAAGGTGCTCCGTTCAGGTGGTCGGATGAGTGTAAAGAGAGCTTCCAGAAACTCAAGACAACTTTGACTACAACCCTAGTATTGGTGTTGCCTACAGGTTCAGAGTCTTATATTATGTATTGTAACGGGTAGCGTATTGGTCTCAGCGCGGTGCCGTTGCAGGACGGTAAGGTGATTGCCTATGCATACAGACAGTTAAAGGTACATGAGAACAATTATCCTGTCCATGACCTTGAGTTAGCAGCTATTGTTCACGCCTTGAAGATTTGGCAGCATTATTTTTACGATGTCCATTGTGAGGTTTATACCGATCACTGGAGTCTACAACATCTGTTTAAACAGAATGATCTTAATTTGCGGTAGCGAAGGTGGTTAGAGTTACTTAAGGATTATGATATCACTATTCTCTATCATCCCGGGAAGGCCAATGTAGTGGCCGATGCCTTGAGTCGTAAGGCAGAGAGTTTGAGCAGCTTAGCATACTTACCAGTAGCAGAGAGGCCTTTGGCCTTGGATGTTCAGACCTTGCTGAATCGAGTTTTGGCGTGTGTGGTTTCTCAGTCTTATCTCTATGATCGTACCAGAGAACGTCAGTATGATGACCCCCATCTGCTTGCCCTTAAGGACACGGTTCAATAGGGTGATTCCAATGAGGTCACTATTGGGGATGACGTCGTATTACTGATGCAGGGCACGCTCTGTGTACCTAATGTAGATGGTTTGCGTGATTTGATTCTCCAAGAGGCTCACAGTTCGCGACACTCCATTCATCCAGGTGCCGCGAAGATGTATCAAGATTTGAGGCAACACTATTGGTGGAGGCGAATGAAGAAAGATATAATTGGGTTGTAGCTCAGTGTTTAAATTATCAACAGGTAAAGTACGAGCATCAGAGACCGGGCGGATTGCTTCAGAGACTTGAAATTCCGTAGTAGAAGTGGGAGCGTATTACCATGGATTTCGTAGTTGGGCTCCCACGGACCTTGAGGAAGTTTGATGCTGTTTGGGTGATTGTAGACCGCTTGACCAAATCCGTGTATTTTATTCCAATTGGTACTAATTATTCTTCGGAGCGGTTGGCTGGGATTTATATCCGCGAGATTGTTCGCCTACACGGTGTGCTAGTGTCCATCATTTCAAATCGGGGCACGCAGTTTACATCACATTTTTGGAGAGCAGTGCAACGAGAATTGGGCACACAAGTTCAGTTGAGTACAACATTTCACCCTCAGTAGGACGGACAGTCCGAGCGCACTATTCAGATATTAGAAGATATGCTATGCGCTTGTATCATTGATTTTTGGGGGTTCTTGGGATCAATTCCTGCCACTCGCAGAGTTTGCTTACAATAACAACTGCCAATCGAGCATTCAGATAGCTCCATACGAGGCTTTATATGGGAGACGGTGTCGGTCTCCGGTGGGAGGGTTTGAGCCTGGTGAGGCTAGGCTATTGGGTACAGACTTGGTTCAGGATGCTTTGGAGAAGGTCAAAGTGATTCAGGAATGGCTTCGCACGACGCCGTGTAGACAGAAGAGTTATGCCGACAGGAAGGTCCGTGCTGTTTCTTACATGGTTAGGGAGAAGGTTCTGCTCAAGATTTCACCCATGAAGGGTGTGTTGAGGTTCGGGAAGAAGGGCAAGTTGAGCCCTAGGTATATTGGGCCTTTTGAGATACTTAAGAAGATTGGAGAGGTGGCTTATGAACTTGCTTTGCCACCTAGTCTATCAGGTGTTTATCCAGTGTTTCATGTATCCATGCTCCGAAAGTATGTCGGGGATCCGTCTCATATTTTGGATTTCAGTACAGTACACTAGACGGTAATTTGATTTATGATGTGGAGCCGGTAGCTACTTTAGACTGGCAAGTTCGAAAGCTAAAGTCAAAGAACATAACATCAGTAAAGGTATAGTGGAGAGGCCAGCCAATCGAAGAAGCTACTTGGGAGATTGAGGAGGAGATGCAGAGCAAATATCCATACCTATTTAAGACTCCAGGTATGCTTCTAAACCCGTTCGAGGATGAACGTTTGTTTAAGAGGGGGAGAATGTAATGACCCGACTGGTCGTTTTGAGTATTATGATCCGGTTCCCCCATTTACTATGCAAGGTGTGCTTTACAGTTGTTTCATGACTTACCGGGTTAGTTGGTCGGGTTCGGAAGGAATTCAGAGTGAAATAAGACACTTAGTCTCATAATTAAAAATTTAATTTAGAAAAGCTGACTAGATGTGGACTTATGTGTAAACTACCTCAGATTTGAATTTTGATGATTCCAATAGCTCCGTATAGTGATTTTGGACTTAGGAGCGTGTCCGAAAAAATATTTGGAGGTTCGTGGTGGAATTGGGCTTGAAATGGCGAGAGTTGAATTTTTGGGAAGTTTGATCGGGGGGTTGACTTTTTGATATCGAGGTCGGAATCCGATTCTGGAAATTTGAATAGTTCTGTTATGTCATTTATGACTTGTGTGCAAAATTTGAGGTCAATTGGACGTGATTTGATAGGTTCTGGCGTTTTTTGTAGAATTTGGAAATTTCAAAGTTCATTAGGCTTGAATTGGGATGTGATTCGTGTTTTAGCATTGTTGGATGTAATTTGAAGGCTCGACTAAGTTTGTATGATGTTTTGGTACTTGATTGTGCATTTGGTTGAGATCCCGAGGGTCTCGGGTGAGTTTAGGATGGTTAACGGATCGAATTCGGACTTAGAAGAAAAATATGAAAGTGTTTGCCATATGATGTAATCGCACATACGGAAATTGGCTTGCAGTGTGTCTCGCAGAAGCGAGCCTAGCAAGCGCAAATGCGGACAGGGGGCTGTGAGGCAGTGGTCGCATGTGGGAGCGAATTTCCGTACCTGTGTGATCGCATATGCGGACGGATGGGCGCAAAAGTGAGTTCTTCGCAGAAGCGGAGTGAGCCTCGCAAATGCGAGCCCGCAGAAGCGGCTCTTAGCTCGCATAAGCGGCTCCAATGGAGGATTTGGCAAACTGCAGAAGCGGTTAATTTCGCGTACCTGCAAGACCGTAGAAGAGCTAAGTGAGTCATAGGTGCGGAACCCCTGGATAGTATACATTTCAAAGGGGTTCCGAGTTTTGCAATGTTTGGACCTTCAAGCACGATTTTTGGAGCGATTTTCAAAGCGAATTCATGGGAAACTCGAGGTAAGTCACTTGTGATCATTTCTACTTCATAATATTGACTTATTATAGAATAATCCGACTAGATTACGTATTTTTATGGTGTAAATTGGGGATTTGAACCTAGGGATTTGAAAATAAGATTTGAAGATTTGAGGGTCGAGTTGATGTCGAAATTTGGTGAACTTTGTATGGTTGGACTCGGGGTTTGATGGGCGTTCATATTTTGTAACTTTTGTCGGGTTCCAAGGCGTTCATACTATTGAAAAATTTGTATTTTTCTTATGGAATTAATTACAATAATTGGTATTGACTGAATCGAATTAATTGTGGCTAGATACGAGGCTTCCAGAGACCAATTCTCGGGCAAGGGCATAGCAGAATAAAGAATTACACCATTCTAAATTTGGTCATGAGGGTATGAAACCCCAGAATATGTATTATTTGATTGGTTTTGAGGTGACACACATGCTAAGTGATGGGCGTATGGGCGTGCACCGTAGGAATTATGACCTGGTCAATTCCATGGAGTTGTGTAGTTGAAATATCTGTTAATATCCATACATTCTCTACGTGTTAGAGAAACATTTGAGCCGAGACTCGTATTAGAAATCATGCTTAGGCATATGTTGTTATTGTTGGTACCTACTACGGTCATTTCTGTGGTTGAATTATATGTTCAAATTGAAATTTCACACTCAGTCATGTTCCTTCATTTCATATCATATCTCAGTCTCTGTTGCTATTTATTGATGCATCATATTATCATTTTGGGCTGATTTTCATAACATCTTGAGCCTTAGAGACTGGAGAGGTTGATGACTGAGTGAGGCCGAGGGCCTAATTGTGAGGATATATATGGGATCGGACTGCACGCCGCAACATGTTTCATTGTTATATGCCATGATTGGCTTGTTATAGCGCTTAGGCTGAAGGAGCCCCTCCGGAGTCTGTACACAACCCTAGTGAGTGCAGGTACCTACTGAGTGTGAGGCCGAGTGATGGGTGAATGTGAGGAATGAGTGACTGTGAGGAAAGAGTAATTGCGAGGAAAGAGTGACTGTGAGGTTGGAGTGAATGGGAGGACTGAGTGACTGTTACTCTGCGAGGATGCATTGATTACATTATTTGCTGCATTTTAGCTGTCATATATCACTATTTTAGAAACTTCGGAAAAACATTATTTTCTGTTTTGGTCAAACTTGATATAAAATTTCAGTGAAATCTTAAATGTTGAACTTGAGAGCATGCCTACTCTTTTATATTGGAAAGTATTGTATTTGGACTTAGCTAAGAAGCTCGTCACTACTTTCAGTTCTTTATTTATTATTTTTAATTACTAAGTTGGTTGTACTCATACTACACCCTGCACTTCGTGAGCAGATCCAGGTGATCCCGGATACAGTGGGTGTTGATTCTTTCGCACAATCGATTTTCCGGAGATTTAGAGGTAGCTACCATATTTCGCAGACCTTGTCTCTCCTTCCCTATCCTTTTGTTATTGTATTTGGTTTTAGATTATTATTATAGACCAGATTTTTCCCAGACTTATAATGTATAGATTCTCATGTACTCAGTGATACCGGGTTTTTGGGAGTGTTTGTATCGGTAATTGCGAGACTTGTGGATTGTGTTTAAATATTATATTTTCAATCTTGAAAGAAATTATGAGTTTTTGATGTTGTCGGCTTGTCTAGTATCGAGATAGGCGCCATCACGACATGTGTGATTTTTGGGTCGTGACAAGTTAGTATCAGAGCCTAGGTTACATAGGTCTCAGGAGTCATGAGCAGGTTTAGTAGAGGCTTGCGGATCGGTACAGAGACGTCTGTACTTATCTTCGAGAGGCTGCCGAACCCTTAGGAAAATTTCCCTTCTTATATTCTATCGTGTGGAATTGATTCAGCTTGAAACATAACTCTTTGAATTCCTTCCATGCATTTGTATGAGCATATGAGCGCTCGGTATCAGTTGTGCATCGCTGGCTTGTGATTGCATGTACGATGTTTGAGATGTGTATTCCGTGTTCTGGTGATGGGCCAGTCTGGAGGACTTGAGTTCAGCTTTAGACCGCAGCTTAGGCTCAGTAGCTTCAATTGTAACCTGTACATTTGGACTCATATATCCCTACGAGTAGAATTTGTGGCTCGATGAGCGGTGGAATGGCTTTGTGATGAGTGTGATGTAATTGCGGGATGTGTTAAGATGATTTGAATGCGATGAGAATTGTTTCCTTGAAATATAAAGGAAGGCCATTGGGTGCTATATTTTCGTTTTGATGTGACGTACAATCTCGAGTGTGAATGTTTTGAAAGATTTTTCACGTTGTTAAATTTTGGGGAAAATTAAACTCTCGTGTCTGGTTAATGAGTTTGGACTTAGAAAGATTAAGTGATTTCATAGTAATTGTGGCTGCGAAAGGGTATAACAAGATGCCAATTTGAGACTAAGCAGGTGAGTTATCTCCTGCGCAGTAATCTATGTAGGTGTGTTTCTTATGATGTGAATAGCGAGTTTCTTTTCTGCCAGTAAGGCGTATGTGTTGAGACTTGAATTTGAATCTGGTTGAGAAAGTTGACTTGAGTGTTAAGATAATGAATGTGAGATTAGCGGATGATTGAGGTATTTTATGATTGGTGTGTCTTGAGCTTGAGAAGAATTTTCGTTGAACTGACTGCGGTATTAAGGCAGTAATAAAGTATGGGTGTTGTGAGTTATCAAGTATTTTAATCTATGTCTTGAGCCAAGTGGGGGAGCCACCTATTGACAATTCAATTCATGGTTATGTGTCAATTTTGTTTTGTTTTGGTCTGAAGTATACTTGGGAATCAGTGATGACTTGAAGAAGTGGAGTTCGAGAATGCCTCGAGTAAGGAGATTTCTGGATACCGGTTATATTGCGCTTTATGAGTATATGAAAATCGTGGGATGGGTGAGTTGTTATTTGTGAATAATGTAATGCGCACGGAGTATGAATTTGATAGGTGGTATTAAGGCAGGGTTACTTATTTGAGTGTTGATTGTGCTAAAAGAGCACACGTCTTTCGGCCCGTTTGGGACAGAGTAAATTAGATTTGAGCAGAGTGGATGACTATCGAGAGGTTTCTAATGGATTCAAAATGTATATGTGGAAATTGAAATTGTTTTTCGAATTTGTATATCACTAGAGTTATTACTTACATTGGATGGTATCAGGACGTGCAGTAATTCTATTTGACTATGGATTCTACATTTCAGTATAAGAAAGGAAAGGGGAACAATTTTAAATGCGCATAAGGTATTTTCAGAGTGAGTGTTACGGTTGGGGTATCTATGAAGGTGCTTAAGAAGAATATAGGGGCTTATGGGCCTTAGGGAGGTGTAGTCTTATGTTAGGATGTCTTGTAGTGAGCTTTGGGTAAAGTAGTAATGTCCTGACAAGGAGAAATGGCAACTTGAGGATAATCCAAAAGAAACTCGGAGAAAATAGGACAAATGTGTAAAATGCTGGATCAATATGGTAATGGTATGCTCGGTTCTTTTGATTCTTATGATAAGGTGAGGCTTTACGAGTGTTTTGTGGCAATACTCTCGGATCTGGAAACCTGTGTGGCTTGGTCGAGTTAGAGGAATTCAGTTCTGATAGCTTGGTTATGTGCAAATGGATTTCAACGTGTTCATGATGGTTTCTACCATGGTTTGAACCGAATATTTTCTACCGGTGTGGGGAACGTGATGTGTATTGTGATTTCCCCTAGAAAGAAGCAAGAGAGAGGTTTCTAACTAATATGGTATGTAATTTGCTGGTGACTCATAGTTTATAATGAGATTCTCGTTCCTTTCACATGATAGAAATGATGTGTTGTGCCGGATTTAGATTTACATGTACAAGGTGGCAGTTCATTCTTGAAAGAAAAATCACGAATTTTGGACAGAATGGTCAGTTTTAGATATTTAGATGAATCTTATAACTGCTCAATAATCCCTGAGAAGGGTGCGCATTTCAAAAGGAGCGTTGTGTTTTGACATACGAATGTTCATCGGTATTGTAGTACTCACCTGATTAACAGACTGTTGATATTCAAATTATTTCTCCGTGTCACGAAAGAATTATGAAAGTATTCCTCATGGGATTATCGTGAATGGAAGATGTGTTAGTCATTTTAGTGATGGAGATGGGATCAGTTACGGTAATTCATGTGTTCGATGAATTTGAAGACTGGAGTTCTCAAAAGTATATTGTTTCGGGTTGCGGCCTATTTGAGGTGAGTATTTTATTTTAACTCAGTGGAGGCACTAGTTGCGTTAATTATTTGTGATAGCTATGCACTATAAGTGTGCATATATGTGAGGTTTGAGCCAATATGCGAGCATTGGGGCATGTATTTATACTCAAAAGAATGCTTAGGCTATGATATGCCTAGAGTTGACTGGTAAGCGTATAGTTATAATGTTTCTCGTGTTCTTACCTTTGTTGAGAACTATCTGGGCTACACTTGAGGTTACAAAGAGACTAATTCCCTGACTAAACAGGGTAGTTACTATTTCTGCGTTAAATTGCCGATTTGAAGTGTAATAGCAGACTTTGCACATGCTTACACTATGACGTGCTATTTATACCAGTCCAAAAGTATGATAATCTTATTTCATTATCATATACAAGTGTACGTGTTTAATTGCTCATGTATGATATGCTGGGACTGGAGGCCTGTGACCATGCCGGGCGATTCATCTTATTGGCACGTGAGTTGTCCGTGCCATGTGTGGGTAATTCTTTTTCTATGATAATTTATCCGATTCATTAATTTCCTTCCTCTACAATTGTGCACATGCGCCTGCGGTTATCCTCTTCACGAAATTTGAGGAGTTGGTTGTAACATTGTGGTTGTGGTGGTGCTTGTTGAACTTGCAATATGGTTCTCTTCCTTGAGACATCTCCCATACCTGGGTACACGGATTGCGCAGTTGTGTCTTGAGTTATGCTGATGTGACGTGTCATTGGGATAGTTGTGTTTAATAATATAAGGTTATTGGACCTAGAATGGGGGCTATTAGGTTTGATTACGGTATATTTGAGAGGATAATATTGAAAGTCGGCTTAGAAAGTGATTATGGTTCTGGTTGTGGCGAGAGAGCTCCATGACTTGTTGCTATGATAAGGGGTCATGAGATTTCTGCTTGTTTCTTTTATTATCACCAGTGTACGAAGGTTTTGGAATGAGGTTTGGCTTAATATGAGGTTTAATACTTGTACTTCATTGGTTTGGAGTAATTACTGTGATTGTGATCGGAAATGGTGCTGCGAGCATGTGAGTTATGTAGTATGTAATGTGATTATATCTAGGGTTATGTCAATGGCTTGATACATCTTGTTCAGACTTATACGGTGTAGATGTGAGATTTAGTTCTTGGAAAGAATTCTGGGTGTTAGAAATTGGGCTCCAAGTTTTGGGCTAAGGTTAAATTAATGATTTTTAGTTGTGTTATGTTGTCAGGCTTATATAGAATAGGGTGGCGTGGGATCACCCCTAGGTATGTGCATGGTAAGGAGGAATAGTGATTTAAAGGCTTAGGAACAACTCTTGGCACATTAGAGGACGAACACATGTTTAAGTGGGGGAGATTGTAACGACCTGGATGGTCGTTTTAAGCATTTACGCTCCTTTCAACTATTTGAGGTCTTGAATAACTTTCTATGAGGTATTATGACTTGTGTGAATTGTCGGTTTTGGTTTTAATGTATATCGGAGATAGCTTGGAAGAATGAATTTCATGTTGGAAGCTTAAGTTGAAATACTTGACCGGATGTTGACTTATGTGTAAACGACTCTGGAATAGAGTTTTGATGATTCCAATAGCCCCGTATGGTTATTATGGACTTGGGAGCATGTCCGACAAATTGTTTGGAGGTACGTAGTGGAATTAGGTTTGAAATGGCGAAAGTTGAATTTTTGGAAACTTTGACCAGGGGTTGACTTTTTGATATCAGGGTCGGAATCCAATTCCGGAAATTGGAATAGGTATGTCATGTCATTTATGACTTGTGTACAAAATTTGAGGTCAATTGAACTTGATTCGATAGGTTTCGGCATCGAATGTAGAAGTTGGAAATTTCATAATAGACAAAAGTTTCAAGTGAGTTCACACAAGACCTAACTTCAAATGTGCACCACTCTCATGATACGAAGTGTTATATGGTGTATTAACTATAAAATGAAATACATTTGAGTCTAGTTTCTAACGCTTCAAACCGCTCATCATTTGGACATTTCTACAAGAATTTATGACCAAATTACCAAAGGCTGGAAATAATGAGATTCTGCGACAATTCTACGATCGCAGAATAATCCTGCGAGCGCGAAAGTGCTTCTGTGACCGCAAACTGGTCGCAGAATGGGCCAGAATAGCCCAAGTCTGGGCACCGATTTTGCAACCATTTTGCGACCAGCATACCCATTCTACGGTCCATTATGCGTCCGCAGACCTGCTTTCGCAGGGTTAATTTTTCTATTTTCATAACCCGACCCCATTTTGATAAATAGGCTTTGGGACTCATTTTGGAGAAAAAATCTTACATTTTTTAGAGAGAAGGGAGAGTGTTCTAGAGAGAGGAAGAAGCTCAAGTGCTTTGTTCATCAAGATCTTGTTCAAGCTTTGAAATCCAACAAGGAAATATCACAAGATCTTCACCCAAGAGGTAAGGTTCTAACCCCTAGCCTTCAATTTCGAGTTTGGTTAAAGATGCGTGATTAAGAGTATGATTCTTGGGTGTAATAGTATTATTTATACATATCAATAAGGTTTATGGAAAGATTGTTGAGTTCAAATGGGTAAAGATTGGGTTGAAAATTGTAAAAATCTTCAATGACTTTAATTGAAGATTTGAGGGTCGAGTTGATGTCGAAATTTGGTAAAATTGTATGGTTGGACTCGTGGTTGGATGGATGTTCATATTTTGTATCTTTTGTCGGGTTCCGAGACGTGGACTTCACGGGCGATTTTTGAGTGAATTTTAGATTTTTATTGGAAAATTAGTATTTCCTTATGGAATTAATTACAATAATTGATATTGACTGAATCAAATTAATTGTGGCTAGATATGAGGCTTTTGAAGACCAATTCTCGGGGCAAGGGCATAGAGGAATAAAGAATTACACGGTTTGAGGTAAGTAACCGTTCTAAATTTAGTCCTAAGGATATGAAACCCTGGAATATGTATTATGTGATTGGTTTTGAGGTGACGCACATACTAGGTCACGGTTGTGTGGGCGTGCACCGTAGGAATTATGACCTGGTCAATTCCATGGAATTGTGTAGTTGAAAAATCTGTTAATATCCGTACATTCTCTACGTGTTAGAGAAAACATTGAGCCGAGACTCGTATGAAAAGTCATGCTTAGGCATATGTTGTTATTGTTGGTACCCACTGGGGTTATTTCTGTGGTTGAATTATATGTTCACATTGCAATTTCACACTCAGTCATGTTCATTCATTTCATATCATATCTCAGTCTCCACTGCTATTTATTAATGCATCATATTATCATTTTGGATTGATTATCATGACATCTTGAGCCCGAGAGACTGGAGAGGTTGATGACTAAGTGAGGCCGAGGGCCTAATTGTGAGGATATATATGGGATCGGGCTGCACGCCGCAGCATGTTTTATTGTTATATGCCATGATTGGCTTGTTATAGCGCTTGGGCTGAAGGAGCCCCTCCGGAGTTTGTACACACCCCGAGTGAGCGCAAGTACCTACTGAGTGCAAGTGCCAAGTGATGAGTGACTATGAGGAATGAGTGACTGAGAGGAAAGAGTGACTGTGAGGAAAAAGTGACTGTGAGGTTGGAGTGAATGGGAGGACTGAGTGACTGTTACTCTGAGAGAATGCATTGATTTCATTATTTACTGCATTTCAGCTGTCATATATCACTATTTTGGAAATTTCAAAAAAATATTATTTTCTGTTTCGGTCAAACTTGATATGAAATTTGAGTGAAATCTTAAATATTGAACTTGAGAGTATGCTTACTCTTTTATATTGGAAATTATTGTATTTGGACTTAGCTGAGAAGCTCGTCACTACTTTCAGTTCTTTATTTATTATTGTTACTTACTGAGTTGGTTGTACTCATACTATACCCTGCACTTTGTGTACAGATCCAGATGATCCTGGATACAGTGGGTGTTGATTCTTTCGCACAGTCGATTTTTCGGAGATTCAGAGGTAGCTTCCATGTGTCGCAGACCTTGTCTCTCCTACCCTATCCTTTTGTTATTGTATTTGGTCTCACATTATTATTATAGACCAGATTGTTCCCAAAGTTGTAATGCATAGATACTCATGTACTCAGTGACACCAGGTTTTGGGAGTGTTTGTATCGGTAATTGCGAGACTTGTGGATTGTATTTAAATATTATATTTTTAAACTTAAAAGAAATTGTGAGTTTTTGATGTTGTCGGCATGCCTAGTATCGGGATAGGTACCATCACGACATGTGTGATTTTTGGGTCGTGACAATATATATATATATATATATATATATATATATATATGGGATGGATCTTCCCTGGGTATGAATCTTTCTCGAAGCATTTATATTGAGGAATGGATTTTTCCTGGACATGGATCTTGTCCAAATCATTGATAGTTGGGGATGAATCTTCCCCTGGGCTGGATTGGCCTTACACATTACTGACTGACTGACTGTCAGTTGATGGATATACATATATATTTGGTATGGATCTTTCCAAGTGTATATATATATATATATATATATATATATATATATATATATATATATATATATATATGGAGGATGGATCTTCCCTGGACATGGATCTTTTCCGAAGCATTTATATTGAGGGATGGATTTTTCCTGGACATGGATCTTGTCCAAATCATTGATAGTTGGGGATGAATCTTCCCCTGGGCTGGATTGGCCTTACACATTACTGACTGACTGACTGTCAGTTGATGGATATACATATATATTTGGTATGGATCTTCCGTGGGCTAGATTGGCCATATACAATACTAGGTGATTGAGTATTTTAGATCGTGAGTACATAGAGTTTTCACTAAGGTACATCACATATAGTATGTGCATTGGCATGTAGATACAGATATGTCATATTCCTCATGTTGTTCAGAATTGATCTATTTTATTTGTACTGAGAGTAACTGTTGGACTTGAAAGCATGCCTACATTTCGTGCCTATATTTCTTACACTCCAAATAAATTTTAAATTCCTTATATCAACACACGGCATTAGTCTCAACCGGTTGTAGCTTCCCTGGGTATGGATCTTGCCCGAAACATTTATATTGAGGGATGGATTTTTCCTGGACATGGATCTTGTCCAAATCATTGATATTCAGGGATGAATCTTCCCCCGGGCTAGATTGGCCTTACACGATACTGAGTGACTGACTGTCAGTTGATGGATATACATATATATTTGGGATGGTTCTTCTCTGGACTGGATTGGCCATATACAATACTAGGTGATTGAGTATTTTAGATCGTGAGTACACCGAGTTTTCACTAAGGTACATCACATATAGTATGTGCATTGGCATGTAGATATAGAGATGTCATATTCCTCATATTGTTCAGAATTGATCTATTTTATTTGTACTGAGAGTAACTGTTGGACTTGAAAGCATGCCTACATTTCGTGCCTATATTTCTTACACTCCAAATAAATTTTAAATTCCTTATATCAACACACGGCATTAGTCTCAACCGGTTGTAGAAATTCGTGCCTATACACACATCATACGTATGTCTATAACCACATCTCTGGTCGTAATAGTTGTTTATAATTAATTTCAGCATCCTCAATTAATCTCATCTTAACCAAAATCTCATATCTAATTTTCACAACACTGACGACAACACACGAGGCATGAAGACCTCATAGTTGTTTACCCAAATTACCGGGTCATATTTAACGCCATCTGGGAACTCACCTCGTAGGCTAAAACTCAATAATTACAACACGAATATGACAAATTATGCACCGATAAATTCATACAAGAATTGTATTTTTTTCAATTAAGCCTAACAAGCATGACTCCCTATAAGTACTATAGTACAAATTTAATTTCACAAGGGAGAATTTAAACACATAAATTTTTATCACAAGGATCTCGTCCTTATATAACTTCCACCATGGCTCGTAGCCCGGTTTAAACATATCATATCATATTAAAAGACGATGGTCTCGTCCTCAATTCTGAATCACAAGTATTTTGCACATCGTGCCAACCAAAATTTTTAATTTCCTCTCTTTCTTCTTTTCAATAAATTTGATAAAAATTTTCAAAACACTTAATGAACCCCCAATCCAATAGGGCATATAATTCATAAAACCGAAACCAATTATTCCGAAATCACATCAAAACTCACTGTAGAGAGTATTAGAAAGTCACTTTTGGACTTATAGTCCTCAATGGTGTACAAAATAAAAATGATAGATATGGGCTAACACCATCAAATCTCCCAACAGGGATAAACACATAAATAGGTTTCGAAATTACGAAGCTCACCCATAACTGGAGCATAATAGGAGGACTCGCCTCGATACGCAGAACCGAATCAAATTAAGAAAAATATTCCTTTATAACAAATCAAGATCGTACCTGTAATGACACCATCTGGTGTAGAAGCCTCAGCCATGCCATATCAATTATATCAATGGGTCGGGCCTCCCCCTCTAGGGCGCCCTCTACCCGCCTGTCCTCCACCCTTATCTGGCTGTGCACGTGGGGTAGTAGCTGCACTGGGGCCCATAGCCTGAGTGTTCAGATAAAATCCACCCCTCTCAAGCCTGGGAAAATCTCTCATGATGTGCCTAGAATAACCACACTAATAACAACCCCTCTGAGGTCGCGGTTACTCGTACTGGGTCTGTGCCGGATAACTGAAATAACCATTGTAATAATCTCGTGTCGGTGGTGCACTATAAGAACTTACTGCAGCACCCCGAGTATTTTGATGCGCGGACTGAGCTGGCCGACTGCTCGAGCCTCCGCCATAATGGGTCATAGCTGAAGAGTAAAATCCACTGAACCCTCCAGAGCTTCGAGACCTTTTAGCCTCCTTAGACTCCCTTTCTTCACCTAGAACACCCTTAATCCTCCTCGCAATCTCCACTACTTGCAGAAATTGAGTATTAGTTTGAAACTCTCGAGCCATGCATATTTTAAGATCATAATTGAGCCCCTCAATTAATCTGCGGACTCGCTCTCTGACTGTAGGAACCAAGATATGTGCATGACGGGCTAACTCACTGAACCTGATGGCATATTCTGACACTGTCATAGTGCTCTGATGCAGCTGTTCAAACTCTATGTGCCACGCATCTCGGAGAGTCTGAGGAACAAACACTTTCAAAAACATTTCCGAAAATTAAGCTCAAGTTGGTGGTATTGCATCGGCTGGTCTACCTTCTTCATAGATTTTCCACCACTGATACGTTGCGCCTGACAATTGAAATGTAGTAAAGGAAACTCCGCTCACTTCCACAATACCCATGGTGCGGAGAATATAGTGAAAATTTTCTAGAAATCATTGGGCATCCTCTGTAGCTGTGCCACTGAAAGAAGGAGGACTATACCTCTTAAACTTCTCAAGTCTCTTTTGTACCGGTACTACACCCGGAACCTGACCAATCTGAACCTACTGTTCTGGAGTCGTGGTAGGAGTCTGAGCTACTCCCCCAATCTGTGAAATATTTAGTACAACAGAGATCAATCCCGCATGAGTTAATGTACCAAAGATACTCAGGAACTGTGCTAAGGTCTCCTGAAGTCCGAGGGTAACAACAAGTGCTTCCGGTACCTGTCCCCCAACTGGAGCTACTGACGGCTCCTCAATTATTGCTCTGATAGGTGCTCCACTCACGGTATGTGCCCTTACTCGGCTTCTACCTCGGCCCCGGCCTCTTGCAACCCTATCAGTATGTGCGGATGCCTGCTCAGCTAACCCGGTAGTGCGTGTCCTCACCATCTGTGAGAGAATAGAGATATAAAGGCTCAAATTCCACAATCAACAAATCCACACGACAGGAATGAAAGAAGTGGAAATTTCCTAACAGTTCTGTAGCCTCTCGAAGATACGTACAGACGTCTCCGTACAAATCCACAAGACTCTACTAGACTCGTTCGTGACTCGTAGAACCTATGAACCTAGAGATCTGATACCAACTTGTCACGACCCAAAATCCCACCACAGGTATCGTGATGGTACCTAGTCTCTAAGACTAAGTAAGCCGATTTCAATTATATGTGTTTTTTATAATTAAATACTAGTGTCAAAATCAATAGCAGAAATAATTACAACTACCCAAGACTTATAGTACTGAGTCACGAACTCTAACTGAATACATGAAATGATCTCAAGGATCGAATACTCAATACTGTTTGAATAATAAATAACAGTACAATAAAAATGGAAAGACTCCAAGGAACTGCGATGACCAAGCAACTCTACCTTGAATCCTTGCGATCCTACTCTAACTCTGTCCGAGTCCGAAATCTCAAATACCTGGCGTATGAGTACACCACGGTCGGTACCCAGTAAGTATCAAGACTAACCTCAGTGGAGTAGAGACAAGGTACAGTCAAGACACTCACTAGTCTAATAACCTGTGTAATATAATATACAAAATAATAGAAAACAAATAACAATAAGGGTGACATAAAACAACTAGTATTATGCACAACAAGACCACAAGAACACCATTAATATCGCTCAACAAATAATAAATACAAGTACGCCCAACTAAATCAAGATCTTCAAATAAATGTCTTTCACATATAATTCTTCCAAATAACTCTCTTTCAAATAAAATTTTCTCAAATAATTATCTTTCAAATATAATTCTTTCAATAAACCTTTTTAAATATAATTTCCTCAAATAAATATCTTTCATATAATACTTTCTAAATAAAAATCCTTCCAAATAAATATTTTGAATATAATTCTTTCAATTAAGAAGTCACCCTGTGACACCTCAGTTCATAATCTTAAAAATACGGGTCTCAGCCTATTTTCATATATTTCCATGGCACTTCGTGCCCATAATTAAATCATCATATTTCCTCCGCACCTCATGCCCTTATTTAATATCACAACTGCATGGATAATTCACGTGCCAAATATCATTATCATTTACTCACAACACCTCGTGTCCACATTTCATATCATATCTGCACAGACAATTCACGTGCCAATATCCTCATTATTTACTCATGGCACCTCATGCCCACATTTTATTTTATAATCCGCCTGGCAATAGCCACACGCTCTCAATTTCAACATAAATCAGATTATTATTAATTTACCAACAACAAGACAAATTGCACAAGATATAAAAATAAATACAAGAATATCACAACATCACATGAAAATCACCAACACCACAACTCCACATCATCACATATCGTCTCTGACAATAGCCACCATTATCTCTCTTATAGCCGCCTTTATCACTCCTATAATAGCCTCCCTTATCCCTCCACCCTGACAATGTGAATAGCCACCCTTATCGCTCCTATTTCTACCCTTATCGCTCCGCCCAGACAATATTCCAACAAACACGACAACAGTGAAATGGCACCCTTATACCCATATAGTATCAATGGTGAAATGCCACCCTTATATCCTCAAAATAATAACTCATACAACACAACAATTTACACGAAAAATTATCACGGCAACATAACAAAATCAATTCATATCACAATTTGCTCAATGGCCACAACCAAAATTTCAAAGATACAACCAAATCAATTAATTTCACAACAAATAGCCGAAGGCCCCACACAATGTGTATAACACCCCCAAAACAATCAATAGAGATAGAAATTACTCAGCATAAAGCAAAGCCTTTGTTAATCCAAACTTAGATAATTATATTAACACTTCTTTTTAACCTTGCTTAATTAATTATTTGCATAGGGAAATTCATATTGAAATTTAATTCCAAGAAATATCAAACCAACAATACTCACGAAATTTCATAAATTTTCAAGTAACAATCATATCAAATTATCATATAAAAACAATTCCAATAACAAGATTTAGGCATGGCAAATAGATGATTTAATAAATACTAACAATTATCCAAATTACTACAAAATTTGCCCAAGACTTTAACTCAATGAATTTTGCACATATAAGCCCGAGTACGTACTCGTCACCTCGCGTACATGGCTTTTCACATTTCACAAATGGCACATAAGACTTGATGCCTAAAAGGTAATTCCCCCACTTGAGGTTAAGCAAGACATTTACCTTATTGAAGTTATGCCGATATTCCAAAATCGCCTTCTTACTTGAATTGACCTCCGTACAGATCAAATCTATCCAAATTAATTGTACGACCTCATTAAAATTTATCAGAAACAATTCCGGATAATAATACGTCAACTTAAAAATTTATTCCAAAAAGTCAACAAAAGTCAACGCAAGCTAATAACAAGTTCAACCATACCAATTTTATTGAATTCCAATAACAAATCGTCCTCCAAATCTATATTTTTCATTTTTGAAAAGTTTTACAAATTTTCCCAAATTTCGAACTCAATTCACTGATTAAATGATCAAATTAGTTATATATTCATGTATATTAACCAAATCCGAGTTAGAATCACTTACCCCGATGAATTTCTTGAAAAACCCACGAAACATCGTCTCAAACCGAGCTCCCAAGGTCCAAAAATGAAATAATATCCTAAGCCTCGGTTATATAGTACATTCTATGAACTCACCATGTGTCGTCTGCACAATTCCAAGTGCGGCCGCACATCCCAGCTCATGCGGTCGCACAAAATGGTGGGGCCGCACCTTTTGATGATTGCACTGCTATGACTTAGTATTTTGGCCATAACTTTCTCTACTGATGTCCAAATTATGACTTCTTTACCTTTCTGGAAACTAGACATGGAGGGATACAACTGTTATTTTTGAATCATCTCAAAATTCCTTGTAGATCAAAAGATATAAGCTTCCGAAGTCGGACCGGCGAAGAGTGCGGCAGCAGACAGAATTGTGCGGTCCGCACTCCTCCTCTGAGGTCCGTAATTTTTCGCTGCGGTACGTACTCTTATGTGCGGCCCGCACCTCTCCTTTGCCTCAGCACCCCAAAATGTGTAGTCCGCACCCCTAAAAGTGCCAAAACAATATTAAAGTGCTGAAATACCCAGACTCGCTCAAAACTCACCCCGAAACACACCCGAGTCCCCCGGGACCTCAACCAAAGGTACCATCAAGTCCTAAAATACCATATAAACTTAGTCGAGCCCTCAAATCACATCAAACAACAACAAAAACATGAATCGCACACCAATTCAAGCTTACTGAACTTGAAACCTCAAACTTCTATAACCGATGTCGAAACCTATCAAATCACGTCCGATTGACCCCAAATTTTGCACACAAGTCATAAATGACATAATTGAGGTATTAAAATTTTCAAAATTGAATTCCGGCCCCGATATCAAAAAGTCAACTCCCCGGTCAAACTTCCAAACTTAACTTTCTATTTTAGCCATTTCAGGTCTAATTTAGCTACGGGCTTCCAAATAATTTTTCGAACACACTCCTAAGTCCAAAATCACCAAACGGAGCTATTGGAATCATCAAAACTCTATTCTGGGGTTATTTACACACAAATCAATATCCGGTCAACTCGTTCTATTTAAATTTCTAAATAAGATTTGTTCTTTTAATTTAATTCTGAATCTTTTGAAGTTCAAACTCGACCACACCCGCGGGTCATAATACATATTGCAAAGCTTCTTGAGACATTAAGTCACTGAGCGGGGTGTTAATTCTTAAAACGACAAGTCGTTACAATTTTGGAGTTTATTCTATTAGAGACTATCAAGGTAGCTGCTTGGCATCCGCAGACTTTGACTCTCTTCCTTTTTAGTTATTGTATTGTTCTATATTTTTTCAGATAGTGATTTTTATTAGTCAGACTTTGTATTTATTTAGATGCTCATGTACTCAGTGACGCTGGGTTTTGGGAGTGATTATATCTGTATTGTGAGAATTCTTCCGTTGAATTTAACTACTATGCTATCAAATTTAAAATATACGATGGTTATTGAGACTTTTGACTTGCCTAGTATTGAGATAGACGCCATCACGACATGTGAGATTTTGGGTCGTGACAGCTATTTATAAGATTTTACATGTATTTAACGTTTTGTTCGAAAATTTTGTATATTTTTCGTTAGAATTCAATGTGTTCTTCAACGTGTAAAATTTGTAATACTGCACATTAGTTGTGATTTTCTCTATGTATTACTAGTGATTAAATATTAAAAATCGATACCATCTACTAATATTTTTATATTATAAAAATATTATTTAAGTTTTAATGTTACATTATAATTTTCTTAAGCGTAGAAAATTGGGAAGAGATTATTTAATTAGAAAATCCATTTCAATTGAATTCTTTCGTCTGGCTTTTTCTCATTGACATGGCCGTCTCAACAAGAATGAGGGCCTAAAGTCAAATTTTAGGGAGAGACAAATTTATAATGTGTGATGACCTGATAGATCATCTTTAAATTTAATATTCAACTATGTGCCCCAAGATCGCGAATAGCACCATTCAACATTCCTCGACTTGCGTGCGCAGTCCGTATATTTGTTTGGAAAATATTTATGTGAAAAATTGATAGAAGTGTGAAATTATGCTTTAAAATTCATTTGAGTTGACTTCGGTCAACGTTTTGAGCAAACAGACCCAGATAAGTGTTCTAGCGGTCCCGGTCCCGTATCGTGATTTGAGACTTGGCGTACGCTTGAAATTGAATTCGGAGGTCTCTAGCTTTAATTATCGCCTTGTTGAAAAATAGAAATTTGAAGGTTTAAAGATTTCAAAGTTTGACCATAAATTGACTTTATTGATATCGGGCTTGGATTGCGATTCCGTAAGTTGGAATAGCTTTGTTATGTCATTTGGGGCTTACATGCAAAATTTGAGATTATTCCGGATTGATTTGACGTGTTTCGGCGTGAGTTATAGAATTGAAAATTTCATACATTCATTAAGTTCGAATCGAGGCACGATTTGTAGTTCGACGTTGTTTGATGTGATTTGAGATATCGAGTAGGTCCGCGTTATGTTATGGGACTTGTTGGTATATTTAAACAGGGTCCCGGGTAGCTTGGGTGAGTTTCGGACGAGATTCTGATCGTTTAGATCATGTTGAATGAAACTGGTTCTGGGCAGAACCCGGTGCAATCGCACCTACAGAATGTTGGAGCGCAGGCATGGCTCCGCTTCTGCGTGAAATGCATCTCTTCTGTGACCTGGGCACTAGATTGTTGCTTTACTTCTTTGGAGAAATTTGGCGCAGGTGCGCAATCGCCTCTGCGAAGGAAGGACCGCTTCAGCGGTAGCATACCATTTCTGCGGTCGATTGGTCCCTTCTGCGATGTCGCAGGTGCGACATTATATTGCGCAGGTGCGGACACGGGACATGCTTCCTGGTTTCACAAATGCGAGCCTTGTCTCGCAAATGTGAGCTCGCATGTGCGCAAATCAGTCCGCATATGCGAACACCCTGGGCAGAATGCTTAAGTTGGGGCTTGACAGTTTTAGTTCATTTTTGAGTTTGGAGCTCGGGTTTTGGGCGATTTCAGAGGGAGTTTTCACCAGTTTGAGTTGGGTAAGTGTTCTTTATCGTAAATTGATTATATTTCATGATTCCATATTTATTTACATCATTAATTAGTGAATTTAATGGAATAAAATGAGATTTTTGTAAAATCTTCCAAAAATAAAAAATGAATATTTGAAAGGCGATCCAATTTCGGAATTTGATAATTTTTATATGGTTGAACTCGTGTCAGAACGGGTGTTCGGATTCCGTAATGTTTTGTCGGGTTCCGAAAATTGAGCCCACATTGACTTTCGGTTGACTTTTCCGAAAATGACTTAAATTAAGTCTCTTTCGAATTGTGAATAATTTCTAAGCCTCCAATTGAATTGTTGGCTAATAAATTGCTAGGTTTGATTGATTTGGAGACTAATTCGAAAGGAAAGGCCATGGTCGAGTGATCACTTGAATTGCGAATCAAGGTAAGTGTCTTGGTTAACCTTGACTTGATGGAATAAAACCCTTGAATTATTTCACAAATTGCCTTATTTCATGAATTAATTGTTATATTAATTAATTCTCTTATTTTCATTGCCTACTATTATGCCTTGTTTTCATGCCTTAATTGCTACATGCTTATTTGACTTTTGTGTCATAATTGCTACTTGACATTTAGCATTACATATATTAAATTGCCTATCTCCTCCCTAATTCCACATTTATTTGTTACTTGTCCCTATTTTTTTCCTACATAAATCATAATTGTTGTATACCTTGTTGCCTTATAGTTTCATATTAATTGTGGCATTTATTGAAGTAGTCTTACGTATAAGTGTTGTTAATTGATATTGTTGAGGAGCGGGTTGCACGCCGCAACAGAAATAAAAATGATGATATATATATATATTGTTTTTAGGAGTGGGTTGCACGCCGTAGAAGAATTGATTGAAAGATATATTGGGGATCGAGCTGCACGTTGCAACATAATTGAATAAAAATTTGTATTGTGGGATCGAGTTGTACGCTACAACAGAATTCATTGAATGATTATATTGTGGGAACGGATTGCATGCCACAACAGAATGAGAAAAGTAATAATTGATTGTGATTGCCGAATTGGCCTCCATTGTTGATATGACTTACCAGTTTTATCTCTATTCATGTTATTATTATTGCATACAAGTTAATTTAACTGACACGCCTTAGCCTCGTCACTACTTCGTCGAGGTTAGGCTCGGCAGTTACAGAGTACATGGGGTCGATTGTACTTATACTACACTCTGCACTTCTTGTGCAGATACCAGAAGTTGGTCCCAGTGGTGTACCATAGACTTGCTTGGATTCAGATACCAGAGGAGACTCGAGGTATAGTTGCACGACGTTCGTAGCTCTGAAGTCCCTTTCTACTTTATCTTAGCTGCGTATTTTCTTTCAGGCAACTATGTTTTTATTCAGACCTTTATTTGTATTATTGTAGTAGCTCGTGCACTTGTGACACCAGTCCTGGGATGGTATTTAGACATCTTTGGTTTATTCATTTTAGTTCAGATTGTATTCCAGTTATTTGGTTTCTTTATTATTAATTAAATTAAATTGTTAAAACTGCCAAAAATATTCTAACATTGGCTTGCCTAGCAAGTGAATGTTGGGCGCAATCACGGTCCCGAAGGTGGGAATTTCGGGTCGTGACAAGTTGGTATCAGAGCACTTGGTTACCTAGGTCTCAAGAGTCACAAGCAAGCTTAGTAGAGTCTGAAGGATCAGTACAGAGATGTATGCACTTATCTTTTAGAGGCTATGGAGTTTAGGAACAATTTAACTTCTACTCTTCTCGGTCATGCGATTTTATTCTATCATTGATGATTGAACTCTTCTATTCTTTTTCTCTCGCAGATGGCGACAACACGCAATGCCTGCGCTTACAGTCTGACAGGAGCCGGAGCCCCTAGTTACAGATGCGAGTAAGGGCAGAGGCAGAGGCCGAGGCAGAGGCAGAGCTCAGCCTTGAGCTCGAGAAACAACACCTGTTGTGGAGCCTCGGGTGGATTTCGAAGAGGAGGTTCCAGCTCAGATTGTACCTATTGGACCAGTTCAGCTCCCGAAGGATTCATAGCTACTCTAGTGCTTCAGGATGCTCTAGTCCGTTTGGTGAGCTTTATGGAGGGTCTGGCCAAGAATGGTACATTTCCAGTAGCACCAGCCATCTCACAGGATGGCGGAGGAGCACAAACTCCTACTACTCCCACTCCAGAGCAGATAGCTCCCCAATATCAGGCTCCAGCAGCCTCACCAGTAGGGGTAGTTCAATCAGTTATTGCGGCACAGGCCGGTGATAGACCCACTTTATCCTCTAAGGCTTTGTTAAGGTTGGAAAGGTTTACCAAACTATTTCCAATTCATTTCAGTGGTTCACCTTCTAAGGACCCACAAGACTATCTGGACCGCTGCTATGAGGTATTACTGAAAATGGGAATAATTGAAAGCAATGGGGTCGACTTTGTTGTGTTTCAGATAACTGGCTCCACAAAGAGGTGGTGGAGAGATTATGTATTTTCTAGACCAGCCGGTTCACCTGCACTTACCTGGGAGCAGTTCTCACAGCTATTTCTGGAGAAGTTTGTTCCTATTACTCTGAGAGAGAAGTACCATAGGGTATTCAAGAGCCTTTAGTAGGGTAGCATGACCGTTACCCCAGTATGAGACACGATTAGTGGACTTAGCACGTCATGCCATCGTCTTGCTTCCTACTGAAAGGGAGAGAGTGAGGAGATTCATTGATGGACTCATTTATACTATCAGGCTTCAGATGGCCAAGGACACAAGGAGTGTTATTTCCTTCTAGACGGTCATGAATATTGCTAGGAATATTGAGTTAGTTCGTGCTCAGGAGAGAGGGCCAATGTCAGATAAGAGGCCCCGTCATTCCAGTAATTTCAGAGGCTCCTCATCTGGAGGCAGGGTTACTTATGGTATGGGTCATCCTCCTAGGCTATTTTATTTAGCACTTCAGGCATCTCACGGTGCTTCAGGGAGTCATGGTCCTTATATACCTTACTCTGGGCAGCAAACATTTAGTGCACATTCAGCTCCTATCAGTGCACCACCACTCCAGAGTCACTAAAGCGGTTATCCGGCCCGTTCAGGTTAGCTTCAGCTTCAGCAGCCACGACAGCAGGATAGGTGCTATGAGTGTCGAAACATTAGTCAGATCAGGAGGCATTGCCATAGGTTGTTGAGCAGCATATCTCAGTAGGATTCTCGTGCCATCATATCGGCACCGGTTGCTCCACCGCCCGCCCAGCCAGCTAGGGGCAGGGGTCAGGAAGCTAGAGATGGAGGTCAGACTGTTAGAGGTGGAGGCCAGACTGTTAGAGGTGGAGGTCAGACTGTTAGAGGTGGAGGCCAGCTATCTAGGGCCTGTCCCAGAGATGTAGTTCAGAGTGGTGGGGCCCAACCCCAATTTTATGCTTTACCAGCTAGGCCTGAGGCCGAGCCATCCGACGCTGATATCACAGGTATTGTTCCAGTTTTCCATAGAGATGCCTCAGTTCTATTTGATACGGGATCTACTTATTCCTATGTGTCCTCCTATTTTGCTTCATATTTGGTTGTGCCTCGTGATTCTCTGAGTGCTTCTGTGTATGTGTCCACGCCGATGGGAGATTATATCATTGTAGATTGTGTCTATCATTCGTGTGTGGTTACTATTGGGAGTCTTGAGACTAGCATGGATCTTCTACTTCTCGATATGGTAGATTTTGATGTTATCTTGGGTATGGATTGGTTGTCACCTTATCATGCTATATTGGATTTTCACGCCAATATGGTGACCTTAGCCATGCCGGGGTTGCCTCGATTAGAGTTGAAAGGGACTCCTAGACATTCTACCAGCAGGGTTATCTCTTATGTGAAAGCTCGGCGTATGGTCGAGAAGGGGTGTCTAGCTTATTTTGCTTATATTTACGATCCCAATGCGGATGTTCCTTCTATGGATTCAGTCCCAGTTGTTCGTGAGTTTCCAGATGTATTTTCTATAGATTTTGTCGGGGATTCCACCCGACAAAGATATAGACTTTTGTATTGATTTGGCTCCGGGCACCCATCCCATTTCTATTCCACTATACCGTATGGCCCCCCCGGAGTTAAAGGAATTAAATGAGCAGTTACAAGACTTGCTTGATTAGGGATTCATTAGACCTAGCGTCTTGCCCTGGGGTGCACTAGTATTATTTGTAAAGAAGAAAGATGGTCCAATGCGGATGTGTATAGATTATCGGAAGTTGAACAAGGCTACTATCAAGAACAAGTATCTGTTGCCAAGAATTGATGACTTATTCGATCAGCTTCAGGGTGCCAAGGCATTTTCAAAGATCGATTTGAGGTCTGGTTACCATTAGTTGAAGATTAGGGTATCTGATGTCCCTAAGACAGCTTTTCGGACTCAGTATGGGCATTGTGAACTCCTAGTTATGTCATTTGGGCTGACAAATGCCCCAGCAACATTTATGGATTTGATGAACCGGGTGTTCAAGTCCTACTTGGATTCTTTTGTTGTGGTATTCATTGATGATATTGTGATCTACTCCCGTAGTCGAGAGGAGCACGAGCAACATCTTCGGATTGTACTTCAAACCCTAAGAGATACCCACCAAGTTTTCAAAATGCGAGCACGTCGTGTTGGCAGAGGGCATGAAGGTGGATCCTAAGAAGATTGAGATAATTCAGAATTGGCCTAGAACTACTTCAACTATAGAGATCCAGAGTTTCCTGGGTTTGGCGGGTTATTATCGTTGGTTCATGGAGGGGTTTTCATCCATAGCAACCCCATTGACCAGATTGACCCAGAAGGGTGCCCTATTCAGATGGTCAGGCGAGTGTGAGTTGAGCTTTCAGAAGCTCAAGACTGCTTTGACTACGACGCCAATGTTGGTATTGCCCACAAGTTCAGGATCTTATACGGTGTATTGTGATGCATCTCGCATTGGGCTCGGTGCAGTATTAATGCTAGATGGCAGGGTGATTGCATATGCGTCGCGACAGTTGAATGTTTATGAGAAGAATTACCCTGTTCATGAATTAGAATTGGCAGCCATTGTTCATGCTCTGAAAATTTGGAGGCACTACCTTTGCGGTGTTTCGTGTGAGGTATGCACTGATCATCATAGTCTACATGTTACATCCCGCATTTCGTACGTTAAAGTTTCTCCATAAGTTAATCGACGTAAGCTCGGGAATGAGATTATTTTTGAGGTTATAAGTATTTATGTTATTTGTAACAAGTGATAAGTGAGTGCCGGGAAGATTAGAGGGTAAACAAATCAAAGAATGATAAGTGAGTGCCGGGAAGATTAGAGGGTAAACAAATCAAATAATATATATTATTTTGAGGAGCGGGTTGCACGCCGCAACAAAATTGAATAAAAGTTTGTATTGTGGGATCGGATTGTACGCCGCAACAGAATTGATTGAAAGATTATGTTGTGGGAAAGGGTTGCACGCCGCAACAGAATGATAAAAGTACTAATTGATTGTGACTGCCGAATTGGCCTCGATTGTTGATATGACTTACATGTTTTACCTATATTCTTCTTCTTCTTCTTCTTCTTCTTCTTATTATTATTATTATTATTATTATTATTATTATTATTATTATTATTATTATTATTATTATTATTATTATTATTATTATTATTATTATTATTATTATTATTATTATTATTATTATTATTGTTATTGTTATTGATCTGCCTTAGCCTCGTCACTACTTCGTCGAGGTTAGGCTCGTACTTACAGAGTACATGGGGTCGGTTGTACTCATACTACACTCTGCACTTCTTGTGCAGATACCAGAGTTGGTCCCAGCGGCGTACATAGACTTGCTCGGATTTAGCTACCAGAGGAGACTCGAGGTATAGTTGCACGACGTTCGCAGCTCTAAAGTCCACTTCTACTTTATCTTAGCTGTATATTTTCTTTCAGACATCTTTATTTTTATTCTGACTTTTATTTGTATTACTCTAGTAATGTAACCCGGACGGTCATTTTGAGAGTAATAGCCCCGATCCTCTATTAACTGCTTTTCCTAAATGTTTTTCTACTATTGTGACTTGCCGGGATAATTGGTTTTGAGTTTCGGAGTATTTTGGGACACTTAGTCCCCAAATGAGAGCTTAAGCCTTAGGATTTGGACCGTAGTCGAAACTGTGTGAAGACGGATCCGGAATGGAATTCCGTCAACTCCATTAGCTCCGTTGAGAGATTTTGGGGTTATGAGCGCGTCCGGAATGTGTTTTGGGGGTCTGTAGTAGATTTAGGCTTGAATTGGCGGAAGCTAGTTTTTTGGCGATTTCGGCCGATAGTGGAAATTTTGATATCGAGCTCGGAATGGAATTCCGAAAGTGGCTGTAGGTTCGTAATGTTGATTATGACTTGTGCGCAAAATTCGAGGTCAATCGGACGTGATTTGATAGGTTTCGACATCGGTTGTAGAATTTTGAAGTTTCAAGTTCTTTAAAATTGAATTGGAGGGTGATTCGTGATTTTTGCATTATTTGATGAGATTTGAGAGCTCGACTAAGTTCGTAAGGTGTTTTAGGATTGGTTGGTATATTTGGTTAAGGTCCCGGGGGCGTCGGGTGTGTTTCAGATGCTTAATGGGTGAAAACTTGGACTTAGAGGAATTTCTGAACTTTGCTGGCTCTGGTGTTTTCGCACTTGCGTAAAAGAGACCGCGGGTGCGCGAGCCGCACATGCGGAGATGGAAGCGCAGATGCGATAAATCGAGAGTTGGCCTGGGATCGCAGGTGCGAGGAAATTTCCGCATCTGCGATGCCCGCAAATGTGCAAGGATGTTCGCAATGTGCAATATGCGCAGAAGCGGAAGGGACTCCGCATGCGTGAGGGCGCAGATGCGGCCCTTTCGTTGCAGGTGTGAAGGCAGAGGGGGTAAGTGAGTTGCACAGATGCACACGTTTTTCCGCATAAGCTCACCCGCAGGTATGAGACCAGGTTCCGCAGGTGCGGAAATACCTGGGCAGTGATTAATACCGAAGGGCTTCACGATTTTTATCATTTTTGGCTTTGCAAACTCGGGT
Organism: Nicotiana tabacum; assembly: GCF_000715075.1. Taxonomy (NCBI): domain Eukaryota; kingdom Viridiplantae; phylum Streptophyta; class Magnoliopsida; order Solanales; family Solanaceae; genus Nicotiana; species Nicotiana tabacum. The sequence continues at coordinate 3,066,502 of NC_134103.1, read as the reverse complement.
TGGGGCGATTTTTGAGAGCATTTTCGAGGCATTTCTTGAGGTAAGTTCCTTGTGCTTATTTTTGGTTAATAATCTTGCCTTGCCATGTATTTTCCCACCTAGTTAATGTGTATTTAAGGTGGAAATTTGAAGTTGGAGACTAGGGATTTGGGAGTTTGAATTGTGGATTGGAGGACCATTTGGTATCGGATTTTAGTAAATTTAATATGGTTAGACTCGTGAGTGAATGAGCTTTCTAGTTTCATGAATTTTGTTGGGTTTCGAAACGTGGGCCCCGGGGGCCGGGTTTGAGCCAATTTCGGGTTTTGGCCTAATTTTGTAGTTTTTCTTGTGGGATTCATTCCATTAGCGCGTATTGATGGTATTGTACTGTTTTGAATAGATTCGAGCCATTTGGAGTCGGATACTCGTGGCAAGAACGTGATATCAAGTTGATTTGAGCGGTTCGAGGTAAATGGCTTGCCTAACCTTCTGTTGGGGACTTTCCCCTTAAGATATCTTGTATTATTTGGTGTGTGGGCGCCGTGTACGTGAGGTGACAAGTACGTACATGGTCTATTATTGCAAAAATCATGTTTAACCTTTTTAAATCATAAATTGCTTCTCTTATTAATTGTACTAATATGTTTAATTGTGTAGTTTAGCTAGAAAAGCATGCTTACGTGTTTAACTGCCTAATTGACATTCTGTGCGTCATGTTTAGTTAAGTCCTTATTTTCCTTATCTGTGTCCAGTATAAACTGTATAACTCGATGCCATACCCACCATTTCATCTTGCATTGCATATTTAAATCGGGACTATGGACGTATTCCGGGAGATTCCCCTGTACTGCATATTTAAATTGGGACTATGGACGTATTCCGGGAGATCCCCCTGTACTACATATTTAAATTGGGACTACAGACGTATTCCGGGAGATCCTCATGTACTGCATATTTACTTTGGGACTACGAACGTATTCTGGGAGATCCCCCTGTACTGCATAATTACTTTAGGACTACGGACGTATTCCGGGAGATCCCCCAGTACTGCATATTTACTTTGGGACTACAAACGTAATCCGGGAGATCCCCCTGTACTGCATATTCATTTGAAACTATGGGACGGTATCCCGAGAGATTTCCCACTGTGTTTACCTTGTTTTGAGCCGAGGGCTCCCTTAACTATTAAATTTTCGAGAATTTCTTTAACTGTGTTACCGTAAATTCTACTTATATCTTTTACTATTTAATTTATTATATTTACTCTGGTAGGGCCTTGACCTGACCTCGTCACTACTCGACCGAGGTTAGGCTTGGAACTTACTGGGTACCATTGTGGTGTACTCATGCCCTTCCCTGCACTTGTTTTTCGTGTGCAGATCCAAGTGCGAGCTATTAGCCTCGGGATTAGTACGTGCTGCTGATTCTAGGAGACTTCAAGGTACCTCTGCTTGCGTCCGCAGATCTTCGGAGTCCCCTTCTACTCCCTCGTCTAGAGATTTTACTTATTATCTTCAGACTTTTGTACAGAGCTACATAGATTATAGCAGCTTGTGACTTAGTGATATTCCGGGTCTTGGAAAATTATTTTGTGTATGCCGAGTGGTAGTACTCTTGGCTATTTAAAATATACTGTTTATCTTTAAAAACAAATGTTGCGTTTTCTTTATATTTTCCGCATATGTTAGGATTACCTAGTCGTAAAGACTAGGTGCCATCACGACACCTTACGGAGGGTTAATTTGGGTCGTGACAAGTAACTCGTGCACTTGTGACACCAGGTCTGGGATGGTATTTAGACATCGCTATTATTTTTGTTTATTGACTTTATTTCAGATTTTATTCCAGTTATTTGGTTTCTTTATTATTAATTAAATTGAATTGTTAAAATGCTAAAATTATTTTAACGTTCACTTGTATAGCAAGTGAAATATTAGGTGCCATCACGATCCTGAAGGTGCGAATTTCGGGTCGTAACACAACGAAAAGTATAAAATCATAAAATCGGCACAAGAATTTGATAAGTTAACTATACAACAGCAACATACCATGTGACAACTCACAAGTGGAGTCTGGGGAGGTAGAGTATACGTAGACCTTATCTCTACCTTGGGAGGTAGTGAGGTTGTTTCTGAAAGTCCCTCAGCTCAAGAGAAAGCATGACAAAGAAAAAGTGAGACGAGGACAATCAATTCAATGCGATATGAAAATGAAAGTAATGAAAGCGAATAAGTCATGATAAAGCAGTCTAATAAGGAGCAAGCTATCACGGATAAATAAGATAATCGAAGGTACAAGAAACAATAGATAGTAGCTGAAATCAACGGGTAAGAAACTATAGAGCAAGATAAGTTGATATAATGATATCGAAAAGTGTTATATTGCTTCAACATAATGATTGCTTGTTGTAATGCTTTGAAAAAGACAACTTGTAAGCTGCGGTAAGTTGCCAATTGAGAGACTTTTTAATATTGAGAATAAGAATAGTAAAAGAGATAATGAAAAAGGTAAATATAAAATTTTTCAAATTGTTCAAAATAAAGCTTCTCTCTCTCGGCGCACGTTAGGTGAATAACTAACCTACACCATCGCTGGAAATGGGGGGAAGAGGAAGAGCGAAGAAGAACACCAGTAAAACGCCAGTCGTAGAAAGGAAATTAACGGAGATCATCAAACGCGAGCAAGGAAAATGAACTACTAAAGCAAAAGAGAAAATGCAAGAGGAAGATCTGGACCAAGACAGCTATAGCGACCCAAATTGGCCATATCTAGGCAGTGATCGAGTCAAAATGGGCAATAATTGAGTCAAAATGGTAACGCCGATGAGTTCTAGCAATCAATTGACACCTGTGGTGAACTCTGGGAAAGGAATTTCTAAAGCACTGATTACAAGTAAGCAGCCAAGCTCGAGTAAAGCGCAGATCAATGGAAAAGTACCTACAAGCCTACCTAAGGAATAGAGAAATACAGAGCTCGATAACCAGAAGAAAATCCAATAGAAAAAAATAGAACCAACTGTGGAGACGAGAAGATTATGGGCAGGGCTATTACAGTAGAACAAATTGGCAGCAAAAGGTATGAATCTAACCTACATACCCCCAGTGATGAAAGTTGGTGAAGTAGTGGTACAATTGATGGAAGAGGACATCGAAGAAGAGAACCAAAAGTGGAACCGAGCAGTTATACTCTATGTGGTGGGGGAAGACAACATCAATTGGGGCTATTGAGAGATTCAGAGCTAATCAATGGATTAATGTTCATAAACCTAAGGTACTCTTTCATAATGATGGGTATTTCATAGTACTGCTAAATAACAGTGAAGAGCGGGAGGATGTGATGCTGAATGGGCCGTATACAATTAATAGTAGGCCAATTATAATTAGACCATGGTCGGAAAACTTTGATTTCAATGAAGAAGTGTTGAAAACCATTCCCCTATGGTCAAGCTCCCCAAGCTACCACTCAACTACTGGAGTAAACATGCCCTAAGTAAAATTGGAAGTGGTTTGGGAAAGCCATTGTACGCTGATGTTAATACCACAGTGGCTGAAAGAGTCTCATACGCCAAGATCCTGATTGAAATGGATGTCATAAGACCACTGCCAGAGAAGATTAAATTGTATGATCCTAGAGGCAAGGTGATTGAACATATGGTTCAATTTGATTGGAAACCACAGTACTGCCAAACATGCTGCCAATTAGGCCAGTCATGCAGGGATCAAAAGAAGCAGAAATAGGAAGGAGTGGTACTGAAAAGTATGAAAATAAAGCAGAAGCAGGAGTGGAAAAATGTCAGAACTCTTAAGCTTATTGTAGATAAAATTGATGCTCAAGGTAGATTCTTTGATCAGTTGGAGGCAACAAAAAATGTACAGCTATATCAGCAGGAAGCTGAACCACAGTGGCAAATTGCTCGAGGAAAATCTGCTACAAAGAGGAATGCAGAAGTTACAAAGTAGAATGAAGTGAACATTGGCAATGCTTTCAAAGCACTAGTTGATACAGCACAGAAGATAGTTCAACTATCTGAAGCCCAAGATATGAGGGAGAAGCAGAATAAGAAGGATAAAGAAGGAGTTCCTCAACAAATATTCATATCATGATGAACATTATAGCATGGAATGTTAGGGGGTTGAATAAAGTATATAAGCAAAAAGAACTAAAAATTTTTTGTAGAACAAATAAAGTGGTACTTGTGGCCATTATAGAACATAGAGTGAAGAGAAGCAGTGTAGATTCAATACTAAAGAAGACATTTAACAACTGCAAATGGGTTGACAACTACAATGAAGCTCCAGGTGGTAGAATATGGGTAGCATGGGATCCAACTCAGTTGGATTATTTGATGACCAGAACTTATGAGTAATTTATAATGGGAAAGGTAACTATGATTCAGCATAGAACCAGTTTTAATTACTGTGCAGTCTATGATAAACACACAATTCAAGATAGCAAAAGCTTATGGGAGGAATTAAAGGTGACAATGCATGGATTAAATAGTCCTTGCCTCATAATGGGTGACTTCAATACTATCCTGACTAGTGAAAATAGGATTAATGGTAACCCTGTCCAAGAGATTGAGATAAGGGATTTCAAGAATTTCCTAATGGATGCAGGATTAGATGAGCTGAAAACTGTGGGAAGGCAATACATATGGTCTAATATCCATGTCCATAGTAGGATTGGTGGAATCCTGGCAAATGCAGAATGGATACAACAATGGTCTCACATGGAGGGAATCGTTATGAATCCAGGTTTTTCTGATCATTGTCCTCTCAGTTTGGGGTTTGACATCACTAACCAAGCAGGCATGAGACCTTTCAAATTTCTCATATGCTTCGCAAGCCTAAGTGAGTTTGATGCAACTGTAAAGCAAATCTGGAGGAGCAGCAAAAGAGGATCTGCCATGCTATCTATGTGGAACAAGCTCAAAACACTGAAAGGGGCCCTGAAAGAACTGAACAAACAAGAGTTTAGTGGAATAGAGAGCAAGATACAAGCAACAAAAGGGAGGTTAAAATGTATAAAAGACCAAATGAATATCCCAGGTCAAGATGCTGAGAGAGTAGCCCTTGAAAAAGCTACAAAGTTAGAATTGGAGAAATGGTTGATGGTTGAGGAAAATGTTCTGAAATAAAAATCTAGAATACAAGGGCTTAAACTTGGAGATTCCAATACAGCATACTACCATGTTTTCATGAAAAACAGACAAGTAAGGAATAGTATTAGCAGATTAATCACTAGCACTGGGCAAATCCTACAAAATCCAACTGAAGTGGAGGAAAAAATTCTAAGCTTCTATATGGGTCTGCTTGGTACTGCAGCAACACAACTACCAGTTGTTAGCCCAGAGATCATGCAGAATGGCCATATATTAAATAGGAGGCAATAATTGCAGCTTATAAGACTAGTTACCAGAGAGGAAGTGAAACAAGCTATAATAGACATTGATGACAACAAGGCACCATGGTGAGATGGATACAACTCTTTCTTCTTTAAGAAAACATAGCACATACTAGGTGAGGAAGTGATTGTAGTAGTTATACAGTTCTTTGAAAATGCAGATATGTGCAAAGCCATCAACTGCACAACCATTACCTTGATACCAAAGGTTCAGAATCCAACAAACATTAAGGAATTCAGGCTAATTTCATGATGTACAGTACTTTGCAAGATAATTTCAAAAGCGCTCACAACAAGACTGCATGATGTGATGACAGAATTGATAGATAATTTCCAAGCTGCCTTTTTTCATGACCTGTTGCGACCAAACACACTCACGCAAGTATACGCGGTCGTCAAGTAATAAAGTGACTAAAAGTCGGATGTCGAACCCACGAGGACTTATGATTAGCTATTAACTAAATTAGACTATCCTAATTATCTAAACAAGAATTAAATCTAAAAATATTTTATTCTAACTAATTAAATAAGAAAAATATAAATAATAAACTTTGAACAGAGAAAGAGCAGATTTTAATGATATCAATGTAATGAAAACGATCTAGGGTTATGGGCTATCTAACAATCCTATTGTATTCTTCAATTGAATTGACCGACTAATTTATCTAGCTTATTGGTTGACAGGGGTAAATGCTCATAAGAATCTGTCGAGTTCTTACTCGCCTATTCAAGCTAACCTAACGCCTATATGTCTATGGAGTTAGAATCAACAAGAACGCATTTATAATTCCTGTAAATCAACCAAGCAAGGCAATTAGGTATATGTCTATCCTAACCACGAATCCGTTCCCCAATGCCCCAGTTCAAGAACTTGCCCTACTCAATCCTATATGCAATATAGAATTCCCACTTTCGAGTTCAATTCTAGATTCGTAGATAATATTCAATTGGTGATCAAGCAATTAAATAATTAAGTGCAAGATTGAATAAATAAACTAATATGATAAATCAAGAAGTCAAAATCAATATCCGAATAACAATAGTCATGAAAGAACCACAACCCTAGAACGTGACGTTTAGCTCCACATAGACATGGTAGCCAAACAACAAATCATATAAAGAAACATAAAAATTACTAAGTTTGGTGGGAGAAAGATGGAACTTGATGAATTCCGGCCTCCACAGCTTTTTCGTGGCTTTTTCCCCCCTTCCCAATATGTTCGATAACCTAAAAGAGGCGTTTTTAGCTTATATATTGCGTACAAAAGTCGTGGGCCAAAGCTCTCCTATTCCTAGTCCAAATCGGCTTCAGGGATTGATGCTAAGGTGGATGCGACGCATCCACCTTGTCCTCCATTTCAATTTTTGCCTGCGAAGGTGGATGCGACGCATCCACCTTGTCCTCTATTTCTCACCTTTGCATGCGATGGTGGACGCGACGCATCCAGCCTTCTCTTCTACTTCCCAGTTTTGCACGCGATGGCGAACGCTATGGCCCAACTTCACTGCTAAGGTTGCATGCAGGATGATGTTTTCCTAGGTTGGATGCGACGCATCCAACCATTCTTCCTCTGGCTAAACCACCTTTTCTTCATATTTTTCACTCCGAACACCTTAAATCGTCACACATAACTTAATTAGTCATCAAACCAATAATTACACCATGTTGGGCGTTTTAAAGATTAAATAACATCAAGAAGTGGTTAAAACATGGGCAAAGTAACATCAACACATATCGAAATATGCCAAACATCACTACCCCACACTTAAACCTTTGTTCGTCCTCGAACAAACCATCACTATAGTAAACAAAATAAAATTAAGCTCTTATCATTCAAAGCACACTACATCTATGACCATGGTTATTTGCTACAATTAGGTTCTAGACTATGCATCAACACACTTCCCTTTTCTTATGCCCTTCTTTAAACATATTCGAACAAAGACAACATGCTCACAACAATCCTAACCTCAAAAACCGACTCAATGTCACAATGCACTCATGGCTTGAACAACTAACATCATAGAGAAGTCTAATAACGTTACCTATCCCTAGTGAAACCATGTGCCCTCACAACAAAAGCAGAGAGAGTAGAATCAATCCACACATTCGAATCTCATGCTCACAAAGAAAATCGCTCACTCTCACAAAAGAAGTCACATGCATGTAGTTGGTACCATAGGCTTGCCCTTAATGTAAATCTCTACTAATGTAAGCTCGCTCGATCTAAAATCAATTAGGACTTTTTCATGGTTGTAATGTGGGCTAAGGGACGGGTAGGATATATTTAAGGAATAGTGATTCACCCTCCTAAGCACTTTAACACATCATCAAATAACTTAAGCGCGAATTCTTCAACACCCTTTCAATTTCACCAATAATATCACTTCAAACAATATTTCCTCTTTCTTTAAGCACTACTTTAATTCATACCCACTAGCAAGAACAAGACAACAATTTATTCATTTATATTTTTCTTTCTTTTTTTCTTTTTTTTTCACTTTCCGCTAGTGGTGTATTATTTTACAAAATAAGTGCACCCTTCTTTCTTTCATTGGTTCCACTCAAAAGTCACCCCACACTTAGTCCCTTCTTACTTCTTTTAGCGCTCATCTAACAATTAAAGTGCTTTAAGAGGTAAAAGGATCAAAACAATGTCAATTAAGAATAAAAAGGGTATAGGCTTGTAATGTGGGTACCAAATAAAAGGTCTACAGGCTCAAAAGGGTTAACTAGGGATAGATTTTATTTGTGATAAGCAATAAGCTCAAAAAAATCAAAGAAATCCTAAAATCATTTTTCAAACCGAGCATCACCTAAAATTTCGCTTCAACTCACATACCGGGCAAGTTCTAGACACAAGTACAATACATGGACAACACAAAAAACCTCACCACACATGGCACATGACTCACTAAGGACGATCACATTCCGACTCTCAAGCAATGCAAGTATTCACGGAGCCACGAGATATTAAGTATTAAACACAAGGTGAACATAAGTCATGTAAACGAGACATAGGTGCCACAAAACATGCTATCCAATTTAACATGGCATCATCAATAAATTCAAATCATACAGAAGATACTACACATGCGAAAGTATAAATATGTTACTATCAAACAAGTCAAGGGTGCCTAGGTTCATCATTCTTGCTCCTTTTATTCCCTAAATTCCTAATCTACTCGGAAAGAAAAAAACTACCCGGTTCAAACTACATCCCATGGAAAAGAACCGAGGCACAAAGAAAAACTACAGGGGATTATTACTACCTAAAGAAAGCTAAAAGACATATTTTGAATTTTTGTTTAGACTTTAATCCCTCAAGAAAACTGTCTAGGAGATCAATCGTCGGGAAAAGTCCAATTTTTCTACTTATTCGTTTTTTTTTTAATTTCTTTTTTTCTTTTTTTTTTCACAAAAGCTACTACACTTAAGAATGAGTACTACAACTAAGCTAAAATAGCACAGAAACTCATCCAAACGATCTCCTCACCCCACACTTAAAATTTTGCAATGTCCTCAATGCACATTATAAATAATAAGAGGGTAAACGAGACTCCCTGGTAGGCCAAAGGCCGAAGCAATAGCGGCTCACGAGGTACTCAGACTTCCCTCAGGCATCGTCCTTTGTGTGGGCATCCCACACTTAGTCCTCACCATCTAGCTCGCTTTTGCACTCTTCTAATGGCTTTGCTTCCTATGCTCATAATCCTACAAAACAAAAATAAATACTACAAAATAATAAAAATAAAATAAAATAAAAAGTAAACAAAAATAAAAGAAAGCAGTAACGCTGGATTGCCTCCCAACAAGCGCCTGATTTAACGTAGCGGCACGACGTGAACCACTTTTTGCCTCCACCTCGAACTTATGAATTGAGCCCCTAACATGGCATCCAGTTTGCGGCTATGCTCCAGTGGTGGGGCTACAAAGATAACCAGGCCAAGTAATAAATTTTTCACTCTACACTTCTCGGCCTTTAGATGAGGAATGTATTTTTTGCTTTTTGGCATGACAAATTCAAAAATATAGGCATCATGTTCCTCTTCCATTGACTCCTCCAAAGGCTTAGATGACTCGATTTCCATGTCATCATCCAAATACAATGTCGAAAAATGTTTAGAATGAGGACCAACACGCCCCAACTTTAGAATTGTATTACTATTTATATCCTCATATGTGCACACATTAGAGTCTTCAAATATAACATTATCTGCTACCTCGCATGGCTCTAGTGTACTTTTCTCAACATGGGCATCATCAACAGAAATATGCTCGAATGATTGGCTCTCCACTTTTAGCTCCTCAATTTGGCGTATAAGCTCCTTTTCAGCTTCTGACAACTCATTACTATTTTGTTGGGCGATAGACGCAACAACCTTTGCATTTAATTTATCTTGCAAGTCGTGAATAGTAGTGACAAATTTATAGATCCCTTGTCCCAGTTTAGATCTTCCCTCTATAAAGTGTCTCATCCCATCAGTAAGTTCCTCATGTTGAGCTTCATATATTTCTAACTTTTCAGCCTGTTCTGCCAGCCAAGTTTGGCTCAAAATCTCCTCTTTTTCAAAAATTTTCTCTTGCTGGTACTCGCTCTCTTCATTCAATTCTTCCATATTGGCCTTCATTCTTGTGATTGCTGCCCTCATTCTTTTCATATCTTTTTTGAGTTCATCCTGTTGCTCTGCTACTTGCCTCAGAATATCCCTAATATATGCATCAGGCTCCATATCCTGCACTTCATTGCCCCTATCAAACTCAGAAATATCATTAGAAAGATCATAATAAGGGCTCAGAGAAGGATGAACAAAATTAGGACAACCATCCCAATGGCCATCTTGACCACCACACATATTACAAATATTCCACTCAAAGGATTGAGATTGTGCGCACAACTCGCTCCTGGGAATATTCTGACAATTTTTCCACCAGTGGGGTCCTCCACAATATGGACAAGGATCATCAAAATAAGAATAACCATCATTCGAACAATTTTTATTCCAAGACGCCATGCTAAAATAAATAAAACAAAATACTAACTAAACTAAAGAAAGAATAGAAAAACAAATGTCTAATCTAGAAAAATAGCTAATTTCTAAGTCCCCGGCAATGGCGCCAAAAACTTGTTGCGACCAAACACACTCACGCAAGTATACGCGGTCGTCAAGTAATAAAGTGACTAAAAGTCGGATGTCGAACCCACGAGGACTTATGATTAGCTATTAACTAAATTAGACTATCCTAATTATCTAAACAAGAATTAAATCTAAAAATATTTTATTCTAACTAATTAAATAAGAAAAATATAAATAATAAACTTTGAACAGAGAAAGAGCAGATTTTAATGATATCAATGTAATGAAAACGATCTAGGGTTATGGGCTATCTAACAATCCTATTGTATTCTTCAATTGAATTGACCGACTAATTTATCTAGCTTATTGGTTGACAGGGGTAAATTCTCATAAGAATCTGTCGAGTTCTTACTCGCCTATTCAAGCTAACCTAACGCCTATATGTCTATGGAGTTAGAATCAACAAGAACGCATTTATAATTCCTGTAAATCAACCAAACAAGGCAATTAGGTATATGTCTATCCTAACCACGAATCCGTTCCCCGATGCCCGAGTTCAAGAACTTGCCCTACTCAATCCTATATGCAATATAGAATTCCCACTTTCGAGTTCAATTTTAGATTCGTAGATAATATTCAATTGGTGATCAAGCAATTAAATAATTAAGTGCAAGATTGAATAAATAAACTAATATGATAAATCAAGAAGTCAAAATCAATATCCGAATAACAATAGTCATGAAAGAACCACAACCCTAGAACGTGAAGTTTAGCTCCACATAGACATGGTAGCCAAACAACAAATCATATAAAGAAACATAAAAATTACTAAGTTTGGTGGGAGAAAGATGGAACTGGATGAATTCCGGCCTCCACAGCTTTTTCGTGGCTTTTTTTCCCCTTCCCAATATGTTCGATAACCTAAAAGAGGCGTTTTTAGCTTATATATTGCGTACAAAAGTCGTGGGCCAAAGCTCTCCTATTCCTAGTCCAAATCGGCTTCAGGGATTGATGCTAAGGTGGATGCGACGCATCCACCTTGTCCTCTATTTCTCAGCTTTGCATGCGATGGTGGACGCGACGCATCCAGCCTTCTCTTCTACTTCCCAGTTTCGCACGCGATGGCGAACGCTATGGCCCAACTTCACTGCTAAGGTTGCATGCAGGATGATGTTTTCCTAGGTTGGATGCGACGCATCCAACCCTTCTTCCTCTGGCTAAACCACCTTTTCTTCATATTTTTCACTCCGAACACCTTAAATCGTCACACATAACTTAATTAGTCATCAAACCAATAATTACACCATGTTGGGCGTTTTAAAGATTAAATAACATCAAGAAGTGGTTAAAACATGGGCAAAGTAACATCAACACATATCGAAATATGCCAAACATCATGACCCAAAATCCCACCACAGGCGTCGTGATGACACCTAGTCTCTAAGACTAGATAAGCCGATTTCAATTACATTTTCAAGCCATTGTTTTAAAAAATAATTAAATAAGTAAGCAAAACTAACAACGGAACAAATATGAACATACAACCTCCCAAGACTGGTAGTACTGAGTCACGAACTCTAACTGAATACATAAAATATTCACGAGGACCGAATATACAATACCGTTTGATTAAAAATTAACAGTACAATGAAATGAAAAGACTCCAAGGGACTGCGACGACCAAGTAGCTCTACATTGAATCCTTACGATCCCACTCTAATTCTATCCGAGTCCGATATCTCCAATATTTGGCTCTGCACAAAAATATGCAGAAGTATAGTATGAGTACACCACGGTCGGTACCCAGTAAGTATCAAGACTAACCTCAGTGGAGTAGAGACGATGTACAGTCAAGACACTCACTAGTCTAATAGCATGTGCAATAAGATATACAAAATAATAGGAAACAAATAACAATAAGGGCAACAAAAACACCATTAATAATATTCAACAATTTATGAATATAAGTACACCCAATTAAATCATTTATTTCAAATAAATATCTTTCACATATAATTCATTTAAATAAATCTCTCTCAAATATAATTTATTCAAATAAATATCTTTCGAATGTAATTCTTTCAAATAAACCTTTTTGAATAAAAATTCTTCCAAATAAATATTTTGAATATAATTCCTTTCAATTAAAAATTCACCATGTGACACCTAATTTCATAATCATACAACTACGAGTCTCAGCCCATTTTCATATTTTTCATAAACACGGGTCTCAGCCCACTTTCATATTTTCATGGCATTTCGTGCCTATAATTAAATCATCATATTTTCCTGGCACCTCGTGTCCTCATTTCATATCATAACTACACGGACAATTCACGTGCAAATATAATTATCAATGAATATAAGATCCACACGATCAATTTATTTCCGATAAAGTAAGTTTAAATTTTTTAAATCAAGTAAGAAAATCAACAAAGAAATGAATTTATTTTAGAAATTATTTGGGTGAAGAAAATAACATTTCAATTAAAATGAAGCACATGATAGTTGTTGATTTGGATGTAAAACTTATAAGAACTAAAGCACACAATAATTTCTTTTATTCAAAATAACTTAACCTTGAAAACTAATAAAGACTAGAATCACAAACCCTCATAATCTCGTACAAGAGCCAAAGCCATCACATTACAACAAGGGATACAATCACATAATAGAATCAAATATTGCATCACAGAAGAACACATCAATTTACCTATCACGGAAATACAAAAATAACCGAAGACAAGTACAACCACAGAGAATGTCAACAAAGGCACTCCCGAGATACCGTCTCGTAGTTCCAAAAGTAAATATGCAACAACGACAATTCCCCCAGGCCATCATAAGTCATTACAATTTAATCCCCGACATAGCCCACCTTATCTCGCCACGTGTGCAATAGTAAAGTGAATGCCTGCATTGTCTCGCCACACGCGCACAATAATGTTCCCACCTTGTCTCGCCACATGTGCAAACCCACACACACACACACACACACACTATATATATATATATATATATATATATATATATATATATATATATATATATATATATATATATATATATATAGCCCGCCTTGTCACGTCGCATGTTCATAAATCAATAGTAATAATAGCACGACAGAAACCTCGTGCAAACACCCGAATATAACTCTCACATATAACGTGCCAAAATCACATCTCATAAACTGCACCTCAAGTGCTCAGATATTACAACATATCACAGATTTCACATCAAATGCTCAATTATTACAACTTATCACATATTGCACATCAAGTGCTCAAAAATTACAACTTATTACAAATTACACATCAAGTGCTCAAATATTACAAATTATTATAGATTGTACATCAAGTGCTCAAATATCACAACTTACCACAAAAATCAACAATACCTTATTTATCCACAATAAGGAGCCCATGGCTCGACCATAATGTGTACAAAATCTTAACAAAATATCTGAAAGTGAACAGCTCAAACAGCTCAACAAAATAATATTTCACATAAAATTCAAGGTGGAAATCACACCAAATCATCATGTAAAAACAATTTCAATAAACAAGGATCTAGACATGACAAATAGAGGATTTAACAAGTGTCAATAATTTCCAATTTAATACATAAGGGAGTCTAAGGATTTTTAATCAATGAAATTTGCACATATAAACCAAGTACGTACTCGTCACCTCGTGTACATGATTTTCAATTACACATTAGTCTCAATGCCTAAGGGGAAATTCCCCCATTCGAGGTTAAGCAAGACACTTACCTTAGGCCGATATTCCAAAATAGCTTTTCTCACGTGAATTGACCTCCAGACGACTCCAATCTTTCTTGAGCCTTCCTTACATTATTACGAGGTTCTGGAAATCCTTACAACTTCAATCTACTTAGAAACATAACCAAATTGAACCATAATTAGGAAGATTTTCATGGTTTCAGCTCATTTGAGCATTTTATCGATCACTAGGTGTGCAAATTTGGCTACAAGGTTCTTCTACAAGATTTCCTTCACTCCTCAACCCAATCTTTACTTATTTTAGCCCAAATATCTTCCCGTAAATCTTATTGGTACATACATAGATAAATAATACTCTCATACCCAAGAATCATACTCCTAATCAACCATCTTCTACCCAAATTCGAACATGAAAACTAGGGTATGGAACCTTACCTCTTAGATGAAGAACTTGTGAGATTTCCTTGTTGGATTTCAAAGTTTAGACAAGATCTTGATGAACAAAACACTTCATCTTCTTCCTCTCTCTAGAACACTCTCATTTCTCTTTAAAAACAACCTCAGATAATTTCCCCAAAATAAATCCCAAAGCCTATTTATCAAATGGGGTCGGGTTATGAAAATAAGAAAATTAACCCTCCGAACTCAGTTATGCGGTCGCACAATGGACCGCACAATGGGTATGCGGGTGTGATGATCCAAAAGGTCATTTTATGTTTTAGAACTCGAATCTGCGCTCTTAAGCCTTAAAAATCTCATTTTCACCCTCCTCGATTTGCGTGCATAGTCCGGGAAGGTTTCCGGAAAGCTTTTATGTTGACAACTAATGAAAAATAAGAATTTTTATTTTAAAAGTTGATTTTAGTTAACTTCGGTCAACATTTTTGGTAAACGGGTCCGGATTTGTGCTTTAACGATCCCGGTAGGTCCGTATCAAATTATAGGACCTCGGCGTATGCCCGAAATCGAATTCGGAGGTCCCTAGCTTGAGTTATGAATTTTTGGTGAAAATTAAAAGTTTGGAAATTATTTGTTTTTAAGAATTGATTGATATTTGGCATTGTTAGTATCGAGTTCGTATTTTGGTTCCTGAGCCCGGTACAGGTTCATTATGATATTTAAGACATGTATGTGAAATTTGGTGAGAAACGGAGTTGATTTGACGTGATTCGGACGTCCAGTTGAGGAAAAAGAAATTTTAAAGTGTTCTTGAGAATTTCATTTGATTTGGTGTTAAATTTAGAGTTCTAGGTGTTATTTTGGCGATTTGATCATGCAAGCAGGTCCGTATGATGTTTTTAGACTTGGGTGCATATTTGGTTTGGAGCCCCGAGGGCTCGGGTGCCTTTAGGGGCGATGCGCGAGTTGAGTTCAAACCTCAACACGGCTACTGGTGCACCAAATCTGGTGTGCTCGCACCTGCGAGCCTTTGGTCATAGGTGTGAGCGAAAGCCCCGCAGATGCGACCCAGGCCTGGACTTCATTTTTCCGCAGATGCGGACTTTTCTCCGCAGGAGCGGGACTGAAGAAGCGGAACCCTGTCTGCAGGTGCGGCCCCAGTTGGCCCAGTCCTTCTCCGCAGAAGCGCATATCCCGTCCATACATGCGGATACGCAGGTGCGACCAAAGCACCACAGATGCGAAGGTCGCGGGGCAGTGAGCATTTATTTCGGACTCCAGCCATTTTTCTTCTTGTTTTCAAAAGGATAGGAGGCCTAGGGCGATGTTTCAAAGACATTTCTTCCCCAAATCATAGGTAAGTGTTCCTTAACTCGTTTCTTTCAATCTTTTACTTCATTTTACTAGAATTCAACCTAAAAATCTAGAGTTTCATGGTAGAATTAGGGGTTAGGGTAAAAACTAGGGATTTCGGTAATTTGGGGATTTAGACCTCAATTCGGGGTCGGATTCCAAAACTAATTACATATACGGGCTCAGGGGGGAATGGGTAAGGGGATTTTAGTCCGAACCTCGGGTTTTGACCAAGCGGGCCCAGGGTCAATATTTTTTGACTTTTTGGAGGAACATTTTGGAAAATTAATTTATGAAATATAATCGATTCCTTTAGCAATATTTGATATTAATGAGTCATTTTTTTAATAGATACGAGTGGTTTAGAGGTGAATTCCAAAGGAAAAGTTGTGATTGAGAGTTAAGTGGCCTTCGGAGCGAGATAAGTGTTGTGTCTAGCCCTGACTTGAGGGAATTAGGAACCTTAGATTATTTGCTAAGTGAAATTCATGTGAGCGGCGTATATGTGAGGTGACGAGTACCTATGCGCCCCCAATTTACCTGTTTTTCCATGTTTCTCTATTTTTTTCTGATATTGTCTCATTCCTATGCCAAATTGCTACGTGTTATACTAGTGTTGTTCAAATTATCATTCTTATCAAGTTTACGGATTTTTCTGGTGATAATTGAGTTTTTATTTCAAAGTTGAGATTGATATTTTGGAACCAAATGTTGAAGTAAGGTATGTACTTGTTATTCTATCTCTCTGTTGTTATTTATGCATTGCATTATGGTAAGGGAGAGTGTGAATGCACGAAGGGTGATGCCGTGCCATATATTGAGTGTTAATGCACGAAGGGTGATGTCGTGCCATATTGCGAGTGTTAATGCACGAAGGGTGATGCCGTGCAATATTGAGAGTGTTAATGCATGCAGGGTGATGTCGTGCCATATTGTGAGTATTAATGCACGAAGGGTGATGCCGTACCATGATATGAGAGTAAAAGCACGAAGGGTGATGCCGTGCCGTTTCTATTAATTTTATGGTGAGATTGAGAGTAAAAGCACGAAGGGTGATGCCTTGCATTTTTCTTACTGTATTCACTATTCCTGTTGATTCATGGTATATTGACTGCTCCAGTGATCATTCTGTTGTAGTTTTTTTATCTTGTATTCCCCTCAGTATGTCTCCCCTCCCGACATTTTTTGTTTAGTTCTTCATTCCTATTATTTGCGTATACACTATTAAATTGTGCAGGTTGATTGTAGATGCATTGCCTTAGCCTCGTCACTACTTCGTCGAGGTTAGGCTCGATACTTACCAGTACATGGGGTCTTATGTACTGATGCTGCACTCTGCACTTTCTGTGCAAATTTTGATACCGGCTCAGGTTGATCGAGATTTGCTATTGATCCGCTGTCTGGAGACCAAGGTAGATCTGTCGGCGTTCACAGACCTTGAAGTCCCTGTCTATCTTTTTATGTCCTACTGTTTTCTTTCATTCAGACAGTTGTATTTCTTTCAGACTATTACTGGTAGTAAATTCTAGAATGCTCTAGAATTATGACTCCAGATCCGGGTGGTAGTAATTAATACAGTTTTATTATATTCCGCACTTATTATATTTCATTTTAGTTAATTATTGTTGTATACTGAATCAAAATAAGGAATTGGTTTTATGATTCTCTAACGTTAGCTTGCCTGGCAAGTGAAATGTTAGGCGCCATCACGGTCCCGTCGGCGAGAAATTTCGAGTCGTGACAGATGGTATCAGAGCACTAGGTTGCTTAGGTCTCACGATTCACGAGCAAGCTTAGTAGAGTCTGGAGGATCGGTACGGAGACGTCTGTGCTTATCTTCTAGAGGCTATGAAGTTTAGGAACATGTTTCACTTTTTTTCTTCTTTGTCGTGCGATTTTGCTTTCTCAATGCTGATTGAACCCTTCTACTCTTATTCTCTCGCAGATGGCGAGAACACGTACCGCTTCCTCAGCTAAGCAGAAGTCAGAGCCTCCAGTGACAGCTCCTACGCGGGGCAGAGGTCGAGGCCGAGGCCGTGCCAGAAGCCGAGGCAGGGGTAGGGCTCAGCTTAGGACCCGAGCAGCCCCAACAGTGGAGCCTCAGATAGAGATTGATGAGAAGGTCCAGCCCAGACTGTTCTTGTTGGACCAGCTCAAGTTCCGTAGGGGTTCATTGCTACCCCAGTACTTCAGGACGCTTTGGTCCGTTTGGTGGGCCTTATGGAGAGTGTGGCCCAGACTGGCACATTTCCCATGGCACCAGCAGTCTCTCAGGCTAGAGGAGGAGCCGAGACTGCTACCACTCCGGCTCCGGAGCAGATAGCTCCCCAGTATCAGGTGCCAGCAGCTCAGCTAATCGGATTAGTTCAGCCGGTTATTGCGGCACAGGTTGGAGAGGGGCCAGCCAGGTCTTCTGAGGCTTTATGGAGATTGGATAGGTTTACCAAGCTCTTTCCTGTTCACTTCAGTAGTTCTCCTTCAGAGGACCCCCAGGAGTATCTTGACAGCTGTCACGAGGTTCTACGGAACATGGGTATAATGGAGGCCAATAGGGTCGATTTTGCTGGATTTCAGATGACTGGTTCTGCCAAGAAATGATGGAGAGATTACTTGTTGACCAGACCAGCTGGGTCGCCTACTCTTACTTGGGACCAGTTCTCTCAGCTCTTCATAGAGAAGTTTCTGCCTATCACATTAAGAGAGGAGCGTCGCCATCAGTTTGAGCGTCTCCAGCAGGGCAGTATGACTGTTACTCAGTATGAGACCCGTTTTGTGGATTTGTCCCGTCATGCCATTCTTATGCTTCCCACTGAGAGAGAGAGAGAGAGAGGGTGAGGAGGTTTATTGATGGACTTGCTCAGCCTATCAGATTGCTGATGGCTAAGGAGACTGGGAGTGAGATTTCTTTTTAGGTGGCTGCTAGTGTCGCCAGACGAGTCGAGATGGTTCTTACTCAGGGAGGTCAGGGGTCTGACAAGAGGCCTCGTCATTCTGGTGAGTTCAGTGGTCCTCATCTAGAGGCAGGAGTACTTTTGGTAGAGGTCATCCTCCCAGGCCGTTTCATTCAATGCTCCAGGCATCCCACGGTGCCTCAGGTGGTCGTGGCCTTCAGATGCATTATTCCGACCAGCTAGCCTACAGTGCACCACCAGCTCCTATTAGTGCACCTCTACTCCAGAGTTATCAGGGTGGTTATTCAGGTCGACAGGGTCAGTTTCAGGGTCAACAGTCACAATAGCCGAGGTTATGTTATACTTGTGGTGATCCGAGGCACATTACTAGATTTTGCCCTCGGGCAACGGGCAGCTCATAGCATCAGAGTTCTTGTGCCACGGTTCCGGCACCAATTGCTACATCACCTGCTCAGCCAGCCAGAGGCAGGGGTTAGGCAGCCAGAGGTAGGGGCCAGACAGTTAGAGGTGGAGGTCAGACCGTTAGAGGTGGAGACTAGCCAGCTAGAGGCCGTCCCAGGGACGTAGTTCAGGGTGGTGGGGCCCAGCCCCGGTGTTATGCTTTCCCAGCCAGGCTTGAGGCTGAGTCATCTGATGGTGTTATCACAGGTACTATTTCAGTTTGCAGTAGAGATGCTTTAGTTCTATTTGATCCGAGATCTACTTACTCCTATGTGTCTTCCTATTTTGCTTCCTATTTGGTTGTGCCCCATGATTCTTTGAGTGCTCCTGTGTATGTGTCCACACCAGTGGGATATGCTATTATTGTAGATCGTGTTTATCGTTCGTGTGTGGTCACCATTGGGAGTCTTGAGACTCGTATAGATCTTCTACTTCTCGACATGGTTGATTTTGATGTTATATTGGGTATGTATTGGCTGTCACCTTATCATTCTATATTAGTTGTCATGTCAAGACGGTGACCTTAGCCTTGCAGGGGTTGTCTCGAATAGAGTAGAGAGGGAATCTTGGCCATTCTGCCAGCATGGTTATCTCTTATGTGAAGACTCGGCATATGGTCGAGAAGGGGTGTCTAGCTTATTTGGCTTATGTCCGCGATTCTAGTGCGGAGGTTTTTTCCATAGATTCGATGCCGATTGTTCGTGAGTTTCCAGAGGTGTTTCCTGCAGACCTGCCGGGGATGCCACCCGATAGGGATATTGATTTTTGCATTGATTTGGCTCCGGGCACTCAGCCTATTTCCATTCCACCATATCGCATGGCCCCGCCAGAGTTGAAAGAATTGAAGGAGCAGTTGCAAGATTTTCTTGATAAGGGCTTCATTAGACCTAGTGTCTCGCCCTGGGGTGCACATGTGTTGTTTGTGAAGAAGAAGGATGGATCGATGAGGATGTTTATAGATTATCGGAAGTTGAACAAAGCCACCATCAAGAACAAATATCCATTGCCGAGGATTTATGATTTATTTGATCAGCTTCAAGGTGCCAAGGTATTTTCAAAGATTGATTTGAGATCTGGCTACCATCAATTGAGGATTAGGGCATCCGATGTTCCTAAGACAACTTTTCGGACTCGGTATAGGCATTATGAGTTTCTAGTAATGTCATTTGGGCTGACAAATGCCCCAGCAACATTCACGGATTCGATGAACCGGGTGTTCAAACCCTACCTGAATTCCTTTGTGGTTGTGTTTATTGATGATATCTTGATCTACTCCCACAGTCGAGAGGAATATGAGCAGTACCTTCGGATCGTTCTTCAGACTCTGAAAGACAGCCAATTATATGCTAAGTTCTCGAAATGCGAGTTTTGGTTAAGTTAAGTTGCTTTCTTGGGTCACGTTGTATCAGCAGAGGGTATTCAGGTGGATCCTAAGAAGATTGAGGTAGTCTAGAACTGGCCTAGACCCACATCAGCTACACAGATCCGTAGTTTCATGGGTTTGGTGGGCTATTACCGTCGATTTGTGGAGGGGTTTTCATCCATAGCAGCCCCGTTGACCAGATTGACCCAGAAGGGTACCCCGTTCAGGTGGTCAGACGAGTGTGAAGCGAGCTTTCAAAAGCTCAAAACAGCTTTGACTACGGCACCGGTATTGGTGTTACCCACAGGTTCAGGATCTTATACAGTATATTGTGATGCATCTCGTATTAGTCTGGGTGTGGTATTGATGCAGGGTGGCAAGGTTATTGCATATGCTTTACGGCAGCTGAAGGTTCACAACAAGAATTACCATGTTCATGATCTAGAGCTGGCAGCCATTGTTCATGCGCTAAAGATTTGGAGGCACTATCTTTACGGCGTGCCATGTGAGGTATTCACTGATCATCGAAGCTTGTAGTATTTGTTTAAGCAAAAGGAACTCAATTTGAGGCAGATGAGGTGGCTGGAGCTATTGAAAGACTATGATATCACCATATTGTATCATCCCGGGAAGGCCAATATGGTGGCTGATGGTTTGAGTAGAAAGTCAGTCAGTATGGGTAGCCTTGCATATATTCTAATTGGTGAGAGACCGCTTGCATTGGATGTTCAGGCCTTGGCCAACCAGTTCGTGAGGTTAGATGTTTCTGAGCCCAGTCGTGTTCTAGCTTGTACAGTTGCTCGGTCTTCTTTGTTTGAGCGCATCAGAGATTGGCAGGATGACGATCCTCATTTACTTGTCCTTAGAGACACAGTGCGGCACGATGGTGCCAAGCACGTTACTGTTGGAGATGACGGAGTTTTGAGGATGCAAGGTCGTATTTGTGTGCCTAATGTGGATGGACTTCGTGAGTTGATCCTTGAGGAGTCCCACAGTTCCCGGTATTCTATTCATCCGGGCGCCGCCAAGATGTATCAGAACTTGAGGCAGCATTATTGGTGGAGGCGAATGAAGAAGGACATAGTTGCCTATGTAGCTCGGTGCCTAAATTGCCAGCAAGTAAAGTGTGAGCATCAGGGACCTAGTGGTTTACTTCAGAGGTTAGATATTCCTGAGTGGAAATGGGAGCGTATCACTATGGATTTTGTTGTTGGACTCCCACAGACTCAGAGGAAGTTCGATGCAGTTTGGGTTATTGTGGATAGGCTGACTAAGTCAGCGCATTTCATTCCTGTAGTAGTTACTTATTCCTCGGAGCGGTTGGCAGAGATTTATATTCGTGAGATCGTCCGTCTTCACGGTGTGCCCATGTCTATCATTTTTGATCGAGGAACGCAGTTTACCTCGCACTTTTGGAGGGCAGTTCAGTGTGAGTTGTGTACGCGGGTTGAGTTGAGCACAACATTTCATCCTCAGATGGACGGGCAGTCCGAGCGTACTATTCAGATCTTGGAGGATATGCTCCGTGCCTGTGTTATTAACTTTGGAGATTCTTGGGATTAGTTTTTGCTGTTAGCGGAGTTTGCCTACAATAACAGCTACCGGTCGAGCTTTCAGATGGCTCCCTATGAGGCATTATATGGTAGACGGTGTAGGTCGCTAGTTGGGTGGTTCGAGCCAGGGGAGGCTCGGTTATTGGGTATAGATTTAGTTTAGGAGGCCTTGGACAAGGTCAAGATTATACAGGATCGACTTCGTACAGCCCAGTCCAGGCAAAAGAGTTATGCCAACCGTAGAGTTCGTGATGTTGCATTCATGGTCGGAGAGAGAGTGTTACTTCAGGTATCACCCATGAAGGGTGTAATGAGGTTCGAAAAGAAGGTCAAGTTGAGCCCTAGGTATATTGGTCCATTTGCGATCCTTGAGAGAGTGGGGGAGGTAGCTTATAGACTTGCATTGCCTCCAGGGTTATCCTCAGTTCATCCGGTATTCCATGTGTCTATGCTCCAGAAATATCATGGTGACCCGTCCCATGTGTTAGATTTCAGCTCTGTCCAGTTGGACAAGGATTTGATTTACAAGGAGGAGCCGGTGGCAATTCTAGCCCGGCAAGTTCGCCTATTGAGATCCAAGAGTTACCCTTCAGTTCGAGTGCAGTGGAGAGGTCAGCCTATTGAGGCAGCTACTTGGGAGTCCGAGTCCGATATGCGGAGTAGATATCCCCACCTTTCTACCAGTCCAGGTATTTTTCTATGTCCGTTCGAGGACGAATGGTTGTTTTCGAGGTGAAGAATGTGATGATCTAAAAGGTCATCTTATGTTTTAGAACTCGAATCTGCGCTCTTAAGCCTTAAAAATCTCATTTTCACCCTCCTCGATTTGTGTGCGTAGTCCGGGCAGGTTTCCAGAAAGATTTTATGTTGACAACTAATGAAAAATAAGAATTGTTTCCTTAAAAGTTAATTTTAGTTGACTTCGGTCAATATTTTTGGTAAACGGGCCCGGATCCATGCTTTGACGGTCCCGGTAGGTCCGTTTCGAATTATGGGACCTGGGCGTATGCCCGGAATCGAATTCGAAGGTCCCTAGCTTGAGTTATGAATTTTTGGTGAAAATTAAAAGTTTGGAAATTATTTGTTTTTAAGAATTGATTGATATTTGGCATTGTTAGAATCGAGTCCGTATTTTGGTTCCGGAGCCCGGTACAGGTTCATTATGATATTTAAGACATGTCTGTGAAATTTGGTGAGAAACGAAGTTGATTTGACATGATTCAGACGTCCAGTTGAGGAAATAAAAATTTTAAAGTGTTTTTGAGAATTTCATTTGATTTGGTGCTAAATTTAGAGTTCTAGGTGTTATTTTGGCGATTTGATTATGCGAGCAGGTCCGTATGATATTTTTAGACTTGCGTGCATGTTTGATTTGGAGCCCCGAGGGCTCGGGTGCCATTCGGGCGATGCGCGAGTTGAGTTCAAACCTCAACAAGGCTGTTAGATCACCAAATCTAGTGTGCCCGCACCTGCGAGCCTTTGATCGCAGGTGCGAGCTCGCAGGTGCGAGCGAAAGCCCCGTAGATGTGACCCAGGCCTGGACTTCATTTTTCCGCAGATGCAGACTTTTCTCCGCAGGAGCGGGACCGAAGAAGCGGAACCCTGTCCGCAGGTGCGGCCCCAGTTCGCCCAGTCCTTCTCCGCAGAAGCGCATATCCCGTCCATACATGCGGATGCGCAGGTGCGACCAAAGCACCGCAGGTGTGAAGGTTGCTGGGTAGTGAGCATTTATTTCGGACTACAACCATTGTTCTTCTTGTTTTCAAAAGGATAGGAAGCCTAGGGCGATTTTTCAAAGATATTTTCTTCCCCAAATCATAGGTAAGTGTTCCTTAACTCGTTTCTTTCAATCTTTTACTTTATTTTACTAGAATTTAACCTAAAAATCTAGAGTTTCATGGTAGAATTAGGGTTAGGGTAGAAACTTGGGATTTCGGGAATTTGGGGATTTAGACCTCAATTCGGGGTAGGATTCCAAAACAAATTACATATTCTGGCTCGGGGGTGAATGAGTAAGAGGATTTTAGTCCAAACCTCGGGTTTTGACCAAGCGGGCCCGTGTTCGCATTTTTTGACTTTTTCGAGGAAAATTTTGGAAATTTAATTTATGAAATATAATTGATTCCTTTAGCAATATTTGATATTAATGAGTCATTTTTTTAATAGATACGTGTGGTTTAGAGGTGAATTTCAAAGGAAAAGCTGTGATTGAGAATTAAGTGGCATTCGGAGCGTGGTAAGTGTTCTGTCTAACCCTGACTTGAGGAAATTAGGAACTTTAGGTTATTTGCTAAGTGAAATTCATGTGAGCGGCGTATATGTGAGGTGACGAGTACCTATGCGCCGCCAATTTACCTGTTTTTCCATGTTTCTCTGGTTGTTTTTTCCTGATATTGTCTCATTCCTATGCCAAATTGCTACGTGTTATACTAGTGTTGTTCAAATTATCATTCTTATCAAGTTTACAGATTTTTCTGGTGATAATTGAGTTTTTATTTCAAAGTTGAGATTGATATTCTGGAACCAAATGTTGAAGTAAGGTATGTACTTGTTATTCTATCTCTCTGTTGTTATTTATGCATTGCATTATGGTAAGGGAGAGTGTGAATGCACGAAGGGTGATGCCGTGCCATATATTGAGTGTTAATGCACGAAGGGTGATGCCGTGCCATATTGCGAGTGTTAATGCACGAAGGGTAATGTCGTGCCATATTGCAAGTGTTAATGCACAAAGGGTGATGCCGTGCCATATTGTGAGTATTAATGCACGAAGGGTGATGTCGTGCCATGATATAAGAGTAAAAGCACGAAGGGTGATGCCGTGCCGTTTCTATTAATTTTATGGTGAGATTGAGAGTAAAAGCACGAAGGGTGATGCCGTGCATTTTTCTTTACTGTATTCACTATTCCTGTTGATTCATGGTATATTGACTGCTCCGGTGATCATTCTGTTGTAGTTCTTTATCTTGTATTCCCCTCAGTATGTCTCCCCTCCCGACATTTCCTGTTTAGTTCTTCATTCCTGTTATTTGCGTATACACTATTAAATTGTACAGGTTGATTGTAGGTGCCTTGCCTTAGCCTCGTCACTACTTCGTCGAGGTTAGGCTTGACACTTACCAGTACATGGGGTCGGTTGTACTGATGCTTCACTCTGCACTTTCTGTGCAGATTTTGATACCGGCTCAGGTTGATCGAGATTTGCTATTGGTCCGCTATCCGGAGACTCAAGGTAGATCTGTCTGCCTTCACAGACCTTGAAATCCCCGTCAATCTTTTTATGTCATACTATTTTCTTTCATTCAGACAGTTATATTTTTTTCAGACTATTACTTATAGTAAATTCTAGAATGCTCGTGAATTGTGACTCCAGATCCGGGCGGTAGTAATTAATACAGTTTTATGATATTCCGCACTTATTATATTTTATTTTAGTTAATTATTGTTATTTACTGAATGGAAATAAGGAATTGGTTTAATGATTCTCTAACGTTGGCTTGCCTGACAAGTGAAATGTTAGGCACCATCACGGTCCCATCGATGGAAAATTTCGGATCGTGACAGCGGGTCGCACAATGGACTGCAAAATTGATGCCGAAAACTGGACTGCACTGGATAGGTCTGCGACCCATTTTGCGGTCGCACAATGTGTTTTGCGATCGCATAATGATTCCGCGGTCTCACATCTGACCACAAAATCACATTTTTTAGCCTTTGATAATTTAGACATAACTTCTTGTAGGAATGTCCAAATGATGAACGGTTTAAAGCGTTGAAAACTAGACACATAGACCTTTATTTTGATAGTTAACATATCTTATAACTCTTGATATCAATAGTGAAATACTCATTTGAAGTTAGATCTTGTGCAAACTCACTTGAAACTTTAATCTATTATGAAATTTCCAACTTCTACATTCGATGTCGAAACCTACCGAATCAAGTCGGATTGACCTCAAATTTTGCATAAAAGTCATAAGTGACATAGCGGACATATTCAAATTTCCATAATTGGATTCCTACCTCGTTATAAAAAAATTCAACCTTCGATCAAACTTTTCGAAAATCGTCTATTTCCCAACTTTCGCCAAAATGCGTCGAATTGTCCTACGGGCTTCCAAATCCAAATCCGAATACGAGTCTAAGTCCGAAATTATCATACGAAGCTATTGGCATCATAAAAATTCTATTCCGATATCGTTTCCTCAAAAGTCAACTCTCTGGTCAACTCTTTCCATTTAAGCTTCAAATATGAGAATTTATCTTCCAATTAAATTCTAAATCTTTCGAAAATCAACTCAACTATACCGCGGGTTATAATACATATTACAAAGTTGCTCGGGACCTTAAGTCACTGAATGGGATATTAATTCTTAAAACGACAAGTTGAGTCATTACACCTTTGTACCTGGAAGACTGATTACAGACAACATCATTATGAGCCATGAACTGGTCAAAGGATATGGAAGGAATAATATTTCTCCCAGATGTATGCTCAAAATAGATATGCAGAAGGCATATGACTCTATGGAATGTGTGTACATTGAACAAGTGATGAGACTATTGAGTTTCCCTGAAGTGTTTGTGAAGTGGATAATGACATGTATCAGAATTGTATCCTATTATGTGCTAATCAATGGTAACTCTTCTGTACCATTTAAGGCAAGGAAAGGGTTAAGGCAGGTAGATCCACTATTCCTATTCTTATTTGTATTAGCAATGGAGTACCTAAGTAGGTCACTGAAGACACTGAAGGTCAATAAACAATTTAGATTCCATCCAATGTGTGCCAAACTCAATCTAGTTCAGCTGGGATTTGCAGACGACTTACTTCTATTCTGTAGAGGAGACATTCAATCAATCAAGATAATACACCAGTACTTTCAAATGTTCTCAGCAACCTCAGGCCTAATTGCTAATCCGAACAAAAGCTGCATTTATTTTGGAGGTGTGAATAATCTGGTTCAGTAGCAAATTATGGACATACTAGGCTACACAAAAGGTGAACTACCTTTCAGATATTTGGGTGTCCCATTGAGCACTAAGAGGTTGTCTGCTATCCAATGTGAGCCCTTAATAGAGAGGATGTTAAGCAGGATTCAAAGTTGGACAACAAAATTTCTGTCATATGCAGGAAGAGTAGTACTAGTAAAGAGTGTGTTATTTGCTATACAAATATTCTGGTCTCAGATCTTCATTTTGCCCAAGAAAATTATCCACTTCATAGAAGCAATCTGTAGGAGGTTCTTATAGACAGGAAATACTAAACCAACAAAGAAGGCTTTGATAGCTTGGGACAAATTGTGTACACCAAAGGTAGTTGGGGGATTAAATTTTATCAATGTAGAGATGTGGAACAAAGCAGCCATATGCAAGCTACTATGGAGTATTTGCACAAGAAAAGAGAAGTTGTGGGTATAATAGATACATACTTAATACATAAAGGAAAACACAATCTGGACTACAGAACTAAAGAATGCATCATGGGCCATACAAAAGATATTCAAAGCAAGGAACTACTTTGCGAATGTAGGGTTCTCAGAAGAAGATGTCCAAAAGATGGAGAAATGCTCTGTCAAAAAAATATACAAAGCCATGCAAGGAGAATTTTCAAAGATGACATGGAGGAAATTAGTATGCAACAATCAGGAAAAACCCAAGTGGATATTCATACTAAAGATGGCAATTCAGCAAAGACTTGCTATTAAAGAAAGGCTAGCAAGATGAGGTATAATTGCAGAACAAACTTGCTCATTATGCAACAAAGAAAATGAGACGGTGCAACACCTATTCTTTGACTGTGAGATATCAAGAGAGATATGGCAACAGTTACTGGAATGGCAAGGTATACGAAGAACAAAGAAAGCTTGGCAGGAGGAAGTGAGATGGCTGGAACATGTGAGCAAAGGAAAGAGTGCAGGTGCAGCAGTATGTAGGATGACCCTAGCAGCTGTAGTCTACCACATTTGGCAAGAAAGGAACAATGTGATCTTTCAGAAGAAGAGGAGAACAAGCAATGCTATACTACGATTGATCATTTAGGAAATACATGTCAGGGCTGTCAATTTTCCTCGTTTAGATAGAGCAATGGCTAATTTGAATTGGTATCCTGAAGTAAACTAGAGCATGAAGTAGCAGTTAAGCAATAGAAGTAATGGTGATAGGTAACTCCTAGCTGAGGCTTCATGTCCAGTAGGAGGTATGCTAGAGCTTTTTGTAGTAGAATGTAAGAATTGTAAATATTGTTACTTGAGAAATAAAATACTTTAATTACCAAAAAAAAAGAAGCTAAATATATAAATAATAATGTGGGTTGTATTAGTTGCTAGGATATGAGGCAAAAACAAAATAGCTACCCTACCCATGTAAGGAAATAATTTATTAAAAATTATTCTATTCTCTAATTATTACAACTAACCTCACATTAAAATTATTGTATTTTCGCTCCAAATATTCTCTTTAAATTTAAATGTACACATAATTTTTTTAATAATACATATACAATATATTTTTAAGAAAAAAATAGAACCTCAAAAAGTTGGGGCCCAATCGATTGCTTTATTGGCCTTATAGTGGATCCACCCATGCTCATTGATTAATAAGAGAGTTCAAATTTTGAAAGAAAACTTTTGACGGTAATGAAACAGTTGTATAGAGAAAATTCCTATTCCGATTAGAAAATATTTTCATTCTCAAAGAAAGTACCATTCAATCTGATAACCTTGATTCCGAGGATAATCTTGTGATATGTGATTAACATATAATTACAACTAGTGACGGACCCAAAATTTTTCATAAACGGGTTTAATTAAAATAATGTTAATCAACGATAGTGGTTGTATTGATAAGCGGGATTTGTCCTGCGTTTTTTTTGGGGTTCATGATGATATCTTAAAATAAATAATTAAATAAAAAAAAAAGAGGTCAAAATTATGTTCTTCTTTCAAAAATATATGGCACGAAACTTAAAACATTTAACAAAGTTAAAAAAAACATTCTATTTACTCAATTTAGATTTTAGAGTTTTATTAAACTCTAATAAATTAGAAAATAACAAAGTTATTAATTTACAAAAATAATAGGACAACAAAAAATAAGGAGTTATAACTTAAAATAAACTAGTACAAACTATAAGAAAAGAAAGCTTATAAAGTGAACAAACAATTTAATTGTAACAAAAATAAACAATTTAGGATAACCTAGTTTAATATGAACTAACACATTATAACTAATTTCAAGATATGCACTTGCATATTTTAGCAAAAATTACTGTAAGATTTTATCTACTGAAGTTAAATAGACTGTAGATTCATTCTTATTGGATTTCATTAGGAGATCAAATATATAATAAAATAGATATAAATTAGAAAACAGAGATAAAAGAAAAGCAAAACACAGTAAGGGAATAAACTAGCTGGCTTTTCATTTAAAAAAAGAATTACCTAACAATGCTAGCTATTTATTAGGTCCTTTGGCATTAAAGGGACATGCACGTGCACTTAAAATGCACACAGGAGCAAAAATAAAAAAAGCTGGCATTAGGTTTCGAACTCGGACGCTTTAGTTAACTTTGAACCTGCTAGACCACTAATTGAACTGGAAGAAGTTGCAGCACAGTTGAGATTATTCATCAAAAGTACGTACCGTAATCAATACTCCATAGGGTGCTAAATAATAATTTTACATCTTGTTATATTTTTATGGGCATTATATAATTGCACTTTGCACATGATTCAATTAATGGACAAACTTCTTGTAAATTGCTTTACAAACTTGGATAAAGTTACAAAAATTAATTAAAAGTACATGTGATCGTGCGTAATTTTTGGAAGCTGCATATGAGAATGGAAGTATGCCAAATGAAAATTGACGCATTTTTCGAAAGCACCAAGAGCATGCCTAGAAAACTTGTAGGAATTGAATTTGGATGTAATTGAGTGTAATTATGTAGTTGACATATTTGTCATGGAATTGGGTGCAGTTAAAAGTGTATAATTACACTCTCCTATTCTCAAGGGGGGTTGAGAATTGGTGACAATTATATTGTGTCATTACAAGGTACTGTAACTTTTCTAATATTTTTTGTATTTTTCTTTTTCAAATAATAAGTACTACTCTTTTTATAATACTCTTTTTTAATATTTCTCTTATTCTCATATTTAACCTTCCAACGTGTTGCCTTTAGTGTGCTTCCATATAATTTTATTACTTCTCATATTTTGCTTCTACTTTTTCTATTTTCTTTGTTTTTCTTAGTTGTTAAACACAATTTCATATTTTACTAGCTTTATTTTCTATCCATTAGTATAAAATAATTATTAAGAAAATATATCTTCTAAACTCTTATTTATCCTTTTGTTATCTAAAAAGTGCAACAAATCATAAATTTCATATTTTACTCATATGAGTTGGTAAGTTAAATTCATAATTGAAACTTTTATTAATTATTTTAAGTTAAGGTTTTATTTATTTAAAGATTTTTATTTATAAAAAATATAGTTTAAATACTTGATTATAATTAATATCTAGCATTTCTTATATATACTTGTACTTATCATACATTAATGAGTTAGTAAAAATATAATTTTTTATTGCAATTTTGATTAATTAATTTAAATAATATTATTATTTATTTGAAAGATACTTACTACTTTTAAGATATTAATTATTAATTTATAATTACTTAATATATTTGGATATGTTAATCTGATTTTTTATATTTAAATATATAATTATACGTGCCTAATCAAATATGATAGTGAGAATTATACTGTAATTACGTTCTGACAAATAAATAAGTCATCGTAATTATTATACTATAAATTATTAGAGTGTGTAATTACTACCTTAATGATTACACAGCCAAATAATTGCACGGGGCTTTCCAGACAGAGCCTAAATGAACTTGTTATGTTTCTCATGTCAAGAACTCATGCTAGACATTAATGTCTGGCAAGTAAAAAGCTCTCATTGTTGTTGTCATATTCCTTTTGAGAAAAAACAATTTCTTCTAAATTTGAAAATAGAAATAAGTGAAGGGACTGCAAAATAAGCGTCAATTTGGATAAACTAAAAAGATAAATAGATATTTTTGAAGTCGCTACCCAATATTTATTTTTTTAGGTTTATTAAGTCACCAGATAAATCGAATGTATACACAATGATTTGACACTAAAGGCAAAGCACCCGTTTCTACCTGCAATTGTAGGAGTTTTATATCTTGTATACATCTCTCAAATTGAGAATCTCCAACTAAATAGAAAGAATTGTGATTTACATCTCTAAAGATCTTTTATACACATCTACGAATATATTGTCGCGACCCAAAATCCCACCACAGACGTCGTGATGGAACATTTATACATATTTCGAGCCATTTTTTTTGAAACATATAATTTAATACACGTGTCGAAACCAAAAGCGAAAAACATATATAACCACCACCCAAGACTGATAATACTGAGTCATGAACTCTAATTGAATACATGCAATGATCTCAAGGATCAAATATACAATATTGTTCGAATAAGAATTGACAGTACAATAAAATGGAAAGACTCCAAGGGACATCGATGACCAATCAGCTCTACTTTGAATCTTGCGGTAAAAAATGAGTAGAAGTGTAGTATGAGTACACCACAGTCGGTACCCAGTAAGTATCAAGACTAACCTCGGTGGAGTAGTGACGAGGTACAATCAAGACATCCACTAGTCAAATAACTTGTGCAATATAGCAGTATACAATAATACTGGAAAAAAACAACAAGCAATGATGGCAACAGAAATCAACCAGTGATATAAACAACCAGGCAACAAGAACACTATAATTATTGCTCACATGAATAAAAAACACAAGTGCAACCAGTTAATCAAGTCTTTTAAATATAAATCTTTCACATATAATTCTTTCGAATAAATACCTTGGGACACACAGGGCGTAACAATCTTCCCCCCTTAGAAACATTCGTCCTTGAATGTTAAACTCCCATAAATCTATAAAACTTTTGGCAGAGTCTCATCTGTAATGGTACTACTACCAACCTGTCACACAACAAACCCAACAATACAAAGCCACACAGGGCCATAATCATCAATAACACTAATGGCCTCACACGACCAATAATAATAACTAGCATAAGAATCAAGTACAATATAGGTACCTAAAGGCTGTGATGTCTTAGTCTGATCCTCCTCCGGAAATGGAAACAAGTGAGAATACCTAGTATTCATTTCTTATTCAGCTTCATGAGTCATCTCCTCCACATTATTGTTAATCCAAAGTACTTTAACCAAAGATACATCCTTAGTTCTTAATCTCCGAACTTGTCTATCTAGTATAGCAATGGGAGCTTCCTCATATGGTAGCTGCTCTGTAACCTGAACATCGTCAACTAGAATGACTTTAGAGGGATCTCCAATACACCTACAGAGCATAGACACATGAAAGGCTGGATGTACATACTCCAATTTGGAAGGCAAGTCTAACTCATATGCTACTTGGCCTACTCTGCGTATAATCTTATAAGGTCCAATGTACCGAGGGCTAAGCTTTCCTTTCTTACCGAATCTCATAACACCTTTCATTGGTAATACCCAGTCGTCTACCTGAAACTCCAAGTCTCGTCGTAGATTATCTGCATAGGACTTCTGACGACTCTGTGATGCTAATAGCCTTTCCTTTATAAGCTTAATCATCTCAACTGCCTGTTGTACCAACTCTGGTCCTTCTAACTTAGTTTCCCCAATCTCGAACCATCCTATAGGAGACCTACACTTTCGTCCGTAAAGTGCTTTGTATGGAACCATCTGAATGCTGGAATGATAACTATTATTATATGCAAACTCAATAAGTGAAAGATGATCATCCCAGCTATCCCTCAAGTCCATCACACAAGCCCGTAGCATATCCTCCAGTGTCTGAATAGTACGTTTAGCCTGACCGTCTATCTGAGGATGAAATATTGTACTAAGAGTTACCTGAGTCCCCAATCCTTTTTGGAAGGACCTCTAGAAATTAGTTGTAAGCTGAGGACCTATATCTGAGATAATAGATATAGGGACATCATGAAGTCGTACTATCTCCTTAATGTAAATCCTTGCGTAATTCATTGCTGAATACAGTCCTGACATGCAAAAAATGGGCTGATTTTATAAGTCTATCAATAATAACCCATATAGAATCGAACTTACACTGGGTACGACGTAAGCCTATGATGAAATCCATGTTAATCACATCCCATTTTCAAGTCGGAATCTCTATAGCCTGCAATAATCCACAAGGTTTCTGATGCTCAATCTTAACCTTCTGACAATTAGGGCACTGAGCAACAAACTCTGCTATATCTTTCTTCATTTCATCCCACCAGTATATTCCCCTGATATCATGATACATCTTCATCGCTCCTGGATGAATAGAATAACGAGAATAGTGAGCTTCTCCCATAACCTGCTGGCGCAACACTGCCACATTAGGAACACATAATCAATCTCGATATCTGAGGACTCCATCTCCTGTAATCTCCAATGGTGTCTTCTCCTTTTGAGGGGTTGTATCTCTGTAGTGAGCTAGCACAAGATCTTCATACTGGCGTTCGTTCACTTCAGTTCCTAGAGAGGATGTTGTCGTGTCCTGAATAGTAACTCCGGTACCACCTGAATCTAGTAGTCGAACTCCAAGATTAGCTAGCTGATGAATCTCACGAGCTATCTCACTCTTCTCTGGCAGTAAATATGATAAGCTACCCATAGATCTATTATTGAGAGCATCAGCTACTACATTCGCCTTTCCTGGATGGTATAAAATATCAACATCATAGTCTTTTAGTAGCTCCAACCATCGTCTCTGACGTAAATTCAATTCCTTTTGCTTGAATATATACTGAATGCTCTTATGATCCATATAGATATCACCATTTATGGCATACAGATAGTGCATCCACATCTTTAGTGCATGAATCACCGTGGCTAACTTTAAATCGTGGGTCGGATAATTCTTCTCGCGCTTTCTTAGTTGTCTTTAAACATAAGCAATTACTTTTCATGTTCGTTCTACCACTCGTTGCATAAATACATGGATTATCTCATTGCCCACAAATACTGGAATATCCTGTAACTCATATAATCTCAAATATCTTCTTTTGATTTTTGTTTTCTTCTAGTTCATTAGTCACTATAGGTGCCACTTTCTTATGGAGTGCATACAATGTTGTTGTGACACTTTTGTTACAAGACCATTTCTTCCTTATGTCACTATGCTTAAGTTAAAGCCTTCTTCCTTATTCCCTCAGCTAGTCTTTCTTTGTAGTACTGAAGAGAGACCCTTTGACTCCTATAAAGTTACGAGCTTGTTATATTGTATACCTGAAGGAATTTTTGATGTTCTTACTCGCCTACAAATATCCTTAGTTATATACCTTAGTACCCTTGTGCTTGTAGGGTTACTTTTGAACTCAAATTTTGATTGTCTCCTTAGTGGCATTCTCTCTTATTTCCGTAACACTTATACGGTACCTTTAATTACTCCAACTCCTATCTGAATATTTCACAAGTGTTACGACGTCATATCTGTGAGACTGAATTCACTATGTTAGGGTTTGCTACGTCTATCTTGCATGATCTATTTATTTATCCCTGACCTCTTGTCTATCCATAACTAGGCTCTTCCTGAATCAACTATAGACTACTCGTTGGTCCATTCTCATATCTATGTTCTGCGTAACCCTTCTTGGGTTATGTTCTTTGTCTTAACTTACCTCTCCCACGGGATCCTTATGTATCAAGTGTTCATTCCCACTTATTTATCAATATCATTGGGTGCGGAACCCTTACTACTTCTCCTCGGCATCATGCTTGCATAATGTTCTAGAGTCATATCATATCTGTAGGATCTGAATCGATGTAATCTCATTCCTTTCACCTTTTTACCACATTCTTCCTTTACTATTCCATAATTACCACTTCATCTTTGGCATTTTTTTTGTTTTCACATTTTCACCGACATCTTACTCGCCTTGCGGTAACTCTTCTATACCGGAGATAATTGAATTTCTTACGCACAACGGTGACATTTAGTGTAACTTGCACACTTAGTCCTTTAAGCTTAACTTGGCTCACAGTGCTTGCTTTAGGGAAGCGTCTTCTTGAATGACATTTAAAGGTTACTCTTCTGTTGTCCATTCTATTATCTCCGGAACGTGATATCTAAAATTCTCATGATGCCGGCTATTGTCAAATCATCCGGTCCCTAATTCATATTCAGTTTATCTTTTTTCACTCGATCATACTAATTTCTATTACTCCGAGGTCTAACGTTTCCTTATGGTAATCACATTGGAGTCACCAACTTATTTCTCGAAAGAATGATATGACTTTATGGATTATACTCTTCTATTGTTTCAAGGCATAACTCCTCTTGTCTTTTCCTTCACTTAACTATAGACTCTATGATCATGTCATATTTTGATTTACCGTTATCACCCATATATATCATCTTACTCATGATGCTTCATTTACTCTCTTCTTATTCTCCGGATAATATTTTTGTCTATCACTTTATTCTGAAAACTTCATCAAAACGTTCTTTCACTTTTAGCTCCCCTTGTTTCATCTCACCGGTTCTTCGGAATGCCTAACAGTCTCCCTTTTGTTTTTACTAGGGACTGGAGTCATACTAAGGTAAATGTTTATCCCTTCTTGGATTCCACTGCCTATCTTCTGAATATTCTAGTGTTCACATCTGACTGCTATTCTAGAGATCACCATCTGGGTGTCTCACAAGGAGATATATTACCACATTTGCACTATCCAATGAAATGTTAGCTAATGATAACAATCCATCCATCATTTTTGGGTTACTCTAACCCCAGCTGGATCCTGATATCCTATCCTTCTCTTAAACTATATCTATTGGCTCCCATAGGGCATAATTAAGATAAGTGTGTTCAATTGTATATAACTCTATTACTGTTGAAATTAACTCATAATGCTTGTATTTCTCTGTCTAAATTGCAAATACTAATAATCTTCATTAACTAGATACCTCGTGCCCTTCTTCATCTTGCTTCTTTTACTTGCCGAAACTTATATCTACCTTCTGATTCTCTTATTTATTTTTACCATATAGGTGGATAGATATTCTTTCATTAGGGCTCCTTATCAAGAAGCTTACACATCTTAGTACACACATGATGTGCTGAAGAACTCACATTTACTCATCATAAGCATGATGCAGAATCGAGTTCCTCTAACTCAACTCTTTTACAGCTACATTTCAATCTCTTACCAACTATCTTTCTGGATATAGGTATCGTTGTATTACAAATAAAATAAAATTTAGGAGTTTGAATTCTTACAACTGAGCTCTACCACACGATCTAGAGTAAGAAGAAAGAGTGACAGTCCTAAATGCCCTGTAGCCTCCTGCTTATAAGTGTGGTGCACAACACACCCATAAATAAGACTCTACTAGACATGACTTGTAGATTCCCTGGGACAGAACTGCTCTGATACCACTTTTGTCACGACCCAAACAGCAGGGCCGCGACGGGCACCCAGTGCCTTACACAACCGAGTACCAACGTAACATATCTTTCTTATCATACTGTCATAGGTAAGTGGGCCAGAAGGGCCGTCATGAGATAACGAGAATAAAACATAAGGGAATACTAGACATAGGATGACCCAACATGATATAAAAACTCATACATGTGACATGCGGGCCTATAAGGCCTACATGATCATTTGTATACTCAAAATATAGGCCGATAAGGACATACAACTATCCATATAAGTGACATTTGACTACAAGACTCTAAGAGTACATAAATGCCATAAAGGTTGGGACGGGGCCCCATCATACCAATCAATACATATTCAAATCATACTGACCGAAAAGGCAACTTTGGAACAAGTGGAGTGCACAAACACCTTATGCTGAGCTGATAGCCTACTAGGAGAACTCTAAACCTGTCTATCAGGACCTGCGGGCATGAAACGCAGCGTCCCCAGGCAAAAGGGACGTTAGTACAAATAAAGTACAGAGTATGTAAGGCATGAAAGAAACATGGAATAAGGAACTCAACCTGTAAGTCTGAATAGCTCTATGAATCATGAAAATATTTATAATGTCATACATTTGCGTATAAATGCCATACCATGCATAAGTATATGCGTACATAACATCATCAAGCCTCTGAGGGCATCCCATCATATCATCTCAGCCACTGTGGGCGAAATCATCAATGTATACCATCTGATCAGGTGGTGGTGCATATATAACGCCATAACCATTTCCATATCCCATATACATATAATATACGCATATATAATGCTATCTGGTCATGGGTCAATGTACATATATAAATGAATGCAATGAATAAGGAAGTAAATCTGTAAGATCTCTCGGAATATCATAAGACCTATGAACATACGATATGATAGTAGGACATATGGGGAATCAAGAACATAGGCAACCCTAGTACTTCTAGGAATAGAATTATTTGTGAAAGTTACGTACTTGCTCATTTCTTGGATCATATGGATCATGTCAAAAAGGAAAGAAGGGATAGCCTTAACATACCTTATCACAATCTCTCCAATCACCAAGTTGAACTCGCCTCTTCATACCTTAATCTACAATAACAATAATAATACTATCATTAAGTTACGAAAGGTATAACTAACGCACAATGAACGACAAGCTTATTTTGTATTAAAACGGGCAGCATCTCCCCTATAATCCTTACTTCCTTCAAATTCAATATAACGCCTAACACAACAATATCAACATGTATACATTTTTTTTCCAACCTTATATACACCACAAAATACTACAAAATATCCCAACACACCCCAATCTCTTCATACACAAAACGACCACCGTAGTAGTATCAAACGGCCCGAAAATGTTACGACGAACGACCAGCCCACCACCCTGCATTTATGTGGTGTTTCTCCACAACCTTAATCCTCCAAAACTCTACAAAATAGTAGTAAGCCCAACAGCAACACAAAATAATCCACAAAAAAGTCCGCTACAAGTGAATAAGTCAAACTCACGGCTTTTGATCACCGTCCCGTGAGTTCTAACTATTGGGAAATGAATTTATCAACCTTACTTGATATTGAAACACTTAAATACAGAAAGTACACGTTTTCTTAACTATGAAGTACCTTCAAAAATTCAAACTACAAAGAAAAAGAGAGGCGATATAGCGATAGTTACGTCGTAAGGATCGTTTTAATGTTATCGTTCCTTGATTCCGTGCCTGGGATGATAATCTTATTTGAAACTCTTGCAGAGAGATTAAGAGTAAAGCTAGGGGTCTTATTTGGTTGTGTATTCTGGAAAATTGAAGAAACAAACGAGATAAGGATATAAATATCCATTTTGTTTGAAAAGTCAAAAGGTGCTACTTGGCACCCTTGCATTGGTCTTTCTTCCAACGCTTATAACTATTTATCCGGGTGTCGTATGAATGAACAGTTAAGAGAGTTGGAAACTACATTCCAATACCTTCAATTTGGTATATAATATATCCCAAAAAGACCTCATATACACACGAAATGTATTTCTCAAAAAGCTCTGTTACAAGGCAAATGCTTAGTCATTTTTTCCGCAACTTTAATCCGATATTTTCCCATACTTACATATTATTTAATACAAACATCATATATAGCCATATTATGACTTTAAAATAATTTAAATCATGATAAACATGTTTCATATTCATTATGTCATCTTGGGATGCACAGAGCGTAACACAAACCTCCACAACACTGACAATGATTGAGGAACATTAAAACATCATAATTTATCACCCAGAATCATCGATTCACATTTATCTTCACCGGGGCACACACCTCATAAGCTAAAACACAATAATTACAACACGAATATGGCTATCATGCTCAGATAAACACAAAAAGAAATTATCAAATAAGCCTAACAGGCATAACTCTCTATTTGTACTAAAATGCAATTCAATTTCACAAGGGAGAATTTAACACATGAATTTAATCTCATCCTGATATAACTTCCACTGCGGCATGTAGCCCAGTTTAAACATATCAATTCATATTAAAATGCGAGGATCCAATCCTGAGCTCTGAATTACAAGTATTATGCACATCGTGCCAACTGAATTGTTTTCCATTTCTTTTAAATAAATCTCGATAGATAATTTCACAACACGTAATGAACCCCCATACCAGTAGGGAATTAAAGTCATAAAGTTTAACCAAACTATCCCGAATTTATATCCAAACCTACTGTAGTGAGTAATAGAAAGTCACTTTTGGACTCATACCCCTCAATAGTGTACAAAACAAAAATGAAAGACACGGGCTAACACCATCAAATCTTTCAACAGGGATAAACAAGTGAGTGGAGTCCAAATTCACAAACTCACCGTATAAGGGGCATGGTAGGAGATCTCACCTCGATATTCGGGATTGAATCTAAATAAGAATAGTGCTCCTCTATTATGAATTAAATCATACATGTAACGATACCATATGTTGTAACGACATCAGCCATACCATAGTAATTATATCAACGGGTTGGGCCTCCCCCTCTAGGGCGCCCTCTAACCGCCTGTCCTCCACCCCTAACTAGCTGTGCATGTGGAATATTAATTGGAACGAGGCCTGTAGCCTGAGTGTTCTGATGAAATTCGCCTCTCCCAAGTGTAGGCCAATCTCTCATGATGTGCTTAGTATCACCACACTCGTAACAAACCCTCTGTGGGAACGACTGCTCATACTGAGTCTGTGCTGGATAACTGGAATAACCACTGTAAGAACCCCATGTCGGTAGTGCACTAAAAGTATTAGTTGGAGCACTACGAGTACTCTGAATTGCGAATTGGGCTGACTGATTATCCGAGCCTTTACCATGAGTGCTAGATGCAGAGTAGAATCCATTTAATCCTCCATAATTTCGAGACCTCTTGGCCTCCTTAGACTCCCCTTCCTCATTCCTACCAAGTTCTAATATTCTGGCAATCTCTACTACTTGCTGAAATGGAGTATCAGACTGCAATTCCCGATCCATGCATATTTTAAGATCATAATCGAGCCCCTTAATGAATCTGCGGACTCACTCTCTGACTGTAGGAACCAAAACAGGTGCATGATGGGCTAACTCACTGAACCTAATGGCATATTCTGACACTGTCATGGTGCCCTGACGCAACCGTTCAAACTCTGTGCGCCACGCATCTCAGATAGTCTGGGGAATAAACTCTTTCAAAAATATCTCTGAAAATTGAGCCCAAGTTGGTGGTGTTGAATCGATTGGTCTACCCTCTTCATAAGCTTGCCACCATTTATACGCTGCTCCTGATAGCTGAAATGTAGTAAAGCCAACTCTACTCACTTCCACAATACCCATGATGCGGAGAATAAGGTGACACTTAGCTAGAAATCCCTGTGCATCCTCGGCAGCTGTGCCACTAAAGATAGGAGTACTATACCTCTAAATATCTCAAGTCTCTTTTGTCCTTCTTCTGATTCCTTTGGCCTGACATCAGGCTGAACTGGAATAACAACCTGTACCGGTTCTACACTCGGAACCTGACCAATGTGAACCTGTTGCTCTGGAGTACGGGCAGTAGGAGTCTGAGCTCCTCCCCCAATATGTGAAATATTTGGTGAAATGGAAATCAATCATTCTTGAGTTAATGTACCAAACATGTTCAGGAACTGTGCTAAAGTCTTGTGAAGTCTGGGGGAAACAACAGGTGCTTCTGGTACTTGTCCCCCAACCGGAGCTACTGGCGGCTCCTCAACTACTACTCTAACATGTGCTCTAGCTGCGGCACGTGCCCTTCCTCGGCCTCTACTTTGGCCCCGACCTCTCGCGGTCCTAGCATAATGCGCGTTGTCTGCTCAGCTTACCCGGTAGCACGTGTCCTCACCATATGTGAGAGAATAGAGATACAAAGGCTAAAACTCCAAAATCAACAAATTTTGCACGCCATGAATGAAATAAGTGGAAATTTGCTAACAGTTCTGTAGCCTCTCGAAGATAAGTACGCACATCTACGTACCGATCCGCAAGACTGTACTAGACTCGTTCGAGACTTGGAGAACCTATGAACCTAGAACTCTGATACCAACTTGTCACGACAAAAAATCCCACCATAGGCGTCGTGATGGAACTTAGTATCTAAGACTAGGTAAGTCGATTATAATTACATTTCGAGCCAATTTTTTTGAAACATATAATTTAATACAAGTGTCGAAACCAAAAGCGGAAAAAAATATAACCACCTCCCAAGACTGGTAATATTGAGTCACGAACTCTAACTGAATGCATGCAATGATCTCAAGGATCCCAGGAGGACTGTGACGACCAAGAAGCTCTATCTTGAATCTTGCGGTCAAACACACTAACTCTGCCCGAGTCCAATATCTTAAATACCTGGCTCTGCACAAAAATGTGCAGAATTATAATATGAGTACACTACGGTCGGTACCCAGTAAGTATCAAGACTAATCTCGGTGGAGTAGTGACGAAGCACAATCAAGACACTCACTAGTCACATAACTTGTGAAATATAGCAGTATACAATAGTACTAGAAAACAACTAGCAATGATGGCAACAAAAATCAATCAGTGATATAAACAGCCGGCAACAAGAACACCATAATTATTGCTCACACCAATAAGGAACACAAGTTCAACCAATTTATCAAGTCCTTCAAATATAAATCTTTTACATATAATTCTTTCGAATAATTACCTTCCGAATATACTTCTTTCAAATAAATATATTTCGAATATAATTCTTTCAAATAAATATCTTTCAAATATAATTCTTTCAAATAAATATCTTGCGAATATTTTTTTCAAATAAATATCTTTCGAATATAAATTCTTTCAAATAAAAGTCACTATGTAATACCTCATTTCATAATCATAAACACGGGTCTCAGTCCACTTTCGTATTTTTGTAACACGGGTCTCGTCCCACTTACATATTTTCACGGCACCTTGTGCCCATATTTTTATCAAAATTGCACGGACAACTCACGTGCCAATAATAAAAATCATTATATTTCTCCGGTACCTTGTGCTCATATTTCTATCAAAACCGCACGAACTACTCACGTGCCAATAATAAAAATTATTATATTTCCCCGGTAACTCGTGCCCGCATTTCATATCACAATTGCACAAACAATTCACGTGCCAGTAACATAATTATTATACTTTCATGGCACCTCGTGCCCACATTTCATATCATATCTGCACGGACAACTCACATGACAATAAGATTGTTACGTCCTAAAATCGAGGAGCGCGATCGACGCTCAACCGAGTGAACCCGGCCGAGCAAGCCCGTTAGATTTGTTTCTACCCAAACTCAGCCATGAATAAAGAGGCGATGAACTCCATTAATCAAACATTGAAAAGATTTTATTAACAACTTCAATCATAATTTCCAAAACATTACAAGTTTATAGATATAATTAAAAAACATGTTTGGCAAATACCAACATTTCTAGTTCAATTCCCCACATCAAAAATTACCCACAACCTGTCTATGGAGACTCTAAGTATAAAGAAGAGTAATATAGAAATGTCGGCAATAAGGCCCCTACTATACCTCAAAATACAAAGTACAACATCAAATGACATCAGACCCGAAATAGAGTAGGGCTCACCAAAACCTGCTGAATAGGGAGTAACAGCTAACGAGGACCAAAGTTGCCCGTTGATAAACCACCTACACCCATTGAAGATGCAGCGCCCCCGGCAAAAGAGACATAAGTACTGTTACGCGACGCCTTCCTGAAGTTCCTTGGAAGGGCGATGTAAGGCTAAGCAACCGATGTCAGTGTGATTGCTGTCCGCCAACTGAGGTCCCCTCCGTACGCTATACTAGATTGTCAGTGCCGTACGGGAAAACCAATGCCGTGATCAATTGAAAGAGAGAGCAGAAAAGAGAATTGAGAATGAAAGAAAGCTTGATTGTATTGAATGAAAGCTATTACAGAAAAACAACACAGTGTCGGGGGGAGAGACACCAGTACAGAGAATTGTTTGCTTGCTTGAAAGTTTGATTGCTTGGTCCCCCTTAATAATGCTTAAAAAAAATAGACCAAAGTTATATGACTAGACCTATGAAAGCTGGAAAATCACACTTAAAGAAAATACAGCAAAACTACTCTATATTTACAATGAAAAAGACTTAGTCTTCTACAAAGCAGAAACAAGTTTGTTGGCAGCAACTTTGTCTTTAGCATCAGGGTCTGCGCGCGCAACATTGTCTACGCGCGCGACGCTGTTGGCATCTGCCTGTGGCTGGGCGCTGGCGATGGCTATCAGTGGGGTGACACAGGCACATGCGTGCTTGTCACTAGGAGCTGCCGAGACCACGGGGCCGACCGTGGCGACGGGCATTGGGAAGCTGGCCAGGACGCCACGGGGCGCGTCCAAGGGGTCATGGGGCATGGTTGAATGCCGCCCATGACATTCTCCCCCACCTGAGTTGGCGACGTCCTCGACGCCTTCCTTGCAAGGTAATCATCAATAAGGCTCTTGTAGGATTTGAGGTTTGTTCCCCTCTCCCAAGTATTCTTCTCTGCATCACATCCCTACCATTTCACCATGAACTCCTGGTGATCTTTTCTTGAGGCGTGAATCACTCGATCATCAAGAATAGCTTCAGCACACCTTTTTCCAATTGAATTGGGACCTCGAATACTTGGTATTGTGAGTTGGCTTTGTGAAGGATCCTATATATCTTCCCGAAAAGGTTTCAGGAGACCGACATAGAAAACAGGATGGATTGTATCCACCCGGTATGCAACTTTCCCAATGCGCCTTTCAATGGACAAGGGTCCAATATATTTTTGCAATAGGTGAGGGTCATGGACCCCTGCAAACAAGTACCGCTTTGGGATTTTGACCATCACTTTGTCTCCCACTTGGTATTCAACAAAGCGGCGATTCTGATCAACATGCCTCTTCATCTGCTTTTGGGCTTTGACAAGATAGCTCCACACTATCTCCAAATTTTTCTTCCATTCTTTTGAGAAGCTAGCAGCCCGAGGAGATTTTGACATGTTTGGTGCGTTCACTGTGTGTGGGAGTAGCGGTTGCTGTCCGGTAACAATTTCAAAAGCGCTTTTGTTGGTACTTGAGCTCTTTTGTGAATTGAAACATAGTTGAGCAGCATCCAGAAGCTTCACCCAGTTCTTTTGCGATCCGGTCATAAAGTGCCGGAGATATTCCTCTAGCATGCCATTGAATCGCTTCGTCTGGCCATCAAATTGCGAATGAAAACTTGAGCTATGACTCAATTTTGACCCGAGACACTTAAAGAGTTGGGTCCAAAAATTGCTAGTGAAGCGTGAGTCGCGATCACTAACAATGTCTTTAGGTAGGCCCTAATATTTGACGACATGAGAGTAGAATAG
Organism: Nicotiana tabacum; assembly: GCF_000715075.1. Classification (NCBI taxonomy): domain Eukaryota; kingdom Viridiplantae; phylum Streptophyta; class Magnoliopsida; order Solanales; family Solanaceae; genus Nicotiana; species Nicotiana tabacum. Next base: position 3,021,847 of record NC_134103.1, on the reverse strand, counting down.
TCGAGCTGTATCTTCTGCTGATATATATTGTGGGGCTGCTATAAAGGTAGCATACTTGGAAAACCGATCCACCATAACCAAGATAGTTGTGAGATCTCCGACCTTGGGCAATCCGGTGATGAAGTCCAGGGAAACGCTTTCCCAAGGTCTTTTTAGGATAGCTAGTGGTTCCAAGAGCCCTGCCTACGTCAAGCGGTCTGACTTATCCTTCTGGCATACTAGACAAGTTTTCACATACTGAGCGACATCATCGACCATTTGAGGCCAATAATATGGACGGTGAAGCAATGCCATGGTGCGTTCCTCATCGGGATGACCGACCCACAAAGTATCGTGGCATTCCGCCAGAAGAGCCCTTCGCAGATCTCCTCCTTTAGGAACATAAAGTCGGTTCCCTTTCACTTTCAGGAAACCATCTTCGGTGTAAAACTGGCGAGTCTTGCCATGTCCTACCAAATCAACCAAATACTGTGTAGCAGATCCTTGATGAGTAGATCCTGTATCTGGTCTTTTATGGTGGTGGTTACTTCGCTTCCCTTTAGGGCGGCGAGTACACACACCGATGCTAGATCAGCTCTCCGACTGAGTGCATCAGCAACATGATTGGTCTTCCCACTTCGGTACTCCAGGTTGAAGTGAAATTCCGCTAGGAGTTTCTGCCACCTAGCCTGTCGACCATTCAGCTTTGGCTGGGTCATGAAATAGCTAACAACTGTGTTGTCTCTCTTGACCACGAATGGGGCTCCCAGTAGATAATGCCTCCAAAGGCGTAAGCAATGAACAACAGCCAATAATTCTTTCTCATGGGCGGCATAGCGCTGCTCTGCATCCTTCAGTTTTCGGCTCTCGTACGCTACGGGATGCCCTTCTTGTAGCAATACTCCACCAAGTGCATAGTCGGAGGCATCCGTTTGCACTTAGAATGGCTTGGCCAAGTCAGGGAGGGCCAAGACTGGGCTACTAGACATAGCCATTTTCAATGCGTCGAAGGCCTCTGCCCGCTTGGGGCCTCAATCCCACGGTGTGGCCTTTTTGAGAAGTTCTGTCAGCGGCACTGCAATGAGGGAGTAACTTTTCACAAAACACAGATAGAAGTTGCATAGGCCAAGGAACGACCTCAAGGCATGGATATCCTTAGGAGGCGGCCATTCTGTGATGGCCTGAATCTTATGTTGGTCCATCTTGATCCGCCCTTCCTCGATGACATGTCCGAGAAAGTCAATTTGTTTCTGAGCAAAGGAGCACTTGGATAGCTTCGCATATAATTCGTGCTCCCGCAATCGGGCTAGGACCTTCCGCAAATGCTCCAGGTGTTCTTCCAGTGTCTTGCTATATACCACAATGTCATCCAAATAAACCACGACGAATTCATCAATGTATTCTCGGAAGACTTGGTTCATCAAGGTGCAAAATGTGGCTGGTGCGTTATTCAAGCCAAAGGGCATAACCAGGAAGTCGTACGACCCATATCTTGTCCCACAGGTCGTCTTGTGCTCATCACCCTTTGCAATCCAAACTTGCCAATAACCTGTCCTCAGGTCTATTTTGGTGAATACCGTCGCACCACCCAGTCTATCAAACAAGTCTGCCATTAGCGGAATAGGGTACTTGTTTTTCACGGTGATTTTGTTTAGAGCCCGGTAATCCACGCAGAGTCGTAAACTACCATCATGTTTCTTTTGGAATAGCACAGGGGACCCATATGGGGACTTGGAGGGCGCGATGATCCCTGTGTCTAGCATTTCCGTCAATTGTCTCTGAAGCTCGGTGAGTTCGTATTGTGACATTCTGTACGGCGCCCGGGCAGGTGGCTTCGCACCCGGCACCAACTCAATCTCATGGTCCACATTCGCCTAGGTGGAAGATTCTTTGGCATGTCTTGTGGCATGATGTCTTCAAATTCCAGAAGCAACTCCTTCACGGGTGCAGGAATGGGACTCGAGGAGCATTCTATATCTTCTATGCAGAGGGTAGCCAGGAACGTGGGTTCATGTCTTTTTACCCCCTTCTTCAACTGCAAGGCCGAATGTTTTCGGCTGCCATCTTCATGGGAATGCACGGAATAATGCAGGGCTTAGCTCCATTTTCTCCCATCATCAGTAGCAAGTCTGCATACGGTGCGGGCATGGTATTGGTCTGTCTCAGGAATTCCAACCCCACTATCAACTCGAAGTCATCTATGATCACCACGCGCAGGTTGAACTTTCCTTCATAAGGGCCAAGTTTCACCGGTACATCTTTGGCTATTCCACCCACTTGCTGAGGTGGTGAGTTGATAGCCTTGACACGACCTTTGCCCTTTCCTACAACTAGGCCAAGGTGCTTCACCTAAGTCGAGGCTAAGTAGTTGTGGGTATCACCCGTGTCTATCATCGCCCGAATGGGCTTGCCATTTACCTTCATGTCAACGAACATTAAGGTCCTCTCTTGATGATGAGGAGTCCTCTCGTTCGCCTTCTTTTTCTATTTCTTGGCAATTGGACATGGGTCCTTCTTCTTACGGATACCAGCACTGGTTCCCGCTAGGGGCTGAGAAATAGAGCCAGCAATGGCATTGAATGCACCAACTGGTTCGGTCTGGTCCGCATCATTGGCATCGTCATCCATCCCATCCTCAAAATCTTGATGGGAATTCATCTGTGCATGTGGGCATTCATTATTCCAATGTGGTCCGCCGTAATGACGACATCCTGAAGGGGGCTTCCTCCCCCGATCATTGTTGTTAAATGCAGTGCTAGTACTGTTTGAGGAGGGAGCCTTAGATTTGGTTGCACTCCGGTCTCCTCCACTTCTGCTACGGCCACCAGTGTCCGGCTGACCTCCTTTGTATCCTCCTCGGACAGGCTGTTGAGGCCTGTCCTTCTGGGCTTTCACTTGATAATCCCCAAGGCACTCTACTGTTTGGATTGCCTTAGGTAACGTGTCTACCCTTTGTTTTTGCAACTCCAAGCGGGCATAAGGTTTCAACCCTTCCAGGAAGGTGAAGAGTTTGTCTTTGTCCCCCATGTCGTGGATGTTCAGCATGAGCGCAGAGAATTTCCGCACGTAATCCCGCACTGATTTGGTCTGGCGGAGCTCCCGTAGCTTTCTCCTAGCATTGTACTCAACAATTTCGGGGAAGAACTATAGGCGTATGGCTGCCTTCAGTTCTGCCCATGTCTCGAGGGCATCTTCACCAGCCTTGATAGCTTCGTATTTCACCCTCCACCAGAGTTTGGCATCACCCTGAAGATACATGGCAGCAGTTGCTACCTTCTTAGCTTCTTCTAGACCCCCCCACGGCATCAAAGTATCGTTCGATGTCAAAGATGAAGTTTTCCACTTCTTTGGCATTCCGAGCTCCACCATATGGCTTTGGCTCAGGAATTTTCAGTTTTTTGGCCACATGGGCGAGGTTCATAATACCCCCGATTTGGTTTCCACCTCCTCGAAGCAGGCCTTATAAAGCAGCATTGACAATGTTGAGCTGGCCTGTCAAGTTTTCTATAGTTTGTTGCATGGCAGTCACCCTGTCTGCCTCTTGTGCCCTGTTCGCAAAATCCTCAGCGCGCTCCTATTGGAGGACCTCAAATTTACCAAAAGTTTTTGCTGCCTCTGTGGCTGCCGTTTGCCGGTCTCCTTCCGAGTCGCGATTGATGTTTTCTATGTCAACTTCGGCCTGGATCAGTCTGTGGTCCAGGTCGTCCAACCTTTGCACTAGGATGGTCTTTAGGTTAGGCACCATTTCCACGATGGACCGTAATGCGTCAACCGTTCCCTCAAGGGTCGCGATGCGATCCCCATAATTCACTATGGTCAGAAATGGTGGTAATTGCAATGTAATCCCTCGTCCGATGTCGAGCCTAGGCTTTGATACCAATTATTACGCGGCGCCTTCCTGAAGTTCCTTGGAAGGGCGACGTAAGGCTAAGCAACCGATGTCAGTGCGATTGCTGTCCGCCAACTGAGGTCCCCTCCGTATGCTAGACTAGATTGTCAGTGCCATACGGGAAAACCAATGTCGTGATCAATTGAAAAAGAGAGCATAAAATAGAATTGAGAATGAAAGAAAGCTTGATTGCATTGAATGAAAGCTATTACAGAAAAACAACACGGTGTTGGGGGGGGGGGGGAAGACACCAGTACAAAGAATTGTTTGCTTGCTTTAAAGTTTGATTGCTTGGTCCCCCTTAATAATGCTTAAAAAAAAAATAGACCAAAGTTACATGACTAGACCTATGAAAGCTGGAAAATTACACTTAAAGAAAATGCAGCAAAAATACTCTATATTTACAATGAAAAGGACTTAGTCTTCTACAAAGTAGAAACAAGTCCGTTGGCAACAACTTTGTCTTTAGCATCAGGGTCTGCGCGCACGGCATTGTCTACGTGCGTGGTGCTGTTGGCATCTGCCTGCGGCTAGGCACTGGCGATGGCTATCGGTGGGGCAACAGAGGCACATGCGCGCTTGTCACTTGGAGCTGCCGAGACCACGGGGCCGACCGTGGTGACGGGCATTGGGAAGCTGGCCAGGACGCCATAGGGCGCGTCCAAGGGGTCATGGGGCATGGTTGGAAAGCCGCCCATGAATAAATACCTTCCGAATATACTTCTTTCAAATAAATATATTTCGAATATAATTCTTTCAAATATACTTCTTTCAAATAAATATCTTTCAAATATAATTCTTTCAAATAAATATCTTGCGAATATTTTTTTCAAATAAATATCTTTCGAATATAAATTCTTTGAAATAAAAGTCACTCTGTGACACCTCATTTCATAATCATAAAACACCGGTCTCAGTCCACTTTCGTATTTTCGTAACACAGGTCTCGTCCCACTTACATATTTTCCCGGCACCTTGTGCTCATATTTCTATCAAAACCGCACGAACAACTCACGTGCCAATAATAAAAATTATTATATTTCCCCGGTACCTTGTGCCCGCATTTCATATCACAACTGCACGAACAATTCACGTGCCAATAACATAATCATTATATTTTTGTGGCACCTCGTGCCCATATTTCATATCATATCTGCACGGACAACTCACATGACAATAAGATTGTCACGTTCTGAAATCGGGGAGCGCGACCAACGCTCAACCGAGTGAACCCGGCCGAGCAAGCCTGTTAGATTTGTTTCTACCCAAACTCAGCCATTAATAAAGAGGCGATGAACTCCATTAATCAAACATTAAAAAGATTTTATTAACAACTTCAATCATAATTTCCAAAATATTACAAGTTTATAGATATAATTAAAAAACATGTTGGGCAAATACCAACATTTCTAGTTCAATTCCCCACATCAAACAGCACCCACAACCTGTCTACGGAGCCTCTAAGTACAAAGAAGAGTAATATGGATATGTCGGCAACAAGGCCCCTACTATACCTCAAAATACAAAGTACAACACCAAATGACATCAGACCCGAAATAGAGTAGGGCTCACCAAAACCTGCTGAATAGGGAGTAACGGCTAACGTGGACCAAAGTTGCCCGCTGATGAACCACCTGCACCCATTGAAGATGCAACGCCCCCGACAAAAGGGACGTTAGTACATATGGAATAGTACTAGTATATAAAGCTAATTGTCCTCTTTCAAAATAGAATTCCAACATAAAAGGGAAAACCATAGAAACAGCAAGTCACAATCAACCATATCTAAATGTCCAGTTAAAACATAACAATTTTTAAAATACGAAAATCATATATATTTTTGTTTGGGAGATCATTAGCACTGATATACCACCATATTTGTAGCACGGAGTCCAATCACGCTCGATCGTCTAGGCCATATCCCCACAAACAATGTGGTTCGACATGTGATACGAAAGAAAAGTGTTACCAGGAGTAGTACCACCATGTGCGCAACATGGCGTCCGATCTCCACCCGATCAACTAGGCCGCCTTCACACATATGCCGTGTGGGTTGACTTTTCCAATTCACAATTTTTATCAGTTTCATCCCAATTAAGGGGACTATTATCAACCCATCAATCACATCCCAAATATGGAGAATAATCTCAATCCACTCCTACACCGGCACGTGTAGTTTGGGGTATGTGTCTTATGACCCACCTCTCCTCTTGCACACAAAGGTAACATAGATACGAATGTACTTACCTCATCATCGTTCACATTGTATAAATCTCCACTAGTATTTTCAACCAATCATAACAACAATATTCCCTTGGCTCTTTTGGCCTTTCACAAGATTCATTATTCAAAGCACAATGGCCGTATTTGATATTCCACATTTTCATTTCTTCTCTCTCATGTATCATCATCATAAATATCAACATTTATAATATTCCGAAAATCACAACTTTAAGTTCATTAGAAATGAATAATTTAAGCATAATAGATTTATTTCCAAGAAATGGTGTAAAATGATTGGTAATCGATGCGCAAGTTAAAATCATAAACAAATAACACACCATTTATTCTTGAAATACTTTTTCCCAAAAAGGACAATTCATAATTTCCACTCACGAATATGTAAGAACGTAAAATACATTGAAAATACTCACAAAGCATAGCATTAGCTAAAACATCCACATATGGGCATGACTTGAGTACATAAGCTTTTAGGAAAATTCTATTTTTGAAATAATTTTGGAATAATTGAATCAAATCCCATTCCATAATCTTTCTCACATCATCTTATTTCATTGGCAACATTAGCCACAAGTATAACTTTCATTCTTGGCATGTTGGCGACACTCTATATCCCCAATTCACTTATTTTATTTTTATGCATCTTTATAGATTATCAACAATAAGACATTCCCAATCAAGACATTAGGTACAAATATGAGCAATTAAGAGGCTTAAGCATATCGAGTTTTTCTCACACAATTTGGCATACTAGCTTTCATTTGAAACACGAATCAAAGCCATGATATTTTAATACACATATCATTCTTGAACACATTCCCGAAGGATAACATAATGTGATAGGAATATTCGGAACACATTTTTAATATATAATTCTCGACACTTTGCTTACTCGGGACAATCGAATTTATTGGGAACAACTCGGAATATAGAATAAGGAACTTGAACCAACCATACTTGAAACTTACAGGAACGTCATGGAATTCAATTCTAAGAGAGTAGTTTAGCAAACATACCTTACTTTGAGCTTTCCTTAAATTACTACAAATTTTCAAAAATCCTAGCAATCCCAATCTATTTCGAGAAATAACAAAATTGAACACAAATTAGGATTATATTCATGGTTTCAGCTTTATCAAACACTAGGTGTGCAAATTTAACTACAAGGTTCTTCTACAAGATTTCCTTCAATGCACAACCCAATCCTTACTTATTTGAACTCAACAATCTTCCCATAAACTTTATTAGTATATGCCTGTATAAATAATACTCTTACATCTAAGAATCATACTCCGCATCACCCATCTTTTACCCCAAACTCGAAATTGAAGACAGGTTTGATCCTTACTTCTTAAGTGAAGCTCTTGTGAAATTTCTTTGTTGGATTTTAAAGCTTGGACAAGATCTTGATGAACAAAGCACTTGAGCTTCTTTCTCTCTCTAGAACACTCTCACTTCTCTCTAAAAATATCAGTTTTTTTCCTTCCAAATGAGTCTCAAAGGCTATTTATAATAATAGGGTCAGGCTATAAAAATGGGAAAATGAACCCTCCGAACTCAGGTATACGGTCGCAGAATGGACCGAAGAATGGGTATGCGGTAAGCACAATGGACAGCAAAACTGATGCTCAGAACTGGGCTAGACTGGTCAGTTCTACGACCATTCTACGGTCCGCATACACTTTTGCGGTCCGCAGAATGATTCTGCAGTCGCAGAATTTACTAGAGAATCACATTCTTCCAGCCTTTGGTAATTTGGTCAGAACCTCATTTAGGAGGGTCCAAATGACGAAAGGTTTGAAGCGTTAGAAACTAGACTCGAATATCTTTCGTTTGATAGGTTATCCATCACTTAACCCTTTATATATATGTAGATATGCTCATCCAAAGTTTGGTCTTGTGCGTACTCATTTGGAACTTTAGTCTATCATGTAATTTCTAACTTGACTTAGACATAGGGCTCTCCTTAGACCCAGATTACTTATAATATGCCTCGTACACTTATTATCATATCCAATTGGTATACATCATATTAATAGTCCCTGTCTGTACACAAAATAATATAATTAACACACATCAACTTTCTTAATAGCGCTTAAGAAATTCGAAATTTTCCGGAGTTCTACATTCTCCCCCACTTAAGAACATTCGTCCTCGAATGAGGAGTAGATTTCGTCCCCAAACACTTAACATAACTCGTTTCTTCTTCCATACATCTTAAGCTCCCAAATTCTACTAACTCCCAGATTTTTCAGAAATTTCGGCAGAGTCTCCCCTGTGATTGGGCTTATCCACCTGCTAGAGTAACACAAAAACAACTCCTTACAACATATCCACGACCCAACGAAGCACCACAATATATATATCAATAACACTAATCTCATCATTACAAGCACTGCATTATCAAAATGATATCTGGACATGAACTGCACATTTTTAAATCATAACACCTAGAAAGTACCTTTCAAATCAAAACCAATTGCTATACAATCAAGCGAAAATATTTTCTTTCCACAATACTTTCGGCCTTCAAAGTGACCTTCTCAACTTACAGACTTCGCCATAGCGCATTAACGTAGGCAATCCCAACTCCCGGACTTAACAAGGATGCCAATTAGGTACCTCTCATAAGCTAACTATCCATTAACTTCACCTTCAATAACCTCCACCAGAACGATATACAAAGGATTTTCAATTACCTCGTTAGACATATACACAGGAAACACCGGGTACACGGAGGACAATAATAGGGAAACATCATACTCATAGTTTGGCCTGTTTCCTTCAAGATTTCATAAGGCCTAATATGACTACACACAATCTACCTTCCTTAACAATTCACCTAATATATTCATAGAGAAAGTCTTGAGAATAACCTGTTCACTTTCTCCAACTCTAAATCCCTACACCGAACACCCAAACTAAACCTTTGGCGACCTCCAACAATTACTCTAAGATGTGCTAGCTTAAATATGACCATAAATTTTACTACCAATATATTTGATCACGGGATGATGCTTCTTCTTTGACATGTTTGAGTCCTTCAACCCTCATAGGTTACTATAATTATGAACAACGAGGTCCGAGACTCGGTTGGAATTTTTGTTGAGCAGGGCATTTCAGGAGGTAATATCCTAATAGACATGAAGGTTATTATTGATCATGGTTAAATCATTGTGATGCCATCATCAATTCGACAAATGAGGCATAGAGTTTCCTAGTGCACATTGATAACGTGGAAACATGTACATGATTTGGAGATGTAAAATAAATGAGTCATTTTAGACATGTGATATATGGGAGGCATGATCGGGAGAATAAATACATTAGCATCAGTTATTCTTGGAAGACTATGAGTTATGAGAAGGATAGTAATAATTGCTTTATTCCATACGAGCCTTATTCGGCAATATTAAGCCTCAAGAAGAAATAGCCAAGTACGTGACACCAGTTGTATCTTGGAGTGTAGGAAAAATCAGTTTAACTCGAAATAAGAATATTCTGGCACCCTGAATATGATATGGGTTTCAAGATACATGAAGTTACATTATGCTCTTAACAGTATTTGACACAAGGAATCTATTCCACAAACCCATGAGGTTATTATCATTCTGACACCTTAACCCTTTCCAATAGTTGATCCTATATGAGAGGACTAGCGATACAACAAACTTGTCTTTCACATCAATATGATCATGATATGTGCTAGAATTTCTAACATCCACCTGAGGTTAGAAGGGAAAGGTCGCGGTAAGGCTACTTAACTTTCAACCACACACGAGCGAAACCATGTAGCTAGGACATCTTAAAATTGGGATAAAATCATGTATTGATTAGAGAGAATGAACACTTTGCAATGAGCTAGACATATTTCTGCCATTATAACTGTCAAGCTGCAAAACCAGGACACTTCATGGGCAAACTACAATACTAGGAACAAAGTGAGTTACTCACTGAGGCATGATCTAGGCGGACCTGAAAATTATACTGAGTTGGGCAAACAAAAGATCTTCTTGTGACAAATTCACGAAAACCTCAAATTCCCGAGAAACTTTATATAGACAAGTGACCAATTCAATTGACACGTACACATATGATAGGTGCTAAGATATGCTCTCATGTTACTAGACAGTGAAAAGAATTCCTGATAATATTCGCAAGGGAGTAAAGTGACTGATCAAACCATAGGAGCCACACATACTAGAGAGGGAAAGAGTGGCTCAAGAAGGATCTCAACACTAGGCTGCTTTACATTGAATTTAATACCACATAGATAAATTTTATGATGGTGCATGTATAAGCACAAGTGACCTGATGTTATCCATTTGAATCAAAAAGTTATATAAGAAATTCATCATGTATAGTCCCTTGTTGAGAATTTGGGGAAACAAGTGGAAAGTATTAGCCCAATTCAAGGAAATCACTATAGAACTCAATTTCTCAAGAGCTTGTAAATATACGGAATTGTGATAAAGAGACTTCACAAATAATAGGTCTCGTTCAAAGAGTGGATACAGAGAATGGCTCATAAGGCTATTCCGATTCTATCCCAACTTCCATAGCAACATAAGGAATGACATATGACAAAGTGGACCCGGGATCAATAAGGGCATATCCATCATGAGATTGGACAATCGATATACCTGTAATCACATATGGAGAAGCCTCCGACCTTTGATGCCTCCTCATAGAATAAAACTTGTTGGGCCCTCTCGAGCTCTGAATACTACCCCTCGCTGCAGAACTAGTTGGCTGTGCCACACCCATGACCATGCTTTGGCGAGACGAATGACAATCTCTCTGAATGTGACCCCTTATAACACATAACATACATTGATACCATAGATACATACTCTCAGATCACATCTCCCACACTTCACACAACGGGGATGAGGTCTACTAAACTGACTCGCCCCATTGACTTGATATTCACCCTTTTTGCACACATCATAAGGATCCCCTTATCCTATCTCCAGGCCTCCAATGTGGAAGTAACAAACCCCATACCGGATTGTTGTGTGGGCATTTGGAATTTCCCAAACCTGCCACCCCTAACATGTTGTTGAGTATACTCACCACACGATGCCAAATGTTTATTTTCGTACATCGGGCAGACTGGGATGGGTGTTCCCAACCTAGGGAATTTTTTCTTCTTGCATGTTTCCATAGCCATAGCATATTTCAAGAGTCATCCAACATCTCCCCAAGTGACGCTTCATGCAAACCATACAATCCGGCTCATTAGTACCAACAACCCTTTTTCATTTCTCAGATACACTCTGTCATGACCCAAAATTCCCACCTTCAGGACCGTGATGGAGCCTAACATTTCACTTGCTAGGAAAGCCAATATTAAAATAATCTTAACCATTTTTAAGCAAATCAAATTAAACGGAAGTCAATTACTGAAATAAAGTGCGGAAGACCTTAACAATCGAATCATCCAAATACATCCTCGAATCTGGTGTCACAAGTGCACGAGCTACTAGAATAATACAAATAAAGGTCTGAATAAAGTTCAAGTTATTTGAAAGATAATACACAACTAAGATAAGATAGAATGAGACTTCAGAACTGCGGACGCTGTGTAGTTATACCTCAAGTCTCCTCTGGGGTAGTTGAATCCGAGCAAGTCTATGGTATGCCGCTAGGACCAACTCTAAAATCAGCACAAGAAGTGCAGAGTGTAGTATGAGTACAACCGACCCCATGTACTAGGTAAGTGTTGAGCCTAACCTCAACGAAGTAGTGATGAGGCTATGACAAGGCACGTACGTAAACAAACTGTACAAGCATATACAAATACGAAGCAACAACAATACAATAAATGACAATTTATAAATTTGGGAGGGAACATGCGAAAGGGGAATAACATAAAATTTCAACAGGAGAAGTGTCACGTAGCAGCCAAATAACTTTTCAACAGTAAACAAAGTAGTTGATGGTTTGAAAATGGCACAACACCACCCTCCGTGCTTTTACTCTCATTCTTCCCATGAAATAATAAATAGTCAATATGAATGGCACGACATCACCCTTCATGCTTTAACTCTATTTTAAATGGCACGACACCACCCTTCGTGCTTTAACATTATGATTAAATAATTTAAATGGCACGACATAACTCTTCATGCTTTAACTCTCTTCCTCACTTCATAAATCCATAAATAAAAATGTGAAAATGGCACGACATTACCCTTCGTGCTTTTACACTCTTTCTCACCATGACAAAGACAGTATAAATAATAAAAATGGAACAGCATCACCCTTCATTCTTTTACACTCTGCCACAATATTCAACAGTAATTAAATCAATAATAATTTCATGAATAACGATCAAATAATCAATACTAAACTTAAGTAGGAATATCTTAATAATATAAGAAATTATTCAAAATGAAATAAATTCCGCCCACATGCTTTGACTCAACCACAACGCATAAGTACTCGTCACCTCACATATACGCTGCACCCACACATTAAATCACGTATCAAATAGACAAACAAATCCTACTTCCTCAAGTCAAAGTTAACCGCGACACTTACCTCGCTTCGCAACCAATTTCAAGATTCCAATAAACCTTTGGCTTGCAAATTCATGTCTGGAAGCTTCAAATCTAGTCACAAACAATTCAATATACTCAACATGAATCGTAGAAATTAATTTCAAATGAATTTACTAATTTTGCGGATTAAAATACGAAATTCATTTTAAAAATCAAAAGTGGGACCCACTTTTCGAATCTCAGAAAAGCTTACGAAATCTGAACACCCGTTCCGAGACGAGTTCAACCATACAAAAATTATCCAATTCCGATGTCGAATGGACCTTCAAATCTTAAACGTTCCTTTTGGGAAAGTTTTACGAAACTTCCAATTTCTTCCATCTAAATCCGAAATAAATGATGCGTATAAACATGGATTTATGAAATATCATCAATATATGATAAAGAACACTTACCCAGTCCGAAGTCGTGAAAAACCTTTCAAATAGCCAAGAAACCAAGGTTTTAAAACTCAAACAAAAATGGCGAAATGACTGATTTTCGATTCTTATGTTTTTGCTAATTTTTCTCTTCTGCGACAAAATTGTCGCATTTGCGGTGTTGCTTTTGCGACTTAAAATGCCTCTTCTACGAAGAAGTGCTGGCCAAGGGAAGCCTCGCATCTGCGGAGGCAATTTCGCTTCTACAATGCCAAATGTGCATATGCGCTGTCTTCAGCTTCTGTGAAGCAATGTCCGCTTCTGCGGACTCACAAAAGCGTTCAGCTTTCCGCTTCTGCGGCTTCTTTCCCAGCTCCTCTTCAGCGGAGCCACTCCGGCGGCCAAGGCTTCGCAGAAGCGAACACACGAGAAGTAACAAATTTCCAGAATTTGCTTAAGTCCATATTTTGATCAGATTTCAATACGAATCACACATGGGGTCCTCGGGGCCCTGTCCGAACATACCAACAAGTTCGGTAACATAATATGGACTTACTCAGGGTCTCAAATCACTTCAAACGACGTCTAAATTATAATTCGCACCTCGATTCGAACTTATAAGTTTAAAACATATTAATTTACAAAACTCATGCCGAAACATATTAAATGAATCCGTAATGACTTCAAATTTGGCACACAAGTCATAAATTCCATAATGGAGGTATTCTAATTTTCGGAATCTCAATCCGAGTCCGATATCAATAAAATCAAATTCGTGGTCAAACTTTGGAAATCTTTAGCCTTTAAATTTCTAGTTTCCGTTAAATGGCCATAACTTGAGCTAGGGACCTCAGAATTCAATTCCGGGTATATGCCCAAGTCCCAAATCATGATACAGACCTATTGAAACTATCAAAACTTTTATCCGGGTCCGTTTTCTAAACATGTTGACCAAAGTCAACTCAGTTGAGTTTTAAAGCTCTATTTCACATTTTAATCAATCTTTCGTATAAAAACATTCCTGAAGTTTATACGGACTGCACAGGCAAGTCGAGGAATGATGAATAGTTCTATTCGGGGTCATTGAACATAGAAATGAATGTTTAAATTTAAAGATGACATTTTGGGTCATCACATTCTCCACCTCTAAAACAAATGTTCGTCCTTGAACGGAATTAGAAAAGTACCTAAGCTGGTAAAAAGGTGTGGATATTTACTCTGTATGTCCGACTCGGACTCCCAGATAGCTGCCTCAATTAGCTGACCTCTCCATTGCACCCGAACTGAAGGATTACTGTTAGACCTCAACTGACGGACCTGCCGGGTTAGAATAGCTACCAGCTCCTCCTCATAAGTCAAATCCTTGTCCAATTGGACTGAGCTGAAATCTAACACATGGAACGGATCACCCTGGTATTTCTGGAGAAAAGACACATGGAACACCAGATGAATTGATGATAAACTAGGCGGTAATGTAAGCCTTTAGGCTACTTCACCCGCCCTTTCAGGAATTTCAAAGGGTCCAATATACCTAGGGCTCAACTTGCCTTCTTTTCGAATCTCATCACACCTTTCATAGGTGAAACCCAGAGCAATACTCTTTCTCCAACAATGAATGCAACATCATGAACTTTACAGTCGGCATAACTTTATTACCTAGACTGAGTTGTGCTAAATCGAGCCTGAATAATCTTGACCTTATCCAATGCATCCTGTACCAAATCGGTACCCAACAACCGAGCCTCTCCCATTTCAAACTAGCCAACTGGCGAACGACACCGTCTCCCGTATAATGCCTCATATGGAGCCATATGAATGCTCGACTGGTAGTTGTTATTATAGGCAAACTTCGCAAGTGACAAGAACTGATCCCAAGAACCTCCAAAGTCTATAACACAAGCGCGAAACATGTCTTCCAATATCTAAATAGTGCGCTTAGACTTTGCGTCAGTCTGTGGATGAAACGCGGTACTCATCTTAACCCGCGTGCGTAACTCATATTGTACAGCCCTCCAGAAGTGCGAGGTGAATTGCGTACCTCGATCATAAATGATAGTCAAGGGCACACCATGAAGGCGGACAATCTCGCGGATGTAAATCTATGCTAACCGCTTTGAAGAATAAGTAACTGCTACTGAAATGAAATGTGTAGACTTGATCAACTTGTCCACAATGACCCATATTGCATCGAACTTTCTCTGAGTCTGTGGAAGCCCAACAACAAAATCCATAGTGATATGCTCCCACTTCCACTCAGGAATTTCTAACTTCTGAAGCAAACCACTAGGTCTCCGATGCTCGTACTTGACTTGCTGACAATTTAGACACCGAGCTACATATGCAACTATATCTTTCTTCATTCTCCTCCACCAATAATGTTTCCTTAAATCTTAATACATTTTGGCAGCACCTGGATGAATAGAATACCTGGAACTGTGTGCCTCTTTGAGAATTAATTCACGAAGCCCAGCCACATTAGGCACACAAATATGAACCTACATCTACAAAACTCCATCTTCCCCCACAACAACCTGTTTGGCACCACCGTGTCGTACCGTGTCCTTAAGGACAAGCAAATGAGGACCATCATACTGACGCTCTCTGATACACTCATATAAAGAAGACCGAGCGTTTGTGCAAGCTAGAACCCGACTGGGTTCTAAAACATCTAACCTCACGAACTGATTAGCCAAAGTCTGAACATATACAGCTAACGGTCTCTCACCAACCGAAATATACACAAGGCTGCCCATACTCACAACCTTTCTACTCAAAGCATCGACCACCACATTAGCCTTTCTAGGGTGATACAAAATGGTGATATCATAGTTTTGCAACAGCTCCACCCATCTTCTCTACCTCAAATTGAGATCTTTTTGTTTGAACAGATACTGAAGGCTATGATGATTAGTAAATTCCTCATGCGAGACACCGTAAAGGTAATGCCTCCAAATCTTCAGCGCTTGGACAATGGCTGCTAATTCTAAGTCATGAACAGGATAATGCTTCTCGTGAACTTTCAATTGCCGCGATGCATATGCAATCACCCTGCCATCTTTTATCAATACTTCACCAAGACCAACACGATATGCATCACAGTACACCATATAAGATCGTGAACCTGCAGGTAATACCAACACTGACACCGTAGTCAAAGAGGTCTTGAGCTTCTGAAATCCCAACTGACGCTCGTCTGGCCATCTGAATGGGGTACCCTTATGGGTCAATTTGGTCAATGGAGATGCTATAGATGAAAATCCCTCCACAAACCGACAATAATAATCTGCCAGACCCAGGAAACTCCAGATCTCTATAGCTGAAGTAGGTCCTGGCCAATTTTGAACTGCCTCAATCTTCTTAGAATCCACTTTTATGCCTTCAACAAATACTACATGCCCCAAAAAGGCAACTGAGTCTAACCAAAATTCACATTTTGAAAATTTGGCATATAATTGATTATTTTTCAAAGTCTGAAGCATCCGAAGATGTTGCTCATGCTCCTCTCTACTGATGGAGTAAATCAAGATATCATCAATGAACATAAACACAAAAGAATCCAAATAAGGCTTGAATAATCGATTCATCAAATCCAGAAATGTTGTTGGGGCATTTGTCATCCTAAATGACATCACTAGGAATTCGTAATTCTGATACCGAGTCCGAAAAGTTGTCTTAGGGACATCAGATGATCTAATATTCAACTGATGGTAACCAAACCTCAAGTCGATCTTTGAAAACACCTTGGCACCTTGAAGCTTATTGAATAAGCTATCAATTCTTGGCAACGGATGCTTGTTCTTGATAGTGACCTTGTTCAACTGCCGATAATCTATATGCATTCTCATCGACCCATCTTTCTTCTTCACGAACAACATGGGTGCACCCCAGGACGAGGCACTAGGTCTAATGAAGCCCTTATCAAGCAATTCTTGTAATTGTTCTTTTAATTCCTTCAACTCCGGCGGGGCCATACGGTATGGTGGAATAGAAATGGGCTGGGTGCGCGGAGAAAAAATCAATATAGAAGTCAATATCTCTGTCGGGTGGCATTCCCGGTAAATATGCAGGAAATTCATCTGGAAACTCATGAACAACCGAAACTGAATCAATAGAAGGAACATTCGTACTAGAATCGCGAATATGAGCCGAATAAGCTAGACAACCCTTCTCGACCATACGTCAAGCCTTCACATAATAGATAACCTTGCTGGTGGAATAGACAAGAGTCCATTTCCACTCTATTCGGGGTAACCTCGGCATGGATAAGGTCACCGTTTTGGTGTGACAATCCAATATAGCATGATAAGGTGACAACCAATCCATACCCAAGATGACATCAAAATCTACCATATCAAAAAGTAGAAGATCCACGCTAGTCTCAAGTCTCCCAATTGTAACCATACACGAACGATAGATATGATCTACCACAACGGAATCTCCCACCAGTCTGGACACACACACATAATCACTCAGAGAATCATGAGGCACAACCAAATATAAAGCAAAATAGGAGGACACATAGGAATAAGTAGATCCTGGATCAAATAGATTTGAAGCTTCTCTATGGTAAACTGGGACAATACCTGTAATCAAGGCATCAGATCACTCGGCCTCAGGCCTAGCTCGAAAAGCATAAAAAAGGGGCTGGGCCCCACCACTCTAAACTGTGTCCCTCGGACGGCCTCTAACTAGCTGGCCTCGACCTCTAACGGCCTGACCTCCACCTCTAGCTGTCTGACCCATGTCCCTAGCTGGTTGGGCGGGTGGAGAAATAGCTAGTACTGGAATCATAGCACGAGAACCCTTCTATGGTGAACTGCCCGATGCCCGAGGGAAAACTCTATCAATGTTCCTCGGATCACGACAAGTATAGCACTTCCTCGACTATTAGGACTGCTGACTCTGGAACTGGCCATGTCGACCTGGATAACCACTCTAATGACTCCGTTTTGGAGGTACATTAATAGGAGCTGGTGGTGCACTGTAAGCTAGTTGATCGGAATGAGACATATAAGGGCCGTGACCACCTGAAGCACTGTGGGATTCCTGGAGCACTGAATGAAATGGCCTGGGAGGATAGCCTCTACCAAAGTTACCCCTGCCTCCAGATGAGGCACCACTAAACCCACCGAACTGACAAGGCCTCTTATAAAACCCATGACCTCTCTCCTCTGCAAGAACCATCTCGATCCTCCTAGCAATATTAGCAGCCGCCTGAAAGGAAATCTCACTTCCGGTCTCCTTGTCCATCTGAAGCCTGATAGGGTGAGTGAGTCCATCAATAAAACTTCTCACCCTCTCTCCATCAGTAGGAAGTAAAAGGATAGCATGGCGGGCTAGATCCACAAAATGGGTCTCGTACTAAGTAACAGTCATACTGCTCTGCTGGAGATGTTCAAATTGCATGCAGTAATCCTCTCTCAATGTGATAGGGAGGAGCTAATCTATAAATAGCTGGGACAACTACTCCAAAGTCAGTGCAGGCGATCCAACTGGTCTGGTCAATGTATAATCTCTCTACTACCTCTTGGCGGATCCCGTCATCTGAAAGACAGTAAAATTGACTCCATTGGTCTTAACTATACACATGTTCTGCAATAACTCATGGCAGCGGTTAAGATAATCCTGTGGGTCCTCAGAAGGTGTACCACCGAAGTGAACTTGAAAGAGCTTAGTAAACTTGTCCAGCCTCAGTATAGCCTCAGAAAACATGGGGGGCCTATCACCGGCCTATGCCGCAATAACTGGCTGAACTACCCCAACCGGTGGGGCAGCTGGAGCCTGATTCTGGGAAACCATCTGCTCCGGAGCGGGAGTAGTAGGAGTTTATGCTTCTCCCCCAGTATGTGAGATGACTGGTGCCACTAGAAATGTACCATTCTGGTCCATGACCTCCATAAAACTCACCAAACGGACTAGAGCATCCTGAAGCACTAGAGTAGCTATGAATCCTTCCGGAACCTGAACTGGTCCAACCGGTATAGTCTGAACTGGAACCTCCTCCTGAAGATCCACTTGAGGTTCTACAATAGGTGTTGTTGCTCGAGCTCTAGACTAAGCTCTACCTCTGCCTCTGTCTCGGCCGCTAGCGCGACCTCGACCTTGACCTCTAGTGCAACCTCGACCTCGACCTCTACCCTTGGTCATAGTTGCCATCGGGAGCTCTGGTCCCTGTTCGTCAATAGATGTATTACGTGTTCTCACCATCTGCGAGAGAACAAGAATAGAATTGTTCAATCATCAATGATAAAATAAAATCGTATGACAGAATAAGAAAGAAGTGATATTGTTCTTAAATTTTATAGCCTCAGAAAGATGAGTATAGACGTCTCTGTAATGATTCTTCAGACTCTACTAAGCTTTCTCGTGACTCGTGAGACCTAAGTAACCTAGTACTCCAGTACCAAATTGTCACGACTCGAAATTCTCACCTTCAGGACCGTGATGGCGCCTAACATTTCATTTGCTAGGCCAGCCAATGTTAAAATAATCTTAACCATTTTTAAACAAATCGAATTAAATGAAAGTCAATTACTAACATAAAGTGCAGAAGACCTTGACAATCGAATCATCCAAATAATTCCCCGAATCTGGTGTCACAAGTGCACGAGCTACTAGAATAATACAAAAACGTTCTGAATAAAATTCAATCTGTTTGAAAGATAATACACAGCTAAGATAATATAGAAGGGGACTTCAGAAATGCGGACGCTGTGCAGTTAGACCTCAAGTCTCCTCTATGTAGCTGAATTCGAGCAAGTCTATGGTACACCACTGGACCAACTCCAAAATGAGTACACAAAGTGCAGAGTGTATTATGAGTACAACCGACCCCATGTACTACGTAAGTGTCGAGCCTAACCTCGATGAAGTATTGATGAGGCTATGACAAGACACGTACTTAAAACAACCTGTAAAAGTATATACACATACGAAGTAATAACAATACAATAAATGACAGTTTATAAATTTGGGAGGGAACATGCGAAAGGGAATAACATAAAAATTTTAACAGGAGAAGTGTCACGTAGCAGCCAAATAACATTTCAACAATAAAATAAGTAGCTGATGATATGAAAATGGCACGGCACCACCCTTCGTGCTTTTACTATCATTCTTTCCATGAAATAATAAATAGTCAATATGAAAGGCACGGCATCACCCTTCTTGCTTTAATTCTCTTCCTCACTTCATAAATCCATAAATAAAAATGTAAAAATGGCACGGCATTACCCTTCGTGCTTTTACACTCTTTTTCACCATGAAAATGATAGTATAAATAATGAAAATGGTACGGCATCACCCTTCGTGCTTTTACACTCTGCCACAATAATTAAATCAATAATAATTTTATGAATAACGATCAAATAATCAATACTAAACTTAAGTAGGAATATCTTAATAATATAAGCAATTATTCAAAATGAAATAAATTCTGCCCACATGCTTTGACTCAACCACAACATATAAGTACTCGTCACCTCACATATACATTGTACCCACATATTAAATCACGTAGCAAATAGACAAACAAATCCTACTCCCTCAAGTCAAAGTTAACCGCGACACTTACCTCGCCTCGCGACCAATTTCAGAATTTTAATAAAACTTTGTCTCGCGAATTAGTGTCTGAAAGCTTCAAATCTAGTCACAAACAATTCAATATACTCAACATGAATCGTAGGAATTAATTCCATATGAATTTACTATTTTTCTGGGTTAAAATCCAAAATTCATTTTAAAAATTGATAGTGGGACCCATGTCTCGAATCTCGAAAAAACTTATGAAATCCGAACACCCATTCCGAGACGAGTCCAAGCATACAAAAATTATCCAATTCCGATGTCAAATGGACCTTTTAATCTTAAATTTTCATTTTTGGAAAGTTTTACTAAAATTCCAATTTTTTCTATCTAAATCCGAAATAAATGATGAATATAGATATGGATTTATGAAATATCATCAATATATGATAAAGAACATTTACCCAGTCCGAAGTCATGAAAAAACCCCTTTAAATTGCCCAGAAACCGAGGTTTTAAAACTCTAAGAAAAATGGCGAAATGACTAATTTTCGATTCTTATGTTTCCGCCAATTTTTTGCTTCTGCGGCGAAATTATTGCATTTGCGGCCTTGCTTTTGCGACTGAAAATGCCGCTTTTGTGAAGAAGTGCTGGCCAAGGGAAGCCTCGCATCTTCGGAGGCAATTTCACTTATGTAAAATCGCTTCTGCGACGCAATGTCTGCTTCTGGGGACTCACAAAAGCGTCTGGTTTTTTGTTTCTGCGACTTCTTTCCCATATCCTCTTCATCCGCTTCTGCGATGAAATTCTCGCTTCTGCGGAGCCGCTCCTGCGATCAAGGCTTTGCAGAAGCGAACTCACCAGAAGCAGCAAATTTCCAGATATTGCTTAAGTCCAAATTTTGATCCGATTTCAATCCGAATCACTCTCGGGGTACTCGGGACCTTGTTAAAATATACCAACAAGTCCCGTAACATAATACGGACTTATTCGGTGTCTCAAATCACGTCAAACAATGTCGAAATTACAATTCGCACCTCGATTCAAACTTATGAGTTTCAAACTTTTCAATTTACAAAATTCGTGTCGAAACATATTAAATGAATCTGGAATGACTTCAATGGCCATACACCCGATATCAATAAATTCAAATCCGTGGTCAAACTTTGGTAATCTTTAGCCTTTAAATTTATGGTTTCTGTTAAATGGCCATAACTTGAACTAGGGACCTCAGAATTCGATTCCGAGTACACGCCTAACTCCCAAATCATGATACAAACCTATTGGAACTGTCAAAACTCTGATCCAAGTCCGTTTGCAAAACCTGTTGACCGAAGTTAACTCAGTTGAGTTTTAAAGCTCTATTTCACATTTTAATTAATTTTTCATATAAAAACTTTCCGGAAAATTATACGGACTGCATACGCAAGTCGAGGAATGATGAACAGTGCTATTCGGGGTCCTTGAACTCAGAAATGAATGTGTATATTTAAAGATAATATTTTGGGTCATCACTCACTCACCACACAATCCAGTGGTGCGGTGACAATGGTAGGAACAATGACACTTCCCTTAGAAACAAGTTCTTCCAATCCCTCCATGCCTCGACGCATTCTCCCAACAAACTCTTGTGTAATCTCCCCCAGATTCAATGGCGCGGTCATTCCCTCCTCGCTGCTTCAAACTCGTGGATTACTAATCTGGAAAATGAGACATGGCGAGTAAATTAGCTTCCTATCTTGAGCTCTATCGCACGATATGGAGTATCAAAGAAATGTTAAATTCCTAAATGTCTAAGTAGCCTCCTTATTATAGATGTGGTCGATAACACACTGATAAGAAGGACTCTACTAGACACGGCTCTGGGACATCCTAGAACACTTTAAAATCGTAATCTCTGATACCAAGTTTGTCGTGCCACGAAATCGGGGAACACGTCTGGCGCTCAACCGAGTGAACCCGACCAAGAAGCCTGTTAGATTTCCTTCAAATAAAGAGAAGATGAACTCCATTAATCAAACATTGAAAACATTTTATTAACAACTCCTATTTCATATCCATTAGCAACTTCATTCATAATTTCTAAAATATTACAAGTTTATAGATATAGTGAAAAAACATGTTTGCCAAATACCAATTTTCACAATACAAAAATAATATATATTTTTGGTTGGGAGATCATTAGCACTGATATACCACCGTATTTGTAGCACGGAGTCCGATCACGCCCGATCGGCTAAGCCATCTCCCCACGAATAATGTGGTTCGACATATGATACGAAAGAAAAGTGTTACTAAGAGTAGTACGACCATGTGCGCAACATGGTGTCCGATCTTCACCCGATCAGCTAGGCCGCCTTCCCGCATATGCCATGTGGGTTGACTTTTCTAATTCAAAATTTTTATCAGTTTCATCCCAATTAAGGGAAAGAATATCAACCCATCAATCACATCCCAAATAAGGGGATAATCACAATCCACTCCTACATCTGCACGTCTAGTTTCGGGTATTTGCCTTATGATCCACCCTTCCTCGGTTTTCTAATAATGCTCCCAAAAATATTTTTGTTTTGCACACAAAGATAACATAGATACGAATGTACTTACCTCATCATATTTCACATCGTATAAATCTCCACTAGTATTTTCAACCAATCACAACAATAATATTTCCTTGGCTCTTTTGGCTATTCATAAGATTCATTATTCAAGGCACAGTGGCCGTATTTGATATTCCACACTTTCATTTCGTCCCTCTCATGTATCATCATCATAAATATCAACATTTATAATATTCTGTAAATCAGAACTTTATGTCATTTGAAATGAACAATTTAAGCACAATAGATTTATTTCAAAGAAATGAAGTAAAATGATTGGAAATCGATGCGTAAGTTAAAATCATAAACAAGTAACACACCATTTATTCTTGAAGTACTTTTCCCAAAAAAGGACAATACACAATTTTCACTCACGAATATGTAAGAACGCAAAACAAATTCTAAATACTCTCAAAGCATAGCATTAGCTAAAACAACCACATATGGGCATGACTTGAGTACATAAGCTTTTAGGCAAATTCTATTTTTGAAATAATTTTGGAACAATTGAATCAAAAATTATTTTATAATCTTTCTCACATCATCTTAATTCATTGGCACTATTATCCACACGTATAACTTTTATTCTTGGCACGTTGGCCACACTCTATATCCCCAATTCACTTATTTTATTTCCAAACATCTTTATAAATTATCAACAATAAGACATTCCCAATCAAGACTTTAGGTACAAATATGAGCAATTAAGAGGCTTAAGCATATCGAGTTTTTCTCACACAATTTCGCATACTAGCTTTCATTTGAAACACGACTCAAAGCCATGACATTTTAATACATATATTATTCTTGAACATATTCCCGAAGGATAACATAATGTGACAGGAATATTCTGAACACATTTTTAATACATAATTCTCAACACTTTTCTTACTCGGGACAATCGAATTTATTGGGAATAGCTCGGAGCATAATATAAGGAACTTGAACCAACCATACTTGAAACTTACGGGAACGTCATGGAATTCAATTCTAAGAGAGTAGTTTAGCCAACATACTTCACTTTGAGCTTTCCTTAAATTACTACAACGTTCCGAAAATCCTAGCAATCCTAATCTATTTTGAGACATAACAAAATTGAACAAATATTAGGAAGATATTCATGATTTCAGCTTTATCAAATACTAGGTGTGCAAATTTAACTACAAGGTTATTCAACAAGATTTCCTTTACTCCACAACCCAATCCTTACTTATTTGAACTCAACAATCTTCCCACAAACCTTATTAGTACATGCATGTATAAATAATATTCTTACACCGAAGACTCATACTCCTCATCACCCATCTTTTACCCCAAACTCAAAATTGAAGACTAGGGTTTGATCTTTACCTCTTGAGTGAAGATCTTGTGAGATTTCCTTGTTGCATTTCAAAACTTGGACAAGATCTTGGTGAACAAAGCACTTGAGCTTCTTCCTCTCTCTAGAACACTCTCACTTCTCTTTAAAATTATCATGTTTTTTCCTTCAAAATGAGTCCCAAAGGCTATTTATCAAAATGGGATCAGGTTATATATAAAAATGAACCCTCCGAACTCAGATCTACAGGCGCAGAATGGACCGCAGAACGGGTATGCGGTCCGCACTATGGACAGCGAAACTGGTGCCCAGAACTGGGCTTGACTGGTCCGTTCTGCGACTATTCTGCAGTCCGCATACCACTTTTGTGGTTCGCAGAATGATTCTGCGGTCGCATAATTGACCGTTGAATCACATTCTGCCAGTCTTTGTTAATTTGGTCCTAACTTCTTGAGGGAGTGTCCAAATGACGAACGGTTTTGAAGTGTTAGAAACTAGACTCAAAGATTTTTCATCTGATAAGTTATCTGTCACATAACGCCTTATATATATGTAGATTTGCGCGTCCAATTTGGATCTTATGCGTACTCATTTGGAACTTTAGTCCATCATGTAATTTCCAACTTGACTTAGACTTAGGGCTCTCCTTAGACCAAACATCACTTATAATATACCTCGTACACTTATTATCATATTCAATTGATATCCATCATATTAATAGTCCTCGACTGCACACAAAATAGTATAATTAGCACACATCAACTTTCTTAATAGTGCTTAAGTACTTCAAAATTTTCTGGGGTGCTACAAACATAATCCGCCCGGCAATAGCCACAGGCTCACAATTTCAACATGGATCAGACTATTATCAAGTTTACTGTCACGACCCGAAATTCCCACCTTCGGTACCGTGATGTCGCCTAACATTTTACTTGCTAGGCAAGCCAACGTTAGAATAATATAATACATTTTAAAACAATTTTTTTTATTTATTAATAACAAAGAAACAAATGCGGAAGTAAAGTCTGAAATGTAGTGAATAATCCATAAAAATAACGGAGTCTAAATACCATCCTAGAATTGGTGTCACAAGTGCATGAGCTTCTAGAATAATACAAATAAAGGTCTGAATAAAATAAAGCTGTCTGAAAACAAACACACAGCTAAACTAAAGTAGACAGGGACTTCAAAACTGCGGACGTTGTGCAGTTATATCTCAAGTCTCCTCTGGTAGCTGAAATCCAAGCAAGTCTATGGTACGTCGCTGGGACCAACTCCGAAATCTGCACAAGAAGTGCAGAGTGTAGTATCAGTACAATCGACCCCATGTACTGGTAAGTGCCGAGCCTAATCTCGACGAAGTAGTGACGAGGCTAAGGTAGGTCACTTACACTAACCTGTACGCACTAATAGTGATAATCACAATAATAGAATTAAATCAGGTAACTCATTTTTAATAGTTGAAGCCAACTCAATAGTCATAACCAATTAGTATTTCAATCAATTTCTGTTGCAACGTGCAACCCGCTCCCACAATATATTCGTTTTCAATCCTTCCATATATTTATTTTAATCAAGTATATATAGACTTTTAAATAAGTTTGTGGCGTGCAACCCGATCCCCCAATATGGACTTTTTAATAAGTTTGTTGCGGCGTGCAACCCGATCACCCATTATGGACTTTTTCATAAGTCTGTTGCGGCATGTAATCCGATCCCCGATATGGACTTTTAATAAGTCTATTGCGGCGTGCAACCCGATCCTCCAATATATTCATTTACCAATTATTATAGAAAAAATTACCCCAATAAATACAACAATTAATATAAAATTTTAAGACAACAAGCATACAATAATTATGATTTAATTATGAAATAAACAATGACAAATAGTAATTTATTATGGAAATCAGGGAGGAAATAGGGAGTTTAATATTTAATATGCTAAATATCAAGTAGCAATTAATACACATAAATCAAATAAGCACGTTGCAATTATTGCAGGAATTCAAGAACTAATATTTGACAAAGAATAGGAGAGAAACAATTTTTATAAAAATTAATTCGTGTATTAAAACAAATTTAGGATTTTCAAATAATTATGCAAATAATTAATTTGATGACGTGTAGATACTCGTCACCTCATCTATACGTCGTCACATGAATTTCATATAACAAATAATTTAAAGGTTCTATTCCCTCAAGTCAAGGTTAACCACGACACTTACCTCGCTTTGCAATTTCAATCAATTACTCGACCACAACTTTTTCTTTTAAATTTGACTCCAAAAGCTTCAAATCTATTAACAAACAATTCTATATATTCAATACAAATTGTAGGAATTAATTCCATATGAATTTACTAACTTTCCGGATAAAATCCGAAATTCACTTTTAAAAATTGACAATAGGGCCCACAACTCAAATCTAAGAAAAACTTACGAAATCTGAATACTCATTCCGAGACGAGCCCAACCATACAAAAATTACCACATTCCAATGTCAAATGGACCTTCAAATCCTAAA
This sequence comes from Nicotiana tabacum, assembly GCF_000715075.1. NCBI lineage: Eukaryota > Viridiplantae > Streptophyta > Magnoliopsida > Solanales > Solanaceae > Nicotiana > Nicotiana tabacum. The sequence continues at coordinate 2,994,844 of NC_134103.1, read as the reverse complement.
TTTTTGTTTTTGGAAGTTTTTATAAAATTCTGATTCTTCTCCCAAAATTTCACGGATTCATGATATAAATGAGTATGGAATCATGAAATATAATCAATATAGGATAAGGAACACTTACCCCAATAGTTTCCCGTAAAAATCGCCCAAAAATCGCCTTACCCGAGCTCAAAAATGGAAAATGGTTGAAACTGGGACGAAATCCCATTCCCAAAACTTAAGTTCTGTTTGCCCAAATTTTACCTTATGCGATCGGGTACAATGCTTCGCGATCGCGAAGCACCTTTTTGGCCTCTACGCGAACGTGGCAGTGATCTCGCGAACGCGAAGCACAATTTCTTAGCCTTTCGCAATCGCGGACATCATTGTGCGATCGCGTAGTACAATTTTTGTTCTTTAGCTTCTACCTCATTCCTTCTACGTGAATGCAGCTTGGCCCTCACGTTCGCGGTGCTTTTCCTGCTGTCACTGTGCGATCGCGGACCTCACTGTGTGATCCCATAGTACAAATTTCATCTGTGAGCATTAATCCTTCGCGATCGCGGACTGAACACTCATTCCGAGACGAGTCCAACCATACAAAAATTTTCACATTCCGATAACAAATGGACCTTCAAATCCTAAATTTTCGTTTTTGGAAGATTTTATAAAAATCTGATTCTTCTCCCAAAATTTCACGGATTCATGATATAAATGAGTATGGAATCATGAAATATAATCAATATAGGATAAGGAACACTTACCCCAATATTTCCCCGTGAAAATCGCCCAAGAATCGCTTTACCCGAGCTCAAAAATGGAAAATGGTTGAAAATGGGACGAAATCCCATTCCCAGAACTTAAGTTCTGTTTGACCAGATTTTACCTTATGCGATCGGGTACAATGCTTCGCGATCGCGAAGCACCTTTTTGGCTTCCCAGCTTTTTGCTCTACGCGAACGCGACAGTGCTCTCGCGAACGCGAAGCACAATTTCTTAGCCTTCCGCGATCGCGGACATCATTGTGCGATCGCGTAGTACAATTTTTGTGCTTCAGTTTCTGCCTCATTCCTTCTATGTGAACGCAGCTTGGCCCTCGCGTTCGTGGTGTTTTGCCTGCTGTCACTGTACGATCGTGGACCTCACTATGCGATCATATAGTACAAATTTCATCTGTGACCATTAAGCCTTAGCGATCGCGGACACAGTCACGCGATCACATAGAAGGAAACCAGTGGCAGCAGGTTCAGTAGTTTCATGGTTCCAAAATGCGTCAATCCTGATCCGAATTACACCCGAGCCCTCGGGGTTCCAAACCATATATGTACATAAGTCCTAAAATATCATACGAACTTGCTCGCGTGATCAGGTCGCCAAAATAACACCTAGAACTACGAATCAGACACCAAATCAAAGGAAAATTTCAAGAAAACTTTAAAACTTATATTTTCACAACCGGACATCCGAATCACGTCAAATCAATTCTGTTTCTCACCAAATTCGACAGACAAGTCATAAATATTATAGTGGAACTGTACCGGGCTCTGGAACCAAAATACGGACCATGTGTCAATAAATTCAACATTAGTAAATTCTTAAAACTCCTTAAGCTTTCAAACTTTTAATGTTTCATCCAAATTCAATATCTCGGGCTAGGGACCTCGGAATTCTATTACAAGTATACGCCCGAGTCCCAAATCACGATACGGACCTACCAAAACTATTTAAACACCGATCCGAGTCTGTTTGCTCAAAATATTGCCCAAAGTCAACTCAGTTGAGTTTTAAGACTTTATTTCACATTTTAATCCATTTTTCACACAAAAACTTTCTGGAAAATTATACTGACTGCGCACGCAAGTCGAGAAATGATAAATAGTACTTTTGAGGTCTTAGAACACATAATTAATTATTAAATTTAAAGATAACATTTTGGGTCATCACATTTACCGAAACAACAAGACAAGTTGCACAAGATATAAAAATAAATATAGAGAGAATCACAACATTACACAAATATCATCAACACAATAATCCCACATCATCACCTAAAATTCATCAACATAATAACCCCACATCATCACATATCATCCCTGATAATAGCCACTCTTATCTCTCCTATAACCACCTGTATCACTCCATATAATAGCCATCCTTATCCCTTCGCCCTGACAATATCAATAGCCACCCTTATCATCCCTATAGCCACCCTTATCGCTCCTATAACCACCCTTATCTCTCCTATAATAGCCTCCCTTATCTCTCCATTTAATAGCCTCCCTTATCTCTCTATATAATAGCCTCCCTTATCTCTTATCCCAGACAATACCCCAACTTAGATAACAATGGCGAAATGCCATCCTTATGTCCGCATATTATCAACATTGGGATGCCACCCTTATGTCCTCATAATAATAACTTAAATAACACAACAATTTACAAAGAATATTATCACAACAACACAACACAATCAATTCATATCACAAATTGTCCATAGGCCACAACCATTTCCAAAGGTACAACGAAATCAAATAATTTCACAGCAAATAGCCCATGGCTCCACATAATGTGTATAAAATCTCAAAACAACATCAAGGATGGAAACGTAACTCAGCATAAGACAACGCCTTCCTTAATCTATATTTTAGATAAATATATTCATGCCTCTTTTTAAACTTATTTAATTAATTATTTGCAGATGAGTAATCCATAATAAAATTATCTCTAGGAAATGTCAACTCAACAAAAACACGGGATTCACATAGAAATCAAAGTGGCAATCACATCAAATTATCACATAAAAACAAATTCGACAAAAAAGAAATGAGGCATGGAAAATAAACGATTCAATAAGTGACAACAATTTCCAATTGAATACATAAAAATGCATAAGCCTTTAAACCAATAAAATTTGCACATATAAGCCTGAGTACGTACTCGTCACCTTGCGTACACGGCTTTCACATTTCACAAAATGGCACATACGACTCAAGGTTAGGCAAGATACTTTCCTTAAAACACGTTAACTTAATCCATTGGTAAGCCTTTTTCGCGATTATGCAACTCCGAATGGCTCAAATCCAGATGAATATTACCTTGAAAATCCCTCGGCAAAATCGCCACAAACTGAGCTTTCTTGATTTAGCTCTTTAGTGATATTAAAACCTCCAACTACTCTTACAACTTCAATCTACATCAACATAATTCAATTAGACCAATATTAGTAAATATTTCCAGATGTTTAGGTCATTTAGGCATTTTGTCAAGCACCTAAAGTGCATAAATCTCTATATCTCTTAACCATAGAATTAGTCCATCCAACTATCACCATTTACCAACAATTTATACCACATCGTTGTTAAACAAATTTATAACTTCCAATCATCACACACGCGAGCATTCATCCACGCCCAACCAACAAAATTTACATCAATTAATCACTTTTCAATCTCTACAATGGTTATGTATTTAAATTGGGAATGTATAGCTTCCAATCACCATACCATGAGTTCCAATACTTAATTCATATTTATATTCCCATAATACATCCGTACATGTAAGTCTATGGGTGTAGGATTAATTTTTTGGAAGAAATCTTGCAAAACCTTCCTTTGACTTCTTGAAGAAATTTCTTGAAGATCTAACTATTATATGTGTAAATTTCATCAATACTAGTGTAGAAATGATGGAATTTCACACCAAGATAATTGGGATTGCTTACTTTGAAGAAGAGAGGAGTTGGTGGTCTTGAGAGAGTGGAAAAGAGCTCCAAAATCCGTCCAAGTGAAATTGGAAAAATGAACCCCAAATTGGCTTAAAAAGAGGTGGAGCTAGGGCGCGACTACTCTAGCGAAGTGTGCCTCACTTCGCTGGTTACTCCATGCAAGGGAAGACAGGATCCGCGTCTGGTCGAGCGAAGCGAGCTTCGCTGTCCGCCAAAATAAACTGGGTGGTCTAACTTTACTACTTTGATCATAACGAAGCTATTCAAATTTTCGAAATCGAAATCTAGGCTAGTTATGAACAAAGTCAACCCTCGGTCAAACTTATAAATATTTCAAAACTCCAAATTTTTTATTTTCGCTAAAATGCGCCGAATTATCCTACGGACTTCCAAATCCAAATCAAGACACATGTCTAAGTCCGAAATATGACGACCCAAATTCCTAACCTGTTGTGATGGCACCTATCGATGGTACTAGGCAAGCCGATTCTCAAAGACACTTCCAATGTTTGACAAAAGATAAGTCAAAGCTTTTACATGACAGAGTTTTCGTAACAACAGGAGTTAATCTCAAATTACAGTGCGGAAAAATAGCCCCAACATCGGGTGTGACCAAGTCATGAGCATCTAAACAACTAGTCCAAGAAACATTGTCTGCAAGAGTATGTGTCAAAATACCAATACAGAAAAGAAAAGATAACGAGGAAGGAGAGACAAGGACTTCGAACTCCGGTAGCTACCTCGTGAATCTCCGATACTCAACCACACACGAGATTAACGTCCTCCGTGACCGGGAACACCTGGATCTGCACATGGAGTGCAGGGTGTAGCGTGAGTACAACCAACTCAGTAAGTAACAATAATAATTAAGGAACTGAAGATAGTGACGAGCTACATAGTTATAGTTCATTTTCAGTAGTTCCACCAAAGAATAGACATGCTTTCAAATCCGGCAGTTTAAGTCAAATCAGTTTTATACAGTTCAAGTTCAGGTAATCTGGATATAAAATCTTTCAGAAATTTCACAACAATGACATATAGCAACTAAGTGCAACAACAAATAAAATGCAAGTACAGCCTCTCAGGGCAACAATCACTCAACTCATCACAATAACTCAATCACTCAGCACTCAGTCCTTAGTACTCACACTCAATAGGTACCTACGCTCACTGGGGGTGTACAGACTCCGGAGGGGCTCCTTCAGCCCAAGCGCTATCATACGCACGGATAACTCACGTGCTATAAAATCAATATCTGGATCCGCACGGACAACTCACGTGCTACATGGAAACCTCACGTGCTATAGTATAATATCTGGATCCGCACGGACAACTCACGTGCTGCATGGACAACTCATGTGCTATAGTGTAATATATGGATCCTCACGGAAAACTCACGTGCTACACTATCAATATCTCACACTCAGGCCCTCAACCTCATTCATTCATAAATCTCTCCAGTCTCTCGGTCTATCAATAATCATGAAAAATTATCCCAAACAGCAATGATATGATGCATCAGTAAGGAACAATAGAAATTGAGATATGATATGAAATGAATAAACATGATTGAGTGTGAAATTACAATTTGAACATATAATTCAACCACAAAAATGACCCTAGTGGGTACCAACAATAATATATGCCTAAGCATGATTTTTAAGATGAGTCTCAGCTCAATGTTTCTCTAACACATAGAGAATGTACGGATATCAACAGATTATTCAACTATACAGTTCCATGGAATTTGACCAAGTCACAATTCCTATGGTGCATGCCCACACACCCGTCACCTAGCATGTGTGTCACCTTAAACAAATCACATAATACAGAATCTGGGGTTTCATATCCTCAGGACCAAATTTAGAACTGTTACTTACCTTAAACCATGTAATTATTTATTTCGCTATGCCCTTGCCACGAGAATTGGTCCCCGGAAGCCTCGTATCTAGCCACAATTTATTCAACTCAGTCAATACCAATTATTGTAATTAATTCCATAAGGAAATACTAATTTTCCAATAAAAAGCCAAAATTATCTCAAAAATCGCCTTGGGGCACATGTCTCGGAACCCGACAAAAGTTACAAAATATGAACACGCATCCAACTACGAGTCCAACCGTACAAATTTCACCAAATTCTCACATCAACTCGACCCTCAAATCTTTAATTAAAGTCTTTGAAGATTTCTACCATTTTCAACCCAATCTTTACCCATTTGAACTAAACAATCTTTCCATAAACCTTATTGAGACGTATAAATAATACTCTTATACCCAAGAATCATACTCTTAATCACCCATCTTTACCCAAACTCGAAATTGAAGACTAGGGGTTAGAACCTTACCACTTGGGTGAAGATCTTGTGATATTTCCTTGTTGGATTTCAAAGCTTGAACAAGATCTTGATGAAAAAAGCACTTGAGCTTCTTCCTCTCTCTAGAACACTTTCCCTTCTCTCTAAAAATGTCAGATTCTTGCTCCCAAATGAACTTCAAGGGCTATAAATTGAAGTTGGATCGGGTCAAAAATTAGAAAAATTTGAAACCCCGATGCAGATTTGCGATTGCATATGCGATCACATAACACGTATGCGGTCCGCAAACTGACTGCATAATTGAAGCTCCAAAATGAGGGTCGCCTGTTTAGGTCTACGGTCATTATGCGGCTCGCATACCTATTCTACGGTCGCATAATGCATCGCAGAACAGGTCTGTGATCGCATAATGCACCGCAGATTTTCCTCAAAGCTTGCCTCATATCTGCTTCACTCTGCGGCCATTATGCGGTCCGCAACGTGATTATGCGACTGCATAGTGGGCCGTTGAAATGCCCTCTTCTGCTGAAAATTTTCCTTTACTCCACAGTGCATTGTTCATCCCAAAATGTCTGAGTCGTGCCTCGCAAGCTCGCCGCAAGAAATTTCTACAACCTTTGTACTAATTAATCTACCTCGGCACCACAAAAACTTTTCAACTTAAGTTTTAAAGCTTGGAACTAAGTGTTTTAAATCATTCCAAAACCTCACCGGCCCCGAACCAATTACTCCGGTAAGTCAAATATCAATCATAAATCACAATTTGAGCAGATTTCATTGATGCCTCCTCATAGAATAAAACTTGTTGGGCCCTCTCGAGCTCTGAATACTACCCCTCGCTGCAGAACTAGTTGGCTGTGCCACACCCATGACCATGCTTTGGCGAGACGAATGACAATCTCTCTGAATGTGACCCCTTATAACACATAACATACATTGATACCATAGATACATACTCTCAGATCACATCTCCCACACTTCACACAACGGGGATGAGGTCTACTAAACTGACTCGCCCCATTGACTTGATATTCACCCTTTTTGCACACATCATAAGGATCCCCTTATCCTATCTCCAGGCCTCCAATGTGGAAGTAACAAACCCCATACCGGATTGTTGTGTGGGCATTTGGAATTTCCCAAACCTGCCACCCCTAACATGTTGTTGAGTATACTCACCACACGATGCCAAATGTTTATTTTCGTACATCGGGCAGACTGGGATGGGTGTTCCCAACCTAGGGAATTTTTTCTTCTTGCATGTTTCCATAGCCATAGCATATTTCAAGAGTCATCCAACATCTCCCCAAGTGACGCTTCATGCAAACCATACAATCCGGCTCATTAGTACCAACAACCCTTTTTCATTTCTCAGATACACTCTGTCATGACCCAAAATTCCCACCTTCAGGACCGTGATGGAGCCTAACATTTCACTTGCTAGGAAAGCCAATATTAAAATAATCTTAACCATTTTTAAGCAAATCAAATTAAACGGAAGTCAATTACTGAAATAAAGTGCGGAAGACCTTAACAATCGAATCATCCAAATACATCCTCGAATCTGGTGTCACAAGTGCACGAGCTACTAGAATAATACAAATAAAGGTCTGAATAAAGTTCAAGTTATTTGAAAGATAATACACAACTAAGATAAGATAGAATGAGACTTCAGAACTGCGGACGCTGTGTAGTTATACCTCAAGTCTCCTCTGGGGTAGTTGAATCCGAGCAAGTCTATGGTATGCCGCTAGGACCAACTCTAAAATCAGCACAAGAAGTGCAGAGTGTAGTATGAGTACAACCGACCCCATGTACTAGGTAAGTGTTGAGCCTAACCTCAACGAAGTAGTGATGAGGCTATGACAAGGCACGTACGTAAACAAACTGTACAAGCATATACAAATACGAAGCAACAACAATACAATAAATGACAATTTATAAATTTGGGAGGGAACATGCGAAAGGGGAATAACATAAAATTTCAACAGGAGAAGTGTCACGTAGCAGCCAAATAACTTTTCAACAGTAAACAAAGTAGTTGATGGTTTGAAAATGGCACAACACCACCCTCCGTGCTTTTACTCTCATTCTTCCCATGAAATAATAAATAGTCAATATGAATGGCACGACATCACCCTTCATGCTTTAACTCTATTTTAAATGGCACGACACCACCCTTCGTGCTTTAACATTATGATTAAATAATTTAAATGGCACGACATAACTCTTCATGCTTTAACTCTCTTCCTCACTTCATAAATCCATAAATAAAAATGTGAAAATGGCACGACATTACCCTTCGTGCTTTTACACTCTTTCTCACCATGACAAAGACAGTATAAATAATAAAAATGGAACAGCATCACCCTTCATTCTTTTACACTCTGCCACAATATTCAACAGTAATTAAATCAATAATAATTTCATGAATAACGATCAAATAATCAATACTAAACTTAAGTAGGAATATCTTAATAATATAAGAAATTATTCAAAATGAAATAAATTCCGCCCACATGCTTTGACTCAACCACAACGCATAAGTACTCGTCACCTCACATATACGCTGCACCCACACATTAAATCACGTATCAAATAGACAAACAAATCCTACTTCCTCAAGTCAAAGTTAACCGCGACACTTACCTCGCTTCGCAACCAATTTCAAGATTCCAATAAACCTTTGGCTTGCAAATTCATGTCTGGAAGCTTCAAATCTAGTCACAAACAATTCAATATACTCAACATGAATCGTAGAAATTAATTTCAAATGAATTTACTAATTTTGCGGATTAAAATACGAAATTCATTTTAAAAATCAAAAGTGGGACCCACTTTTCGAATCTCAGAAAAGCTTACGAAATCTGAACACCCGTTCCGAGACGAGTTCAACCATACAAAAATTATCCAATTCCGATGTCGAATGGACCTTCAAATCTTAAACGTTCCTTTTGGGAAAGTTTTACGAAACTTCCAATTTCTTCCATCTAAATCCGAAATAAATGATGCGTATAAACATGGATTTATGAAATATCATCAATATATGATAAAGAACACTTACCCAGTCCGAAGTCGTGAAAAACCTTTCAAATAGCCAAGAAACCAAGGTTTTAAAACTCAAACAAAAATGGCGAAATGACTGATTTTCGATTCTTATGTTTTTGCTAATTTTTCTCTTCTGCGACAAAATTGTCGCATTTGCGGTGTTGCTTTTGCGACTTAAAATGCCTCTTCTACGAAGAAGTGCTGGCCAAGGGAAGCCTCGCATCTGCGGAGGCAATTTCGCTTCTACAATGCCAAATGTGCATATGCGCTGTCTTCAGCTTCTGTGAAGCAATGTCCGCTTCTGCGGACTCACAAAAGCGTTCAGCTTTCCGCTTCTGCGGCTTCTTTCCCAGCTCCTCTTCAGCGGAGCCACTCCGGCGGCCAAGGCTTCGCAGAAGCGAACACACGAGAAGTAACAAATTTCCAGAATTTGCTTAAGTCCATATTTTGATCAGATTTCAATACGAATCACACATGGGGTCCTCGGGGCCCTGTCCGAACATACCAACAAGTTCGGTAACATAATATGGACTTACTCAGGGTCTCAAATCACTTCAAACGACGTCTAAATTATAATTCGCACCTCGATTCGAACTTATAAGTTTAAAACATATTAATTTACAAAACTCATGCCGAAACATATTAAATGAATCCGTAATGACTTCAAATTTGGCACACAAGTCATAAATTCCATAATGGAGGTATTCTAATTTTCGGAATCTCAATCCGAGTCCGATATCAATAAAATCAAATTCGTGGTCAAACTTTGGAAATCTTTAGCCTTTAAATTTCTAGTTTCCGTTAAATGGCCATAACTTGAGCTAGGGACCTCAGAATTCAATTCCGGGTATATGCCCAAGTCCCAAATCATGATACAGACCTATTGAAACTATCAAAACTTTTATCCGGGTCCGTTTTCTAAACATGTTGACCAAAGTCAACTCAGTTGAGTTTTAAAGCTCTATTTCACATTTTAATCAATCTTTCGTATAAAAACATTCCTGAAGTTTATACGGACTGCACAGGCAAGTCGAGGAATGATGAATAGTTCTATTCGGGGTCATTGAACATAGAAATGAATGTTTAAATTTAAAGATGACATTTTGGGTCATCACATTCTCCACCTCTAAAACAAATGTTCGTCCTTGAACGGAATTAGAAAAGTACCTAAGCTGGTAAAAAGGTGTGGATATTTACTCTGTATGTCCGACTCGGACTCCCAGATAGCTGCCTCAATTAGCTGACCTCTCCATTGCACCCGAACTGAAGGATTACTGTTAGACCTCAACTGACGGACCTGCCGGGTTAGAATAGCTACCAGCTCCTCCTCATAAGTCAAATCCTTGTCCAATTGGACTGAGCTGAAATCTAACACATGGAACGGATCACCCTGGTATTTCTGGAGAAAAGACACATGGAACACCAGATGAATTGATGATAAACTAGGCGGTAATGTAAGCCTTTAGGCTACTTCACCCGCCCTTTCAGGAATTTCAAAGGGTCCAATATACCTAGGGCTCAACTTGCCTTCTTTTCGAATCTCATCACACCTTTCATAGGTGAAACCCAGAGCAATACTCTTTCTCCAACAATGAATGCAACATCATGAACTTTACAGTCGGCATAACTTTATTACCTAGACTGAGTTGTGCTAAATCGAGCCTGAATAATCTTGACCTTATCCAATGCATCCTGTACCAAATCGGTACCCAACAACCGAGCCTCTCCCATTTCAAACTAGCCAACTGGCGAACGACACCGTCTCCCGTATAATGCCTCATATGGAGCCATATGAATGCTCGACTGGTAGTTGTTATTATAGGCAAACTTCGCAAGTGACAAGAACTGATCCCAAGAACCTCCAAAGTCTATAACACAAGCGCGAAACATGTCTTCCAATATCTAAATAGTGCGCTTAGACTTTGCGTCAGTCTGTGGATGAAACGCGGTACTCATCTTAACCCGCGTGCGTAACTCATATTGTACAGCCCTCCAGAAGTGCGAGGTGAATTGCGTACCTCGATCATAAATGATAGTCAAGGGCACACCATGAAGGCGGACAATCTCGCGGATGTAAATCTATGCTAACCGCTTTGAAGAATAAGTAACTGCTACTGAAATGAAATGTGTAGACTTGATCAACTTGTCCACAATGACCCATATTGCATCGAACTTTCTCTGAGTCTGTGGAAGCCCAACAACAAAATCCATAGTGATATGCTCCCACTTCCACTCAGGAATTTCTAACTTCTGAAGCAAACCACTAGGTCTCCGATGCTCGTACTTGACTTGCTGACAATTTAGACACCGAGCTACATATGCAACTATATCTTTCTTCATTCTCCTCCACCAATAATGTTTCCTTAAATCTTAATACATTTTGGCAGCACCTGGATGAATAGAATACCTGGAACTGTGTGCCTCTTTGAGAATTAATTCACGAAGCCCAGCCACATTAGGCACACAAATATGAACCTACATCTACAAAACTCCATCTTCCCCCACAACAACCTGTTTGGCACCACCGTGTCGTACCGTGTCCTTAAGGACAAGCAAATGAGGACCATCATACTGACGCTCTCTGATACACTCATATAAAGAAGACCGAGCGTTTGTGCAAGCTAGAACCCGACTGGGTTCTAAAACATCTAACCTCACGAACTGATTAGCCAAAGTCTGAACATATACAGCTAACGGTCTCTCACCAACCGAAATATACACAAGGCTGCCCATACTCACAACCTTTCTACTCAAAGCATCGACCACCACATTAGCCTTTCTAGGGTGATACAAAATGGTGATATCATAGTTTTGCAACAGCTCCACCCATCTTCTCTACCTCAAATTGAGATCTTTTTGTTTGAACAGATACTGAAGGCTATGATGATTAGTAAATTCCTCATGCGAGACACCGTAAAGGTAATGCCTCCAAATCTTCAGCGCTTGGACAATGGCTGCTAATTCTAAGTCATGAACAGGATAATGCTTCTCGTGAACTTTCAATTGCCGCGATGCATATGCAATCACCCTGCCATCTTTTATCAATACTTCACCAAGACCAACACGATATGCATCACAGTACACCATATAAGATCGTGAACCTGCAGGTAATACCAACACTGACACCGTAGTCAAAGAGGTCTTGAGCTTCTGAAATCCCAACTGACGCTCGTCTGGCCATCTGAATGGGGTACCCTTATGGGTCAATTTGGTCAATGGAGATGCTATAGATGAAAATCCCTCCACAAACCGACAATAATAATCTGCCAGACCCAGGAAACTCCAGATCTCTATAGCTGAAGTAGGTCCTGGCCAATTTTGAACTGCCTCAATCTTCTTAGAATCCACTTTTATGCCTTCAACAAATACTACATGCCCCAAAAAGGCAACTGAGTCTAACCAAAATTCACATTTTGAAAATTTGGCATATAATTGATTATTTTTCAAAGTCTGAAGCATCCGAAGATGTTGCTCATGCTCCTCTCTACTGATGGAGTAAATCAAGATATCATCAATGAACATAAACACAAAAGAATCCAAATAAGGCTTGAATAATCGATTCATCAAATCCAGAAATGTTGTTGGGGCATTTGTCATCCTAAATGACATCACTAGGAATTCGTAATTCTGATACCGAGTCCGAAAAGTTGTCTTAGGGACATCAGATGATCTAATATTCAACTGATGGTAACCAAACCTCAAGTCGATCTTTGAAAACACCTTGGCACCTTGAAGCTTATTGAATAAGCTATCAATTCTTGGCAACGGATGCTTGTTCTTGATAGTGACCTTGTTCAACTGCCGATAATCTATATGCATTCTCATCGACCCATCTTTCTTCTTCACGAACAACATGGGTGCACCCCAGGACGAGGCACTAGGTCTAATGAAGCCCTTATCAAGCAATTCTTGTAATTGTTCTTTTAATTCCTTCAACTCCGGCGGGGCCATACGGTATGGTGGAATAGAAATGGGCTGGGTGCGCGGAGAAAAAATCAATATAGAAGTCAATATCTCTGTCGGGTGGCATTCCCGGTAAATATGCAGGAAATTCATCTGGAAACTCATGAACAACCGAAACTGAATCAATAGAAGGAACATTCGTACTAGAATCGCGAATATGAGCCGAATAAGCTAGACAACCCTTCTCGACCATACGTCAAGCCTTCACATAATAGATAACCTTGCTGGTGGAATAGACAAGAGTCCATTTCCACTCTATTCGGGGTAACCTCGGCATGGATAAGGTCACCGTTTTGGTGTGACAATCCAATATAGCATGATAAGGTGACAACCAATCCATACCCAAGATGACATCAAAATCTACCATATCAAAAAGTAGAAGATCCACGCTAGTCTCAAGTCTCCCAATTGTAACCATACACGAACGATAGATATGATCTACCACAACGGAATCTCCCACCAGTCTGGACACACACACATAATCACTCAGAGAATCATGAGGCACAACCAAATATAAAGCAAAATAGGAGGACACATAGGAATAAGTAGATCCTGGATCAAATAGATTTGAAGCTTCTCTATGGTAAACTGGGACAATACCTGTAATCAAGGCATCAGATCACTCGGCCTCAGGCCTAGCTCGAAAAGCATAAAAAAGGGGCTGGGCCCCACCACTCTAAACTGTGTCCCTCGGACGGCCTCTAACTAGCTGGCCTCGACCTCTAACGGCCTGACCTCCACCTCTAGCTGTCTGACCCATGTCCCTAGCTGGTTGGGCGGGTGGAGAAATAGCTAGTACTGGAATCATAGCACGAGAACCCTTCTATGGTGAACTGCCCGATGCCCGAGGGAAAACTCTATCAATGTTCCTCGGATCACGACAAGTATAGCACTTCCTCGACTATTAGGACTGCTGACTCTGGAACTGGCCATGTCGACCTGGATAACCACTCTAATGACTCCGTTTTGGAGGTACATTAATAGGAGCTGGTGGTGCACTGTAAGCTAGTTGATCGGAATGAGACATATAAGGGCCGTGACCACCTGAAGCACTGTGGGATTCCTGGAGCACTGAATGAAATGGCCTGGGAGGATAGCCTCTACCAAAGTTACCCCTGCCTCCAGATGAGGCACCACTAAACCCACCGAACTGACAAGGCCTCTTATAAAACCCATGACCTCTCTCCTCTGCAAGAACCATCTCGATCCTCCTAGCAATATTAGCAGCCGCCTGAAAGGAAATCTCACTTCCGGTCTCCTTGTCCATCTGAAGCCTGATAGGGTGAGTGAGTCCATCAATAAAACTTCTCACCCTCTCTCCATCAGTAGGAAGTAAAAGGATAGCATGGCGGGCTAGATCCACAAAATGGGTCTCGTACTAAGTAACAGTCATACTGCTCTGCTGGAGATGTTCAAATTGCATGCAGTAATCCTCTCTCAATGTGATAGGGAGGAGCTAATCTATAAATAGCTGGGACAACTACTCCAAAGTCAGTGCAGGCGATCCAACTGGTCTGGTCAATGTATAATCTCTCTACTACCTCTTGGCGGATCCCGTCATCTGAAAGACAGTAAAATTGACTCCATTGGTCTTAACTATACACATGTTCTGCAATAACTCATGGCAGCGGTTAAGATAATCCTGTGGGTCCTCAGAAGGTGTACCACCGAAGTGAACTTGAAAGAGCTTAGTAAACTTGTCCAGCCTCAGTATAGCCTCAGAAAACATGGGGGGCCTATCACCGGCCTATGCCGCAATAACTGGCTGAACTACCCCAACCGGTGGGGCAGCTGGAGCCTGATTCTGGGAAACCATCTGCTCCGGAGCGGGAGTAGTAGGAGTTTATGCTTCTCCCCCAGTATGTGAGATGACTGGTGCCACTAGAAATGTACCATTCTGGTCCATGACCTCCATAAAACTCACCAAACGGACTAGAGCATCCTGAAGCACTAGAGTAGCTATGAATCCTTCCGGAACCTGAACTGGTCCAACCGGTATAGTCTGAACTGGAACCTCCTCCTGAAGATCCACTTGAGGTTCTACAATAGGTGTTGTTGCTCGAGCTCTAGACTAAGCTCTACCTCTGCCTCTGTCTCGGCCGCTAGCGCGACCTCGACCTTGACCTCTAGTGCAACCTCGACCTCGACCTCTACCCTTGGTCATAGTTGCCATCGGGAGCTCTGGTCCCTGTTCGTCAATAGATGTATTACGTGTTCTCACCATCTGCGAGAGAACAAGAATAGAATTGTTCAATCATCAATGATAAAATAAAATCGTATGACAGAATAAGAAAGAAGTGATATTGTTCTTAAATTTTATAGCCTCAGAAAGATGAGTATAGACGTCTCTGTAATGATTCTTCAGACTCTACTAAGCTTTCTCGTGACTCGTGAGACCTAAGTAACCTAGTACTCCAGTACCAAATTGTCACGACTCGAAATTCTCACCTTCAGGACCGTGATGGCGCCTAACATTTCATTTGCTAGGCCAGCCAATGTTAAAATAATCTTAACCATTTTTAAACAAATCGAATTAAATGAAAGTCAATTACTAACATAAAGTGCAGAAGACCTTGACAATCGAATCATCCAAATAATTCCCCGAATCTGGTGTCACAAGTGCACGAGCTACTAGAATAATACAAAAACGTTCTGAATAAAATTCAATCTGTTTGAAAGATAATACACAGCTAAGATAATATAGAAGGGGACTTCAGAAATGCGGACGCTGTGCAGTTAGACCTCAAGTCTCCTCTATGTAGCTGAATTCGAGCAAGTCTATGGTACACCACTGGACCAACTCCAAAATGAGTACACAAAGTGCAGAGTGTATTATGAGTACAACCGACCCCATGTACTACGTAAGTGTCGAGCCTAACCTCGATGAAGTATTGATGAGGCTATGACAAGACACGTACTTAAAACAACCTGTAAAAGTATATACACATACGAAGTAATAACAATACAATAAATGACAGTTTATAAATTTGGGAGGGAACATGCGAAAGGGAATAACATAAAAATTTTAACAGGAGAAGTGTCACGTAGCAGCCAAATAACATTTCAACAATAAAATAAGTAGCTGATGATATGAAAATGGCACGGCACCACCCTTCGTGCTTTTACTATCATTCTTTCCATGAAATAATAAATAGTCAATATGAAAGGCACGGCATCACCCTTCTTGCTTTAATTCTCTTCCTCACTTCATAAATCCATAAATAAAAATGTAAAAATGGCACGGCATTACCCTTCGTGCTTTTACACTCTTTTTCACCATGAAAATGATAGTATAAATAATGAAAATGGTACGGCATCACCCTTCGTGCTTTTACACTCTGCCACAATAATTAAATCAATAATAATTTTATGAATAACGATCAAATAATCAATACTAAACTTAAGTAGGAATATCTTAATAATATAAGCAATTATTCAAAATGAAATAAATTCTGCCCACATGCTTTGACTCAACCACAACATATAAGTACTCGTCACCTCACATATACATTGTACCCACATATTAAATCACGTAGCAAATAGACAAACAAATCCTACTCCCTCAAGTCAAAGTTAACCGCGACACTTACCTCGCCTCGCGACCAATTTCAGAATTTTAATAAAACTTTGTCTCGCGAATTAGTGTCTGAAAGCTTCAAATCTAGTCACAAACAATTCAATATACTCAACATGAATCGTAGGAATTAATTCCATATGAATTTACTATTTTTCTGGGTTAAAATCCAAAATTCATTTTAAAAATTGATAGTGGGACCCATGTCTCGAATCTCGAAAAAACTTATGAAATCCGAACACCCATTCCGAGACGAGTCCAAGCATACAAAAATTATCCAATTCCGATGTCAAATGGACCTTTTAATCTTAAATTTTCATTTTTGGAAAGTTTTACTAAAATTCCAATTTTTTCTATCTAAATCCGAAATAAATGATGAATATAGATATGGATTTATGAAATATCATCAATATATGATAAAGAACATTTACCCAGTCCGAAGTCATGAAAAAACCCCTTTAAATTGCCCAGAAACCGAGGTTTTAAAACTCTAAGAAAAATGGCGAAATGACTAATTTTCGATTCTTATGTTTCCGCCAATTTTTTGCTTCTGCGGCGAAATTATTGCATTTGCGGCCTTGCTTTTGCGACTGAAAATGCCGCTTTTGTGAAGAAGTGCTGGCCAAGGGAAGCCTCGCATCTTCGGAGGCAATTTCACTTATGTAAAATCGCTTCTGCGACGCAATGTCTGCTTCTGGGGACTCACAAAAGCGTCTGGTTTTTTGTTTCTGCGACTTCTTTCCCATATCCTCTTCATCCGCTTCTGCGATGAAATTCTCGCTTCTGCGGAGCCGCTCCTGCGATCAAGGCTTTGCAGAAGCGAACTCACCAGAAGCAGCAAATTTCCAGATATTGCTTAAGTCCAAATTTTGATCCGATTTCAATCCGAATCACTCTCGGGGTACTCGGGACCTTGTTAAAATATACCAACAAGTCCCGTAACATAATACGGACTTATTCGGTGTCTCAAATCACGTCAAACAATGTCGAAATTACAATTCGCACCTCGATTC
Source organism: Nicotiana tabacum (assembly GCF_000715075.1). Taxonomy (NCBI): domain Eukaryota; kingdom Viridiplantae; phylum Streptophyta; class Magnoliopsida; order Solanales; family Solanaceae; genus Nicotiana; species Nicotiana tabacum. The sequence continues at coordinate 2,977,228 of NC_134103.1, read as the reverse complement.
AAACTTATGAGTTTCAAACTTTTCAATTTACAAAATTCGTGTCGAAACATATTAAATGAATCTGGAATGACTTCAATGGCCATACACCCGATATCAATAAATTCAAATCCGTGGTCAAACTTTGGTAATCTTTAGCCTTTAAATTTATGGTTTCTGTTAAATGGCCATAACTTGAACTAGGGACCTCAGAATTCGATTCCGAGTACACGCCTAACTCCCAAATCATGATACAAACCTATTGGAACTGTCAAAACTCTGATCCAAGTCCGTTTGCAAAACCTGTTGACCGAAGTTAACTCAGTTGAGTTTTAAAGCTCTATTTCACATTTTAATTAATTTTTCATATAAAAACTTTCCGGAAAATTATACGGACTGCATACGCAAGTCGAGGAATGATGAACAGTGCTATTCGGGGTCCTTGAACTCAGAAATGAATGTGTATATTTAAAGATAATATTTTGGGTCATCACTCACTCACCACACAATCCAGTGGTGCGGTGACAATGGTAGGAACAATGACACTTCCCTTAGAAACAAGTTCTTCCAATCCCTCCATGCCTCGACGCATTCTCCCAACAAACTCTTGTGTAATCTCCCCCAGATTCAATGGCGCGGTCATTCCCTCCTCGCTGCTTCAAACTCGTGGATTACTAATCTGGAAAATGAGACATGGCGAGTAAATTAGCTTCCTATCTTGAGCTCTATCGCACGATATGGAGTATCAAAGAAATGTTAAATTCCTAAATGTCTAAGTAGCCTCCTTATTATAGATGTGGTCGATAACACACTGATAAGAAGGACTCTACTAGACACGGCTCTGGGACATCCTAGAACACTTTAAAATCGTAATCTCTGATACCAAGTTTGTCGTGCCACGAAATCGGGGAACACGTCTGGCGCTCAACCGAGTGAACCCGACCAAGAAGCCTGTTAGATTTCCTTCAAATAAAGAGAAGATGAACTCCATTAATCAAACATTGAAAACATTTTATTAACAACTCCTATTTCATATCCATTAGCAACTTCATTCATAATTTCTAAAATATTACAAGTTTATAGATATAGTGAAAAAACATGTTTGCCAAATACCAATTTTCACAATACAAAAATAATATATATTTTTGGTTGGGAGATCATTAGCACTGATATACCACCGTATTTGTAGCACGGAGTCCGATCACGCCCGATCGGCTAAGCCATCTCCCCACGAATAATGTGGTTCGACATATGATACGAAAGAAAAGTGTTACTAAGAGTAGTACGACCATGTGCGCAACATGGTGTCCGATCTTCACCCGATCAGCTAGGCCGCCTTCCCGCATATGCCATGTGGGTTGACTTTTCTAATTCAAAATTTTTATCAGTTTCATCCCAATTAAGGGAAAGAATATCAACCCATCAATCACATCCCAAATAAGGGGATAATCACAATCCACTCCTACATCTGCACGTCTAGTTTCGGGTATTTGCCTTATGATCCACCCTTCCTCGGTTTTCTAATAATGCTCCCAAAAATATTTTTGTTTTGCACACAAAGATAACATAGATACGAATGTACTTACCTCATCATATTTCACATCGTATAAATCTCCACTAGTATTTTCAACCAATCACAACAATAATATTTCCTTGGCTCTTTTGGCTATTCATAAGATTCATTATTCAAGGCACAGTGGCCGTATTTGATATTCCACACTTTCATTTCGTCCCTCTCATGTATCATCATCATAAATATCAACATTTATAATATTCTGTAAATCAGAACTTTATGTCATTTGAAATGAACAATTTAAGCACAATAGATTTATTTCAAAGAAATGAAGTAAAATGATTGGAAATCGATGCGTAAGTTAAAATCATAAACAAGTAACACACCATTTATTCTTGAAGTACTTTTCCCAAAAAAGGACAATACACAATTTTCACTCACGAATATGTAAGAACGCAAAACAAATTCTAAATACTCTCAAAGCATAGCATTAGCTAAAACAACCACATATGGGCATGACTTGAGTACATAAGCTTTTAGGCAAATTCTATTTTTGAAATAATTTTGGAACAATTGAATCAAAAATTATTTTATAATCTTTCTCACATCATCTTAATTCATTGGCACTATTATCCACACGTATAACTTTTATTCTTGGCACGTTGGCCACACTCTATATCCCCAATTCACTTATTTTATTTCCAAACATCTTTATAAATTATCAACAATAAGACATTCCCAATCAAGACTTTAGGTACAAATATGAGCAATTAAGAGGCTTAAGCATATCGAGTTTTTCTCACACAATTTCGCATACTAGCTTTCATTTGAAACACGACTCAAAGCCATGACATTTTAATACATATATTATTCTTGAACATATTCCCGAAGGATAACATAATGTGACAGGAATATTCTGAACACATTTTTAATACATAATTCTCAACACTTTTCTTACTCGGGACAATCGAATTTATTGGGAATAGCTCGGAGCATAATATAAGGAACTTGAACCAACCATACTTGAAACTTACGGGAACGTCATGGAATTCAATTCTAAGAGAGTAGTTTAGCCAACATACTTCACTTTGAGCTTTCCTTAAATTACTACAACGTTCCGAAAATCCTAGCAATCCTAATCTATTTTGAGACATAACAAAATTGAACAAATATTAGGAAGATATTCATGATTTCAGCTTTATCAAATACTAGGTGTGCAAATTTAACTACAAGGTTATTCAACAAGATTTCCTTTACTCCACAACCCAATCCTTACTTATTTGAACTCAACAATCTTCCCACAAACCTTATTAGTACATGCATGTATAAATAATATTCTTACACCGAAGACTCATACTCCTCATCACCCATCTTTTACCCCAAACTCAAAATTGAAGACTAGGGTTTGATCTTTACCTCTTGAGTGAAGATCTTGTGAGATTTCCTTGTTGCATTTCAAAACTTGGACAAGATCTTGGTGAACAAAGCACTTGAGCTTCTTCCTCTCTCTAGAACACTCTCACTTCTCTTTAAAATTATCATGTTTTTTCCTTCAAAATGAGTCCCAAAGGCTATTTATCAAAATGGGATCAGGTTATATATAAAAATGAACCCTCCGAACTCAGATCTACAGGCGCAGAATGGACCGCAGAACGGGTATGCGGTCCGCACTATGGACAGCGAAACTGGTGCCCAGAACTGGGCTTGACTGGTCAGTTCTGCGACTATTCTGCAGTCCGCATACCACTTTTGTGGTTCGCAGAATGATTCTGCGGTCGCATAATTGACCGTTGAATCACATTCTGCCAGTCTTTGTTAATTTGGTCCTAACTTCTTGAGGGAGTGTCCAAATGACGAACGGTTTTGAAGTGTTAGAAACTAGACTCAAAGATTTTTCATCTGATAAGTTATCTGTCACATAACGCCTTATATATATGTAGATTTGCGCGTCCAATTTGGATCTTATGCGTACTCATTTGGAACTTTAGTCCATCATGTAATTTCCAACTTGACTTAGACTTAGGGCTCTCCTTAGACCAAACATCACTTATAATATACCTCGTACACTTATTATCATATTCAATTGATATCCATCATATTAATAGTCCTCGACTGCACACAAAATAGTATAATTAGCACACATCAACTTTCTTAATAGTGCTTAAGTACTTCAAAATTTTCTGGGGTGCTACAAACATAATCCGCCCGGCAATAGCCACAGGCTCACAATTTCAACATGGATCAGACTATTATCAAGTTTACTGTCACGACCCGAAATTCCCACCTTCGGTACCGTGATGTCGCCTAACATTTTACTTGCTAGGCAAGCCAACGTTAGAATAATATAATACATTTTAAAACAATTTTTTTTATTTATTAATAACAAAGAAACAAATGCGGAAGTAAAGTCTGAAATGTAGTGAATAATCCATAAAAATAACGGAGTCTAAATACCATCCTAGAATTGGTGTCACAAGTGCATGAGCTTCTAGAATAATACAAATAAAGGTCTGAATAAAATAAAGCTGTCTGAAAACAAACACACAGCTAAACTAAAGTAGACAGGGACTTCAAAACTGCGGACGTTGTGCAGTTATATCTCAAGTCTCCTCTGGTAGCTGAAATCCAAGCAAGTCTATGGTACGTCGCTGGGACCAACTCCGAAATCTGCACAAGAAGTGCAGAGTGTAGTATCAGTACAATCGACCCCATGTACTGGTAAGTGCCGAGCCTAATCTCGACGAAGTAGTGACGAGGCTAAGGTAGGTCACTTACACTAACCTGTACGCACTAATAGTGATAATCACAATAATAGAATTAAATCAGGTAACTCATTTTTAATAGTTGAAGCCAACTCAATAGTCATAACCAATTAGTATTTCAATCAATTTCTGTTGCAACGTGCAACCCGCTCCCACAATATATTCGTTTTCAATCCTTCCATATATTTATTTTAATCAAGTATATATAGACTTTTAAATAAGTTTGTGGCGTGCAACCCGATCCCCCAATATGGACTTTTTAATAAGTTTGTTGCGGCGTGCAACCCGATCACCCATTATGGACTTTTTCATAAGTCTGTTGCGGCATGTAATCCGATCCCCGATATGGACTTTTAATAAGTCTATTGCGGCGTGCAACCCGATCCTCCAATATATTCATTTACCAATTATTATAGAAAAAATTACCCCAATAAATACAACAATTAATATAAAATTTTAAGACAACAAGCATACAATAATTATGATTTAATTATGAAATAAACAATGACAAATAGTAATTTATTATGGAAATCAGGGAGGAAATAGGGAGTTTAATATTTAATATGCTAAATATCAAGTAGCAATTAATACACATAAATCAAATAAGCACGTTGCAATTATTGCAGGAATTCAAGAACTAATATTTGACAAAGAATAGGAGAGAAACAATTTTTATAAAAATTAATTCGTGTATTAAAACAAATTTAGGATTTTCAAATAATTATGCAAATAATTAATTTGATGACGTGTAGATACTCGCCACCTCATCTATACGTCGTCACATGAATTTCATATAACAAATAATTTAAAGGTTCTATTCCCTCAAGTCAAGGTTAACCACGACACTTACCTCGCTTTGCAATTTCAATCAATTACTCGACCACAACTTTTTCTTTTAAATTTGACTCCAAAAGCTTCAAATCTATTAACAAACAATTCTATATATTCAATACAAATTGTAGGAATTAATTCCATATGAATTTACTAACTTTCCGGATAAAATCCGAAATTCACTTTTAAAAATTGACAATAGGGCCCACAACTCAAATCTAAGAAAAACTTACGAAATCTGAATACTCATTCCGAGACGAGCCCAACCATACAAAAATTACCACATTCCAATGTCAAATGGACCTTCAAATCCTAAATTTTTGTTTTTGGAAGTTTTTATAAAATTCTGATTCTTCTCCCAAAATTTCACGGATTCATGATATAAATGAGTATGGAATCATGAAATATAATCAATATAGGATAAGGAACACTTACCCCAATAGTTTCCCGTAAAAATCGCCCAAAAATCGCCTTACCCGAGCTCAAAAATGGAAAATGGTTGAAACTGGGACGAAATCCCATTCCCAAAACTTAAGTTCTGTTTGCCCAAATTTTACCTTATGCGATCGGGTACAATGCTTCGCGATCGCGAAGCACCTTTTTGGCCTCTACGCGAACGTGGCAGTGATCTCGCGAACGCGAAGCACAATTTCTTAGCCTTTCGCAATCGCGGACATCATTGTGCGATCGCGTAGTACAATTTTTGTTCTTTAGCTTCTACCTCATTCCTTCTACGTGAATGCAGCTTGGCCCTCACGTTCGCGGTGCTTTTCCTGCTGTCACTGTGCGATCGCGGACCTCACTGTGTGATCCCATAGTACAAATTTCATCTGTGAGCATTAATCCTTCGCGATCGCGGACTGAACACTCATTCCGAGACGAGTCCAACCATACAAAAATTTTCACATTCCGATAACAAATGGACCTTCAAATCCTAAATTTTCGTTTTTGGAAGATTTTATAAAAATCTGATTCTTCTCCCAAAATTTCACGGATTCATGATATAAATGAGTATGGAATCATGAAATATAATCAATATAGGATAAGGAACACTTACCCCAATATTTCCCCGTGAAAATCGCCCAAGAATCGCTTTACCCGAGCTCAAAAATGGAAAATGGTTGAAAATGGGACGAAATCCCATTCCCAGAACTTAAGTTCTGTTTGACCAGATTTTACCTTATGCGATCGGGTACAATGCTTCGCGATCGCGAAGCACCTTTTTGGCTTCCCAGCTTTTTGCTCTACGCGAACGCGACAGTGCTCTCGCGAACGCGAAGCACAATTTCTTAGCCTTCCGCGATCGCGGACATCATTGTGCAATCGCGTAGTACAATTTTTGTGCTTCAGTTTCTGCCTCATTCCTTCTATGTGAACGCAGCTTGGCCCTCGCGTTCGTGGTGTTTTGCCTGCTGTCACTGTACGATCGTGGACCTCACTATGCGATCATATAGTACAAATTTCATCTGTGACCATTAAGCCTTAGCGATCGCGGACACAGTCACGCGATCACATAGAAGGAAACCAGTGGCAGCAGGTTCAGTAGTTTCATGGTTCCAAAATGCGTCAATCCTGATCCGAATTACACCCGAGCCCTCGGGGTTCCAAACCATATATGTACATAAGTCCTAAAATATCATACGAACTTGCTCGCGTGATCAGGTCGCCAAAATAACACCTAGAACTACGAATCAGACACCAAATCAAAGGAAAATTTCAAGAAAACTTTAAAACTTATATTTTCACAACCGGACATCCGAATCACGTCAAATCAATTCTGTTTCTCACCAAATTCGACAGACAAGTCATAAATATTATAGTGGAACTGTACCGGGCTCTGGAACCAAAATACGGACCATGTGTCAATAAATTCAACATTAGTAAATTCTTAAAACTCCTTAAGCTTTCAAACTTTTAATGTTTCATCCAAATTCAATATCTCGGGCTAGGGACCTCGGAATTCTATTACAAGTATACGCCCGAGTCCCAAATCACGATACGGACCTACCAAAACTATTTAAACACCGATCCGAGTCTGTTTGCTCAAAATATTGCCCAAAGTCAACTCAGTTGAGTTTTAAGACTTTATTTCACATTTTAATCCATTTTTCACACAAAAACTTTCTGGAAAATTATACTGACTGCGCACGCAAGTCGAGAAATGATAAATAGTACTTTTGAGGTCTTAGAACACATAATTAATTATTAAATTTAAAGATAACATTTTGGGTCATCACATTTACCGAAACAACAAGACAAGTTGCACAAGATATAAAAATAAATATAGAGAGAATCACAACATTACACAAATATCATCAACACAATAATCCCACATCATCACCTAAAATTCATCAACATAATAACCCCACATCATCACATATCATCCCTGATAATAGCCACTCTTATCTCTCCTATAACCACCTGTATCACTCCATATAATAGCCATCCTTATCCCTTCGCCCTGACAATATCAATAGCCACCCTTATCATCCCTATAGCCACCCTTATCGCTCCTATAACCACCCTTATCTCTCCTATAATAGCCTCCCTTATCTCTCCATTTAATAGCCTCCCTTATCTCTCTATATAATAGCCTCCCTTATCTCTTATCCCAGACAATACCCCAACTTAGATAACAATGGCGAAATGCCATCCTTATGTCCGCATATTATCAACATTGGGATGCCACCCTTATGTCCTCATAATAATAACTTAAATAACACAACAATTTACAAAGAATATTATCACAACAACACAACACAATCAATTCATATCACAAATTGTCCATAGGCCACAACCATTTCCAAAGGTACAACGAAATCAAATAATTTCACAGCAAATAGCCCATGGCTCCACATAATGTGTATAAAATCTCAAAACAACATCAAGGATGGAAACGTAACTCAGCATAAGACAACGCCTTCCTTAATCTATATTTTAGATAAATATATTCATGCCTCTTTTTAAACTTATTTAATTAATTATTTGCAGATGAGTAATCCATAATAAAATTATCTCTAGGAAATGTCAACTCAACAAAAACACGGGATTCACATAGAAATCAAAGTGGCAATCACATCAAATTATCACATAAAAACAAATTCGACAAAAAAGAAATGAGGCATGGAAAATAAACGATTCAATAAGTGACAACAATTTCCAATTGAATACATAAAAATGCATAAGCCTTTAAACCAATAAAATTTGCACATATAAGCCTGAGTACGTACTCGTCACCTTGCGTACACGGCTTTCACATTTCACAAAATGGCACATACGACTCAAGGTTAGGCAAGATACTTTCCTTAAAACACGTTAACTTAATCCATTGGTAAGCCTTTTTCGCGATTATGCAACTCCGAATGGCTCAAATCCAGATGAATATTACCTTGAAAATCCCTCGGCAAAATCGCCACAAACTGAGCTTTCTTGATTTAGCTCTTTAGTGATATTAAAACCTCCAACTACTCTTACAACTTCAATCTACATCAACATAATTCAATTAGACCAATATTAGTAAATATTTCCAGATGTTTAGGTCATTTAGGCATTTTGTCAAGCACCTAAAGTGCATAAATCTCTATATCTCTTAACCATAGAATTAGTCCATCCAACTATCACCATTTACCAACAATTTATACCACATCGTTGTTAAACAAATTTATAACTTCCAATCATCACACACGCGAGCATTCATCCACGCCCAACCAACAAAATTTACATCAATTAATCACTTTTCAATCTCTACAATGGTTATGTATTTAAATTGGGAATGTATAGCTTCCAATCACCATACCATGAGTTCCAATACTTAATTCATATTTATATTCCCATAATACATCCGTACATGTAAGTCTATGGGTGTAGGATTAATTTTTTGGAAGAAATCTTGCAAAACCTTCCTTTGAGTTCTTGAAGAAATTTCTTGAAGATCTAACTATTATATGTGTAAATTTCATCAATACTAGTGTAGAAATGATGGAATTTCACACCAAGATAATTGGGATTGCTTACTTTGAAGAAGAGAGGAGTTGGTGGTCTTGAGAGAGTGGAAAAGAGCTCCAAAATCCGTCCAAGTGAAATTGGAAAAATGAACCCCAAATTGGCTTAAAAAGAGGTGGAGCTAGGGCGCGACTACTCTAGCGAAGTGTGCCTCACTTCGCTGGTTACTCCATGCAAGGGAAGACAGGATCCGCGTCTGGTCGAGCGAAGCGAGCTTCGCTGTCCGCCAAAATAAACTGGGTGGTCTAACTTTACTACTTTGATCATAACGAAGCTATTCAAATTTTCGAAATCGAAATCTAGGCTAGTTATGAACAAAGTCAACCCTCGGTCAAACTTATAAATATTTCAAAACTCCAAATTTTTTATTTTCGCTAAAATGCGCCGAATTATCCTACGGACTTCCAAATCCAAATCAAGACACATGTCTAAGTCCGAAATATGACGACCCAAATTCCTAACCTGTTGTGATGGCACCTATCGATGGTACTAGGCAAGCCGATTCTCAAAGACACTTCCAATGTTTGACAAAAGATAAGTCAAAGCTTTTACATGACAGAGTTTTCGTAACAACAGGAGTTAATCTCAAATTACAGTGCGGAAAAATAGCCCCAACATCGGGTGTGACCAAGTCATGAGCATCTAAACAACTAGTCCAAGAAACATTGTCTGCAAGAGTATGTGTCAAAATACCAATACAGAAAAGAAAAGATAACGAGGAAGGAGAGACAAGGACTTCGAACTCCGGTAGCTACCTCGTGAATCTCCGATACTCAACCACACACGAGATTAACGTCCTCCGTGACCGGGAACACCTGGATCTGCACATGGAGTGCAGGGTGTAGCGTGAGTACAACCAACTCAGTAAGTAACAATAATAATTAAGGAACTGAAGATAGTGACGAGCTACATAGTTATAGTTCATTTTCAGTAGTTCCACCAAAGAATAGACATGCTTTCAAATCCGGCAGTTTAAGTCAAATCAGTTTTATACAGTTCAAGTTCAGGTAATCTGGATATAAAATCTTTCAGAAATTTCACAACAATGACATATAGCAACTAAGTGCAACAACAAATAAAATGCAAGTACAGCCTCTCAGGGCAACAATCACTCAACTCATCACAATAACTCAATCACTCAGCACTCAGTCCTTAGTACTCACACTCAATAGGTACCTACGCTCACTGGGGGTGTACAGACTCCGGAGGGGCTCCTTCAGCCCAAGCGCTATCATACGCACGGATAACTCACGTGCTATAAAATCAATATCTGGATCCGCACGGACAACTCACGTGCTACATGGAAACCTCACGTGCTATAGTATAATATCTGGATCCGCACGGACAACTCACGTGCTGCATGGACAACTCATGTGCTATAGTGTAATATATGGATC